>NC_140446.1:23475936-24918436 GCF_963576455.1 Neolamprologus multifasciatus
ATATGAATGATATTTGTGCGTTTGGTGTGTTTTCAGAGGTGAAAATAAAACTCAGATAATGGGAGGAAATACTTTACACAATTTTCACACTTGAATATGAAAAACAGGTAAATAGTTGGGGTTCACCTAAAAAGTTTTCATACCTTTAAGCATTAATGATTCCTTTCTAGATGAGCAATCTGGTTATTCTATAAGCACTTATGCACCATCACAGATGTAGTCTGAAAACAAATTGCTGATAACAAGCGGACTAGCCGCTCCCCTCTTTCATGTTTCCCAAAAGACAATTTCAATTAATCTGACCACAGAACAGTTTTCCACTTTGCCTCAGTCCGTCTTAAATGAGCTTCAGCCCAGAGAAGATGGCACGTTTCTAGATCATGTTATCTGCATGAACTGTGTTCACAGACAGTGATTTCTGAAGTATTTTAAAGCCTGTCCTATGAAAGAAACATGTCTTTTGTCAGTGCGGTGCTACCTGAGCTGTTAAAGATCATGGGCAGCCAATAATAATTTTTGACACAATTTTCTACAGACTCTGGGGATTTTTTTGGTAATATTACATATTATAGAGATTCACAGTCTTCACAATGTTATGTTGAAGACCATTATTCTAAAATTGTTCCACAATTTGTAGACAGATTTTTGCAGATTGGTGAATTTCTGCCCAAACTCTCTAGGACACTTCTGCCGTTTCTTTTTAGTATAACTTCCTTTTCCTGTCTATTTTTACAGGTTGCTACGATAAATTTTAAAGTATGCCAATATTTTTCTTGAAATTATAAAATGTCTCACTTAAAACTTAAAATAGTTGATGTTTTTATGTTCTTTTGTAAATAAAATATGGGTTTATGAGTTTTGCACATCTTTGCTTTCTATATTTATTTGCATTTAGTAACCCAACTTTTGGCATTATGATTGTAGTTTGATATTTAGGCACTCACACTCAGATCAGCTGGTTGTTGTGTTTGTAGTTTGTAGTGTGCTGTCAACAGACAAGATGCAGAGTGCACTCGTTTCTTATGCCTCTTCCCTATTTTTTAAATTCTCATTTATTAACAGTTACAAATATTAATACAATTATTGGCTGAATATTGGCCACAAATATCAACCACCGATAAATCTTTAAGGCTTTAACCTTGACAATCCTACATAAAACTTATGGTAACCTTTAAAAAAAAAAAAAGAGTACTTGTGGTTCTGAAACGTCTGGTCCAAACTAGACTTATTAAAAAAAACCTACACATAAAAAATGAAATTTTAAATAACCATCAGCATTTTTGTCAGTCAGTTTGGTAATAAAATGTAAGTGTGCCGAAAGAAGGACGGTCCTTATTTTCCTGACATACTCAAACAGAATAGAAATGTCTTCTTAGGAGATCACACCTAAAGAATTTGGTCCCAAAGCCAAAAGAGGGCTGGGAATGTCTTCCAAACTGTTCTTCAGTTGCCTTTAGTCTTACCTGGACATTTAGGCTCCCTCTGAATGTGCAGCAGTAAACAATTTCCGTTCTTATAAGTGTTATTTTGTCACAATGCAGTGTGACTGTGACCTACTGTAAATTCTGTTACCTAAAAAATCTGCAGACAGCAGACAGACCACAGGATAATTACTGGGTCGTTCCATACTGCAAAACATCTTCAGCTCAGACGCTTTTGCTTTTACAGACTCTCCTGTCAACTCAACCATCTCCTGTTGTGTTAAAAAAAACCTAACAGGGCACCGTGTACCTCACACTGCAGCTGTTAAAGCAAAAGAAGCTTCATGTCATTGCTCACTAATAATAAAGTATACTGGCAACTTTGAAGTATGAGAGTGTTGGAAGCTTTCCAATTAAATGCTCATCCTTCTTAGAGATAATTCAGGCTACAATATTTGACTGTGTTAAAATAAATTAAGTAGTCTAAAAGTAGTATATGTTAATAGCATATAAATAATATCACACGTGCCAGATTGCAACTTTAAAGTTGGTTATTGGACTGTATGTAGTGCTGGTGTTTACAACACAGAAGGCCATTATGTTTTCAGAGAATCTATTTAAAATGCCCCAAAAGGCACCAACAGCACACAAACTAAACATTGAGGAGGTCTAGCTTGATCATTTGAAGTAATAGATGCTGTCTAGGCCAGCGGTCCCCAACCCCCGGGCCTCGGACCGGTATCGGTCCGTGAGTCGTTTGGTATCGGGCCGCGAGAGTTGAGGCTCAGGTGTGAAATGTATAGTTTTCAGGGGTTTTATCGGTTTTCAGCATTATCGTTATAATCGTTTTATAACTCGGTTTTCCTTGGTCTTTTCACATGTGTTATGAATCATTTTTCTTTTTTTCGGTACAGGTACTAGTTTTATTTTGTTGTATTTATCCGCGACACCTTAAAGGTCGGTCCATGAAAATATTGTCGGGCATAAACCAGTCCGTGGCGCAAAAAAGGTTGGGGACCGCTGGTCTAGGCTATGTCAGTCAAAGTGGCCACGCTCCTAATTCAGTTATCAAGGGTTAGGGTGCAATGCTGATGCACTGGTGCCTTTGTTAACCAGCCTTAGGTTGCCACTAGAGGAACTGCAGTTTTTGACTTTTTGACACTTTCATCAGGTAGCCTGCTTTAACAAAACTTGTCAGAAACTGAATTAAACATGTAGATGCAAATACACTTAAAAAAAAAAATGGCAGCTACCAAAACAACAAAACAAATAAATTCTGGCATGTTTATATGTATAATATTACTTCACTGTATCATTATACATATTTGTGTCTTTATACATTCACAAGATGGCTAACCCAAAGCAGAAACATCCCATCTAAAAATGGCTACTTCTGGCACATAGATAATAATGGATAAAATACAATAAACTACCTTCAAAGTAGAAATTCTCAAACTGATGTCACATCACATTTCACCTCTTTAATTATTATTTACGCTGTTCTCATTGTAGCAAACGTTTTCCTAACTGCTAAATTAAAGTCAAAGTTAGCAGATAGTTGGTAACAAAAACAAAACAAGAAAAAAAACCTGTAAAATTGTCAATCAATTTAACAGTCAAATATTTCTTGGAAATGGCATCTATTGGATCAGTTAGCAAGAGGAAACTTGTCTAATCCAAACATCCTCTAGCATTATTAGCTGCAAAATACCTCCATAACTCATCTATTATATTAATTCACAAAAGGAAAAAGTGAACTGGGAGTGTAACATTTACTTTTCCACTACCTTCTATCAAATCACTATATACAATCATCTTCCTTATTCTTTAGGTGACAACAAAGGGATTGTCATTTCTTCTTAAAATCCCACTGGCAGTTCCTTTAGCCTGATGTTGGGGTCGAGAATAACACCATCCACCCCAAATGTGTTGAGTCACTCTTTAACAAGATAATATTCCAATAAAATCGAATTAAACCTCCGTCCAGAGTAGTCACAACTTTGACAATTACCGCGCTGTAGCTCAAACAGAGGAGATAATAAAAAAAGTGAAAAGTTTGATAACCTTTCTATATGAGCAAATCCTAACGCTGTTTGTCTCACTTAAAGTATAGCCACTTAAAGCTTCTATTGCATCATAACGCTGAAACAGGATGATTTGAAATGAGTACCTCAGTGACATTTACTTAAATGCAGATAATTGGCTTCTCCTTCCATAAGACAAACATGCTGGGGCTTCTTGCTGGGCTGTGCAGGTGTTATGGTGGATAGATTAAATGGCCAAGTGAGTCATCATTAAAAGGTTAATTAAATGAATTTGGAAACCCAACACATGAACCAGTTGGAGCAGTGAAACTCTAGTTAAATTAGGCCAATTTCAGAGAATAATTCCACTGCAAAGCAGTTTATTATTGTTATTGTTATTATGAAAGTTAAGCAGCAGCATCATAGAGTTAATGAAGGCTGCTGGAGCCAATGAGATATATGAAAATGCAATATATCTGTTTGACCTCTTGTGAAGTTTTAATTAAAGATGTATAGTTATACATAAGTGTTTTTTAATCTAACTAATGCTTACGTACTTTAGATATTAATATGTTGAGTTGGCTTTATGTAACATAATGTTGTATTTACAGTATTATGTAGACTTGTAGCTATAATTAGACCACAGTGTTGACTTAATTGTCTCAATAACTACCATCAGTGGGAAAGACGTGAGCACTTATGCCTGCACTTGATACCTGGAGCATCTGTGGAGCGTCACGTAAAGGTTTATGTAATGAGTCTTTACCCTCTGATGATGTAAAGGACTAAAAATATGATTGCAGACTCTTCCTTAGTTACTAATCGCCAACACGTTGACTCCCATACTGCTATTAGCCAAAAACATGACATATCTGAGCATGCTGTGCAGTTAGTCCTTAAAAACGTGAAGAAAGTGGACACGTGGAGGGCAAAAGAAGAACAGGGAGGGCAAAAGAAAACTATTTACAGCAGATTAATAATACATAAAAGTCATATCCTTAACAAATAGGAAAATAAACAGCAAAGATATGACACAAGACCTGAGGGCTGCATCTGCCCCTTCAGTTGATCCACCTACTGTTCACCAAAGGCTCATCAGAAATGGTCATCAGAGTGGATGTTAAGAAACCATTTTTAAGTAAGGGAAACATGGAGAAAAAGCTGAGGTACACCAAATTACAAAACAAAATCTGTGGCTTCTTTTAACTTGGAAGAAGACAAAAAAGAGAGACAACACTGAGTGTTTAAAGACATCTGTAAAACAATGGAGGCTGTGTCATGGTTTGAGGCAGTGTTAATGACCCTGTTAAAGTTCTGATCTCAACCTGATAACTCATATGCTGATGACCTACATTTGTTATGCTAAAAAACGCAGAAATAACACTGAAGCCATCCTGGAAACTACAAATCCTATTTGCAATAACAGACCTCCAATCCAACTGTTTGGTTCGAGTATTGACTTTCACTGTTTGAAGGTAACCGTCACAGGTTTCAAATCGAAAAGTGTAACAAAAAGTTATTGGAAAAAAATTGCTCTTTTTGGCAATGGAAGAATAAGGTTTTGATTGCGCAGGATGAGAAGTACACACATTAAAACTAATACACACTCTTATTTAGTAGCTAAAAGAAGCTCTAATACAATCTAGAGCAGCACTTACCACATTCCAAAATAAAGGGTTAAAAAAGATGGCAATCACAGCAATACACAAGCGGGAGTCGTAAACATGAATGTGTTTTAGGAAGGCTTCCAACAGTGTCAAGTCCATCTGAAAGAAATAACCACGGGAAAATTAGAGAAACAAAAAATTGACTTGTCAATTAAGGTCACATCCATTCCATATAACATGACAATAAATAACAGATGCACCTTGTTAACCAAGCTAACTAGCCAAAACTAGCATTAGATGACAATGCCCTGGCTCTACCGGCCAATTCCAAGCCAAGTCTACAAAACAATTTTGAGCTCATCTTTCATATACAGTCTATTACACATTATACAACCATCTTCCCTAATCTGACCAATGTGTCCTTGTCTTATGGTTTGAACTGGCCAGTTCAAGTCATGCTTTATCAAAAGCTTTCGTACAGCGCTTTGATATTGAACAAGCAGGAGCAAAATAATCTCAGATCACACAGTGAAACACGCTGAAGGGTGTAAAGATTACTTTAATTAATTTTTATGAAGTGCAGCAACAGCAATAAGATTTCTTTCAACAGTAGGCTCCTCTGTGTGGTTTTCCACTTTATACCCATTGACGCCAGTGATGGAAAGCAATAAAATCTGTCCTTAGGCTAATGCCCTCTGTTTACTTTGGGTGTTTTCTGTGTTCTTCACAGTGTCAGCACCAAAAGGGAATTATAGCCAAAAGTACTGTGAGCCATTTTGCAGTTAGTCAACAGGAAAGATCGGCAGACTTCATGACAGCATCGTGACTACATAAAATTTACTTCTTTTTAGCCTGAAGGCTTTGCTAAAGGAATGGTTTGGATTACAAGGGCTTGGAGGGGGGCTTGCAGTTCTTACATTACGGGGTAAAACTGAAACTGGCAAACTGGAAACCGGGGGTAAAACTGAAACTGGCAAATGGTAAGTAAATATCTGCCAAGATTTAATGGAGCAGGACAAAAGGGTGGTAAAAACACTTCACACTACTGTGTGTTTTAATTAAAAAGGCTAATCACAGCTAATCTTTTATCTGGAACGATAAGAAAAGAGAAAAGGGAAATTAAACAGGTTGGCATTACTTTGTTGAGATATATGCAGCAGATAAGATGTTACATGCTCACAAGATTCTGTAGGCTAACAGCATACACAATTTAATTTTTGCATTTTGCGTCTTTACATATATTATATTTGTCATGTGTGGAAATGAAGCTAAACGTCTGCACAAAGTTGCCAGCCATCAACAGATACATACACAAATTAAAATATGAAAATAAAATGTAAAATTTAAAACATTTAAAAATGTAAATAAAAATATGATGGGCTGGGTTAGATAAATATAATAAATAAATAAATAAATAAATAAATAAATAAATAAATAAATAACACCTAACCTTTAATCATTTTTTTTTTTAATTTACTAACACATATTTCGTTTATGGATATGGAAAATGTAATGTTAAAATGTTCTGCTTGGTATTTGTTTTATTACTTCAATAATGATGAACTTATCTTTGAAATGCACAATTTAATAGCTAGCAAACATGGCACTTTCCGTGCTCCGTTTTTTCAACCTGCGCCGGTTACGTAACCTCTTCTGTTTTAATCAAAATAAGAGCATAACAATACCCTGCATGTCACAAAATATACATGTTATGGCTCAATTAAACAGACAAGAATTGTTACGTCTGTGTTTTATGCTGAAACTGCGTTGTACTGGTCATAGTAAACACGTGTTCTCCGAATGAAGAAAGTCGTGCATTTATTTTGAAATTACAAACTGTACCGACTGTGTTTTCCGGCGGTCAGAGCGCAATAGTTAAGTCGGTCTGTCAAGAGACAAATGTAGCTTCTCAGGGAAGCGGCGCTACGTTACGCGGAACAACTTCCTGTGACACGGCTTCACTTTTACCTTGGAATAATCGACGTTGTTGAGCCCTCCGCAGCAGTCGAGCAGCGCGGGGTGGTTGTCTGTAGCAGGACTGTCGTTCCGCTCAGCCTCTGCGTTGCTGTCACTCATATACACGCAGAGTGGACACTAACGGACACGCAGCACTCACACACCGGCGCGGAAGATAAGTGTTGCACAGTAAACAGAGCAAAGTTCTAATTTATCAATAAAAAGAGGCGGCAGTTGTGGGTATCTACATATGTCCAGATAACCTCCAACCTTGCAGTGCATTGTGGGAAAGCGGTTCAATTTATTTATTTTATTTATTTTATTTTATTTTATTTTTGCAGATGAAGAAAATAATAACAAAATAATGTTTTAATATTTATTTGAATATGTTTTGTAAAATACACCTGAACATTTAATATTAGATTTTTTTTAATGTCCTTTTTTCCCTCTTCTGTAGTAAAAAGGATCGCCTGTCGCTCTAGAGTGACATCTGCTGGATGTAGGACCCCCTCCCAGCTATAACCTCTATAAACCGTTCAGTTGTAAAACACATCAGTTTAAATGCAAGATAAAGATTGAAACTGATTTTTTTGTAAGTGTTTTTCCTTTTTTTAGAAGTCTAAATTAAAGGGTAATAACACTTTACTGTTTCCAACTCTTTGTGTGTTTACAGTTCTCTTTTCCTGACTCACTGTCTTTTCATGGACCTCTTTCTCCCGACCTACTTCCACCCCTGATTCCTTTTAACCTCGTCATTTTCTAATCTTTTTTAAAAATGTTCCTACAGCTCTTCGTCTTTCCTTTCTGCTTTCTTCTTACTCATCCTTCCACCTTGCTTTTATCATCCTATTCTCTGCTTTTTCCCATTACATTTTTCACACTTCCTTGTTGTATTGTCTTCCCATGACCTCTTTATTTGCATCCCTTTAACATCTTTTTTCCTGTTCCTGTTCAACATCACAATCTTATTTCCCTTCCTTCCTCATTCTCATTTATTCTCATTTAATCTATGTCCATACTCTGTCCTCTCTATTTTCTCCACCTTTTCCTTTACTTTGTTCTTTCCTTTTACACTTCCTCCTCTCCTCCTCCAACTGCCAGTGTTTGTTTGGAGTCAGTCATTAAGCAGAAGACACCCCATGTAGAGGGAGAAATAGAGGAAATGCACTGAAAGCCTTGTAGCTCCCTGACAGAGCATATCCATTCATCATCGCATGTAAGCCGACAACTTTGCCACTGGAGCGTTAAAGTGTGTGTTAACAATATTCCTAGGAGTGGACATCCCACCAAATTTACCCCAAGGTCAGACCATATAGTGGTTAGAGAAACTGATAACAAAGTGCTACATCTTCGACTCTGCAGCCCTCCATTAGCGGGTTAAATGTTAAAGTTCATGACAGTACAAAAAGACAGGCGGTAGTAGTAAAAGACTGAAAAAGTATGGCTGGGTTGCCAGAAAAAAGCCTCTTCTCTCTAAAAGAACATGGCAACATGGCTTAGGTTTGCAAAGGTGCATCTGAAAAAAATCACAAGAAAGTATCAGTATTGAAATTACAATGTAATTATAGTTACAACTGTAAGTAAGGTTATAATGATACTAGAATTTCAAACTACTGCAAAAAGAACCCAGGACAATACTCCATACCCAATAACATTTTTGATACCATTGGGACAATTTTGACCTCATCCTGCAACAACAGAAGGCAAGGCAAGGCAAGGCAAGTTTATTTGTATAGCACAATTCAACAACAAGGTGATTCAAAGTGCTTTACAGAGACATTAGAAACAAAAACAAATAAAAAGCATGATTTAAAATTGATTAAAACAAGCAAACTAACAAACAAACAAACAAAACAGTATATAAAATCCATCCATCCATCCATTCGCTTCCGCTTATCCTTTTCAGGGTCACGGGGGGCGCTGGAGCCTATCCCAGCTGTCATAGGGCGAGAGGTGGGGTACACCCTGGACAGGTCGCCAGTCTGTCACAGGGCCAACACACAGGGACAGACAACCATTCGCACTCACATTCACTCGCACATTCACACCTAATGGCAATTTGGATTTTCCAATTAACCTATCCCCACAAGCTGCATGTCTTTGGACGGTGGGAGGAAGCCGGAGTACCCGGAGAGAACCCATGAAAACACGGGGAGAACATGCAAACTCCACACAGAAAGACCCCGGCCTGATGTTGGAATTGAACTCAGGACCTTCTTGCTGTGCGGCAACAGTGCTAACCACCGTGCCACCGTATATATATATAGGGGTATATAAAATCAAAACAGATAAAATCAGAACAGTAGATAAAATCAGTAGTTAAAATGTAAGTTTTGAAATTTAAGCTTAAGTGCGGACTTGGTGTTTTATTCAAATGCAGCTGAGAACAGGTGAGTCTTCAACCTGGATTTAAATAAACTGAGTGTTTCAGCTGATCTGAGGCTTTCTGGGAGTTTGTTCCAGATATAAGGAGCATAAAAGCTGAATGCGGCTTCTCCGTGTCTGGTTCTGACTCTGGGAACTGATAAAAGACCGGATCCAGATGACCTGAGGGATCTGGAAGGTTCATACTGGGTCAGGAGGTCACTGATGTATTTTGGTCCTAAACCATTCAGAGCTTTATAGACCAGCATCAGAACTTTAAAGTCTATCCTCTGACGGACAGGCAGCCAGTGTAAAGACCTCAGAGCTGGACTGATGTGGTCCACTTTTTTGGTCTTAGTGAGGACTCGAGCAGCAGAGCTCTGAATGAGCTGTAGTTGTCTGACTGATTTTTTAGGTAGACCTGTAAAGATGCTGTTACAGTAATCAAGCCTACTAAAGATGAATGCATGGACTAGCTTTTCCAGGTCCTGTTGAGACATCAGATCTTTTATCCTTGATATATTCTTGAGGTGATAGTAAGCTGATTTTGTTATTGTCTTAATGTGTTTTTCTAAGTTTAGGTCTGCATCCATCACTACACCCAAATTTCAGAAGGAATAACTTAATATTCTATCCTTGATTTGCAGTCAGCTAGACGCTAAGTTAATGATAACAGGTGGTTAATGTGGCTATCGGGTAGCTGCTACCAGTTGAACGCCTAACGTTAACGTGTGCGACTTCAAGGTGACATTTATAATAACTGTCTAATACTTCAGTGTTATTGAAATGAGAGCCGCGGTGACCTCTTTAAAATTCTTTTAAAGTTTTCTTCAGTGTTATGAATGTTAATTTCTTCAAGTGTTAGCGGGGAGAGGAGCTGTGTGCCTGTTTGTATACAATGGTGCACTCTGAAGTACTGTGCCAAGTGGAGGAGGTGACAAGGGCACTGTTTATATTGATATTCTTGCAAATTAATATCAAATTCGAAAATAACTTTAGTGTCAAATAATATCTGAGTATCGGTTTTCTTTGACATCCCTAAATTTAAGTAAATTTAAGTAGTGCATAATTAATTTTAAAGTAACCTACTGCGTAATGTCCTGGTAATTTAGCAGAAAAACAGACAATATTTCCCCATCTTAGATACAGGGGCGTTTCGGGCTTACAGTATACTTAAAGTATACCTGGAAATTAGACAAGATGGAGCCACTCCATAATACAGCCCTCACGCCAAAAAGTACAGCATACTTACAATGTGAGAGAGAATTTCAACTAAAATACAGTTAAATTCCATTTAATTACACCCTTAGGGCCAGGCCATTCTGGGACAATGTCCTTCAGATAGAGATGATTGCCCATAGTGCACTTTTGGTAAAAACCAGCCATATTAACAGAAACACCTCATGTCGAATATCAAACACTGACATGAAGAAGTGATGAGGCCACAGGATCTGGGCACCCTGCAGCCATTAAGCTGACCGTGAGCTCTTTTGTATTCTAGATTCAAATATGAGGCCAACTGTCCAACAGCTAAAGCTTGGTCCAGACTGAGTTTTCCAGCGGGACAAATATTCCAAGTAAAACAGCAAATCTACATCAGAATGGCCAAAGAAGAAAGGAACTGAGGTGCAACAATGACCCAGTCAAATTCAAGACCTCAGTTGGATTTAGATGCTGTGCTGGGACTTAAAGATAGCTGTGAATAAAGGTATGCCTGCAAATTTCAATGAACTGAAGTAACACTGTAAGTAAGAGTGGGAGATTGATCAAATTTAATCAGCCACTCACACTGATATTAACTGAAATATTTTACCTGGTGCAAAATATGCTCAAGTGCGTAAATATGGCTCTATGAATAGTATTTTATTGCAAGCAACTGTGAATAAGCAATATGTGGAAGTGATTGAGAGACACTAAAGTGACTAAAGATAACAACACTATTCCTAAGCGACTTGTCAGTCGTAGGATAAAAATACATTTTCTTAACCACTTTAATACCCTGCTTTATTTTTATGCTCTAAGTAGCAACATCATTTACAAAATAAACATCATGCTGTGTTGAAGATACTTTATAGCAATTGAGATGACAAAATGATGATAAACTCATTCAATTCATAAAATAAATAATTAATTATTCAATCCAATAACAAATCGTACATTTTGCAGCTGAATTTCCTACACGACTAAACTGTCTTTTTCAATAATATAATCGGTTACCTTATTTACTCATCCTTATTGGACAAAATTGCTGCTGTGGTTATTGAAATTGAGTATGCAGGACCAGCAGAGATTTAAGTCATGTGTTCTTAAGCAATGGCAGTAGCTGCTTGCATCACTGTGACTGTACAAATGATGTTTTTTTTCCCCCAAAGAGAGTGACTGTCATAGCAAATGTTTGATTCTAACTTTCCTCCTTCATTGCTAAGGATCATGAAAAAATATCACATGTCTCTATTTCTTTGCTCACTAACATGATGTATGTTTTAATATAGTTCTTCTCAGAACCATATTTCAGTGTGTGCTTCAAAACAAAATTAGGACAATTCCTCCACCATATTTACTGTTTTACATTTGGCTTTGACACTTTAACACCTCTCTCCTTCGCACACATCGATAACAATTTGATCCAAAGATTTCAAATTTTGATTTATGGATTCACTGGACTCAATTTGGCCCTGCAACAGACTGGCAACCTGTCCAAGGTGCACCCTGCCTCTCATCTAAGACAGCTGGGATAGGCTCCAGCGCCCCCCTCGACCCTGAAAAGGATAAGTGGAAGCGAATGGATGGATGGATAGATGGATTCAATTTGGCATACCTTTTCTCCCTCTTTCATAAGAATGGCTGCTTGATAGCCACCTTTCAGCTGAGACTTTGTGATGAGGGTTTGGCAAACAATAGATCGATCAACTGAATGGCTAGATGCATCTGTCAGGTCCTGTCAGGTCTTGTATTTCTATTTCTTATGGACCTGACTTCCAGATACTTCTTATTTGCTGTGGACAGTTTTATGACTGCAACTTCTTTTATTTCCTCTTGTCCAGTTTCATTTTGCCAAGATAGGCCAGTTTTTTCAGTTAATAGCTCTATGCCAATCACCTTATTGCTGCAAAAATACAACATTATGATTATCAAACTGTGATATCGAAAGAAATGCAAAATATAAAAATGGTTCTTTTCTAAGTTGTCTGTTACATGTAGACTTAGGTGACTTTAATATGTTTGAATAAGCCTTAGGTCATTGTTAAATGGCTTAACATATTCCCTTGCAAATGGTTGTATATAAGCACTATACTGAAAATGAGTGAAAAAGCAACAATACCATAAGAAAAGATCTTGGTCCTTGGAAGCAAAATGAAAAGAAATGAGGGATTTCTCATAAAATTTGTGCAGTACCTTTTGCTTATGTAAATGCACAAAAACAATTTTGGGGGGGTTTAGCTTGAGAAAAAATAGATGGCTTCAATGATTATGGTAACAAGACGTTACGCCATCCCCCCTGTGTTTTTTGACCAATTTATCCACCACGAGGTCCTCGCTGCACAGCTGAGGAGAGTTTGTTGGCTTTATTTCGGCCGCATTTATTACACACACCTGTCAAAAAACGACGGTGCCCCTTTGATTACATAGCTGGCTGAATAATGGCATAGACACATCTGGTCAAAGTTTTGAAAGGCCTGTTGGGTTTGCAGGACAAATAATTGTAGCTATTTCCATGTATAGTTAAACATTAATCGGGCTATTCACATAAAAACCATTGCCGTAAGTTAATTTGCATTCAATACACATACACATACAAGAGGGTCAAGTACCACTGAAATATCACTAAAAGAAAAAAAAAAAACACATTTTGCAGGTCTTCCCTTCTTATGCTGTTTCTCTATCTCATGCTTCAGTCTTAGAGCCTGCAGGAACTCTTTATTTCCTTCACCTTCTTCTCTCACTGATATATCTATTAACACATGTTGCTATGAGGTTTAATTGACTGCATTCACTGCTCAAGACCCAGGTCTCTCAGGCAGAAGGTGCATACAGAGTAAAGCTGTCAAAATGCTATGTCAACATCAGTTACTCAGTGGAACATGTTTGTATTATATATTCGTTTCCACATGAAAGGATCTGCAAATCATTGGATAACTGTATCAGTGAGATGTGGTTCTACCTGCTTGCAGTGTTACTGTTCGTGCGCATTAATCAATCGTAGCTTTTATCCTACGCTAAGGAGATACACCACCATTCAAATTCACTGAAGTATGTATGTAGGTGAGTGAATCAGTGTTCAAGTGCATTTCTACAGTCTATACAGGAGTAGCAGGTAAAACTATGCATATATTAACTGTTCCTTTCATAGCTGAAGGGGACGTGGCAAATTGTTGGACCTTTGATGCATTTAGACAAGTGAACATTTGAAAGAGTACCTACAGAAAAAAAGGTAAGATACTCAGTCTCTTCTTTAAATATCCACAAATATAAAAACTAGCTACAACTTTGGTATCAAAAGGCAGTCTTTCTCACTACAGCAATACATATATATATATATATATATATATATATATATATATATATATATATATATAGAAGCTCCCAGGCCTCTAGTAGAGGACCCGAGCTTGAAGGATAAACCGCCCACAGAGGCGTGCTGGGTGTATGTATATATATATATATATATATATATATATATATATATATATATATATATATATATATATATATATATATATATATGCAATGGCCACCTGTTTCTGGCATCAGCTTGCTCATTTTTTTCACTCCCATCCATATAAAATTGCTTCCATTTTAAAGTTTCCTTGCATTCACTGGTTTCTCTTCCTTGTACTGCCCAATATAAAACTCCAGCCTTCAATCTAGACTTTCCACAGGTAATCCAATAACAGTCTGAGCAATTTGCACAATAAAAATAAATAAAATAAGCAATTAAACTGACACTTTTATCGCCCGAGTTAACAAATGAATGTTGTTAATTCATATTATTAATGATTATTTATATTTTGTAATTGTATTTAATTATATTTTTTGAAAGTTAAAAATCATTTTACGGCACCCGTGAGATTAATCAACCACATTATGTATTATATAGTTATTGGTAAATGCTTACAAATGGTGAAGCATCCATTTATGAAACATATTAGCCTATTACATATCTTTAAAATAAAAAATTAGCACCGTGACTACAAAGTAGATCTACAAAGGTACATGTTACACTTTTCAGTTCATATTTTACGATTCCAGCACTAAAAATAGTTGCTTTCCACAGCAAGATATTATTTCATTTTTCAAATTTGACACTTGCGAAGTCATCCAGTGGAGAGATTGGACCGTTTGAGCCAGTTCTGGCCCTTAGGTCATTGCATTAACCCAATTTATTGGCTACATTATATTCACAAATAGAATACTAGGTAATGATAATGACACCTTTCCCTTTATTTGTTCCTTTTCATATTTCTACTACCTATTCATTCATTCATTGAAGAATATATTGACACACACTCTCCCAGTAAAGCAGTAAAGATCATGCAGTTAATCTGTTTAATCTTTGTTTAACTGTTGCTGAGGTGATGCTTTACCTGATTAATTATTTCCTTTTTATGATATTGTTGTTAGTTTTTTCACTGGCCCACTAACATGTTGTATATGTAAATGATTGCTTTGTTGTCATGACTCTCCTGGAAATGTCCTGCGCTAGTTTCCATATGTATTTGCTCTTTGTTTTATGGGAAGAGGTGCGTCTTAGAGCTGATTAATCACTGTATAAATAAATAAATTAATAAATTGTCACCGCACAGCAGCGGGTAGCAAATTGAGTCTAATAAATCTTTCTCTGTTTGTTTGCTTGCCAACAGGACAGAGGAAAAGTGTGCCGAGAATGAATACACCTCCTGCACTCAAACAACAACATCCGTTACTATACACGATGAGTCTGATGTCCTTAAATGGAAGATGCGCTTCCTTCTGGATTACAAGAAACTGCGGAACCCTCGTGCTATCAGTACATCTTGTTTGCGAATGTTACTGTAAGTTGCATTTCATAGGGATCGATATGTTCTTTGCATAAGTGAGCTCTTTTGCGTAAGTCGAAATTAGCGTAATAACTCATGGTTGTTACGAATCAGAGATGAGGTGTTCGGTACTAAACTGAACTGCTGATGAGTTTCAGCATTACGTACTCTATTAATTCAGTAAAGCTGCTAAAAGCATTAGGAGGAGAGCCCGAAGCATAAACAGCAGGATGGACTGCCACTGTTTCCTTTAGCAGATTTGTAATTCTTATCAATTTCCTGTCTTGTGCTATCTGATCCCTTACTATTGACATCTATTATTCTGGTGATCTAACACTGTGCAATGGACGGCCGAGCAGGCAGCAGCTCAGCAGGCTGAAGCTTGTAATAGCCATGGGGAAAAATCATTACACTAGAACTATTAAGGAGATTATTCATTAATGAACAGGATTCAACAGGAGATTCTACTGAAATTACACCAACATTAAACCAAATAAAGTATATAACTGTCACTGACAATTTGCATGTAAAAAATTATATTCGGTGCTAAATGTGCGTCTGGAAACGCTCTAAAGGAGTGTGTTGTAACCACTTTCTGTTGCCTCCATTTGTGATTTGGAATAAAGTCAGATTTACTTATTTTTCTTTGGTGTTTCAGTGCTTTCACTTTGGGTGAGGGAATTGTGGGAAAATAAATGCAGAGCCTTCCGCTTGTTGTCATTCCGTCGGCCTTTGACCGTAAACACGAGAGAAAGCTGGAAGAAAACGATGTCACCCAGCGGCTGTTTTGATAAATAGTGTTTACCTGCACTGAATCCTGTGGGAAGCTGTCCATGTGTATTGTATGCTGTCCATGTATAAATAGGCCATGTACTGTATCTAATGTGGGTTTGTGCTTGGACAAGTTCTCGTCCAGTAACAAGAACCACCTGAAATTGCCTGACACACAGGAAAGTGTTGTACATGTTTGCAGTTAAATTCTCTCTATCTCAACTCGGCACAAAGGAGCTACTGTACGTCTGAGTGCCCTGCTCTCTCTCAGTAGACATGCCAAGTGATAATTTGATGGGCTGTGCTGTGTCCTTCACACATTGCAAAAGTCTTTAAAGAGTGAAGTCCCTTAGTGGAAGACAGAAAATCCTCCAACTCCCACAAAAATGGTTTGACTGTACACCTGCAGTAAGAGTGATAATAATAAATCTGATGGTCAGTGATCAAGTACGATAAAGTTTTTTTCTACTGCTTTGTAGGAATCATGATGATAGTGGACACAAGGAAGAAGAGGAGGCCTCACCAGCCGCTGTTTTTCTGGGGTCTTGAAGTGGGGAGGGTGAGCAGCTTTAGGTACCTGGGTGACATCACTGAAGACCTCACCTGCACACTGAACTCCACACAGCTGGTCAAGAAGGCTCAGCAGCGGCTGTATTTCCTGAGGAGGCTGAGGAAATTTGGTATACAGCAGATTCTACAGCTACATTGTGGTGAGCACACTGACCAGCTGCGTCGCTGCATGGTACGGCAGCGCTACTGCTATGAACCACAAACGCCTGCAGAGAGTGATAACAACCGCAACCCAACATAGACTGTTCACACTTCTGTCCTCAGGACGAAGGTTTAGAAGTGTGAAGTCCAGAACATCCCGACTCACCAATTCCTTCTTCCCCACTGCTTTCAGACTCTTGAACAGCTGACCTATTTTACCAGTAATCATAATTTTTGCACATCAAGTTATCTTACATATCAAACCAGCATATTAAGCTCATAGCTCTTTTACACACAAATCTATTTAATACTTTTTCTTGTCTCCATTTATTTATACTCTTAGTATTTTATCTGTTCTAGTTCTATTGTACATATTAACAACTGTGTGTGGACAGCAGAGAAAGAATTGCATTGCACAGAGAAATGCTTTTCTTTATACCGCTTTGAATCTTGAATCATTGGCTTGAAGTGGTAAGAGCAAATGTTGTATATGTTAAAATGTTGAATAGTTTGCCCGTTGTTTTCCAAGTCCAGGAAGTCCAAGAGTCCAAGCAGCACCTCACTACTGGTCTAAATATAACAAGACTGCAGAAGGCTGGATAAAGGGCTTGATGCTGTTAAATGTATACCATAGGTACGTCAAAAACACAAAACCCTACACAAAATTCTGTAGGTCATAACCTGACGTGCACCTCTCCGGAAGCGTAACTAGTCCAATAACATATTGTCATTGGCATGTTCAGTACCACTGATTCTTCCTATGTTGGTCCTGCTACTTTATGTTTACTTTTACTTTATGTTTAGTTTTCCAGTTTTCATGAGAGAATATTAAGTATCACCCCAATGTCGGGAATAAGAATCATAGCCTGAATATACAGTACAGAATCACACATGTCAGCAAATTCCCGAATGGAGACTGCCAAAGCTTTCAGAATGGATATGAGGGAATATACAAAGAAATCGAAAAACTGTTGGCTTCCAAAAGTCCCAGCACTATTTGAATCTATAATGGCTTACTCTACATTACTCTACTCTACATAAAACACTTGAACCACAAGTGTTTTGTATGCAGAGCCAGGGTTAGGGTTAGCCTAACCTTAACCCTAACCCTAAGGTAATTAACACCATACAATTCCTGTTATTGGTAGTCTTTTGCTCTTTGTGTCTCCATACATTATTCCACATGTATTTCCAGCTGTCCCCTACCCTCCAAATTAGGCCTTTGTGTATTTATACCTTCAGAGCCCTTTAGTCTTTCTTCCGATGTCTACTTATCTCCATGTTTCTGTCACGGTCTGGCTGGCAGACCGTGGGGAGATGGGGAAATAGGACCCAAACGCCGGACTCTTCAGTGCAACAGTGTTTATTTACAAGGTGGTGAAGTAAACAACAATAAATCCCCAGTTTCAATTCAATTCAATTCAATTTTATTTATATAGCGCCAAATCACAACAAATGTCGCCTCAAGGCGCTTCATAGATACAGAGAAAAGCCCAACAATCATATGACCCCCTATGAGCAAGCACTTTGGCGACAGTGGGAAGGAAAAACTCCCTTTTAACAGGAAGAAACCTCCGGCAGAACCAGGCTCAGGGAGGGGCGGGGCCATCTGCTGCGACCGGTTGGGGTGAGAGAAGGAAGACAGGATAAAGACATGCTGTGGAAGAGAGACAGAGATTAATAACAGATACGATTCAATACAGAGAGGTCTGTTAATACATAGTGAGTGAGAAAGGTGACTGGAAAGGAAAAACTCAATGCATCATGGGAATCCCCCGGCAGCCTACATCTATTGCAGCATAACTAAGGGAGGATTCAGGGTCACCTGGTCCAGCCCTAACTATATGCTTTAGCAAAAAGGAAAGTTTTAAGCCTAATCTTAAAAGTAGAGATAGTGTCTGTCTCCTGAATCCAAACTGGAAGCTGGTTCCACAGAAGAGGGGCCTGAAAACTGAAGGCTCTCCCTCCCATTCTACTTTTAAATACTCTAGTTTCCCAGACTCCCGTGTAGTGTCTTCTTCCCAAAAGTCCCCGTGTAGTGCTCTCTGCCCCAGTGTCCCTGCACTCCCCGTGCTCACTGCTCCTTCTCGTCCCACACTCCTCCTGAGGGGAAAACAATAGAGGCAGTCGTTACTTGTCCCAGCAGGCATACACTCACACTTGACTGTGCTTGAAGACTGACGTGTAGTCAAACGCAATAATCCAGCGTCGGTGGAAGCTCCATCGCTCATCTAAATAGCTCCACCGACGAGCCCAGATGAGGAGCAGGTGTGCGGCAAGGACTTCGGGTGTTGCCAGCCCTCAAGTCAGGCCACGCCCCCAGGGCTGAAGGTGCCTGTAACTTGGCCACAGAAGAAAGGCAACACACACGCACATACCTGCCTACATACAGATGTGCACAGGGGCAGTGCAGACAACACACCAAATAATAATAATGATAATAATGACGATAATAATAATAATAATAAACAATAATAACAACAACAGTCATAGTCCCCACTGCCCACGGACCCCGAGTCCCCAGAGCCGGGTCCGTGACAGTTTCTTTCCACCAATGTGCACCGAACTCTTCGAACTCCCTTTTGTCCTGAGCAAGTCCACATTTACGTGTTTTTCATTCATGTGTTCACTGAATTTGGAGTCTGTTGTGTATTCTGTTTCTCTGAATATTTGGGGTGTTGTTTTTTCCATCATTAAAAGTGAGTTTTGTGCTAAAACCGCCTCCCTGTAGGGTCTGAAAACCATGACACAGTTACTGTGAAATTGGAAAGAAGCATAATATACTCCAGGGCAAAGCTTTCATTTCACATTCCATCCATCTTCTATATCGCTTTATGAAGCGAGAAGTACTCGGTGTTTCCTCTGCAAATATCATCATACTTGGTTTATTCTGAGAAAAGCTTTGCTTTAGCCCTGAGCAAGTCCACATTTACACAGAAACTTAGCAACTCAGTACTCTGTTTTTAATCAAAGAGCAATCGATAAATGAATGTGTTGTGTCTGATACTGTATAATAAACTGACAGACAGGACGCTTGCATGCTTTTGTTGGGGAACTTCAAGTAGTCCTTGTGATAGAAGCGAGCATGATGTTTTACAGCTGAGTCAGGTGAGACGGTCAGAATGATCCGGCAATGACATGTCAGAACATTCAGTTGCACATGGTGTGAGGGAGCCCTAGAAAATGCCAGATGTGCATCAGCTCAAAATGAATGGCCTCTACCAGAAAGTTGCGCAGCACAAAGCAATTTGTCACGTGCAGTTAAAATGGACAATATGTACTTCAAGCATAAAAAGAGAGCACTGATAAACAACTTTTCTTCTGTATAGCAAATATTTGTCCAGATGCTGTAATTCTAAGACCAAAACTGATAGACATGCAAAATAGTTTCTTCCAAACCAAAGATGCCAAAATAGAGGGTTAGGATTGATTAGAAGATCTGTTTTGGTGTGTGTGTGCACACGCTTGTGTCTTCAGGTAAGCAGAATTTGGGACCATGCTTTATTTGATTTGATGCAGGGTAATTTGCTCACAAGAAACAAACAGTCGTAGAATATCTTAAGAGGTAGAATCTTTTCTCTTATTTTTTCATGTCATATTTCACACTTCATAAAAACAGAATCCCCTTTAGTTTGGTCCCCTCCCCAACTCCTTTACTTTCTGTATGTGAAAATACAGTAAAAGGATATCTCAGACTTTATCTTTGTTTGTTTTTTTACTTCCCATGAGAATAAAACATATGTACGGTTTTTAAGCAAACTATGTTTTGTGTTCTGGACAACACTGGAGAGCTCTATGGGAGAGCCATGGCAGTACCACTGAAAAAAGAGCTACTGAATCCCTTTGCAGCTACACGCAACAGGTACACATAGCTTGGCTTGCATCAAAAACCAAAGACTAAAACTAGTACGACATCTGTGACGCTGACAGTCAGAAGTGAAAAACAGTTGGGCAAATTTACTTAACTAGTAGATTTGTTAGTGGAAATCAAACTGAATATTTCATCAAGGGCTTGCATTAGCAGTTTTATAAAACAACATTTGAATTTAAGACCTTCTAGAACATTAAGGATACGTAGATTCCCCTTTTTTGGGTACAGTTTTTATGTACTGCAACACTGTTTATGAGTTAGGGGAGAAAGGAGCAGGAGACTGGTGCAGTGTCTGCAGTGATGCCAGCGCTATACTGGTCAGTCATCACAATGAAAGGGCTTATCAAAGCCATCTATTCAACAGTTAAGCTGCCTTATATGCTCACAAACACTGAGTAAAAAGCTAAATGTACTGGAATGAGGTCGTGATACATGCTCAATCATCCAGGTAAGTAAATCTTCAAAAGTTGATTCTGTTCATCTGGACGTAGCGTTTTGTGGGAGAAACGTTTCGTCACTCGTCCAAGTGACTTCTTCAGTCTCAGCTGACTGCAGGTTTCCACAAACTTATAAACAGTACATTTGCATAATGACTGAAACTGGAATGAGCCTCAAAGAGCGAGTAGATGTAGTTCTGCCATCTGACCAGGATGTTTTATGGGCACATCCTAGATGACGTGGTTCCATCATTTTCTACTGGGAGGAGGCTCCAGGGCAGAACCAAGGCCAGTTTACACCTCACAGATGGATTGATGGATGGTTAAGTTATATTATTAGTTATTATTAATCACTAGCTCTCTTCCACAGTGTATCTTTTGTCCTGTCTTCCTCCTCTCACCCCCAACTGGTTTGTGGCAGATGGCTGCCCCTCCCTCACCCTGGTTCCACTGGAGGTTTCTTCCTGTTAAAAAGGAGTTTTTCCTTCCCACTGTTGCTAAGTGCTTGTTCACAGGGGGTTGTTTGATTCTTGGGGGTTTCTCTGTATTATTTTAGGGTCTTTACCTTACAATATAAAGTGCCTTGAAGCATTTACTGTTGTGATTTGGTGCTATTTATAAAATGGAACTGAAACAGACAGTTATACTCCCATAGTACATCATGCGATATTGTTAAAGAGGTTACTATTCTTAAGTCGTTAATTATTGTAGTATTGGTTCTTCCTTCCCTGCCCTTCCTTCCCTCTATAAACATTACAGTTTCCCGCCATCCTTACTTTCTATCATGTCATTAGAGTTTAAATGAGGCGAGCTGAAATGTAACTATGTATGTAAACAAGTGTCGCCTTGTCACTGGATCGAGAGAGGCAGCTGCCGCGTGACTACAGCAGTAGATTGATTGGAAATGACAATGAGGTTCGTGGGACTGTTAATTGATGCCCAAAGGAGGATACGTCACCTACAGACTGAGGCTGAAGGGCCCATTTCCATCATATATGAGCAGAAAGTCAGTGCAGTAGTCTTCCTACGTTTTCGCTTGTATTCTTACTAGGAAACATGCGTCACCTCTCTGTGGGAAGCGCTCTTCAGTCTCCAAGGGAAACAGATTAACGCAGTTTTCTAATTCGATCATAGTAATTTTATGAGTCTGTCAACGAGAGGCCTCTGTAGCAATGACAGAAGATGCTGCAAAGTGGCCTTTAATTCTGGCTCATATAGTCTGAGAATGAGTCATAAGAGCACAGAGTGGAAGCTACATCATGCTTTAATTTCTTTGCTTTAAGGTTGACTTTTTCACTCTTTAAGTTACTTATGTGCTCGTTCACAATGTCAGTCAAGCCCCCACTTATTAATTCAGTTGCTGACCTCTTCACCAATTTACTGATTTATTGACACAAATATTCCACCACTGACAGCGGCATGTCTACGTAATATGCTGACATCTGAGCAGTGTGAGGTGCATGTGACAGTACTTTGAAAAGTAAACTGATACACTTCAAGACTGGGGGGTTGTGCATTTAAATTATGTGCAGAGGGTGTATAAAGCATTGCACACTTCCCTGTGAGTGAATTCACTATATGTCATTTCATAGGGAGCCAATATCTCCTCCAGCATTTAACCAGCAGAAAGCATGTTGATGTCTGTCAGAGTGAGAGCATTCCAACTGAGCTAGTCCTGTGAAAAAAGAGAGGCTTCACAAGACTCTGTGCAGTCCTGGGAAAACTAAGTAGATCCTTACTGCTTCCATAGGAATAAGAGGGTTATGTAAGATAATGTGATGTTCACAGAAACTGCAAAATACCTATACACCAGATTCTAATGGCCTCAGTGCGTTAAATGTTAAAGTTTATGACAATACAAATGTAAAAAAAAACACTTATGGCTTCTTTAAACTGGTTGCCTTTTTTCTCTATAAAGAACATGGCAGCAGAGCTAAGGTTTGCAAAGTTCCTTCTGAAAAACAAACAAACAATGTGTTTTGGACAAATAGGAAAAGTTTGGCTGTAATGCACAGAGCCATGTTTGGCAAAAACAAATGCAGAATATCAGTGCAAACACTTCATTCCAAGTGTCAAGCCCGGTGGTGGAGTAGTGATGATTTAAGCTTGTTTTGCAGGCACAGGACTTTGTCATACAGAGGAGTTCATGGTTGAGTCAGTGATTAGAAGATGCCTAAGTATTCTATATTCAAATGAGGTAATCCATCCATCAGCTAAAACTTGCCTGAAAAAGTATTGCAATGGCCCAGTCAAAGTCCAGACTTTAACCCGGCTGAAAGGCTGTGGCAGGATTTTAAGAGAGCTGTGCATAAATGAATGCTTGCAAATGTCAGTGAACGAAGCAGAAGAATGGGCCAAAATAAATACTTCACGTTTTCTGAAAAAAGTGGTTACCTCAGTTAACTTAGACCTTCCCAAAGTGTGGGGCCCACCCCCTAGGGGGGGCGCAGAGCCATTGCAGGGGGGGCGCGATATGAAAAGGGGGAAAAAAACAACGGTTGGACACTGGTAGCATAATGGACAGGTTTTTGACGGGGCTCCCACACAGACGCAAAGCAGGAGATGAAGCATCGCTGAATATGTTTCCAAACCAACTTCATTCTAAGCTAAAGACTAGAAAATATGGTGAAGTATATGTGCCCTTTGGTTTCACCTGCACAAGTGCTGAGGTAGGTCTCCCCTGCAGAATTGGTTTTCCCTTCTTTGGGAGCACGTGCTGGGCTCTTCAAATCACGGACAAACAGTAACCCACATTCTTGATTTTTAGTTCACAAACACTTGTTGTAATGACTAACTACTCCTGACATGTTGGAGATGTTAGCTCTTTATACACTAAAGTTACAGTGGGATACAAATAATATCCTGCCACGATTTGTTCCTCCGGTTCAAATCCTGGACAAACAGGATCCCACAGTTGTTTATGTTTTTGAACCCATTTTGCACAGAGAAGCATTTTTTGAAAAATGTATTGATAGCAATGTTGAATATTATTACACAGAAAAAAAAACAACTACACGTAAAATAATCACACCGTGACGCCTCTGCCTTTCTAAATAGAGCGACAGTAACTGCGTGTGTATGTAAGCCTGTAAAACCTGCAGATAGTCAGATTAACAGTATTTTGTCTCTATCTGCCATTCTGCAATTCATCTCATGTAAACAATAACGTGTGCACAGCGTGACGTGAAAAAGGCACATACCTTTGATGTTGCGTGACGAACTCTGTATTCCTCGTCCACACGTAAACGCAGAGTTTTAAAAAATCTCAGTTTTCGGTGATTCGAAACGCCATTTACACGTGAACGAAAGGCCCAAAACATAAAACAGCTGCGTTTTCAAAAATACCCGTGTAGGTGCGGACGTAGCGTAAAAGAGGTAATAGTTTATTTTCTTACTACCTGTAATTTATTGCAGATTACTTGTATTTACTTAATTGTTTACTAAATGTTTGAGGTGTGAAATAAACCGCAATGGAGCAAAATATGGGTGTGTGTGGTTGGAGGATGTGTTTGTGCGTGTGTGTGTGTGAACATTTTTCTTGTAAATCAAAGGGGGGCCTAGCAAAAAAAAAGTTTGGGAACCACTGGGTTAACTGGTGATTTCAAATTTGCCTTAGCTGACTGTAAGTATCAATGGTTGCCTGTCTCTTTGTGTTAGCCTTGTGACAGACTGGCATCCTGCCCATGCTTGTGTGCACCCTTCACAAGCTGGGATAGCTGGGATAGGCTCTTATTCTGTGAATTTATTTACCAAATAAGGCCAATTTGTGTAATTTATTTTCTTAGATGTATTAATTTCTTAGTTTAAGTTGAGATAAAGGAATTACGCACAGTCTCCCTCTCAAAATGAGAAAGACACCAGTGATATCAGATCAATTCTTGATATGGAGAAAATCCCAAACCTAAAATTTTATTTTCCTATCAGAACTGGAAAATTCAATCAGTGCTTTCTCTAGTGATAAAACGGTCAGTGTGATCATGTCTATTTTCAAGCTTATCTGTTTTAGTGACTATAAAATAACTGGCACAAATTACCATTTGCCCATTTCGTCCCTTTTGCTTTTCTGCTTTGATGGGTGCTACTTGAAATCGGCATCTGTTGAAACTTGTGGCGGAGCCTTTGGCACAATTTGGCTTGCATTTCTGAAGACTTTTTCGGCTTCTCAGTATGAAGACCTTTTCAAGAAGAAAAAAAGAGGAACAAGCTGAAATCCATCCCAAAGCGCAACCTCTCAAAGGATCTATTATACATTTGTTACGAACATCTAAACCAGTGCTTTTCAATTCAGTTTTGTGCCCATAAATAATCCAAAGGTCAGTTTTAGTTCCCATCTGTGTTCACATCTGCAGACAATAGCCTCTTGCCATTCGACATATCATTAGTTCATTTTATTTAATGTATTATCATCAATTCGCTTAACTAACACAAACTAATGTAAGTCTGTTAGCCAACCAACCAAATAACCCAGTATTGTCATGTTCTGAACTGTCACAAGATCCGCTACACATGCTCTAAGAACTTTAGCTTTAACAACTTATTTTTAAATCCGATTTCAAGACAGTGCTAACTCTGTAGCAATGGGAATTGCATTTACCCGTGTGTTCCGCCCGGAGTCTTGAGAGTGTAACACCGGAAGGTGAGAAGTAGAGACTCATGACTGTTTGTTAAGAGTTTAATAAAAGTTTACCTCGGAGGAGGAAAAGTTCAACCGAGCATCTTGTGGAGTTTATAGAGAGAACAAGATGAAACATGGTGGCAGCGGGGTCTAGAGTGATCCACACCGCGCTTTGATGACAACAGATTGAGCGGACGGTATCGACGCGTCCAGCTAGGCTAGTTAGCCTCGGAGGTGCTAACGGCTCAGGACAGCAGGTGAGACGCTGACGAGAAGAGCGCAGCGGCGTCTACGATGGATGGATTGAAGCCACCCGCACAGTGGAGTATGGATTCAGTGAACCTGTCTAAAGCGTGGAAAACATGGAAAGAAGAGTTTACACTCTACACGGAACTAGCTCTGCTGGATGCTGAGGAAAAGGCGAGAGTGAAGCTGTTTTACTATCTGATCGGGGAACGGGGCAGGGAGCTCTGTGGAACGCTGATCGGAGCTGAGTCAAGAGTAACAGTAAGTGAGCTGATGAGAAAAATCGATGAACACTGTAATCCCAAAGTTAACGAGACTGTCGAGAGATACAGATTTTTTGCACGCAATCAGGCTCCTGGAGAAAATATTGATAAATATGTTACGGACCTGAGAATGCTGGCGAGCACCTGCAACTTTGGACAATTAAAAGACTCACTGATCAGAGACAGGATTGTCTGTGGCACGAACAGCTCCAGTTGGAGGGAAAGGTTGCTCAGAGAAGAGAACCTCACATTAGACAGATGTCTAGATATTTGTAGAGCAATGGAGATTTCAAGAGAATACAACAAAACAATAGCGGGACAGGCTGTAGAAGAACTGCATGCAATAAAACAAAAAGAGAGAAAAAGACTGGATAAAGAGATATCATGCAGATTTTGTGGAAGAGCACATGAAAGACTCAAATCAAAATGCCCAGCATATGGAAGAAAATGCAAAAAATGTGGCAAAGAAAATCATTTTGCTACATGCAGGAGTAAAAGCAGACAGAGTGAAAACGGAAATAAGGTCCACACAGTGACGGAGCAGGACTCGGATTCCTGTGAGTACATAATGACTGTCACAGCTATGACACAGACTGCAGTAGAAGTGAACCAGATCAAAGAATCGGACATGAAAAAACGAGAGCAGCTGTTTGCAGGCATGATGATTGGCAACAGCCTGGTCAAGTTTCAAGTTGACTGTGGTGCAACTTGCAATGTTATTCCCATCAACTTGTTGAACCCGAACATCAAAATGGAGCACACAGACAAGGTTCTTGTGATGTACAATAAGTCAAGGCTGTGTCCATTAGGAAAGTGTAAGGTCAAGCTGACAAACCCAAGAAACAACAAAAAGTACAGAGTCGAGTTCCAAGTGGTAGAGGAGGATTGTAAAACACCTCTACTTGGGAGAACAGCTAGTGAAGCGATGAAGCTAATACAAGTTAAATATGATAACATCTGTGCTTTGGACAGCTCAGTGACAACAGCTCCATCAGAGAAAAACACATGGTTGTTGGAAGAGATAAAGACTGAGTTTCAGGATGTGTTTACAGGAGATGGATGTTTGCAAGGTGAATATGAGCTGGAAATCGACACAACAGTGCAGCCCGTCAAGCTGCCAAAACGCAGAGTCCCAGTGTCGATGATGAAACCACTGAAAGAGGAACTGATGAGCCTTGCAGACAGACAAATAATAGCACCAGTGGATTGTAGTACTGATTGGATCAGTGGGATGGTGACAGTGCAGAAGCCAAATGGCAAACCCAGGATATGTATTGACCCGAGACCGCTCAACAAAGCTTTGAAGTGTAGTCACTTCCCGTTACCAACAATAGATGACATCTTGCCAGATGTGTCAAAAGCGAAAGTTTTCACAGTTTGTGATGTGAAACATGGCTTTTGGCATGTGAAGCTTACAGAAGAGTCAAGCCATCTCACGACATTCGCAACACCATTTGGTCGCTTTCGTTGGCTGAGAATGCCGATGGGGATCAGCCCAGCGCCAGAGGTCTTTCAGCGCAAACTGATGCAAGCGTTGGAGAACCTGCCAGGCACATACATCATTGCTGATGACATCCTGATCACTGGAAAAGGAGAGACAATGGAGTTGGCAGAAATGGATCATGACAGAAACCTGAGACTTTTCCTGGAACGCTGCAGAGAAAGAAACATCAAATTAAATGTGGAAAAACTCAAGCTTAGAAGACAGGAAGTACCATACATCGGACATCTACTCACAGCAGAGGGGCTGAGAGCTGACCCAGAGAAGGTGCGGGCCATCACACAGATGCCAGCACCAACTGACATAAAAGGGGTGCAGAGACTAGTTGGAATGGTCAACTATTTATCAAAGTTCTACAAGCATCTGTCAGACGACTGTGAGCCTCTCAGACAACTGACGCACAGAGACAGCCTATGGGAGTGGACAGACGTGCAGGAAGATGCATTTAAAAGACTGAAAGAAAAACTAACACAAGTCCCAGTTTTGAAATATTACAGTCCTGAAGAAGAGCTGACGCTGCAGTGTGATGCCAGCGAGACAGGACTGGGAGCAGCTCTGACTCAACATGGAAAACCAGTGGCATTTGCAAGTCGTGCACTGACGCTCACTGAAAGAGGTTATGCACAAATTGAAAAGGAATGTTTAGCTATTGTGTTTGGGATGGAGAAATTCCACCAATATACATATGGTCGTCTTGTGAGAGTGCAATCAGACCACAAGCCACTGGAGAACATTATTAAAAAGCCACTGTTACATGCACCTAAGAGACTGCAAAGGATGTTATTAAGGCTGCAAAAATATGATATAACCATAACATATGTTCCAGGCCGCGACATGCTACTCGCTGATGCGCTGAGTAGGGCCTACTTGCAGGACAGCAACAAAAGCCAGACGGAGTTGGAGACAGAATGTGTCAACATGGTGGACTATGTACCTGTTTCAACAGAAGGCATGGACAGAATACGAGCAGGGACAAGAACCGACCACACACTACAAACACTGATAAAACAATACAAAAGGGGTGGCCAGCCTGTAAGAAAGATGTACCTGTTGAAATAACCCAGTTCCAATCTTTGCAGGATGAATTGAGCACACAGGAGGGATTGGTCTTCAAGGGAGAGAGAGTGGTGATTCCAGAAGCACTCCAGGCAGATATAACCCAGCGAATTCACTCAACATACATCGGCACAGAAGGGTGCCTCAGGAGAGCTAGAGACTGCGTCTACTGGCACGGTATGAACGACCACATCAAAAAGTACATTGCTACATGTGACATATGTCGGTCTGTGGATGCAAAACAACAGAAAGAGACACTAAAACCACACGAGCCGACCACGAGACCATGGACCAAAGTTGGGACAGATTTATTCAACTTTGAGGGTAGGGACTACCTAATAACCGTTGATTATTACTCCAACTTTTGGGAGATAGATTATCTACCTGATACCAAGTCGAGTACTGTGATTAGGAAACTAAAGGCTCATTTCGCACGTCAGGGAATCCCAAATATTGTTTTTTCTGACAACGGGCCCCAGTACAGTTCGACAGAGTTTGCCAACTTCAGCCGGAAATGGGAATTTCGACACCATACCTCATCACCTGGCTATCCGCAGAGCAACGGCAAAGCTGAGTCTGCCGTTAAAACTGCCAAACGACTCATGAAAAAGGCTAAATTGGCTGGACAGGATCCATATTTGGCCTTATTGGACCACAGAAACACCCCAACACAAGGTTTGACTACCAGCCCTGCACAGAGATTGTTAAGCAGGAGAACGAGGGCACTCCTCCCAATACGAGACAGATTGTTGCAACCCAAAGTGACTGACAACAAGTTAGCACTGATGAAAAACAGAGAGAGACAAACAAAGTACTACAACAAGACGGCGAAGGACATGGACACATTAAACCCAGGGGACTTGGTGCGAGTCCAACCTTTTGAACCACACAACTTATGGACCAAGGCTAGAGTGTGTAACACTCTGGGAAACAGATCCTATGATGTGGAGTTGGACAACGGCAGAGTCCTCAGAAGGAATCGTCGCCATCTGAGGCGAGCTGTGGAGGTCAAAAAAGACATGTCAGCACATCTCCAGCCTGAGGGGCAGAACATTACTGTGCTGTTTTTATCTTCAAATAATATGTGGTTAACACAAAATCCTGGATCTGGGAATTATACATGGACCAACTGGAAAATCCAGTAAAAATGTGCGGCTGTTTTTTTTTTTTTTAAAAACACCTTTTAAATTTCTTGTAGCAGTGTGAGCTGCTTTTACAGGGAAAACGGTAAAGATTCTAATTATTTAAGATTATTAGGGGGCAGGGATAGCTCAGTAGGTAGCGTGGTGGCCCCATAATCGGAAAGTCGAGGGTTCGATTCCCCTGAACAGCTACCCTGAGGTACCCCTGAGCAAGCTACCGTCCTTACACACTGCTCCCTGGGCGCCCAATGGCTGCCCACTGCCTCACTGAGTGAATGGGTTAAATGCAGAGAGGAATTTCCCCACGGGGATCAATAAACTACACTTTCTTTTTCTTATTATTAGGATTATTCTTTCTCCATTCTCAAAGCTGGAACTGCAGTTTGCCATTTCAGAAAAGTGGAGATCTGAAATGCATATCTTTTATTACAATCAAGAATACTCAACTATTTGTCCTTTTATCAGTCTTTCTCTTGTGGTTTGATTGGACACAGAGTAACTTGATTGGCCATCAGGACCACAGTGTGGTCAAGTCTGAGTGAACAAAAGCCACAAAAGTTAGGTTTGTGGATCAATACAATGCCAGTGAGAGAGAAAAGAGAAGAAACGAGGAAAAGGCGCTTTTATGTAACCTGTCATGAGACAATCTCCATCATGTTGAGTGCTTAAAAGCTGTCTGAAAGGCAAGAAAAACCTTACGGCATTAGACCTTGAAGAGATGTGCTCATGTCATGACAATTGGGGGCATAGGTTGTTGCACAAGAACAGGTGTATGGCAGCAATTGTGCCCTCATATGGTCAGTGTGTTATGGAAACGAACAAAGAAAGATTAGTTACAAAGTTTTAAAAGTGCAGTAAAGGTTTTTTTCAATTCAAATGATACTATACTGGATTTGTTGGGTCAGTAGTTTAGTCAACTCTGCTTAAATTAGAACAATGAGAAAGTCTAAGTAAGTAAGTGAAGATCTAAGAAGGATATTTACACAAGTTGGGAAAGTCTACTGATTTCAGGATTATCAGTGTAACATATTACTTGGATATTACCAAGGAACTAATAAGTGCTATTTGATGTTTACTTGCCTTGAACTCGAAAGTGCTGGAACAACAGTATTACTGTCGACAGTGAAGTGAGTTTTCGATTGTGATGGACTGAAGCCTCAGCTCCAAAATCAACACCTTCAAGCTGAACTAAAATTTGCAGCTGGCCACATGGACAAACCAAATTCCTCCTGGAGAAAAGTTTTATAGTCAGATGAGCTTTAAAGTGCTTTGTGTGCTCTACATCAGCGGTCCCCAACCTTTTTTGCGCCACGGACTGGTTTATGCCCGACAATATTTTCACGGACCGGCCTTTAAGGTGTCGCGGATAAATACAACAAAATAAAACTAGTACCGGTACCGAAAAAAATAAGATTTATTCATAACACACAGGAAAAGACCCAGGAAAACCGAGTTAACGATAAAAATGATAACAAAATAACGCTGAAAACTGATAAAAACCCTGAAAACCATACATTTCACACCTGAGCCTCAACTCTCGCGGCCCGGTACCAAATGACTCACGGACCGGTACCGGTCCGAAGCCCGGGGGTTGGGGACCGCTGCTCTACATAAGTACCAGTCCATTTACCACTTAAAAGACGAAGATGGGAGGACGTATGTTGGGAGGACTAAAGGTGACGCTTTCAAGCCCGCAAAACTGTACCAACTGTCAAGCATGGCGGTGGTAGCATCATGCTCTGCAGTTGTTTTGTTACAATTGATCCTGGTACACTGCACAAAGTGGATGTAAAAGGACAGCTTCCAAACTCAAACTTCACCTCAAATCAACAGCTAGATGGTGGAAACCTGGACATGACTTGGGTGTTCCACCAACAGGACAGTGACCCCAAACACACATTAAAACTGGTTTTGCAATGTTAAAGCAGGCTAACATTAAGTTTCTTCCCAAATCCCTGACCCCAAACTTGGGCTGTATGCTTAAAAGCCAGGTTCAGGAAACCAACTAATTTATATTAACTCTACCAATTCTGCCAATGCCATGTTCAGTGTAAGATCTGACAGTTGGTTGTGTAAAAAGGTATCAGCTGTTATCTAACAGGGCTGCATACGAGCTTTATGTACTGGTCCTTTTTTGCCTATATTGAAAACTAAAATAGAATTGTTTTTGCCCAGTGTAAAGATGAGAAGTAAATCCATCTGTCTATCTAAACCATTTACCATCTGTTTGATACCACTCCTTTGTTTTTCATTAACTGATCCATGTTTAATTAAAGGAGTTAGGACCAAAAACGGACCCTTATTGTGGCTCATTTGCAAATGTGAAAAGGTGATACTGTAATTAATAGTAAACCAGAAGTTGCTGAGAAAAGTATCTAATTCTTAATCATGAATTATTAGGCCTAAAAATAGTGTTTCCTCTCCATCTGTTGATCTTTTAGCATCTTGGTTAATGCAAACATACAGTACTAACTTATTGCTTTTTCAAATACTATAAATGAATGACTTTGTATCATTATTACACATTTTTAAACTGTATTGTATTTGCATTTTATGGTTAATTGAACCGGGAAATGACGCATTTAAATCTTATTGAAATTCTGATGCATAGCAGAAACAAGGCCATTTCCTGTTGCTTACAACTAATGAAACACATCACTGCATGTAAATCAGATTTTATGTTTTGATAACCGCTAACGGCAGAAAATGCTGCTCTGCTGTAATTTAAACGCTGGTGTTCATGCATGCAATATTTGGTATGCTGTGTCATCTGCTGAATTTATTTAGCTTCTCCCTCTTCATTATTTTAGTAATTCGGGAAAACATTTTTAATAACTGTGATCTCTCATTTCCTCTGCAGCAGGAATCTCATTTTTCTGTGGTGGGCTGGGAGTATTTTTCTTTTCTTTTTTCTTTTTTTTACACAGCTCAAAAACAGACAAGCAATTAGTAGGTTCTGCAAATAAATAACTGGGCTGTATGTCGGTTATTGAGGGCAATACATGTTTCTCTTTAATAAAGCTTTACTTCAGATAACAGCCACTAATTACTGATGTCTTCAGTAATCAACTGAGCCGACAGTTTGGCATTCAGCCTGCTGTGAACACCATGGATGGAGTAAAACAAGTGAATTCATTTGTTTATAATCTGTAAGACTAAGAAAAAAAGGGTAAACACTGTGCAATGATACTAATCTTTGTGGCATTGACTGAAAGTTAGAAATATCCTGTCTCAGAGTGACGCTGAAAAACTAGTTCATGCATTTATTACTTCCAGGCTGGGCTACTGTAATTCATTATTATCAGGATGTCCAAAAAACTGAAAAGGCCTTCAGTTAATCCAAAATGCTGCAGCAAGAGTACTGACAGGGACTAGAAAGAGAGAGCAGATTTCTCCTGCTTTGGCTTCCCTTCATTGGCTTCCTGTTAAATCCAGAATTGAATTCAAAATCCTGCTCCTCACATACAAGGTCTTAAATAATCAGGCCCCATCTTATCTTAATGACCTTGTAGTACCATATCACCCTATTAGAGCACTTCGCTCCCGCTCTGCAGGCCTACTTGTTGTTCCTAGAGTATTTAAAAGTAGAATGGGAGGGAGAGCCTTCAGTTTTCAGGCCCCTCTTCTGTGGAACCAGCTTCCAGTTTGGATTCGGGAGACAGACACTATCTCTACTTTTAAGATTAGGCTTAAAACTTTCCTTTTTGCTAAAGCATATAGTTAGGGCTGGACCAGGTGACCCTGAATCCTCCCTTAGTTATGCTGCAATAGACGTAGGGTGCTGGGGATTCCCATGATGCATTGAGTTTTTCCTTTCCAGTCACCTTTCTCACTCACTATGTGTTAATAGACCTCTCTGCATTGAATCATATCTGTTATTAACCTCTGTCTCTCTTCCACAGCATGTCTTTATCCTGTCTTCCTTCTCCCACCCCAACCGGTCGCAGCAGATGTCCCCGCCCCTCCCTCAGCCTGGTTCTGCTGGAGGTTTCTTCCTGTTAAAAGGCAGTTTTTCCTTCCCACTGTCCTCAAAGTGCTTGCTCATAGGGGGTCATATAATTGTTGGGTTTTTCTCTGTATCTATTATTGTGCGATCTACTGCACAATATAAAGCTCCTTGAGGCGACTTTTGTCGTGATTTGGCGATATATAAATAAAATTGAATTGAATTGAATTGACATGAATCATGCAAGTGCTGCAGTTTTGTTAGTAATAAATCTCTGCTCCACCACATCCTGAAGGTGCTATATTGGAATGAGGGTGTGGCATTAAAAGGAAGCTCAGTGACAACCTTGTCACCTTCAAAGTCTTTTTAAGGTGACAGTGAATTAACTCGTACTCCTTGTGATGCTTAGTTTAAACTAATGAAGTATACTGAGACAGAATATTTTCTGAATCTTTGGATCTTTAACATCCTGTTGTTCCTAATTACAATCCCCATCGCATTAGACCCTATTGCATCATTTTTTTCTTCATGTCCTAGCCGGTTTAACATCCACATGTAAATCATATCCTCTCCTGATTATAGTTCTCTCTTATACACCAGTATTAATGTCATTCCTTTTCAGTGGTTTACGGTTGGCTTATCTTCCCAGATCCACTCTCTGGCCTTATCAGCCCGGACTGTGACTGGCTGTTATTTGCATTAACAAGCAGGGGAACAGGTTTACTTAATGAAGTGACCAGTGAATGTGTATACCTGTGTATATAGATGGACAATTAGCAGTTGCTAAGCATTTTATTTTATTATTACTGCAAAGGCATCAGAGGTCAAGATAGACCCACTAATCAGAAGATTATTGGGTCTATCTTAGCTCCTTCTTTAGTGAGGTCCTGAACGCTCCTTGGTGTTTGTGTCTATATGTGAGAGTCTTCGATACTTGAAGTTCCAAACTATGTATACAATAGCAATCCAGTCTAGATGTGGCTTTTATTGTGAAATGCTTTGATCAATAAGACTAGAAACGTTCTTTAGAAATTGAGTTCAAATGACAATAAGACTACAACAAAATAGCAGTGTTTTTATTACAGCATTACTTTTGTAAAGCTGGAAGAGACGGTGGTGTGAAGTCTGTCTTTGGAGCTCTATGAATGCTGACTAGAGCTCAACAGCCTCTTGAAACATATCACACACAGATATAGCGCCTTTAAAGCTTCTTTGTTGTGCCCATTTGTATGTTTCTGTACATCTAAGAACACTGAACAGATGGATATGAAGCTTGCATATACCAAAGATAGAAAATCCCAGAGCAAATAGTGGTCTGCACCACTCTCAGCACAGGGGCCAAATCGCCTTATAACAACTTCTTCCAAGTAGAACAACAGTTACACATGGGCTCAGCTAAACTCGTGATCTGTGGCTGAAGGTAATACTTTTGACTTCCGATTTTTCTGAATAAATCCAGGCAGTAAAGTATCAGCTTTATTTTTAACCTGTTGTCTTCAGTTTGCTGATAGTTAAACATGATTATGAACTGAGTATGAGTTAGTGGACTATTAAGAACAAAGAAGGACAACATTGTAGGAAAACCTTAGCATTTTACTCTGCATTTATCCCCAGTGGCATAATGGTTATGCAAGTTTGCAGTACAGCTTTAGAATCGAAGGAGGCCATGGTCACCTTCTATTACCAAAATCAGAAAAGGAGAAGAAAAAGGACCATGAAAAATACAGGTTATGTTCACATCATCGTTTCAGCGGCTCATAAGTGATGGTGATGCAACTTTTACAGCCTTCATAAACATTTCGCAAGACCCTCCGAGGTCTCATATAATTATGACAGAACTTCCGTATAGTTGAGTAGGTATTATTTAATGGGCGATCACTAACTTGACGCTTAATTTGTGCTTTTTTTTAGAAATATGTTTGTCCTGATGAAATTGTCTGACAAAACAGGAACTGATCAAAGTTTATTCAGAGAAAAGTGGTTTACATCCAATCACTATCATCAATGTTAAACTCTTAGAGATGGGAGGTGATGTACACAACATATTCAATAATACGTGTGCGTTAGAACATTCACGGTTATCTTTCTTTGAAAGCAACAAATACCATGGGGAAAGAATGGATTCTTTGTCAGCTAGCACATGCTATGACGCTATCTGAGGTGCCTGACAGTGTGAATGGCTCTTGAAAGCAAATGAGTGACATAGCGGAATACATGGTGACATCTGGCCAATGACGTCCTATTGTGTGGTGTAAATGTAACCTCTTGAAGCTCTGAAGCATGTCAAGCATGTCAGTTAAAGACCACTAACTGGAAGAATTCCAGTAAACTTGAAAAGAAGCAAAAGATGTTCTAAGAATCTTTCCAAGAAACAGGACAAATGTGAAATTCAGCATTCAGAAATAATATCCAGTATTGTACATCATGCTGTATGCCAGGCTACAACTAAATTTATGCCTCCTTATCCAAAGCACGCAAATTAGAACGTACATTTACCGTTACAGGAGCAGCGTTTTTAGTTCTTTTTTCAGAGCATTGCATCAATTTAAGCCTATTTTGAGAACTGCTAAATGGAATTCAGTGTAACTGACATCAAATCAAAGGAGAAATCAACAATTTTTTTCAAATGAGGTGGTTATGTTTGGGGATATAAAGTAGATCACGAGACAGGAAAATATCTTGATTGTTTTGCATAATTACATAATTTCATTTGAAACTCAAATACTAGAACCATGGTTTTTGGTGTGGTTTCCACATGACAGCTAGTTGTTCAGTTTTTCTGACCTTGAGTGAAATATACACCACTGTCAGACCAATATTTTTGCTTTGGGTAAAAAAAATTTCCCCTTGTGGGACTAATAAAGGTATATCAAATCAAATATCAAATCAAATCAAAATACAATTTAATGAAAAAGTAATTGCCCCCTTCCTGAGTTTTTTACATACTTCTTACACTTAAATGCTTCAGATTATTAGACAACGAAAACCCAAGTAAATGCAAAAGGTAGTTTATAAATTTATTAATCAAAGGGGGAAAAAGTCAACTGGTTGACAACCTTTGGTAGCAAGAATCTAGTGTTTCCAATATGTGGCATCACTCTGGCCCACGTTTCTTTGCAGAATTGGTTTAATTTCACCACCCTAGAGGGTTTTCAAGCAAAATCAACCTGTCATGTTCCAGTATATCAATCAGATTTCCGTTCAGACTTTGACTGGTTCAGTTATGACAGGTCATTCAGGTCTTGAAGCAGCAAAGCAGCCCCAGACCATCACACTACCACCGCCATGTTTGACTGTTGGTATGATGTTGTTTTATGAAATGTTTTGGTCGTTTTCTAACAAATGCAACTGGACGCTGAGCTTCCAGAAAGTTTGACTTTTATCTTATCAGTCCACAGAATATTTTTCCAAAAAACGTGGACACATCAAGATGTTTTTTTGGCAAATGTGAAATGAGCCCTTAAAAATTATTGTGCCAAACAACTTTTTGAAATTGAGATTGAGCATACAATCCTCTCAGCCTCTGGACAGGCACTTTGACTGAAGGTGAATCCACAGGTGACTTTGTGGGAGGCAACCTGTCTCTAAATAAGTTGTTGAAGTTGAGCTGATCTCCATCACTGAAGCAACCGTTTTAACAGCAACAACATCTCAAGTTTATTGATAGGAACTTTTGTCATGCTGCAGTCTTTGGTGTGACTGTAGTATTAATGTGTTAGCAAAGTATGCTTGAACTTACCATTTCACTAAATGATGTGGTGCAAATCGTCCAGATGTACAGTACACTGAGCGCAATATAAGCTCTAATGTCTTCATTTTCATACTGCAGATTGTTCGGACAGTTCTATTTAAAAAGAAAAACAAAGCTGTCTGCACAGGCTGCACATATATATTTTAATCATCAACTGTGTTTTCTATTATTTTTTTCATTTAAAGTAATCTACTATTGTTCTTTGCCTCAGATTCAGAAGTTGTTGTTTTTTTAAATGGCGAGGCTTTGAATGCATAGACTCAATTGTGAATGAGAGGAAGATAACTTTTTATAACTTCAAACAGTTTTACACATAAACTGTGGTTCATATACAAAAACTGTCCTTTGGAATAACAAAAAGAGTGATTTTTTTCCCCTCCTCATTTTTAACCATGTACTGGACTCAAGCAACCGACACCAGTTGCACAGAAGTAATTGCAAAAGTGGAATGAAGTCTCAGCGAGCAGATTTCAGTACTAGAACAGAGCTTGGCCAACAAGGAAATGCCGGCCCACATCTCACATCTAAAAAACTACAGTATGTTTTTTGCTTATAGTATTTACATTGTCTTTTTCATGTCATAATTCTTTTCTCTCCATTATGGTTTCACAAGAGCAGGTCATTTACAAGTTGGAAGGAAGATGCTTGATCCCTGATTGCTCCATTCTGAATGGCAAAGGATCCTTGAGCAAGACACTGAACCCTAAGTTGCTCTCCGATGTGTCATCAGAGTGTAAAAGTTCAATAGAAAAGTTCTTAGGTTGCAATGCTGGTGCAAATGAGACATGTTGTATAGTGTTTTGAGTACTCAAGCAGAGTAGAAAATTGCTATAAAAGAACCAGTGAAGTCCATGTTTTCTTTCACAAGCGGATTATATTTGTTTCCTTAGGCCAGGGACAACATAGTTAATTCTAACGACGAGGTTGTAGGCAGAGGAAGCTGAAGAATTGCTCAAAAGAATAAATTACATATCAATCTTGGGTTTTCAAGGATAATAATTTCCATTCCTCGGATAGGCCTTGGGTGTCACGGTCGAGGCCGCCTCAAAATTGAAAGGACTCAAATGCTGGACGCCGAACAGCACGTAAGTAGTTTTAGAGACAACGTTTATTTTCTCAGTAAGTGTTCATAAACAGGAAACTGGAATGTGCGTTTAACAAGTGCAAAATGCCACAACTAAACCAAAGGGGTTTTAAGCAGCCTGGGCTAAGTAAGCAATCTGGTGTTGGTCAGTGGAAACAGCAGCTCCGGGGATTGGGCTGGAGGGAGAGTCAAACTGGGTCCGGGGTTAGGGTCAGAGTCACTGTAAATAGAGTACAGACGTTCAGGTATGGTTCAGGAGAAATATGGGAAAGCTGTTCGTTCTGAATTTTCCTTAGCACTGCGCACTTGCCGCGGGTGGTCTGTAGTGGCGTGGAGGGGTGGGTGGTCCGGGTGAGTGGTCCAAAATTCCTGGCGTTGAGGCAGGGAGGCAGGCAGGTGAGTCGGGTGAACAGCCCGTGGGACTGTGAGGTGGTCCAGCGTCCGGATTGGAGCTCTTCGGTGTAGATTTGTGTTTGGCAACTTGGTACGTGGCTGTGAGAGAAACACACAATGAGACAAGGTAGTTTACAAAGCGTGTGCGAAATCACAGTGGTGGCCTGCACTAACTAGGGTTAGCTGAGAATCTGGCGAAGAGAGGTTGCGTGCGCTGGCCTTATGAGTCCCCGGCTTAATTACCCACAGGTGTGAGCAATCAGCAGAACACTGAGGAGATGCCGACTCGGAGGGAGACACCCTGGCACACACCCGGACCATGACATTGGGTTAGTGAGGAGTGAATATCCACACATCGGTCCTTGGTGCTCTCGATCTTTTCCTGTCCCTAAGAAATAAGAAAAAAGGCAACTCAGCTTCACAGTCCCACCACCAATTAACTCCTTCATTCAGCATTCAATTCTAAAAAACTGCTCACACACACACACACACACACACACACAGACACACACACACACACCAGAAATAAAGCTGTGATTTCGGAGCCGCTCAGGGAATGTTTCCAGTGTGTGCCTGTATTTAAGTGTTTATGTTTCCAGATTAAATCCCACTTTCACAGTTAGTGAGTAGTTGTAGTAGTTAGTAGTTGGCAAGTGTTTGCAGACAAGTTGGCCACTTATATACAAATTACAAGCAACCTTTGGAATCAACTAAAGCAAACACAAGTAGGAATTTTTGTGCAGCATCCAATTCATTCTAGTTATAGCAACTTCCTGCTACTACTCCAGTTTAAAAAGTTCCAGAATATGCTAATGTTTGTATATAGTCACTGACGGGTGTTGTGGAAGTTTTCCACTTAAATAAAGCCTGCAGACGAGCGGTGAGCGGTAGCTAACATTCTTTAATCCATGCACACAACATACAACCAAGCTTGTGGAGCCCCCATGGCCGTGGGACAGACGGTCAGCAGAGTCTCCCTGAGCCTAGCATGGCTCTCAGTTAAATACCTTCTCCAGGAACAAAAGGCAGTACACAGCTGTTTCACACCTTAAGGTTCACACTCCCTTGCTACTTCCCAGAGTCCTCAAGAGACAAAAGACTGGTCCTCTGGAGTTCCTGTTTCCCCAACATCCTTACTACACCCCCTACCATTTGTCTTACAGTATGAGTGTCAGACATGTTAATACAATAAATAATGTCATTAATATCTAGGTGAAAGAAATTCCTATACAATCCCACCCTTTGATTCTAAAATCAAGACTCACATTAAAACCAGAATTTCTTTCCTGACATTCTGTATATCACATCAATATTATTGTACACTTAAAGGAGTTTCACACTGTGTATCCTCACTTCACTGTTCTCCCACCACCCTTTGTTCATCTTTAATCTTCCCCACAATCTAAGCTCTCACATGCAAATGGAAACAACAATGATACAGAGGAAAGGTCTTCTCCAGAGTGTCAAAGTACTTTGCATGGCAAAGTGAAACAGCATTAGGTGGTCATTCTCTGTCACTGTCATGGCTCCTGGTGTCTGTGCCATTTACAGAGTCATAATTCCAACGCTGATCTTCCTTGCGCTGTCACTTTTGGAGCTTGGCACGCTCTCTCCATCCCTCGATTTCTGTTCCAACGCGGCTGTAGATTTAAGGCAGAGCACGTCGTACACCTTAGTTGTCTTCCTCAGCGTCAACGGCGAAACTCTTTCATTTTATTTTTAAGATTTTGCTGTTCAAAATCTCCTCATGACAATCCTTTGGAAGCCCACTGTCGTTTGTCTGTTGTCCTGCAGATGGTCCCTGCTTCTCACTGGTCCACTTGAAGTGTTGTCTCCTAGTCATAGTTTGCATCTGCGCCTCAGTCAATCCTTCCATATCCCTCATGTCACGGTTCCTGCAATTTAAAAATGAAAACTTCCCCGGAAAACCCTCTTTTGCCCTCTGTTAGCTTAGCACAATTAGACATGCACAATAAAGTTGTGCATTGTCTCTTAAAAATTCTCAGGGCTTCTCCCCTGAAGTAGCTTCACTCCAGGCCCTGTTGTAAGAAAAAACATTAGCCAGTGGTGTGTCCTGCTGTAAATCATGTGATTAGATCATATGATTAACCCTTTGCTGTGGAAAAAGTGATATAGATGTTAGCGCAGCGCGTCTGTATGCACACTTTCTCACAGTGACCTCTGCACTGTAAACAATACAAGGTCATGAATAACACACCGCTGGTAAATTCACAAAGACACAGAAAGTGGCAATTAAAAGGTTAAGTCAGCACGGCTCAAAAGCCCATGCAACCCAGGATGTTGCTGTCACCTTTCTGCTCCTGTAAAAAGAAACATACATACATCCACCCTTTTGTTAGGTCAAGGTGGAGGTGCAATCTTGCATAGTCAGTTCCCATTTTTATTTGCCGACAGTAGAACCTCTCGTGACGCAATAAGTTTCTACTGCCAGCAATGACATCATTTTAAAAAAAGAAAAAGAATTTAGACTGGATTACCTCGCTGAATCCTTTTTGCCAGGGACTTGTTTTCTGATTGTCCCAAAAAAGTGGCTTTCTCCTGAGCCCATTTTAATTTTGGAGAAGCTCACTTGCGATTGGTCAACATGTTGTGTAGCGCTTTCGATTCTGATCTTGCAGGCCTGCTTGAAAAAGAGAAAATTGCCAAACAAAAATCTCAGTGCACTGTTAAAAATCAAAAAATATGAAGGCCTCTTTTAGAAGTTGTCTAAGCATACTCCCTTAGAATGATAGATCAAAACAACTAATTGGCAGGTTCAAAGTGGTACCAAAAGAAAATGCATCAGTAAATCTCCAAAACTTTCATCCACCAGTCACACACCTCACACAACAGCAATATTCTACTAGAAAATGAGTTTTGGTTTTCCCCATGTACCCAGATGTGTGTCATGATAAGACCTCCCTCACACATCAGAAACCAGAAACTCAATAATCTATTGGTCCCCACTCATCTGACCCTCCCGCAGCATTCTGTTCACCGCTGATTCAATCATCCTTCCCCAAAAATAATACTAGTTCACTAGTCTATGTATCACTTCTTAACCTTAAAGAATTAAAGAAATTCCTATACACGGGTCCGTAGACCTGTGTGACTCGTATCTTTTTTCACATTTCTTGAGAGATATGCAAATTCACAAACGTGAACAGAATGAAAAATCAAACAGACAGACATTGTCATGGGGGATGATGTTGGCAGCATGATTAAAAATATAAGCATGACAGTCATGTCTGTGCCCAACCCATTAAGCTTTGCAAAATGCCACTGAAACCTTTTCTACAAGCATAATTGTTTTTTATGCCTTAAGTACTGCATTTGGTCAGCCGTAGGTCTCCATTAATGTGGACCCCAGAGTTTAATTACAGCGCAAGTACTTTTTACTTTGATGTTTGCCTAGGAGAGAAGAATGAACACATGTTCTGTGTGTATTTTTGTGTTTCCGTACACGTGTTGTGTGTGGGATGCAGCAGTACTTCTGAGGATCTGTGTGTATTTCAGTCTCTTGGCATCAGCATGATTATGATAGAGCTGTGACTGTTTTTAGCATGTGCACTCTTCTGTCATTTTTATTTTGACATTTGGCGATTGTTATGTTCTGTCTTTTGGGTTGTTTTTTTTTGGCCTGTCCTTTTTTTGTTGTACTGCTGACCAGGATGCCAAATGCTTGCCTACTGTGCAGAGCCAATATTGACTAACATAAGCTATTTGTTAGTCAATATTGGCAAATAAATATATTTTTTTAAAGTAACGATCGAAGCACCCTCCAACAATCTTATAAGCACTGACATTAGACAGTATGTCTAACACGGGGCACTCTGCAACTTCTACACAATAACCTCTTGAGTCAGACAGAGTGTACGCTAATAAATAAATAATTAAACAGAGCAAATTTGAAAGAAATCACTTTATGTTTTATGTGTTGGAAAGAAAAAATATTGACTGGATTGGAATATTATATTGGAATACAGAATTTCAAAATGACCAAATATTGGTATTTGGTATCTGTCTTAAAATGACCCACAAAATGAAAAAAACCTGGAACAATGGTGAATCTTCCCAGGAAAAGTCAACATACCAAAAAGTACTCCAAGAGCACACAGACAATAGATCCAGGAGATCACAAAAGAATGCAGAGCAGCATTTAAAAAACTGCAGGTCTCACTTGTCTCAGTAAGGTCAGAGTTCATGATTCAACAGTAAGAAAGATACCAGGCAAAACTGTCTTCCTTCCCTCTCCCCAACCAGTCCCAGCAGATGGCCCCGCCCCTCCCTGAGCCTGATTCTGCCGGAGGTTTCTTCCTGTTAAAAGGGAGTTTTTCCTTCCCACTGTCGCCAAAGTGCTCATAGGGGGTCATATCATTGTTGGGTTTGTCTCTGTATGTATTATTGTAGGGTCTACCTTACCATATAAAGCAAATTGAGGCAACTTTTGTTGTGATTTGATGCTGTACAAATACAATTGAATTGAATGAATAAAAAATGGCATCCATGGGAGAGATCCAAGGAGAAATCCACTGTTGACCAAAAGCAACACAAAGGCTTGTCCAGAGACAAAAATTAAACTTTCTTGTCAATCTGCGTCTCGTTACATGTGTTGTAAAACTCACACGGGACTTTGTATTTACTCAGTTTATCTGCATTTAATCATTACTTAATATTAATCTCTGGCTTTCAAACATCTTTGACAAAGTTGGCAGAACCATGCTGTTAAGACCGCACCTAAAATCTCAGCCTGGGAAAAGCTTTACATTAAACTCAGAGCTAAAGTATGTTCAGTCTGAGCACAAAGCTTTTGGAGGATTTCCTCTGAAGAGAAAAATCTGTATTTTACAGGAAATAGTGGAGCCCGTGTTTAAGGAAATTCAGAATACTGCTTGTTACTAGTGGAAGCGTCTAACAGATGTAGTTCAAACTGAGCTGAACAGCTTGTGAAAATAGAGAGTCACAGACTACAATATTACAGACAGAAGGAAAACTGCTACACTGGTCTTAAACAGAGAAAGAACAGTTAAATAACTGCATTAACCATAACTAGTCTTACTCTGGGAATCACATATCTGGTTAAGCTGAGGCTGAAAAGGTCAGTGACTCTTGGCTTTAGATAATTCGACAGTATCTGGATGACAAAATGCACATTTTAAAATAAAGAGCAAGGTAACAGACAATTAAGAGTGAAGCAAACTCTATGAGCACAGGCACTGCAGTAGATGCTTTGCCTACTCAGTCTGCTAAGTTTTGTTGCAGGAAGCCAAACACAGAAAAACGTATTTAACCTCGCAAATGTACGAGCCCTTCAGGCTTTAAATCACGGTGGTTCTGTCTTGGTCACTAAAATCTATTAAGAAATTCTTTTAACAAAGTCCATAAAAACTCTTGATAAGCTCGAGCTGCGTAAGACCTTAAATTGGACAAACGGTTAAGAAAACAGATGCTGGACTGATGGAGAGATGGCCTGCTAGTCAAATAAAGAAAGGATAGAATTAATGAATGTCCTTTATATAATAGGTTATATAATCCAACTTTTACAGGAGTTTTTCTTCAGGAATTACCTAACCAAAAGCATGCGCTTCAACAGTAAGACAAAGGCAAAAATATTTATTGTTTATATACACTTTGAAAACACATCAGAAAAAAAAACATATTCATGCCAATATGGACGTATGACCAACTCTGTTACACTATTCAGCATGACTGGTTTGGTGATTGGTCAGTGATAGTTTAGGGAGGCATATCCACTAGGCAACCACACCGTGACTACCATTAGGTACCATACCATTAGCATGATAATGTCTGGCCTCGTACGGTGAGAGTACACAGGCAGTTTCTAACCCATTATCCCGTCCATAACAGTATAGATATCCAGCATCATTTTTTTCCTATTGAGATCTGAAATGTTCCTTTCAGATCTGCAGAGTTTAAAGCCAGACATGGTTGTCTTACAAAAACCAGAAAAAATAAATACGTAGATGAGAACTGGTTTAGCAGGAATTTAGGTGCATTGAAATACTGTATATGTGAGTCCTGAGCACAGGAGCAAAGCAAACGATGATCAATTAAGGAATTAGTTCCTCAGATACTCTGGGGGGGGGGGGGGGGGATGTTAAGGAGAGCTCATTTGGAAGAATTGAATGTAATTTACTGAGACAGAGAAATTAATTATTGCTTTTGCTGATTAGACACCGATGCCCAATCATGATAGAATCCCAGCAGTGACAGGATTATGGACAAGACCCCCATTAACACCATCACCCAGTGAGCCAATGAGCCACCAGGTGGCTATAATACTAATATGTTACATAGTGATGAACGGAAGGCCAGTGTGGTATGTAAAGCCTGGACTACAGTCACAGCCTAATGCTTTGGCTACAGCTGTGCACACATATATAAGAAAGTGAAGCTGCATTGTTTATGAAACACAGAATTTTGTGCCATTTCCAAAACGTATGGCCCTGACTGCCCATGAATGATGCGGCGTAGGAGCTTTATTTTCTGAGAGGGAACATTTCTGCAACTTACAAAGGATAAAATAGGTGCATAAATAATAAACAGCAGTGGAGACTTCCAGAAGCTCAGTGGTTAAGTAACACGTAACCATTAATGTACATAATGTTACTGTTCCAGGTCACTGAGGTCTACAGAGTTTCAAAAGTAAACCAGGTCTACTGTCAGGTACCGTGAACCCGCTGGGTTCATATTCATTACGTTTTAAAGTGCAGCTTATGTAAAGAGACAACAGCCACAAAAAAAGGTACAGTTTCTTTTATCGAGTGCTTTGAACTTACTGATCTTTCAGAATGAGATGTTGCCATGATGCAGTATCTGACAGCTGGAAACATGTGCTTCATATTCAGCAGATTAATGGCTACTTGAATTTCTACAGTGTTATGTTCTAGGTTAGCGGGTTTACTGTGTTCTCACAGGGTAATCCCTCTCTGACTCAGGTTACCAGCGAATAAAGTCACTTTAAACCCTTGAACCATGATGCTGCTGTCATAATGCAACTCACTCGAGATGTCAGAAATAAATAACTCTTTATGTTCTTATTGTGACTGCCATGACAGTGTTGGGACAGGAATACTAGAAACTACATTTTTCTGGAAAAGATCCATCCATCAAGCCTTTAGAACATCATCCCCATTGAGGCAGATGACACCTCGGCTAACATAGAATGACCAGTTGGGTTTGTAACAATTCAAGACATTGACGTGTGCGCTGAAAGCAAGCCTTACAATTACTCTGCTTTTTATCCAGTTTGCATGGTAACTGCATTCATGGCTCATGGATCCTCAAGACAGATATTATCAGGAGAGACAGTGAAGTTCAAAGTATATGAGAAAAGCTTTCTGATGCTTAAGAAATCCAACCATAAACTTTCAGTTTCATAATGCCACATCCCCATTTGTCAGCTTGCCATTGATTGACAGACCTGGACATTGCCAGCCACCTGTGCAGACGTTGCCATGACGACCGTCTATATTTACACCTGAGGTTGTATCCAGGCAGGAGGTTTGGCGAAGAGCATTGACACTGTATCAATAGCAGACACCTGCAGCCATGTTATCTGTCAGAGGTGATTCACAGCCTCTGTCAGACCAACCCAGTCACCAGAACAAAGTGCTTTCATTGTATGCTTGTGCAAACCACAGACACTTACTTGTCTTGTCTCTGGGCTAAAAATACTTTCCATATGTGTATATTGGTTTGAGTAATTTTTTTGTGACAATGCATTGGTTGTAGTCTACAAAATATGTGCTTAATGTAAAAATAACTCACTTCATTTTGACTCAGGGCAGAAAATCTCAAGGGTGCCACTAATTAATTAGATTTTCACACACCACTTCTCCTACTGTGACATGTCAAAATGTGTGCCGTGAAAAAGCCACCTGCTTTTCAAAGAGTTATGTGTCTTATTTTTAAAAAAAATTCTATTTTGGACACTGAAAGCATATTTCTTATATTTTACAGAACATGAATTCAGCAGATACTCTGGGGTGCTGCGATGAGGCGAATAATGTTTAGGATTTTATAAACTCACAATGCAAACTGCATCAAACGAGTTCAGCAGCTAAGGCTGAGGGTGAATAGTCTCTTTTGCACGTTGCTTGATGTTTGTTTCAACTTCAGTTGAATAAAAATTAAGATGATGTTGGTTTAAAAAATAAATAAAAACTAGAGACTAGAATAAAGCTGGGGAAAGGACTTTGGGATAGCCAGAGGGAAATCCTGTTAAGTACTGGTGTTATAGGGATCATGGACACTGGAGCATAACTTCAAGCTTTTATAGGAGGCTGCCCTCAAAGGAAAGCACTGAGGGAACTATCTGATGCAATGCTGATTTAAAAGAGCTTATTAAAGTCAGTTTGAAAGTATAGAACAAAGTCAGTAAAATTAAAGGCATTTAAGTTACTTCAAGGTCAACAGCTTGAATTATTAAAGGGAATTTTAATGCGAACTTATTTCTCGCATTCTTGCTCTTGTTAATAGTGTTACAGTACACAAAAGCAATGCTCTTATAACCTAGTTCGCCTGAAGCATCTTATTTTTTTTCCTATTCTTTTGTTTTTTTTAGTTTTCAACATATGCGAGGACATGTGGTGAGGTGACAAATGAAACCTTATAAGAGAAGTCGTGAGATTTTTCAATCGAAATAGCTTTGTTTGCATAGTGCTCAAAGTATAAGGTCCCTGAATGACCTGGTGAGCCCCATCCAAGAAACTGCCTGACAAGTCTGTTTCCCTACTGCACCTAAGAGGTAAATCTCATAGGGCATGTCATAGTCTGGGTGAGTGCTGTGTTTTTCCACAGAGCTGGGCTCCACCTTTGGGCGGAGTCTCCAATAAGCCTGCACACCTGTCTGCAATCAAGCTACCGGACTTCTTGGACGTCTTCTTCTCACGTTGTTCTCCACCTGCAACGCATAAGCCATTCAGCAACACTGTCTAATCAACCTGCCATAATTTACTGGAACCCCGATGACTCCCAGTCTCTTCTTCATTATAGTGACTCTGTATTTCTCCACCCAGACCACTGCCCCTCCTTTCACACCTGGACCTGTTCATGGACTTTTGAATTGAATCACAGCTCATAGTTTTGGTTACATGTCTCAGGTTTAGCTCATAGTTCATAGTAAACTTTGTCAGGATTGTCTAGTTTCCCAATTTGATGCTGCCTTTCTGCACTATTGTAAATAAAACTCTATTTTCACATCAGTTTTGCCTCCGTCTGTTTCTGCACTTGAGTCCACACACCCAGTTTGGCCTCTTGGCCTTAACAGGCATCTGTTTGGGCTGCTTCAATGGGCGATTGGCATCATAGATGTGCAGCAACAGCTGCACATCTATGATGCCAGTGCTGAAAAATCTCAGAGGAATGTTTCCACCACCTTGTTACGTTTATGCCAAAAAGAATTCAGCTAAATTTAAATGAACATAATAAAAAAATTACCAGTGACTGGATGTATTGTCATTGCCTGATCTGGGTTGTTTTTTTGTTTTGTTTTTTTACTATAAAGGATGTTTTGATGATGCCTGGCTTTTTTCAGCTATTTTTGGGGGACTATTTTTTTAGCCTTCAGTACTTTTTTAGTCTTCAGTACTGTCAGCTCAGCGTGTTTTTAGTTGTACTGATTATTTTTGGTCATCTGCACCTTCCTGTCATGAACAGTATGGCCAGACCTGGTGAGAGGAAACACACCATGAATCAAGTCTACAAAAACAAATCCAAAGTAAGCAGACTGTTGGGTACATCTGCCTGTTGGGACTCAGAATAAGGATACTTGTTACTTGTTACCATTTAATATTATTACAAAGAAGAAGAATCAAGCACACAACACGAGTAGTGTTTTTCCTTAAGGAAATGTGACATATTGTTTTTATAGCACAATTTCTCCAAGTTTCATTTCTTGGCAGTGGAATGTTAGTTAACAAGCCAAGCGTACAGCAGTAGTGGGATATAAAAAGCCACATGCTAGCTAGCCAGGCTACAGTAATAATTCCAGATGTTGTTGGGTTGGAATGACTAGTAGTGCTTGGGGGAGGTGAGTCATGGCTTTCTGTGACACATCAAAAGATTAAATAAACCTCATAACACCAGTTAACATTCCAAAGTGCACTTGAAATAGTGGTGACAACAATAACAAGCAAACCATTGGACTCTTTAACTCAGGAGTGCTAATAAGACTATATTAGCACTTCAAATAAGTGTTTGAAATCTATTTATTTTTGGTATCAAAGTTGTTGAAAACACGAATATTCTGGCACCCTTCCACACTCTTTATCAACTAAATATTTCAGGATTTTTAAAACTTGTGAATACTGTTTATACTGATGGAAAACAAGTTCCCAAATGCTCCCTTAGGATTTCACCCAGAGTTTATTAATGACCCCGGGGGAGGTTGTATAATCCAGGCTGATGAGAGTCTTCATGTGGTGCATGTCTGGCACCTACAGCTCATTCCAGTCTGTGACTCATTTTCCAACACAGTCCCCAGGCAGTGTCTGAACTGAATCTTGAGAAGCATTGTGACTGATGCCACTAACCGATCTGTGCATGACTCGAAGGCTTCTGGACCACTTGAGTATTTAGGTTTAATATTAGCTGCTGAGTTGTGAAACTGACAGTGAGAGTCTTTAACCACAGTATCAGCTCATTGAGGCTATATTTAGTAGTGCTTTGAGGTGCTAAGGTCCCTGTGGCCCCGTACTAATAATAATTACTAATATTTGGCACGTTTAAGGAGTTAAAATGAAAACAGATTTTTGGTTTCTGCACTCAAAAAAAATATTCTCCTTCCTCAATAAACATGAAACAATAATTTATACAATATAAGGTTAATTTAGTCACATAATTAACCATTAAGAAAAATGTGCTTGGTATAAACTAAATTTAAACCAATCAAGTAACATTAATTTGACTATATTCCACTGAATAACATTTTGCATGGAGAGTTTAAAAACAGTTAAAGTAGTTAAAATCAGGAATTTAGTCCTTTTTTGTGTTGTTGTTGTGTAAGTAACAAAATTCATTCATACATTGAACAGACACTAACACTGGTAACTGTGGGTAAAAACTCTTCAAATAAAGCTCTAATTAACAAGCTCATATGATATATTTAGATGAAGAGAGTATGTTTTATAAAAGATAATCTATTATTGAGGTTAATGTTGTATTCAGTCACTAACCAAAGTGCAACCCGGGATCAAGGCAAAATGTGTAATAGACACGCCAGCCCACTGTGTCCATTTCACGCTTTGCCTCTCTAAAATGTGAAATGGACATGCATGCATGAATTGTATTACCAGCAGGGGGAGGTAATATATTTAAAGTCACAAAGTACATTCCAGGGTCTTTTATCATCAGAATGAACTAACCTAGGTGGCTAATGTGTATATACATGTAAATATGTTAATAATGTATTTAAACGCTTTCCCGTGATTATTTTCATGTTGGTTTGAAATAAAATATCTCCCTCTGTTGTTACTGCAGCTTACTACAACTTACTGCAAATTCTGCATGTGCGTACATTTCACATTTCGGATAGGTACAACGTGAAATGGACACGGTGGACCGTGTTCCTATTACACGTTTTGTTGTGGAAGACATGCTGTTCTTGTCCTGTCAGATGGCCCCGCCCCTCCCTGAGCCTGGTTCTGCCGGAGGTTCTTCCTGTTAAAAGGGAGTTTTTCCTTCCCACTGTCGCCAAAGTGCTTTCTCATAGGGGGTCATATGATTGTTGGGTTTTCCTCTTATTTATTATTGTAGGGTCTACCTTACAATATAAAGCACCTTGAGGCGACTGTTGTTGTGATTTGGCGCTGTATAGATACAATTGAATCGAATTGAACTGTGATATCAGGTTGGACAGTGTAAATGTCTGAAGTGTTTGTTTTAATCCTGGCAAAATCACACAAAATGGGCGGTGTACCTCTCTCGATAGCATTCCTGTTGTTCGTTATGAATGTAATGTGAAAATAATTGCTAACTAAAATTAAACAGAAAACACTGCTGACATCAAAGAGTGTGTTTTATCAACTGTGTCGTAGAGGACGCTCACGCCACCTCATAAAGATCCCTGACATAGTGTGAACACCATTTCAAAGATAATTAAATGGAGTATGTTGGCACAGCCATATGACCAAATAACACAAAATGTCAATCTCGTGGTTTTTTAATGTTTTAAAATGAGGAGATTTCCGTGCCTCTCCTGTCCTGTATCTGTTGAGTTATTTCAGTCTTCACCAGTGATATTGAGAAGAAGTATTGTTAACGTAACTGTGAGTATAATGTGAAGCAACAGAAAAAAGACAACAATGATGTATGAATGGAGAATTTCCTGAGTTACTTCTATTTCAATAGCTTTATTAACCCCGTGATTTACTCACATACCTGCCCATTCATCATCCACATACTACATGACTTCACAACCATCAATGGACCAAATCAGTGCACAAATGCACGGAGAGTTTTAAGGTCCTTATCAAACACAGGGCTAAAATACTGTCGGTGAAATCATGACCCTGTGGCATGGCACTGAGAGAATGTGCTTTTCTCTTTGGAATCAATATGATTGAGGCCCCATGGTGACACAGACACTCCACGGCCCCACAGTCACGCTGCCATCATTTTAGAGCAGCAGGTCTTCTGGACTTGATAAAAATAAACCTGACTGGACCAAGATGATCTGGATACAACAGGCCAGCTAAATATGTTTCAACTACAGGAGGGAAGTGCAGCCAAAGTCAAAAGGGTCATTCCTCTAGTATCAGAAAAAAAATTATAAGAGGAATATAGAAATGAAACCACATAGTAAAGATGCACAGCATAAACTCATGAACTCACAATTCCTAAGTGATCATTTCATTCCTGCAAGAGTCAATAGCTTGGGAAATGCAAACACAGCAAAATAAGATTTAAATATTCTCTATATACATCAAATTAAGTTATAACTAAACAAATAATAATCTGATCCTTAGCTGATCTTAAAATTAGGTAAATACAACCTCAGGAAAACAACAACACATGCGTGCCATGTCATTATTTATTTAACAAAAATTAAGACAAAATGCAGAACAGCCTTACTGCTTCCATATGAATTAAGAAGCATCATCTAAGTAGCAGGCAGGTGCTGGTAATCAAATGCACTTGATTATCTGATCATCAGCAAGTCTGAGCATCTCTATAAAAAAGCCTCGATGCTTTGGTAGTTTGCTGGGCTGGAACATTCTGGAACATTGGAACACGGTCTTCTCCCGAGTGGATGTCCCAGCAAATTTCCCCCAGGGTCAAACGATGCAATGCACAGAGAAATTGGACAAAACCCAAGAGCTACATCTCAGAATCTACTGGCCTTAATGAGCATATTAAATGTTGAAGTATGAAAAAAAAACTGAACAAATATGGTTTGTTTGGAAGGGTTATCAGGATATTAGCACAAACACTCTATACCCATGCTTCTATAAGCATGGGGTGGTGGTGGAGGGGTTGGGATTTGGGCTTGTTATGTAACCACAAGTTCCTCCAGACCACTGTAAAAATGAATGAAGTAAACATTTTCTGTATGACTTTAAGTTGTTGCTGCTAAAGTTGAGCTGAGTTTTTCACCCACAACTTAGGTTTTGTTAAAGAAATAAATGACACGGTGTGTTTTTGGCACTGTTGGGTGTAATGTGTTCCAAAGTAACATTTTACTGCATTACTGCATTAAATTCAGTAATTATACTACAGATACAATTATGTCATTGCATGCCATTACAACAGTTCTTGAAAAGAAAAAAAATCCATCAAACAAACAGTTTTTTTCCTTCTGTAGTTGGATTACCTGATATAGACCCGATTACATTTCTGATACTTTCAGTTTATTATAAAGTATGAAGCCTTGAGATGACTGTAAGTGTGCATGCTGCTAAATATTGTCCGCTGATACCATCATCTTTTATGGAATTCCTATTATACAAAATATGTTCTTTAAATTCTTTTCTTTTGAAGTTTTTCCTCTTGAATGGTTTGTGTAATTCAATGTCACATGGCTCGAGAGCGAGGTTGCGAGGACTGTTTTGTTTATCTCGTGTTTTTCGTTTGCCACGTGTCTCTCGTCTCTCCTGCCGTTCCATTTGCTATCCATGTGCGCCTTTGTCCCTATCTGGGTTGTGAGTGTATTAGCAAATAACAAATAATTCACTACATAAATACAGGGCAATATGACCGCCATACCTATTCATATCATTATGTTTGTGAGTCATTGTAAGCATCCCTCTCTTATTGCTTCACTGCATTCATTATGTCAGCGAGGGGAGAAAACACACGATATAGTAGATACACGTGGCCCATCCTGAGTACTCGACAGAAAAGTAAACAATAATCTAAAATAAAAAAATAAAGCTCTAATAAAACATAGCTATTGAATTATAGTGAATGCTGTAATGCTTCTCTTGTAAAAGTAAATCTGTGTGGGTTTATTTGGCGTTCAGACAACAATTCTGATGTCTACACTGCTGGACAGGACAGAGAAAATAATAATAATAATAATAATAATAATAATAATAATAATAATAATAATAATTATTATTATTATTATTATTATTATTATTATTATTATTATTATTTTGGGATTGACATGATTTATTCATAAATCATCATAAAAAGTCAATTCTGCTAATGATATATGGCACATCTTTAATTCTGAAGCCTGTAAATTGGTTTCGAAATAGCTCCAGAGGTCATAGGTTATCCTGCCGAATGTGTAACATCTTTGAAATAAAAAGTTAAAACAAATCCTTTTTATATAGTAAAAAAAAAGTAAACAAACCAAAGCAGAGTCTGTGTGTGTGTGTGTGTGTGTGTGTGCGTCACAGCAAGAGGTTTTTCTTGCTGTTTGTTGATGTTCTTCCGGCTGAATGGACAGGAGCCTTATCTTAATGGGACTGCTTGGGTGGAAAGCTGGTTGTCTCCATAACAGTCACGCACAAGCACGTGCACATACACGTGCACATGCACGTGCACACACACAGAGAGCTAGCAGTGGTCCATTTGCTGTAATGAATGATAGCTTAATCACCCACATTACTGTCACATGCTGGTAATGATTAAGGAAGTGTGTATTTCCAGTATTGATATATCGAATGTAAATTGTTTCAATGACCCTGGTAGTTTCCTAGAAGGAGAAAGTGCGTTCAGTACTGTGAGACACTTATCACATCAGCAACATTATGAATTTTTTTTTTTCAGAAGGTCAGAGTCACTGTCACAACAGAAGGGCCAGAAAAATCCCGCACTGTAGTAATGACAAAAGAATTTGGTATCTCCATCCTCTCCATCACTGACATTTCAGACTATTGTCAGAGCTGCTAGCACGTTTTAGTTACGTACAACGTTACCTTTGGCAGCATGAGTTGGACAAAGCTTGCGGCTATGAAGGGGAATAATTTAACCTAAGCCAACATCATTTGCTAATGTTAACATGTAGTTATTGCTTAAACATAAAGAAGTGCCTTTATTAAATGGCTGTAACCAAACAAGACTTTTTATAGCGCCTAAACCTGAGGAGCAGGTGAAAGCGAAAGTGGAAACCACGCGCTGTGTGTGTGTGTGGGGGGGTGTCAATACAGCATTGTATTGTGATATTTTACATGGAAGTACTTTATTGATACAGATAACATTATTTGAGCAAACTTTAATTAAATCAGCTCAACTGACAATTGATCCAACACTGGACACAGTCAGCTTTTCAAAGCTACCTCCTAATTCAGAGGAAGGTAATGGGTCAGTAGTCAAGTGAAAATCAGACATCAACCCTTCACACACACAAACACACACACACACACACATAGGGATGGGTATCGAAAACCGGTTCTTGTTGAGAACCGGTTCCCACTGTTTCAATTCCTTGGAATTGTTTGCCATTTTTGCAAACGATTCCCTTATCGATTCCAGTCGCCCCGAGTGACGTCACCACGTTGCGGAGCGTCATTTACCTGGCAGGAAACATGGCGCGTAAGCGGCTCAAACGCTCAAAACTTTGGTTATACTTTACGAGAACGGATGACAACAGGGCAACTTGCAATACTTGCAAAGTAGATATTTCATTTAAGGGAGGAAACACTACAAATATGCAAAAGCATTTGCTCACAAAACACGCGATAACCTTAAATGAATGTCGTGTTTTTAATTCCGCTCCGGACTCGTGAATCTCAACCCAGCAGCAGCGGTAACGTTTGCACGTCCTCTCCCGTTAATGCGGCAGGTAAATAATCAGCTAACAGTGCATATTATGTTAGCACGATCTGCCTTATTACAAAACCTGCCATTACTGTGCATTTAGGTGACCATGATGAGAGAGACAGACAGACAGACAGAGTCTGGCTCAGATGCTGGCAGTTCTCACTGCAGTCTACCGGTAGCGTCTCCTTTCAGGCCAGGATAGACGAATGTCACCGTGCAGTGACTAAGTTTGTGGTCAAAGGCTTGCACCCATTTGCCACAGCAGATGATTTTCAGTAAGTGAATGTGTTTAATTGTAGGCAGGGACATTACTGGATATTCTTGTGTAATTGCTACTGAATAATTTATGTTATATTTTGTTATCGCTACAGAAGAATATTTATTTTATTATTTTACATTTACAATTTTTTTTTCCTGGGGACCCAGTGACACCCCATTGAAGAGCCGTAGGCTGTGGATCTCTTAAGATCTCACTGTTGGGTTTGTAAGGCCATGTTACTCCTAAATTTCTATCTTGTTCAAACAGAAGATATAAAACAAAGTTCTAAGCTAATCAACCTTAGTGTTCTCCTTTTTTTTAAAAAAAGAATCAATAAAGAATCGAATCATTAAACAGAATCGAAAATGGAATCGGAATCGTGAAAATCTTATCAATACCCATCCCTACACACACACACACACACACACACACACTGTTGAATGATTGTAACTCCTGGTGACTACATAGCTGTCAGGAGCTTGAGCTTGAGTCACAGTCTGACTTAAGACCGACTGCAGTCACTCTCAGAGAGGTTGCTGAAGATTTGCAAAAATATTGTCTGATTCACTGATCACTGATTGAAGAAAATAAGAACAACCCCAGGTTTCTCTTCAGCACTGTAGCCAGGCTGACAAAAAGTCAGAGCTCTTTTGAGCCAACCATCCCTTTAACGTTAACTAGTGATGACTTCATGAACTTCTTCACAAATAAAATTTTTATCATTAGAGAAGAAATTACCAATAATCATCCCACAGATGTAATATTATCTACAGCTACTCTTAGTACCATTGATGTTAAGTTAGACTCTTTTTCTCCAATCGATCTTTCTGAGTTAACTTCAATAATTACTTCCTCCAAACCATCAACGTGTCTTTTAGACCCCATTCCTACAAAACTGCTCTAAGAAGTCCTGCCATTAATTCTTCGATCTTAAATATGATCAACCTATCTCTAATAATCGGCTATGTACCACAGGCCTTCAAGGTGGCTGCAGTTAAACCTTTACTCAAAAAGCCATCTCTAGACCCAGCAGTCTTAGCTAATTATAGGCCAATCTCCAACCTTCCTTTCATATCAAAAATCCTTGAAAGAGTAGTTGTCAAACAGCTAACAGATCATCTGCAGAGGAATGGTTTATTTGAAGAGTTTCAGTCAGGTTTCAGAGTTCATCACAGCACAGAAACAGCTTTATTGAAGGTTACAAATGATCTTCTTATGGCCTCTGACAGTGGACTCATCTCTGTGCTTGTCCTTCTTGACCTTAGTGCAGCATTCGATACTATTGACCATAATATCCTATTAGAGCGATTAGAACATGCTGTAGGTATTACAGGTATTGCACTGCAGTGGTTTGTATCATATCTATCTAATAGACTCCAATTTGTGCATGTAAATGGAGAGTCCTCTTCACACACTGAGGTTAATTATGGAGTTCCACAGGGCTCAGTGCTAGGACCAATTCTGTTTACATTATACATGCTTCCCCTAGGCAGCATCATTAGAAGACATAGCATACATTTTCACTGCTATGCAGATGACACCCAGCTCTATCTGTCCATGAAGCCAGATAACACACACCAATTAGTTAAACTGCAGGAATGTCTTAAAGACATAAAGACTTGGATGGCCACTAACTTTCTGCTTCTTAACTCAGATAAAACTGAGGTCATTGTACTCGGCGCTGAAAAGCTTAGAAATATGGTATCTAACCAGATTCTTACTCTGGATGGCATTACCTTGGCCTCCAGTAACACTGTGAGGAACCTTGGAGTCATTTTTGACCAGGATATGTCCTTCAACGCACATATTAAACAAATATGTAAGACTGCGTTCTTCCATTTGCGCAACATCTCTAAAATTAGAAATATCCTGTCTCAGAGTGACGCTGAAAAACTAGTTCATGCATTTATTACTTCCAGGCTGGACTACTGCAATTCATTATTATCAGGATGTCCAAAAACTCACTGAAAAGCCTTCAGCTAATCCAAAATGCTGCAGCAAGAGTACTGACAGGGACTAGAAAGAGAGAGCATATTACAGAGCATATACACTGCAGGTTTTAGTGACAGTGTTGGTGTGCTTGAAAATCTAATTTTACACAAAAACAAAATCTTATGGCATAAAACAGGTACTGACAAAGTTTCGTTTTGAGGACACAATCAGCAAAAAATTGCAATAACATCGCATTGTAGGTAGGGATGGGTATTGATACGATTTTCATGATTCCGATTCCATTTTTGATTCTGTTTAATGATTCGATTCTTTATTGTTTCTTTTTTAAAAAGGAGAACACTAAGGTCGAATAGCTTAGAACTTTGTTTTATATCTTCTCTTTGAACAAGATAGAAATTTAGGAGTAACATGGCCTTACAAACCCAACAGTGAGATCTTAAGAGATCCACAGCCTACGGCTCTTCAATGGGGTGTCACAGGGTCCCCAGGAAAAAAATTGTAAATGTACAACAATAAAATAAACATTCTTCTGTAGCAATAACAAAGTATAACATAAATTATTCTGTAGCAATTACACAAGAATATCCAGTAATGTCCCTGCCTACAATTAAACACATTCACTTACCAAAAATCGGGGGCATCTGCTGTGGCAAATGGGTGCAAGCCTTTGACCACAAACTTAGTCACTGCTCGGTGACATTCGTCTATCCTGGCCTGAAAGGAGACGCTAACGGTAGACTGCAGCGAGAACTGCCAGCATCTGAGCCAGCCAGACTCTGTCTCTCTCATGATCATGGTCACCTAAATGCACAGTAATGGCAGATTTTGTAATAAGGCAGATCGCACTAACATAATATGCACTGTTAGTTGATTATTTACCTGCCGCATTAACGGGAGAGGTCGTGCAAACGTTACCGCTGCTGCTGGGTTGAGATTCACGAGTCCGGAGCGGAATTAAAAACATGACATTCATTTAAGGTCATGCGTGTTTTGTGAGCAAATGCTTTTGCATATTCGTAGTGTTTCCTACCTTAAATGAAATATCTACTTTGCAAGTATTGCAAGTTGCCCTGTTGTCATCCGTTCTCGTAAAGTATAACCAATAGTGATGTGTGATACCACTGATTTCCTTTCCCATCTGATACCAAGTAATATTCAGGGTGGTATCGACGATACTGATCCGATACCGATACTTTGTACAAAAACTTATTTTATTTATTGTATCTCAAATTATAGCATCATAATGATTACAGGACATCAGATTACTTGTTCTTATCACTTAATAATGCAGAGTTCATCATGTAGAAATAAAAAAACTGAAGTTGTGCGCTATTTGAACACTTTGCCTGCCCGCAGCACTAAAGGGCTCTGTGAGAGACGTCTGTCTCGCCCTAGCAGCACCTGTCCCTCTCCTCCTCTTCAGTTCGTCTCAACATATGCGCCTCATATTCTGTGATATGATTTATTCTGAGGTGTTTGACAAGGTTAGTGATGTTGTCACAACCATACATGCCAACCCTCCTGATTTTTCTGGGAGAATCCCGAATTTCAGTGACCCTCCGGAAATCTCCGGGAGCCACCATCCTCCCGAATTTCTCCCGATTTTCCACCCGGACAACAAAATTGAAAAACCATATTGCAGAATTCATAGCGCGGCCCAGCCAATTCCAGTTTCCAACAATGGCGGCAGCGACTTAGTTTTAATATTACTCTTATTTCTCTTTCTGGGTCGCAAAAAAACTTTTAACATATTTTCAGATGAGAACGTAGCTGTGTAAACTTCAAATATCTGAGCCGACCGACACATCGTCTTCAAACCCTCGTTTCGCTACTCGGGTTAAACATGATATATAAGTCACTTTGATAACTTAAAAATGTTATTGTTTGGCTTTTTCAGTGTTTTCAGTGTTCGTGAGTAAATCGGTTTGGCTGAGATTAAAGTTATTAGATTAAATTAAATTAAATGTAACTTTATTAATCCCTCGGGAGGGTTCCTCCGGGTTTTCACACAGCTGAATAAACGTTAAACAGAAAAAGAATTAAACATGTCTTCCTAATTCTGAGGTCTCAAGGTTGGCAAGCATGGCCACAACACCTCACTTTTTTGCCACATGTATCGCAAACCACGTCTCAGCTGTTTGTGGAGGTAAAGTATGTCCGCATAATTACGCTCAGCCATTGTTGTGAGTGTGCGCACCAAGGGGCTGCCAGACATTTATACAGCGGTATTTCGCACATGACTATGAAAGGCGGAAGAGGAAGTAGTTCCTTTGAACGTTGACAATCCAATGTTATAGTTTCTTTCCACTGTGTTCCTGTTAATGATAAACTACAAATTTACCCCAAATTACTAAAATATCGATATTTTAATGTGAGAATCGATTCTAGAACATAAATGATTGGTATCGGAGGAATCGATATTTCAGGATCGATCCGCACATCACTAATAACCAAAGTTTTGAGCGTTTGAGCCGCTTAGGCGCCGTGTTTCGACGCTCCGCAACATGGTGACGTCATTCGGGGTGACTGGAATCGATAAGGGAATCGTTTGCAAAAATGGCAAACAATTCCAAGGAATTGAAACAGTGGGAACCGGTTCTCAACAAGAACCGGGTTTCGATACCCATCCCTAATTGTGGGGTGTCTGGTGATTTCTACCTCTAAAAGCTACATTGTGGGTTATGGACAGACACAGGTGGAAATGGCTGATAACGACTGGACATTCTCATTTTACATCATATTGTGAATATAGTTGAAAACCATATATTTCCACTCTTTTTCACGAGGTGTTATAAGGTGGATATTGAAATCTGAGATTTGCCAACATTAACCATCCAACAGTTTCTAACTTAAAAGTTTGGATAAATGGGATTTGGACATTGTCTAAGTGTTCTGCAATAATTTTTACTGGTGTTTCTTATTCCAATAGCCAACTGCATTTGTATTATTATAATTTTTATTATTGCTTATTTTGCTTGCACTTGTTATTCGAAGGACTAGCAGACGGAAATTGGCTAGCAGCTAAATCTGGTGCAATGCATCCTTTCTCTGAGATGAGTATTTTTTGTTTGATTGTACAAAAAAAGAAGCAAAAAATTCAAAAACAATGTTCCTGAAAAGTAAATTTAGACTAATCTAAACTCAGACTATTTCAGAATAATCTAATCCAAGTCGATCTGATTCTAGTACCAGAACGACAAAGTCCAGTATGCAGATGGGGTTGGTTAATGTCAAAATTACAACACTCAGGAGATCATGATTTGTTTCCCGCTTGTGAATTCTTTTGATTTCTGCCTTTTTGTGAACATTGCGATTGGGGTTCAAATAAACAAGCCAACTGACAAAATGACATGTAAGGATGCCCAGTGTGCTAAGGGGACCTAGGAAGTGTCAATATGTTGACACTCTGTACTCCGTACAGCACTGTTTGATTGCTCCACTCCAATCAGTAAATCCCATTCAAATTCAATCCACTCCAGTTAAACTGATATAGTCCTGATCCAAGGTTAACAGGACTGTAACAGATGTTAAAAATAATTCACTCACGGTACAGTGATTACAGCTATAAGCTAATTAAAAATGCACCTTTAAACATCTAAAGATTTTTGTTACTTTTAAGGTTTAGATCAACCTAGTGACTCAACAAATAACAGTGTAAGTTAAGGTTCGCAAAAAAATGTCAGCAGAAGGAGGATAAAAATGGAGATGAACCTGGGTTTGAGTGCATTTAATCTTCAAAGTCACTTTCATTATTAGTATTATTAAGATTTCTGTAACTCTGGTGAGTTCAGAGAGTTTATTCCAAGGAGACAGACTGAAGCATCAAAATCCAGACAATAAGAACAAAAACCCCTCCCCCGCACACTGTCTCATCCTAACAGATCTCAGACTTTGTCTGGTGGTTTAACAGATGCAGCGTTATTGCTCCAAACTATCACAGCCTCTCTGAGAAGGTATAATTCAGAAAAGCACACCGTAGTGTACTCAGTAGTCTTTCTTTCTTCCTCTCTTTTTTTCCAGCATTTCTACACATATATACACACGCCACATGGCTTTGTTTGGGGATCCTGGTCACTTTAGCACAGTAGAATGAGCTGCTTGGCAACTAGTGGAGGATGAGAGCGCACACACTGAGGCACTGACCACTACAGAAGAGCCATCGGGGTTATGGTGCCCTCAGCTAAGGCTAATGATACAGGGAGCAACCGGTGTAACAGATGGCCTTCGCTAAGTCATATGAGCCGCTCTGTTAGCAAGTGGGTAGACTATGACTCTCTATTGTTTACTTATTCACACCATTGCACATATTTACACACATTCAGAGAGCATGACCTCCTCTGGAAACATCCTTTGTCTTGTGATAGCTACTCTTTTTTTCCATGTATGGAAATAAAAATAGTGAATCAATTTAAGCTGGAAGAAATGGAAAAAATCTTTAGAAAGGTAAAGCATTGTTAGAGTGGTAGACTCTAAGAGACTTTGATGTGACACACGTGAGTATCTTAGAAGCCCATAACCCGAGAAATCAATCACTATTCATATTCTTATCTACTTTTAAGCTAAAAATGAATAAACAAAAACACTTCAGGTATTAGTTTCCCGTTTGCACGGCCATTACTGGAGCTGTTTTTAAATTTAACACTTTACTTATTGTAGTTGTACATATATTATAGTTTAAAGTGACCATTTTAAATTTTTTTCAAAGGTTTAATAATAATAATAATAATAATAATAATAATAATAATAATAATAATGGATTGGATTTATATGGCGTTTTTCAAGGCACCCAAAGCGCTTTACAATGCCATTATTCATTCACTCTCGCATTCACACACTGGTGGTGGCAAGCTACGGTTGTAGCCACAGCTGCCCTGGGGTTCAGCAGGTATGCTGAACTCGTTTTATATTGTGGGCCTAATATAAGAAAAAGAAATGCATTTTTTTAACAGTACGTCTTTTTCTACAAGATAAAGTACGTGATGTAGTGAATGAAAGAAATATGTCAGCGCAAATAAATAATGTACTACTATAGCTTACTTACACTACACTTACTTATACTACTTATAATATATAACTTATATACCTTCTCTCACCCCAGCCGGTCGCAGCAGATGGCCCCGCCCTCCCTTAGCCTGGTTCTGCTGGAGGTTTCTTCCTGTTAAAAGGGAGTTTTTCCTTCCCGCTGTCGCCAAAGTGCTTGCTCATGTATGCATTATTGTAGGGCCTACCTTATAATATAAAGCACCTTGAGGCGACTATTGTTGTGATATGGCGCTGTATAAATAAAACTGAATTGAACTGAATTACTTAGCACTTATATAGGACTAATTAGCAAATACCTATATCCATGTTATGCACCCACAGTTTTTTGCTTTCCTCCTGCTTACCAAGCTTGTTAGCCTTAGATAAAAAGACTAATGCAGAACTCTATCACTAAAAAGGCTTCTGGCTGTAGCTGTAGATTTGCTCAAATTACTACAGAATGGTAAATGGACTGGTTCTTATATAGCGCTTTTCTACTCATCTGAGCACTCAAAGCGCTTTACACAACTTGTGCATTCACCCATTCAGACCAGCACATCTTTCTAAGTGCTTTTATAGCTAACATTCACACTCCGATGGATGCATCGGAGAGCAATTTGGGGTTAGTATCTTGCCCAAGGATATTTGGCATGCAGACTAGGGGAAGCCAGGAATTGAACCACCAACCTTCCAATCAGTAGATGACCTGCTCTACCACCTGAGCTACAGCCACCCCAAAGTGGCACTGGTCTTAAATTCCAGACAAACCAAACAGAAAAAGGTGATTGCATCAGAAAATAATGCAGGTCACATTTTGGTTGTTGTTGTTGATTGTGCTGGTCTTCATTATGATTGTCGAATGACAGAATCAGAGTGACTTGGTGCACAGTTACTGCCAGCTAAAAAACGTGCACATACAGGCTGTGAGATGTAATATACAAGATGATTGTGTCTACTGAGCAAATCTGTGGTACAAGTGCGACCCCTGCTGACCAAAACATGCATTGCAACGTGCTCCACCTTGATAAAAGGTATTTCCCTTTTTTTTGGTTTTTTTTTAGAGTTTTGAAGGTTTTGACCAAGAAAACACCTTAACGCTTTAATTCCTAATGTCCTTTGAGTTCTACTTGTTTATTACATGAAATGTTGTATACGTGAACTAATCAGTTTGTATCCAAAAGTTGTTTAAAAAAATTCTGTTTATCTGGACATAGCGTTTTGTGGGAGAAACGTTTCGTCACTCATCCAAGTGACTTCTTCAGTCTCAGCTGACTGCAGGTTTCCCCACTCTTACAAACAGTATTGCATAATGACTGAAACCAGCCCACTGAAGGAACAATGGGCTGGGAGGTCAGCTCCTTAATCTTAATTATGAGAATGCATCAAGGCGTAATCAGTTTGTAATTATTGAACACTTGTTCATGTTATTGGGTGTCAAGATGTGTAGATGTTCTGTTTTATTCTTTTGTTAAATAGAGGTTCCATTTTAGATAATAACCACATTATTATGATTATGAGATAAGCCTGCCAGTCAGATTATCTTGTTAAGGTCATTTCACCTTGACATAGTATGAGGCAAAACTTTTTTAGGTCATATTGTCAGGGCAACACGCTTCAAGTGGCTCATCTTCAAGCACCCCCGCATCTAGTAAACAAGAGCGAAGGGGGGAAAATATTTCTGTGTGTCCTTGTCATAGTGTTCCAGACTGGGATGCTTTAAAGAAATTGGAATAAATATTAGCCAGAGTGTGAGTCACAGCCTGTCTGACCAAACCGTGCCGATCACGTATGCATGGAAACCTATTTTCCACCTGCGACGAAGGACACTGTAACAGCAGGAGAGAACACTTGATTTAGGCAAAAGTAAACAGAACACAATGTATATTAATATTGTCTCCATCATCAGTGTCAACAGCAGCATCATAGATAAACCAGAACGAAGTGCAAGGCATCTTTAACCCTTTACTGGGTGAGGAACTATATATGGTAAGCTATGTATTCACAGCTTGAAATACATGCCAGACATTCCTACAAAGTTATTCAAACAAAAAGAAGTCTTCAAAGCCTTTGCCCTTACACTCAAATAGAGCTCATGTGCATCTTGTTTTCATTGATCATCTGTCAGATGTTTCTACAAGGTGAAGTCCACCTGTGGTAAATTCAGTTGATTGGATATGATTTGGAAAGGCCAAGAGTAGGAAGTTTGCCTTGTAATCAGAAGGTTGCCGGTTTGAGCCCCAGCTTGGACAGTCTCGGTCGTCGTGTCCTTGGGCAAGACACTTCACCTGTTGCCTACTGGTGGTGGTCAGAGGACCCGGTGGCGCCAGTGTCCGGCAGCCTCGCCTCTGTGCGCCCCAGGGTGGCTGTGGCTACAATGTAGCTTGCCATCACCTGTGTGTGAATGGATGATTCATGACTGGATGTGTAAAGTGCTTTGGGGTCCTTAGGGACTAGTAAAGCGCTATACAAATACAGGCTATTTATGGCTATGCAAGCTCTCACAGTTGGCACAACCCAAGTCATGAAGTTAAAGGAAATGTCTATAGCCATCCGAAGCAGGATTGTTTCGAGGCACAGGTCTGGAGAAGGGTACAGAAAAATTTCTGCAGCATTGAAGGTCCCAGTGGCCTCCGTCAACCGAGGTTTTTGTGATCTTATAATGATGGATCCAAGTCTACCTTTTTTTCCCCTTTCCTGTAAAATATTCAGACAGTAGGCAAGGGTTAAGACTTAAACCCGACTGAACATCGCTGAAGAGATGGCAGTTTGATAGCTTAAGAGGTTCTGCAAAGAAGATGGGAGAAACTGCTGAAAAATGGGTGTGCTAAGCTTGTGGCATTATACTCAAAATTATACTCAAAATGACTTGACTGTACTTGCTGCCAAAGGTTTTTCAAGAAAGTATTGAGCAAAGGGTGTGAATGTTCTATTTCTGATTTTTATTTTTAATCAATTTGCAAGAATTTCAAGAAAACTTTTTCATATTTTCATTATGGGGTATTGTTTGTAGAATTTTGAGAAAAAAAGACAAGATTTTGTCCCACACCATTGACATAAGCAGTAAATAAAGTAGGCCCCAGGACAGAACCCTGCGGCACTCCAAAAAACTAGAAGAGAGACCACTGAGCTGCAGGCACTGCTTACAGTCCGAAAGTTAATTATAGAACCAGTCAACTGTTTGGTCTGAAAGGCCTATTTCCATAAATCTCTGACATAAAATACCATGGTCAACAGTGCCAAAGGCTTTTGATAGGTCAATAACAAGAGTTGCACAGCAGTTCTTTGCGTCCCGGGCTTCATAGAGGTAATTGAGAACTTTTAGGGAAGCAGTTACAGTACTGTGCAATTTCCTAAAACCAGACTGGAAAGAAGATAAAACAATATTTTCATCCAGATTTCTTCAATGGTGTTCTTTCTTACGTAAAATCTTTATTTTTTTGGTTTATGTAGTTGGAAAAAATAATGCAAATAAAATGCAGCCAAATAGCCTGTCCATTCACTCTTGTGCTTCCTTTGCTCTTCTTTCATCCATTTCCCTCGAATCTTATATCTTCTCTAATCAAGTCACGTACTTCATCTCCCCTGTCCCTTTTTCTCTTACTTTTTATTTTCACCAGCTGGTCCTCATCCTCCTGCTTTTCCTCATCGTGTTCTTCATTTCCCAACTGGTCCCTAGGAACGTCCTCATTGATGGAGCCAATCAGGACTGGAGTCCTGGTCAAAGCCCTCTGTCCTAACATCCATGAGGACAAACCAGGGCTGTGTAGCAGCAATGAGCTGCCTGACCCTGGATACTTGCAATCCTAAAGGCACAGGTGTCATGGTGTGGAGATTCAAGAGCAGTAGACCCAAAACGCAGACAATAGAGATGGATGTAGATGTCTTTATTTGAAGTTGCAAATAAACAGCAGGGACAACTAGAAAAGAACAAACAAAACCTAAAATGGGAAAACGAATCTGAAACTAGGGAACCTGTGACACAGAGGGAATGACACCATACATGCCAACCCTCCGATTTTTCCGGGAGAATCCCGAATTCTACTGCCCCGAACTTTTCCCGATTGTCCACCCGGACAACAAAACTGAAAAACCATATCACAGAATTCATAGCGCGGCTGAGCCAATTCCAGTTTTCAACAATGGCGGCAGTTACTTAGTTTATTACTTATTACTCTTTCTGGGTCGCAAAATAAACGTTTAACATATTTTCAAGCGAGAATGTAGCTGTGTAAACACTGAGCCGACGAGAACAGCAAACTCCCAGGACATCGTTTTCAAGCCCCCGCGGTCTTTCACCACTCAGGTTAAACATGATATATATGTCACTTTGATAACTTAAACATGTGTTTGGCTTTTTTCAGTGTTTTATTTGTTCGTGAGTAAATCGGTTTGGCTGAGATTACAGTTATTAGATTAGATTTAACTTTATTAATCCCTTGGGTGGGTTCCTCCCGGGTTTTCACACAGCTGAAAAAACGTCAAACAGAAAACTGATTAAACAGAAGTGTGAGACGGTCCAGAATTTACACCAGCGCCCGGTTATATTTTAGATAGCAAGGAGCTGACGGCAGAGTTTCACTCCACCGAGAGGGCTCGTGACGTAATTCTGAAGGCTAGACCGTCCAATTTCACAATCGCTCACTTCCAACCTACCCGGCTTTCGGAGGACCCGACCCACTTAGACAGCGGAGGCCTTCACTTATGTACAGAGCGGTTTGTGCCAGTTGTTGCATTTGAATTTGGACACCCCAGCTGTTTCCGGCCAGCCAATAATAACGGTGACATTTAACTCATTTTATCTGAAATAAATAAATAAATAAACATTGTAAAATTCAAGTTTTTTTGTATATATATATATGTATATGTATACCACTCCCCCCCAACAGCCCCTTTGACTGAGGTCTCAAGGTTGGCAAGTATGAATGACACACAGGAGAAATGCCAAAGTAATGCAGACTACCTGACAAGGAGTAAAGGGAAGCACACCATATAAATACACACACGAGGAAATGGCTGACACTAATCAAACACGACGAGGCAGAGAGGAAGCAAAACAGAATACACTGACCTGAGTCACGGACCTTCAAAGTAAAACAGGAAAGACTGGGTCACCCACCCAGGACTGTGACAAGAGGAAATCAGTGGTAGATGACAAAAAAAAGTAACAGAAGATTTTCACACAAATAACTTTAATAATTTATTTTTAAAAATTCATAATATTTGAATACTATTATAAATACTTTATTTTTTGTTTTAATTGTCCCAATTTTTGCCTGCAAAGGAGTGACTTTCCCTTGCAGGCCCATCTTCTCCAGCATTGCCTCAACATACAGAAAATAATGGAACAGTCAGCCATGGAAATCCCTGGACATCCACCGTTAAATTTACTTACATGACTTAGGACTACTAGAAAGAAAAGTACTGTCCCTTACACTTATTCACATAAGAGATAACTTGTTGCATACCGTTGCTGTACCTCCAAGCCACACTGGCTGAGTTTTTGGTTCCCGTGAAAAGCTCCTCGTAACCTCGGCGGAGTTTAATAAAATACAACGGGACATAAATTTTGTTTAATACCATCAAACACAACCTGGTTAATCAGCAAGCAGCCAGTGAGTTTTCTAGTTCAACGGTCCCCAACGCCCGGGCCACGGACTGGTACCAGTTCGTGAGTTGTTTGGTACCGGGCCATGAGAGTTAAGGCTGGGGTGTGAAATTTATGGTGTGAAAAAATCAGCCCGGGCATTTTGACTAGTGACCGGCCCACCAGGTATTATAGGAAAAGCCATAAAGCCTTTATAATAAACTACACCATCCTCCCTATTCTGGTATTCTAAATAGTACTTAGCAAAAATATAAAACTACCTAATTTATAATTACATATACCTAACAAATAGGGTTGCCAACTCCCAGCAAAAAAAGAAAAGAAAAAAAAATAGGGAACCACTCCCGTACCCTCTGCCTCAAGATGCTTAACTGACAAAACCAATTTTAATTTAATGCACGTATAAAACAAATGCACAGAAATCTATTATTTTTCTCCAGTAATTAAATAGATTCAACATCTTTATTCAACAGAATTGCAAACTGCACAGATGGTATCTTCCCAAAAGTAAGAATAATCTAAGTTACTAGGGTATAACCTAGACTTAATATTTACTGAATATAATAATGGATTTCTATACATATTACATCAGATAAAAACTTTGGTTGTAAGATTCAGATAATTATTTATTAAAAGTGAGACATTTTAAATGAGAATAAGAAAGAAAAGTATTTCTTTGTGCCCCCCTTTCCCTGTTAATGCCCTACCTGGGCCCCTGGCAACACTTTGCTAGATCCGCCCCTGCACAGAAACTCTCAGAAACAGTTCATAACTTCCCTTCAACTCATTCATGTCACCTAAAAGGTAAACCTGTTGCTCCATCACCTGTTCAGCTCTGATGATTCAGTAAGGACATCTCCTGGTTTCATCTTCATGTTTCCCTCTCACCACATATCCAAACCGACATCATGAGCAGCAGCTTTACAGCTGATACTAGAACTAACAACAGCTGATCAAGCTTAAACGTGCTGCTGTTGTTTAGCGCGACCTCCGCTGGTTTCCTCTTTCTGGGGCAGAGAGAAAAGCCGATCAGCTGATCATTGATCAATTTCATGATTGAATTAGCAACTTTCCAGCTGAAGAGGAACATGCATTTTCATCTCAACTTTAAAGTTTGACCTCGGCTGTAGTTGGTCCAGCCCAGAGTTGATCATGACCAACTGGCCAATCCACCACCATTCATTTATACCGTTAAAAAATAATAAAACCCCATCGGCCCAAATAATAAAATCACGAGCGGCCCAGCGGGCAAATGCCCGGTATGCCTGATGGCCAGTCCAGCCCTGCCTGGAGTTGGACACCCCTACCTTAAATATTTCACAACCTTGTTTGTGAAATATTTAATCACTTCTGTTGTTTAACCTCAATATAAAAAGGATAACTCTTTAAATGAGGACCTTCACTGACCTATTACTGTATTTTTAGCCTGTTACCCCAAAGTTAATAGTTCATTCTAGCCTGAAAAATTTGCAGGGAAATTATGAGAAAGGCAAATGGGAAATGTAACAGTGAGGTCAGAGGTCAAATATGACATGATATTTGGATGTAAACTGTAATCCACATTTTTTTGGTCATTTTTTTTCACCAATAAATCAATAAGTTTACCTTAAAGACTTTGGTGGATGTAAGCCAATTTTTAATGGCTTGTTAACACCCTCACTACACCCCTACAAAGCTTTACCAGAATTAATACAAAACAAAACCTGCAAAAATACACAAAATGCTACCAAAAACAGAACCTCCTTGGTGCAGGTAAAGACAGTTGGTTACAGCAAATGTAATCACAGGTTAGTACCAGATGATGGAGCTAAAGATCCACAAAAAATGCATTCATTTTTATGATAGATTCTTTATTAGTCAACACAAAAGATCGATACAATACAAATAACCTCAGTTAAGATACAGTATACAGATTACAAGTCAACAATAAATTCATGAGAACTGATTCATTCTAAAAATGTATGCTTCACTGTAAAATCCTTACTTATGCTTTATAGTACTAGTTGATAGAGTTTACAACATTGGCAGAAATCTGTATGAAACCATCTTTGAGAAAACACCTGGAAAAATAATGGCTTTCTCCCAATAACTGCAGAGAAAATAGAAAAAACGTAAGCAAGCTGTCCTCGAAGATTTAAACGCTCCCCTGCGGTTCACTGTTCTAGATTATACAACTCTGCTGTAAGTTCATTTTGCTTTGAAAATTTTGTGCAATGTGGTAAAATGAAAGCAGGGGCTGGATGTATAAACAGAATGTGTGCATTAAAAAACGCGTACACGGTTTTTGCCACACATAAAGTGGTATGGTTTGTGTTAGAGCGGAGCCCCACGTGATAGTGTGGAGAAAAAGGTCAGGGAAACTTGACACATAACACAACAGTTCGCTACTCATAGACTTCAGTGACAATAATTTGATGTGCACTAAATTTCACCAAGCCTTTTTTTTATTACCTATGGTAATTGTCGGAGCTATAAAAAGATGTGGCTCCGCATATAAATGCGTTTTTCTGGCAAGAACTGATGCCCTTGTAGTACAGCATTTCTGCCATGGTGCTTTTCTTTGAATTTATATAGTTAGTAGCCTCCACTGCTTCTTTCCTTACTAGTTTTTCTCCTGATCATGAACCTGAGATCAACAATTACACATTTCTTTTCTCCCGCTCTCCAATGACCTTTCCAGTTATATACTTAGTAAAGCTGTGGTTCTTGTTTACTCATGTTGTAATGATACCATAACAAGGGAGTGTGTACTTCCACTAATTGGTAAGAATAGGAATGGCAAAAATTGAGCTTTAATAAACCCCAAAAAGACAAAGAAAAACAACAACACAGTTTTATATATTTGACAAAAAAAATAATGTGCACATTTTCCCTAACCTTCCTTTGTGCATACAAATAGCTTTAGTCATGAGTATTCAGTTTTATATATCTGGCCCCATGATGTTGTGTTTTTGTGGAAAAAAATACGGGCAATGAAAAGCTTTTCTCTCAACAGCGATATGTATCTTCTAATCAGAAAGGCTCACTAAAGAAAATCTCTGTTTAAAACTTGCAACCACATTTTTAAGTTTTTCATAAATAAATAGAATAAAACATCAAAATCTATATATTGTTTTTAAGTTGGGTCTGTCGCTGTGATCATTTCCTTTGGCTGATGAAGACCTGGACATATGATACAAAGATACATAAAACTCCATGAGAGGAGTCTGAGTTACACGGGACCAATTCCAGATCTCTACATTTTAATTCATAGATGTTCTTACAGTAGCTTTTCAAAAGCCTTGAGCCACTCCTCATTTCTTCATATTTTGTTTCCACTTTTTTAAGTGTTCTTGAGCAACCGGGTTTCAAAATGTATTTCCAATTTTTTTCTGGACTGCTTGTTCACTTATTTTCAGTCCCATCCTTGTAATTGGCAATTTACAAATACTGTTTTTTGGTTTGTTAAGCCACCCAACACTGACCTATGAATCAGAGATAAAAAAAAACGAAAGGCACCAAAACTCAAGGGATCAATTAGTGTTTTGTCTACACATAACAGACATCGCTCAGCAAATAACTTATTTTAAATTGTATCTTCAGGCACTTACTTGCACTCACTAGTAGAAACAGGGTGGCTGTAAAGAAGTCGATTTAAAGGACTGGCAATGGGTTTTAAGGAGACATAATCCAAAATTGAAACTTCATTATCAATACTTATGGAGGTCAGGGTAGAGGTACAATTGCATTGCTTGATGCTGTCCTTGTCAAAACTGGTGGAATTATGAGTTAAGAATAAAGAAAAGTACCACAATCATGTGCTACTTCATCTGGAAAGTGTCTGATTGGCAACAGCTTAGTTTTTGAGCATGTCAATGATCCCAAACACGCTGCCCATGCAGTAAAGGCATACTGGGACAGAACAACACAGAGTAGAATGCTATCAGTCATGGACAGGCCTCAACATCACTGAAGCAATGTGGGATCATCAATGTGGGAACAAAAGGCAGCCAACATTTGTCCTTCAAAAAAACCCTGAAGAACTATCAGAGAAGATTATTTAAAGAAATTACAAGAAAGAGTCATATCAAATATGCTGCTGGGAATTTCCCAAACTCTGTTTTTGCCTTATGTGTTGATATATTTCCATGTATCCTTGCACACATTTCAATAAATCATTGCAGCTGTTTCACATTTTCCTAACAAAATGTAAAGAATTGAGTGGTGCATCAAGGCTTTTGCACAAAACTATATGTGTAAGGTCCCGTTCAAGGTTTGGGGAAGAAATATGCGATGGCAAATACGCTTTTCACACACAATATTCAACAGTTTTTTGTAATGTTTTCTTTTTGCTATGCAGGTTAACAGCAGACTTTACACAAATGCGGTTGTTTTTTGTTGCAAAAAGCATTTGTCCTTTTCTTTAATTTCCTGAAAACAGATCAACATCTAGAAAATGATTTTTCTGGAACAACTCCATCATTTCTCAGGAAGATTCATGTCCCATTGTAGGTCTGCTGTCCTTTGCTGATTGTGTTGTTGTATACATTTATCACCGCTGGAGGTTTATTCATGTCAGAAATATATCACACAGTTCTAACATCAAACTTAAACTGTTTACAAAAGGTCGCTAGCTTGAATGGGTCACAGACACATCAGTGTTATTAAAACCGTTATTATATGGTATCCTGTACATAAACAGCATGTACTGTAGTGCAGAATGACAGCTTACATTATGTGCAATGGTGGTTTGTACAAATTGGTTTCTGTTATTCTAGTCAGACTGATTTAATATTCAGCCTTGTTACGTCTGTAGAGTTTCTTTTAATAAGACAGGCATCTATAAACAACAAAGCTTCCAGAGCACAAAATTAGAATTACATTTAAAATATTTACATCACTCATGGAAACTGGCACAGAATGGATTAAACGGGATTACAAACATGGCGTCTGTGCGCAGACATGCATGTGTATGTGCAAGCTTGGAGACAGGAATTATATTACATTCACAGTCGCAGAGGGAAGGTGGGTCGGGAGAGAGAGCGTATTGGCCGCAGAGAAATATAAACATTGAGAATTTCAGGCCATTTCCAGGTACACCAACTCAAACTTATTACATAGTGTAAGAGAGTGCACCTACTGTCTTTCTCTCTTGCACAAATACACACACACACACACACACACAAGTAGGATGTGGTCTATGAGCGGCAGCAGCCAGCGGTCCTCATTTCTTTGTCGACGTACTCCTGCAGCTGAAACTTTGGCTCATCGGGTTCCTTCATGGTCCTGTGCTTCAGTTCCCTGAGACAGAGAGACATAAAGACTCAAATAGAACTAAACAGGCACTGAAAGTGGTTAAAGTGCAGTAAACCTAATTTTCATATATATATAAATTCATTTTGTTCTCTTTTCTTCTTCACCCCTGAATAATGCTCTACCCTGACTCCCACAGAGCCCATGTTCCTGCTTTGGAGCACTGTGCTCGTGTTTTAGGGATTACACAGAGGTGGTTTCACTTCAAGTATCCGGCCAACAACACCTCATCCAGAAAAAATATCTGGTGAACCTCTTCACGACTAGCTCTAGCAACAGGAGCCTCCTGTGATTGCAAGGGCTTGTTAGTAGTTGTTGCTGGTACTACTGTTGGCTGTGCTGGTTAATTTGAAGACATTAGGCTGCATCTATTTCTAGTTTCTTTGTTATTCTATCAGTTATGTAGCCGATCATTTTTATGTAAGTACGAATTAAATATGAGAATAGTGGGATTCAATAGAATGTTGAGCATGGGGTAGGGATTAATAAGTATTTTATACTTCTTCCTACTCCATTTCAGACCTAATAATTGTCATTTCATGTCATTTAGACTCTGTTTTATTTTATTTTATTTATTTTCTTTTTTTGTTTTATCTGAGCACATACGTGTGTGTATTTACATATATATTCATATTTGTAAATGCAAGTATGTGTACTTGTGTATATATTGTTTTTGTTTCTGTATATGTCTGAAATAAATAAAGATACAATACAATTCTCTCTCAGCTTTTCAGCTCCATCATTTCACTTTTATTTGTCCATCTTTATCAACCGCCTCTTCCTCACTAAGCTCTGCTCCACAAGGTGCAGAGTTTCTGCCACACACACAAAATAAAGTATCCATATCTCGAAATTTCGAGTTAATAAGTCGAAATTTTGAGTTAGGTCTGCCAATCAGTAATCTATGTGAATGATGTCATTTTCTTGTTACCCGGAAGGATACGGCGCAGAGGAATGTACACTCAATGTACACGCTTTCGAGAGTACGTTTGCTGATAGTAACGCCATGTGATTCAGCTAATAACACAGGGATTTCATCATTTGTGAAACCATGCTGAAAATTTGTGCATTCATGACTGGCTGTAATACTGGTAGCTTAGCTGTAGCATTTGTAGCTGAGGGCTCCAGCTTCTGGGTAACAAGGAAATGACATCATTCATGTAGATGACTGATTGGCAGAGCTAACTCAAAATTCGAGTTACTTTTCTCAAAATTTTGAGTTAATAAGTTAGGGATACTTTTTTTTGTGGCGGAAACAGGCTTCCATAGTTAAGTGAGTCAAATTGTATTAAAAGTTTTGATTAGACAATCCAGCGTCCGTAAAAAAACATGAACCAATGGGCTGCTGTCTGTGCTGTTAGGCCCAGTGCGCAGCGGCACTTCAAGCGGGCCTGTATAATCGGCAAAAGCATAAAATAAGAATTATATTGACCCATCGACCTACAAGCACATTGACCCACTGGGAATTGCCCAGATTAGCAGTCCAGCTCCCTAAGGCAACTGTTATTGTGATTTGATCCTATATAAATACAACTGTTTTCTTATTACAGTTTTTTCTGAATGCTTAAACCCTAACTGTGATTCTTATAGCACATTTTCTAAAACTATTAATACTTATAGCAAAACCACTCACTGAGTTTGCAAAACTAAAAGCACAAACACTGCTTTGCACTCAGTTTGCCATTTTGTAACACACACTTTGAAAACCTGTAGCTACAATCCACTGCACAGCACTCTTTTTGCAGAACTGTAAACACAACTCACTGCTTTACACTCAATTTCCAAATGATCAACACACTCCTAGCAAAACTATACACATTTATGGCTATTATTTACACTATTTTGCCAACTGTCTGGCACACTGTCACATGTAAAAACTTTTTTAGATAATTAGTTCACTTTGCAATCAGCCCAAGCACTATAATACAGGTAAGCTCTGTGTGTGGAGTACAATGGAGGGAGCAGGAAGAGTGAGAAGTAGAGGAGGCCGAGGAAGAGGACGTGGAGGTGAAGAAGTAGGATGAAGAGGACGACAAGGACAAGGAGGAACAAGAGGAGGACGAGGAGGGGGGAGAGGAGGACGAGGAGGGGGGAAGAGGACGAGGAGGGGGCAGAGGAAGGGTAAGAAGAGTAAGAAATAGAATTGCTGATGACATCAGAGCTACAATAGTGGACCATGTAATCAACCGTGGAATGACCCTGAGGGAAGCTGGTCGACGGGTTCAGCCTAACTCGAGCCGCTACACTGTAGCAAGCATCATAAGGACATTTTGAAATGAGAATCGGTTAGTACAGTCACTTTGCACTAAGATTTGTAGCACTGCCATATGCTAATGAGAAACACAACAATACCATAGATGTAAAAATACTGAAATTGTTACTTTACAGAATTGCTAGATGACCAGATGCTGGGGGCAGAGGAAGCCTGTTCACTGCAGACCAAGAAACCCATATAGTCAATATGGCGATTGCAAATAATCCTATACTTGGAAATAAACACTTGTGTTTGTTTTGATGTGTGTAAATAAACACCAGTACTTGAAGTTTGGATCCCTCCATGTTTACAGACCTATGACAAAAGTATGAGCTCAAACTGACATGGCCTAGCTTGTGCACAGAGAAAGCAAAAGCCAGATGTGTTTTGTATTCATACCATCAGTGTGCAGTTGGCGCATTGTGTGCTTAGTAGATGATGGCTTGTGTGTACTGTTTGATACGAAAACACCATTTTTACGAAGGTGTGAAGAGTTAATCTAGCTGTGTTCGCTTTTGCAAGAGAACTACAATGTTTTGATAATTGGGTGACAGGTTTTCTTATTTGTGTGTAGAGTTTTGCAAAAATAGCCAATAGTTACAAAAAATGTGCTTAAGCAATCAGAAAAAACTGTAAATGCCATGCCATAAACACTGAATTACAGATGACCACCAAGTGTCATTTCTCTACCGTTTTTTGACTTTCCAAAGAAACAAAACCAACAAAAAAATATAGATCAGATTAGTGACTTGAGGAGCCCCTCTAGGTAATACTAATAAAAAGAGCTGAAGGAGCCATAAATAACAAAAACAAAAAATGTTATAGATCACTTCTGTCAGTGGGTCATTTGTCGATGTCACTCCTGCACTCTGTCTCAATGCCAAACATGTACTGTTTGGTTACCTGGTTTCATTGCCTTTTGAATTTGTGTTTTGTGCAAGTAAAGGCTCACTGGAGTGGAACAAATCAAAGCATAGGGCAGAGATGAGAGATGAGGTGAGTCAGCGATGACGGAGGGGTTCGGAGAGAGACGAGAGAAGCAGAGGGATGAAAAAAACCGAGAAGGTGTTCACATGAGCTGGAAGACAACAACGAGAAAATATTTAATTTCATATTCTGTTTGCAGTGTGATTGTGTGCCAGACTGTGCTACTCTATTCTTGGCATCAGCCCTCTCTGCCAGTCTGTTACCATAACAAGACTATAAATGTGAAACAGCTCCCACACACTGTCCGACACCACACATTTGTCAGAAACACAATCAAAATACTATTGTCAAGGTTTTTATTTCTATTAAAGTTCATGTTAAGAGAAAAGACACTCATGTTATATCTGATCTTATAGATGAATATGTCATTTGTGTTTGTGTCTGTGTCTAAACGCTTTAGTTTAGATATTTCTTTTTTTAGCTTTCTAGTTCCAAATATAGCATGAAAATGTGTTCATAAAACAAATGAGCAACATTTGTCAGGCACTTCTCGTGGATACATCTGTCCAGATGTACACTGCATGACAGCATTTCTTTTTGAATCTTCCATTGATATTATCCTAAATGGTAGTAATTATACAAATTCACTCACCATACATTCTCTGCCTGTTTCATTAGTTACATCATCCTAGTACTGGGCTGTAGGGCTGGGTATCGTCACTGATTTCTAGAATCGATTCAATTCCGATTCACAAGGTCCCGAATTGATTCGATCCACGATTCGATTTAATTCGATTCGATTCAATTCACTTCGATTTGAATCTGGGAAATTTTGACAGTCAGAAATATTATAATTCAGATCAGTACATTTACATATTTTTGTATCTATAAAAAGGAAGCTGACACTCGCAAGACTTTATCAAAGGTGTCAGCATCACAGCAGAGGCCTTTGTGTCAAAGCAGCTGAAGATAAAACACAGAAAAACATGAAGGTGATTTTCCTGGCCTGGATTTTATAAAAATATTCTGCAGTAGATCAAAAACAAAAGAAAACCATTAATCAACACATGAACATTACCTCTGAAGTTACAGCGGTTTTATTAGAGACACGGCTAAGCGTTTTGCATTTTGCATAATTTTAAAAAGTTTAAATTTGTTCAGTATTGAACAGCAGAAATTAGGTTTTCTTTTCGGAAGTATATAAAACGGAAAGAAAAAAACGTCGGCCGACAGGCTGTAAACAACGGTAGACTTGTGCGTAACAAGCAAGCGAATAATGCAGGAAACAGTACAGAGAGAGAGGGGGAGAGAGAGAGAGAGCTGTGCACCGTGGTCGAAGCAAAACAGTAACAGTCAGAGTGAACACATGACGACGTTTATGTGAAGCGTAGTTTGGATCTTCTTTTGCTGCTGGTTCGGTCAATATTGTTTGGAGAGAGATAAAACGAACAGCTTTATGATCAGCGCAAAAAGGGCGTGAACACGAAGCGCGGACCCGCCGACAGATCAGAATCAGCGAGCTGTCGGCTTTCAGCCCCGACCGTGAGAAAGGCGACATCTAACTGATTCTGATCCGCGGGTTGCACTGTGTGTTTACGTCTTTGTGTAGAATCCGTATTCCTGCTCTCATTTACTGTCTTAGCTGTTTGGTGGTTGTTGAAATTTTGTGAGATTTCACCAGAGATTCTGGCATTTCAGGCAAAATAAATTTATATTAAAAAAATCGATTCAGGATTTTAATGAATCGATTTTACGTTATCCAAGCCAGAATCGATTTTAATCGATAAATCGATTATAAAAACCCACCCCTACTGGGCTGGACCCCCCTTTAACTTAAGGACTGCGTTCTTTTTGGGATGCAGTGCATCCAGAAAGTATTACCAGCATTACACCCTCTGCACCCCTATTCTCTTTGCAGTGGCAGTGCAAGAGCGTTCAGCTGTTTGCAGGCTTTTGAGGAGGCACACCAGTCTTTGTCTAAGTGGAACCAACTATGTTAGCTAACATATTATATAATTTAAAATAAAACCTAATCTTTGCAAAATGTGTTAGTCTCCATATTTACGTTGCAGATTTGGAGCCAGGCTGTAACAACAGCGTTTCACTTGTTCCATATTTTCTAACATTAATGCCCTATATGAAACTTCCAAACTTCTTCCATTTACGAAAAATAGAGGCCACTGTGCTCATCGGGACCTTTAGCGTTGCAGAAATGTTTTGATACCATTCCCAAAATCGGTGCCTCGATGCAATCCTGTCTCAGGTTTGTACAGAGAATTCCTCGGACTTGATGACTTAGGTTTGTGCTCTGACATCCATCTATGGGATCTTATATACACAGGATACCAAGTCATGTACAATCAACTGATATCACCACAGCTGGACTCGAATCAAAGCTGGAACCCAACAAAATACTGATCAAGTAAAGCCCTGTGGATTGTTAAATAGACTGATTCTTATATAGCACTTTTCTACTCCAACCACTAACCTTCTGATCAGTAGATGACCTGCTCTACCTCCTGAGCTACAGCCACCCCAGGGACAGTATATGCGCTTACACTCTGGGGATGACGATAGATTATGCTGACCTGTAATTTGGAAACCTCTGAATTACAGCTGCTAATCATAAATTAGTTAGCTAACTAGTCCCACGATCCAACTTTAAGCAATTTATTTTGATACTTTACAGGTGCTAATAACACATTTGCACTTGAAATCTCTTTATACAGTTTCTGTACGATGAAAATTAAAATTTATCTTACCCTAATTTGTAGGGACGGCCTTTAACACTAAAGACTGTAACACTGTATCTGATTGGCCAAAAAACATGATCGTGTTTAATTTCAATCAGTCAGTTTGAAAAACTGATCATGATTGCTCAATAAGAGTAGAATAAGTGCCCTTTTATTTCAGTTGTTTTACCCATTTAGTTATACTGTGATCAATCTTAGCAGTAGCTTGTATTGCATTTACTTTACGTCTAGTATTTCAGGCATTTTGAATCGATTTTGCTGATACTGCTCACGTCTTTTCAACCATAGTCTCAATTGCCCAATTTCTAACGTATGACTTAAATCATGTTCCTTTCTTTACATGAAAAAGCTGTTTGCTTTTAAGAATAAATGGCACTTGGCAGACTGTAGTATTTTCTTGTATGGTCAAACACTGACATGTGATGTTAAAAAGGTGTCTCCTTTTCATAAATAGATAATTTTTGTCCATCTTTAGAATCAGGTGGAAAGTGATGCAACAAAAGGCCTTACTCGCTTGCATTAAAATCAAGAAATCCTGGGTCTAAAAGGTCTAAGTGCTTTGGGTAGAATTGGAGCTAAACTCGGTGCTATTAAGAGCAGTCTGAAAAAAGTCAAAGTAACTCAGTAACATCAGTTACGCAGCAAATGCTTTCTAAATCAGCCAAATTTGGGCAAAACTTAAAATGGAAAACCACTTAGTGTAGTCCAGGGGTCTGCAGCCTTTAACACCCAAAGAGCCACTTGGACGCGATTTCCACGCAAAAGAAAACACTGGGAGCCGCAAATACTTTTTGACATCTAAAATGAAGATAACACTGCATATATTGTTTTTTACCTTTATGCTTTGTGTAAACAACTAAGGCGTGTTGCTTAAATCCATGAAGTGCTACAGAGAAAATTACATTTTATTTATGTAATTAACACATTTTGAACTCTTAAAGAAATATAACAAAAGGAAAGACACCCAGCTGAACTAATCGATCCATGTAGCAAACAAAAACTGTTGTGAGCCGCCACCCTTATATTGCTTTTGGGCTTTTGGAGCCTTGACCTGACTTTTAAAAAAAATAATTGGAAAAAAAGCACTATGCTTCTAAAAAATGAAAAATAGATATTTGCAAAATTCAGCCTAAATATGTATTTTACCTGGTTAATGTGTGTGGCGGGGCGTGGTCTGCAGCGCCGCTGTATGGGAGGCGGACGCACCTGAGCATCATGCAAACATTGTCGGGTCTGTCGTGATATGTTTACAATGTGACTTCCGCTCCTGATCTTCTGTGCACAGCGTCTGCAAATCGGGGCTGTACGAAGTCACTTTCATCTTTACGGAGGACTGTAAGCTGTCATCTGTGAGGCGTGAGCGGTGGTTGTTTTTAACATAGTTCACGGTGGAGAACAGCTGCTGACATAATTCGCTTACCTGGGGTTGAAAGTCTTGATAAAGGTAACGGCGTTTCGGAGGGTATATCGGCTTCCGCAAGTGTGACGCTTATTTTGAACAATTAAAAAAATAATAGAATATAATTTTATTTTTATATTTTAATATCACAATAATCTTCCAATTTAGAACTACAAGTTAAAAAAAAGAGCTAACAATAAAATACACTTCAGCTAATTACTTAAAAAAAATAATTTATTTTCCCAAACCACGCGCAGCCGCACTAAAAGGACTAAAGAGCCGCAGGTTGCCGACCCCTGGTGTAGTCAAATGAGAAAACGTTACTCCTTAAGTTGCATATGCTTGCTTTATGATCACATCTAATCTCCCTCTGGGATCTAATATTTGTGCTGTTGTGCTGAGACTCACCTGGCCACAGCAGTGAACGCCAGCTCGACATTCAGTCCAGATTTTGCACTTGTCTCCATAAACGGCACTCCAAATTCCTGCATACAGAAAAATATCTTGTCAGGTGTGTGTGTGTGTGTGTGTGTGTGTGTGTGGCCATGCCACTTGTCTGTCTTTTACTGTGAGGACATAACGACCTAAATTGCAGAAAAATTTGACTTATGATTAATTTAAGATTGGAAGCATATTCGTGCCGAGGGGTTTATAACACCTGGGGAGAGATGATCAATACTAATATTTCAAAAATACTTGCGATGGCTTCTGAGGTTCCTGGCTTTCAAAACTAATTTTCTTGTCATTTTGTTGTAATTTGGAAAAAGAGCGAGAACGCAGAATGTGGTCGATGAGAGATGCTCCCAGGTGAAGCAATCTCATTCCGTGTACGTGTGAATATCTCAATATTCCTGCTGAGTTTGTTACCTTGACAGCTGCTGTGCGTCTGCCACACTACTCCATACCACTTCATATTTAGCCTTCTCTAACACGCCTCTCAGAGCTTATCTGAGCGAAACGGCCTGGAAAATTAAGTTAGCAAGCCCCCGTCATTTATTCCAAACAATAACAACATTATGTGCCTGTATGAATACATAATTGCACACACTAATCAAGACGCACAAGCCATATGGGGTGGGGGTAGGGGGAGAGAATTTCAGGGTCAACTTTGCTGCATGAGCGGATTAAGTATAGTAAGTATTTTTTTATTCTTGTTACATGTGTCAAACGTTATGTGTGCTATGTGTATGGGCACAAGTTTGTGTTATAGAAAGCTCACCTTTGCCAGTTTCTCCCCCTCTTCTCGCTTCACCACCCTGTCATGTGTCACGTCAGCCTAGAACATATGGGACAGACAGCACAGAATCAGAAACTGTCACTTGTATTCTTCTCACAGTGTCTTTAGTGTAGTTGGTCCTAATGACAAAATATGTTTTTTAATAAGCATAAAAAATAAAGAGACTGTGACCCTCCTCGTTTTAGATGCTTGAAGCTAGCAACTCTATAACAAGCACAATTTATTTAGGACTGTTGCTATTTCGTTAGCTCTGCTAATCTAGTTACCATATTAGCAAGTCGGTATGAGAACACAATGACCTAACTGGAAGAAAAATTAGGTTTATTAATTGTGTGAATACACATCTCTGAACATAAAGCTTTTATTTACATTATATTCTTTTATTTTTTAGCAACATCATGGCTATTTAATATATAATATTCGACTTTCAATATTGGCTAGTAGCTAGCTTTCTGCTAGCTTAATTATTCTAGGGTTTACATAAAATGCTATTATTGTAAATACAGCTGATAAAAGTGGAATTTACTGTCTAAAAACTAAGTCTACAGCAAGTATGTTACTGAACAATTAGATACTGAACAGAAAAAGATACTTGGCATTAATTTAGGATTGTGACTAATGTAAGCCTTGGTCACGCTACAGTAAAAACAGGACAATAAGCTTGCAATTTAGCAAAAAATTGGTAGTTGTTTGGGTGTTTTTGCTGTTGGTGGCTCACTGCAAGTCCTTGCAGCTAATAACTGGTTGCCCAGATGTTGATGATGCAACCATCAACCTCAGAGTGATCACTTTTAGATACGAGGCAGGAGTGGGAGGCAACCTGTCTGACTCAGATTGACTGAAATCCCTCTAAGACAGATTAGCCAAGGTTTGCAAATAACTGCCATCTAATTTATACGTTGCAATCTGAGTCAGTTTGCGCCGATAAGCACAACCCATCTGTAATGCATGTCTTTGCAATAAGGTTGATTAAACAGGCTGTGTTCTGGTTATATCACTTTATAATCACAAGGTTGCTGTGCGCATATTGCAGTTAAATTGCTACCCTGCAGCAACTACATTACTATTTGTGGAAGAATTTATGAATTCTTGTTTCAAATCTATGATGTTCTGTCTAGACTCTAAATGTAAGTAGTTAATGTGAATTTCTGTTTAATGGGAATTTTTGTGCATTTAGTTGGTAACAGATTTGTAATTCTTGTCAGTTTATCAAAGTTAATGGTTTAAACAGATTGAGGGTAACTGCCAACGTGACCACATTCAATGACAAACAGACTTATTGCAGACTGACTCCATCCTATTGCCATTTTATTGCTGCTTTGACACACCAAAGTCAGTTTGAAGCCTGCAACAGACTGTGCATTGTTTCTTCAGAGCAACCATTTCAAACCAGTGAGATCACAAGCTAACTGCACGTAGTTAGAATCATTTTGGTCATGTTACAGTCTGCAACTACTGTTTTCTCTTGTGTGACTGCAGAAGAAAGAATATGAATATATTAACTAACTCTTCTTGAAGCTTCCACTGTTGCCACTAACTCCTGAGCAAAACATTTTATTTGTCTGGCTGGTTATGTTAAATGTTTAGCTTTGCTAGTTGTTAAGTGTTCCAGTGTTCCACTGTGTACAGCACCTCCAGATACTAAAACCATAAATTTGAAGGCTAAAAATCAAACAATGCTAAAAAGCTAAAGCTGTAAATCTTTCCATTCATCAATATGAGCAACCACTGTCACGCTCAAAGCGACTTGATTAGTTGCTGGTATTAATGTGAACTATTGATTAGTTAAGCTTTAATAATGTGCATTGTTTTGATTTGTTCTGGTATAATGATGTAACTACTGAAAAATTGTGACATTGGAAAATCATTTCTATAAAAAATGAAATAATCTGCTTTTCCTCTGCTTTTGTGCATATCCATTACTCTCTGGCTCAAGGCCCTACTATACCTCCTGTGATCCCTTCTTCCCACCCTCTATGAGTCCATCTGTCCATCTATCTCCCAGTGTTGGCAACAAGGTCTCACCTTGTTGCCCAGGAGCATGACGACCACATCCTGCTGGGCGTATTCATGAATCTCTGTCAGCCATGCCTGGAGATGGAAATAGAGCAAAGAGTGGTGAAGAAATTCAAAACAGGAGAGGATGAGCAGGAAAAACGGGTCATTCAGAGGAGATAGGACTGATCGAGGGCAGGGATAGGAGATAAACACTGCTGACAGAGGAGACGAATGAATCCACTGAGAAGGAGAAAAGGGGAAACAAAAGATTAATTTGTTGGTTGCTGCTCTTACTTCATCTTGTCCTCCCCTTCTCCCTCCTCCAGATCGTCCCCTCTTTGCCCCTTTTCTCTTTTCTTTTATGTCTATCCATCCATCTCCTTCCAATTACAGGTCAGGGGTCACTTCCCTTTATGCTGGCTTGTTTAAAAAGCCCTTAATCTTTCTCACTCCTGCACACTAGCATCTAATTTCCTACATCTTCCTACATACTTAACTGTTGCCATTTGTATACCAAAGAAAAAGCATGTTTCTATCCCACATTATTTCAGGGTTTTTGTGCAAATGGAAAATGTAAGTGAGCAAGTATAACTGACTGAAATAAGATGACTGCAGCTAGAAGAGAGAGAGAGAGATGTGATTAGTATAGGCAAATCCTTCTTTATTGTGAGCCACCAAGGAGAAGAACTTTAAATTTCAGTAAGCTGAGTGTATCAAGGCATTCCCAATCCAGCCGGGAGACGTAATCTAACACATCCTTGTTTCACATGATCCAAAACACCCTGAAAAAAAAAAAAAAAAAAGGACACCGAGCCCCTATCCAAATCAAACAGCAGAACCATCCCAACTACTAGCTCTTTTCCAGGTTGAGGAACAACAGCTGAGCCCAGACTCACTTTGAAAGAATCTTCTTTCTGTTTCTGGATCTGCAGCCTCATTTTTTCTGCATGCAGTTTCTGCCCATAGCTTAGGATAAGAATGTAGATCCACCAGGACATCACAAAGGACAAAAACTAGATTAGTGAAGGTGATGGGCAAATTCATCTGCCAATTTCCTGCTTCTTCTCCCAAACTTGTGACCACAAAGATAAACAGCTTGAAGTAGCAGTTCATCCTCAATCAGGAACGGGCAAACCTTTTCTGACTGAGAACCACAATCCAGGACTAGGAGGAGCCAATTCTCAGCCAGCCACTTCAAGAAAGCCAACAAGACCATATTATTCTTAAAAAGCAGAGACTTTGTTCGAGACCACCAAACTAGACAGCCTCTGATGCTTGCCTCTGGCTACAAATATATACTGTCCGATATAATTGGAAATACTGACAGTAACAGTACATTGTAATGATTATCCAGTACACTGGACAACCACTGGAAACTAATGTGCGCTTCGGTGGACAGGTGTTATGAATATATAACTCCTGGTGCACATCCTTTTTAAAGCAACTGCAGCCTCATAGATATGCTGTATGTGTCGTGACACCTACAAGTTAGTTCACACCATTATCAAATGTAACTAATTTGATAGGTGGCTATGGCATTCAGTGTCTCTCATATGTCAAAGATGTGATGTGTCTAGTATAATGTGCATGAACTGGTCATTTGTTAAAATGTACACTTTAATTTTAATTTTAAATACTGACAAATTCGGAAAGAGTTCCACTCTTCTCCCATACGTCTGCTGTCCCTTATCTTTCAAGGTGCACTTGTTGAATTTTTATAATGATAATGATATTTCCTTGTTGGAATGTCTTCTGTCCATGATTTATGACAGCAATCTGATGGCAGCGAGCCTCACATCATATAGCAAACACTCTCCCTATTTGTTGGTCTATTTAAGATCTGAACTTTCCCATCTCCCCCTTTAAAATGCCAATGCTGCTGCTGCAATTTTGCCTGCTCTTTCAGTCTGTCCATCACCCTTACACATAGAAAAACTGCTGTGGTGTAACTTATTTGCAGGGATTGATGATTTTGGAGCCTTGATGACAACAATAACTAGCTATATAATGCATCTTAACTAAAGGAAACATCTAATTAACACATCTGAACTTTGTAACAAGCCAAAGAGCTGGAAAATCAATTGAAAATTCAAGCCAGTGATTTCTTTAAATGTTCTTTCTTTAAATCTTCTGCCATGTTTGCATTAGGAGACTCGAAACCTTCCACCAATAACATTGATGCAATAATTAGCAACTCATGAAGTACCTACATACAAATATATAAAGATAAGACACATTAAAGTATTGTGGGTGCAATCCAAGCTCTTTATTGGGATCCATATGAGTATAAACCTTTCATCAGCCAAAGATAAAAAAGCAGCAGGTTTGTTAGCGGGTGGTCTCTGCCAGAAACAGGATGTATATTTTATTTATTACTTTTATTTGATTTTATCAAATAAAAGTCCCATCCACTTCAAAAACTCCAGTTTATGAATACCTTTTGGAGATAGGAAAACAGGATTATTAACACAGGCAATAATGATTTACAGTAATGCAGTGTAGCTGGCCTACTTTCATGTTTCCAATTAGCCCAGGTGATTATGAAAACCATTTCAGTCGTGGTAATTACTAACCCCCCTATTCTACGGGCTTTTGTGTGATTAAATCTAAATCCAGTCTGTTTTTTCCAACTTACACATTTTCTTAGGTTGTGAATCTTTAAGAGGGTGTAGATACTTAATAATGAGCCACAGAGGATAACAAGATTTGTATTAGCTTTTCTTATTTTCTGTTCACAGACAATCCTAAAGGACTACAAGATACTGTGAGAGTCTTCTATTAAGCCTAAGGATAACTATGAGCAGAATCTGAGAGCTTGTGTAACATTTAAAAGTATCTGTGCTGTCTGAAAGAGGAGAACACGAAGGTTACACTGTGTTCAAATAAAAAGGGAATTCATTTCATCAGCACAATGGTGACATGCGGTACGTCCTTCATGGCAGCATCCACAAAAAGATGCATGCTGTCTTTCCTCAACACACTATGAAGAGAACATTCTTCATGAAGGACAGTGTTAGCTTAAAAAACCTGATAAACTAATTTGCAAAAACAAAGAAGAGAACTGTGCTGGTGATGCAAATAAAAAGCAATCAAAAGGGTCTTTGGTTACATGCACATGTTTCCCTATTCAGATTAAAAGATTTTCAAATCAACTGGCGCCTTTAATTGGAGCAGTGTGACCTGGCATAAAAGTGATGAATATGTCATGCATTTGTCTTCTGCTTTGGCACAGCATTAATCAGCACCCAGAAGATGGATATCTATCATTTGCTGAGTGCACTAGTTGTCATTAATGTGTTCCACTTGATTTATTAGCATACATACAATGTATGCCATCAAAGAGAAAAGGGTTAATACAGACTTTTATGAGAGTCAGCAAATCACAATGAATTTGGCGTAAAGGAGGGTAGCTTTAAAGGTACAGTGTGTAAAATCTCACCACCAGAGGTCAGTAGATATCAGATTGCAGTCAAATTAATTCTGTTTTCTTACCCCTCCCACCATTCATCTGTAGTGAGTGCAGGATGTCAGTCCACTGTTGACCTCATGTGTCAATCCATAGTTTTCACATGACGTCAGTACTGCAGTCCTTTGCCCTCCAGCCACCCTTTGAACCTTAACCTCTCCTAACCCTGCCTTACAGGCCAAATCATACCAATCCCTGCTTCTCCACTGCATTCAGTAGCTGTCCATACTTAGAAAGCTTTCATCCTGACAGCATCGTAAGGTGAGCAATTCTCTGTAACATATACCTATTGTCGTCAAACTGGAGCCCTGGCAGAGACGTCGCCATTTTCATGGATTTAAACAAAGCTGCCAGGGCAGAATATAGAACACCCAACCTAAAATTTAAAGTTTCTTTTCATATCTTCATTTTTTCTCCATTGATAGATATTTTATGTAGTCTTAAAATACCTATTGTCCTAAAACACTTTTGTCCTAAAATACTACAGACTGTCCATATGATCCATCATGATGGAATCATTTTTTGCCTTCCAGGATAGAGAGTCAGTCACATGACTGAAAACTATAGAAATGTGTCCATGTCTATTTACCAAGGGGAGGGTGTAAAACTTGTGAAGCAGTCCAATGTGAGTTGATAAGTCAGTAAAGCTCACTTTTGTCCACTATCACCAAAACTAAGTTATTGAGGATAACCTGAACCTCTCTGTTGGTAAGCGCTGCTATTTTTTGCCACTGTTTGCTGCTCTTAGCCTCTATTAGCAACTCTTTTCTGTGGCTGATAAAACATTTTTGGTCATACAGATACAGTCACTTAAAATCATTGATAGGACCACAAAGGTGGAATCCTGACCGATTGCCGACTGACAACAACTTCTCACTCCCAAAGCGTAATATCGGACGTGTTGGGTGCCCGGATGCGTAATATGTTGACGATTTGTCACCTACTAGGTGACAAATCGTCAATCGTCAATATGTTGACGATTTGTCACCTAGTAGGTGACAAATCGTCAACATATTACGCATCCGGGCACCCAACACGTCCTTAAATGACGAGATCGGACAAACAAGGAAACATGAGAACTGTCTGGAATCAATCTACACATGTTCGTTCATTTTACTTAAATCGCTTTGGAAAACACTATTTAACGTCATTAAAGTGCTGGTTTAGGTTAGGGATAAGGTTATGGTTAGGGCTGGAATACATGGCTGAAACGTGTATTACCGCGGGACAGTCATTGTACTGGATTTCACCCATAAAAACAGGCTGCGACTGATGGATGACCGTAATGACGTGGATGATGCAACCATGAGTAGTAACACCACTAAGTGACCATTAGGAAAACCGGCAGTAATGCCTTGTGTATCCACCAGGGGGAGCAGTGTGGCGGTGCATTCATTTACAGGCTTGCTACACTATGTATTTATACACTTTTGATTTGTTCAGGGATTCTTTTTTTATGACAGAATCAGCCTTTCCATAAAATATTAATATAGATATATGTTTGCAGCAAATAAAATGCAGGTTGTGCACACCGAACAAGTTGGACAGAAAGTGATGCTTGCATTGATTATGATTATTGCTGAACTGTGATTCTGAACATGAAATAAAAGCGATTATGCAGAGTATGTTACTATAACTGTTGCTAATACATCTGCAAAATTTTTGACATCTTGTTGAATTTATAACATAGTGTAACTTAAAAATATGTAGGAGTAGTTTGTACTTGGTGGAAAGATCAAGTCACAACGGAAACAGTTTTCGGTGCAGAGCTGCCTTCATGAAAACTGCGACATCTGAACATCAGTCTTTTTTTTAATCTTGTAACTGTGAGTGTATGTACTCTCCTCCTTAAAACAATTCACATAGTAGTACAGACGGCATTTTTTTTTTGGTAGTCTTCTAATGCCCGGTGTTTGTGAAAGCACCACGAGGTTGCTTTGTTTATTTGCACAGATTTCCAAAGACAGGGCCCAACCCCCATAAAAACCCCAAATAGCTGATAAGAGTTACACACCCACGCTCATCTATCAAGTTAACACTGGTCTAATACACTTAGCTTGAAAAACATTCCCCTCCAAGGTAAAAGGGCAAAACTGGAAATGATTTAAAAAGCAGCCAATGTCCAAAGAACAGCTTTGAAACACCTTCATAAACCTGGAGAGAACTTAACAAATGAAAAACTACGTGGAAGTCTGGCCTCTCTTATGAGAAATATAGAGAAATTACGGGTTGCTCAAGACTTTTGCACAATATGAGACTTTAAAGAAATCTAAAGAATAAATGAAAACATTTGTAAGTTGCATCCAAGCAGAAAAAATGATGTGACATGTTTATAATGGAAGGTAGATACACCCCAAGGTAAGAAGTGGGGACACCTATCGGCTGACCTCTTTGTCAGCTGTCTGTAGACAGCAGGGTCACATATCTCATCTGCTGGCAATTAGTAATTGCAATATTGAGAATAAATTGGGAACAGCACCAAGCAGGACAGATGAGATCTGCAAAGAGTGGTGCGCTCAGCCGAACGCATCAGAGCTCCCTGACCTGCTGTCCATCTACACCAAGCGGTGCAAGTCCAAAGCTAGGAAGATTATGATGGACCTCTCCCATCCCAACAATGGACTCTTCTCACTGTTGAGGTCTGGGAAGCGCTTCCACTCCCTTAAGGCCAAAACAGAGAGAATGAGGAGGAGCTTCTTCCCCCAGGCTATTCGGGCCCTGAACCAGGTGTAGGACTGGACTCTCCCACACACATCACTATAAGTCTGGACTCTCACACACATCACATCACCACACGCACCACCACACATTTCCTATAATTCCTATAATTTATAATCTTTATAATCTCTTTCTGCTATTTGCACATTTCTTACTGTAAATTTCTAAGTTAATTTGTAAATTTTGTAGTAACCTGTAAATTGTAAATACTGTAAAACCTTTTTTTCTGCCATTTAATGGTCGGGCATTGCACAGCTACAAGCATTTCACCCCCATGTCATACTGTGTATGGTTGTGTGTGTGTGACAAATAAAATTTGAATTTGATTTAAATTAGCATTTTATGCACATTTCTGTCTGTTAGAGCCCTGACTTCTGTTCAGGAGGTGAGGCTTGAGGTGAGGAGGAAGAGGATGACATTTTCTCCAGATGCCGGTCATGCTGTCTCTCACTTTCTTAGATGATAAAAACACAGGTATGGTCCCTCATATCTCTAACCTGAAGGTGCAGACACAAATTAAAAGTCGCCTACAAAGCACATGAACGCCTATCAGTTCTTTCCTCCTCCACCTCTAGTATACTATATATGTGGGCGATCTCTAGCCGCATATATAGAACATAATTAGATTATGGAGCTGCGATGTCTGTCTTGGCCCATGTATGGTGGCTACATAATTACAAAGTAATCAATGTATATTTATGAGTACATTCAGGTACAGTCAGTCACTGTACAAAGGGGCAAAAGAGTGATATTAGTGACAGAGGCTGAAATGAGAGGCCGTACCAAGGCCCAGTATAAGAGTAATTTTAAACTGTAAACAAATATCAGAATCCGAATACTTTATTGATCCCTAGGAGAAATTATTTTTTGTTACAGTGCGCCATTATAAACAAACATTAACAGAGACAGACAACACACTAACTAAGAATAGCACAATATATACATAAAAGTCACTTATTAATAAATATGGAGCTTGAGCTGAGCATAATAGGTGTGCTTTAGGAGTTTAAAACAAACAAATCCGCTCTTCAGCTTTGACGCTGCCACTTTTAGAAATGTATGTCCCAGCACATTTACATTAAAAAAAAGCTATTTGCATATTTTCTGGAGTGACGTGAAACAATTTCTTCTTGCTGACATTAAAATCAGGAAATGACGTATCCCACTGCATTTTTTAATGTTAGCAATAATATCTCAAATACACTTCCAAGAACTCCTCCAAAAACCCTGCCGACGTGTCCCTGGCTGTCATGCTCACAGTACGGTTTCCTCGAAGGAGTTCCTTTAATCATTTTGCCAGCAAACCTGAAGGGATCAAGCTGCCAAATCTCTCAATTTTCTGCAGCGCAATGCTGTGCACACCTCTGTTGATCCTGTTTCTGTGCTCAGCTGTTGTGAACAAACCTCTCTTGTCAACTTCAAGACAAACATCTTCAGACGTTTTCCCACATTATTTATGAACGCTGTATTTTACAGTACTGGACCTTACATTGTTTGGCAGTTTTCTTATTGAGCAAACTGTTTTGAAAAATTCTCCGCAAGAGTGTTACCAGCGATGTGTGACACAGAAAGTGATATAACCCCAAACATAATAGAAAGAACCAGCTGGGCACAGAGATACCGTTAACATTTCAAGCATCAATAAGCACACATTGACTGAGCAGGAAGCGAGGCAAATATTTTTCATTGCTACTGGATGAAACAGGAAGGAAAAAAAGGTTAGGTGTCTCGCACATGCATTTCCTCCTCCCCCCCTTTGTGTGTATCATCAAGAAACGACTACTCCGAGCAGCAGTAATCCTCGCTCTCGTCTGTAGATTTACAGTGTCCTGTGAGGTTTACATCGCTTCATTACGCCAAGATTAATGTACTGAGCTCTGACCTAGCAGACCCAGCTCCCAACAACGCGCGAACCTGCCAATTACTCACACAGCCTTGAAAGATCACGGCAGTCTGTGGGTGGATTAGGGGGAAGTGAGGGAAGGAACGCTGCTTCTGAAGTGAAGGGATCAAACTTCAAAGGAATCGCTGTCGATGCTGAGCGTTAAGAGTTCCTGCAGTACGTGCAAACATGTACGCTACATGTGTGAAAACACATGTAGCGTACATGTGACGGCTTGTAACACGTGGGCAAGATTTACAGCCTTGATACAGTTTTCAGTTTGACACTTTGTGTACAACTGCAGAGTCTGTACAAAGAGTCATGGGAGACTGGCACTCCCAGGACGCTGTTTGAGGGTTATACTGAATGTCCTGACTGTGGCTTTCACTTTGTGGGCTGCTTAGCATTGGTGTTCAAAAAAAGAAAATGTTACTGCACACCATGCTAAGAAAAAAGGACAGCAGTCGCTAGAAGTCAGCGGATCATGCCAGGGTGTAATTTGAATATTGCAACAGCTTCCTTGAACCTTGTAAATCTCTTCCAAATACAAAACTGTCATCTGGTGTTTCCAAAATTCACCTCGCTCATGACAGACTCATCAAAATACGATGTCACTGTGATTAGCAATTCTGATATTCACAGAAAAGCAGGTATAGATAATTCTCCACAAACATGCCCTATAAACAGCACAGTCTCAGCGGTATGTGAAATACTTATGAACTGCTATCTATAGATTTGTGGTCTTGGACACAAATTTCCGTTGTTTTCATTTTCTCTTACTGGGCGGTTTAATATCTACTGGTTTGTTTCTGATGTCAGACAAAAAAGTTTCGACAGGACAAGAGAGTCTGAATCTGGGGGTTGTGAGAGATTTATGAAGATTTATAAACCGGTACTTTTGAAACGGTGCCGGTGCTTAAACGGTGCTCGAACCGGTGCTTAAAGAATGGAGAACACAAACTTTGTCCAAAAACCTCTCATGTTCAGCTGTTTTTTTTTGTAAAAAGATAACAATGTTAGCCTTTTCTGCAGCTAAGGGGCATATATGGTATCACTCTTGGCTGGAAGCAGTGCTTAAACAATGGAAAAAAACACAAACCTCTCAACTGTTTCCCTCTTTTTCTTTGGTCATTTTAGCCTTTTTGGCCAGGGTGAAGGGAATATCTGCCATCAAACAAGAAGACAGCCGCATGTAGCTACAACGGTGTTTGCTAGTTCACCTTACATGCATTAATGTAATAATGTGGCTAGCTTTATCAACGTGAATTACACACAAACAACATTAAGCTACTCACGCAGAGAAGAACGGCTGCTGCTGCCATCATCATCCGCCATCATTTCTGCTACACTGGCCGGGCTAGGGGCCAGGACTCTCCTCTTCGGGTTTTTGGGGGATGTTGCTCTGGGTCTGATAACAGGCACGACACCCGCAGTAGATGTGCACGGTGTGAGGTCTCGCAGCAAGCTATCAAATACGGTGCATTTCTCGGCTTTTAACAAAATGCTATAGTCGCCAGGTGTTTAATCAGATTCGAGGTGTTACCTCCTTTGACAGTATCACAGTATCATCTTAAAGCACTTGTTGCAGGCTGCTGAATTTGCATATTTTGCTGTGAAGTACAGCCAGACTTTGACCGCTTCGCCTTGGGCATTTTTAATCTGTAGCTCTGCTCTAAAACAACGTACGTACCTGGACCCGCCTACTACACTTGCAAAGGTAAAATGATTGGCTAGAATCCAAAGTGTATGACATCTCAAGAAAAAAAAGCACCGAAATGTGCGCTGCTTTTCGGTCTGGTTACTACCGTTTATGACAGAACCGGTTCTGTCATAAACGGTACCCATCCCTACTTTTGACAGGAAGTAAGCCCTGACAAAACCAGGCTCAGGGAGGAGTAGCCATCTGGGCAGATGCCCTGCCTACTACAGATACCTTACTGACCACTTAAGGACCCAGCACACAATATATTCCTCCACGCATGACTTTTCAATTTTATTTTGGTAGTCTGAACATTTGATTTGGGACATGCAAAAATAACACATCTTCCTTTGTTATTTAGCACTTTTAGCAAGTAGAGTGTTGTCATGTGCTCTCTCTTCACTATTGTGACTGGTAAACGGTCAAAAATTTGGCTCTTCCATGGCAAACAAAAAATGCCATCTGAATTCTCATGGGACTTTATTATGTTATTTTCAGCTGTTTCCTTTCTAGACTAAGGCAGGGGTGGGCAATTCCAGGCCCCGAGGGCCAGTGTCCCTGCAGGTTTTAGATCTCACCTTGGGTCAACACACCTGAATCACATGATTAGTTCGTTACCAGGCCTCTGGAGAACTTCAGGACATGTTGAGGAGCTAATTTAGCCATTTAAATCAGCTGTGTTGGATCAAGGACACATCTAAAACCTGCAGGGACACCGGCCCTCGAGGCCTGGAGTTGCCCACCCCTGGACTAAGGTGTTACTTAGTAAAGCTATACTGATGTAATCCCAGTAGATGATATGTTGCTATTCCTGTGTTCAATTCTAAACACTCAAATCTGATCTTGGACCTGCTGCTTCTAATGTCTGACAAGAATTCATTTTTAACTGTGACAAATCTGTCGATCTGATGCACTCCCATCCTTCACCTCTACTGCAGCTCTTTTAGTGTTTCATCTATGTGTCACACTCCTCATCTCCTCTACTCTCACTTCTTTACTTCTTCTCCACTCCTGTCCTGCTCATAAAAAGCAGGCAATGAAATTTGTCAGTGTGTAATGATCAGATGCTAAGCAGATTATATGTCAGCATCAGCTTATTTGAACACATCGACACATCAGTGACGTACTGATCCACCCCATAAGGGATAAATGTGCCATGTGCCATCTTACAGATGATTTACATTAATATAATGATCAGGTCTAACTTGGAAGTCCATGCATTGTTGTAATAAGAATATTTCCAAACCAATCACAGAGCCATCTTCACCACCCTCACTATCTCGCAGCAACAGGAGATAGTGAGGGTGGTGAAGATTGCTCCACCTTCTCGTGGCCTCTGGTGCACCTTATGCTATCTGAAGCCTGGTTAACAATTTGTTAACTATTGTTTTTTGTGTTTGCATGCCAAAAACTATAACTCTGATGACTTGTTTGGTAGCTTTCTCCTGCACTGTGTAGGCAGAAGAATATATAAACTATTTAATATTAAGAATTTTTTTTTCTTAATTCCTTATTTTTTATTAAAATAATTAGTCATGTAATAAAATAAATTCTGCATATTCATGAAATCATATTGGACAGATTAGTAAGTAACATTAAAAGTAACATTAACCTAAGTAAGTAACCTAATGTTATCAACTGTATATAACACAGACGTGCATTAACTAAAGTTAAGATGTGATTCAATGCATCTTTAATGAGGCATAGTAAAACTAATGGCAATTGTCAGGATACTCACAAATGTCACAAATGTCAAAAAGTAACAATGTTTCCTCTTTGGTATTTTGTGGTCTAGAACAAAGAGAGAGACGAGCTAACTGAGTAATATTACCAGGATTTGAGCATCCACTGCTTGAGTGGTTAAAAATGTCCTTGGCAGCAGCTCCAGGGTTTATCAAGCAGAGATGATTTAAACTCTTGAAATCAAACACCAAAAACCATTGAGAGTGCTTATTTTTGAATATGGTTCTCTATATGGGCCACTATGAGGGAAGCTTTCAAAATGGAAAAGCATCAGTGTTCGCCAAAGACTTTGTATTCTTTTTACATATCTTATATATATTCCACACACACACAGTGGAAAAACTCTTTGGTTAAAGATGCTGTAATTATGAAAATAACAGTAAGTCGTATAATTACGATTTCTAGTCTAGTCTCTAGTATACTGCCATGGTTAGCTTCTTAGCTTAAATACCTTTCATGTAAACAACTAGACACTGAGAGATGTTGCTCTTACTCCACGCTATTATGAAAGCAGCTGCTCATCAACCCTGACTGGAGTGTGTTTGAGTGCACATGTGTTATTGTGTGTGAAATGAGGACCTGTGTGTGAAATGTGGGTTTCTGGGCGTTAGTTTGGGGAAGCTGTGGTCAGATTTAGGGGAGGTAACACCCATTGAGCTTTATAAAGACAGGAGAGTGAAATAGATTAGCCCAGGCTGAACGACAACAGCGATCTAAGCAACACCGGAGGTAAACAACATCTTACATTTCATGCTTTGCATTGGATCTCTTTTAGTTAAGCTGTAAGTACATTGTAAACATACCGTTGTCATTCATTTCCCAAGAGCTGCAGTACGTTAAACTTAACTTCATTTACTAACTTAAGCAATCAGCTTTTATCGGTGAATGTGATGTTTAGTAATTTAATTGCATACTGATGTGGAAAGAAGTAGTTGTTTTGTTTTGTTTTTCAAAGTAGAGGCTAAAGAAACTAATGGTGAAACTCATAAGTAATAAGGTTTGCGTTTAACTGAAGCCAGTTGGTGAACTGAAGGAGACATTTCATTTTCTATGTGATTGCAATGTTAAGGCCAATAAAACAGAAGTGTTTCAGCAATTAACTGTCAACAGGGAGATTCACACAGCATATGAGTGTTGACATAGTAGCCACAGTGTCTGTTGAGAAAAGAAATCTGTTGTGAAACACAAATTTGAGAAGTCAAGACGGGCATCTGCTCTTCCTCTTTTTAACCTTGAAACATCCTAAGTGCCCCCACCCTCTCTCTCTATATATATGTGTGTTTTTCTTCACAGGCTTATCTGTACACTAATGTCCCAAGATGAACAAGACAAAATACCCCAATGCTTGTAATGGCACTGCTACTCCAGCACTTGCCAATGGTATTGATGAGTGGGGCCAGATGAGTCAAAATGTGGCCATAGGGAATCAGGTGATCCTCAGAAAGAAAACCAGAGGGCTCAAAGAGAGGTCACCACACAGCCTGGAGCCCAGCAGAGCGCGTCCTTTGTCAGCAGTGTCCACCTCTAACGTGACAACAAACAAGACCAAGAAGGAACCACAGCCTTCTGAGCGTAGCGCATCGCTCCCGCAAACCCCTGTAGCATCTTGCGATCCAGTGAAACGCTACTCCTGCCCCCCCATGGGGATCTCACCATCACCAAGTCACTCCTCATCTTCCTCCACCTCTTCCACCACCTCATCCTGCTCCTCCCCTCCTCCAGTTAAGACATCGTTTATCATCGGCCACGACCCTCTAGGCTGGAAGTTGCATCCCAAGTCCAGCTCGCTCAACCCCCGAGCTCGTGCTAACAGGCTCTCCCTGCAGATTCCCCTCCCCACAATCCCTGATGTTAACCCTCTGAAACCAGAGCCGTTACCTAAAACCAAACCCGCCCTTAAACCCAAACCCTCACGACGACGGCACTCTGACTCAGAAGCCTTCCTCCAATCTCAGAGGATCCAAATGCCCGCGGTGACGCTGGATGAACTCTGCGCTGTGCATCTTCGCCCGCTTGCCCTTTCAGATGAGTCTGACGATGTGTTCAGTGAGGGGAATGAAAAAGACCCCAGGGCGACCTCTCACAAAATACCGCCACCCGTTCCGGAAAAAACAGCCATGGCTAGACAAATAGCACAACTTATTGCTTATTCACGCCTGGGCTGTAAAAGCGACAAAGATGAAAACATTTATACCAGGATCATAAAGCCAAAACGTAAACATTCACATCAGAGTGTGGACCACAACAGAATACATGCTACAAAAAATGGCAAGTGCTCAAAGAAAATCTCACAATAATCATGCTTATTATGTGTTAAAGGGACAACTCATTAACTTTATAGTAGACTGTCACGGACTTGTGACAGTGACAGAGCAACAATTCTAATATTCTGGTACAGGCATAACTTTACATCCAGACTAAACTCGTTCCTTCTGCGTGTCATATGCATGAATAGTAACTTTATCAATATAGAGTTTACATATTAATTGTATGAACCAGTGGGAAGTAATTTGGTGCTATGGGTCGTAATGACGACTGGAACAGTGTTGGTAGCAGTTTGCTTTTCTTCACCTGCACTGGAACGTTTAATTCCAGCTAATAATTTAAGAAAATGGTATTAGTGTAGTGGAAATACAGTGATTACTTGCGCATAAACATTATATCAAAATCTAGAAACGCTGATCCAACATTGCAACAGCATATGTTTTAGAGAAACTAATGAAAAGTATGGATTTGCAGAGATAGCAACAAAGTTAGCTTTGGTGTTGGAGCCTTGACGCAGTAGCTTTATTTTACAGTGCAACGAAGTAGGGTTAATCCTATCCCTGCCCCATTTAAAGTTTCAATTTTGTTTACTGAATAGTTTTAGGATTTGTTTGGCTTTTTGCCTGATTAAGGTCTAGAGCCAAAAACGTATGCACGTTCATCAAAGTGAATTTGTTACCTCTGAACACGACACATGGCATTGCCCTTGCAGAGGTTCTAAGTGCAGATATCTGAGTATCTTGATTTACTTTTGATTGATTTCCTTATGAGGTGCTGAGATGACACGCAAGCATTTAAGTGGAAATCGATAGTAACATCATCCCCTGTTTTTCAGGCATGCAGCAACTTCACATCAGCTGCGACAGTGAGAGGTCCACCCCACGCTTCCCGGGCTGAGAGATCTAAGAGATAGGAACTGAAAAGAGCTCTAATCATTGACTCCACGTCCCATCTATTCTGAATAGAGTAGAATAATTCTTCCTCTCTGTTGAGGAGACTTTTAATTTGTTCTTTTTATCAATTTATGGGGATGCAGTAATAGCTGTATTGGAAAAAAGAAGGTGTGCAGATGATGAAATTACTGCAGCTTATAATTACATAAGCATTACTTACTCTGTGTGAATTTATCTATGTAGGCAAGGTGCAATGACAAAGGATAGGGCTAGCTAAACAGGAAATGAGCTGTTCCAGCTGGAGATGTACATACAATTGTATTGCTCATTTTAGCTTCTCAAGTGATGACTTATTAATTGAGCTTTTAAGAATACCTGTACATGCAATATCTTTATAAATTAAAAGAAATTATTGGCTGATCATGTGGTCTGATGTTTTTGACACTAAACATGAATTTCACCTGCTGTCCTTCCCTTCAGCCTCAGCATATCTTTAATAATATAAAGCACACAAACCTCAGTCTGTTTACAAGCAGACACCCTCACAATGTGAATGTGATGCAGCTAAGAATCGGTCTTCCTTTTCACTGTGCTTTAGCTGGCTGATGTGTATTTAATGCAAGTCCAGCATGCAGCAGCTTATTGAGAAGTTTCAGGAAAGTAGAAGTGAAAAGTAACGATAAATGCACTCTGTTTAAATGAGAGTATCTAAAAGAAAATTCATTATTGACATTTCTGCTAAACTCCTTGAAATACAGCTGAAAGACTGCATTTTGACCACGTCTTGATTGATTTAAAATCCACTGTGGTGGTGTACCGAGGCAAAATTACAAAATATGACTCACTGTTGAGTCACTAAATGAGGTGCATTGTTGTAGGTGGAGGAGGGTACAGACTAAGAATAAGACTGGTAGCAAATAGCGTCTATGGCATTTGAAACAGCTGACTACGTAAAATGACAACTGAATGCCTGAACCTTCTCACCTTTTGTTACCACGGCTTGTTTGAAACCTAATTAGTGTTTACAGTATTCACATCATCAAATCATGACAGCCTGTATATAATAGATGGATGCAGGTGCAGTCAAATGGTAAGTGGCCTGTATTTGTATAGCACTTTACTCAGTCCCTAAGGAGCCCAAAGCGCTTTACACTACATTCAGTCATCCACCCATTCACAGACACATTCACACACTAGGATGTGTGTGAATCACATTCACACACATCCCAGTGTCCCAGGGATTAACTCTACAGCCCAACCAACATATTAGCAACATAATAGTAATTATCTATTTCCTGACATATTGGTAACGCCTGCAATTGAGTGAAATAGTGGAATGACTAAATAGTGAAAAGCAGATACACCCCAGGAGAACGAGGGTGTACTTCTAGTGGCTGGGAACTGGCTGACAACCAGTTGGGAGTAGATATTCTGAGTGGTTGTATCTGTATAATTGCACATAACAGAGGAGCCACCCTTCAACTGTGTTGTAAGTGTTGATGTTGCATAGTTTGTTTACTATGAGGGCACACTGCAATTTCCGTGTAGGCAACTTCTGCTTGGAAAACCACAAATACAAAAACCAGCTGATCCAGGCAGAGTTGGCCTGTTGTGACATTAAAAATGTCAGTAATTTTAAATTTCCACTTATATATATTAAACTACTTATAGCAAGTGTCGTTTATGTTTTGTGTGCCTGAACAAAAATATTGGCTGATATATTGGATTTTTTAATCACACACCCCCAGCATGGCTTCATCTATCCATTTATCTTCTACCTCCCCCAGCTTATCCGGGGGAACACCAAGGTGTTCCCAGGCCATAAATCCAGGACCTCCTCCTGGTGGGACATGCCCGGAACACCTCACACAGGAGGCGCCCAGGAAGCATCCTTATGAGATGCCCGAACCACCTCAACTGGCTCTGTTTGATGTGGAGGAGCAGCGACCCTACTCTGAGCCCCTGCTGGATGGCTGAACTTCTCAGCCTATCTCTACGGGAGAGGCCAGCCACCATTCAGAGGAACCACATTTATGCTTCTTGTATCCACAATCTCGTTCATTTGGTCACTACCCACTGCTCGTGACCATAGGTGAGGGTAGGGGCGTAGATCGACCGGTAAACTGAGAGCTTTGCTTTTACACTCAGCTCTCTCTTCACCACGATGGACTGGTACAGCATCTGTATCACTGCAGCCACAGTGTCTGTCGATCTCCTGCTCCCTTCTCCCGTCACTTGTGAACAAGACCCCGAGATACTTAAACTCCTCCATTTGGGAGGAGGCCATCACTCGATGAAGCCAACAAAACTACATCATCTGCGAAAAGCAGAGATGAGATTCTGAGACCATCCAAGTGAAAGCTTGGAAAGCACTTGGCTATGCCTAGAAATTCTCTCCATAACAATTATGAAGAGAATCGGCGTCAACCACCAGGAACGAGTCTGACTTATTGCGGACGAAGCTCTTACAACGGTTGTATAAGGATCAGTATGGGCATCAGTCTTAAAACCCTTATATCTGTTGGGCTCTAATTAACTCACTTTGGAAGTGGTCATTCACAAGAACCGCACCGTTTAGGCTCAAACATGTTGGTATGGTTTTTTTAATGGGAAAGTTGGTGATCTTAGCCAGAATCAACACTTTTCTGAAACTTTATTAAAATTAACCCTCTGGCCTTGTTAAAAATCACTACCCTTTCAGCTTGTTCGTGGCCAAAAATGGCCACCCCTTGTTTACGTTTACAAAATGCTATAAAATTCATATATATTAAGAAAAATTCCCACTTTTTTTGACATGATTTTTTAGATTAGTACCAGTGCTGTTCATGAAAATCAAAATTTCATTCAAATTCATAATTTTAACCCTTTAAATACCAGTTAGATCACATAATCCTAGGAACTCATAAATGGAAAAAATCACAAAACCCCAATTTTTTTCCAAATAAAACATGCCATCTGATTTACTTTCTAACCATGATGGAGGTTAGATGCATAGCAATAATTAACAGTATCAATGACTTTTATACATCTTTGTTTTTTTGTGCAGTGACAGAAAAACATAAAAACTTCCTCTCAGCTTGTTCGTGGCCAAAAATGGCCACCCCTTGTTTACGTTTACAAAATGCTATAAAATTCATATATATTAAGAAAAATTCCCACTTTTTTTGACATGATTTTTTAGATTAGTACCAGTGCTGTTCATGAAAATCAAAATTTCATTCAAATTCATAATTTTAACCCTTTAAATACCAGTTAGATCACATAATCCTAGGAACTCATAAATGGAAAAAATCACAAAACCCCAATTTTTTTCCAAATAAAACATGCCATCTGATTTACTTTCTAACCATGATGGAGGTTAGATGCATAGCAATAATTAACAGTATCAATGACTTTTATACATCTTTGTTTTTTTGTGCAGTGACAGAAAAACATAAAAACTTCCTCTCAGCTTGTTCGTGGCCAAAAATGGCCACCCCCTGTTTACATTTACAAAATGCTATAAAATTCATATATATTAAGAAAAATTTCCACTTTTTTTGACATGATTTTTTAGATTAGTACCAGTGCTGTTCATCAAGACCAAAATTTCATTCAAATTCATAATTTTAACCCTTTAAATACCAGTTAAATCAAATAATCCTAGGAACTCATAAATGGAAAAAATCACAAAACCCCAATTTTTTTCCAAATAAAACATGCCATCTGATTTACTTTCTAACCATGATGGAGGTTAGATGCATAGCAATAATTAACAGTATCAATGACTTTTATACATCTTTGTTTTTTTGTGCAGTGACAGAAAAACATAAAAACTTCCTCTCAGCTTGTTCGTGGCCAAAAATGGCCACCCCCTGTTTACATTTACAAAATGCTATAAAATTCATATATATTAAGAAAAATTTCCACTTTTTTTGACATGATTTTTTAGATTAGTACCAGTGCTGTTCATCAAGACCAAAATTTCATTCAAATTCATAATTTTAACCCTTTAAATACCAGTTAAATCAAATAATCCTAGGAACTCATAAATGGAAAAAAATCACAAAACCCCAATTTTTTTCCAAATAAAACATGCCATCTGATTTACTTTCTAACCATGGTGGAGGTTAGATGTATAACAATAATTAAAAGTATCAATGAGTTTTATGCATCTTTGTTTTTTTGTGCAGTGACAGAAAAACATAAAAACTTCCAAAAATGGCCACCCCCTGTTTACATTTACAAAATGCTATAAAATTCATATATATTAAGAAAAAGTTCCCCTTTTTTTGACATGATTTTTTTAGATTAGTATCAGCGCTGTTCATCAAGACCAAAATTTAATTCAAATCCTGACTTTTAACCCTTTAAATCACAGTTAAATTACATAATTTTAATGATTTACAAAGGGATAAAAGCATAAAATCCCCATTTTTTTCCTAAATAATACATGCAAACTGATTTATTTTCTAACCATGATGGAGGTTAGATGCATAGCAATAATTAAAAGTATCAATGAGTTTTATGTATCTTTGGTTTTTTGTGCAGTGACAGAAAAAAAAAAAAAAAATCCCTCTAATTTTGTTTGTGGCCAAAAATGGCCACCCATGTTTACGTTTTCAAAATACTATAAAATTCATATATATTAAAACATTTTTCTACTTTCATTGACTTGATGTTTTAGATTAGTATCAGTGCTGTTCATCAAGACCAAAATTTAATTCAAATCCAGACTTTTAACCCTTTAAATACCAGTTAAATTACATAATTTTAATGATTTACAAAGGGATAAAGGGATAAAGGGATAAAAGCATAAAATCCCCATTTTTTTCCTAAATAATACATGCAAACTGATTTATTTTCTAACCATGATGGAGGTTAGATGCATAGCAATAATTAAAAGTATCAATGAGTTTTATGTATCTTTGGTTTTTTGTGCTGTGACAGAAAAACAAAAAAAAACTCTCATTTTGTTCGTGGCCAAAAATGGCCACCCATGTTTACGTTTTCAAAATACTATAAAATTCATATATATTAAAACATTTTTCTACTTTCATTGACTTGATGTTTTAGATTAGTATCAGTGCTGTTCATCAAGACCAAAATTTAATTCAAATCCAGACTTTTAACCCTTTAAATACCAGTTAAATTACATAATTTTAATGATTTACAAAGGGATAAAGGGATAAAGGGATAAAAGCATAAAATCCCCATTTTTTTCCTAAATAATACATGCAAACTGATTTATTTTCTAACCATGATGGACGTTAGATGCATAGCAATAATTAAAAGTATCAATGAGTTTTATGTATCTTTGGTTTTTTGTGCAGTGACAGAAAAACAAAAAAAATCCCTCTCATTTTGTTCGTGGCCAAAAATGACCACCCATGTTTACGTTTTCAAAATACTATAAAATTCATATATATTAAAACATTTTTCTACTTTCATTGACTTGATTTTTTAAATTAGCACCAGTCCTAGTCATGAAAACCAAAATATAATTCAAATTTAGATATTATACGCTTTGAACTGGGTGTGGTTCCCAATCAGCCAGAGTTCACACCCAGTTTCACACCTTGGCTCAGGCGATTAGAGGATCATCAGGGGGTCCCTTTGTCCCTCTTGGGGTGGGGGGGACACTCCCACCTTCTTGCCATATTGCCAGAATAAATGGTCTGGAAGCTGTTAGGTTGACTTACAGCAGTAGCAACGTCTGCACCTGCATAAACTCCAGGACACGTTTACAAACAGTGTTTGTTGTTGTTTGCGCTGCAGCTGCAGGTTTGAACTGTGCAAAATGTCCTGTGATTGGGTTTTTTTTTGTTTTTGTTTTTGTTTCTAGAGTTAATATTTTGGGTATGGTCTCTTTTTATGAAAAATACAAGAGTAAAAGTGCTTTTCACATGTGCTTCAAAGCTAAGTTTGACTGGGAACCTCAAAGCTCAATATCCTGCATCCACAGGAATTCACTGCAGCCTATGTAATGTTTGATGCGTCATTATTTATTCCAGTCTATCTTGCAAATACATGTTTGTGCTGCAATGTCATGCACAAACACAAACTATCAGATCCTTAAGACCAAACCTATGTCAAAATTGTTTCATTATATTGGTCCATTGGAGTGTGGTAACCCATCAACCCCACCTAGTGGAAACCAAGAATATTACATGAAATTGCTTGCTTGGCAGAAAATGGGCCAAGGATGTCATGTGGTAGAAAAAATGAAAAACTACAATTTTCATGTGTTGAGTTTAGAATGAAAGCAATTTTACCTAAATTGCATGCTATAGTACTGCCAGTAACAAGGAATCAAAAAAGGTGGTTATAATGGGTTTCAATTGGCCAAAAATGGCCACGATCAGTAAAACAGGAACAAATTGGTGTATAGTGAATATTATTGACATTATTAAGTTGAAATGTTGAAAATTAAAAATTTTTAAAAAAATGCACACCTTTGGAAAGTTTCATTCCATTTGCATTAACAGAACAAAAATGGTTGAAAACCGAATAAAGAAAGTGGCCAAAAATGGCCAGATAGAGACCAGAGGGTTAAGCTCTTTTTAACCCTGAAGAACCCATGGGGTCAAATTTGACCCCATGGTTTCCCTAGAAAACCAATGGGGTCGGCTCTGACCCCATGGGTTCTCCAGGGTTAAAAATGCTAAAAAATGAAGACACCAGTAGCAAGCTTTAAAACAGACTGATGCTATTAATGATAACACAGAAACTGCTTTTCACATGAAATATCTGTTAATACTTCAGCAAAATCCACAGCAAAGAAATCTTTAAGTTTACTTTTGTAAGTGAAATATTTTTTAAAAAACGCAGACAGAGTTTAGATGGAGTCTAATAGAATTGCGTGAATCTGGGTTTGGTCCACTGAGATGAGCTGCTGGGTTTGGAGCAAAGAGGAGAGAAAACTCCAGTGCAGGCTGAAAGCAACGCTGCAGGCAGGTGAGCAATGAGACTGCAGAATACCACATTCACAGAAAAACACACAGCAAATCTGAACCTGCTGCAAGCTTTTTCTCAGTTTGTAGTTTTTCAGAAACTCCACATATTTCTCCTGGATACAGTTAAAAGTAAACCTGTTTCTGAGAAAATGGTCCACAGCACTACGCAGACCATGATCACTTGAATTGACTCACAGTGATTCCAATTCCATTTACTAAAGTCTCAGTTACACCAGAGTAATAATAGAATGGCAGCCTGCTTTTTTATAATACGGTAAATTAAATAAATAAAACAATTTTGATAATTACCAGTAACTTAGGGCAGCTTTGACATAAACTTCACACTAGGTGGTGGTCTAATAAATTTGTTAAGCAGTTTTCCTTAGTGTGACTGTAGCCTTACACGGGCACAGCCGTAAGAACAAAGTCTGCCACTGACATATTTAATGGAAAAGGTTTTTTACACATTTGTGTTTGTGAATGAGGCTCAGTGTTCTTACCCTGCTAAATAAAGTGAACTGAAAGTCTTGAGGTGGAATGAACCTCTGACTTAAGGTTTCACTTAAACTGAGTGAAAAATAACTGAAACTTTAAGAGTAACAAATAACAAAAGTCCCAGGAGCCTAAATGAGATGGCAAGGAGAAACTGAAAAAAAAAATGGACTAGGCAGAGAGGAAGCAATCTTTTCACCCCCTCAGAGTAAAGAGAGCTATAGAAGCATAGCACACTGACACGTATTAGCCTGCTGGCACTGTGTGTGTCTGTGTGTGTTTGGGGCATCGGTGTGTTAAAGTGTACATGTTTGCTTGGATTCAGCTCATGTGTGAGTGGTACAAAACCTATTGTTGGTTCCAAAGCAGTACAAATTAAATCATGAAAACTACAATGTTAGAAGTAATAAAAACAGCTGTTCAGTCGTCCAGGTTGCATCTTTTTATGGAATTTAAATTAAGCACTCAACACAAGATATTTGTGTAAATCGATGTCTATTAAAGCCCATTATGACACGTCACTGCATTAAATGTCCATTAAGCCCAGCTGTTTCACAGGATACAGACATACAGTGGGGCAAAAAAGTATTTAGTCAGCCACCGATTGTGCAAGTTCCCCCAATTAAAATGATGACAGAGGTCAGTAATTTGCACCAGAGGTACACTTCAACTGTGAGAGACAGAATGTGAAAAAAAAATCCATGAATTCACATGGTAGGATTTGTAAAGAATTTATTCGTAAATCAGGGTGGAAAATAAGTATTTGGTCACCTCAAACAAGGAAAATCCCTGGCTCTCACAGACCTGTAACATCTTCTGTAAGAAGCTTTTCTGTCCCCCACTCGTTACCTGTATGAATGGCACCTGTTTGACCTCATCATCTGTATAAAAGACACCTGTCCACAGCCTCAACCACTCAAACTCCAAACTCCGCCATGGCCAAGACCAAAGAGCTTTCGAAGGACACCAGGAAAAGAATTGTAGACCTGCACCAGACTGGGAAGAGTGAATCTACAATAGGCAAGCAGCTTGGTGTGAAAAAATCAACTGTGGGAGCAATCATCAGAAAATGGAAGACATACAAGACCACTGATAATCTCCCTCGATCTGGGGCTCCACGCAAGATCTCATCCCGTGGGGTCAAAATGATCATGAGAACGGTGAGCAAAGATCCCAGAACCACACGGGGGGACCTGGTGAATGACCTGCAGAGAGCTGGGACCAAAGTAACAAAGGTCACCATCAGTAACACACTACAACGGCAGGGAATCAAATCCCGCAGTGCCAGACGTGTTCCGCTGCTGAAGCCAGTGCATGTCCAGGCCCGTCTGAAGTTTGCCAGAGAGCACATGGATGATACAGCAGAGGATTGGGAGAATGTCATGTGGTCAGATGAAACCAAAGTAGAACTTTTTGGTATAAACTCAACTCGTCGTGTTTGGAGGAAGAAGAATACTGAGTTGCATCCCAAGAACACCATACCTACTGTGAAGCATGGGGGTGGAAACATCATGCTATGGGGCTGTTTTTCTGCCAAGGGGACAGGACGACTGATCCGTGTTAAGGACAGAATGAATGGGGCCAAGTATCGTGAGATTTTGAGCCAAAACCTCCTTCCATCAGTGAGAACTTTGAAGATGAAACGAGGCTGGGTCTTCCAACATGACAATGATCCATAACACACCGCCCGGGCAACAAAGGAGTGGCTCCGTAAGAAGCATTTGAAAGTCCTGGAGTGGCCTAGCCAGTCTCCAGACCTCAACCCCATAGAAAATCTGTGGCGGGAGTTGAAAGTCCGTGTTGCTCGGCGACAGCCCCAAAACATCACTGGCTCTTGAGAAGATCTGCATGGAGGAATGGGCCAAAATACCAGCTACTGTGTGTGCAAACCTGGTAAAGACCTATAGTAAACGTTTGACCTCTGTTATTGCCAACAAAGGTTATGTTACAAAGTATTGAGTTGTATTTTTGTTATTGACCAAATACTTATTTTCCACCCTGATTTACGAATAAATTCTTTACAAATCCTACCATGTGAATTCATGGATTTTTTTTTCACATTCTGTCTCTCACAGTTGAAGTGTACCTCTGGTGCAAATTACTGACCTCTGTCATCATTTTAAGTGGGGGAACTTGCACAATAGGTGGCTGACTAAATACTTTTTTGCCCCACTGTACTTGTCAATAATGCACATTGCCAAATCAGAGATTTCTCCTTCAAACATCATTCAAGTCAAATTTATTGCCCCTAATCAATTTTATTGTGACAACATTTCACAATAATTTTTTTTTACTATTAAATGTGTGGGCATACTTATGTATGCAATTTTATATCATTTATACAATGTTATGGTGGCAGAAATCTACATTATCTACTGTAAAAGTTGCCCAACTTGATGGACAGGTATGCCAAAACAAAGAAGCAACATCAGGGCTGAAAAATTAAACCCACACTGAAGTGTAGTCCCTGGAGTGGCAATATTCCCGTGTATCCCCCAAATTAAAAATGCCGATTTTCCAGCAGAAAAAATCCTGTTTACAGCCTGCTGTAACTATAAACAGCTGTTACAGGCATCAGTATGTACAGTTCATGAAAGTGAAAAATGAAAAACTAGAAAATTAGAAAAAGACTGAACAAACACGGTTGCCAAGAGAAAGACGGTTCTCCTGGCAACCGTACTTGGTTGCTATACTTGGTGGTTTAAACCCTTTCAAAACGAACTCCTACTATTAACAGTATGCAAGCAAACAACCAGTATGCTGTTTCCAAATTATTTATGTATTGTTTTTTTATTGACTTTAACGAAATAAGATGTAGAATATAAAATAGTGCCGGGGCATTCACAGGAGAACCGTCCAAATAAAATAAAATAACATGCTCATGGAAAATGATGAGGATGGACAGGTGTTAAGTAATAAGATCACCTGAAAAAAAAAACATAAGAAGAGACGCATACACTCTTTCTTAAATGCTGTTAATGGGAATGTTTATTCTATGTACTAATTGTCTAAGGATACAGAGAGAGCAGTTTCTCCCAGAAAATCCAGTGATGGACACAGGGTAGGAGGAAAACTGGGGTTAAAGAGTCCCAGAACAATTGGAAGTTATGACACCTTCAGTTAATGAGCAATTAACCCTGACAGGCCAATAAATCCATAACATTACTGAGGCAAAGTAGAAAACTGTTATTTAGATAAAGAAATTAAAACCTGAATTTATTTTAGGAAACATGGATTGCAGTGTATTCACTAAAGAGGAGCAGAGCCATACAAGTTGTCATAGGCAGTCAATTGAAAGCCTGGTATTGGGATGGAATTACCAGTTTATACATGCGTAAAGACACATTCAGTGCTGAACAGTATATATAGGTTTTTTTCTATCCAGACGACGATGGAAAAAAACGGGAACAAGACAATTCTGAACCATATACTGCAGCCACAGCAAGATGAAAGCATGTGGCACATCATTGAACCAAGTATCACGAAGAACTGGGGAACATTTCTCTCCCAGAAGTCCAGCAACCGGCCTCACAATTCAAATTTTGAACTGTGGCAGAGCACGTTGCTACATGGAGCACTGCGTGGGTTGCTGGCTGTGCAGAGCAGCAGGGGAACCGTAATAGAACTGGGAAAAGAGTCCAGAGTGTGGAGAACTAATCGGAGAACATAAAGGGAAGCAGAACAGCAAAATCAGATGGATGAATGTCAGGCCTAAAGAGCAAAGCTGAGGCTGTAAAGAGCTGCAGACTGAGGCAGAGCAGTATGAACGGTAGATGAGAGAGATGATAAACTTTTCAACTTTTACAATATTTTTTTATCCCTTCTGTTTTTCTTTTCCTTCCTCTTTCTTTCTCCCTTTCCTATCCCTCACTCATGTCTGTCCCGTCTGTAACAACTGAAAATAAAATAAAATAAATAATAAAAACAAAGGTCGATCAAATGGACCAATACGGCAATGCCATGATGATCCATTTGGCAAAATAAATCCATTGGGTATCCTTGTTGGTCTTCAGACAACAATTCTGACGGCTAAAGAACCAAATGGGACAGGCAAAAAAAAAAAAAACCAATATTTTTTTAAGTGTTTGTTGTTTCCAGCTGCTCAGGTCAGATTTAAAATGCAGGCAGTGACTGGTTTAATCCTTCATAGTGAAAGATATTGCTTTTTATATCTTATATATTTTAGCATAACTAACACCGAGCTTTATCTTAATCTTTAACCAGAATGCTTTTCTTCTACAGTAACTAAATTATTTTTGATGTCAGGTATTTGTCATATCCTTTGTTTATTAGTAGGTCCTAAAATACATTTTACACTCATGTTCTGTTATTACATTTATTTAATTGTAAAACAAATAAAACATCTAAACTTAGCTTTAAAAAGAAAGTGTGTAAGATTAACTCATAACTAAGTTACATTTTCAAGATATGACGTCTGCACAATTGCTTCTGTTGTGTTGCAGCATGGGGTCGAAATGTATTTATTTTTCTGGGTATTGGTATCGAGTTTAAATTCTAGTATTGTGACCACCCTAATGAACACTTTGATATGTACAAAGCACACAAAGCCAGGAAAAAGCCGTACACCTGCTCAGCAGCATCTGAACCTGCTGCTTTAAACTGTGCTGTAAATTCAAGCTTCTGAAGCACAACATGTCATTTAAAGTTGGCCGCCAGAAAACTGGTTGTGTGAATATTTTGCCACCTGCTATGGTGCCAAATGGTCCTCCTGAGTGTTGCTTCACATTTCATTTAATCGTATGTCTTGTTAGCATGGTGCTGCATCTTGAAAATGTATTTAATCTTAATAAACAGAAAACACCCTTTGCACAGTTGGGTTGCTCTACATATGCAAACAGGATTGTTGTTGGGTTTGTACAGATTCTGCGTGTGTGTTTTTTAATACAGCATGTGTCTGTGTAAATACCACTGTGTATGGCTGCGAGGCAACGGCACATGCAGGGGCATTAGTGTGAATGTGTGTGCTCCTCTTCCAGCTCCATCACACGCTGCAATGAGCCAAATACAGATGGAGCCATTAAAGTTTCTGTCAAATTCCCCTGAAAAGCGGAGTAACCAATTAGTGGGCAACTACCACAAGGATGACACATCTTAATCGCCCATTTCTTGTCTCTTACATATTTATAGGACACATTTCAAGCCTATTTCAAGCTGTTTTCTAACTGCTGTCTGATAAACTGTGCTGACGGCGGGAATGTTTTCAGCCAAAGACAGAAAAGAGAAGAAAAGAAATGCCACTGCTATCGTGGGAGAAGAGTGCGAAAAGATAACTTGGTTTGAGGAAGATGCAGCTTCGACAGAAGGGAGCGAGCAAATAAACAGAGGAGAAACAGAGAAGAGAACGTATCGACGCTCGAGAGGGGAGATGGAGGAAATCAACAAATTTGCTTGTGTGTCAAAGAGAGAGAAGGAAAGGGAGAGGGACAAACATTTATTTGATTTGGTTCTGTAAACTGGCAGAGTGCTGGAGTGTGCCTGCATTGTTAATGTCTACTTGGCAAAGGAGAGGACCTTGAACAGCAAAGCACTGCCACCCCAGTCTGCCAATCAACATTATTTTTTTCTCTATTTCAGCAGCATTCGAGACATTTGAGGCAGATTTGCATCTTAATTAGGCAAATTGGCACAGATTATCAACCTTTATAAGTTGAGGTTGTGATGGAAAAGAAAACAATTATCTGGTGTATTTTTATTTTATTTACTAGACTCTCTTTTACACCGACACTCATAAACACATAGTATTGCTTCAGATTCCATACAAATTCCCTACAATATCCCTACAAAGTATTTTTTTTTATTGCAGATGTCCAAACTGGTAATGAACCGATTATTTGCTACAAGGTAACTCCAGACTAAAAACAATCTGCCCTCTGTATAAAGATCTGAAACTAATGTGAGGTTTCTGCAGACTGAGGTAGATAAAAACAGTGCCTCTGTAAAGTCTTCACAAAGCTGCTGTTCCACATTTTGTCATGTTACAGCCTTATTTTAAAACAAATTGCATTAATTTTTGACCTTAAAATTCTGCACAGAACATCTGTGACTGACAAAGGGAAAAAAAGTTCTTCCAAATTTATAAAAATGTTAGAGCACAAAACAAGCCATGAAGTCAATGGGATTGTCTACAGACTTCCAAGACAGGATTGTGCAAAAAAAAAAAAAAATCTGCAGCACTGAAGGTCCAACGAGCACAGTGGCCTCCATCATCATTAAATAAGTTTGGCACCTTCAGGACACTTCCTGTTGGTGTCTGGGTGGAAGGGCCGTAGTCAGGGAGGTGAGCAAGAACCTGAAGATCACTCTGACAGAGTTCCAGCATTGCTCTGTGGAGAGATGTTATTGGTAGCAGTCAAAGGAGCTTGCAAAGAAAAGCGTCTGGACTTCTTTAAGTTGCTTGAAGACGTTTCACATCTCATCCGAGAAGCTTCTTCAGTTCTGAGGTCAAATGGTGGGGAGTCCCAGATTTAAACCTAGTGGGAGTGTCCCCCCACAGAGGGACAAAAGGACCCCTTGATGATCCTCTAATCGCCTGAGCCAAGGTGTGAAACTGGGTGTGGGTCCCAATCAGCCAGGGTTTCGGGTGAGCTCATTGTGAAACCTGACCTCAGGAATTCGCACTCCCACTAGGTTTAAATCTGGGACTCTCCACCATTTGACCTTAGAACTGAAGAAGCTTCTCAGATGAGAGGTAAAACGTCTTCAAGCAACTTAAAGAAGTCCAGACGCTTTTCTTTGCAAGCTCCTTTGACTACGATGACCTGGATGACTGAGAACCTTCACAGACTTATTGGTAGCAGAAACCAGGAGACTAGACAGGGATGAAGGAAAAAGGAATGCAGCAAAGTACAAACATCATTGATGACAGCCCACTCCAACGCACTGTGGAGCACAGAATTAGGCAAAAAGTTCATCTTCCAACAGGACAACGACCATGAACACACTGCCAAGATAACAAAGGAGTGGCTCCAGGACCAGTCTATGAATGTCCTTCAGTGGCAAAGAGCCTGACTGAACATATGTGGAGAGATCTGAAAATGTTTGCTCATTGACGCTCCCCATCCAACCTGATGGAGCTTAAGAGATTCTGCAAAGAAGAATGGGAGAAACTGCCCAAAAAAGGAGTGCTTAGCGTGTAGCATCACACTCAAAAAGCCTCGGGGCTGTAGTTACTGCCAAAGGTAAAAGCTAACTTTTCTCTGATTGGATGTCCTTTGCAAACAGAAGTTTTGTACTGTGTGTGGGTGTGGCTCCTGTGCTCACAGCCAGAACTTTGTAGCTGAGATGATGGTATTAAGTATGATATTTTGTGCTGAGATCATACAGAGCCAAGAATAAAACAATAAATAAATTAGAATAAATTGCAAATACATTTGTACGATTGTACAAACAACAAGGTCATTTAAAACTTTGACGCGTTGTTTAATATTAGCAATGACTAAAATAACAGCATATTGATATGTGACAAAAATGAAGGAAAAGATGAGAACTTAGACTAAACTTCTTTGGAGTCATCACACTGAGAAAGGACGCTTCAGGGCCAGCATACATAGGCGGAATGATTACGCATTTAGTAAATTAACAGATATTGTATTAAGATTGTACCATACGGCATATGCAAAAAGACTGCAATAAACCTCCACTTCTTCTATTTGCACAGAGTTTTTCTGCTGTCTATAGTCTTGCCCTCTTCTTTCTCTCTAAACGTTTAGCTGGCAGCATGCCTGCTGACACTGAGTGTACATCGCATCGATTTTTAGTCTACTGTCGAGGTAATCTTTTAAACAACAGAGCCTCCCCTCCACACAAAGGCCTTCAGTGATTTAATGATTTAAAGATTTTTCTTTCTGTGACCTCTGTGTCCAAGCGTGTTGGTCGATACCAATAAAATTTGCTTGTGCATGCGTGCTTGCATGCTGCAGCCTTTGTATGCATGCACTCAAGTGTGCTACTTGCATGTCAGCGTAAATCTTTAGCCAGCAGAGTGTATGGTTCCGCAGTAGCAGCTGTATAGCCCCGATATGAGGTTGTAAAGCATTCAAGGCTTCAAGGAAAAATTACAACTATATTTACAGGACATGTAGTAATGGAGCTAGTATGAAAAATGCAGCCTGAAAAGCTTTTATCTGGCTACTCCAAACAGTACTCCTGTCCTTCTACGATTCTGGTCATTCCTTTTTGATTATTCAAGAGACGTTTGAGTTTTATAATAAAAATCACCACACAAACAGCGTCTGCACTATAATAATGCGCCTAAGATGGGTACAAAGAGACATAATCAAGGTCCAGGCAAATATATTTGCAATGGTGGTGGAAAAGAAAATATCTTAAGAGCAGTTATGCACCTGTTGGCATGACAACCACCAAAACACATGATCATCAACATGTCCTTGATCATTCGGCTTATGGTTACCCATTGTGTAGATTGCAGTAGGGACACAACAATTTGAACATAAGTTCAGGTCATCGGTTGATCACAAAGGAAAAACTACACCCTCTCTAATCTACACCTACAGCCCTTTAAGAATTACCAAATAACCTGACACAAATGGCTTTGGGAGGAAGCTGGAGTAATCTCTATTAACAGGCTACATACCATGGGATTTTAAGGTGGCAGCAATTAAACCATTACTTTAAAAGCTATCACTTGACACAGCTGTGTTAGCTAATTATAGACCAATCACTGAAGAGCAGAGTAGTTGTAAAACAGCTGATTGATCGTTTGCGGAAGAATTATTAATTTGAAGAGTTTCAGTCGGGATTCAGAATTCAGCACAGCACGGGAACAACACTCGAGTTCTTCCTGTTAAATGGGAGTTTTTTCCTCCCCACTGTTGCCAAGTGTTTGCTGATGATCTTCTGCTCACAGGGTTTTCTCTCTAATATTGTACGGTCATTACCTTGTCTTGTGATATGAATAAAATGGAACCGAATTGGATTGAAATGTAAAAGCTGTCTCTGTGAAGTGCTCTGGGAGAATGTGCAAATCCCACATAGAAACCACAGCCGATGAGGGCCAATCAGAAGGCCGGAACCTTCTTGCTTTGGGGCCACAGTGCAACATGCTAACAAAGCAAAGGCGCAGTCATCACTACTAATCTGATGTGAGAATCTCTTCACCTCATGCATCTGTGGGCTGGACAGTCTGGGGATGCACCTTGGCATCCAAGCTAGCTAGCATTAGCTTATCTAAATCTAAATTTAGATATCTAAATTGCGGGTTTTAAATTCTCTACAGCAGGCACATTGTACTGGCAGTAAAACAGAGACATAAAAATGGCAGAATAGAGGAAAAAGAGACCGGTCAAACAGCAATAACAACAGTTGTAGTTGCGATTACAGATTGAAAAGAGTCTCAAAAGGAGAGAGAATGATAGATGGACAGCACTGGGGACTGTGTCTCCAGTGCTTATCTTAAAGTTGCTCTCCACTCTGAAGCACTGCTGCTAATAGATTCACACCATGGGTGACATACAGGGCTGTGAAGTAGCTTTGCAGAGCAGCGTGCGGCACATGACTACATTTATCTCAGTTAAAGCTTGAATAGATGATCTTCAAACTTCTCGTCTCACTTGTAATTCCATCCCAACAATAAGCGGTTTTAACCAGTTATTAAATATGTAGCTTTAGACGGCTTGTTTGAAGAACCCATGGAAAACTCTTTTGCTTCACTAACAGTAGTACTGCTAGTATAAAAAAAAATCACCGTTCACTGCAACTACATTTTTAGACAACTAAATGTAAAATTCTCAAAATGCATACAAACAGTGTTAATTGGAACGTTATTAAGTTCTATATCTGTACACACTGTTGCATAGACTGCAGTTATAATAACTTACGTGCTTTAACGTGTCACTATGGCAGTTGAATAGCATCTTGACGATTTGGTCTGGCCTATCCCGATAGAGTCCCTCATTAAAAAAGGCCAACTTTAGAGTAGAAATACATAAGTCTACAGCCTGTTACAAAAACATTTCTCATTTTTAACTACATAGTGTTCTTATTTATGACAAATATGGGGTAGTGGTGGTCGTGGAGGGACCACACGTAACTTGAGTTGTGTGAATCAAGCTTGGTTAGCAATCCCATCATATCAGCTGATAGCAGATGAAGGTAATAACAGCCTACATCAGTTGATAGTCCAGCTGCTACAAGCCACTTTACAACTTATCTCCTTAAACAGTGTAATGGCAAGCAGGTGTTCCACACACATGTGAAAGGTGTGGAAAATACAAATGACTGCAAATAGAAATAAATCCTCTTTTCGCTATATTGCTCCTCACTGAAATGCAAATGTGACAAGTAAAAATTGCTCTTATTTACACAAACAGATGTGCACTGTTTAGGAGAACTTGCACCTTGCTTACCAGGGTAGCTACTATTAGCTGATATTGCTTGCTAATGATGTCACAACTCCCACAACAGCCAAATACTACAAATCCTGCAGGTAAGAGTGAAGCATACAGTGCCCCATGAACCTTATACAATACATAGTACAAATAAAAACAAGGGAGTGTGGGTGTCTGCACCTCGATTGTTGTAATTAGAGCTAATGAACACTAATGAACCCAAATTACCTTTGCGTGGGTGCCTGTTTCTCAGATTGTCGTGGCTCACTGTGCTGAGCAGGTGTGCTCTCTCTGAAGGGATTAGGGCTCGCAGTATATTCGTGACACACACACACACACATATACACACACTCCAACTGTCCACTAGCATCCTACTGTGTCTGCATCTGCTCTGAAGCATTAAAGCTGTTTTTTTGTTTTTGTCTTTTTGAACTGATGCTGATAACTACAAAAACACTCAAACACTTTTAGAGGAGGCTGGATGCGATATACAAGTAACACCGCACATGACAAATTGCTCTGTATAATCTGGAGTAAAATCATGTCAGGATGATGAGGATTTATCTTCTGATGTGAAACAATAACAGTGCTACGGCTTCATAAAGTTAAATTAAGCAAGAAATAATTCAACAAATCAGGCCAGTCATGCCTGATGCTTCAGCGTATAGCTTAATACTGTTTGTATTTCTCCTCTTACAGTTCAATCTCCAGTTCTAATTTTTAAAGTTTTCTGGTGGCTCTTCCTGTTTCTCTGGCTTTGATAGCTACATGAATACCCGGCAGGCCGATCTGAGTTGCTCCCGTGGCTCTCTGCACAACTGGGAAGTGAAACAAGACCCACGAGCATTTCATGTAGCTGTGGGCCTTTCTGAAGACCACAGCTCAAACTGATAACAAAACAGACTTTCTAATGTACCTGCTGCTGACTCTGTGATAACGAGGCACACAAATAACGTCACTTTTCTCTCATTAAAAATAAATTACGTACCTTCTTGTAGCTTCTGAGAGGATAATGTCATAGTTAGCTATAATATGTGATTTTGCTGTGAGAAACATTATTTGTGTCTGCTCTGGTACAGACACAGAAAACATCTGAGAACCCCTTTAGATTACATACAGTACTGTGCAAAAGCCCGCCTCATTTCTTTACATTATACTTTACTTCCAAGTAGCTAGAGCTTCTTGTCATTTTTGAAGTGGTCTTGAGGAATAGTTCTTCAGACTTTCTGGATGTCTTTTTAAGTTTTTCTATGGAGAGTGTTGGCAGTTTTTTCCTCTCATTTTCAGTCTTGTCCTTATACTTGATCACTTCAGAGGATTTTTGTCTGTTAAGTCTCTTAAAACTAAACTATGGACTGTTCAAGCATAAGAAAGGTATCTAATTCAAGGTATGACTCAGTGTTGTATCTATATATAGCAGACAACTTAGCAAACCCTTCAGAAATAGCAAACAAATTGAGTAAAGACCACACACAGGACCTGAGAGATGTAATTTTCAGTTCATCCATCTACTGTTCGCCAAGGCCAAAGCCTTCAGTAACAGTAATAAATCACAGCAATAGTACATTCATGTAGTTGTAAAAAACATGACAATATATTAAGTAATCCAAAGTATTCAGAATACGTTACTCTCATTGAGTAGCTTAACGGAATCCGTTACAAAATACATTTAGCACCATGTATTCTGTAATCTGTAGTGGAATACATTTTAAAAATAACCTTTCCAACACTGACCTCCTCAGAGCCTAGACTTCAATTGTTGGGTCTGTGTTTCCACAAGCCCCGCTAGTTCTAGAGACTTATTCATCATGAAGAAAACAAGACAGTCGATCGATCAATCACTTGCGCAAGGGAGGCCTGTGTCCACCACGAAAATGACCTCGACGACGACCTCGTCTTGCGGCCTTTTATTGAGAGACAGTTCACACAAAAAATATCAGAACACCCACATGGTTCTAAGACAAGGTATTGTATGTATATGTGTGAACTCCTGTAAGAATGTGTGTGTGTGTGTGTGTGTTACCTCCTGCTGACCAAACGGTCGTAAACGCAGGAAGCTTACATCAAAAAGCACAAGGATGTGTCTGTGATAAAAGACTACAGCCCCCCACCTAGAACCTCGAGAATCTGGGGGGAAGGACAGTGGAATTTCTTACATCGGAGTTGGCAAGCATAGAAACGACAACATTTAACAATTCACTCTAACATCAATACTTTGTAACAGGCTGGAAGAGGAACAGAACAAAAGTCAGCAAACATCCAAACAAAAGCTTTGAATCTCAATCAAGCAGACTGGAGAACTATTCCTGAAGACTGCTTCGAGAAATTACAAGAATGTTTGCCTAAGAGAGTCCAGAAGAATAAAGGCGATCATTCCAAATATTTTCTTTCAAATGCATTAGAATTGTATAAACTCTATTTTCGCCATATATAGCTCAAGAATTTTGCAGAATACTGTAAAACCAAACAACTCAACAGATTTTCAAGTTCTAAACGTTAAAAGAGAGAAATCTATTAAATAAAATGCATAATACTGACAAAAAGATATAAGGAAAACAATGCAATATTACAGATTAAATGAATTTAACTCCATTGGTTTAAGTGTAAAATTACAGCTAGATGTTTACCTCGATGACAATCTGGCTTTAATTTGAAGGACAAGGATCTAAGTGAGGATAATGTTCACAAACACATGCTGGGGCAAATTAATCATGACAGGAACAAATTAAATTTCTGAGGACTCCAAAGAGAAAAAAAAGAAAGAGATACAATTGTGGATGTTTATCAGGTTTGAGCTGTACCGACCGACAGTCGACTGTGAACACATGAAGGAAACCATCTCCAGACTCCTAACAGAGTGACGAATAGTCTGAAGGATCACAAAAAAACATGGACTACAGCAAAGCAACTAGGCTCCTCTCTCCTAATGGCTAATGTGAATGTTTAGTGAATTTAACAATCATGCTGTGTATGTGTGGTGTGGTGCAAGGATCTGCCCTTCACATGAACAAGCCTGCAGGCTGTTGGAGCAATGTTTTGTGTGTATGCTGCACTCTGCTCTCTGACTGACAGTAAACTCGTGGCACTCAAGTAGAAAGAAAAGAAAGGGCTAGTGCCTTGGGTATTCATTATGATTTTCATATTGAGCCTTCCCCCCCTTTATTTACCATAAAGTCTCACTGAGATAAATATATATATATATATATATATATATATATATATATATATATATATATACAGTGGGGCAAAAAAGTATTTAGTCAGCCACCGATTGTGCAAGTTCCCCCACTTAAAATGATGACAGAGGTCAGTAATTTGCACCAGAGGTACACTTCAACTGTGAGAGACAGAATGTGAAAAAAAAATCCATGAATTCACATGGTAGGATTTGTAAAGAATTTATTCGTAAATCAGGGTGGAAAATAAGTATTTGGTCACCTCAAACAAGGAAAATCCCTGGCTCTCACAGACCTGTAACGTCTTCTGTAAGAAGCTTTTCTGTCCCCCACTCGTTACCTGTATGAATGGCACCTGTTTGACCTCATCATCTGTATAAAAGACACCTGTCCACAGCCTCAACCAGTCAGACTCCAAACTCCGCCATGGCCAAGACCAAAGAGCTTTCGAAGGACACCAGGAAAAGAATTGTAGACCTGCACCAGACTGGGAAGAGTGAATCTACAATAGGCAAGCAGCTTGGTGTGAAAAAATCAACTGTGGGAGCAATCATCAGAAAATGGAAGACATACAAGACCACTGATAATCTCCCTCGATCTGGGGCTCCACGCAAGATCTCATCCCGTGGGGTCAAAATGATCATGAGAACGGTGAGCAAAGATCCCAGAACCACACGGGGGGACCTGGTGAATGACCTGCAGAGAGCTGGGACCAAAGTAACAAAGGTCACCATCAGTAACACACTACAACGGCAGGGAATCAAATCCCGCAGTGCCAGACGTGTTCCGCTGCTGAAGCCAGTGCATGTCCAGGCCCGTCTGAAGTTTGCCAGAGAGCACATGGATGATACAGCAGAGGATTGGGAGAATGTCATGTGGTCAGATGAAACCAAAGTAGAACTTTTTGGTATAAACTCAACTCGTCGTGTTTGGAGGAAGAAGAATACTGAGTTGCATCCCAAGAACACCATACCTACTGTGAAGCATGGGGGTGGAAACATCATGCTATGGGGCTGTTTTTCTGCCAAGGGGTCAGGACGACTGATCCGTGTTAAGGACAGAATGAAAGGGGCCAAGTATCGTGAGATTTTGAGCCAAAACCTCCTTCCATCAGTGAGAACTTTGAAGATGAAACGAGGCTGGGTCTTCCAACATGACAATGATCCAAAACACACCGCCCGGGCAACAAAGGAGTGGCTCCGTAAGAAGCATTTGAAAGTCCTGGAGTGGCCTAGCCAGTCTCCAGACCTCAACCCCATAGAAAATCTGTGGCGGGAGTTGAAAGTCCGTTTTGCTCGGCGACAGCCCCAAAACATCACTGCTCTTGAGAAGATCTGCATGGAGGAATGGGCCAAAATACCAGCTACTGTGTGTGCAAACCTGGTAAAGACCTATAGTAAACGTTTGACCTCTGTTATTGCCAACAAAGGTTATGTTACAAAGTATTGAGTTGTATTTTTGTTATTGACCAAATACTTATTTTCCACCCTGATTTACGAATAAATTCTTTACAAATCCTACCATGTGAATTCATGGATTTTTTTTTCACATTCTGTCTCTCACAGTTGAAGTGTACCTCTGGTGCAAATTACTGACCTCTGTCATCATTTTAAGTGGGGGAACTTGCACAATCGGTGGCTGACTAAATACTTTTTTGCCCCACTGTATATATATATATATATATAGATTATACAAGAGAGACCTGACCAGGGTATCACTCATATAAACTTGCATTTTAAAAGAAAACATATACGGCATGATGAAAAAATATCCACAATAAAAATTAACACAGAGACCACTAAAGACAAAAAAACATCCACTAGCTCCCTTCACCAAATTCTGTGAGCCCCTTAAATTCCTCACTGGATGTGCAGACCTGTGAGACACTAAACAAACAAGAAAAACCTTTAGCAGCAACAACTTGGAGTGATACTTTCTTTAAAACTTTATCAGCTTTGCACATCGTTTGGGAGAGATTTTGGTGCACTCTTCTTTACAGCATAACTTTGGTTCACTGATGTTTGGGGTTATTTGTTTATGAGCAGCTCTCTGAAGGTTTCAACCACAGTATTTCAATCGATGTAAGATCTTTGGCCAGGCAATTGAAACATCTTTAATCTTTTCTTTTTAAGCCCTTTTGTTGTAGATTTGCTGTAGATTGTGTTGTTGCGTACAATAAGTAAAACATACATGGTTAACTTAATGACAGCAATGTACCGAGGCAGGTGCTGTGGTTGCAAAAAAAGCCCAAATCATCATCCCTCCACCGCCGTGCTTGATAGTTGATATGAGGTGTTTGTATCGATATGCTGTGATTGGTTTACAGCAAACATGTACGCATTATGATCAAACATCACTTTGGTCTCATCTTCTTAAACGACATTGTTCAAGAAGTCTTGTGGTTTGTTCAGATGCATCTTTGCAAGTCTAACCCATGATGTCATCTTCTTTTCAGAGAGAAGAGCCTTTCCCCCGGGAACCTTTTTTAAAAAGCCATACGCGTCTTTTTGTCTTTTTACTGTCATGAACTGTAACATTGAACATTTTTATGCTAACTCAGGCCTGTATAGCCTGTGATTCTTATGCTAATCTAGTGCTCAGAACATTAAATTCTGCATCGTTCATGGACAATTGACAAGATTTCTGTTGGATTGGTCTTTGACATTTTGACATTTGACAGTCCAAACCTTTGTTCTTCTTCAACAAAGCATCTTGTGAACTTTGCATAGATACAACACCCACTTCCTCTTGAGATTCACTTCACAGATAAATGGTACGATGGGGCCTAGATGTCACGACATCTCTTGTACCAGAGATGTCCTGACATTTTCCTTTAGAATTTACTGGTATAATTTGGAGTCAATTCATCTATTACTGACAACACAGGAACATTACTTCCAAACCAATTTTTCTGCTGCATTTACAGCTCCCACTTGTTACTGTAATCTAATCATCAAATGATTCCAGAGTAAGGCTGATAAACCACAAAAGAACAGGCTGACCGCTTTCCTAACAGTACATGTCAGGGTGACATCAGGGTGATGTAGCCCCAAAATTTAGCTTGAAAACCTGATGCAGCAAATTGAAGCTGATGGCTGAGACCAGTAACAGCCAGCTGGCTAAAAGTGAATGTGACAGACAAGACAGGGGACCCTGAAAGTTAGGGTTATCCATGGTTGGTTTGGGCATTTGTTGTTAGTGTCCAAGGTTTCATATCCCCAACCGAGAGATATTTAAATGCAGGCATAATGATGGTAAGCGGCTGTTTGGACAGAAGCTAAACTCTGTGTCTTTTTCTCTCTAGGGACTCCTATTTCTTCCGCTGCTAATGAAGCCATTTGCACACCTACACAGACACACACCTGTATGAGTGCAAGTGCATGCTGAGGTCACACCGGTAGCCCCACACACACACACATCAGGTGTAAGTGGATCAGACCTGCCAGATGGCTGTGGAACCATTCCTCTGCCTGATGTGAAAGACACTCGCTTTTTTAAATGGCCATCTCCTGCTTTTAACTCTGCCCCGTGTTAATCAAAGGAAAATCATGCACCTACAAGGCACGGTGGGGAGTGGCACCAAGTGGGGCAAGAAATGGCTGGAAAATCACAGTGGGAACTGAGTTTGGGTGACAGAAAGGCTGCCACTTCAAAGGGAGAGATAAAAGTTTTGTAATCTGCACCCCGATGCTCTTCAACTTTGTCCCCTCCCTTCATTGGTAGGGGACATTGGTCATCCTCAGCTCTCCTATCATCATCACCGTCGCCTTCATCTGATCCCCGGTCTCAGCATAAGCAAGTATAGGAGATTTTATGGCGTAACTTTGAAGATGGCTTTGAAATTGCATGTAATCAAATGCAATTTTTTTTATCAGACACAAATGATATCTTTGTGCTTTTCTGCTTTGTTTACATGAAAAGAAACAATTTAGAAGTAGACAGGAGCTGATGTTCAGAGATACAGCCGACTGCCAGTACGTGGGAGGAAAGTCAATGAATAATGAAACGACCTCCTAAGTCTCAGTAACATATAATAAAGCTATTTATCATGTCTCGTACCCGCCGGCTGGTCACGAAGGCAGCATGTCATTAAAAATGAGCAGATGTCCCTACCTCAGGAGGAGCTTACGTTTGCAAGGCAGAGATAATCCAGCTAAGCATCCTGTGGAATTCACACATGCTTACACATACATCTGAGTGCTAGACCAACCTAAATGTAACACAGGGGTGCCAAATATAAGGAATGGGGGGCAGAATTAGGACAACCAAAGAGTCCAGTCCGGCCCACTTGATGCTTTGAAAAATGTGAAAGAAGGCATCAATTTTTGGACCTTTAACTGTGTTTTACAACCTTTCTTAATGTTTTAGACATTGCCCACAGTCAATCACACCAATTTTACTAATTAATAAATAAGCAATTAAACAGAAATCTTTGCATTTTTGCACTTACTGTAGAAATATCGAGAAATATACATAGAAATAAAAAAAGAAATGAAAAAAGAAAAAAGAAACAACCTTTCCTGCAAAAAAATGAGGACATTTTTCATGAATTACCAAAAACTTTCTATTTTTGGGAGTCTGGGCAACGAGCTAACAGAATTATTTCTTTAATTTTACACATTTATTTCTTACAATTTAAGCCAGATATTAATTATGCTGACAGACTTCTTCCAGCAGCATTACTTTATCGTGTAGAAAAAACTGAGACCTACTGCTGAAACTATACGTCTTTTTCTTTTATCCAGACAGCTCTCATTAAATGTGTAGTTAAACTTTGTTACACTAACATAAAGGGGAGTTTCACTGGTCGGGCCCACTTGAGCTCAAAGGGGGCTATATGTGACCCACATTGTTAATAACGTAGCTCTAACATCTCCATTTCTCCAAGCTGGAGCCTATCCCAGGTACAATAGGGCGAGAGACATTGCCCATATCATCCTTGCTTGTGAACGAGATAATACACAGACCACTTTGCGTAGCATAAATGAAACAACATTCTTTCAGAAACTGAATAGAAATGAGGTGCAACTGACAAACAGGTGAGTCTGATCTTACCCTGATGTTATCGAAGGATGCTTTGTTGGTGACGTCGTACAGAAGCAGCAGAGCTGAGGAGAGAAAATAAAAACGTCACATTTGAAATTGGATCGAACTTCATGTCACAAAATTACAAGTGATCAGATTATTTAGCGTGTTTGGTGGCAACAAACAGTTCACAACATCCAGAAAGCATTTTTCTTACACATCTTTCCCACCACTGTGGCGCCAGTTCATTGACACTTTCATGATCTAACTCAGATCTTCCCAAAGTGTGGGGCCCGCCCCCTACGGGGGGGGCGCAGAGCCATTGCAGGGGGGGCGCGGAATAAAAAGGGGGGGAAAAAAACAAAACGCTTGGACACTGCTAGCACGGGGCGCCCACAGAAACACAAAGCAGGAGATGAAGCATCGCTGAATATGTTTCCAAACCAACTTCATTCTAAGCCAAAGACTAGAAAATATGATGAAGCATATATTCCCTTTGGCTTCACCTGCACAAGTGCCGAGGTAGGTCTCCCCTGCAGAATTGGTTTTCCCTTTGTCAGGAGCACCGCTGGGCTGTTTAAATCACTGACAAACAGTATCCCACAGTTGTTTATGTTTTTAAACCCATAGCAATAATGAATATTATTACACAGAAAAAAAAACTACACATAAAATAATCACACTGTGATGCCTCTGCCTTTGTAAATGGAGCGACAGTAACTGCGTGTGTGTATGCAAGCGTGTAAAACCTGCAGATAGTCAGATTAACAGTATTTTGTCTCTATCTGCCATTCTGCAATTCATCTCATGTAAACAATAACGTGGTGCACAGCGTGACGTGAAAAAGGCACATGCCTTTGACGTTGTGTGACAAACTCTGTATTCCTCGTCCACATGTAAACGCAAAAAAGGAGTTTAAAAAATCTCAGTTTTCGGTGATTCGAAACGCCGTTTATGTGTGGACGAAACAGCTGCGTTTTCAAAGAAGGGGGGCCCAGCAAAAAAAGTTTGGGAACCACTGATCTAACTCACACTTTGAGAACTCAGCATGATGCAGGCCTTGTTTTTGCTGCCACAGTGCGGGTGAAAAAGAGGTGATCGGGACAGTTTACTGGCGGTGGTGCCAATTTTTGTCTGCTTTCACAAAGTTATTGATTCACCACAATAATCAATACAGACACTGTAATCACTATTAGTGCTGCTTGGAGTGATCACTGAGCATGTTCATATTAGCTGTGGCTCACAGTGATGAGGTATTTCATGATTAACAAGAGCACTCAGTGGGTGCCTGGGTCGTCAGCCCCGTGTTGTGTTTTTGGTTCTTTGATTTTGTTTATTTCATTATATTCTAGCTTTGTCTTATGGGTTATAGGATTATTCTTAGTTTAGGTTCTCTGTGTGGGTTTTGTTTGAGTTTTAGTGTTCTGGTTTTCTGTCTGTGATCCATAGTTGCGGTCTCCCCTGTCTGCTGTATCCCTGTGTCAAGTCTGCGTCTCTGTGTTATATTTCCTGTTTTACTTTTAAAGTCTGTGTCTCATGTTATTGTATCAGGTTTTGCTTCCTTGGTCGCTTTAGCCCTGATTTGTCCCAGCTGTGTTTCCCTCCTGTTTCCCATTCCCCGATTGCTCCCTCTGTGTATTTAAGCCTTGTGTTTCTCTGTGTCAGTGTTGCGATCTACCCTCATTCATGCTGTGTGTTCTGTCTGCCTGACTGCCTAAGTTAATTCTTTGTATTTCGGAAGTTGTTACTTTGAGTTTAGCATTAAAGCTGTTTTTTGAGTTCACGTTTTGTCTCTGGAGTCTATACTTTGGGTCCTCCATTTTACCATTTCTGCCTGCACACAGCCTAAACATGACGCTCAGAACTCCCTCTGAAGGGCAAGGTTTACACTACAATTCAGAGGTTTTTATGAAGTTTTTATAAAACATGCTGACTTACACTTTTTATAGATCATTTATGCTGATGTCAGCATTGTTTACATACGAAAATGGTGTATTTTATCATCGTTGCCTATGTGATTGGAGCAGAATTGGCTTCTATGCGACATTAAATCTTGAAAACTTATATAGTCTTGCATCTATTTGATGGCAATGATGACGAGGTTTCACCGACACGCAGCTGTTGTTTGTTTTTTTAATATATCCTCTTCTAAATGTCAAGGTAGACTACAGATTACAGATGGCTGTACAGAAAATGAGCATTGCTTTAGCCATGCATGTTTTCTAGAACTTTGCAAAATCTAATTAGATTTTACTCACAAAAGGTCAACTTAGATGCATGTGGGAAATTTTGCACCATAATTACATAGGAGAACACACCATAAATTAGACATCTCATATCTCCCAACAAATTGAACCTAACTGTATTACAAGACATGTGAACTTGTGGTGTTCAGTGAAGATGGAGGTATGCATTTTTCCAACTATCTAACTAAAAAGTGATTTTTCTGGTATTTTAATGCCCCAAAAAACTCTCTGGATTTTGCTGGATGAGAAACTTAAAATAAAATGCCCCCTGCTGTTACGTGAGCAAAGTGCTGATCTCTTTCATTTACCACGGTATTAGCATTATATCTGACAACATAATTGCGCGCGTGAATTCTAATTACTTCCAACTGCATTGTCGGCTGTGGAGCACAATATCACCTCAGGTGTTACCGGAGGGTGTGCATTATAAAGCTCGAGACAGAAAGAAAAACTCATTACACCTGCGAGGGCAATTCTAACTCATTTTCACAGCTTGAACAACCTTCTCTTTTAAGAATTAGCGTAAGCTATTTACTTCCCCAGCACCTCCTCTCCTCCTACTGCATGTAATCCCTCCAGCCATCTTCTCCACTACTTACATCTCACTCCATCCTCATTCTGCCACTTTATTCCATGCACACCCTAAAGTATGTCTCCTGTTTACTCTCCTTACTCATCCCCCGATCCCGGCACTCCAGAGTCGAGGCTGCATTTTTGCCTATTTTGGATTAAATCCTTTGTTTGTTCATTCCAGCCAGACAAGTGCGTGAAGGGTGTTTAATGAGTTGTAATCACCGTCAGCTCCAGCCAAACTGAAAAAGCACAGTGAGGGGGAGAGGGAAGCATGGAGAAAGAAGATAGGAAGGACAGAGCGAGGGAGCGAGAGATGATCTGCCACCACAAGTTAATTTCCTCTCCCGTTGCTCCTGTTGTTTATATGATACTAGAAGAAGACGAGAGTAAACCACAGGGAGTTGCTTTCCTTCACCCTCCCTAATCCAATTACATCTTGCCAAAAGCAAGACAGATGAAGTTGGAGAGCTTTCTCACAGAAGCTGAGAAGCAGAGTTTAGGTTTAGTTTATCACAGGTTGCAAAATAATAGGCAGAAGAATGAACTCTGCAAAGAAAAAAAGAGAAATACCGCTGGTTTTAGGTGTTGGTGTATGATTATGGCATATTAATGTGTGCAAAACGTTTGAAAGTGTGCCTCAGTCTCTATGTGGGTACTCAGATTCATCTGCAATCACAGAGTCAGTCACAGATTCAAATGCTTAAGTGTACTGAGGTTTGCACAGGGTCAAAAACGCAAGTACAATTTGCACATGTGTGACAGAATATGCAAATATAATCAGTCAGAAAAATGATTGTGAATAGCCTCAGTGCCCTCAGGCAGCCCCTCAGTCGGCTGTCTTTAGGTCTGACAATGCATAAGCGGTGGATTACACTATTCCCTAAATAGCTGCAAGTCAGGATTGCTAACGTACAACTACTGGTACAAGTAAGAAGATGTTGTGGGGTGGGATAGATTAGGGTAAAGCGTTGCTTGTTTCTCTTTGAGAAAATAATTAGTTTTAAAGTTAGTGTGTAAAATATTGGCCACTACATGACAAAAGATTACAGTCAACTGAGTTCTGCTTTCTTACCCCTCCCAGTTCAAGAGCATGATCATAGCTATGTTGGCTGCTGTAAGACAAAATATTTAAGTCAGTCAAGGAAGATCAAAACCATTAAATGTACCTCATAATTGCTTTGCTGTTTCTGCTACTGTCTGGACAGCAGTTTTTCCCTGTGTGTCGAAGTCCACTGTTGACTGTTTACCTCAGCTGTCAATGCTGGGTGAGAAGTGTCCACATCGCTTTGCTCTGAAAGAAGACGTAAAATTGCTCTTCCCCTGTTTAAATGTGTAGCATACATTTATTTCTCCATCTCCATTTCAACTACTTTTTCTTGTAATGGTGTAAATGTGCATGTTTTTCATGGTTTAGAAAAATACATTAGCGACTGTCATTTATAACCTCTCACCAGTCTATGTGTGTGTCCAGTAGTTAAAGTACATGAAACGTCTTTTGAGCTCTCTGATGTGTGGCACTAAAATGTGAAAAAAAGCCCTCATGTTCAGACTTTGTACTGAAAGCAGAAAAAGACCTTTTGTCACAAATGAGGGAGTTTGAGACTTCCCCTTAATTGCTGTGACATTTGTTTGGGCAGAAAGCTGAGAGCAGAAAGCTGAAGGTAAAAGTGTGTTTTATATGCAGGCAACACACCGTGGCATCACTCATTCCACAGCTCAGTGAAAACAAGAATTCTCACTCATATCATATCAGTTTCAGACAGCCAATCCACCAACACACCTTTCATCTTTGCATGTGACCCCAGCACAAACAATTATCAGTATTACACACAACATGAGTGACTTTGTGAGCCACTACCAGCTTGACAATCCAAGTGCGTGCATGAAAGTTTGAGCAAGAGATGGAGAGTGAAGTGATCCATAAAGAGTACTGCCATCCATCATCTCTCAGATGATAATCTGAGCCAATAATCACTCGCTGACCTTGCCTGCTCTCCTTCCTTTGAATATACAGATCGTATCCATATAAATGCAAATAGGAGCAGGTCAGGAATGTGCTGTTGAGCATCATGACTGCTGAATGTTAAATTTGCAAAATACACCTAAATATCTTACTTTACCTGAAACTGTAACATTTCATAATCATGATTATTTAATTAAACTTTGGTATTTTTTTTACAGTTAAACAATGAGATTATAATAAAGGAAAATTAACATGTGCATGTGACTTTTTTTTTAATTTTTTTTAGCTAAGCTATAATACATATCATTTTATTATGACACTGCCTTTTTTTGTGTGTTTTTTCCACTAACATCTTCGGTATGATCAGGCGTAACCAAACTTGCCCATTCTTGGCCCTTGAAAGCGTATGATGTCATCAGGCTGTCAAGCAACTACATACGAATGTGCTAAAATGACCCATTTGTAGCTTTTATGCACCTATAGTAACCACCACAATAATTTAGCCAATTTTAAACATACCATATTTTCCGCATTATAAGGCACACTTAAAATCCTTTAATTTTCTCATAAATTGACAGTGCGCCTTACAATCCGGTGCACCTTATGTATGAATTCTGGTTGTGCTTACTGACTTCGAACTGATTTTATGTAGTACACGGCGCTCAAAAATCTGTCCAAAAATGCGTTAGTACGACTTTGGTAAGCTACAAAGCCGCACCGTTTGATGGATTGTCACAGCATTACGGCTACCATAGTCAGGAGCCTCGCGGAGTAATCTGGGTCCAAAACAGTGTTGCCAACTTAACGACTTTGTCGCTATATTTAGCGAATTTTCAGACCCCCTTAGCGACTTTTTTTTTCTAAAAAGCGACTAGTGACAAATCTGGCGACTTCTTCTGGTGTTATTGGAGCCTTATTTATGACTCTTTGACGTGAAAACGCGTATTGCTCTTACTCTCAATAAGCAGCGGTGCTGCCATGGGCACCTCGCCCGTGCCAAAGCGCTCACAGGCGGAGGATAGTCCTCCCCCAGCTGCTATCAGGGCAGGAGACGTTCAAACCTATGCGTCCAAACTGCAAATGAATCGCGCATGAACGAAGCCGCTGCTCCCGCACTGACTGTAACGCAGTCAGTTCTTTTACTGTTATGTTGTTTTGTGGACCACAAGATTTTAAAATACTTATAAACACACACACACACACACACACACACACGCACAAAGTAACTCCACCAGAGTGCCTATTTCGGGTCACTTTTGCCAGTCCAAGCCCGGATAAAGGAGCAGGGTTGGAATTGTGACATTAAAAAACACAATAATTGCTAAAAGATATAAATTATAAATGGATTTAAGACGTTTTTTACTGACTTTATCTCTCTTCCACGATGTTATTTCTTTCTCCAACAGCGTAGGTTACAATTACATTAGCATGACCAATTATGCAAATTAGGCGATGACATCATTTAGCGACTTCTAGCGACTTTTATGACAGCCAATAGCGATTTTCCTTACTGTGGAGTTGGCAACACTGGTCCAAAACTCCGTCAGCTTCCAGTCCCAAAGTCAAACGAACAGTGCGGGATCACTGACAGTTAAAAACTGTCTAAACTCTTTCATCATTAATAAAAATGATCAGCGCTGATGCTTTACCAGTTATAACAATTAGGTTTAACATCCAAGCATCCATGAACAGAATTTATTAAATTTAACGGAAATTAGGAGGAAGTTAGCTCGCTAGTTTCCACTTAAACATGATATAGCATGTTCTGACTGAGAGATTTGTGGAAAAATTCAAATGTACAGCTCGGCTATTACTTCCAACATAAATGAAGACAGAAAACTGTGACGTTTGTACGGTTACTGAAGTTGGGCTAGCTGGTATATAATGATGTGCTACGTGATCGCTAGCGACACAGCTATGTTAGCATAACATAAACGCAGTGAAGCTGGAGGATGAATGATAACGTTTTTCCACTCGATAAAAGTTAACGTGAGGGTTCCTGATGGTTAGGGACAAATGCAATTGCATGGCAGGATGCTGTAAACTGACCAAACTTCAGTCAGGAGAACAACTGAGATAATCCATCCACAATACGAGGTTAGTCATTAATATACTGCAACAACACGGGAATAGAGCAGCTGCTAGAGAATTCAGCATTAATGAATCAATGGTACGGAACTGGAGGAAGCAAGAAAGAAAGGAAGCAAGCGCCTTATGGTCTAAAAAGTACGGTAGTCATTTTTGAGCACTTCATACTGTGATGTTTGCAGCATCAATATTGCATTATGTCATTTGCCACATTAACTTTTAAATCAAGTGACTATATCAAAAGTTTAAATGTATAAATGCACTGTGTAAATTAGCCCAGTGTACAAAATCATCAAATACATTTTGTGAGGTATTGAGCAAAACATAACGCAAGTAAATATGCAACCATAATGAAAGTTAAGTTATGAATAACTAACGAGCTATTCCCTTATTCACGAGGGTTCACAAGAGCAGGTTACTCCATGTTTTGATTCGTTAGATTTGTGCACAAGATGCCCTTCCTGAAGAAACCCCAAAGACTGAAATGGACATATTTAACTGATTATTTCAGTTCCTGTCCATACTTCTGAGAACAGGATAACACAGCACCACAACAAATGACATTAAATTGGCTTCACTATGTGCTTTACTGCCTTTTTACTTTTATGGTTTATATTTGCAATAAAAAAAACACATAGTACACCAAATTATCTGCTGTGCCTATACGCTCAGTTATCCAGTAAAAGGCCCATTAATGTGAAATTATTCTGAAAGGTCAAAAACACTAGACTGATGTGGAAGGTGGTGGTAAAGAACTCTACACCTGTATATTAAATTAAAGGTAACTGATTAATCATCAGACTGTCTGCTTTCAAAAACATTAGGAATTCATACACAGCTTCTTTTTTTATAGTAGACTTCTAAAACGTATAACAGACAGCTGGTGTTTAGAGTACAGTTGAATCAATAATATCTACAAATAGCATTAAAATGCTGGTCCATATGTTTATGTACCCAGTGAAAAAGCGCTCACTTTCCTTGCTGTATTAAAATACTTCTATTGTTTATTGTTGGTTTTAATTTATTTATTTAAACTGTTAAGTTTAACATGTCTGATTAGGAAAAAAAAAACCTGTGAATGATTTGCTTCAAGCGGCCCACGCTCAGTGTTCTGTGGTGAGGATGTTCTCAGCGGGTATCATGAATGGCGACAACCAGTCAGCATTCTTCCCTAAAATATTGTGCATTTGGTGACACAGAAACAGTATTATTTCAAAACTCTACTCATAGTTCAGGGCACCTTTCTCTGTCATTACCACAGTTAGAAATGCATTCTGGGATACCTGATTGCCCGGACACTGTCGACACTGTGTCAGTCTACTATCTGGGATCGATCTGTCTTGGCTTGCTGTTTGGAGTAAAAGACTGTCTGGGCAGTGACAGTTTTACAGTTACTTTAGCTGTTGTTAAATATTTTTAAGCTATTGCTTAGCTTTTTGCAGGGAAAAAACTGCCTTGGCTTTTAAGTTGTGCTGTGTCACTGAATAGTATGCTGTGTCAGTTTAATTGTGTTTATATAGTGCCAAATCACAACAACAGTTGTCTCAAGGTGGTTTATAGTTTATGGTTAAGACTCTATAATAATAGAGACGAAACCCCAACAATAAAAACATTCCCTATGACCAAGCCCTTAGCAACAGAGGGAATGATAGACTCCCTTTTAACAGGAAGAAACCTTTCTAGAACCAGGCTCAGAGAGGGGCGGCCATCTGCATCAATACTATTGATTATTTGTCCAAAATATCGTTATCGCAGGCAAAGATTTTTTGAGGCTATATTGCCCACTTCTACTAATAAGTATCCCTACATTTAATGTATATGAGTACCTGAACAATACTCAAAAAAATCAAAAAGTGTGGAATGTAGTTCTGGTTGCCATCTTGGAAGACTACATACTGAAGCATGTTTGTTTTTATATTTAGTGTACAAATCTGTGGATCTGGTAAACATACAGTATATACAGGCATGAGAATTACAACTCAAATCAGGTCTTAAAAGAAAAGTTTCAAAGGTGACCTTACAAATTGCACTAATTTATGTGCTATAACATTTTAATGAGCTTACAAAGTAGAGTCACAATCCATTTCTGCCTTCAGAATCAAACGGAACCTCTACACCATGCAAAGGACCCCTGCTAATAAAAAGCCTTTCTGTCTATATGACATGTGTCACTGATGAGAAATATTTTCATTTCATCCCTTCAGGCAAGTTTTTGTCCTGCCATTGATTCAATTCAATTCAATTCAATTCAATTTTATTTATATAGCGCCAAATCACAACAAATGTCGCCTCAAGGCGCTTCATAGATACAGAGAAAAGCCCAACAATCATATGACCCCCTATGAGCAAGCACTTTGGCGACAGTGGGAAGGAAAAACTCCCTTTTAACAGGAAGAAACCTCCAGCAGAACCAGGCTCAGGGAGGGGCGGCCATCTGCTGCGACCGGTTGGGGTGAGAGAAGGAAGACAGGATAAAGACATGCTGTGGAAGAGAGACAGAGATTAATAACAGATACGATTCAATACAGAGAGGTCTGTTAATACATAGTGAGTGAGAAAGGTGACTGGAAAGGAAAACTCAATGCATCATGGGAATCCCCCGGCAGCCTACATCTATTGCAGCATAACTAAGGGAGGATTCAGGGTCACCTGGTCCAGCCCTAACTATATGCTTTAGCAAAAAGGAAGGTTTTAAGCCTAATCTTAAAAGTAGAGATAGTGTCTGTCTCCTGAATCCAAACTGGAAGCTGGTTCCACAGAAGAGGGGCCTGAAAACTGAAGGCTCTCCCTCCCATTCTACTTTTAAATACTCTAGGAACAACAAGTAGGCCTGCAGAGCGGGAGCGAAGTGCTCTAATAGGGTGATATGGTACTACAAGGTCATTAAGATAAGATGGGGCCTGATTATTTAAGACCTTGTATGTGAGGAGCAGGATTTTGAATTCAATTCTGGATTTAACAGGAAGCCAATGAAGGGAAGCCAAAACAGGAGAAATATGCTCTCTCCTTCTAGTCCCTGTCAGTACTCTTGCTGCAGCATTTTGGATTAACTGAAGGCTTTTCAGTGAGTTTTTTGGACATCCTGATAATAATGAATTGCAGTAGTCTAGCCTGGAAGTAATAAATGCATGAACTAGTTTTTCAGCGTCACTCTGAGACAGGATATTTCTAATTTTAGAGATGTTGCGCAAATGGAAGAACGCAGTCTTACATATTTGTTTAATATGTGCGTTGAAGGACATATCCTGGTCAAAAATGACTCCAAGGTTCCTCACAGTGTTACTGGAGGCCAAGGTAATGCCATCCAGAGTAAGAATCTGGTTAGATACCATATTTCTAAGCTTTTCAGCGCCGAGTACAATGACCTCAGTTTTATCTGAGTTAAGAAGCAGAAAGTTAGTGGCCATCCAAGTCTTTATGTCTTTAAGACATTCCTGCAGTTTAACTAATTGGTGTGTGTTATCTGGCTTCATGGACAGATAGAGCTGGGTGTCATCTGCATAGCAGTGAAAATGTATGCTATGTCTTCTAATGATGCTGCCTAGGGGAAGCATGTATAATGTAAACAGAATTGGTCCTAGCACCGAACCCTGTGGAACTCCATAATTAACCTCAGTGTGTGAAGAGGACTCTCCATTTACATGCACAAATTGGAGTCTATTAGATAGATATGATACAAACCACTGCAGTGCAATACCTGTAATACCTACAGCATGTTCTAATCGCTCTAATAGAATATTATGGTCAACAGTATCGAATGCTGCACTAAGGTCAAGAAGGAAAAGCACAGAGATGAGTCCACTGTCAGAGGCCATAAGAAGATCATTTGTAACCTTCACTAAAGCTGTTTCTGTGCTGTGATGAGCTCTGAAACCTGACTGAAACTCTTCAAATAAACCATTCCTCTGCAGATGATCTGTTAGCTGTTTGACAACTACTCTTTCAAGGATTTTTGATATGAAAGGAAGGTTGGAGATTGGCCTATAATTAGCTAAGACTGCTGGGTCTAGAGATGGCTTTTTGAGTAAAGGTTTAACTGCAGCCACCTTGAAGGCCTGTGGTACATAGCCGATTATTAGAGATAGGTTGATCATATATAAGATCGAAGAAATAATCAATGGCAGGACTTCTTTGAGCAGTTTTGTAGGAATGGGGTCTAAAAGACACGTTGATGGTTTGGAGGAAGTAATTATTGAAGTTAACTCAGAAAGATCGATTGGAAAAAAAGAGTCTAACTTAACATCAATGGAACTAAGAGTAGCTGTAGATAATATTACATCTGTGGGATGATTATTGGTAATTTTTTCTCTAATGATAAAAAATTTTATTTGTGAAGAAGTTCATGAAGTCATCACTAGTTAACGTTAAAGGGATGGATGGCTCAACAGAGCTCTGACTTTTTGTCAGCCTGGCTACAGTGCTGAAGAGAAACCTGGGGTTGTTCTTATTTTCTTCAATCAGTGATGAGTAGTAAGCTGTTCTGGCTTTGCGGAGGGCTTTCTTATAAAGCAACAAACTATTTCTCCAGGCTAAATGATGATCCTCTAAATTTGTGACACGCCATTTCCTCTCCAGATTACGAGTCATCTGCTTTAGGGTACGTGTTTGAGAATTATACCACGGGGTCAGGTACTTCTGATTAGAGACCTTAGTTTTCACTGGAGCTACAGTATCCAGAGTCGTACGTAGTGAGGAGGTGAAATTATTAACAAGATAATCGACCTCTGTTGGGGTAGCGTTCAGATAGCTGCTCTGCTCTGTGTTGGTACAGGGCATTGACGATGATAACAGTGGCTGGATTATATTCTTAAACTTAGTTACAGCGCTTTCAGAAAGACATCTACTTTGATAAAGTCCACTCTCCACTGCTGCGTAATCAATTATTGTAAATGTAAATGTTATCAAGAAATGATCAGACAGGAGAGGGTTTTCAGGAAACACTGTTAAATGTTCAGTTTCTATGCCATATGTTAAAACAAGATCTAGAGTGTGATTAAAGTTGTGGGTGGGTTCTTTTACATTTTGAGAGAAACCAATTGAGTCTAACAACAGATTAAATGCCATGTTGAGGCTGTCATTTTTAGCATCTACATGGATGTTAAAATCACCCACAATAATTATTTTATCTGAGCTCAGAACTAAATTAGATATAAAGTCTGAGAAATCAGACAGAAACTCTGTGTAAGGCCCAGGTGGACGATAGATGATAACAAGTAAGACTGGTTTCTGAGTTTCACAGCTGGGGTGGACAATGCTAAGCATCAGGCTTTCAAATGAATTAAAAGTCTGTCTTGGTCTTTCATTAATTAATAGACTGGTGTGAAAAATTGCTGCCACACCACCCCCTCGACCTGTGCTTCGAGATTTCTGGTAGTTAGAATGACTCGGGGGTGTTGATTCATTTAAACTAACATAATCATCCTGCTGCAACCAGGTTTCTGTAAGGCAGAGTAAATCAATTTGTTGATCAATTATTAAGTCATGTACTAACAGAGACTTGGAGGAGAGAGACCTAATATTTAATAATCCACATTTCACTGTTTTACTCTTTGGTTCAGATGTGGATACTGTATTGTTCTTTCTTTGTGATTGTTTAAGTTGTTTGTTGCTGGTTTTTAGTTTGTTTTTTGTCTTTTTGGAAGCAGACACAGTCTCTATGGAGATGGGTTTTTGGGGGGGTAGCAGGAGGAGAGAAGCTGCAGAGAGGCGTGTAAGACTGCAACTCTGCTTCCTGGTCCCAACTCTGGATAGTCATGTTTTGAGGGGTTTAATAAATTTGTCGATATTTCTAGAAATGAGAGCTGCTCCATCCAAAGTGGGATGGATGCCATCTCTCCTAACAAGACCAGGTTTCCTCCAGAAGGTTTGCCAATTATCTATGAAGCCCACATCGTTTCTGGGACACCACTCAGACAGCCAGCAATTTAAGGAGAACATGCGGCTAAACATGTCACTCCTGGTCTGATTGGGGAGGGGACCAGAGAAAACTACAGAGTCCGACATTGTTTTGGCAAAGTTACACACCGATTCAATATTGATTTTAGTGACCTCCGATTGGCGTAACCGGGAGTCATTACTGCCGACGTGAATTATGATTTTATTGAATTTACGTTTACCCTTAGCCAGCAGTTTTAAATTTCCTTCAATGTCGCCTGCTCTGGCCCCTGGAAGACAATTGACTATGGTTGCCGGTGTCTCTAGCTTCACATGTCTGAGAACAGAGTCACCAATTACCAGAGTTTGACCCCCGGCGGGTGTGTCACCGAGTGGGGAAAAAACGGTTAGACACATGAACGGGTTGGTGGTGTACCTGGGGCTTCTGTTTAGGACTACGCTTCCTTCTCACCGTTACCCAGCCTTTCCCCAGCTGCTTGGGGTCTGCCGGGGAACAGCTAGCGGGGCCTACGCTATCTTCGGCTGCACCAGCTACAGGGGCCTGGCTAGCTAAGGGTGAGAGCAGGGTGCAAAGCCGAGTCTCCAATTCAGTAATCCTGGCCTCCAGAGCTGCAAATATGCTACATTTGTTACAGATATCATTACTGCTAAAGGAGGCCGAGGAGTAACTAAACATCTGACACAATGAGCAAGAAAGTGCAGAAGGGACAGGTGAAGTAGCCATGGTGCTAACGGGTCGGCTACGAGCTAAGCTAGCGAAACAGTACAGAGACAGTGAGTGAATACTATAAATTAGGTAGTGAGTACACAGAAAGTGTGCTTCGGATGAAGCACGTGAAGATTATACTGTGAAAAAAGAATGTATTTAAAAGTTGTTAATTAAACTGCTAAGCAAATAAGCTACTCAGAAACACCACTGTGTTTGAGCAGGAACAGGAAGCGATACTATACCACAGAGCGAGCGAGCGAACACCAAGTTGGTGTTCCAAGAACACCTGCCATTGATGTTACTGTATGTCAAAATGAAAGGGAGAATGTGACATTGCTACACAGTCCCCTCCTTCCATGACTTTCACTATTCCTCCGACAGCTATAGCACCACTTACCATCTCTACCTCTTTGCCTGCCTAAGCACAGAATAGTCCTCATTCTATGGCATCCATTATAAAAAGAAGTGGCTCTATCACCATGAAGAGCGATTAATGATTCCTCTCTAGGATGCACCCACAAATAGCTGACACCTGTCTTTTCAGGAGACTGTAAAAATATAAGCAGGTAGAGTAAGAAGTAATGACACTAGCTCAATAATGAATTCAGTGGAGAGTACAAGCAGATTTTGAGCTTCATCATAACTCTCTAGAACCCCCCCCCCCCAAAAAAAAAGCCAAAAAAATAAATTTTATGGTGACCTTGCATATAAAATAAAATACACAAGTAGATATAAGATATGCGCATATGAGAAAGAAATACATAGATTTTGATGATGAATTGCACAGCTTTCTGCTTTCCCAGAACAGAGCAATGTCATTAATGTTTTGCTTCCAATCACACTTTCCTGCTTTTTCATGCAAACCCTTTTCATCCCCTTTCTTTGTTCCTGCCCATCTTTCTCACTCCATCTTTTCTTTTCTACCTTTCTCCTCATTGCCACAGATGTTGTCTTGATCAGCGTTCTCCCTGCTTCTGTCCCTCCTTCCGATCTTAGTTGGCTTATGTGTCGCCCCCACAAGCTGCTGCAGCAGACTGAGGTCTACGGTTGCTCATTAGTGACAAGAATAGTGGCCCAGTAAGATGGAATAGAAGGAATAAAAAAATGATGCGGGCAAGACCAGATGATGCCGAGCAGAGCAGCAACATTATTGAGTAATGAGACTGATTTAATCTGAAATAGATGTAGCCTCTGTAGGTTCTACAGCTGTTCTTTGTCACTAATATTATCTTGCAGATGCTTGTAGCAAAGTTGATGACATTCTGATGAAGAGGCAGGTGAAACAAACAGCCAAACATTATCTATTGTTATTCTTCTTATTAATGCTTTCCGCAAAGCAGTAAAGTAGCACCTTTTGAGAAACTAGCTAATGAGTTGGAAACAGGTACCTGTTAGTGTGAAGAAGAAAGTTTTCACAGGTCTGCATAAAAAAACTAGGTTCTCCGTGATTCTAATGTTAGAACCACATTTAGCAGCAGTAACTAATGTTTTTTATTCATCACCAGGAAAGAATACTGGCCAACTCTTCTTTACAAAATTGGTTTGCACACATTCGCTCTTAGGATACCACCCCAATTGTCACAAACTCATATCACATCGACGCCTGGACTTTGACTAGACCATTGCAGCTCCAGATTGGAACTGGTACAAATTTAGCAATTCCGATTCCACCATCAATTAGATTCCTAATCGATTCTCATTGGCTCTGCTTGGGGAGTCACCACCATCGCTAAACAGCATACCAATGGCATTGCATTCATGCAAAAAAGTAATTTATTGCACATACTACACAGAAGACTTTTCTTAACAGTAATGCATTATGTCACTAATTACTCCTAGGAGAAAGTAATCAATTATACTACTTGTTGCATTACTTTCACATGTCTCCATAAAATAATCTGAAACACATTGTCTCATAATTACCATTTAAAAATATAAATCTGAGGCTACAATCCCACACACCAACACAAATCCCTAACTCTGACGTCGGCAACCTTTAACATCAAGAGTCATTTTACTTCCTTCAAGCAAAAAGAGAAAAAGACAGACGAGCTGATGTAATTGTGAGAGAACAGACTAATAATTATTGTATTCATATTCAACAGAATTAAATAGGGTTACGGTTAACCCTGATTCTAACCAGTAACTCAGGAGCCACATGCAGCTATTTAGCAGCTGAAGAGCCAAATGCTCTGCCCTATGCTAATGAGGACACACATATGATTTTTCTCTTAGTATTTAGGTATGAACATAAAGCACAGCACAGATATAAAAACCAGCACAAAGAGACTTTAAAGCTATCCCCACAGTGATTCTACTTTAGAAACATGGACAGGCAGAAATGCAGATTGCGGCCTAACTGCTCAGTCATTTGTTATTGGTTGAAGTTCAGAATCTGCCTACTGGGTTGTAGTCAGCATTCACTTAGCTAACATCACTCTGGCTTCTTGGCTAGCGCTAGCATGCTATCTGTGCAGGTGCTTGCAAAGAGCCAAAGTTGTGTTAGCAGTATAATGCAGTTGTTTCTATCCTGGATGGAGTTTGTACTCTACCATCACACTTTTGTGCTATAAAAATGTCCATAGCCAAGCTGCAGACTGCACCACTATTTACCTCCTCCGGCACATGAACTGAAATCAGCTGATTGTAGTGCTAGTGAAGTGGTACTGATAAGCAGAATCATTAAGCTAGCAGACTAACAGTTCAAGGAATTGAACTACTGGGATTCAGGTCTCTAATTGCAGCACCTTCATTCTTTTCTTCTCAGTCATTCTGCTGTAGATTTGCTGCTGTGATCTAGTGACCCATCTACGCTTAGGATTGGGTTGTGTTATAGCCACATGCTAAAAAAAAAAGGCTGATTTTCAAAAAAAACAAAAGATATTACATTTCAAAGGCAAATACATTTTGACGTTACATTTTTTCTGTTCAAATATTTTCATTTCGTGGGTCATAAATAGAGAAAATTTACTTTAAAAGGGGTGAATATTAAACCCCGAACACAAAATGTCTTGCCAACGACCTAGTGGATATTAGGAGCTTACTCCATGAGTACCAGTCATGATGTTGACAAGCAAGCCAGACATTGTTTTTTGCACCTCCTGCAGTATGTGCACATCACGCCTCTCCTTTTTGCATCCCACTTGGGAATTAAGTCTCAAAACCCTCTAAAATAGACCAATTGAACTACCATACCATATGATACCATATGAACCCTCGTGGACCTTGAGGTCCTCTGGTACTGGCCTTTTGATTGTCCCTAAAGTCAGGACACAAACTCACGGAGAGGCAGCTTTTCAGTGGTATGGACCTCGTCTGTGGAACAGCCTGCCGGAGGAGCTCAGGGCCGCAGAGAACGTACATGTTTTTAAGAACAGGCTCAAGACCCACCTTTTTAATTTGGCTTTTACTTAACGTTTATTTATTTTATGCTTATTCTATCCTGTTATTCTATTGTTAATTTAGGTTTTACCTAATATTTATTGATTTTATTCTTATTCATTTTTTAATCTTCTTACTCTATTTATATTTATATTTATATTGTATCCCGTTCTTATTTATTTTATCTTTTTATCCAGTATATATCCTATTGTGTCATATCTCTAGTGTTTCCTCTGAGGGCGCTCTCTGCACCGGGGCTGTGATTGACCGTGGCAGCTGGGGCTCTGGGGGTCCTCTCAGCCTAGCTGGGGGGCTTCTTTGCCTCCCTCCTGCTGTGTGCCCAGCCTGGAGGCTGCGGTCTGTGACCGGCTTCCGGTGCAGACGGCTCCCCAGGATAGTGTTTCCTCACATGGCTCATGCGTACCCAGTCCAATTTTACTTTTTAAGTGTGCGCGTGTGTGTGTGTGGGGGGGGGGGGGGGGGGGGGGGCTGCTTTTAACCATGTAAAGCACTTTGTGCTACATTTTTTTTTTTTGTATGAAAAGTGCTTTATAAATAAAGATTGATTGATTGATTGATTGAATTAACTGAGACACTTATGCATTAAACAGCGATTTGCCTGTCACTTTTATGACTCCATTCAATTAATTATCACAGCATCCCTTTAAAGAACAATTAGTTCATCTCAAAGAAGACCTCTGCTAGAAACACCAACAGCCTTTTGGGGCATCAGAATTTGAGAAGAATCTGTTAAACTGTTGAAAATATATAGAAAAGGGAGAGGGGAATTTGAGTTCCCAAACATTAGTATTTACAGTCATATCGGGGGGAAAAACAAAACAAAACTGGCACATGTGATATGCACATTGAGTTGATAAATATAATAAAAGCAATTTACTTATTGATTGAGCTCAGTCAACAGAGACTTTAATAAAACAATTTGAGTAACTGTAATGATGAGGGCTGACAGTGGCCCATAAGGCTTTGTGCCACTTAGAATGTTCTAGCATTGATTTTCTCTTTTTCAATATAAGTGAAATGCCTATGAGCTTTTTGAATGATTTTGTTCAGTGTGCTGGGTGATGTTCCACACAGCAACACTGAGTGATAGCAGGTCTTTGCTGGTCACTGGTTTCAGTTGTTTTATGTTTGTTGACTTCCTGTCCAACTTAAATACTTGGGTTATTAAGTGTACTCAAACTTCTACAAAGTGCAACTGACTTTGAATGCCTTACTTTTTCAGTTTAAAAAAAACTGGTTGTACCTCCACTTCTTCGTATTATAAGTAGTAACATCAATGGACCCCAAAGTTAACACCATCTTTTACTTCCATAGTGTTATCTTTTTTATGTCAAATACGATGCATGTTGGTTTTGTTTTATACCTCTGTTAACACAAAAATCTATTCACATTGTCTTCAAAAACACACAAGACTGACGTTTATGCAACTTAGAGGACAATAGTAATGTTAATGGTAATGATTTAATCATTTTCAAGACTTGTGACATTGGATTTAAGACCTTGGATGACACTGAAAGATTGAAAAGATTATTGCATTTTAGACAGAAACCTATTTAAATAGCAGCATTAATGACGGAGTGGAGCATTTCACTGAGATGTGCCATAACTCTGCTTCCTTACACCATGGGTAGCAAAAGCAATGAAGGCCATTATAAGGAAATGAAGCAGCCAAAGCACCCCATTCAGAACAATACCGCCTGAACAACCCTTTCAATCATAAAGCACCCATTGGAGGCATCATCTCTAATGCAGCCATTACCTGTTCCTCTAAATCTATTAACTCAATTATTCTGTTTCACTGAGTTCATTGTTACTTCTAAATGTGAGATATAAAAATGGGAAAGACTTTGGAAGAGTTTCATTTCGGACTGAAAGGTCTCCCATTTGCTGACGTGACATTTTGTTACAAAGTGACTGAGTACACCCAGTTAAAGGTAGTGATGGTGTTGTGTTTTAGTTGTGTTCGCTAAAGATGGCAGTTGTATTCAGTAACATCATGCTAAGTGGCTAAAATGAAACCAGTCACTTCAAAATCGTGAGCTCCACTCTTCTTTTATTCTACTGTATTAATTTATTTTGCGCCTGTGTTCAGATGCGATGAGGCGTTTTTCCATGCAGGAAATCTTCTGAGGAAAGTGCTACAGTGTTTCATTATAGTCTTTTATTCACACTGCTTTCCGCTTTGACGTCAATTGATTTTTGTCAGCCGCCTTTTGTGATGAAAGCTGGTTGTTTGCAATGTTAAATGGTTCTGACCGCTTTGCTCCTCTAGACATCTTGGTTTCCATTCTTGATTTGAGAAATTAATTTGTCTTTCCAAGCATCATGCATGCTTGCATCAGTCCCCCCACACCACCCTGGTAGTATTTTATGTCTCAATACCTCCCTTTCCTTGCCTTCCTCCTCTTGTTTCTTGTCTCAACCACAAAGTCTGCTTTTCTTTTTTTTTCTTTTTTAGTACCCTGTGGTTTCGCTCCATGCTGCGTAAATGACAAACTGTCAGTTCCACTGGGGGAGAAGGGGGCGAAAAAAAGAGTCTGCGGCTGGTTTCTGGACCCAGCTGGACCTTCACGTCACCCTCTACACCAGATGGGCCTGGCAGATTGCACTGGGCTCACTCCAACCACCAGCTCATTTGTACTGATTGTCTGAATTTCTTTGCTCTCTGTTCATGGACACAATAAAAAGTTAGAGTGGGGCCAGAATTAAACAAGACAAACATCAATAGTTGTCTGGAGGGCATAGTAGTACTCTGAGACATGCTTCATTCACCTCCAACAACTAATGAGCTGTCTTGGGCAAGTCATTGGTCACATTTAAAAACTAAAAAACTTTAAACTGTCTCCCAAAAAAATGTACAAAACTTTTCGCTGCTTCCTCTAAAGGTCCTCACAAACACTGAGTCCAAATAGCATTTAGGCAAAGTCATTAGCAAAAGGGCGACTTCTCCCACTGTGAGTTATTACTTAAATTAAGCCAAAAACGAGTTAACGCAAATTAAACCGCATTGCAATTAAAACCTTTAATGCAGTTAACGCAGTTAGCGCATGCAGTTAAAATCAAGTAATCAGGATCAAGTAATCGCGATTAATTGCGATTAATTACAGACAACTGTGAGATTAATTCGTTTTGTTTTGTTTTTAATTTATTGACAGCACTATTAAATACAAATATAAAGTGCAACTGCTTGCTTTGTACGACTGGTTTCCATCTTTGCAGTCAAGTTTTCATTGTTATCTTATTATACGAAGTATGCCTTGTAAAGTATCCCAAGGTTGGTTATGTGTCAGTCACCAACAAATACAAGCAGGAGTGGAGATGAGTTATGACTCATTGTGTGTTGTGTAGCGACACAACCAGCAGTGTGAAGTCTGTTGTCTGATCTGGCAAGCCGTGACATTTTCATGTAGACACTTTTCAGCATAGAACCTTATGTGCACAATACAGCAGATGGCGGTGGAGCAGATCAGTGACAAAGAGCACGGGCTATAGTGAAGAGCTCCAAAGACATCGAATCAGTAACCAGTAATGAGTTTGACAGAGAGCATATGCACTCAGCTAATCATGTAGAGATAAAAGAAAATAATAAAGAAGTATAAGCAGTGAAACTTTATCTTCCTTGACAGGACTGGGAGACTTTAACTGTAATTAAAATTGTAGATTTTAAACTACTGACTTAAATCTGTTTACTATTTCCACACTTTGGACTTCCTCACTTTTACCTGGCAGTGCTCAGAAATATAAACGAGACCCCTGACTGTGGGATCTCTACATTTCAAAGTCTGAGTCATGAAAAACTGTCCATTAGTTCACAGTAGTAGACAGCTTTCGTGACGGCTGCATTTGGGCTGGATTCCCTCCCCTGGTCCTGTCTGTCAGAGCAAATGAGCTTTATTTAAAAGTCAGCAACAGACGGACAACTCAGAGGAGCCGGTTTGAGGTTCCCTTGGTGCCTTGTTAAAGATCAGTGAGGCTAAACTGTTGCACTGACAGATCAGAATGATGCTAGGCAACTGGCCATCATACACACACACACGTACTTATGTATAACACATGCAAACCTCGTCAAAGCCAAGCGCACACCCATACATAACGGACACAATCAGGTTTTCAGCCACGTCCCATCATGATGCTATTTTATATGCTGCTGAGCAGATTTCGCGTTTCAGATAATGCCAGCAAGTGTGTGTGTGTGTTCGACTACACCTGCTCATTTAGGTTGGCCTGAGGCAAACTGTTATCAGTACTCAGCGGGGCTGTTCGAGATATAACTACTACACACACATACACCCTCACAAGCACATGTGGGAATAGCTCAGAGCTCCCCAATCCCCCCCCCCCCCCCCCCCCCGATTCCCCACTGTGTGAGAGGCAGGCTCATTTTCCCACCCAGTGGTTAGCCTCTCGCTTAAGAGAACCTGCACGCAGCATTGAGCCTCTGGCAAATGCTTGTGCCCACACACACACACATGCACAAACGCAGAGTATGGTGATTCCATCACTTACTAATACTCAGCCAATACTTACAGAAGCAAGACTCTGTGGCAAAGTGTATTAATTGTGTTAAAATGGCTTGCTTTTTGTACCAAGAAGTAAGGAAGTTCATGTCCCGGCAACGTGAGAAATACAGGTGGAAATGCACATACCCACACACACACACGCATGCACGCCTACACACACCACAGTCTATCAAAGCAACATGCATGTTTTTGCAATCCCAACAGGTATGAGGGAACAACAGGGAGCAGCGTGCCTGCTGGTGTCAGTCACACATTTGAAGAAAACAAAGGCAATGAAATGTCTGTCAGAACAGTCTGGCTGTGTCAGGAGAAAATAGAGAGTGGAGAGAAGGCATGTCAGTCACAACCAAAGAGGTTCTCACAAACACAAATGGAGGAATCCTACCGTGAGCATCACGATAGTAAGCGTGAGTGACACTCCGAAAACGCTCCTGACCAGCAGTGTCCCATATCTGAGAGAGAAGGGAGGAAGGAAGAGCAGGATGAACAGAACATTGGTTGGCATAGTGAACAACTAAATAGATAGATTAATAGCTTAGCAGTTTAGCAACTAAATCTAAAACAGCATCTTTATGTTAAGACAAATTCTGCATTGAGTGTGGAGGTTGGAATTTGTAGAACACAAAGCCAAAAGGCTAATTAAGTGATTACAAGCATATATACATATATATATACATACATATATATATATATATATATATATAGGGTAGGGAGCGGTTTGACCGGTAAATTGAGAGCTTCGCTTTTACACTCAGTTCTCTCTTCACCACGACGGACCAGTGCAGTGTCCGCATCACTGCGGCCGCAGCACCAATCCGTCTGTCGATCTCCGGCTCCCTTCTCCCATCACTCGCGAACAAGACCCCGAGATACTTGAACTCCTCCACTTGAAGCAGGAACTCATCCCCGACCCAGAGTGGACACTCCACCCTTTTCCGGCTGAGAACCACGGCCTCAGATTTGGAGGTGCTGATCCTCATTCCTGCTGCTTCACACTCGGCTGCGAACCGTTCCAGTGCGAGCTGGAGTCCCTCACCCGATGAAGCCAACAGAACCACATCATCCGTGAAAAGCAGAGATGAGATTCTGAGGTCACCAAAGTGAAAGCCCTCAGCCACTTGGCTGCGCCTAGAAATCCTGTCCATTAAAATTATGAACAGAATCGGTGAGAAAGGGCAGCCCTGGCAGAGCCCATCACCCACCAGGAACGAGTCCGACTTATTGCCAGCAATGCGAACCAAGCTCTTGCAATGGTTGTATAGGGATCAAATGGCCCGTAGCAATGGGCCAGACACCCCATTCTCATGTAGCACTTCCCACAGGATACCCGAGGGACACGGTCGAATGCCTTCTCCAAGTCCACAAAACACATGTAGACTGGTTGGACAAACTCCCATGCACCCTCAAGTATCCTTGAGAGGATGAAGAGCTGGTCCAATGTTCCGCGACCAGGACGAAAACCGCATTGTTCCTCCTGTATCTGAGGTTCAACTAGCGTACGAACTCTCCTTTCCAGCACCCTGGCATAGACTTTCCCAGGGAGGCTGAGGAGTGTGATCCCCCTGTAGTTGGAACACACCCTCCGGTCCCCCTTCTTAAAGATGGGGACCACCACCCCAGTCTGCCAGTCCAGGGATACTGCCCCTGATCTCCACGCAACATTGCAGAGGCGTGTCAACCAGGACAGCACTACAACATCCAGAGCCTTCAGGAACTCAGGGCTGACCCCATCAACACCAGGGGCTCTGCCACCAAGGAGTTGTTTAACTGCCTCAGTGAACTCGCCCCAGAGGTCGGGTCATCACCCTCATCCCCAGACTCTGCGTCCTCCTTGGAAGACGTGTCAGTGGGATTAAGGAGGTCCTCGAAGTATTCCTTCCACCACCCGACAATTTTCTCAGTTGAAGTCAGCAGCGCTCCGCCAGCACTATACACAGTGCAGGTAGAGCACCGCTTTCCCCTCCTGAGACGCCTGACCGTTTGCCAGAATCTCTTCGGGGCAGTCCGAAAGTCTTTTTCCATGGCCTCTCCGAACTACTCCCACACCCAGGTTTTTGCTTCAGCCACTGCCGAGCCGCATTCCGCTTGGCCTGTTGGTACCTGTCAGCTGCCTCCGAAGTCCCACAGGCTAACCAAGCCCAATAGGACTCCCTCTTCAGCCTGGTGGCTCCCTTCACCTCTGATGTCCACCATTTGGTTCGGGGATTACCACCACGACAGGCACCAACCGCCTTGCGGCTGCAGCTCAATGCAGCAGCTTCGGCAATGGAGATGCTGAACATGGTCCTTTCAGACTCAATGTCCCCCGTCTCCCTCGGAATGCTGTTGAAACTCTGCCGGAGGTGCGCGTTGAAGATCTCACGGACTGGGGCCTCCGATAGGTGTTCCCAGCACACCCTCACTACGCATTTAGGTGCACCAGGTCTGTCCAGCGTCCTCCCCCGCCACCTGATCCAACTCACTACCAGGTGGTGATCAGTTGACAGCTCAGCCCCTCTCTTTACCCGAGTGTCCAGAACATATGGTCGCAGGTCTGGTGATACGATTACAAAATCGATCATCGACCTGCGGCCTAGAGCGTCCTGGTGCCACGTGCACTTATGGACACTCTTATGTTCGAACAAGGTGTTTGTTATGGCCAAATTGTGATTTGCACAGAAGTCCAATAACAAAACACTGCTCAGGTTCAGATCAAGGAGGCCGTTCCTCCCAATCACGCCCGTAAAACAATAAAAAACAGACTAGGAAAAAATAGCGTCTGTGGAAGAGATGTGGAAGAGAAGGACACAATTACAAATGACCAAAAAGAACAAATTCTCTTCTCGCATTTGACAAAAAAAATCGTCATGATTCCCAAGATGTGAAAATATTCTGTGAACTGATGAGACAAAAGTTTTGGAAAGTTTGCAGAATATCTTCCATGAGAATGTCTGGCCATTCATTTGTGTCCTTAAGCTCAAACACATTTGGGTTATGCAGCAGAACAATTACCCAAAACACACCAGCAAGTCTAAATGGCTCAGACAAATAAAATGAAGGTTTTAGAGTAGCCTAATCAAAGTTTCACAGGAAATCCAGTCCTTTCTAAGCTCCAGCTCCAGCCTTTTGTTAATGTATTAAATTCATTTTGCACTACAAAAATTCTACACACACCTCCTAATGACGAAGTGAAAAACGTTTGGTTGAACTTCTTGCATATTTAATTAAAATGATGCTCAATACTCTATAATTACAGACTCAAGTCTTTTTGAGTTGAAGAGACATCCGACACATGATCAGTGGAAACAGAATCTTATATACACATTTTTGTTTTTTATTTTTAATACATTTGTAAGAATTTAAAATGAATGTAATCTATTTTGGAATAAAGCTGTAACACAATAGAATGTGGAACAAGTAAAGATGCAGATGCACTGTATATTCAGGTTTCTACTGAACGTCACATAGTCACAGTCCACTGACTCAAGTTTTATAGAGGATGCTGTTTATCAAATTTAACTCCTCTGAACATTACCATTCTTCCCTTGTACTGAAGAAATCATTAACGGCCTTCACTCTTTAATGTTATCCCATATTTCTCCTTTTCTGGTACCTGCTGTTGTAACTTGTGTTATCACTCACCAAAACAGCTTGCACTTTCTTGAATGAATCTCCAGCATGTGATTAATTGGTTTTGCTCTCACTTTTATACTTCTTTAATTCCATTTACTCCATTCAGTCAATTTTAACTAATGAGAAAAACCAACTAAAATAGATCAAACATTTTAGATATGTCTCTACAGGTGATCCCGTCATCATCGGAGACATGTCAAATCAAGAACATGAGCCAAAGTAGAACCAAATATGCTAAAATGACACCTATGATAAAACATCCTAGTGCAGATAAGGATGTTTTATCATAGGTGAGTGCGTTATAATGAAAGTAGTCTACAGCGAATCAGAAGTGGATTTTTTTTACTGCTTTCTGCTATACACGTGTAAGGATAATTATTGAGTTCTTGTACCTACAAGACCCAATGTTAATATTAAATGAGCTTGAAAGTTGTACAGTTGTTGCTTATCAGCACAGACTGACTCAGACTAATTGCAACATGATGGCAATCTGTCCGCATTTATAAATCAAACATTAGTTGCAAATCTTTGTAAGTCTGTCTGAGAGCGATTGCAGTCAGTCCCAGTTAGGCAACCTGTGCAATCATCTTACAATCAAAAACACTTTTCCCAAGGTTTGTGGTCTTACACGTTAAACCTGTGGGCGACCAGTTGGTGCAACTACCAAGCTACCAATGCAAAAACATTCAGAGCAGTTAATGGATAACCAGCAACTTTTCTTAGTTTCATGAAGGCTATCATCCCGTTTTTACCTGTGTGTGACTCAACCATAAAACAATATTACAGGATTTTTGAAAAGTTTTAAAGATTTGACTGAATTACTTGATTTTTTTTTTTACTGCCATAAACATTTTGGTAATAGTGCAGCTTAAACTCAGCAGTCACATTTCCACTTATGCTATAATGTAATTAGTCTAAAGATACGTCAAGTTTCATTAAACTAATTCATGAAGTATCACCTGAAATATGCCATCTGACACACAGACAGATGGATGAACATGGATGGATTAAAGATGAGAAAGATAAAGAGAGAGAGGGAGAGAGCGTTAGCATTGTGTAATTGAGGTGCAAAAAACCATCAGACAGTAGCTAATGCGGTTTTGGAACGGCCAAGAGTCATTGGTCTCTCTCTGCCTGTCTGTGTCTTTTGTTGATAACTTCCAGGCTTGATAATCTGATGGAAAGTCTGCAATTCCCTCATGTGTCTTCAGTCAGGCAGAGCGGCAGGCTAATTGACTGATAGAGATTAACTAAGGCCCCATTAAGTCATCATTTGCACTTTTTGCCCCTCCCATAGCAGGAAATGAAGATGTATGGGAGACGTATTTTACACCATGGATAATAGTTGCTGGAGATTTATTATTAAAAAAATAACCCACACGTACGTTTGGACAGGAATGGGGGAAGAAAAAGAAGATTTATTCGTTTTAAAGAGAGATATTGTGGATTTGGGTTCTTACCTGCAGTTTGACCTTCACAGCATCAATGGTCATAACTTTATTCTGAAAGACAAAAGAGAAAAATGATAAATGCTAAAACACAGCTGTAGACAGAAAGCCAGAAAGCCAGGTAACAAGACAAAGGGGAAAAAAGTCAAACAGTGATAAGAACTTTTGCTACAAGCGCATAAAAAAACAGAATACAGAGGCATCAGAGTGAGACTAAATGATGCTTTCAGGTACTGCTGAAGGAATTTGTTTGATTCCCAGAAGAAGAGCTTAGAAAGTAAGACAAGCTATGCATGCAAAGGCTGATGTATTACAGTCGGCTTACTGTGACCACCGTTGTTGTAATAAGGGCTTGGCCTCTGCTGTAAGGCTCTCTTTTATCACTGTGATATTGCCAGCACACTGTACTATCTATAGCTCTATGCGTGTACACCTTTTGTTATGATGAAGCCTTTTGTTTCAGGGAGTTGCATCATTTACCCGCATGACTACTGTCAAAGCACATGCGCAAACACAAATACAAAGGCGTCTCAGTACTTCTGCCATGTCACGTTATGCAGAAAGTGTTAATGGTCAGTGATGGCAGCCACTCCTGCATGTTCTGCAGTTCTTTTAGTGTAAACAGGGAACTTTTCCATCAATGCAGGGAGTGCGATAATACTGGCAATGCACACACCTCTTTGGTTGGGACACAACAGGAATCTCAGCAACCGTTTCCACTCTTTCAAGCAGATACAGGTAAAAAAAAATTACATCAGGGAAGCCAATTTCCACTTGGTTCAAAGCCCTTAAAAACCTGTTTTGCTCTGCATTTTTAGAATGTCTTGCCACCCCAGTGCAAATATGATCTTTGACACATCACCATCCACTTTGTACTTGATGGGATGTCGCCGCAACACATGAGCTTTGATGTTGTTCTCCTTCGCTATAGTCTCGGCAGTTGCTTGCCCTACACCCAAACGCTGAGGGTACAGGGACTCCATAAACTATTCCTTTGTTGATGAGCCCAAATCATTTGGTATTCTGTGGCATGCTTTGTGCTCTCTGTGGGGTGAAACCACCAAGAGTTCTGCAGCTGGATAAGCAGTATCAGTTGCTTTGTGGCAAAAACAAAAATCCAAGAAAAACAAGTGCTTTCTGAAAGGAAAGATGATGGGTATAAAAACTTTGAGTTCTTTCTAGTTCGTAGAGTTGTCACAAGGGAAATAAACTCAGGAGCAAAAATGGGTTGAATTAATGATGTTTATTGGCTTGCTCAAGGTCAATATTGGAAACCAGACATGCCTGTAGAAACATATCCTGCCTACTAAAGTTCGTCTTTAAATAACACTACTAATATGCACCAGGAAATAAGTGGCAGTTTTGCTCAAATGAAAATATGACGAAGATGCTTCAGATACTCCAGATTTCTAAATACATCCAATCTAAAACCAAAGCCTCCGTTCTAATTTTATATTCCTTAGGTCTGGCACTTATGGACTGATGTAAGACAATCAATATGTCTGAACAAGAAGTTTCAAATCTTTGCAAACGACCTATTTTTGGCTCAATGCCGAACTCTGGGATTCTAACTGTCTGCTTGAGAATTATTTTGGCTCTTGCGACAGCTTAATGTACACTGCTGAAACACTCAAAGAAGCAACGTCTGGAGCTTTAAAAACAATCTACAAAACAGTGCAGTTGTACATTTCTTGAAAAAGCATTGTTGTGTGAGGTCTTTCACAAACTCTTCTCTGTCTCTTCTTAGTCATTCTATATTTCAGTGTACAAAGGTGACTATTCTTAGAGCAAATGTGTCCCTGCAAAAGTGCAACAACATTAAGCTTTCGTATTTTGCATATTTATTTTTGATTGATTCATCTGTACCTTATCACATTTCATAATAAAAATAGCACCTTCTCAGAAACTGTTGTAAGTTGCAGGTCAAGTCATGGTTACCCACAGAAAGATGCCAATTTACTGCAGAAAGCAGGCTTACTAACACTTAAAGAACCAGCTGGAAGCTGAATACCAGTAGCTGTAAACAGATAAAATTTCTACAGACCTTCTACAAAAATATGTTCAATGATTGTATAAAAAAATATGTAGTAGTCTCCAGCTGTGAGTCCATGGTGAAACCTGCATTTTTAAAAATAACCATATATCTATTTAGATTAAAGTCTTACGAAATATGGTACGATCAATTGTATTAAATTTCAATTTAGATTAATATAGATGATAGATTAGTGTGTGAATTAGGGTTTTGCTGAGTTATGAATGATAAATAAGTGTCTTTACTTTCATAGTCAGAGCCCCTCAAGCTCAGTTTCCAAAAACTCAACATTAAACAGTCAACAGAAGGAAAACAATGCAGTATTATATAAAAAAAAAAAGGATACACAATGTAAAGATATAGTACATGATATACAGTTCTTAACCACAGCTGTTCATGTTTATCATTGCACAGATAATTTTTCTATTAAAGTTTTAAAACACGAAGAGGTGAACCTATACATGTTTTATAAGTCTTTGTCCAATTCCAAACTAGCTAGCCTATGTAGTAAGCTAGCTAGCCAGCCACTAGCAGCTAACTGAATAGCTCGCTTATCATAAACTGAATTTCTAACCACCTCGTGTTGCCTAGTTATGTACTTGTGGGTAGCTAAACTGTAGGTTGTTAACTAGTTAGCTATCTACAGCTGATAAACAGCAGATCTTATTTCAAATAAATGTTGATAGCAGAAAAAAATAAGAAGCCTGATTAACCCCAGTCTGAAATCAAAGACTTGTCAAAAATAATTAAGACTTTTTAAAAGGAAATGTCTCACTTTTTTACTGTATAATCGATATTTGCAAAAGGACATTAACAAAAATAACAACAACCACACAAAGAACTATGTCAAAAAATATGAGTATGATGCAAAAATTTAACTGAATATTTCTGCAAGCCTGCCCTTCAGCATAGAAACAGAAACTTTTTCTAAGGGTTCTGCAAACCCACAGGTTGTAGCATGTACTGTAAATCTGTTGACCTTTCCATTTCCATTTTGATGGATGAATGTGTGTGAATGTTTAAGAGCCAACACATGAGCAGCAGGCACAAAGGACAACTTAGCTTTTTGCTTTCAGCAGCAGGACCACTCTGAGAAAAATGAAAAAATGAACAGGTTAGTTTGACCAAAAGTGAAAAAAAACCTCATCAGAATCACAGTCAGAGACCTAAAGGCGAATCTTTTGAGTCACAAGTGAAACAAGAAAGGAACTGACCGCTGAATTGTGTGATCTGCTGCTCCACTTTTAGCTGTTGAAAAATTGAAGTTATGATTGCTTTCCACCTGTGGATGAAAAAGCCCTTTTCACTGAGGTGGCATCTCCTGACTCTCAATCACAACTAACAACTGTGGGCAGACTGCCACATCAGACAGCAAGGAAACCGATTTTTAAGGAAAGAAAGCTGCAAAATATAAGAGGGCCAGTGGTTTCATAAGTTAAAGCATATACCTAAGTAACACACACAAAATCAAGGCTCCTAATAGAGCCTAATATTTTCTGAGTAGGTCAAAGCTGATTAGTGAATTCGTCTGGGAGCCACAAATCACAGGCTAGCATGTGTGTAGGCAGTCGCATCCACAGGGCATAAATGAATATAAGCTAATTACAAGAGCAAATAATGCATAAATATTTGGTCACTCTACTTAATGTTGCATAACTAACTTTTAATTTTCATACTGATCTCTGCTTTGCAGTTAAACTGTAGACACAGAAACTGTGTTTTGGGGTTTGAAGCCTTGAGCAATTGACCCATTCACTAACAGTATTCTTCCCCTCATTCTTAATGCATTTCATCCATATTACATGGGATATTGTGAGTTGGAGTTAGTTTACTTTACAAATGGAAACCACTTACTAGCTCCTACGCCTCATTTTGACTGCATTAAAGGGCACTTATGCCTGGAAAGAATAGTTGCTCAAGGGCAGCCTCTGGAAGCAAACAGTGAGGTTATGGAATGCAGAACTGTTTATGCACACAGAAGCTTCTTCCAGTGCTGAGTTGTTCTAGCAAGATATAGCAGCTTGTAACTAATAACTGATCTAATTCATTGTCAGTGGCTGCAAATAAGCACAATGATATTTGAGTGTTTTGTTACAAAGATACCATCACTTCCTGTCCGAAATGTGGGTAGAGGTTTTTAGATCACTCAAAACTAAAACCAAAGCCATCAGAGTAGTATTGACATATGGGGCATAACCCGTTCAGTTTTTCTATAAGCTGAAATAGAGCTAGCATCTAGCAGGAATCACGTGTTCGTGCATATTCCTGGTGGATTATTTTGGGACATGAAAGCTGTATTACTACTGGTTACGTTGTCACGGTAAATTGTAAACGGACTGGTTCTCATATAGTGCTCTTCTACTTTACTTGAGCACTCAAGGTGCTTTCATACATATTCACATAAGCACTTTTTCACCTAAGTGCTTTCTATCTAATATTCACACACATTCACACCCCAACACCAACTTGGGGTTTAGTATCTTGCCCAAGTATATTCTGGCATGCAGAATATACTCACACCCATCTGTGCGGTGTTTTGCTTTAAAACCTTTCTTACAGTTCAGTTCAAAGGCAGATGCTTAGATTCCCCACCACCAAAACACTATATGGTCATGACCAAGGGTCAAAAACTAGAACATGAATACTTTTTAGCAACAGGGCTGGGATACAGGAACACTGCAATACAAACAGATCCAGGCAACACCGCACATCTGACTGGCTCAAAAAACAACTCAATATGTCCATGTCACTATCTGACAGGCTCAATATGTCCGCTGTTGAGAACAGCTATCAATCACCAATGATAACAATCTGGTTCTGTCCATCACTGACTGACATTCAATGTCGAGGCTGGCCGACAATTAAAAGTGTAACACTCACCTTAGCACGTGTCAAAGACTTTACGAGTCCTTCTGTGTTTATCCTAGCCCACAGACTCCAGATAAAGGACAAGTTCATAGCGACTGCAGTGTCACCAGGCAACGTTTCACCTCTGCTATCGTTTTGTTTTAAAAGCTGACGGGCCAAGAGTCGTTTACCAAACTTTATCATACCTTTAGACTCTAATGTCGATCATAATAAAATGAACATTATGCTTTAGCCAAAGAAAATATAAAACTTGGGGCTGACAATAATAATAAAGTCATTAAGTTTACCAAGACGTCAAGTGGCAACATCTCCATTAATATATTTTCAGCTCAAATTCAATCCAGAATAGACATCACCAGTCACGTATTTACAGAACAGAGGTTTTTCACTCTATCTGCCAAAATAGACACAGACCTCCAGAGACAGAACATTATCAAATATGGATTATGATGAGTAAACCAGAGGCTCAATTTGCTAACAAATAATGCAAATGTAGAGAAACCGACTTTAACTTTAAAGAACAATTTGACCCAATTCAAAACTAAGAAAACTCTAAGACTGCCCACCATGACTGGTACATACAACCCACCTTATCTCCGTCACTGTACTATTTCGGTTTCTTAGTTCCTATGTTTAATATGAAATTGTTTTATTCTCAGATTAAAGAAGACAACAAGTTGTTTTCCCATAAATTTCTCTACACCCTGGTTTCGTTTTCAATAAACGGACAAATCTAACTTAACAGCTCTGCTTAAGTTTGCTATAAACATTATGTTTGCTGAACTACTTTTACACTTAATTCCACCACCTAGGCAAACAGATATCCACCCTGATAACTATTAGATTTTTAAAAATTAAGGTCTTAATTCTCAGTGCTGCCTCAGTGTTTGTAAGCTAGTCTGCCAGTTATAGATCCAGATCTTTAAGGAGCCTGATTCCGAAAGCATATTAACAGTTTTGAATTGGGACCTGAACTGGATCCAACCTGGATCTGAGCCTATGATGTGCACCATGGACCTAAACCAATGAGTTCTTAATGGGTACAACTTTAAAATATAACTAATCAACAACTTAAGAGAAGCAGAAGTTAAAGGGTGAATTTATAGCTGAGCACCTATGGCTTCTACAAGCTGAAGGAGCAACACTGCTTTAAACTTAAACTCTATTTGCAATAGTTGATGTCTGTAAACGCACACATGAGCTTCCTGAGTACAGAAAGGAGGAAATACCCAATGTGAGGGTCTCTTGGTAAATAAGAGAGGGGAACTGGAAAGAAAAAAATTAGACCCAGTGGCACGGACCAATAAAACATATAAATAAATGCAAAAACACCTTTAAATTCAAGAGTTATGGTGCGGTTCAATGGGCCAGAGGGTTTCAGAATTTTCAGTGTTTAATTTTTAATCCATTACTAGTAGTAATAATCAATAACATTGCCACATTGCATTGCCAAACAGTACTTGAGTTAAAATGACAGATAGCAAAGACAAGTTCATTTGCTGCTTCTGCGCCGCCAAGGGAAAGTTCACTATTCACCCGTCCAGGTGCAGATGTTACAGCGTTTTCAGCAATTATGAGTAACCAGTAAGCGCTATGTAGAGTTGTTTGTTTGTTTTTATTTTATACAAAAAGCCACGCATGAAATGTCTGTGTTACTCTCTGATCGCAGGGACTGGAAGTAGGAATGTGACTCACAGTGTTACTAATGATTTTTTTTTTTACTTTAAAGGAGTAAAGATGTTAGCAGCACTGTGTGTAGGCTGGGTGTTTATATAACTGTGAACCAGTCTGCAGAGCAAACCTGCAGAGTGCTTCTGATACAAAATCTGAAATCCAGGACATCCGCCATTTAGAAGCAACTTGTAAATGTAGGCTTTTCACTACATACTTTAGTTCTCATAACACAAAATTAAAAGGATGCCATATTGTTTGATGGAAATGAAAATTATCAACCCACACAATGCTAAATTCAAAGACACCCCAAAAATCAAAATGAAAAAAAAAAAAATGCAGTGCATTTTGACAAAATTTCATTGCAGCAACTCAAAAAGGTACTTTTGAGTTTCTATGGCCCCTCGTGCTTGTATGCATGTCTAACAATGACAAATTGTGTCCTGGGGGATCTCCTCTCAGATCTGGACCAGGGCATCACTAAGTTCCTGGACTATCTGAGGCTGAACCTGGTGGCATCAGGTGGATTGAAACATAATGTCCTAGAAGTGCTCTATTGAACTTAGGTAAAATAGATAATAAGATAGGTAAAAGTAGGGGCAGTCAATAGCATCAATTCCTTTATCCTCCAGGAACTGCCTGCATCCTCTCACCACATGTGGCCGGGCATTGTCGGCTACATGTGGTGGCTCATTGCCCTCAGTCACACAGGCTGGTTGCAAGGGAAAGATGTGTATCCCCTTAACAGGTTTCGAGTGGTTGCTGAAGATTCCTGCAGTTGCTATGAAATCAGCTGGTAAAGTCTAGTCACGCATCAGTTACCCCTGATAACCACCAGGTGTTAGGGGAAAAGTGTGCATTTCATTTAATGAAGTAACTGATAATTGATCTCTGGGCCAGGTAGCTATGGAGCACGTTATGAGGCACTCTATCCTGGAAATATGGAAATGACCGATACCAAACACTGTTTCATAAAAGAAAAGATCAGCAAACAGCATTGGATATTTAAGACAGAAGAAGAATTTGAGTGATTTCCGTTCCACTTCTCACGTGTACACCACTTTGTGTTGGTCTTTCATGTAGAATTCCAATAAAATCGATTCATGTTTGTGGCTGTAATGTGACAAAATGTGGGAAAGTTCAAGGGGGCCGAATACTTGTGCAACTGTATGTAGTTTTACATAATATAAAACTATTCAACAATATAACACACAATATATAATATATAATACGATTCGATTATATCATCGATAAATCACAGAATTGACCATTAAAAACGAAAGGCAATTTATCTTTATGACATCTTGCAAAGAGAAAATGAAGTGTAATTAAAAAAAATGAAAAATTCCCTTTAGAGTGAAGATTTTAAGAAACTTCATTTCTCTCTTTAGAAAGCATTGGAGATTTTGTCTTTTGTGCCATCTTGGGTGCAGCGTGTAATGGTAAATACAACTATTGTTGTTGTCAAATGAATTTTCAAATGTACCATTTTACAAAAAATCTAAAAAATTTAATAAAATAAACAAATAAATTGGTGACTGTTTGGTGACTGCATTGCATTTTCTTCTATATTCTGCAATCTTTTGAAACTTGTGTTGAGTAAATTGTTGCTCAGCACTTGAGGGGATTGCACAGTTGCACAAGTCACCTGATATGAGGCAACCTTTCTGCAAACAGTTGTAGTTTGACTTGGGACAGACTACAATCACAGATTGTTGAAGGTTTTCAAATAATTGCTGTCTAAATACAGACTCTTGCAATCAGTCTGAATAAGTATTTATCAATCAGCACAACTGGCTGCTAGCTGGTGGTATTTGGGGTTATTACCCTATAGAACAGGCAGATCGCAAATGTAAGTTAAATGCAACTTTCTCTCCATGTAGACGGCCACAGATACGTGATTTGTTAGAAGCTGACACCAAAAAAGGTGATACTTTCTAAGGTGTAACTGATATGTATGGCAGAAAGAAAGTGACACATTTTGGAATGAGCTTTGACAGGCTGACACATTTTCAGAGTACTCTGCAGTGTAGACACCCACATGGTGCCACACAAACTCACGCACAAAGAATATATGCATATTAAACAACAGCAAGTCTGAAAGACTGGCATGTATGTTAAACAACAGCTACCTATACGGAACAGATATAAACATACAAAGACAAAAAGCAGTTGACAGACACAAACACGAAACGACATTTCACACATGCATACGCAGACTAGGAATCAAACACCTACACACAATCCTGAGTTACTGACAAATAAGCATTAATATTCAACAGCAGCCCTGAGCTACCTGTCAATCAACCTGTTTGCCTGACCAGTCCCTGTTTTCAATATATTTGAGTAATTAGAACTCCCATGAAGTCTCCCACTTGAAGAAAAGAAAAGCTCAAACCACTCATGGACTAATCAACACAAACACTTATTCCACGCCAAAAACACTCCGGCTACCAGCAAAGAGTTGCAGCACATTCAGTCTGTACCTTCATGTAAAACCAAATCAAAGCTATAATAAAAAATACAATTCATGCCCAGTGGTGCAAACTGTGTTCTTTTGTGCATAAAATGACGAACTAAATAAAACAGCTCAGTGGTTCCTTTAATTTATTTCAACAATGTACTCCTCTGGTTTCCAAAAAAAATACCAGTAGTGAGATTTGAGTTTAAGATTAGAGAAAAACAATAACAAAAGCTGCAGGTTAAAAATATGTGATGCGTGTATACCCTGATGAAATCATTTAGCCCCATGAATAGCGTTCACATCAAAATAAATGTACAAATGCCCACATCGACTATAGTCTGTGTTATATATATATATATATATATATATATATATATATATATATATATATATATATATATATATATATATATATATATATAGTATTATTATGAATACACCGTAATAAAATGGGAATGGTTGGTGATATTAAAGTCTTGTTTGTGGCACATTAGTATATGTGAGGGGGCAAACTCCTCAAGATGGGTGGTGACCATGGTGGCCATTTAGAAGTCGGCCATCTTGGATACAACTTTTGTTTTTTCAATAGGAAGAGGGCCATGTGACACATCAAACTTATTGGTAATGTCACAAGAAAAGCAATGGTGTGCTTGGTTTCAATGTAACTTTATTCTTTCATGAGTTATTTACAAGTTTCTCTGTGTTCACAGCCATTGAAATGTCGAAGAGGTTAACACGTGCAGTCCTGCAAATCTGAAGCTAATTCTGGGTAATCAGGTTGAGGATTTAAGATCCATGCTGCCAGTTTATCATGTGCTTGGTTTTCCTGCTTACCTTGTTTTCCTGAGCCACAGTTCTCCTGGACCATCCTTCATACTTACCTTCAGCTTCAGCTCTTCCCAGACAACCTCTCCATTCTGGAAAATACCGTGAACCTCACTGGTCTGCCTTCTCTCTCACCACTTTGGACACAGTGGAACTCAGGTCAGCCAGTCTTTGCTATTACTCACCTGGATGCTCAAAGCCAAGCTCCCCCCAGCTACCAGTAAGCAACATCAGTCATACTCACTTTCCCCGAGTGTCCTTTGCCTCACCATCTTCCTAACCCCATTCTCTTCTCTTCTCAGACGTACCTGCTTCGTTCTAGTCGCACCTGTTAATTCCCAGTTTTCCCTTATTGACCTACGGCCACGTCCCTACGCCACCCATGCCCTGCTCAAGTAACACTTTGCTACGAATTATTCTGTTTTCTTAAATAAACACTGTAAAACGTACTTGCCGTCTCTGTTGTGGTTCTCTGTGTTTGAGTCCAGTTTTGCTATCGGCTTGCGGCCGCTGTGACGGTAGCGCTGCACAATGAGCCTAGGCACACTTGTCGCCAAATTCAGTGATCTGATTGGTCGGATGTTTATTTGCATGGGGGAAAAAAAATCACAAAATCAAGCTTGATCCAAAAAAAGAAATGCTGCAAAAATAACAGCAGTGACGTCTCCTGCTAAGACATAGTGCTACAATTTTACAGTGAACCACATTATTCACACAACTTGATTTATTGAACATTTTCTTCATGCAAGTCCAGAAGATTGTAAAAAGTACATAAATGGGTTTCTAGTATAAAGAGATATTTGCTTCAATATAGCAAATCTTTACTCCCTGGAAACATCACTGAATACAGTATAAACATTGCACCAACACAAGCTAGCATGTTTCCATGACCTTCTCAACACCGTTCCCTAACATTGCTTACTAGGTTTACCCTGAAAATGAAGCAACACGATTGCTACATGTGTTAGCATATGTCATCTATAGCACTGAGACACTGAGAGTGACTTTATAAGACTGAGACTGAGTACTGCAGTCTTCATGTAAAGCATTTTTAAAATAAAAGCATGCAAGACAGTCAAAACTGTTTTACCACAGGATGTCTGTTTCCAGGATCATTCTGAGCAAGCTGGATATTCTGGGGGGCTATAAGTAGAGAATTGGAGGGGGTCAAATTGTTATTGTTGCCTGGAGTTAACAACAAACTGAATTTGGAATGCAAATGCCAGTTTCTGCTGTGAGACAGTGCTCCAGCTTTCTTCGCCCACCATCAACCCCAAGTACCTCCCACCAGCTGTAAGGCAATTCATTGATGTTTCTTTTCATTCTTTTAAAAAGCATTCATCTCAGAGTGCCACCCAGCAGTTTTGTTATCACAGCGTAAATGGAAAGATATTTTGTGGTAGTAGTTGAAGCTTTCCTCAAAAGCTGTGAGGAGGAATACTAATGCATCCATGCAACGTGGACTATAAAAATATCACTCACTATCCAATATAAAATAAATTACAGTTGCAACAGTTATTTCAAATTATAATCATTCATTAATTTAGTATTTAATAAAAATATAATGAACATTTCTGTAAGATGAAGTCAGTCAGCAGCAAAGTGATTATCACAATGAATCCTGACCTAGAATCTGTAAACATGTTCAGCACAGATTGAATTCCTGAAGCATAGAAATCCTCACTCATAATGGCGGAAAGTGTCAGCAAGGTATGACACAGCTAGCAGACAGCTGTATTGACTCAACTCACTTTATAGCACTTTTTCTAAAGGCTTGAACATTGACCTGCCAAATTGATATTTAGAGTAGAAAAGCAGGTGCTTATCTGGCAAAAAGCAGCAGATCAGACAAACTTGACAGACGTAAACAAAACCGTCAGCATTTGGCTTTCAGCTGCTGTTCATTTTCTCAGCTTCTGCCTCACTGTCAGGAGGTAAACTGCGAAAAAGCATGTAAGCTCCCACGAGCTCCTAAAACAAACACACGTGTCTCAGCAGCCCACTGCCTAATTAGCGCAGACATAATGAGACTTAATTAGGCTCTTCAAGTTTTCATGTAGGAAACAAGCGAAAGGTATGAAAAATTAGGGAAAAATAAAAACCCAAAAGTGCCTCTGCGAGAGATGAATACAGAAACTACTGTAGGCAGTTATTTGACAAAGACAGATGTAGTCTGTAGCAGTTACTGAAATCAAAAGTTCAGAAATAAAAGAAAGTCATTTCCTTTCGCTGGCCTTGGGTTCAAATAAAGCACTGTAGCATGAACACCCACTTTGCTCCGCTGTCAGAGAAATCGGTCCTGACAAAGTCTGCAAAGAAAATATGCCTAATGAAGGACCTTTAACAGTGATGAGAGCAAAATGAAATCACTGAATCGCTCGTCTCGCACACCTTAATCATCGTAATATGCTCGACTGATTTTGATTGGGAAGAGACTGTTCTCTTAGACTGGATGCCTATACCGGAATTCATAAAGAAATCTATCTTCCCTTTACCCTTTTTTCTCCCACCGCTTCTTTTCCAGCTTCAAAATTATTTGAAATGTTCACACATTCACTCTGGACTCGGTTAATGTCGCAAATATGACATAAAATCAGCCTGTTAATTGATTAGTAGGAGAAGAAAGTCATACATTTCTCTCACTTTCTTCCAGTCGACTTCAGAAACGTCTAACATACCCTGCTGCTCTGCTCTGTTTCTAATCGCACTCCCTAACTCTAAGGGAGTGCGATTAGTCTAACTCTCCCCATGTAGACAAATGCACATCCTAAGTTAGTGCCTAAAACACTTGGAGCGCCCTGCCACGAGCATTCAAACACATATGCGTGCGTATTTGTTTTCTGGTTTATAATTAACTAGAACATTATGTATCACTGTGTGTAACAGCTGACAAGCCTTTTACACTTTGCTTGTGTGGTGCTGAGATATTTTTGGGTTGCTGGGATGTTTGTGCCTGGGGCATTATCTGTCTGAATCAAAAACCTCTGCAGCTCATGACAACCAAAAGACTCTCTCCAAACAGCGTCACCCTATTTAAAAGGACTGTTAGAGTATGAGTCCTAAAACTGGACGGGATAAGTATTGGTAACTAATGTTGCAGTTCAGCTCCTTTACTTATGTCAGCTACAATGCAGAAATTAGATGTCTCCATATTGGCTTTGTGCCATTTGGTTGTTAGTTTACAGAGAAATTAAACCCCTGTTGGGTGGGTTGCAGTGACATTTTGCCACCTTTGCCAGGCAGAGATTTAAGACCACGTTTCTCCACACCAGTACAGCACTTTGCTCTTAGACCGCTGGCTTATATATTAAACTCCTGAAGATCTACTGTCTCATATTTGATTCAGTACATATGTTTTTTGTGGTTTCTTTTTTTCTTTTTTTTTTGTGGTTCTGAGAATTCACCACCAAAACTGCAATTTTCAAGTTTATTTTCTGCTTTTGAAAGTAGAACGGCTGACAGAGCCTTCAGCTTCTAGGCTCCAGCTCCCAGGCTGCAGGAGACACTATGCTTTTTAAAAAGTAAAGTTTTCAGCCTAACCTTAAAAGTATAGATATAGTTAGAGCTGGTGACAATGAATCCCCCCTTGGTTTCACTGCAATAGCCTAACCCAGCGGTCCCAACCTTTTGTGCGCCACGGACCGGTTTATGTCCGACAATATTTTCACGGACCGGCCTTTAAGGTGTGGCGGATAAATACAACAAAATAAAACTAGTACTACTACCAAAGCAAAGAGAAGATTTATTCATAACACACGGGAAAAGACTCAGGGAAACCAAGTTAACGATAAAAAAACAACGATAAAAATGGATAAAAATCCTGAAAACCATAAATTTCACACCCAAGCCTCAACTCTCGCGGCCCGGTACCAGTCCGTGGCCCGGGGCTTGGGGACCATTGGCCTAGGTTGCTGGGGGCTTCCATGAGTGTTTCTTTTTTACTCACCTCTTTTCATTCTCTGTGTGTTTATACACACATATATGCATTTTAGAATCAGTTATTATTCATCTATAACTCTTTTCTTCACAATGTGTTTTTTGTCCCTGCCCGAGCCTACGTCTGCTGGAGGTTTCTTCCTGTTAAAAGGGGGTTTTTCCTTCCCACTGTCACCAGGTGCTTGCTCATGATAATCTGATTGGGGTTTCTCTTGTTTTCTCTGTATTATTGTAGGATCCTTACCTTACAATATAAAGCGCCCTGAGGCCGCTGATGTTGTGATTACAAATGTGACAATAATTACAAATATCACCTAAGTCAAACAAGTGAAATTGGTTTATACTCATATAAACAAATAGCTGTTTTCTAGTGCAGACTGATGTACAACATACCATGTAAGAACTGGATAAAGATTGATTTACTGCACTAACTTTGTTCTGCTTGCAGTAATGATGCACTAATCTCAGGTAAATGCATATCAAGACTTGTAACAGTAGATCACAGTAAGTGGAGCTAAATTCGTTAGCTTGCTTTAGAAGACATATTCTCCGCTTTCCCTCTTCCTCTTTACTTATGTTGCAGCAGTTTGGCACAGGATGGCTTCCACCCAGCACCTTGCAAAACCAGCTTATCCTGGATTTGTCATCCTCTGCGGCTCTCTGTCTCTCAACTTCCTCTTTTCTTCTCTATCCATCTCCTTCTTTCCCCAAGTGAAATTTTTAATACATCTTTTCGTAAAGTCTCCCAACCCACACTTTCCCTTTCCTTAGTAGCAAACGTCCGTGCTCAGGATCCTTTCTTCCTTATTCCCACTTCGTTTAGATTCCTGCTCCCCCAGGTACTGCTCTGTCATGACCTATGTGATTTCTGTGCAGCTTCACCTGACAATTACTGTTGAACCTTGTGCTCATTTTTGAAACAGCTATGTCTCAAGATGAGACTTTCCTTTTTTCTTTATCCTTCTCTTACTGTAATTCATTCAGGATCTTCCCTGTGTAGACTAGCCACAGCTAATATAAAATATATTTCTCTGCTTCTGAGAAGTCTGGCTTCGGTTTGGATAGCTTTGGGTCCATGGGAGCTCTATCTCGTTCTCCTTTCCTTCTTGTCTTGCAGTCACAAATCTCAGAAAAGATTTAGATTAGTGGGCAGCCAAGCACAGCAAGTCTGACTCGTCCAGGCCTGTGCCGGTCTTCTCTTTCATTCCCAGGAGAAATCTTAAACATTGTTCTAACTCTGTTTCTCCAAAACTTTTAAAAAAGGACTCCCTCATCGCTGCAGTAAAAACATCTAAACTGATACTACAGGTGTGTCTTAAAGGCCTCCATTGCATTGATTATGATAAACACAAAGTGCCAAAATACATTTTTCCATATCTTTGTTCTCACATAAATCAGTTCTCATAGATGCATTAGGAATTCATACTGTAAGTTTTTCTTATAATCAAGGACCTTTACGGCTTTACAGTTAGCTGTTATACTTTTTTAAATTGTTATCCTACGATTTTCATTCTATATGTCATGACTATAGCAGGGGTGTCCAACTCCAGGCCTCAAGGGCCGCTGTCCTGCAGGTTTTTGATGATGCAGGTTTTTGACCCTGAGTCAGCACACCTGAATCAAATGATTAGTTCATTACCAGGCCTCTGGAGAACTTAAGACATGTTGAGGAGGTAATTTAGCCATTTAAGTCAAGTATTTAAATCAGCTGTGCTGGATCAAGGACACATGTAAAACCTGCAGGACACCGGCCCTTCAGGCTGGAGTTGGGCACCCCTGGTCTTTAGGTTTAGACTGGCCTGAACACACATGTTGTTGACTTGACTGAAATGCATCTACAAACATAATATTGTAGATGCACTTGAGCTAATATGTTGATGAAACTTAGTGAACTGCATTAAAACTTTAATGTGAACTTCCTTAATTAACTCAATTAAACTTGTTCAATGTGAACCTTTGTAATTACAAATATAAATATTGTGCATTCAGTAATGAGATTTTTATTTATATATTTACAAAGACAGTATGGTATATAAATTACCAATGACAATGTGATATGCTATATAACACAGTCATAAAGCAACATGGCCCACCAATATTCATGGTGAATTTCAACAGCTAGGCATTTATGTAGTTTACAGCTTGACTAAAAACTTGGATCTAACCATAGACTCCAAGATGAATACCTTCCAGGTCAGTTCCTTAAACCTGTATTGTTTTTCATCCCCACCATTATTTAAAAAAGCCTTTTGGGTAAAAAAAAAAAAAAAAAAAAGTGATTTTAAGTAACTGTGGCTGCAATATCAAGTTCATTTTGTAAATTATTAGAGTCAAAAAGGAGGTTAGACCCCAGTATGCCTTCTGATTGGCAAGTAGTTATCCAATAATATAAGAGAAGTGTCCATCAGTTTCAAAGTCAGATTCGCCCAGTGCTCATGACATCTGATTTCAGAAAGATAATATAGTGGTGGTAGCAACCCTAACCCCAACATTAAATCTTTTGGGGACAAAACAAAACATGACCTTTGTTAGGGAAAAAATATGAATAGTTTTTGACATTAGTTAGAGTGATTATTTCACACTGCTCCCGGGCACTGGATTGGCTGTCCACTGCTTCACTGAGTGAATGGATTAAATGCAGAGAGTAATTTCAGTTCAATTTTATTTATATAGCGCCAAATCACAACAACAGTCGCCTCAAGGCGCTTTATATTGTAAGGCAGACCCTACAATAATACATACAGAAAAAAAACCAACAGTCATATGACCCCCTATGAGCAAGCACTTTGGCAACAGTGGGAAGGAAAAACTCCCTTTTAACAGGAAGAAACCTCCAGCAGAATCAGGCACAGGGAGGGGCGGGGCCATCTGCCATGACAAGTTGGGGTGAGAGAAGGAAGACAGGATAACAGACATGAAAGACAATCCTCCCCCTACAGGGGATTAATAAAGTATACAAAAAACACTTACGCCTTGATTCTTGGGAATAAGAATAAGGGTTGGTTGGTTCTGGACGTAGAAAATTTAGACCTCAGAGGGTTTAATGCAGAGCTGCCACTGAAATCTTCCACATTCCACATTGCCATTATAGTTGTTGCAAATGTAAAGATACTGGTGCAGTCTAGTGGTTTAACATGCACTCACTCGTGTTGTTCAATAGACTTCAAACGTGAATTCATCCTCAAACAACTTACGTGAAATCCTTTCCTCCAGGGTATCCGTAGGTGCTGTTCCAATCCTGTCTGTCTGAATATTAGAACAGCCTCGAAAGAAATTCTAATTTGAAAGTGTGCAGCATGTAATGCCCTAATAAACCATTCAATCCTCAGCCAAACATGATAGCTTTACCAAACAATAGGACTGAAATCCTATTAGAGCATGTCGTGTTCTTGCAATAAGTCCCACTAGGCTCTAAAACTTCTGCTTAAGCCAAAGTGTTATCTTTCCATATTCATAGGACACTGTGCAAGCTCTTTTAAAGTTTTTTCTGAGCACTGTGTGATAATGCTGCAGCATTTTGTTGAGGCTCTGAAATTGTTAAGAGTGTAGAGGCTGACAGCTTGATGAATAGTCACTGTGTATCTCTGCGGTTTGGCTGCTGTTTTTTAGATGCAGCCCACCTCAGCTCGTATGTTCAGGAGGAGAAAGTGTGCGTCTCATAATCAAAAGCTGGGGAGTAAATTAGATTCTCATCTTGGTAGCTGTCGCCTTACTTCATCCACTCCGCCTTTGTTTTGTCGGGAACTGGAGTTTGATTATTGTGATTACTGAGTAGTGCATTTGTCAGAGAATGGCACAAAGGGTGGAGAAGAGAGGAAAAAACGACAGATTAAAAAAGCAAACGTGTGCACGTGTTTCTTTCTTCCATCTGTGTGTGTGTGTTTCGCTGCATACATGAAAATGTGTGTACAATTAGTGTGTGCGTGTGCGGATAATGCATTGCTACTCATCCTGTTCTGGTTTCATCCCTCACTCTCTGGGATTAGTAGCACTGTTACACTGTGACAAAGAAGTACAACAAAATGAACTGAGAATTATGATAGTTTTTTTTTTCAATGTGGACTTAACTGCGAGTTGAAATGATTAAATAAATTGTTTCCAAATTAGTTCAGAAAGTTCTCCTCTAACACTAAGACCTTTTTATTTTCTGCTCTCTTGTGTATAGCAAATTAAATGTGTTCTATGCAGTTTATATATATATGTATATATATATATATATAGCACTGCGGTTAGCTAGTGCTATATATATAGCACTAGCTAACCGCAGCTTTAAAGTATCTAATTATCAGCAAATGTCAACAAACAGGTGGCTCGAAACACAACAGAAACTCCACAAAGGCAAAAAACAAAACTGAATGTGGCTTCAGAAAGTAGCTGCTGGAGTCAGGCAATTTCCCCACATTAGTTGGTAAACTAACATTATCTGACTTTAGCCATAAAAAGATGAATTTTATTAGTTAAAACTATATCATCAAACCAGAACAGCACCAACATAAGATCATAAAATTACAGCCAAGGTACATCCTGAGATTGAGTCAAGGAGGCCATATACGTGAGAAGGAAAAGGGGGGGGGGGGGGGGGGGGGGACTAAGGGTGCATCGTTCACCATCTTACAATGCTGTGATTGCAGCCATTCCCGAACTCTCTGCGGGTGGTACTCATGGCCATTGATCAGTGGGCTTTGATCAGTGGTTGTTGATCAATGGTCATGACAATTTGCATATTAATGATCAATGAATTGACCTCCCAGCCCATTTTTCATTCAGTAGGCTGGTTTCAGTCATTGTACAAATGTACTGTTAATAAGACTGGGGAAAGCTGCAGTCAGCTGAGACTGAAGAAGTCACTTGGATGAGTGTCGAAACGTTTCTCCTACTGAAAACGCTACATCCAGATGAACAGAATCAACCTTTTGAGAACATCTCAGATGTTTTTCTATAGGCTACTGTTAGCTAACACTAGCCTACTACTGCAAATTATCTTACATAGAAAACTGTCCATAGTATTTTGAGTGGATAACCCAACTGGGGCTGGTCTTCTACCTTAGCCAGCCATAAATTTCCTGATCACAACCACTTAGGCCAGGGGTGGGCAATCTCAGTCCACGAGGGCCGGTGTCCCTGCAGGTTTTAGATCTCACCTTGGGTCAACACACCTGAATCACATGATTAGTTCATTACCAGGCCTCTGGAGAACTTCAGGACATGTTGAGGAGCTAATTTAGCCATTTAAATCAGCTGTGTTGGTTCGAGGACACATCTAAAACCTGCAGGGACACCGGCCCTCGTGGACTGAGATTGCCCACCCCTGGCTTAGGCTGTTGCTCGCTTGTCCACAGAATGTAAGCAGGTGGAGATCTTGTGTTTAATTGTGAGCATCAGAAAGTTACTACAGTTCACTTTACAGCTGTAGGTGACCATGATTTTATAGAAAATAGATTTAGCATCTATTTAACTCAGCAATATTATAAAAGTAATAGCAAATAACAGTATCATCCAAACATTAAGAAAACATTTTACAGTATGACACACACAGTGCAGTTTGCATTAATTGTACATGATCTGTTCCATTATTTATTTAAATAAAGCTGAACAAGAATGACTGAATACACGTTCTACATTAAGTGTAAATGATAACTTGGGGTGCAGTTAATCATTAGTATATAACCAGGTAAAAACTCTCGAGATTTAAAAAACAGTGTCCTTATAAGAATAGTTTACTGATACTTTGAAGATTTTACAACCTTAACTTAGAATATTGCTGTCCAAAGTGCTTCTTTTGTCAGTCAAAAATTCAACATTGAATGTACCATTTATTAAAATGCTGCAAATTTTTATATTTATATTTTTGGAACCAGTAGAACCAGTTTTTATTTTCCTGACAGATTTAATTATTAAACAACTATTATTGATTTTTTTAATGTATAATATTTTATTTTACCTGCAGTTTTTCTGCCTGGACCAACAGATGATTTGTATTGCGTAGTTCTTCTTGGACCGAGTATTTTTGATACTACAGTTACTGCTCAGATCCACTGAAACTCAATTTGCCGTATGGCTGAGGCATGGTGCAAGTGCCCTGTTGTTCATCAAGAAAATATAAATGGAAGGCTACATAGGATGCTGCCACAGAACACAGAAGCAGTGATTGGTGGAGTGTCTGGAAATAGCTACAACACAGAGCAAACTATTTTCAGCCAGTAGGCTGATGCACTTGTCAGAGCTTTCAGCTTCAGTCCTTATTGTGCTGATCAAATACCTTTAGTTCTTTTTCCCGTGTCCTTGAATTGGACTCACCAATAGAAGCTATGAATACAGACATGCTGTTCCTGTCTGTCAGAGAATGTTTATAGGTTCGTAACCACTATTTACCAGAATGTCAGGGTGTAATCATAAAATTTAAGATGTTGTATATTCACGGATATATCAGAAATAACATTGTTTTCTCCTTCATGGCTAAATCGTGACCATATAATTGGAAAAAGGGGGGAAAAGAAGAAATCTTATTATCTGACAGAGAAAGAGGCACTGATATTTCATTTTCTTGTCATCCTTCAAGCTTGATGTTCGCTTCCTTATAATCAGTATCTGCTGCTATTCAAACATCACGCAAGTAGCCAATATCCTACTACTTGATACTGTTATTTTAGGGTCATAACCCTGAAAAACGTCATATTCTGGAGATTTTAAAGGCAATACTGAACGAATTATTCAGAAAGAAAAGGCTTAAAATTTAATTACAGAATGAAATTATATGATAATCAAAAAGGCTCAGATTGTTACGACAACAACGGTTCAGCCTGCTACTTATGCAGTTTATGAAACCTTAAACACTGTAAAAACATTGCCTAGTTTTTTTCTGCTCAAGTCTCAGTGATTTATTTTAGCTAGAAAAAAGCTACACAGAATCATGGACTTCATCACAAATGCACGAAGTCACATAGGTCACATAAACAAGCTTCTTTAGCTCTCACAATAATTATAAAAGCTACGGTATTTTTCATCAATGCACTTAAAAGGTACAAGTATTGTTTTGAGGTTATTTAATTGAAAAGAAAAAAGTAATCTTGTATAAATATACACTGATTAGTGTGAAATTATGTCTTCCAACATAATTTGAGTGTTGAGTTCCCATAAACTCAACAATACATGAGCAGGCACTAGTTTGTGGAAGCCGTCATGTTGTCCGGCTATCTTGAATACAATTGCCGAGGTGGACATTGTGTCGTGTCTTAAGCAGGCGAGCAGGACTCAGCAGGACTCACATCTTATTAACGAGGTTAATATAGAGGGAGAGAAGGTGAAGGGGAGAAATCCACACAACTCTCTCTCACCACTCACCACAGATAAAGCACCAGGGTCGACCTGTTCACGGGGAAACACACAATTATCAGCTAGTCATGGAGAACACGGAAAGCTTCACTAACGAGGCAGGTCAATGATCCTGCAACGAATGACTGCCAGCCACCGCCTGAAGAGGGAGATGGTGACTGTTTATCAGCCCAGGTGGGTGATGATCCACAGGTGAGCAGGGTGGGAACCCGGAGTCCAACACAGATAGAGAAGGAGAGAGACCGGACAACATGCTGTTGTAGTAATGGGCAGTAATGCGTTAGTCCGATTACTTTTTTCAAGTAACGAGTAAAGTAAGAGATTACTATTGCAAAAAAGGTAATTAAATTACTGTTACTTTCCCATAAGCGCGCTGCATTACTGCGTTACTAAAACTGTGATTTTTCTGCGAGACTGTCTCATGACAATGATGTTAAGCGAGTGCGACGTTCGTGGCAACAGCTGTGTGCAGATCAACAATGGATAATATAACGAGTGCGGCAGAGAGTATGAGCGTGCAGCTTTAAAGCGTGGAAGTACTGACCTTACTTTGAGTTTGAACTAAAAACAAACCCTAAACTTCCGAGCAAGCACCGACAGTACGCTGCCACAGGGATGTGAAATTCCCAGATCCTTCCACTGACCACTACAACACACCTGCACCTGGGCAAACCTCCGCCTGCCCCACTCCTGCTATACAGGTAAAAATAGAGCAACAGGACCGCGGAGTCTTTGATTTTATGTATTTTCTGCTGTGTTTTCTGAGTATGTATAAAGACAAAAACCTATTTTATTTTATGTGCTGGAATGTGCAGAAAATAGGTTTAAATGTTAAACAAATTTCTTCCAGTCAGAGAATGTTGCATATAATTTAATGTTTGCTTCATGCATAAAGTTAAAAGATTAAAACTAATAAAACAAGTTTCAAAAAGAGACTTTTTCATTTGATTACATTTTATATGATAGATTATGCAGAAAAAATAGAATTGGGCTGAAAGATCTATTGCTGTATTACCTATTCAGGTTGTAAATCATGTTTTAAAAAGTAACTAAGTAACTAATTACTTTTGAAAATGAGTAATCAGTAAAGTAACGGGATTACTTTTGGGGGGGGGGGGAAGTAATCAGTAATTAGTTACTGATTACTTTTTTCAAGTAACTTGACCAACACTGGCAGCGACCATGACAAATTGCTGTTCCAGCTAATCGTATTTTATGTATGTGGCTAGTGACAGGCCACATACACAGTACAACTTATAAGTTACTGTTAATTTAAGCTCAAATCTATCTTTCAAACTATATATGACCATTTAATATTATAATAATATATTATAATATTTGTATTTGCCTCTGTTTCTCATTATGTCTTCCTTCTCCTTCACCACTGCTGTCTCTCCTTCCTCAGTTCCACCTTATCCTCTTCCTCCTCACCTTCAAGCGTCATCTACTGAACTGAAGTCAGCTCTAACAATCCAAAACATGCACGCACTGTCACGGGGTGCCGAGGCAGGCTGTGTGTGGATTAGTAATGGACCCAAGATGCAGACTGCTTAAGTGGAGGGTGAGCTTTATTAACAACAGGTGAAGTACAACAAAAAGGGTGGCGAAAAACAGAACTGTAAAAACTCTAAACTGGGAAAACTAAAACTAAACACAAAGCCAGAACACGAACGAAGGTACCTTGCAGGGAGAATGATGCGGCCAGAATACACAGGAAAACGGAGGGGAAATGACACAGACGAACCAGCAATGATTAAGACAGCAGCAACTTAAAAACACTCAGAGAACACAGGGAGATTACACACAGGTGGGGACACAGCTGGGAGTGATTAACGTGACGAGACTAGTGAGGCAAACTGAAAACACTCACATAAGACGCAGACCTTCACAATAAAACAGAAAACACACACGCAAAGACACAGACTAGGAAACGCGGACTTAACACAGGAATAGATGGGCAGAACAGAATAACGCTAAACAGGAGGAACAACAGAACCAAAATCACACTAATAGAAAACACAAAACGCTGGGTCAAAAGGACCCAGGATCATGACACGCACATGCTTTTTTATTACGATGTCATCGCAATTACGATGCAACCCTCACGTCTCCGGATAGCTAACAACGAGCAAACAAGCTGGTTATAAGCAAACATTGTGCTAGCTAATGTTAAAGTCAAGTGTCTTAGTGACAAGTTTAGGAATCCTAATCAGCTTACCTCAACATCACTGTCATTGGACATAAGTTAGCCTCCAGTCAACTTTTGAGCTAGGTCTTGTTTTTGTCCAGTCCCTTCAGGTTTCCATGTATGCACATGGAGGGAGGTGTCCTCTGTCTGCCTCACAGTTTCCATTAAGGTATTTTGAGAGCAGTCCCAGAAAAACTGCCTTGCAAGTAGTGTACATCACTCTAGATGAATGGGATCAATCTTCTTTTGACTACAGTGGTCTTGAAAAAGCTTTATATAATGTCATGTGTTTACATTGTGAAATAGTCACCATGTACTAAAGATATGGATGTCAATTAGAGTCTTCTAGCTTCCACCAATACTCTATTTTCTCTGCTAATAGTCTATAAACTCAATGTTGGCTAATGTTTTAGCTTCTCAAATACACATCATGTATGAATACTAAGGCAAAAACATATAGCCGTGGATGTGGATGTATCAAGTGTGTTTAGAGGACCATCGCTGAGGCAGTAACCGCTCGTGCTGTTGTGTGATTGTTTATGATGTGCCACGGGAACTTGAGAATCACCTTTACGTTTAAAAAGGAAATACAACCCCGGTACCGTCTTTCAGCACAGCAATGATTTGTAAACGTCACCGTGTGGGATTAGGGTTGATTCACTGCAGATGGGACACACAGGCCGAGCTGTGGCTGTAATATTTCCAGAGAAGACATCTTGCAGAAACATTAATTGATCACCTGGGTACAGTCTTCCCCCTCCAACACATTAATAAGAATTTAATATGAGGCCGCTGAGCTATGACATGAAAAGGGCAGGCATGAAAAAAAGATGACACTTCACCTTCACTCATCACATTTAAATATGTGTTATTATACACTGGTTTTATTTAACATCCCATAGCAGTAACTCTAAATCCAACCACGGTATATTTTATGTGTTGTTATTCAGTGGTTGTGAGTTTTTACAAATACCACCAGCTGCAAAATAGCACTTCAATAGGAGTTTGCTATCTGATGATACTGCTTACTTGCTTTTCTCAAGTTTAAAACCAGAAATTTTGCTTTGAGAGTCTATGAATATGTATGAAAATGCAGATTCCAGCTTTTTAAATGCTTTTTAGGTAAGAAATGGTTCGTGCTGCACAACAACATTCAATATTTAGTATTTACTGCTGTTTTCACTTAGCTAGATTAATGCGATGGTGTTGTGTATAGTATGTTGCATTGTTTTGTTTTGTTTTTTTGCCTGTTTTCTATTCTTTTTCTCTCAACAGGTGATCCCGGAGATATTTTTTCTTCCCCCCTTTCTCACTGTCCCTCTCCCCTTCTGTTTTTCTTTTCCTTCCTCTTTCTTTCTCCCTTTCCTATCCCTCACTCATGTCTGTCCCGTCTGTAACAACTGAAAATAAAATAAATAATAAAAACAAAGGTCGATCAAATGGACCAATACGGCAATGCCATGATGATCCATTTGGCAAAATAAATCCATTGGGTATCCTTGTTGGTCTTCAGACAACAATTCTGACGGCTAAAGAACCAAATGGGACAGGGGAAAAAAAAAAAAAAAAAAGAAAAAAAAAAAAAAAAAAAAAAAAAAAAAAAAAAGAAATGGTTCTAAAAACATAAAGTTTTGAAGGTTAAAGCATTCCCCTGAAAAATCTTCATTTATGAGTTTGAACACAAAGTGTCCAGTGGTTCCTCTGACTTCATGATCAGAAGAACTAAAGGCTCTTTGAAGCTGCCGCTCCACTAAGCCAGCGAGCAAATGAAACGTTGCGTGACTCTCGTAGTTATTCCTGGACTGGGATGAATTTCTAAGATGATCTCTCTCTCGTGGCCAGTAGGGTCTTCTTTCAACTTTGAGGACTTTCTAGATACTGACAAGATTTCCCACCGCTGTGCATCTGAGAAAAATATTAGTCAGTGCTTCTCTGAAGGAGAATATTATGCTGCGCCTAATTTGTGAGTAACAGTAGTTTTATTTTTGCAGGGGTAGCTGTGTACAGCAGGTCGTCTATCGGCTGGAAGGTCGGCAGCTCTATCTCTGACTCCTCCAGTCTGCCTCCTTCAGGATTATGAGAGTGTGATTTGGTGAATGAGACTTGTAATAGAGAGCTTCAAGTGCTCAACTAAGGCGCAATATTATAAGTATCATTTTGCCATAAAATATAATTTATTTGTTGTTAAAAAATACAATAATACCAGGTAAGAATACTGATGTAACACGCAAAATGTTTAAAATGGAATAAAACGTAACAGCTCAATTAACACTTGGGACAGAGTTTACATGAGCAGCTGCCTCAGAAGTTGTTTCAACCCGACAAACTGACTACCACATTAATAAAAGAAAATATGTATTATTTGATCATTTCGAGAATAAAGTTGAAATTTCAAGAAAAAAGTAGAAATGTGCGGATTACAGTTATTTCGATGCAAACTGCCATGGCTGCTATACCCTCTGGAAAACTGCCCTGTCTAGATGAGTGAGTGAAACAACCTGATCTGCTGTCTCTTCAAGTGTTTTGTGATCATGTATCAACATCATGTATCCTCTGTAACCATCAACACCATTTCATTTTGTACAAAGCCAGCCAACTCTTCCAAGTTTGTGTTTTTTCCTTTTGACCAGAAACAGCTTTCTGCACCAAAGCTTTGCTCAAACTACAATTTCGACCTTGAAATTTCAACATTGTTGCTAAAATGATTAATAACATTTTTCTTTCTTAAAGTTGCCATAGTACCCCATTGTACATTTAACTCACTAAAAGTGAAAACTGAAGGCACATCGAAGTGTCTTAAACCTGCATTATTTTATTTGCCAGCAGGGGGCGACTAAAAAAAGATTTAAAGTTCTGTAGAAATCTACGGGATGACAGCCATTTGTGACCATGTTAGACACTCCTAAAGAATTTATGGCCTCAGTCGCTAGTTTTCAATTCAATTTTATTTTATTTATATAGTGTCAGATTACAACAAAAGTTGCCTCAAGGCAATGCAAAGTTTCTGTCCACAAATATAGGATAAATTAAAAGTATAAATTGCAATTATGATTAGAGATAGGAGGATTATCCAGGATATGCTCATTGGCTAACACCTAGTTAATACCAAGGTTTCAGAATTAGATGAACCACTCGCCTGTCGCATCATGTTTTAACACACCAAGATAACAGCACTAAAACCGCTCATCCCGAGGGATGATTTTGGCAGTTTTTACACCATTTGATTTTTTAAAAATTGAACTTGCATGTAATTATGTTACCCTGAGGTGTGCTAATCTCCGTAACAATGCAAAAAAATTAAAATTTGACTGAATGCCATTCGTCTCTAAGTGCCTTGGTATCCGTTTTCATAAATAAGCCGCAAGAGTAGTGTCTGTGTAAACCCAATGAAAGCAGTGCAGTGTGAAATTGTGCTCTGTGGACATGTAGCGATGCCTTCAGATGAGATAAATATCCATATGGAGGGAACAGAAGTGAATACAGCTGTGTTGTTACTTCTCATGACAAATTACACACACATTTTTCCTCAAAGATTGAAATGGAGTTCGTTAGAAATTTGAGTCTAGCCGCCTAGCACGCATTCACTAACACACACACACACACACACACACACACGAGCAAAACCAATTCCTCACTCAGAATCACTCTGCCATCTCAGAGCGCAGAAAGTGCCAGGTAATCCTATTCCACTCAGTGCTTTTATTAAATGGCAACGCCACTGTTATGATTTATTTTCCACTCCCACCTTCTTACAATATAAGAAAAAAAAAATTCTAATTATAAATCTCATTCCCACCAGTGACAATAATAACCCGAGGGTCAGCCTTAGGCCTCGCAAAGTTCTTCTCAGATTTATTTGTAAAAACACGTTTGAACATCCATGCGCCAAGGCTGTGCAAAGCCAATAAAAACAAAGACTCGCAGGGGCATCAAAGTTGCCAGTTTGGATCCCTGAAGTGGCAGAGAAGAGGAGGGTGGGGAAAAGTGAATGAGCAGTGTGTTTCAGCGCTTCAGCAATTATGAGAGTCTCCAGCCTCGCAGCCAAACTCCTCAGTACAATTCTGTGAGTCTGTTTAATTGAAGAGGGCAGTTTTGTTTATGGAAGGAAGGATCATTTCTTTCTTTCTTTCTTTTTAATTTCTGTGGCAACTCACAGGAATGTGATGTTTTAATAGAGCTGTACAAGAGTCAGAAAGTAATAAAATTAAAACTATGATCATCTTTGTTTTTAGAAAGTGCACTAATCAGCATTTTGACAAAATTAAAATAGCATTTAATTTTGCCAAATTGGAAATTTATTTTAATACAAATTAAATATCAATAAATAATTAGTTTCATTTTAAAAATGAATATATATATAAATTAATGAATGTATTCAATTCAGTCCAATTTTATTTATATGGCACAAAATCACAAGAACAGTCACCTCAAGGTGCTTTGTACCTACAATAATACAACTGGGAAAATTCCAACAATCATATGACCGCGTATGAGGAAGCACTTTGGTGACAGTGGGAAAGAAAAACTCCCTTCTAACAGGAAGAAAGCTCCAACAGAATCAGTCTCAGGGAGGGGCGGGGCCATGAAAACTGAGCCCACAGTCTGAGAGCAAAGTGCTCTAATGATACAGTACTATAAGGTCTTTAAGATAGACCTGATTTTTCAAGACCTTGTATGTGAGGAAGATGGTGTAGTTTTAAATGCTTTTTAGGTAAGAAATAGTTCTAAAAACATAAAGTTTTGGAGGTTAAAGCATTCCCCCGAAAAATCTTCATTTATGAGTTCGTACACAAAGTGTCCAGTGGTTCCTCTGACTTCATGACCAGAAGAACTAAAGGCTCTTTGAAGCTGCCGCTCCACTAAGCCAGCGAGCAAATGAAACGTTGCGTGACTCTCGTAGTTATTCCTGGACTGGGATGAATTTCTAAGATGATCTCTCTCTCGTGGCCAGTAGGGTCTTCTTTCAACTTTGAGGACTTTCTAGATACTGACAAGATTTCCCACCGCTGTGCATCTGAGAAAATTTTTAGTCAGTGCTTCTCTGAAGGAGAATATTATGCTGCGCCTAATTTGTGAGTAACAGTAGTTTTATTTTTGCAGGGGTAGCTGTGTGCAGCAGGTCGTCTATCGGCTGCAAGGTCGGCAGCTCCGACTCCTCCAGTATGATTATGCTATGAGAGTGTGATTTGGTGAATGAGACTTGTAATAGAGAGCTTCAAGTGCTCAACTAAGTAGAGAGGCGCAATATTATAAATATCATTTTGCCATAAAATATCATTTATTTATTGTTAAAAAAAGTTATGTGTATGTATTTTATTAAAAAATCTATAAAATACGTAGAAAATTGTTATATTCATTAATTTATTATAAGAGCAATATAATGTTAAACTTGTTGATCCCAACTCCCCTAACTCTACCTAACATTTCCCGAAAGGCGGCAAAAAAAATTTGGAAACAAAAAACAAACAAATTAAAAGAAATTTGGACATAACTTCAAGATCTCAAAATTAAAGCCAGAACACAAGTGCTATAAATCTGCATTCTTTCTAATTGCCAGAAGAGGTCCATTCGATTGAGTTCAAACACAGATCGCTTCAAAAGACGGACATGGTAGGTGTGACGTTAGTATTTTGGTGACTACTGTGTTAGAAGTATATCAGCTAACAGCTTCGTTAGCAGGTTGCAAACATAAACTGTGTGCTGTCAGTGTACTAAGAGGCAAACATCTCGGATGGGCCATAATAATTGTCAGATAGTTACATTTAAAAATGCTCCAAAAAGACAAAACAGTTCAGTCGGATGGAGGGAGAGACTAATCATAGAGACAAAAACATTTTTTGAACCAGGCTTACCTTTAAAAGTCTGTGATGACTGATCTGCTTTCAGAGCCAGCCTCAAGTGGCACCTAGAGTAAGTGCAATTTTTGGCTCTTTCATGTTAGCTTAATTTTTCAGGCCCACGTGCTTAGCTTCACAAAGAAGTTAGATACCATAGAAGTCTACAGGAAAATGGCCTCCCAGTCAGTTCAACAACTAGTTTGTGGCGTAGAGTCTCAAAATATCAAAATGCACAAAACACTCAGCTTCAAGCTTCACAACTGGGATTCCACCAACTGCATTTTTAACACACAGTCTGTGGTTGTGCTTAGTCAGTGCCCTTCGTTTGCATACAACAGCATTTCATTGGTAAACCAACATAGCGGTACAGTGCCGTCGCACTGCCAAAGAAAAACAACATTATAAACAGAACATAAACCACTGAAAATTATCGATGTAGAAGGAAGTCGGTGGTGTTGCTCGTGATGCTGAGAAATGCTGCAGATGATTTTATTACAGGCAGTCGTGTTACTGATCAGGTGCTTTAAATTTATCAGGTTCTAACATGAAGGAGGGGATCAGAGTTGGCCTGGGAGCAAGAGAGTTAAGCTGCCAAGTCATTAAGTGTGTATTAATACAAAGCTTATGTTTACATAATTTTAACTTTATATTATTAAAAATAGTCCCAGACACAGAGTCAGTTATGACCCACGACGTCTGAAAAACCGTGATATGTTACCTATGCCAAAAGCATTGTGCCTCCACGCTGTAAAAAGCTGCTGAGAGCTGAGCACAAACTACCTGATGCATATGAGTTGGATGACAGTCAGCAGAAGAAGAGCAAAAACACCTTAGAGAAGAACACACTTTTGCAAATACCTTGCTTTATAAAAGTTGAGAAAAATAAATATAAAGCAGCTGCTTTCGAAGTAATCTTGTATGTCTTTAGGAGGAAAGCTGCAGTGGACTCTCAAAGGCTTGAGAATAATGAATCAATGTCTCAAGTCAAAGTGGCCTCACCACAGCAGCTGTGAACTCTTTATTTGCTTACTGCAACTGACTGAACTGTGCTTATTGTCACAGTTTCAAAGTAAATCTTGCAGCCATTCAATTACATCACTGTACATGGAACATCTTTACATATTTACTGTCAAGCAGGACAACAAAATAGCTTTTCTGCCCGAAGTCTGTTTCATCGCCAATTATTCAAGATTCTGGATGACCAGCTGGTGGCAGAGCGGTTAAAATTCCCAGAACGGGGATTAGCATTGATGAGGCTACTCACTGAATATAGATGAAGTTGACATAGTTTTCTGGAGACCTGACAAAGTGGAAAGCGTTTGATTAAAAAAAGCAAAGAGCTCCTTCGTGAGTGACAGATCCCGAGTGGCAGCTGGTGAGTCTCTTTTCCATATCCTTTGGTATGAGCTGGTGTGAGGTATGACAGTGTCAGAGTGATCATGCTGAGAAGCTTAAGTGAGACAAAAAGCAGAGACACTAGAACTCATTTCCTGGCCTTACAACCGTGCACTGTGCACATTGCCTCAATCTGGCCCTGTCAGACTGCACTGAGGGACAGATGGGAGTACCATACCTCATCAAATATGCCACAATTGTTGGAGCAATATTTTGGTTTTCCCGGGCCTCCAGCAAGAAGACCAACAGGCTTGAGAAAGTCCCTTAAATCAAACTGCAGGTTAGCCGTATTCCTTTGTAAATAATGAGTTCTCTCCCGCTGCACTGTGCCTGGGACGATCGATGAGCGGCTTTAGGTTTTCACAAAGAGAAACCTTTATTTCACTCAGGTGGAGCAGGAGATATAAGATCATTTGGACAAAAACAGATCAAAATAATCATAATCAATAATAATCATTTACAACTGAAATTACAACTGATTACAAATCTGCTCCATTACACTCCATGTTTGCATGAAAGCATCAAGAGGCAACTTTAGCTAGTCATACAATCATTGTAAAGGTCCATGATTGGTCATTTTTAATTCTTCTACAACTCTTTTGTGTTTGGTTTGGTGTTATTGTGTGGTCAGCTCTGTTGTTGTTTTTAAAAGTCCTTTCTTTAAAAAAAAGAGTGATATGGTAAGTGATAGAAAAACCTATTTACTATGATAAAGCTGCCACTGTTACACGGCAATAAAAGGCTGTAATGCGTCTGAAACACAGAAGGGATTTCCACAGTCTCCAGCCACGGCTCAAACCTCGACCGCAAGCTTTGTGGTAAAACGCACAGCTTAGCTGAGCGGTCTGTTTAACCATTTTAAATTAAGAGCAGATTTTGTGTTGGTGGAAACAGCATGTGTGTCTGTGTGTAAATATAGCCAGAGAAATGTCTTTGGTAATGATTATTGTTAATTCCTGGTAGAAGCTGGACTGATGAAAGCTTTCCATAAAGAGTAAATTTGAATACTATAGTTCATTTATTGTTTGTGATCCAATTACGACCACGTGATCAGTCATTCCCCTGAGAAAAGAGCCAAATGGTAGATGTAGAGAATCATTACATCCGTAATAAAACATGTCCTCGCTGTATATCAGGATGTGATTCATTTCCATGCTGCCTCAAAGGGTTTTTGGTCATTTACATTTTTTGATATTACAGGGCCATTGGCACTATTTTGGAAATGTAATCTACTCGCTAACTTTTGTTTTATTAAAAAGAAAAAACCCACGTTGCTTAAAAATTTGTCATGTGATTCAAAGTCACCTTGTTTAACTTGTGTTTAGTTGTAAAATATAACCTCCCAGTAATACTAAGGATAGGTCCCTTGTGGCTCTGAAATTGCTAAAAGTTCCATCATGATGTGTGCAGATAATAATTAGCTTCCCAGTGTAAGAAATCAGTTCTCTATGGGCAGTCCTGTGCCACACAGATTGACACTTGAACCCTGACTTGCTCCGGCGGAGGTGTTCGGCAGCCTTCAGCACTGTGATTGAATTGGAAAGCTTCCAGTCTGAGATTAGTCAACTGTCGAAATGGGAAGTGAGGTTTTTCTTTTGAGCAAACCTGTCCTGATGGAATACTATGCTAATACCCCCATCTGTATATTTGTCACCACATGGAGATTATGGTTGTAGCGGTTGCAACATCAACAGCGACAACATCAACATGCCCCCGTCACCAGAGAAGGACCTCGGATAAACCTGAAGCTCAAAAAAAGCCTGAAAGCCATCTGCCAGCCGAACGAGCTGAATCTGGTGGAAGCAGTGCCACATATTCATCGCATTGCATCGTTGTCACGGTTACTGGTCCATAACAACGGTCTCCTGGGAACTCAACAAGCACATGAAGAGTTGTCTGATGCAAAAGCAAATAAATAAATAAATAAAGAGGTACAAGGAGACCAATACATTTGATTCTGTAAGCATCTCATTTTATTATATATCTGTCCCCAAGGTGTCCAGGTTCCCTTTGTCAATTTACTAGTAATAATAACATAAATATTCTCACACTACAGCTTATTATTTACCAAGGTTTAAAAAAAAACACTGCAACATAAATGTAAATGAAAACCTACAGAAAGAATTTAAATAAAGAAAAAAACAGCAGGAATGATTGAGGTTATGTAAGAGTGGAGAAAAGTGGCTTTGCACTGTTCCTGATGTTGTTATCCTGTGGCAGCTTATTAGCATGAGTGTGTTTCATCATTTTGCTTATTCATGAATACTGAAGTGCATCTACATATGGCTTATTTTCAGCAGATACTGCAGGAGAGGAGGAGACCATGTGCTGCAGACTGAAAGGAGATTTCTGACAATGATCATTGCAATGCGGGCGTTTCCGAGGTTTGACGGGTTTTGAACAGAATTTTTGATAACTGTGGATCAATGCTTCGAGTCACATGATGACACGTTTTGATATCATAGGTATGCTGTGATTCTGATTATGTTATGATTGTGCTTTTCAGTTTCCACCCCACAGCCTGGTGCCATAGCCTTAAGAGCTATAATGCATCACATGTACTAAGTACATACTTCAAACACAAAACTTAAATAAATAATATTCAAAAGCTTTAAGTGCTAAAAATAAAATGGGTACAGCTGATTAATGCCATATGCAGCTGTAAAGCCTACTAAAACATGAAATAGTCACAAAAAAAGCTTCTTTTTCTGTGTTCATGGCTACAAACCACCAACCTTTTTGGTGACAGCAATTTTCAATGTAAAGTTTATCATGTGTCTGTAGCACATATGTTGTTCAGACAAAGTGAAATCAGCCACTGTGCTAACCAAGACCATTTAACCAACACCATCATCCATATCTGCTCGTTTTTAATGGTTTTACCCGATGACGGTGAAATGATTCGCTGCATCAGCAACTATCTGAACCTCCAAATTTGTACCTTTCCATTTTTTAACCCTTACACACAGCTTAGGTCAATTTTGATCCATTTTTACATTTTTTTTTTCACCTTAGTGTAGTTCTTTTTATTTCATGATTTCTCCTAAAGTCATGAAATAAACTTTAGGAGACATAAACAAAACAGTCAAGAAGGCGCAGCAGCGCCTCTTCTTTCTCAGCAGACTGAAAAGATTTGGCATGAGCCCCCGCATCCTCAGGACCTTCTATCGCTGTGCCATTGAGAGCATCCTCACTGGATGCATCACCACCTGGTACGGCAACAGCACCGCTTACAACAGCAAAGCTCTCCAGAGAGTAGTGCGGTGTTCTGAACGGATAATTGGAGGTGAGCTTCCCTCCCTCCAGGACATCTACAGGAAGCGGTGCCTGAGGAAAGCGGGGAGGATCATCAAGGACTCGAGTCACCCCAGCCATAAACTGTTCAGACTACTTCCATCAGGAAGAAGGTTCTGCAGCATCCGGTAGACTGAGAGCAGACTGAGAGACAGCTTTTTCCATCAGGCCGTCAGACTGCTGAACACTTCATAGACACCTCACCTTCACTTACCAGAACTTCAACATTATGCACTCCCTACTGTATATAAATGCCACTTGTTTTGCACATTTCCAACTGCCAAACTCTGTATATTTTATTTTATTGTCTATTCTATTTAATTTTTAAAATATGTATATATATATATATATACACACACACGTAGATATACATATTTAGTATACACATTCAGTAATGCGCATACACTCTTATATTGTACATATATTGATTCATATAACTCTCAGATTTAGCCATTCTTATATTTTGCTTGTTCTTATGTTATTGTATTTTTGCACACCTCTGTTGCTTGTGAAGCTCGGCATGTACTGCACCAGTGTACCTGCACATGTGATGTGACAATAAAAGTGATTTGATTTGATTTTTGGTTTGATTTTAAAGTTAGCCAAAACACACCAAAATGAAAATATTCTAATGTGTTACTGAAGTCTAATTTTACCTGTGCCTACTCAGATGGATTTTAAATCTACCATACCCTACACCTCATACGCATGGCTTCCTATTATGACTTTGAATGCAGACTAGTTTGCAGTACACAGTTGTATCTGTTAGTTTGTGTTAAATTGTTGTTAATAATTACAAATGGTGGTTATGAGGGCTAAAGGAACACTGCCTTTGACAGTGTAGAAAGATGATTCAATGAAAAGGTCTGCTTGGTTTTATCCAGAAAAACACAATTTATAAAAATGAATAGATATTTATTAACATGTTTTAAGATACTATAGATACTATATACTATATATCATTTTCCCTTTCTCCAATTAAGGAGGGGGTGGGGGTGGGGGGCGTTTTCACCTTTGTTGGTTTTGTGTTTGTTTGTAGTTGGTTGTGTTGGTTTCTTAAAATTAATCACCTTTATTAATAATTACTTATTATATGCTTGAAAAGCAAAAAAGAGGAGCTACAGTCTGCAAAGGACACATACTTTCCATATGGTCGACTATAAGGAAATACAGGCTCCACTTTATAGCAGCCATGCTGTCTCACAGAGCCATCTCACTGTCCACAGCTTACACAGTGTTACGCAACTGAAAATTATAAGTGCCCTTACGTCAGCATAAATAATGCATATCCTGGGTGCATCAGGTCACTGGCGAATCCCACCACATGTAATATAGATACACTGGTAGGCTGCAAGGATCAAGTCTGTGATTCATTCTACAACTTGAAAGAAACCAATAAAACGACACTAAGCAGATGACAGAAGCGTGTGTCCTAATTTGTGGATGTCTTTGCTGCTTCATGCATATTGAACACTGCCTTCTAGCTTTTTGCAACGAAAATTGCCTTTGGTGTACCTGTGCATTGTTACCATGACAACCAACATTGTCCAGCGCGGTCAGCGGGAAATTACGAAGCAGAACATGAAACAGAAATATCACATGTTTATTAAAACGTACGACTGTGAAATATGTTGAGTTTCCCAGTGTTCACTGGTACCGTTAAGATTAGCCGCCCCCAAAAAAGCCTCCCAGGCTCGATGGACGTCTGGCTCAGGGAGTGCTATAAACATTAGCTTGCTGTGACTATGTGTAGTAAAGCCCCTATAGATATGTGTGTACAGAAAGTATACACATACACAGAGTTACTTGTGGAAAGGGACAAAAATACTAATACTGATTAGTAAGAACTGAGATCACTGAAATATTGAATTACTGAGATCACAGCCAGGAGCTTTTATCTCACAGCAGTACTACTGCCAGTGTCTAAAATTAACACATTTTCCATGAACACTGTTGCTCCCCAGCCTTGTAAAGCAGGCTTAATCTCACAAGCTTAATATTCACGGCAACAATTTGGGCTTAACAACATTTGCTGAGAATCTCCTGAAACTAGCAGACAACCCATCCTGAAAGCTGTGATGAAGATAAAAACAGTGCCTCTCAAAACTCTTGAACGCTGCTGAAACTGTGACCTTTTTGATCTTCAGCATTTTCTGAAAAAGTTCAGGGGGAATGTTATGAAGAAATGTGACATTTTCTGATTATTACCAGAGCTGCCTATCAAGAGCTCCGTCTTTACTAAAGAGTAAACAATTTCGTGTTAGTTCTTCTCAAAAATCCACCATCTGCCTTCGCCACAGATTCATAGGATGTAAGCTTTTGTTTGTTTGAGCGCTTTCATTCACATTTGTGATTTAAACAAACCAAGATTGCTTTTTTAGCCACGTAGTAAAATGCAGAGTGCAGGCTGACTTCAGTGCCACATATTTTTGCTCCACCTGCAGTTTAACGAGCCCATACAGTAGCATCCATTCACAAATCCAGTCAAATCCAGTCATTCAGTCAGGCATATAGTCAGGCTGCTGAAGTGTTTTCTTCCCCTCGGCATCTTCCACCACCAGCAACCTCATCAAATTTTAGCCCTGGGAGCAGTCGCGGTCCTAGCCTGTTTGGCGCCCTGGGCGAACACTCCCTCTGGCGCCCTCCCCCCCCCCACCCCCCCCACACACACACACACAAAACATATTAAGGATTGTACATTAACATAAAACTGTTGTACACACACACATATGAAGAGAGAGAGAGTATGCATAGTATGCAAACGGCTACCAAACAGCCATCATAATTCGTCATACAATGAGAACAGGACAAATCAACATTTGACAATGACTAATTAATATTAAAATCTGTAACATAATGTATTGTTTGGAGTTTAGTCTGTTACTGTTACTATTTTTACCATTTCTTCTTGGAGCAACTGTAATCCACATTATTTCCTTAGGGATTAATAAAGTATTCTGATTCTGATTGTTTCAGGATGACCTGCCATTATCCAATGACACATCTGCTTACCTGTATCTTTTGCTCGTTTCTCCTCCTCTTCTTTTCTCTTTTTTCTAAACTGAGGACCTGATGGCTTTGAACTTTTCTTGTCCATCTTCCATTGGTTTTAATTTTGCACTCCAGTATGAACACCCATCCCTCAACCCGAGGATCACCACAAAATAATCTAATAGACCGACACCTTAGTTCACAGATTCACTCTGTCTAGGGTTTATTTCTGGGATTTCACACAACCCAGGATTCAGATCATGAATACATAATGGGATTGGATTTACAACATTATGAATGAAATGTGCTCTATTTGGAAGCAACAGGCCCCCCTCCCCTTTCGACGGGTTGTGTGTGAGACTTTAAATCATCAAACTGAAAATTTAAAATTTAAAATTGTTATTGATCCCTTTACCCCTGGTCCTAAAGTATATATTTATTTTCTTACTCTTCTTATATTTATTGTTTGTTTATTTGCACTGTTGTAAATGGAGCCTCGTCGTCTCGTCTCTCTATATACTGGACTGTCTGTAGCGGAGATGACTGTAAAGTTTACTTTGACTTTGGCAGCGAGCAGGCGCACCGAGGGCTCTCGCGCTCACTTTTCATGTATAGAATTTCGAAAAAAACATCGGTGCAAATTATAAGTCTGTATCATGATGTCTAGTGTTTATTGGTTTGTTTTTATTTTGTTTTATTGCGAGTTGGTTATTAGACGCTGCTCCAGCCGGTCAGAAAATCCCCCGCCGCCCCGCCCTCTCCTCTCTGCGCCGTAAGCAGCAGGCACAACTCACAAACGAAGGGCGCCCTTACTCCCAGCAAATGGGCGATAGAAAGCCGATCGGTGCCTATGCCATTCCCAATATGCGCTGGTTGACGTCGGGGCAGCATGAGTACGAGCCTTTTTTTTTTTTTTTTTGCCGATGCCCTTGATGCCGCCCCCCACCACGATGCCGCCCCGGGCAACCGCCCGTGTCGCCCGTATCTAAAACCGCTACTGCCTGGGAGTTTGATCAGAACAACAAGCTAATTCTAATACAGTTGTAACCCTGGTAAGATTTACAGCAATCAGAAGTACAGGGTTCTTTGAATGCATTGTAGTTCTTGTTTGATAGTTTAATTTCCGGGCATGCCCTGAAGGCATCATCTGCAGCTCAGTGCGCGTGAAGGTGTGGTGTAGGGGAACAAAGACAGCAAGGAAAAACTCCATGCTGCCGCGGAGCACGGTTTTCCAGTTGAAAGAGAGAGAAAAAAAAGAGGTTCAAATAACATTTGTGAGAGAGCTGTCGTTAGCGGTGAACCACAGACGGGTACCTACCTCGAAGGAGTCGGAGTGTTTCTTCGAACTTTTTGAACTATTCTGGTGAGTTAGCCTAGCTCACTTAGCACCGCTATTGCAGTTCAATGCACTGAAATAAATAACTAACCAGTCAGAATAGTAGTAAATGTGTTTAATGATGTTTAAGATGTGTTTTTATAGTATTGTGATGTTGTGACAGTTTGTTTATTATGAGTGTCTAGTGTTTTTTCTTTTTTGGGCCTGCTAGTTCAGCCGCGGCCAGCTAAGTGGTTATGCGCAGTTCACGTGCAATAGCTGTGCTGTAGCTGTAACTGCGGGTGATGCACAGTAATACCGGTGTATTTACTTTTAATGTGTCACAAGATGCAAATTTATTTTAATATTTAAAAGAACCAAGGACATTTAAGGAATGTGGACATCTAACATTCTGCGTATTTGTGTGCAGACTGGGTTTTTTTTGAGGTACAGTTCCATGTGTGCCAAGTGAGGAGCTGGTATCGTGGGTCTAAGACACTGTTGCTGCTGTGGAGGCCTTCTGTGTGTCAGGACGCCAACACGTGGATGCCTGCAGTACCAGGAGGGCGGTAGGGAAAAAACAAAGGGAAGCCCACCTGAGAGATACTTTATCATTTTCTTTTGCTACTTTTTCACCGCCTGAGATTCAGGTCGTTTTCAGTTCTTAACCCAGGGCAGTGGGTAACTGAATAAACTGACACCATAAGGAACTGGACACTCACATGCTATTTTCTTTTCTTTTTTCCTTTTCTTGGGGTGTTGAAATATTGTGTTTCTTGTCTTAAATCTATTTTGATTGTTCAATTATTTTTGTTATGCATTTGAGATGGTTACTGCATTTAAAGGTATCCCTACATTGAGGATGAGCAAAGGGAACTGATCCAAGGAAAATATATATAAAGCAAACTTTGTTTCACAAACCTGTGGTTGTGCGTGTTATGTGGGTTTGAAGTCTTATTGCTCTTACAGAGTTGCTACTGCCAATCTCCTTCCCAAACCTAGATTCGGATATTGTAGACATTGCACTTGGGCGAGCAGTATAGATCATCTCTTTATAGATAGAGGGACACACGTCCAGGTTACACAGTCAACAAATAAAAGCATACAACCTGAACTCTGTCACATTTCTTTAAGAAAACCTTTCCAAAGAGCAGTTTGGGGATACTGTTATTTTAAGTATAAGTGACATGATATTTTTACTTGAATGATCCACATTAACTGGTGTCCAATCCCAATCCCAAAGATGTTCTACCAGGTGAACTTCAACATGGGTCCAGATCAAAACATGTGGCCCAGAAAGTTATAAGCCTCCGAAATAGATGGATTTTAATGCCTCGCTTTTTCCCCCTAAAAACATTTTAGGTGACGAATTTAGCCAAAATGTGAAAAACAATTAACTGAGGTGTTTTCTCTGATGCAAAGTACGACTTCTCTCTGTCTTTGGTCAAGAGGATAACGGATTTTCATGTGATTTTGCATCGATCACGACACATTTCTAAGGAGCTAGTTTAATTTGCCCTGGAAGAGAAACAGCGTCTTCCAGTTCTGCACCATAAATCAGTCCTGCAGCTTTTTTTCTCCAAATCTAACCTTGGGGCTCACAAAGTAAAACACAATAGGAAGTGACTTCTCTTTCAGTGAGTAATTTGCCAGAGAAGAGGTACATTTCTGGAGCATGCAATCGTGTTTAGAATGTGCAGAATAGAGTCTGACTTGCAGGTCTGAGATTTCTCAAAAGCCACTTTCAGTATTTGCTGCACCCTTATTGCTTCCATCTTACAAAGTAATTTATTTCCTATTTAGTCATTACCAAGGGGGATAAACACTGTGGCTATTATTTCTCCTGTGTGTTTTCAGTTCTTCCACCTTTGGGCATCGACATACATGTTAAAATCCTGAGCTCCGTGTGCACTGAAAGGATCTGTGATCTCTTCTGATTTTGTGCCAAAAAGTGACAAAGCAATTTTCATCAAATCCAGCCCATCAGCTTACAGAGAAATATTTTAAAATGTAAAGTTCAGATATTTAAGACGTGATAATTATGCAAAAGTGAAACCCTGAAGCTCAGTCAAGACCATAATAGTCAAAGGATGATTGTTATTTCCATCTGCATTCATTTATATTTTGCAGCATAGCTTTGTTCTGGGACCTCCCTGCTCTTTCATGCGAATACGTGGAGTGCATAAATTGGGGCGAGTACACCTCGCTGCTCTACCATGCAAGACACCAGCACACCATGGAACAGGCATCAGTGACTACAGATTTAGCACTTATTTAGTCAGAGGATGAAAGGAGGGACAAGGGTAGTGGTGGGTTGCAATATGGCACCAACTGTGAGTTAGATTAACACTCGATTTAGTTACATCAGCACTTTATACCAGTAGTCCCCAACCCCCGGTCCACGGACCAGTACCGCTACTTGAGTCGTTTGGTACCGGGCCACGGGAGTTGAGGCTCGGGTGTGAAATTTATCGTTTTTGGGAATTTTATCATTATTTTTTTTAATCATTTTTATCATTAACTCTTTTTCCCGTGTGTTTTGAATAAATCTTATTTTTTTAGGTACCAGTAGTGGGGTTTTTTTTGTTGTATTTATCCGTGGCACCTTACAGGCCACTCCGTGAAAATATTGTTGGACATAAAACGTACCGTGGTGCCAAAAAGTTTGGGGACCGCTGCTTTACACCACCAGACACCTCAAGGCACTTAATATTGAAAGGTAAAGATTGTACAATAATACAGAGAAAACCCCAACAATCACACGGCATCCTACGAGTAAGCAGTTGGTGACAGTGGGCAGGAAAAAAAACCCTTTTAACAGGAAGAAGCAGCCAGCAGACGCAGGCTCAGGGAGGAGCGGCCGTCTGCCTTGACTGATTGGGGTTGAGGGAAAGGAGACGGGACAAAAGACAAACAGGTAGAGAGCAAGATGATTAAATGTAGAGTGGTGTATAAGCACAAAGAGAGTGAAAAAAGGTGAGTTAAGAAGAAACAGTGCATCATGGGAAGCCCCCAGTAGTCTAGGCCTATTGCAAAATAACTAAGATAGGGTTAAAGATATGCCTTTTTTATTTTTATTTTTTTTTAAAAAGAGAAAAAAAAGGAAAGTTTGAAGCATAATCATAAAAGTAGAGACGGTGTCTGTCTCCTGAATCCAAACTGGGAGCTGGTTCCTCAGAAGAGGGGCCTGAAAACTGAAGGCTCTGCCTCCCATTTTACTTTTAAATATCCTATAGGAACCACAGGTAAGCCATCAGTCTGAGAGCAGTGCTCTATTTGAATGACACAGGACTACGAGTCTTTAAGATAAGAGCCTTGCAACTGATTCTGGATCAGCTGTTCCTCCTGTCTAGACATTTGTATTCCCACATACAATGACATAAGCAAAACATGTCACATGGCCGTTAGTTCAAAAAGAAAATACAGTGAGGTGGTCAACACTGCCCTGCGTGTCATGCTCTGATAGACTGTTAGTGTGTGTGTGTGTGTGTGGCCTGGAAGGAGCAACAAACACACACAAACCACGTGTGTCGATGTGAACTGTGCAGCATTGTGTTTAATGATTAGCCAGCCTGGTGCTGTGCAGCATTTAAAGCTGTGTGAATAGGTGGAGAAAGGGGCAGAAAACCACATTATGGTAATAAGAGAAAACACAAATAATTAAATGCAGACACACACACACACACACACAGAGAGAGAGAGAGAGAGACATATGTATCATCAACAGCAGGGAAGAGAAACGGGAATACGATGTGCCATTCCACCACCATGGAACAGGTAAATCTCGTCAGAAATTCTAACAAACCTCTCCCAGGAAAAGACAACAAATAAAAATAGAACAGGAGAGAGGTCGAGCAGCGTTTGAAGTTTGATTTCTGACTCATCACTTCTTCCTGTCAAGTGAAATATAAATAGATGGAGAGAAAAAAGCAGGCAGAAGTACCAAAAACTTTTTTCCCCTGTTCAGTGCTGAGACATATTCCTCATTATCTTAAATGTAAAAAGGTCACATTGCTGCACAATCCTGACAGAGCCGATAGTGCCGGTTTCTAACACTCACAGCCGCATTCAGTGCTGGAATATATCACATTTTAAACTTTACGACAGCACAGTTACAGCACTTCAGTTTTAGTGCTTCTGCCCTAATGGGTGCATGAACACACAGGTGGCACTACTGCCAACTCTGACATCATATTTACACTTCAACAAATTTAAAAAAAAACAGGAGATAAGTTTTTGTTAACCTGCTCATAAAATCTGTTATTGCCTCACATCTAACAGATCTTTAAAAACTCACCCAAGTAACTTACCAGTATGAGCAATTTAACTTAAAATATTCATTTTAATTAAGCGTGGGGTGAGAGTCGAGGTGACCTGTGCGGCACTGTGTCGGCTGCAAGCTGCTAAATATTAATTACTTATCCTCAAATATCACTGACGGTGCCAATTAAAGATTTTCACTGAGCTCTAAGGATACTACCCTCTGGTACCAGGGAAGTTATGAGAACAAAGACACCCAAATTACCCAGGCGTCCTTGCAGATAAGCTCCGGCGCCCATCATTTACTGTTCAGCACAAGCTGATAACATTATCTACAGCAGAGGGGTTAAGTAAAGACAAAATGTTAATGGCAAGTGCCTCCAATTTTCTTTTGAAAGGGAAATTAACTTTACTAATGTAGGTAGATATATTCTTAGAAGAAGCAACACACACCTTTGGTCATTTTTAGCTAGGGCTAGCTAACATACAGGGAATCAGACCACGTTTCTGATCAATTTGAAGTCAATTTTCTTACTAAAGAGAGACAAAATGTAGGTTCTGCTGTTTAAAACGTTCATCCTGATGATAAAACCGTACATTTACAAAAGCAGTCACACTAAAGTGTTAATCACACATGGATTATTTTAAGGTCTAACGAGCGTATGATCCCATATAAGTAGCCTGACGAAACGAGCGCATTTCAAAAGACCGTCAAAGGAGTGCTTCTTTCAGTGTCTAGCCCAGATATTCAGGCTCCTAATAATAACTGAAATCTGTCACAAAGTGCTCAAGACTTCAAAAACATATATACAGAGGCAGAGACTGAAGAGATGAGCGTCTGAGCAGACGCACTAATGAGGAGTAAACGGTAATGTCAGCATGTGTGGGAGTGCTTGTGAGTTATAGACCTTGAACATTAGAGCAAGGTTTTTAGTTGTCACCTTTGTCAAAAAGTAAAACAGGCATTTTAAAAAGGTTAAAGAAATCGCACTAAATTTTTTTTTTTTTTTTGAAAGTGTGGTTCTTTCTGTTGTGTCAGGGGAGAAATCTGACTCATATCAGGTGATAGGAAAACTTGCAGGTGTGGGTGTTTGATCCCCTCCGTATGCCAAAGTGCTGTTGGGCTAGAAACAGATAATCAGTTTGCCCCTTAATGGCTGGCCACCAACGTGTATGAGTTATTGTGATACAGCTTGAATGCTCAGATCATATCATGAAATTTGCTGTCCTACTGCCTTCTTGTAAGAACTGGATGAACTCAAAATCTCCATTTCTTCCATCACGTCCAGCTCGTCTTTGCTTGAAGTTGACTTTTCCGTGTGTTTTTAGGATTTCAATGTTATTGGTGTGTCTATGTTACCTGACAAAACTGCATCTGCATCAGAATCACGCTCAGTGTGTAACGGTCTTAAGCACAAGTACCAAAAACTACATGACGTCTAAGTACCACTCGAAGCTGGCTCTAAAAGTGATTAAATACCCGTAGACTATCAAAGCCCATCGTATGAATTGCATTTAGCTTCACAGGATACTTCCCCCTTCAGAACAACTCTGAGTTGGGTGAACTCATCCACCTGGATACTGGACTTCGCTTTGATTAACAGATTTACGATACAGACAGTGGAGGCTAGGTCTGCTATGCCTCACCTCTGCTAACTGAACTCATTAAATTGGACCTATTCTGTATGCGTGCGCCTTTTACCTGCTCTAAAACCATTTAAATTGATAATTTGACTGATGTTAAAGCTTGCTACATGGTACAGACCGCACAAGATGTTTGGTTTATGAACGAGATACTAGTGTTATATTAGCTTGCTAGCCAAGCTAGTTAGCATTAACTGATCCCTTAACACGTCAACTTAGCATAAATGTTTTCACTTCTGGCTCCAAAAAAGCCCAAGAAAAATGTTGAAGCTTCAAAATATAGTCCAAAACAAGTGACATCACACTGGCTACTGTTATGTTGTCTATGTTCCAGGTTCATGGTTCTTGTTTTGCCTACAGTATATGAGTAAATAAATGCTAATGAGATCCATCTGGATCTCTATAAATGCTAAAAAGGCTTAGGTAATGTATATATATAAACTCTTAAATATGTATCTTTGAAATAACCAATAATTTTTTCATAATAATCAGCTCACACTGTCCCCTGTACTGTAATTGCCAGGAAAGATGGTTTCGTGTCATAGAAGTGATAATGAGGGGACAAACACACAGAGCACGCTAACAGCCAAAGCTTGGTTGGGATAATAGGAGTTTTTTGATCCAGAATCTGTAAAAGTTTAGGGTTTTTTTTTAGCTCTATAGCCTGCTTGCAAAGTAATAATGACCACTTTTTTCTGTTACACAGTCTTTGTGGCCAATGACTGGAGACAAAGCACTTTCATCTATTTTTACCTCTTTTGCTGTTCTGTTTTTCTTGAGTCTGAAACAGCGTTGTGCTGTCTAATGTTGTGTTCAGCAAAGTTCCAATTCACAGTTTGCAGCCTTTGCTTGCGACATCATACCTTTACTTCTTTTATATGTATCATGAGACCCTGGCTGCCCTGGTAAAACAGCAACTGATATGTTAAACGCTCAATAAGCAGCATGGTTCTCTAAAATTACAACACAGAATGCTTCCCCTGTGTGGTATCAATGAATATACAACAAAAGATGCTCGTATGCTGCATTAACAGTGCTTTCAGATATTGAAATGTACCTACTTTCTACCATTAAACACCCTCTACTATAACTGTTTCTAGTCCCAAGTTGTGGCACTTCAAGTGTGACCTTTTTTTCTTTCTTTCCTTTTTTATATGTAAGCCTCGCATGTAATTTCCCCCAGGGCACGACGGGCAAAAATTGGGCAAATAACCCATCAATAAATTAACTTAGTTTAACTAAAACTTTTTCATCTTGTTTCATTCAATTTAAATGGATTGTGTTGCCTAGGGGACAGAAAGGGTTTAAACCTTTAAAGGCTAGTCATTATAGCTGAACCCTTTTTTCTAGCGGCTGCTACTCACTCGCAGTCAGACAATAAAATGCTCTCAATCTCCCCCGCTTGCTGCTGCTATCCTTGAAAATCAGTGCACTTCCCAAGTGAAGCATTTAAGAGGTACTGATTTTGCACATGAAGGCCGGTTCAATCGTCAAGGAGAGCACTACTGAATGTGTGAAAGCAGCTATAAAGTTTCCTCTCTGGCACTGCAAAATAGTCCCAGTCCTGATTTAAACCTAGCTAATTCCCAATTGGGAATTAGCTAGCTAATTCCCTAGCTAATTCCCAATTGGGAATTAGCTAGTGAATCATCTTAAGCTGGCACTTAAGATGATTCATGTTAAAGAAAATGTCAGCTGCTTGCCCCAAGTACATTGTTCTGTCAAATTTTTAACTTATTATTATTATGTTAATTTATTCAAAATAGCCACAGCTGCTGTTTAGCAACCACAGTTAGCACCTCCTGGTGGCTCTAAAAAAAATTCAGGTTTAAGGTACTTGGGCATTGGCTTTTCAGACTTGGAGGCTTCATGCATATTTTATACTTCTGATACAGCTGTAAACCTTTACCGTGCATGTGTTAGTGCAAAACAATTCCACTAATATGTTTCCTGTTTCGACTGCTGATCGACTTTTTGGAGGCAGCGAACCAAATGCTCCCAAAGATTCGGAACCATATGTCCTCCATAAAAAAATCTCTGGCACAACTCACACTGCAAACAGCTACAATTCTCAGAGACAGACTAAGTTTGAAAAATAGTGGGAAGAGATTTCCTTTGGATAGAAGCATCAGCCACAGCTTATGATATTCACATAGGGACTATAAGGATAGAATTTAAAATTTCTCAGTAACTTGACAAAGCGTACATTTGGCTAAAGAAGCAATGACGTCAACAGGCAGACACAATGTAGCCTATATGCTAATGCTTACCCTGAAATCAATGCCCACGGTGGAGATGAAGCTCCCAGCCAGAAAGGCTCCATCTTTGAAGCGAACCAGCAGACAAGTCTTTCCCACGCCCGAGTCCCCCACGAGCATCACCTGAGACAGAAGGTGACAATGTATTGGTTCATAAAATTTTAAACCTTGCGCGTGTGTGTGCGTGTGTGTGTGTGAAGATGTTTAAGGTATATAAAAAATACATAAACAAATACTGAGAAAAAGCAGCATGTACAGACCAATGGACATAAAACTGCTTATTTTATTGTGTTTTACATATCACATCATATATAAATATATATACATTTTTTCTCTAATTCAGTGGTCTACTCTGATATTGGTGTTCATTTAGCTTTGATTTGCCGTGTTCAGAGGTGACATTTGGTACACTGAACTGTTACAAGTGGGAGTACCACACAAAGTCAAAGTGGAGCTGTGATTTTGGTCAGTCTACCATGGGAACAGTTGCTAATCAGGGTGCATTATTAATACCAGCTTCCACCCACATAATGAGAATTTAGATTTGCATATGCCCAATGTAGAATATCATTAGTCTTTTTCATCTCCATTTCATACTTTCAATTATGTATGTTCTGTGTCAATGCTGTGTCATTATTGATTATTCCTCAGCCAAGTCGAGAGCCAAGACAGAGGTACAGAGAGATTTACTTCAAACAGTCAAGATATGATTGTACTACAGACTAATTCAAGGGGTTTAACAACAAGTATAGCATCAAGATACATATTTGTGAATCATTGCAGTTTGTCTTTTTTTGTCTGTTAGCTAAAGTATGTAAAAACCACCAAGTTGTTAGGATGCCTGGGTCGTTGACCCAGGGGTTTTGAGTTTATTATATTATTTATAATTTCTAGTCTTTGGGTTTTCGTTGGAGTCATGTCTTATGGATTGTCTCTGTGTAATCCTTAGTTGCTGTCTCCCCTGTCCGCTATATCCCCGTGTCCAGTCAGTGTCTGTGTCTGCCCTGGTCCCACATCTCTGTTCCCTCTGTTGTAGTGCCTGCATGTGAGTCTGTGTCTTTTGTTCAGTCTGTGTTTTGTGTTTCCTGTTTTACTTTGAAGGTCTCTGTCTTATCTCAGTGTGTTCAGTTTACGCTTCCTTGTCTCGTCAGTTCTGATTTGCCCCAGCTGTGTTTCCCTCCTGTTGTCCATTCCCTGATTGCTCCCTCTATGTATTTAAGCCCTGTGTTTCAGTTTGTCATTGTCGCGATCTACCGTTTATATAGCTGTGTGTTTTTTCAGTCCTCCGGTGTAAGTTTATTTGGATATTTCCAGTTATGTTATATTTGAGTTTAAGATTAAAGCGGTTTTGAGTTTAAGTTTTGTCTCCGGAGTCTGCACTTTGGGTCCTTCTCCTGCCTGCACGCAGCCATCACATAACACAAGTCAAATTTTGTGGTGGAGATCTAGAGCTTTGACAAAACTAAAAAACATTAAATGTTTGAGTATCCAGATCTGGCTCTTCCAGATTGTCACTCGTAGTACTTGTTTCCAAGACTCCAGACGTTCTTGTGATTTGCAAAATAGGTTTTTAGTAATAGTTCTCTAGTTTTCTGATGGCTTTTCAAGCTTTTCTTTAGACATTTGCTGTTTTTTCACTCACTTCACTCCAGTCTTATACCATATGATTAATATTTTTTTAAGTTAAGCCACTTGACATATACCTATGAATCATTCATGCATAAAAAGGTACCTAACTCAAAGGATGAACCAGTGTTATGTGTACACATAACAGACATAATTAAGCAAAGAACTAATTGTCAAAAAAACAACAACACATAATTGATTTCAATGTCTTTAGCTGAATCCATAGAAAATGTTAAAGATAACACAGATTGACAGATATCAAATAGTATTTTAGCACCAACAAGAGGCCAAAGAACTGAAAGTGTATCTTAGTATATCTTGGCTGAATGGGTGGAGGACAAAAGAAGAACCAAAACACCTAAAACCCTACAGTAGCTGAACAGTATCTGGGAAACAGGAAGAAAAGGCTGGGTTATGTGAAATTACACACAAAATTGGACTGAAAATTGGTTACAGTAAGTCTTATAGAGAGATGGATGGATCTCCTCTGACCATCTCCATGCATTCTGAGGACAGTTTGACAAAATAAGTCATCAAAGCGCATGGAGGAGGTCAGAGGAGAGGTAAAAAGAGAGTCTCTACAGCCACTAAAACATGATGGAAGCTCAGCCAGTGGTGTTGGAAATCTTGTCAAAATTGATGGAATTACAAATGCAGATAAAAGTACTGACTGATACTGATCCACCATGCAAGACCTACTAATTGGAAAATGCTTCATTTTTCAGCATAGCAGTAATGCCAAGTACACTGTCAATACACTAAAAGTAGAAAAACACACAATGGAACACTAACAGTCATGGAAATATTGACTTTCAAGCTTACATTTATTTACATTTATTTATTTAAGTGTTAAGTTTGCACATTTCAATAAACTACTGCACCTATTTCCCATTTTTCCTACCAAAATATAAACAAATGACGAGTGGCTCAAGACTTTTGCACAACCGTGTATTTAGAATTGCATATAGTATAGAAAAACAGAAAAGATATTTCGATTTTTAAATGATGAAAAAATGTCTTTCATTTATAAGCTATAACTCAAAAATATTCTTTTAGACACATAAAGTGGGCTACACACACACAGCGTAGATGTAGCTTGCAAAAAGGGAAGAATGAAGGGATGCAAAAGCTGCATTTTTTTAACAGCCAGCAGTGGGCGACACCCTGCAAAAAAACATCTGGGTGCACGGAAGTGTGTATGGCAAAAGAGTTTCCTGACGTCAGTAAATACTTTCCTGATAAGCTTATAAGCTCATCTGCTTGTTTCTACTTATAACAAGTGAAACTTAATGTTAGTTTTGTCAATTTGTGTGCCCATAAGTGTCCATGAACGACATTAAAGCAAAGTATGCCGTATCATGTGACTGACAATCACCTCCTATGAGCACCAGTCAATCACATCCACCTTTTCACTCCTCACATCTGGTTTCAAAACACCAAGATGGTGCTTTTTGGCGGTTGTTACATTTTTTGTAAGGGAAACTAAAACAGTCCTTCATCCCTGATGGCATCTGCCTCCTGACACAACTATCAGGACATATCAAACCTGAGCTTTACCATGAGATGGCAGTAGCACTTATTCTGTCAGCTCCACTCCTGTTAAACAAAAAGCGCCGCTGCTCTCTTTCACTGCAGTTAATTTATCTCATTAATAATAGAAACCTCTCTCCATCATCATCAGCTCTTCCATGTTATTGCACCGGACAACATGTGTGCAGCAACACTTAATGTTTCTAAAGTTCAGCGCTTGAAAGGAGACACCAGATGCACTAAACAGCATTTCATGCATGTGCGAGCAGTTTGGAAGGTAAACATGAGGAAATCTCAAGCACAGAAGGAAAGGCTGTCAAAAACACGACACTGAAAACAACATTTGTTTTCTTGCATAAGCACACAGCACACAGTTTTTGTATATGTTACGTATGTTTTTCTGTTTTAAAGCACCTTGAGTGGCTTAAGAAGCCTGTTGAAACATAGATGACAAGGTGTATGATGTATATAGAGCTACTATCCAGCAGTCAAAAGAGGTGAGATGATAACTCAGAGAAACTAAACTAAAAGAAAATTCTGAAATAAAAATGAACACAATAGGAAATTATATTTCTTGGCTGAAACTAACTTCCATACACAGCCATGCCTGAAAACTACAAAAGTAGAAACAAAGTTGAAAGACCACTATTTTAAGAAAAAGCCTGCTTTTCAGGGCAAATGAATCATCTTTAATCATCTTTAGATTCATCTCTGCAGACATTCACTGTGATTTGTCTGTAGAGTCATGCAATCTACTGGACACAAGCACCCTTTTAACTAAGAACATAAGACACTTTTTTCCTTTAAAGAGGGACTTTTTAAAATTGGCTGATGCTAATTCGCTTCACTTCTCAGGTAAAGTCTCTATAAGACGAATACCCTACGCTAAGCTTGTGCTCACCTTGAAGGCGATGTCATAAAACTCTCCGCTGTTGCTGATGGATGGTCTGCTGGGATAGACCAGCCCGGAGGACGGAGCAGCAGCTGCGGTCAAGCCTTTCCCCGTCCTCCCGCTGCTCGGAGATGCCTTGGGGCTCTTGGAGCTCCCTTTGCCTTTCGCTGTCTTCTTCCTGGACATGACTCTGACGACCTGCTTCACTTCGAGCAATTAAAAACGGAAAAACGAGGAGGAGGAGAGTGTGAACTGGACACTTTTCTTTTCTCCTTTTTTGAGTTCTGATCGGGGTGCGTTGAGGTGAGGTAAGTTCACCTGTGCGTCAAAATCATGACTGTGCGTAAAGCCTAAATTGGCAAGTGACAACAAAACGGAAAAACTGTCCTTTAAATAGAGGCAGCTGTTGTCTCCGCGGTGCAGCTGGATGACTGTAAATCTGAGGTCTGCTCACAATGTAAACAGCACCCTCTCTCGCTCTCCCTCCCCGCCTCTCTCTCCCGTTCTCTCGTAACGTGATGTTGGGAGCGGGAGAAGGCATGGTTCTGTGGAAAATCCACACTAAAACAAAAAATAAAGAGAAAAGAAATCCACACACTTTCAAATTATGCAGCACAAAAGCAGTCTCGTTAAGCTAGAAAACAGATTTCTTATAGCTGATAATGCGGCACATCAAAGATACTTGATGAATGATCGGTCATTATTTTAAGGAAGGACGAGAGACCGGAATCAGTCTTTTTACGGGGTAATTCTGGAAGCTTTACAGTATTATGCACATCTTATTTAGGCTGTGGCTCCAAGTTTTTAATGCAAAAACAGACAGCACTAATGTTTTGGGTGTATTTCCTGTCTTAAAGGTCCAGCTTCCTTCTGGCACCGATTCAGACTTTCAGTTAGCTGTTAGTGCTGTGCCATACTGCAAATTTTGGTATGATGCGGGGCAAGTATACCGATACCAATTACCGATATTGATACGTTTAACTTTTAAAGGCAGATGAGAGCAGTGTGTCATGACTTATGAGCTGAATCATCAATTTGCAAATTCCAATGACCACTAACTCACTGTGATTTTCACTTTTCCAATAATTAGTTTACACATCAAAACACATCTTTCAGCTTTTCATGTATTTTGAGACTGGGTTTATTGGAGACCTGGAATGTAAATTAGTCTGTCTGGGTTAACTTCTGTTTTTTAAATGTGCTACAGGCTATAAATAAAATAGACAGTCAACACAAAACGGTTCTGACATTTTCCATAGTTTGAGGTATTTATATATATATATATATATATATTAATTTGCAAAGAATGAAAAAAATTATGTGGGCTACTTGCTCATGGGGCAATCTTGGCTCAAGAGTTGGGAGTTCGCCTTGTAATCGGAAGGTTGCTGGTTCGAGCCCTGGTTTGGACAGTCTCGGTCGTTGTGTCCTTGGGCGAGACACTTCAGCCGTTGCCTACTGGTGGTGGTCAGAGGGCCCGGTGGCGCCAGTGTCCGGCAGCCTCGCCTCTGTCAGTGCGCCCCAGGGTGGCTGTGGCTACAATGTAGCTTGTGTGAACGTGTGCGTGAATGGGTGGATGACTGGATGTGTAAAGCGCTTTGGGGTCCTTAGGGACTAGTGAAGTGCTATACAAATACAGGCCATTTGCTCAACTTGGAGGATAAGTATCGATCCTATTCTGGTTTTATCAATCCGATATCAATACCACCATTGGTATCGATGCTATCAATATTTGGATCAAACCTCCTCTACTTGCTGTTCTGTGCAGACACTTTCAGATTCATGGCTTCGTATCTCCTGTGTCCAATACTACTAAGGCAGCTCCTCTTGGGTATAGTGCACAAGTCCAACAGCTGTTAAGCAGGCATCCTGTAATATGTGGGGCTTCAGGTTGCCTGTGTTGTAAAACAATTAGCTTGTTCTTTCACTGATGGACGTTTGGGATTTAGAGTGGCATTACAGCAGGAAAAAATTAAATGGTTATGCTGAACCCCATTAGCCAAATGAGTCATCAGGTTTTTGGGATGGTCAATATTTAACTGGAATAGAGCTTGGCACGGCCACACACATTTTTTTATCTCAGGTGCCAAGCAGCAAAAAGGGGAATTGTTGACAAAACCATGCAGTCTAGGAGAGAGAAAAAGGCGTGTGTTAGACATATTAAAATTAAGCAACAGTTTCCAAACACAAATAGCCCTGTGGGTCCTTGGGCAATGGTTTTTCATGGGCCCATAAGTAGTCTTATACATGCATACAATACAATACACAAAACACTATAGAAAAGTCCAGTGTCCCAAACTGTCACCATGAATGTAAATGTGCTACATCTGAGTCCAAACCTTCATCCTGATGCAGAAATCTTAAACTCCTTTTACATCACAGGTCACATACGCCCCATTTTCCTCTTATGTCTGCACTAGAGGGAGGCGGTTTGATCCAAACACTGATGTTGGTATTGGTATTAGACTGATACTTTGTTTCTATCCCCTAAGTTCAGTATGTAGCCAACTGAATTGTGTTTTCCCCTAAATATTCTGCCTAGCATAACAAAATTTACAGTATTGCACAGCACTAAACTGCACATTTAATCTCTGAATCATTTTAATATAAGATAAAGAAGCACAATTTCAACCATGTGTTTCAGTTTCTCTACATGATAAAGAAATGCTGCTGTAGTAAATTAAAGGAATCTGTGAGCATGACTCTTTGGGATTCAATTGTAAGACGTAAATGTGTAAAATTACAGAAATCTATAACCTAATTCGTGTATATGAATGGTCATAGGGGAGGTCTTTGTCAGTAGGGAAAAGCTTTAAAACTTAAAAAAAATACAGTTAAATGTCACAAATTTCTTTGAAATTGAACACTTCTGGTTGAAGCCACGTTTCTTAGGAGAATGCACAGGCTAACAGACTCATCAAGGACTGGAACATAATTTTGCTCCACATCTTGCAGAAGACTTACAATTAGAGTCCTGTCGACATGCATCTCGATCTAGGGTTGTTCTAATGCTTATTAGTATTAGACCCAGATAGAAGTGGTAAAAAACACACAGCCCTGAGGGGATCCAGTTGAGGATGATTGGGCAGGGTTCCAATAGCCTAGACCCACAGGATCTGGTTGTTAAGAGGCCAGTGAGCCAACACTGTGCTAAAATCTATATTCAAATTAAATTAAAGGCTGTGTGCAAGAAGATGTGGCTGAATACAATTAAAACCAAGGGCGAAGTCAACAAAGAGCAGATCTATGGTTCTTACATGTCTTATAGTGTCTCAGTGCAGGATTTAAGAGTGCAGTCATGTCATCCTCTACAAACTGCAAGGCAGGAATGTCGAACTTACATTGTGGGCCACATGCCGCCCACTTTAGACGTTACACATTCAATCCTATTTGATATAAGAAAAAGACGTGCAACTTCAACGGTGCGTCTCAGTTTTTACTCATGACAAAGAAATACTGCTCCAGCAAATTAGAAAAATCTGTCAACACAAATAAAATAAAAAATTACAGAAAAAGTTCCGGCAGCTCACCGCCCAGGCTAATTCACAAAAAAACATCCCATTCTTTCGCCCCACTGTGTACTTATTGTAAAAAAAAAAAACTAAAACTAAAAAAATAAACAAACCTGAACTATCTAGACTTTTTTCTTCTTTAGTTGTTATTGTTTATCTTTTATTTAATTATTTTTATATTTCAAAACCTTCCAGTGGACCAGATTTCAGTCTTTGCCAGGCTGATTCTGGCCCCCAGGCCTTATTTTTGACACCCCTACATGTCACCTACTGTGTTTTCCAAGATACAAAGTGCTCTTCAACTGCAATGATTCAAAAGCTGACCAGGAGGTAATTGGCAGCACTTCTTGTGTTATATATAAGTAAAAATGTGAAAAATGCACTGATACCATTCTCCATCCGTTCTCGTGTGAAAATATCAGCATGTTAACCTGGTTTCAAGTAAAAGTAGCCATAATCTCAGTTGGCACCATAATATTGGCAGAAGCAGAAAAAAATGGTAATTTTTTATCAATGGATGTTGAGGACCTGTTGTTTTTGAACAAATAAATCAATGCAAAATGGTGCATGTTTGCCATGTTTGACGTTGATTTCAGAGCCCTCATAATAGGTTGTGCTGAAGATTTCTTCCTGTTAAAAGTGAGTTCTTCCTGCCCACTGTTGCCATGTTCTTGCTAACAGATCATTGTTTTGTTTTTTTCTTCTGCAATATTACCTTAAATGCCTTAAAACGGTTGTGAACTGGAACTAAATAACTATTACGTTAAACTTAGTATTTGGTTATCAATTTTTTACACTCTATATTTTTGAGGAGGAACTCTCAATGCAATGCCAGTTCACACTTAGCATTCTGGGTTGTCTTAAGACAAAAAAGGAATCTTATCTTTTCTCTTTTTTATTGATTTTGCTCATTTTTCCTTGATCAGTGGATCATTAATGTTATCAATAAGAAAGAAGAAATAAGCTGAATTTCAGGAACTTGGTGGAGCCATGGAGCATAAGCAATGGCACAACCCCGTAACGTTTCATTGTAGATTCACTGACATTCATTAAAATTGCAAGACAGGGTGCTGGCCTTGCTGGAGAATGTGCCGTCTAGTTCAACATATGATTTTGCAGCTGTGCACTCAGATTTGACCCAACCAATTATTGCCGTCTGCTTATATGTTGTGTGTGTGTGTGTGTGTGTGTGTGTGTGTGTGTGTGTGTGTGTAGGACAAAATCCCTGCCCTTCTCCCAGGAAGAGCTGAAGACAATACGGTAGCTACCGTGTTACAGAAAAAGACCCCATGAGTCACTCGTTTATATTCAGGAGCTCCCTCCCTCATTGCAAGTAAACAGTCATTTTCCTACGTCTACCGTGACGACACACACCCTAAAAAGCATTTTATGTAAGGGTTAACAAAGGATGATGAGCTGCACTGGTGACTCATTTGCTGGGTTGCATACTGTATTTGATCTGTTTTGTTCATGGAAGACTTGCTGAGCATACTTTTCCAGTGCAGCCTAATTCAGCTACGAGCCTTCACACTGACAGCTTTCCAACAACTCTAAGCAGTCACTGATGCATCTGCTGTGGGATTCATTCACTTCCTCTAGCCTGATTTTACCAGCAGGGAATTGAACTTGCAGCCCACACCCATTTTGGTCATATCTACTCTTTGAGTGCTGCTGCCACCTCCGCTTTAATATTATATCAGAGGACAACTGGGAATGTGCCAAACTGGAGCTGTGGAGAGTTATCAGACGCACCACCTGCCGTGTTTTACACAATCGGGATGCACAGTGGATGTCTGTGTGATCCAGTGACCGATCTGTAAGTTAACAATCAAAGGCACATAAAACTGTAGGAAAGGCAGCGGAAGTGATTGTAGAGGGAGGTTGGAAACAAACAGAATGCAGATGCGTTTGATGAGCAGGCTATTAAAAGTATCCACGCTGTGTGAGCGTGGCACTGTCAGATCCGGTGAGTGAACCAACACAGACACACCCATCCACCACACACACTGATTTAAAGAGCTTGTTGAGTTGCTTAAAGGTGCTTAAAAGTATTGTGTGGGAAAATCTCACCACTAGATGTCAGTAGATTACAGTCAGCTCAATTCTGTTTTCTAACACGGCCTCAAAAACATTGAATTTATATACCTGACAATGTCCATGGCTGGTCAGTGTGTTTCTACTTTGTGTAAAAAGAACAACATTTTTGAATACGCTATATTTCATCATATTTGAAGAATAACAATAATGTAATAATGTTTACTTTATTGATCCCCGTGGGAAAATTCCTCTCTGCATTTAACCCATTCACTCAGTGAGGCAGTGGGCATTAGTGATGGGATTTCCGGCTCTTTTTAGAGATCCGGCTCTTTCGGTTCGGCTCACTAAAAAGAACCGGCTCTTTCGGCTCCGAACCGGCTCTTCAGGTTGTTTTGTTGCTTTAATTAATTTATTATTAACAATAATATAAAATTAAGCACAAAAGGAATTACTAACGCTAAAAAAGTGGCTTTATTTATATATGTTTATTTATAAATATATGCGGTGGCCCCTAGAGACAAAACACGTACAAACTCCAAAACACATTTCTAGCATGAACTGAACTTCCAAAGCAGAGCTACTAGATCACTTAAATTACACAATTGAAAGCATGTGTGTATTGTTTGTGGATTTATACACAGGCACTCATATATATTCAAATAATTAAAAAAAAAAAAAAAGTTCATTTACCTGTTACTACCACACACCAAATCCGGTCGTTGGTACTTGCTGGCTTGTGTAGCCACTAGGTAACAAAAGCTCAACACTGCGCCCAGCATCCTGGAGCACTTCTGTTGTCTTTTGTACGCGTTTTGAGTTTTTACGTGCTTCGGAGTTTTTACGTGTTTGTACGTGATTTGAAGTTTGTATGTGCTTTGTCTCTAGGGGCCACCGTAAATATACTTTTATTTATTCACTCCACATAAAATGTAATAAATAAATTATATAATACAAAAATCAACTATTCACATTTCAAATTTTAACTATCATCATCTGCAACCGAAAATAGTTGTGGATGATTACTATACCTTTCTAATGTGACGTTGTTGTCCCTGGCTCTCTTTCTCTCTCTCTCCCTCCAGCTCTGTTCCTGTGCTGTGAGTGTAACTACAGCCCCTCCCCCCTCTGCCCAGCATAAAGCACAAGGCTCGCGTGCGAAAAACCACGTGACGGCTCGCGATAAGGAGCCGGCTCGCGTCGTTCACGTCAAAGATTCGGCTCTAAGAGCCATTTCGTTCGCGAACGACCCATCACTAGTGGGCATCCACTAGTGATGGGATTTCCGGCTCTTTTTAGAGATCCGGCTCTTTCGGCTCGGCTCACTAAAAAGAGCCGGCTCTTTCGACTCCGAACCGGCTCTTCAGGTTGTTTTGTTGCTTTAATTATTTAATCATTAACAATAATATAAAATTATGCAGAAAAGGAATTACTAATGTAAAAAAAGTGGTTTTATTTATATGTGTTTATATATGGCCCCTAGAGACAAAGCACGTACGAACTCTAAAGCATATACAAACTCCAAAAAGCACGTACAAACTCCAAAACACATTTCTAGCGTTTACTGAACTTCCAAAACAGAGCTACCCAGATCACTTAAATTACACAATTGAAAACATGTGTGTATTGTTTGTGTATTTATAGACAAGCACTCATATTTATTCAAATAATTTAAAAAAAAAGTTCATTTACCTGTTACTACCACACACCAAATCCGGTTGTTGATACTTCCTGGCTTGTGTAGCCACTAGGTAACAAAAGCTCAACACTGCGCCCTAGAAACCTGGAGCACTTCTGTTGTCTTTTGTACGTGCTTCTGAGTTTTTACATGTTTTGGAGTTTGTACGTGCTTCTGAGTTTTTACGTGTTTTGGAGTTTGTACGTGCTTCTGAGTTTTTACATGTTTTGGAGTTTGTACGTGCTTCTGAGTTTTTACGTGTTTTGGAGTTTGTACGTGCTTCTGAGTTTTTACATGTTTTTACGTGTTTTGGAGTTTTTATGCGTTTTGGAGTTTGTACATGCTTAGGAGTTTGTACGTGTTTTGGAGTTTGTACGTGCTTTGTCTCTAAGGTCCACCATAAATATACTTTATTTATTCACTCCACATAAAATGTAATAAATAAATCATATAATACAAAAAACAACAATCTACATTTTAAACTTTTAACTATTTAAATTTTCAGCTTTTTCCTTTTAAACAAATTTAACGTGAAACAACACAAAACACTGCAAACCACAACACAATTAAATATAAATTAAAATATTAAAACAAAAAGAAGATGCACATTCTCTGTCATATGGGCCTGCATGATTTCTGAATCCTTTATCATCTGCAACTGAAAATAGTGGATGATTACTATACCTTTTTAATGTGACATTGTTGTCCCTCGCTCTCTTTCTCTTTGGCTCTGTTCCTGTGCTACTGCCAGTGTAACTAACGCCCCTCCCCCCTCTGCCCAGCGCAAAGTACAGGCCGCGCATGCGGAGTTTAGCGGAAAAAAGGGCGAGAGAGAGGGTGAGAGAAAAAAAACCAAAAAAAAAAAAACCTCACGGCTCCCAATAAGGAGCCGGCTCGCATCGTTCACTTCAAAGAGTCGGCTCTAAGAGCCATTTCGTTCGCGAACGACCCATCACTAGCATCCACCAATCTAGCGCCTGGGCAGCAGTTTGTAGGGACGGTACCTTGCTCAGGGGTACCTCGGGGCAGCCGTTCGGTGGATTCGAGAAAAAAAAAACTGGATATGTGTTAATTAAATGTTTTGCATTATTTTATGTTTCTACACCCAAGTCATCCTAAGATTCTGGCCACTGTTCATCTGTAGTGAGTCTAAGCTGTCAGTCTGCTGTTTACCTCAGCTTTGAATATGGCAGTTATCCATGTCTATTTACTCCGTCCAGTGCGAGTTGGTTATTTAGTGAAGCTTGATGACGATGACAGCGTTACTGAGGTGTATTGTTGATAATAGCTTTCCTGTCAGTTAGCTAAGTGCTAACAGTTGGCTAACTTTTTCGACTTGGGCACTTATCAAATAAACTTTTCTACGATCGTGGCTCAAGAGTTGGAAGTTCGCCTTGTAATCGGAAGGTTGCCGGTTCGAGCCCCGGCTTGGACAGTCTCGGTCGTTGTGTCCTTGGGCAAGACACTTCACCTGTTGCCTACTGGTGGTGGTCAGAGGGCCCGGTGGCGCCAGTGTCCGGCAGCCTCGCCTCTGTCAGTGCGCCCCAGGGTGGCTGTGGCTACAATGTAGCTTACCATCACCAGTGTGTGAATGTGTGGATGACTGGATATGTAAAGCGCTTTGGGGTCCTTAGGGACTAGTAAAGCGCTATATAAATACAGGCCATTTACCATTTACAATGTGAGAATGTAATCAAACTGTTTATCACATTCAAGCCATTAGCTGCTATAATGCTAGCTTATAACTAGTTGTTGTTGTTAAGCTGGCTCATTGTCAGCTGCCCTGAGGCGTGGGGTGAGGGGTGAGGGGGAATCACATGTCAAATCTATGGACAGTAAGTCATTATGATAACATTGGGAATAAATAAGCATGTTTATGCATGTTTTATCTCTGACTTCAGGTCACGAGATAAGAGGTGAGGAGGAAGTTGATTAGGGTGGAAAAGAGGGAGGAGAGATGATGAAAATATAAATGTTCAAATGTCATATATAGTTTTAAAAAGCTATTTCTGATCTTTAGATTGAAGGCAACTTCTCATGTGTACTCTGTATATTGCTGGTCTCCAGCCACATACATAAAGGGCAGAATGGGAAGGTCAATTTTGGTCCTTGTATTCAAGATGGGTGAGCAACATGGCGGTATCCACAAACTGGCACCTGCTTTAATGAGAATGCATTAATTTCAAGGAAAGCATAATTACACACTAATTGATGTACATGAATTAGTTCAATGTTCTTTTTTTTCTATTAGATAAACTTAAAAAATGACTGACTGATTGTCATGTCAGTGCATTTTGGAGCCTTTTGGACCTGAAGAGTTTGCTATTTGAGAAAGAAACGCCATAGATGTATTAAACATGTAATTATGATATTTATAAACATAATAAATTAACTAAACACTGAACTAAATGAAGAAATGTTTAAAATGGTTAAAAGGGAACATGGCTGAACACAGTCAGCTAGGCTAAGTCAATATGTGCTGAGACTTGTAGCTAGCTACCAACCCCCACCCCTGCCCTACTTTTGTTTAGGTTTTTTTTCATATAGTGTAAAAGAGGCTTTTACAAAAAATTTCAAACCAAAATAATATGTGGTCATATTATAAGAACACAACATGCAGCCACATTCATTCTGCATTAACCAGACGGCTGCTCCTCTGTTATGAACGGCTTCATTACATTAAATAAAAGGAAACACTGTTTAGTCGCACACCTTTTTTATATCAGGCTTTTATTATTTAATGATGAAAATAATGGAAAAATATGGGTCCACACAGGACACACAGTAGTCATAGTCAGTTCTCCAGGGAATGGTGCACCCTCCATCATTAGGAAGGGAAGCTATTATTTATCCATGAAGCAAGCAAGGTGGAAATTACTTTGTCAGCTAGTGTATGTGTTCATTTTTCAAAAAATACACATCCACTTTGTCATGTACACCAAAACAAATCATTATTCCTGCTCTCTTTCTAAAAAATTTAAACAGATGATTTGTGGTATTTTACACAGCTGTTGGAGGGAAACACTGATGTTTATATTTAAACATCAGTACAGATACTGAAAAGGTAGCATAAAAGCAGCTCTGAATAATATCTGTCATGTGAGGAGAATACAACGCCAAAGAATTTGTGTAAAATCACAGACACCCGGCAGTCTTTGATGAATCTGGAAACTTGTCATTAACAGATAAAAGGATTGCCGTACCAACAAAAGGTCCTGAATAGCAGCGTAGCGCTCACACACGTCACACACGCACAAACACACACAGGGTAGATTGATTCCCTTTGAGAAAAATATTTGTGAAGCAGTGAATCTGGAAGAATGAAGCACAAAGACCTAAATACGCTGATAACATGGTGAACAGCACCATCTAGAGGCCATTTATGGTACTACATGTTATTTTCATTTGCATAGAAACATGTTTTCCCCACCTTCATCTCACATCTCTGATATCTACTCGTGTTATTAAGTAAATGCATTTACCTTGTATATAATTATAAGTCAAGCAGCCCTAAGAAATCGTGACAGTAACATAAAGACGTAACTCAGACCTTAGCGGACGCTGAACGCTCAGGCTGACAAATGAATGACCTACTAACACAGGCCAAAGCGGTTTCATCGCGGAATGGAGGAAAGATTTATTGGTTCAAATCCAGCTTGTTTTGTCCAATATTTTACCGTCAAGACTTTTAGAACTCTCCATATTTCACCACAACCATAAACACGCTCCTCTGAAGTTTGTAAAGTGTATTTTAGATGGAGAATTAATCACATCGGTCACATCGTTTCACAAAACTCTGTGAGGCCTCCGGATAATAAATGTGTTTCAGAGCTGAAGAATAATCAATAACCAACAGTTGTAGCTCCTGCCAGGAGCGGTCTTCATTTCAGAGCCAAAACAGAAAAAAAAAGGAAAAATCATCACTCAACAAGATATTAGGCATCACAATCTAAAAGTCCAAGTATGGTATTCAAGAAAATCCTGCGGTGATGGTACAGGGCTTCTACATAGCAACGAATATATCATTGACAAAATGATCAATGAAACTTTATCATTATTATTGGTTGTCAGCAGTAGTTTTATACCTACTTTTGCAAAGATTTTCTTTGTGATATTTAACCGAGCGTAGCGGCAGTCCAGAAAATCAGACTCCTCCATTACTGGCAGATTATCTGATATTCCCAGTAAAAGTGTGAAAAGACAACTATTAAGGGACTTGAAACCTCAACCTTCTGACCTACAGTCAGGCCTCACAGTGAGACTGAATTGCTTTAATGGTAAATGCACCTGGAGAACAACTAAGGGTTATTATCTTGCCCAATGACACCTGGAGACGGCGCAGCGAGGGATCAAACCACCAACCTTCTGATCTGTAGATGCCCTGCTCCAACGCTTTGCTAGGGCTACCCCGGTAAAGCAGCTTTAACCTGCCCACACTTTCTGCAAGCTACTTTGCAAACCACTTCTAACTTTTTTTAACAATATCGTCTGACTTAATGTCATGTCTGTCATTTATTTTTGTTTTATTGTTGTTTATTTCTGGTTTTAGGCCATAAAATGACTTAATTTTAGCACAAACATCCTTGTAAATACAAGTTTAGTGACAAAATAATTCATTAGGTAAGGCCATAGATCTGTGCATCAACTTGATTTGCGTGTAAAAGTTACTGGTAACTTTTACATCACAGAATGAAATGACACGGCTGATTTCTTGGATGAGCACACAAGCTGTTTTACACCTGCCCAAGTTCAGTTTCAGTTGACACTGTTTTAACTGTAGCCAAGCTACTAAAAGCAGACTCACATGATCTGGTGAACTGTACCCAGTGGAAGTATTCTTGTTTATTTTTATTTTTTTATTCTTGTCCTGCTGTGTACAGATCAGCTGGATCGAGCAATATAAGCAAGTAGTGTGATCGCTAACTGTGAAAGTGATGCTTACTTGCTCCTGGACCCTTCAGCACAGTTTGAATACACAGTAGAGGGGTTGCAGTCATGGTTGGTACAACGCAACCATCAAATCAAGTCAATTTATTTATACAGCACTTTTAAAAACAACAACTGTTGACCTGTACAATAAAATAATCAGATCAAATTAAAAAGGAAAGTAAAATAAAAGATAAGAAAATAATAAGAATAAAATAATGACAGACTCATACATGAATTAAAAGCCAAAGAGTAAAAATGGGTCTTTAACCTCCTGAGACCCGAACTCTTTCATAGCATGCATTTTAAATTTCTCTTTGATATTTGGGCTGATTGGGACCTGATGAATTTAAAAATAAAGAATTACCAGATTTTTATTTTTTTTTACCTGATTTTTGTTTCTCAGAAAAATTAGATCCACACATGAGGACATTCGCTTTAAATTTCGATAGAACAGTTGCAGTATAATGGCCTCGTAAGTGGATATCAGGCCCTTGTAGAGAAAAATTTAGTATGTGATGTGGACGCCAGGTCCTAGGAGGTTAAACGAGTTTTAAAAGTATCCAGTGTTGCAGGTCCTGATATGTAAAGGCAGTTTATTCCAGTTTCGGAGCAGTCACAGCAAAAGCCCGATCTCCTGTTTTAATCTAGACCTGGGACAACTAGAAGCATTTGGTCCGCAGACCTCAAAGATCTTGCCGGAGTATACCAATTTAAAAGATCAGAAAGATATATATAGGAGCTAGTCCATGCAATGTTTTAAAAACAAGTGTCAAGATCTTAAAATCAATTTGAAAACTTACTGGCAGCCAGTGTAGTGAGACGAGTGTAGGGGATATGTGCTCTCTCTTCCGCTTGCCAGTCAAAAGCCTTGCCGCAGCATTTTGAACCAGCTATAGTCGATCAATAGATGACGAAGTAACACCAGAGTAGAGGCTGTTGCAGAAGTCGAGGCGAGATGAAATAAAGGCATGGATTGCTTTCACAAAGTCTCTGAAGCAGAGAAATGGCTTCACCTTTGCAAGTAAGCGGAGGTGAAAGAAGCTGGTCTTGATCACATTATTTATCTGTTTATTGAATGTTTAATTACTATCAAAAATCACACCTAAATTCCTCGCAAACGTTTTTTTTTTATAATTTTCCAAGGGGCCGAGGTCGTAATGGTCACTAGGGCCGAAAACAATGATCTCAGGTTTCTGTTCATTTAGATTGAGAAAATTTAAAGCCATCCATGTCCTAACATCTTCCAGACAATCAAACAGTCTTCAGAGGGTTCACAGATTTGTGTTTCAGTGGGAGGTAGATCGGTGAATCATCTGCATAACAGTGAAAGGAGATACCGTGTCTCATATGAGTACGTCCTTAGTGACACAAATGACCAAACTATCTAAAAGACTGTCGGAACAGACACAAATATGATGGGACATCACTCTGCATGAGCCAAACACACAAGAAGAAGCAGGAAAGCTGATCATTACATATGTGTAGATCCCTTTTAATATAGAAACTGCACTCATTCAGATATACAAAGGCGGGCAACTTCCCACCTTTAATTGAAAGCTTTACAAAAACCCTCACATCATGTGGGAATAAATGTGTGGATGCTCGATATCAATGAAAAAGTTCTTCATGAAATCGAATCCCACCCTTCTTCACAGCGAGTTTCAGAGCTCACGGCTTTACTTTCTGTTCTGCTGTAAATGCGGATGGGGCCAGTTCCTGGATTGGAAGTAGCCCCTGAGTCCTTCCAGGTTCACAGGAGGGAAGTAAGCGCCGATGCGTTTCCTCAACCACCACTTGCCCTGTGCTGCGCTGGCACTGCCTGGCTGGCTGAACTTGTACCTGAAATGTTCTCCCCGAACCCACCTGCAAGGAAGAAGAGCCCAAAACTGCTTTCACATGAAGTCATTTTTATCGTCAGCGTACATTCTCCAGGGCTTATAATACTTTGTCTACCAACAACAGTGACTCACAGAAAGACATTGTTTCTATATTCTATTTATTTTCCTCACATAGACGTCAGCAACCGGTGTCCCTGAGCTCGATTCTTGTTTCTGTTGTGGCTGCTCATCATTCTGGCTAATGAATTACACAGGTCTGCAACCAAAACACTGCATAGGATTTTTTGGCTGTTTCTTATAGATTTTTACTCAATGAAACTGGGAAAAATATTTTTTTAATTCCGTCCCGTCTGGTTTTCTTGCAAAACTCATGTTTTTAGTGTAATTAAGCGTAAAATTTCCCTTTTTAAACTGAAATCTGGTATCCTCTACTTAGGTCAAAAAACCATATCCAATAATGATTTCTTACATTAATTTAATATTTCTGAGAGAAAAACAAATAGAAAATGCGAGGATTTGAGGGGGTCAGTAGGAAGTGGAAGGTACAGTGGGTTTGGTGGGTGAGGAGCTCAGGTGATCATGTCTCAATAGGTTTGTTTTGCTCAGAGCAAAAGGTAAGGAATCTTAGAAAACAATATTGAAATATTGATTTTTTTTCATCACTTTTTTTTTAAGGTAAACTCGTGTTTTGCAAAAAAAATGTATGTGATGGAGGGAAATTGAGATTTTTGGATTCAGCATAGGGCTGTTCGATATAACGATATATATTGGATGACGATATAAAAACGTCTATCATTTCATTTTACGCTATCGTTTGTTTCGTGGTGTCGCAAAATAAACTGTTTACGGCAATATTTTTTCATCGTTTTGATGGTCACTGTAGTGGCTATATTAATTTCTTAAAGTTCTCTCTTTCTCTTATATTTAATATAACCACACTATGGACGGACAAGCGCCTGTTTTTATGCGTTGTGGTTAGCAACAATGACGGTAACACCATCGCGTGTCGCGTGTTTATGTTCCACATAAACCTTTCACAATAAAGCTCAAGATCCTGTTGAGACTTTTCAAAATAAACTAAATCACGTGAAAGAGCAGATTATTTAGGGTTGAGAATTTAAAAAGAGCCGCCAGGTGCTAAAAAATAAACCTTAGACTCAAACGTTAGAACAGGCTTTTCCCCGCAGCACGCCGTGTAATAAATACTCACAAAGAAAACGGCGGCTGTTACAACTTATGTCTAAAAATGTATCGTTTCATGCATCGGTTAAAACACTCGACTCCAGCTACATGACGCGCAGCTGGAAACACTTCTCGCAAGACGAGCTGCCCGAGATTCACAAAATTTACAGAAAATGTTACATTTTTGTGATTTATATCGTTATCCGGACGATAGAATTCTTATATCAGGATATGAGATTTTGGTTATATCGCACAGTCCTAATTCAGCACCCTAAAAAACATAAAATTTACCAAAAATATTCCATGCAGCTGAAAAAGGTTTTTTTGAAGACCTGTGTTATCAATCACAAGTCAATGAGCAGTCCTCTTATCAATCCTCAACATTTAAAAACAACAGACACTGACCAAAGAACTTGTTGTACAACACACAACACAAATCACCAAAAAACATTACAAATGATTTAAGAACGACAGAAAAAGGTTTCAGCTGCAACAACAGAACTTAACTAATCACTGTGTGGCGACAAAGTGCGTGTTGTCCATCTTTTATATACAGTATGGGTTGGACCATGATGGTCATACCAGCATGTTGTGCCACTGGTGTTCATGCACGTTAAAACACTGAGGAACAATGTAGTATTTGTTATTAAATGATTCAACTGCCTGAAAAAGATCTGCCCGGTTAGCTAGTTACTTAGCATGCCTCAACTAGCTAGTTATGTGATGGCCTATCCTTCCACTGCTGGCTAAAAATGGTTTGGCCATGATAGAGACCAGTGCAGGTGAACATTGTACACATAATACACACTTTTCCTTGATGGTTGTGTTACATCTCTAAAGGTTGTGTGCGTGTGAGTTGCTCTCTTCTTCCTGTGAAGCGCTACTGAAGCAACTCCACTCAGCAATCAGCAGTGGAAGTACTTAAGCTGAGGAGCAGGAGTCAGCTCCACAGAGCCATTGTGGTGGCTCACAGCTGTGTGAATGAGTGTGGTTTTGGACTTATCCCTTTTCTTTTACCAGCGTCTAAGTTTAGCTGTAGCTTTCTGAGGACTTTCCTAAACTTAACGGGAGTGTTTTGGTGAGGCTGGTGTAGACTGTGTGCATTTACCTGGGTGAGTCTCTGCCTTGGAACGGGTTGTGGTCGAGAAGTGAGAGGACTGTGCTGTCGTTGGACAGCAGGCGTCCTGCTATGTGGATCACCCACTCGCTCTGCTCGTAGGTCTGATCGAACAGATGGAGACAATGTGTTAGAAACTGAAATAAACACAGGAGAAGGAGACGGAAAGAAGAGAGGACGAGGAAGAGACAAATCAGGAGAGAGGAGGATTTTAACGAGTCACACTGGGAATCAAATAAGTGAGAAAAAGGAAGCAAGGGAATTTAATGTGTGTTTGTGAGAGAGAAAAAGGGAAATAATGAGCAGATACAGGGAGACAGAAACACACAAATGAAGACTGAAGGGCAAACACGACAGTTCTGGCTTGATTTAAAACAGCGTTCAGCACTATCGTGGAAACACCGACCCCCAGTGTTGGAAATGGGGTACTAAAGCTTTTCCACATTAATTACATTTACATATAAACAGCCATAATAGCAACAATAATATTAATACATTCAAACTCTTTATCAACATTAAGATGATAAATAAAAAAAATGCTGCAGTGAGGTTTAACCTGGAAGGCAGCGAACCACATGAGCCAGTCCAGTCGATAGTGGTACGGCGAGAGGAGGCACGGCCGCCGGTACACGTCCCCCGGCTTGCACATGAACTGGTACTCCTCCCACAATGCTTCAGGGTCCTTGGGATCTGGGCTCAGAGTGCCCTGGAAAATCACCTCAGTACGTTCCTTAGTGATGCTGACCAGAAGGAGAGGAAACATTAAATAAAACTAATAAAGGATCACATTTTTAAAATATCACTAATTTCTTTAGTATGCAAAAATCTTAATTTGCAATATGTCTGCTAATATCTGCGTTTCCTCTCGGATCCTCTGGCTGTACCTGCCAAACGCTCCGTACGTGTTGACAATGCGCAGCGGGTCAAAGGATGTGTTCATCACCTGCCTGGAACTCAGCAGGTTCGTCACCACAGGGATGCTCAGGCAGCCAATCAGAATGCCCAAAGATATGTTAACCACCCGACGAATCAACATACCTGACACACACACACACACACAAAAACAACTTCTAAATGCATCTTAATGTTCTGTCACTGGATAGAGCTCACTGCTTTCTCTGTCATCTGCTCCATTTCAGCTAAATATGAAACTGCACATGCATGTTGTCGCTCCTGTTTAGCCAAAAAAACGTGTATTCACCCCAAACCTGTACCTGAAGCCGAGGAAAACTGCACCTTAAATCAAGGTGACACATTTATTAGTGTCTGGCCTGGAGCAGTGGAGGTTGGCATTAACGAGTGAGCCGGTGTGTATGCATGTGTTTGTGATCAGTGAAACAATTTCTTAGTAAAGAAGGTGTGGACGATGTGTGCCGGGGTAGCTGGTACTGGCAAACATTTGCTAAGTCTGCATCAGTTCCTTCCTACCTTTCTGCCTGCCCCAACACATGTTAAACACATCAGGGTACCCAAAATCATTTCTCACCAGGACCAACTTTCTGGCTCTGCTCAAATGATTCAAATAGGCCCACACTCCAGGTACCAGGTTATTTCATATTTACTATGCTACAGTGAAGCAAAGACACTAATAGGTCCAGTGGGACCAATTAGAGTGGGGCCACTCTCACACTTTTACCACAGTTTCAGCAGTCTGTATTGTAAAAATGTAAGTGGCGTTACTTTAAATTCCAACAAACTTGATGTCATTCTTTTCCCAGCTACTCAGCTCTCCAAGTGCTAATCCTTTTTATTCCCATAATTCCTTCTCTAGCACAACCAGATGCTATGCAGCCTTGTCAGTCTGTTCTGCTTAATATCAACATTTCAAATTCATAAGTAGACAACAATATCCTGCGTTTGCAAAGTTTGGGATGTGCATACCTTTGGTAGGTGCTGGGGTGCGTCCAGCTACATCCTCACTCTGTATCTCCAGCACTGCTTTCTTGGCTCCAGCACCAGAGCGAAACAAGAAGCCCAGTGATGCATCGTCAAAGCAGGCCAAACTGGGAACGATGGTGAGCCAGTTCAGAAAGCTAAGGTTCCCGCTCACTATCAAAACCACCTGCAGCCCAAAATAATGGGACAGAGAGAGAAGGCACAGTGAGGAGAGATGTTTTAGCACCACTTAAAAAAGCTGGAAAACATGTTTTTTTTAAAGAAATGAACGACCCAATGAGCTCTAACAAAATGAAGGGCAGCACCAATACCTCAAAATCCTGTTTGTTTTTCGTGTTCACCTCGTGTGGGCTACCAGAGAGCCTACCACAGGCTACACATGAGGCACAGATTCAGTTTAAGTGTACAGTAATGGATAACATAGCTAAATGCAATTAAACATCCCAACATTAAAGCCATTAACTCAGAGTTCAAAGCGTAAGGGGACTTACAAGGAATGAAAAATAAAATAATGACATAAAATCTATCTGAGCAGCCCGCCATGGTTAAACCTGTGTGTGTGCAAACACTGAACAGGAACAGTGTTTCCAAAACAGAGCCAACAACATCACATCAGTAGGTGCATTTATATGTCATTATTATTTGACTTCTCCCCTCTTAATCATTACTACCTTGGCACCACCGTTAACATCGTTATCTCAGTTGCCATAAACATCAATCATCATTCAGCCTTTGCTCTCGTTGCTCTCTGTGGCTTGTGAACAGTGTAAATTACCTGGAAAAGGATCTGGATTGCTCCGTTAACCATACACATCCGCCTGCCGAGGAAAGTGAAGAACGGGACGATGAGTTCGACAAAGTGGTTCGACAAGGTCTCAAAGCGATGGAACCACCACGGAGAGCGGTGAATGTAGTATGACATGGGATTGGGAACTGGTTGGGTCTGCACAGAGAAAAAAAACTCAAGGTCAAAGTGACAAGTGCCACGGTAACATCTCATCTTTAATGAATGGATTCCTCCCTGAAGTTTTTCTGATCTGCAAACATTTTCCAAGCACAGTCTGCTCACAGCTTAAGATGGAAGTTTTTCGGATTTACTTTGGCAATAACTGTCTGAGATGGGATGAAAATTAATTTATAATGTCACACCTTGAGGGAAACATTTCCATGTCTAAATAAAGATGGAAACCTATTTAAATAACAGCAACCACACCTATGCACCCCCCAAAAAAACCCAGAGGATTCATACAGACTGGTGAATTATGCGTGCATGAGCTGGTTGCTATGTAAAAGCTGAATATGCAAACTGCTACAGGGAGTGAAAAATAAATATAGCACAGGAATAGGCGTAGGAAAAATGAAAACAAGACAGTTGGCATCCTAACCCAAACCTTTATTGTTTCTATGTTGCAGAAAATTGGGGTTATTAAACTTGCAGCTTACTGAAACACCCCTGGAAGACCAAGGGCAAGGGGCCTGCGACCTCAGACAGCCAAACAACCCCACAGGACTTGGAAACCAGTATTATTACAACAAACATACAGAGGCAAACAAAACAGCAACTATGCTGAAACACAGCTACACAGCCCCCCGAGAGTCAGGACAGGAGGAGATCTGCAGCTCCTCTGCTCATCTGAAAGGGAGCACTGTGTCAGAGGGGTTAATAAGGTTCACCTGGCACCACTGGCTTCCGGTCCTGTGTGCGCGTGTGTGTCTACATTACGGCGTAGACTGCTAACTGTTGAAATTGGACCAGGTCAGGGAAAGTGACCCAGCGTGGAATAAGCTCCACATTGTAGGATGATTTGTCAGGTATAAAATCATTTTCTGGTACACTAACCTTAAATAACTGTCATGTAGCTAAGGAATTGCCTCCGCAGGCATCTATAGTTTATTTAATAATTCAAGCAAGATACAGTGACCACAGTAGCTGAGGCTACAAACAAAGCTACATGCAGCTACACAACAGTCACAAGCTCTGAGAACTGAACCAGCGCTGTCATGCATCATTACAGTTAAAATAAGAGTGCCATCTCCACTCGGGGTCATTTCTAATTGGTATAGTTTATATAGATATGTTTCAAAACCTGATGGGAGAGCAGCAGCACAACCGCCATCGCAGAAGAGACCAGACTTCAATGACAGCAAGTCATGTCAAGTGGGCTGCAAAGGAGCTTGCAGCTGAAATGAAAGTGAGCAGGCTGAAGCAGTTTCAGCAGCGTGCTGTATACGAGACAATTGGATGTGAGATGTTTGACTTCATCACTTACCTGAACTAACAAATCAGCAAGTGCCAGAACCAGTCGTTACTAGAGGCAGATTAATCCCTATACACTCACAGTCATTATAAAAGCTGTTTTCACCCTTCATCACAATTTAAAAAAAAAAAAAAAAAAAAAAAGATTTTTATAATCCATGCGCCTGGAGTTAGGGGGACCCTTTCATGCCAGATATTGGCGACAACCAAAGCAGTCAGACTGAAGCTTCAGAATAAGCGCTCCAAAACCAACAGCTAGCATCACAGTGGCTACTGTCAGTGGAGCTAATGCTAGCCTCAGTTTAAAATAGGCTACTGGTCACACCAGACTAATTAAACCTGGAGCTGATTAAAGCTTGTGTCTATTGTTTGTTGAACTTAGCAAAACAGAATTTCACTTTGAATTTAACAGTTCAGAGATTTTAAACATCACCTACCTTCGATTGCTCAAATTGGTCAACATCTGGCTCTCATTGTTCTAGCTGTAACAGCTGTGTGCCCCTACTACTACTGAGCACACTGAAAAGCAACACTTTAACCAATAGATCAGTTCAACTTTAACTATTTTTACATTGTACAAGTTTAAATGAAGGTATCAAAAGGAAGAGGAAAAAAAACAACCCATCTTTCTGGTAACAACAAGGTCATTGGAGAGTTTTCTTTATGATGTCATGGTAATCACATGACATATGAACAGACAGTATAATTATTTCATACACTGTAAGAACATGGGGAGAATTAACTGATGTTGTTTTTTCAATGTACAGGACATTTGATCAATTTAGTTGAGGTTAAGACAGTTCAACATTTTCGATACACATGAAATTGTGAAATTTGTACAGTGGACAATATTTGGCCTCACAAACTCTGCTGCCCTGTATGGCAATGAATGCTAAGACTGTGGGAAAATCTAGGAACATTTTATAAGGAAGAGTCAAAGAAAGAAGGAAAGAAAAGCCATAATTAGAAAGGATAAAGATGTAAGCGCTTTATACTTCCACATTATAATCCTACACATCACTAGCTATCAACTCCATGGAAGCCTGTGTGTTACAACCTAACCTCCATTCTTATTGTATATTTGGCTGGGTGAATATCTATGAAGTATTCTTGATGTATCCAGTCTCATAGGAGCCAGAATATTCCTGTCTATGTTAATTACAGAAGACAGAAGAAGGTCCTCCTCCCTCTGTGGCCCGCTAACATCGAGCAGTGCTGGTTAGAGCGGTCGAGTGTCCCACCGAGGGAAAAACAAACACTGGATTTGCACAACCTCACACTCAGTGTAAGAGTTTGATTTATTGAATCCCACAACAGCGGTTTCTGTAATGTGCTGCCCTGCTGTGGTTAGCCTGTTGTGAGTTTGTTGCAGCTTTATCATCATCCAGGAGACGAAGCCGAGGTTCACTGTTTTTATGTATCAATCAGACTGAGACGTTCAGACTGCTGAAGAAAACGGGCCTTTGGGAAATTTAAAAGCGACTCTGGTTTTGCTGGACACTTGTAATATGATAGCTTAGGTGAAATCTTTGGTTGTAGAAGGTCGTTACTGCAGCAGCTCCTGCACTGTACTCAGAACGCAAGCAAACGTGGGATTTTCTGGGATGTTCTGCACAGAACATGTTTAACAAACTTCCTAGAACCACCAAGGGGTTCTAGTGTGAAGGAGACAAGTGTGAACAGCTCCTGGCCCAACCTGTGAGGATTGAAGGGCCTTTGAAACCCATTCGTGTCTTTTGTTTGCGCGCATTCTGCTGTGACCTTCACACAGCCAATAGAAACAAAGCCTGCTGCGCTAAGTTCAACCACACGATAAAGGAAAACATTCATATGCATATATAGGGACTTCCAAAGCCTTTCCAATGGCTCCGAGGACCTCGGGGGCAAAGACGTCTTGTGTAAACGACACACTCTTCACTAATCGGGATAGTTACAAAAATTAAGTCTTTATGAATAAGCGATACATTTTTTTATTAAACATTTGAACATAATACGTCACAAACTCTCTAGAGGATATAAAGTCAGAGAGATACATGTTTGGAAGTGACAAGAAGCAGGTGCATGTAGTACACGTAGAGCAGCTGCAATTTTTGGGTCTTTCACTGTAGTTAGGGTGAGTGCAGCGCATGCCGTGTCAAATGTCAAAGGGCCTCGAGGCTGCACTGTGCATTTAACAGAACACTGAGAACCAGGAAGCTGGAAATGCAGGGAGTACATTAAATGCAACATACGCACCTCATAGTGATAGTCCATGCAGGTGAGGTCTCTCCAGCATTTGTCTCCTCTGATTTTTATAAGACCCTGAAAAGACAAAACATAAAACTTGTGCTACATCAACCTCAGTACACTTCAAACTTCACAGCAGCAAGCACTTCTGTGTTTAGCTGCACTTAATGGATGTCAGCACATGACAACTAAAAATCTGTCTCAAAAGGAAATGGTTCAACATGAACCCGTCAATAATAACGCCGTTTCTTCCATCAATCATGACCTCAGTATACATACAACAGGATCGCACATTGTTTTTATTACAATTCACAACTCAATCCAGCCTGTGTACTGTTGCCTCTGCACATTTAAAAAAAGGAAGGAAACAAGCCGATGAATGGGGAGGAAAGATAAAACACTTGCAATCTAAACTATTGTCAACAACTGTCACTGTTTTTGCATTACATATAATCCAATAATAACTGTAAACTTGATTTTGTTGAGATGAAAACATGAGTGACTTTTCTTCTCCTCTCTGAGTTTAAAAACCTTTGATTGGATTTCTTGATTAAATTAAAGTAATTACACTGTATACCAATTTGCTGGAAATGCTGGAGAGTTATAATAAATAATAACATCAAATTTACATATTCATATATATATGTAATGTGTATAAAACATGCTAGTGGCTCTGTAAAACTGGGCATTGGCTCAGCCTTTGACCTAAACGCCAAGTTTAACTTGCTGCTGCCATTAAATTCAAAATGACTATTTCCTTAATGTTCCACCGGAAATTAAATTTGGGTTTCTGAGACTTGCAAATCATTGCATTCTGTTTTCTATTCACATGTTACAATTGGGGTTGTAAATATAGTAATTTGGTTTCAAACATCCACAATGGCGACAGCAATAAATAAAGCTGAGGCTTCAAAACGAAGACATTCACTGCAGTTATACCAATCTTTCAGTCTATTATCAGGGCACCATGATAATACTAATGCTTTAAAATCTCAATCAAAAGACCAAAAATATGAATCTTACAGTGGAAAATTTAAGGCATCACTAAAATCATACTCATCCGGTGTATGTTCAGAGCCTAAATAAACCAAATGCTTTATGGAGAAGAAATTCATTAACATGCTACACTCTAGCAAACAGGATAACATGTAGCCATATCTAAGAAGTGACAAGATACTTACGCCCCTCAGTGGCTGACACACTTTAAGCACAACAAGAGACACAATACAAAGTGGTGATCCACCACCAAAGATCAAATCTGACACAACAAATCTAATTTGCTTGTTGTCTGAAAACATCATTAGCTTTTCTGACCTTCTCTACCTCAATAGCAGCTCACAGTTGTGCAGCCCTGTTGTGCTAATGCCTCAAACTGGGAAGAAGCCCTCAGAAGATTCAGTTATAAACAGAGTCAGTGCTAAAAAATAAGTATGGCGACGAATACGGGGGGAAAAAAGCCTATGGAGCTCTACGAGTGTTTTTGGCCAAAAGAAATTGTCATGCTACTGAATCACAAGTCTGTTGTTAGAAGTCCATGGTATTTCTAAATTGATGATGCAGATTATGACTGTAATAAAAGGTTAACCATAGTCCCTCACTGAGGATTTTCCCTTAATAAAATAAGAAAAAACAAAAAAATGATTCAAACTAAGCCCAAAATGCAGAGAAATGCAATGTCAGGGCTTGTTTTCCACCAACTGAATTAAGCAAACAGGACACTATCCAGGACCCAAGTGTCAATATTGACACATCGGCCTGTCATGTGGTCGACGTGGAATTTGGAATAAATCGCCTGCTAACCTCTCTAACCAGATTTACAAAAACCAGGACATTTCTTTCTGATTACAAACTTGGCTGCTGGCTGTTGAGGTGATGAAGTCAAAGATGTTGTTGATAATTCAATTCAGTCATGAGATTCTGAAATGTCATCAATTACTACCCAGCATACAAACCTCTGACATAAACAGATCTCTCTTCAGTATCAAGAGGCCTTAGGGAAAGAATATGAACCTGTGAACTCAGCAAAGAACACCAGAGAGATTCAACCTTTCACAACTACGATCCGCTCAAAAATTTATTATTAATTTATTTAAATTGGATACAAATGTATCCATTGGATTCAAACAATGAAAATCTGACTATAAAAACAGAAGAGAAGAGGAACTGTGGTGTTAATGCCACAGCAGTACTGGTGTTACATTGCTTTGTTCGACATGGCATTTTTCCAACATGAATGAAAACATACTGTTAATCTAAGAAGGCCTTTCTTGGAAGTCAAACAGGAAGCCACTTATCAAAAGTAAATAGTAATATCATCAACATATGCCAATGACACAAAGGCAATGAATCGTCAAACATTTTCAGTCCATTGATTGTCATGAGCTTAAAGGCTTAACTCTAGGAGGTTTAAGGCATCCTTGACTAAAAGCCCAAGCATGATTGTAATCCAAACTCTAACCCAGACCCTAGGCAATCATAATATCTAAACTTAGCACAAAAACTAAGGACATTTGTGTTTTATCAATTATTACTTTGTTGCAACTATGCTTTTTAGCAATAAATCGTATACCATTGGAAAGTGTGCCCCTGTAAGAAAAATGCAACATTGAGCAGGAGAGCCGAGTATGTGGGTTGTTCAGATCTTCCCTGCCAATGGCAAACAGCTTATTCTCCTATTGACTCTTGTTTGGTGTCATTTTTAGGATGATTGAAGTCTGAAGAAAGAAGACATACTGGCAGTTTAACAAGTAGAATGTGGAAGAACCACACACAGCCACAACAGCCTGACACCTCCACTCAGTCACTGCCAGTCACTACCTTGGTCACACACTGCTGTGGGATGCCATCCAACTGTTCAGCCAGCATTTGAGATCAGTGCTGTTGTGTTGGTCACTCTGGCACGAACAGCACACTGAAGGTGATCCCACAAGTATTCAGTGGGGTTGAGGTCAGGACTGCAGACATGTTCCAGTGCACGTGTTGTCGACACAAGCACAAATGGGCCTGATGGTGCAGGGCAGTCATGGAAGGCCTCCTGGCAGGACTGTGAGAGCAGAGATGGACTGTGTGTGATCTCTTCTGGATTGTTTGGGCAGAGTCGTCAGCCGTATCTTCCTTCAAATTTATACTATAAATTTGTAGAACACTGCCTACGGTTCCTAAGTGCTGACAGGTCTCTTTGGGAGACACCACCAGAACAATAAAGCCCACCTCTGACATCCCCTGTTATATAGAACTTGACTTCAATTTGGAGATGGTACTAGAACTCACTCCAAATAATTTTCCAACTGTTTTGTGGAACACCAGCCTGAAGTTGCCCTATGGCCTCTCCAGATCAATCAAACGTGGCATCCTGGTAAACAAGGCATCCTTGGAGCAGACGCCAACTAACCCCTGTAGCAGGGTCCACAAGCTGCCAGTCAGGCACCCGATTAGCTGCACCTGGGGTACCAGAAGCTCAAAACAAGATTCAATAACCGAATAAGCTTTTTGGCACTGACAGAGAAACTTATCATGGTTGCAGCCCACAAATGTATTTTCCCTACAAATGTGGCTCCATTTAAAAGGTAAAATATGTAGATACAGGGGTATAAGATTTACAGCCAAGAAACATTGCTGCAAAAACATTGTCAACCAGATACAAATTTCCTTAGTTTTTTTGCAAAGTTGTTCTTTTTTTTAATTGAATTGTTCTCCCAAGTCTTATAATTATAAGACTTGGGAACAAAGGGAACAAAGAAAAATCAAAAACTGTTGGCATTTGTCCCCAGAAAACACATTTGCCTTCCTCTGTGATACAAAGTTAGGGTTATCACCTATGATGATTCAGAACTCAGACAGTTAAATCTGCTATAATCAATATTGTTTTGCTGGCAATGAATACAATGACTGCTGTCAGAAACCTGACGCTAGCAGTTATTGAATAAACAGAGAATTACTATCTTACAGTGCAATTCCTATTAGCACCAAGCAGCCCTTTAGCGTCTTTCAGCTTTTTGGGGGGTTTTTACAATCTCAATATTGCTTTTGGCTCATTCTTGCTGCTCTCATTCACACTTAAGTTAGGTCTGACTTACATTTGACTCATAGCTGGACTGTATGAAAGCCTTAATCCACGTCAGTCTTTCAGTATTAATAATTTGGACTTCTACTTTCACATATCTTCAGTTACAGCCAAAATGTCATTCAGCCAGGAATCATGAGAAGCTTCTCTTGTACACCTTGAACTCATTGTTACCCACATCTATTTATTATAACAGGCAATAAGGGTCTTTCCATCCCAGTCGACCAGATGTGCACAACAGTCTGGACGAATCAACGCGTCAGCAACACAAGAACCAAAGTCTAAATGTGATTTCAGCTCACGTTACACACCGTTAACTCTATAAAGCCAATTTAAGCCACAAACCACACCTAGCAAAATATTTCCTACAGCTGCAGTGTTTAATGGAAATGTTTGATCAAGCAAAAAATGTATAATACAAGGCATTTACAATCACTATACGCAACAGTAGAACTTAATAATTTATTGATTCTCTGACAAAAAAAAAATATCAACACCAGTATTTTTACTGCCTTCATCTATTAAGGGGCACCTTTAAACTCTCAGGAATTTACTGGGGAGCGGAGGGGGGGGGGGGGGGGGGGGGGGCTGTTGTTATACCCTCAGTGATTAGTATGATCAAACTCTACTATGAACAAACTTAGAAGGCCATTTCAAGACCAATTTTAATTTAAAGTTACAACTAAACCATCAGGAAACAGCTAGCAAGCTAAGATGAAGGATCTATTATCAATTACTTGACTTTGTTGTCAATATTCTTGGTAACATGAGAAATTTAGTCCTCATACAAAAGCTTGATCAGGTAAGCATACCATGCTTATACTCAAAAATGTATCTACCCAACACTGTACTCAAAAAGCATAACATCTTACAACACTGAGACTTCATTTGAGGGTCACTTATCTAATTTACCTTTAAGATATAGAAGGGACTAAAGGTCTATAAGGCTGAACATCAATCAGAATTTAAAATGAGGCTTTTATCCCCTTTTGTGAAAACACTTTATATTTAGAGTATTTACAGAGCTTCATAGTTAATGAGCCAACTCGATCTTCTGAAATCTAATTAGCTTCACATTTTGTAGCTTTCTGCCTGATTAACCTCACAGTGCTGCTGCACACAAGCTGCTAGGGCACAAATTGAAATGCATCCGAGCAGCTTAACACGCCACCTCAATGTGCAAGATGTATTAAATATATTAAGCTACGCTAATTAGGAAACAAATAGGGGGAAAAGTGTAATAATTACAACAACATTTCTGAAACATTTTAATGTCAACACTGTTGTTTAGCATAAAATACGGTCATGTGATATTTTTATAAACTGCTGGGGCATTTCTGTGTGTGCAAGTGTGCTGGAAGTTCCCCTTGTTTTAATGAGGTAATTACTTACTACAGAAGGTACAGCGGAGATGGTTCTAATCAAGATTAGCAGGGAAAATCTGGTTTATATAACAACGTTAAGCAAGAAGACAAAGGAATTTATTTATACTTTTAAATTGGATTTTTATGCTTAAGGTAAGGCTTGTTTAAATAGAGCAGGGTATAAATCTTTATCAAGGATGTTAAAATGATTTTTATGTACTTATTTCAATGGTAGGTAAAGGCTGACAAGCGGAAAATGACATTTATTTAAACTGTTATCTTATTAGCCCATCCCAATTAATAATATATAGTTAATGCATTTATAGTCTGATTCTTTCCTTTTTAATATATTAAAAATATTAGATGCTACAGCAATAGCATGTGGTATGAAATTATTATTGGGAAAAAATGACTTGTAGGACATTGTAGGATATTTCATTGCTTAAAAAAAAATTAATAAATAAAAAATGATGGGCTCATACGCAACCCTTCCCTATATTTTCAGGGACCTTAAAAGTACATGCTAACCTTTGTCATCCTCATAAATATAGGAGTCAAAGAACAGCATTGAACCACAGTGCTTTCAGATGGATAAATAGATACAGCCAGGGTGGATCAAACACTGTGGGAGGAACAGCACTGCAATTAACACTGCTGAAAAGTTGCTGAGTCTTTGTAACGTTTAAGCAGACCTCCAAAGAACAGTTTGGACCATCATAAGCTCTCCCACTATAAGGTCATCAAACCCGTGATGGACGTCTCACATGAAAAATTAAAATATAGGAAAGTTCATCTCATAATCATAATAGAAAATGTGCAGCAGAGCTTCAGAGTAAGACAATATACAGTCAGTGCGGTTCCTTTGTTTACTGTTTATCATCTGGATTTGATTTCCTGACAAAAGGAGCATGTGAATGCTATTTGGACCTTAACCTTAAAGTTCTGACATTCTTAACAACATTACAAAATAAATTATAAACAAAATCTAATCAGCTAATCCAATTAGACAGACGGTGATCAGTTGACTAGATAATAATCAGGTCCAACAATAATTTCATCTAATATTTTGTAAAGCTAAAGCCCAGAACATCATCCATTGTTCTAAATCCATACTCTTAACACTGTGTACTCTGAACAATAACGTGCAGCAGCTGGTTTCATTTAACTGAGGAAAGCAAGCAGAGCTGATGCATCTTATCAAAACTGCTGTTGTTCTGGTGCAGCACACTGCAACAGAACAACTCGTCATAAGTACTTGAGATTAAATTTATAAAATTTTATAATTATTAAAATCTAAACAATTCCACTAGTAATAGCAGTTCTCAGTTTTTAGTCACAATTTTGGAGGTATTTAGTCAATAAACAACAGAGTGAACAAATTTAAGCCCCAGACATCATCATCATCATCATCATCACATTTCCTCTAAGTGTTTTGAATATCTGCATATCTAGTACTTGTCAGGAAATTTTACCTGAATGCCTAAATGTCAGCCTGTAAATGAAATATTTGGAAATAACCAAAGTCATTGCATTTTCCCCTTTGAAACCATGATCTCTAGTAGTTTCCTCGGTCAGTATTCAGTTGTTAAGATCCGTGTATCTTGGTGGCACAAAGAGCAGAACAAAAAAAAACTTTCTCAATCTTTTCTTAAAAGATTAAAGTTTGCTTATGCCTTCTGAAATATAACAGCACTTTCATTTTGCTTATGCGGTTTTGTATCATAACTGAGGTGCTTTCAAATAACGGTGGCCCTTAGCAACAAAACTCTCAACATTCATTCTGACGTTGTACATCAGAGAATGAAATACGCTACGAGAGCCTTTTACAATGAAGCGCTGAGTTGGGGGCTCCCTGCGTTTCAGCTCGCCTTGTGGTCTTAACTGAAAAAATGCCACTGAATCTGTGGAAAACACAGTGATTGACAGATAAAACACAGACAGAGATCTAAAATTCACCATGGCAACTGTCAAACAAAGAGACATATTGTTTTAGTCGACCATATATTTGTTTTGGCATCACCGGCTGCTGGCAGAGCTCAATAGCAAAAACCCAAAAGTAACAGTCTAAAATCCGATGACAAACATTCACGCTGCTCAGAAACGGTTTCATTTCTTCACATGACTGAGATGCGTTTATGTCAGGCTTTTAATTTAGAAACTTTAACAGCCACTGGAAGAAGATATATGCACACAAATGGAAGACAAAAGTAAGCTTTCTCATTTATCTTTCAGTTATTGTGAATTTGTTTGAAATTACTTCGTCAAAGCAGTCATATTCTTGTTTTAACGGCATGCAATAAATGATCTATAAATTTGCAGACTTCTGTGTATTTATAAACTGCTATACTCACAGCCCCCAGCATGATGCGAACAATGAGCCATCTGAAGGTCCAGATACAGATGAGAGACGGGGGGCACCGGTGGGGAACCTGGGACAGAGTCCACACCGGACACAAGAAAATAGCCAGGAAGCCCGTCTCCAGCAGCTGACTCTCCCAACCTGCACAAACAATCAGAAGATCATCAATGACCTGCTTTACTTAACGCAGGCTCAGTGTGTTATAGCACAGAAGAGCTAATATTGCTTTAATGGTGCAGGAACATTACACCTCAGGTCAACAAAGTAACACATACACGCCCCAAGAAAACAACATGACGTCAAATTTCTGGAACAATATCAATAAATATGAGAGGAACGGCACACGTTTGTCTGGCAATGTACTTGATAAAGCCACATTAACTGTGTTTCTGGGAGTCAAAGTCAGGATATAACTGAAGAAGCACATCTTTGTCAAAGTTGAAGAGGAACTCTAAATTTTGCCAAAATAGGGAGTAACATTTTCCAGCCGATTAATGTATTGTGACCCCAACTTATTGCCATAACAGGGTGAACATCAGTAGTGATGGGAAACAAAAACACAGCTTTATGTGATTGGTTTTTGCTGCTGAACCTCCACGCGGTCACTGCAAACCTATTTAATGGCTAAATGTGTGGATCTTTTGCCTATCTGCCATACATATGTGAAAAAGATTATAACAGGACTGTCATGCATGTACAGTAAGAGAAATAAGTATTTGATTTGCTGCTGAATTCATAATTTTGAGCACTCAAAGAAACGAGCAGTCATCAATCCACTTCCTGTACTTTGCGGGAAAATAATTTTTGACTCCCACCCTAAAATCACTCAAACATGGCAGTGGAAACATTATGTTTTGGGGGTCTTTTTCTGCCAATATTATAAAATCCCTGCATCACATTGAGAAAAAAAAATGGAAAAGTCTTGGATAAGAATGTCCTTCACTCAGCCAGGACACTGAAAATGCATCGTGGGTGGGCCTTCCCACAAAACAATGATCCAAAACATACTTCAAAGTCAAAAGCTCAAGAAGACACCCGCTAAAGATGAGAGAGAAAGCTGAAGTTTTGTATCTCCAAACCACAACCTAAAACCCTTGAGGATTTCGACGAGGTCAGCAAAGATCTCTGTTTGACAACGGCTACTCTACCAAGTAGTCAATTTGAGTTCCGGTTATTTCCCTCTCTGAAATTCCCATTAACTTCTAACTGTGGCAGAATGATTCATTCTTGATTGTTTTGTAGATAATTTGTCTTTCACTACGGAAATAAACCAACCACTGACCTAAGCTGCTCATTTCTTTGTGTTTAAAACTGAATTCAACCGGGGGTTAAATCCTTATTTCAGGACTACATGAGGCATCATTTGAAGTGTAAAATATTTCAGTTTGTGAAAGTCATGTTGCTAAAATGAAACCAACTATTTCGTATTTCGACATGGGTCGCCAGAAGACTGGTCAAAGTCACTTATTACAGGCTACCTAATAGCTTTTTTTCCAGAGATACTTTGACATTTTACTGGAAGCTAAATGGCAGTGTCAGTATAATATGCTCACAATGATAGTGCTTATGTTTAGCAAATATAACGTTACATTTTTAGGTTTGCATATGCTCATTAGGAGTGGAATTGTTTCAAGCACTGAAGGAAAACAAATATTTAAATTGGAATCACCTAAAAAAAAATTAAAATTCTAATGTTATAGTCTATAAATGTCTATAAACAACCCAATATTAGTGCTAAGTGCACTAATATGGGAACAGTGGACCTTCATCTGCAGACTTTCAGAGTGTGATGATGAGTCCAAGTTGCAGCAGAATGAGAGAAAAGGAATTTTCTTTTTCGGGGTAATAGAAGCCACAGCCCAACCACAGACACAGGCCTGGCGTCTCTGACTACAAAATGTCATTAGGCAATCACGGAGCTGCCACTGACCTCACCACTTATCTGGGCCGAAGCTTTACATGCAACCTCATGTTTATACTTCCCACGCCACCATCTTTACCATCATAGCCATGACAGTTTATTGGATTCACCCCGTTAAAAAAACAATATACTATGTTTTCACTCTAAGCTGCAAACAAAGTAGTTGAATTTTTCGCAGTCAGTATAGATATGCTTCTGGTTTAAGGAACATGTGCAAAATGCAAACATAAGGACTCAATCAGGCCGTCCCGTTACCAAAGAACAACCACTCAACCAAAAACACATTAATAAAAAGCAGAACTACAGCAGCATAAACTACACTTTTACTCTAAATAACAGTAATAAAAATACACACAAAATTCTGTTTCTTTTTTTAAGAACAAGGATCAAACACTGATGATCTTTAACACTATTTAAATCCAACTCTTCAAATTGTGACCCGTAACTCGATTTTTCTAAAAAGTGTTGCCCAACACATCAGTTTCACCTTTTATGAAAATATAAATGACACAGACACCTGTCTCACATTAATGCTTTCCTTTAAATCCACTTCTTTTTGGAGGCGAAACAAAGGAAGCTTCTGTGGAAGTTCACTTACCAAAGGAGTACCTGGAAAGAGAAAAGGAAGCAGGTTAATGCTGTGAAACTCTGATAGACTGTTTGGTGTCAGGAGAGATCAAACACGCTGGGCAGCCAAAATGCTTTGCGGAAAAATAAGTCACAACTTATGCAAGAAATGAAATATGCAGTTGCTGTCTAGTGGAGAAGTTGACAGCTGACTACGGTAACCATCACTGTGGGATCATCTTATAGGGAATGTTTTTAAAATGCATGTATGCTTTATGCTAATATAAGCGCGGGCATGAGCGCTTGGACCTAACATTTTTTTACAGGACCTACAACATTAATAGTTCACATAATCTTATCTTTTTAAACACGGAAACATCCAATCATAACTGAAGTGTATGCTATGCAATAGCAATAGCATACACTTAATAATGAATTCACCTGAAATCTTAGTGACTAATACGCAAGAAAATATTCCATCGTAAAAGTCGCCTGAACCTACATATTCTTTCTGAGTCACTCACACAAACACACACACAGTTATATGTTTAAAAATGCAAGTTAGGTGTTTTATTATACTTAAATGATTGATAGGACTTAAAAAAATACTTAGAGTCCTTTGAAAAGCCTGGAGAAATATGGTTTGAAATCACTTAAAAATGACAATTCTGAATCAAAATGTAAAGAAATGAGTCGGCTTGATACTTTTGCACAGCTCACTATGTAGCCACGTTTGACTACTCAATTTCTGCTCCCAGTGATATATTATATTTTATTTTTCTAACAACACTTCCTGTTAATTTCACATTAAAAGCACTGTAGCAGGAATGCGAAACTTATTTTACATTCTGAGCAGTAAATTAATGGTTTTTCAAAATCTAATAGTTTCAAACATTAATATCGACCCAGAACTTTCCAATCAGGGCTTCTCTACTCACTAAATTTGGCTACAACTTAAGATCTTCTATAAAGTTTTTTGACGATTTCTACAAATCTGGCTGTAAAAGGTTATCTGATCGATCTTTAAGATTAGGTGCTCTACATTAAAACATTTTTTAATCCAGTTTTATTGAGAGTGAAAGCATGATTTAACCAACACTTACCACAGCTGTCCCACGTTGACCAGGGAGTGGTATAGCACCCACAGTGTGAGCATGATCACCATGTTGGCCATTCCCATCACCAGGACAAACCCTGACAGCGCCATCCCCAACAGGGCGATGCCGTCCAGGTTGGCGTCCATGTCGCTCCAGTCAAAGAACCAGAGAACGGAGGGGGTGTACGCCATGGCGGCCATTCCGATCTTCCCCCCAACATAGCGCTTGACACTTCTGAGGTAGCTCTTACAGGGCATCAAGCCATGTTCACCAATCAGCTGCTTGTTCTGGTTGTAAGCAACACTGAAGGCCACAACTAAAAAACAAATGAAAGAGTTTGTGAGACAGATGCAATTAGTTTATTTTTCTCAAATTAAAGAGTAAACTTTTCCACGAGGCACAGCTGTCCTGACAGGAGCTATTCAGGAGGGGGCTTATTTATGATGTGAGTAAAACGCTGGTGGTGGTTGTAAGCTCAGCTCTTTGCAAGAAGCACCAGTAAAATCAGAATATATGGTAAATGGACTGGTTCTTATAGCGCTTTTCTAGACTCAAAGCACTTTACACAACTTGCCTCATTCACTCATTCACATAGGCACTTTTTTCTATGCTGTTTCCAAGTGCTTTCTATCTGATGTTCACATTCATGGGATTAGTATATTTTCCTTGACCCTGTGTTTCAAATGAATGGTTATCAGAAGCTAACAGAGCATTAATAACAGTAGTTAAAAAAACTGCCAAACACACGTGTAGGTACAGTCACTAAGTTTTATTTACAGTAAAGTGCGCATGCGTTAAGATACCGTGGCACTAAACTGTGACTGTCATGCTAATGATAAAAAAAGTAAACCCCTACAGCTAAACTACCACAGACAGACAGACACACACACTCTAACTGACTGCAGACCGTAAGTGTCAACATACAGTAAATAAAGGCGACGGAGCGCAGCAGAACGATGCGAGTGAGCCAGTAAGTCCCGGGCTGTAAGGACAGAAGCGGCTTCTCTTTCTCTGCGTCGCTGCTGGAGTGTTTTCCATCTTCTCCACCGCTAACAGCGGAGTCTGTCTCTGTTCTCGTACTGCCAACACGTCTTTTCCTCACAGAGATCTCTGCACGTTCACCGCTTGCCGCCATGTTTAAGGATGTCACGGTCACGTGACAGAACAGACGCGGAAGTATGTTATTATTATTATTATTATTATTATTATTATTATTATTATTATAGTTTAAATTTAATGATATTATACGGTTTGTATCTATAACGTATACATTTTTTTTCCAAAACCAATTTAAATTTAATTTATTGGAAGTAAACGGATCTTCCGTAGTACAAATGATCTGAATCTCCCAGTTGCCTAAGATGACAAATTTAAAGAAAAATCTATAAACCACGATTGATGGGTTCTTGTACCTGAAGCTATTCAAGAGGCATTTTCCCCTCTTCAGACGCTGAAATGAAGATCACAGGTTAGAACGATTATAGGTTTTATTACTATTACCAATATTATTTTTATTATTATACTTTTGTATTTTATAATATAACTTTTTTCATTTTGAGCTTTTGTTTTGTTGTTTAGTTCGTTTTTATTGTATGAGAAATTTTTATTGTAGTTTAGTTTTTTATTAGTTTCATTGTTAATATTGGTCTTTTTAATTATTATTATTAAATAGAGGGCATATGTCAGAGGCAAGACAAAAATTATCAAAACCAATTACAATAAAAAACACTGAACTTTTTGAAATCTGTTGAATCACAGTCTTGTTGACATCCAGAGTTTCATCCATCACAGCCTCATCGGGCAAGTTGGGATAATATTTTTTAAGCAAACTAACTAATTTGTTGTTTTTATCAATAGGTAAGGAATACAAGTGGAATTTTAGCAGAATAAAGACTCTTGTTTCTATGTTTTTCCTAGCTTTCTCTACACTTTCTTTACTCCGCCTGCAGTCGCTCTGGGTCTTACAGTGAAGGTTCACTAAAAATGAACAGAGAGTTGTTCTGAAAGAACACCTTTACACTATGATGAAACATTTCCGTCCTAACGGGAGTGGTCTCCTCCAAACTGACCATAGGGCATGAGGTGTCTCAAGAACCAACCGAAAGAAGAAGATTTTGGAGCGGCACTGCTCTCCAACACTTTAAAAACACCAAATGAGGGAATATCTTTTGGAAGAATAATGTTCCATCCCTCCAGTAGTTTTCCAGAGACTTGTAGAATCCACACCGAGGTGCACTGAGGCTTCTCTGTGGACGTGTGGTAGCTCAGCTCCTTAGACTGACTTTTCCATTAACTTGTCACCTGCTTGCAGTAAACGATGTTGTTTTGTAAAGTATAAAGAGTAATGAGGTGCTTACCGATACATTTAAAAAGAAAATAACAGCTGAAGAATAAAGATTAGCTTCTGAACAATGAAATAAATCAGTTATTCATCTGGGAATTAGGTCGGCAATAATAGCTCTAAAAAAGAAAAAGAAATTGAAAGGCAAGCAGTGGAACAGGTTTTCACACCTCATAGAACCCAAAAAAGAGAATAAATGTGCATGCAGTTATTTTTAATAAAGGAATACATTTACATTTACTTACTGAAGGTGGTGCTGATGTTTTTTTGTTTTGTTTTTATTAATAACAACTGTGGTATTGGTATCACATCAATATGTGGCCCACTGAACAATTTAAAAAAAAATTTTTTTTGCTTTATTTTTCTGAAAAAATATATCTCAGACATGAACTGTAGAAAATATCTGAATCTTTGTGTGTTGCCTATGATGTTTTTTAATTTATAGCCTATATCACATTTAAACAAGAGAAGCTGACCCAAAGTCCTTTACAAACAGGCACTTTTATATTCAATGGTTTCAAAAAACCCAGTTTCAAAATACATGAAATACATGAAAGTGATTTGATGTGGTAACTAATTATTGTGGAAAGTAGCAATCACAGTGATTTGGTCATTAATATGTGTTCAGAATGATTCATGACATACTGCTCTCCCCTAGTTAAGCTGGCTTTAAAACAGGGGTCCCCAATCCCAGTCCACGAGGGCCAGTGTCCCTGCAGGTTTTAGATGTGTCCTTGATCCATCACAGCTGATTTAAATGAATAAATTACCTTCTCGACATGTCTTGAAGTTCTCCAGAGGCCTGGTAATTAACTAATCATGTGATTCAGGTGTGTTGACCCTGGGTGAGATCTAAAACCTGCAGGGACACCGGCCCTTGTGGACTGGGATTGGGGACCCCTGCTTTAAAAGAGAAAAGAATCAGAGTCAGTATTAGTGTCAGTACTGGCCTTGGATTTACTTGGATACCAAAGTGTGCAGTATCACAGCACTAGACTAACTACTCAGGGGCTCTGAAGAAACTCAAGCTTTGCACAAGCCAATAGGAGAAGAGGGGTGGAGTGACATGAGCTCTAAAGTGCTACAAAGAGTAGAATGTAACCGTCCCTCGTCAAACTTTGCCTGGTCCTGGAGAAGGATGTGAGATGGAATGGAAAAATTCAACAGACCAAATCCGGGATTTTGGTTATTTACGCGGGGTTACAATCTTTCTACAAAGTCGCGCGCCTTTACGCAACTAGAGAGCTCTTTGGGATTTTGCAGGGTGGGGGTCAGTAGATCTTTGCAGCACCAAACATGACTGAGGAGAACAAGCCATTGTCACAGCAGGCATGCAGTCCAGCGGGAACCGACGGGTCTGCGTCCCAGCATGGGTCGGATTCAGAGTCTCCGGCCTCTCCGGTAAGGCCCGAAGCGCAGGAGGCAGCGCGCCCGCCCGGGATTACGCCCAAACTGGAGAGCTGCTCGGAAGACGAGCGGTTCCCCACCTGCATTCGCGACGCTGTGTCGCAGGTGCTAAAAGGTTACGACTGGTCGCTGGTGCCTGTGCCCAGTCTGGGGGAGAGGGGGCTGAAGAGTAAACCTCACGTGAAACGGCCTATGAACGCGTTCATGGTTTGGGCGCAGGCAGCGCGGAGGAAGTTGGCGGACCAGTATCCACATCTGCACAACGCTGAGCTCAGCAAGACGCTGGGCAAGCTGTGGCGGTGAGTACACCTGAGTTTCATCTGATGAACACCTGCACAGTACTGAAACACTGCGCTGACTGAACATGACTGATCTGTAGGTCTGGAGTTACAGACGCTGGACTCCTCCATGCATTTGCATTTTTGTAGAATTCAATAGATTTTTTTAAATTACTATGTTACTGTGTGTTTCCCCCCTTTTTTTTTTTTCATTACCACGATTATGTAATGTAAATCTAATATCATGACAGGCCTGTTTTTATTCACTGAAACAAACCAAAAGAAGAAAGAATTCCAGTAAAATGTGAGAAAACCTGCAGATTGTGCATAAACAAAGCTATTATGGCGGGAATATCATTTTGTGGTTGTGGTAATACACACTGAGGAACCACTTCATTGTGGCTTTATCTGTATAGTACAAAACAAAAAACAACTGCTAGTTCATTGGTCATGTCTCAGTAACTGTAGATTTTATAAGAAAAGGAAATATTCATATTCTTTATTTAAGTAAAATAAAGAAGTCCTGCATTAATGCACTTATGTAAGTATGTAAGTGGGTATTTCTGTGAGGGAGTATTCATATAAAGTAGAATAAAATGGAAAATACACAAAACTGTAACATGTATAGCGTTCTTATGTGATTACTTATGTGAATAACTGTAGTTATTGACATCACTGATGAAAGAAGCTAGGAGTCTGTCTGTTTGTTTTGCTTCCTGCTGTGTTTGAAACACCAGCAGTTGTTCTCTGACTTGTCCCTGTCCTCCTCAGACTTCTCTCTGAAACAGAGAAACGTCCCTTTGTTGAGGAGGCCGAGAGGCTGAGGCTGCAACACAAAAAAGACTACCCAGACTATAAGTACCAGCCTCGGAGACGCAAGAGCAATAAACCGGACCAGGGCGACTGCAGACCTGCGCTGGTCCAACAGCAGAAGCAGGGCTTATATAAAATGGACCCGGGTGTGGCCAGGCTGGCTGGCACAGGGGAGGTGGAGCAGCATTACCATTCAGACAGAACAGGTGATGACACTGTGATACTCGTTTCTTTTCTTTTCCCTTTTTTTAGTTAAATGTGAAAAAGTTGATTAAGGTTCACTTGATTTTGTGTTCTAGGTCAGTCTCACGGGCCTCCAACACCTCCCACCACCCCTAAGACAGACCTGCACATGGGACCCAAACACGAGAGCCGTCAGTCTGTGGACACAATGAGCTCCAGCGCTGCTCCTCCTCCCAACCGTCAGAACATTGACTTCAGTAACGTCGACATCTCTGAGCTCAGCACTGACGTCATCGGCACCATCGACGCCTTCGACGTTCACGAGCTCGACCAGTACCTGCCTCCAAACAGCCACGGTGCCACTGTTCTAACCCCGCCAGACACCAGCAACCCCTCCGGTACTTTCATCCCACCCAGCACCGACTGTCACACTCCCAACATCCAAAATTGGACGTCCAAAATGTCTGGTGGGATTTCCGCTGGAATGCCGCTACCCTCTTCCAATTGTGAGACCGACGGGCTGCACAAGGATGGCGGCCAAAAACCTCAGATTAAAACTGAGCAGATGAGCCCGGGTCACTACAACTCCTCAAGTCCTCCACCACCATCACACCAACCTGAGTATACATCCCTGGGTACGGGCGTCTGTCCTTCCTCCACCCCTACCACCTCCTCGTCTGCCAACCAGTCAGACTACACCGACCTTCAAAACTCCAGCTTCTACAGCGCTTTCTCTGGTTACCCCGCCAGCCTGTATCAGTACCCATACTTTCATTCCTCCCGCAGGTCTTACACCACCCCACTGATCAACAGCCTGGCCTTGGCACCACCTACTCATAGTCCTCCCTCTGGCTGGGAGCCACCCATCTATACGACCCTCACCAGGCCTTGAAGAAGGCAAAAATATATAGACTGACTTCTAACAGACCAAAATCTTTGAACATTGATGATCATTGCCGGCCGTAACTCACATAGTTCGTCATATATTGCTGCATTTGTTGATTTTCAGGCAAAAAAACTTTAGCGTTTTTGTCCACTTTGAGCACAAACACCTGCAGAGTGACATTTAAACCCACCCTGGACACCAAAATGTTCCACTGAAATGCCACACTAATGAAATTTCAGCATGAAAGTAGCACCTATTTCAGACAGGGCGTTTTATAACACTTTTCCACACTAAAACTTAAATAGTTTCCTAATTTTTGTACACTTTTATTAAAGTCACTTGGAAAGTGACGCGTTTCCAAAGGGCTTCTTATTCCTTCACCAGTAAGAATGTGATTTACATCGACATGACCAGGAGATTGTAACTTTTCTTAATTAGATTTAAAAACGGGAGACCTGCAAGCCTTAAAGGCCCACGCCTGCTTCACTGTTTGGTATAGCATGTGTTGCATTTTGTGGTTATGTATGATAGTTGGACAAAATAAAAGATGTTTTGCCGAATCTGTAGTTTTCGTAAAAGGAAGTTGTACCTGTGAGCAGGAGTTTTGAAGCCCCTCGTGGTCCTATCAGTTGTTCTCTGCAGACCCGGTCCCTCCTGCTGCTTCATTTCCACTGTGACAGCTGCTCCTGCTGAGTTTCCTGTGAGGAGATTAGTTAATTTCACAGTCCAAGCTGCGGCTGTCCTGTCCGTCAGCCACAAGGTTTGATAGGCGGGACAGCTGCGTAAGGTTTTCACAGAGGCACCGCACAAAAAACACACAAATTATTAAAGAATTATTTGGGTAAAAACAAGTCCTACACTCAATGGCTGTGTAGACATGCTATACTAACAATAAAAAATAACCAAAAATGAAGCTGAGGTTGTGCTTATTATGTCCATGTAAGGACTGCAGTGCTGTGAAGCCGCAGGTTCACCGAGAATGAATGTTTGCCACATGTTCCAGCCACTCAGTGACTGTGATATCTTTAGGACAAACACACCCGTTTTTAAACACTTCCTGTGTGGGTCCGAGCCGGCTGCTGCAGCTCAGTGGCTCCCTGTCTCAGCAGTTTACCGTGACAACCCAGGTGCCAACGACAACAAGGGCGCCAGACAGAAGAGACATTGATTTATTCACATGTGCGTACGGCCCTGGAGCCAACGTGCGGACGTTTGTGGAAGAGTGGCGAGATCATCAGGTGACATTTGCACCAACAGACCTTCAGTTAAGTCTTTGTTCTGTGGTGAGTGTGCAACTTCACACATGCCAAGCTCCATTTGCTGCTGACCAGTGAGCCCCATCTACTGTAAAACGAACCGAGCGTCTAACATGTCACTTGAAAATTCAGGCTGTTTGAGTTTAAAGGAGGGAACTGAACATCTATCATTTCATTCAGTGATCCCTGTGGTGAGTATATGTCTTAAGTAGGTCCACATGATGGGAATTATGACATTTTGCTTTCTCACTAAGAGAGACACGAGCATATTCACACCACCCTTGACTCTGGGTATAGTGTTGCATTCGATGGCAACTGTGAAGCTGGAATTTCTGAAGTTCTCCAAGAGAAAAAGAGTGGAAAAAAAACACCAGAAATTGACTTTCCTACTCAATAACTTTCAAGGTTATTTTTTAAGGCTTCTCAGTCCCTGCTTCTACCTCTTTGTATCATTTTTTTCAAAATGGGAGCTCAAAAACTAGGCTAACTCTCAAATAGCGTTTGAGCTTCTAGTGATTTTAATTAAATATGTCATCAATTTAAAAATGTCACTCAAGCTTTTACTAATCAAATAATCAGTTTTGAATTTGTAGTCATGTGATCAGTAACCATATGATATTAAGTGTTCCACTGTTTCAGATGTGTAACAGTCTGGGGTCAAGTAAATGAAGTCCAAGTCACACACCAGCCTAGAGAACAGTCGACAACCATCTCGCAACTATAAGAAAATTGTTGTGCTCCCTGACCGGTTGGCAAGTGGTTGCTGGAGGTTGGTGGTAGTTGCTCTGAAATCGATTCCTATATATTCACACATATCAGTAAATGCCCCCCCCCCCCGCCCCAACAACCACTGGTTGCTAGGAAAAAAATGTGCATTTCCTGCCTGGTTGCTGATTATTTTGGTTGCTAACAGATTGCCACACTTAGCACGGAAATACACAGGAGCTAGTGAAACTCTAAAAAGTGTGTCATAAGCCAGAAACAACAACCGTCTGGCTTCAAAGTAAACGTTACTTTGAATGCTCTCTGGTTTGCACGATTGGCTAGCATTGTGTTTGCAGACAATTAAGGGTCTTCCATGCAAACTATGGGCAACTGTGACTAATAACCAAAGTAGAACGTTTTCACTGAATGACAGTCAGCAACCTTCTGCAACCGTTTTCCAACCGGTCAGAGAATATATGATTATATTATTATATTTTACCTGTGACACCAGAGACACATAAGGATGTGTCGATTTCAATATAAAACTACCTCTCACTCTGACAGTTAACACTGCTGCCTCAGAGCAAGAAGGTCCAGTAGCTGTTCACGATGTGGACTTTGTATGTTTTGTCTGTAAGTTAAAAGAATGGATCTCTAACTCTCTTTCAGTAATTTCCCATCAGTGTATCCTTCTGGACTAAAGTGTCAGTCTATTTTTTTGCCATCTGTTTGTACAAACTGCTTCAGTTTACATTAATGTCCCCCACATGCTCCACATGATTCACATCGCCCTGTGAGCAGTGGCGGGGTGATAAAAGAGCTCCACCCAGTGGAAGAATTGGGGAGCACTGGCAGCCATGCCCAAAAAGACAGTACTTTCAACAGGTGTATTTGTGTATTGTTGTCAGCCATGGTTTAGTTTAGACTTTTGTGCACCAATCAGGATTCAAGGTTACTTGAAAGCAACAGCAGATTTGTGGAAATCTGTGTTTCACACACTGATTTCCACAAATCAGTGTGTGGAAAACTGTTGAAAGACAACAGAGAAGAGGGAACACGGAGGACAATCCAAAACACCGGCAGCTCATTTCAGGATCATTTGTATTAATTTTATAATGAAACAAACTATCACTGTGATTTAAGGATCAACACAACCATGTGTCTTTAAAACAAGATGCAAAGATTAAACGAAACGTCTGTAGAAGTGTCATATAAATTACAATCCTGTCACATTACAATCCTGGAAAGCAGCGATAACCGTCTACGATGACTCAGTATGTTCAACAGTACAAATAAATAAGAGAACATCTGTCAGATTGAGGTTTGAAAGGTAACCCTGCCTGGATGCAGATATGCCACCTCGTGCTGCCGAAACAGCAGAGGGGCTCACTGAGAGATTGTTGTGTGTATGTTTGTGTGTTTCATATGCATATTTGTTGTTAACAGCACTTTGCAGATTTCAGGTTTACCAGGGTTTTAGTGCGGGAGGTTCAACCTCACAGTGTCCTCAATGAAAAACGTCGCACGCACACAGAATAAGCCACTGTCATCAAAACTGTACATTCAATAAATTAACAATGCATTGTCTTTGTTAAGCAACCAGTGAAATGACTCTAGATTACATAATTACATTAGATTACAGACAGAATGAACCATTCACAAGACAAAAAATTCTGGGTGGGAAGGGGGAGGAGGAGCTTGTTGCAAGGGGAGGGGTCCACATGGCTGAGGAGAGGAGAGGAAAGGGTTTCTGATGTGATAATGTACAACACAAGGTTGGTAAGCGCAAGAGTGATGACATCATCTACCCTTTGGCCTTGGAGCACCCCATGAGGGGCCTCGAGTCCCGTTAGAGTTTTAGGCTTCCTACACGAGACAGACTGGAGTCCTGCCGGTGTTTCCTTTCCTTTCTTCGTGTTTTCCCATCTCGGCCCATCCCTAAAACCCCACGTGACCCGTAAGACCCACCCCGCCTCTTCTAGCCATGGTCAGTGGTCGCACGCTGGGGCCGTCTCTGATCTGAATGAGACCGGGCTGGTCCAGTTGAGCGCTTGGTTTCCAGCAGATTTCAAGGCTTGTGTTTGAAATGGGCCTCCACTGCAGGGACACAGAGAAAACGACTTTCAGTAACAGGAAATTCATTTATTTTCGTGTTGCGCTTATAGTCCGTATATTATGGTAGGATTTTAAAGCTTTACACATGCCCTTTCCCCCACAACAAAACATGCAGGGTGTGCCTCAGTGTTTAGAAATAAACCATTTTAGGACTCTAATGTTTTACTTAATGACCTGCGTACTCCTGTGGCCTCATTGGTCGATTTATGACCCTCTGGAAAGCGGCTATCCAGTCCTGTTGCTCGGCCTCGGTCTCACAGGCAAAGAGGAACTTCCTGTCTGGCGTGACGATGGTGATGCCGTGGTTCCAGTGGTAGCCCTGTGTGGACGGAGGCAAGCCAGCCAGGACAGTGTAGCTGTTCTCCTTGCTGCCGATGAACACCTCCCCGCGGGCGTAGGCATCCTGAGGGACAGAAAGACAAACTAAGCAAGCCACAAATGAACCAAATCAAAAGGTTGGGTCGATGCAGGGCTCTTCTTACCAGAGGGTCTTTGAAATACATGAGCCGCCTGTCGTCCATCGTAAACCACCTCTTCTTGAAGCCCTCAGTGTGCTAACGCAGAGTAAGACAGACAGTACATTTGTTGAAAGGAGGGAGACAAATGCACATTTTGTCACTTATCATAAGACATGAAGATGAAGTTTTGTTGTAACTTGCAATACTCACTCCTCCCTAAACTCAAAGAAACTGCTTCAAATACAGGTAAAGAAAAAAATCATAATTTTACCACTAGGGTGAAAAAAGCTCCAAAATTCCAGAATTTCGTCTTTAGTTTATAGCTTTTATAACACATACTGTATATAAAATATTACATAGTGACTGTGACTTGAACTATTAGGCTGTCAAGTACCGTTTTGTGGAATCAGATGTCAAGATGTCATTAACAATTGTTGGCTCTTACTGAGAAACTGAAAAATGCTGCAGCGTCAATCACAAAGTAGCCACGCCCTAAATCATATTCTGCTTTGTTGTTTGTTTCACTTTAACAAAGTTACCATCATTGTTACCAAACATTTGTATTCTATTTTTTCTTATTGTATATTTTATTCTATTTTATTCTACTGTATATAGTATTTTATTTTATTCTATTCTGTACAGTTGTGTACTGTATTTATTCTTATTGTATTCTAATTTTTGCTTCATAACTTTTGCACTGTCCACTTCCTGCTGTGACAAAACAAATTTCCCATGTGTGGGACTAATAAAGGTTATCTTATCTTATCTTATCTTATCATGCTGTATTAAACCAAACTAGTATCTGAAACTATTTGAGAAAATAAATTGAGCGAGCAGATGACTCCTACACAGCCATACTTCTTCTTGCAGCCTATAGACTGTATACAAAGGATGGATGGAGCTTCCTGGTCTGAAAAAGTGAAAGCCATTCTTTCTAATGGTCAACAGGAAGTGACTATAAAAAACTGGGTCTACACAGCTTTGGCAACAAGGGATAAGAACACCAAAGACAATTAATACCTTGTTTGTTTCAGTAAAAGAAATACTGGAGAGAAACTTAATCTAACAATAGCAGGTGTAGTCAGTAGGGTGAGTGGCATGAGAGAGTGCACTAGCGTGTTTTTGGAGCAACCTAAATCCAAATAGGAGAACCAAGCAATAAAGCTTTTTGGATACAACATGAAGCTTATTTTATAAACAATGTTCCCGGTTTGATTTTTGGGTGACTCGATTTTATAATTTACAAGTAGCTAGCCTATGAGTGTACACTGTCCCTAAGTTTCTTAGCCTCATGCACCCTTCACTTATCGGGTCAGGTTTTAATGAAAGTCAAAATTCCAGCTTCACCCGACAACATTAATAAGTAATTTTTTAATATTTATGATATATGCTATGACCAGAGGAGTCGCCCCCTGCTGGCCATTAGAAAAAATGCATTTTAACTCCCTTTCATTTTCAGACTGACAAATTACGCCCATCTTTTATTTACAGTTAATGAAATCTGCATCACTTTCACTACTGCATTTTCAAACTTACATATTTTCTTAAATAATTAATTACAATTTACCACACAGCTAACCTTAGCTTTAGGCATTACTCAGACTCAATTAGGTCAGTCTGGTTTATCGTTGTAATTGTCCACAGAATGAGAAAGAAGAACAATAATTATAATCGCTAATGTTTTCGCTTTTTTATTGCAGAATTCTGAACAGATTTACTCCCTTGAGCCTCCAAAACCTTAAAAATAATTCCAGCAGAAGAAACCAGGAGGCTAAAAAATTAGGAACCAATGCACTACTCTGAACCTGGAGACACTTTGGCCATATTTAGGTCACCTGAACACTGAAACTCAGGTGTAACTGATACTATCATCCTTAGTTCACTATAGAGGGATGACTACAGCACCAACCTTTGGACCCGTTTTCTCCATAAAGCCTTCCTTCATAAAGCTTCGGGTCAGTTTGGGCACCAGCTGGAGCAGCAAATAGACAAAAGAGAAACATGTAAAGAAAAAGGAAAATGCATGCATGAAATATTAAAAACTGCCCTTATTTCAGCATGGACATGTGCAGTGGGATCACAGGCGTCAAGACTGCCATGCAGTAGAAAAGCATCATGAACAGACACCTCTGAGAATGCCGTTTATTTTTTTAAACTATAAGCTCAGTAACAGCGATGCGCATGCTTAAATCACACCATCCTCACCTCTTCGTCACTCGCTCCCGGAAAGGCAACCTGCAGGTAGTGGAACCTGGCAGCTCTGATAGCATTGAACCAGTCGACCATCTCCTGCAAAGGACAAAAAGCTCTCTCAGTGGAACCATGCCCTGCCACACTTCATATCTTATTCATTCTAATCCGTCATTTCTGTTCTGAGTAAATAAAACAGATTTTGGATGAAGGTATCTGTCACACACAGCAGAATGAATTCCAAGGCGTGCGTTGCTGCGTGGAAGCTGCAGCGCTGTCGATAAATCCGCTACAAAACATGAGAGTGACAGGGATGCTGAATGAACCCAGTGAACCCTTCCTGTGACAGCAGGCAGGAACTCTAATGCACCAGCAGAGGGAGCAGTGCACCCTCTGTCATTCTTACTCCACCAAATGACTTTAAAACCTCTTCGTTTCTTCTCTTTCATCTGTTCAGCTTTGATTATGTCTCCCTCTAATTCTGTTTCAGCCCCAAATCCCAGTGACGTAGCAGCAACGTGAGGCTCAGCAGTGTAAAACTCTCAGGAACACACACCGTGAGTTTAAAGGTTAAAGTGCAGAATTGTATTCAGGGAGGAAGTGTAATGATGGACAGCTTATCTTACACATAGCAGGGCTATAAGATGTCAGATATGATTGTTTGTGTTGTTCAGTAAGCTAACGGTGTTTGTTTGTATCTTTCAGCGTTGGGCTTGATCATTGGGCAACCATAGCTTACGATACCATATTTACTGCAGTGTCTAAGAGCTCTATCACTATCTTACACATTCACAGCCACTTTATTAGGTATACTTGTTCAGCTGCTCGTTATTGTATCAACGGTTCAGGCTGGTGATGGTCCTGTAATAGCACACTTTAGGCCCTTTAGTACCAGCTAAGCATCATTTAAATGCCACAGTCCATTTGAGAATTTCTGCTAACCACGTCCATCCCTTGACCTCAGTGTTGCCATCTTCTGATGGCTGCTTTCACGTTAAAAAGCTCAAATCATCTCAAACTGGTTCTTTGAACGTGACACTGTGTTCACTGGACTCTAATGGTCTCAACAGTCACCAGATCTCAAGCCAGCACCTTTGGGATGTGGTGGAGCAGGAGAGTTACATCACGGATGTGCAGCCGACAAATCTATGTGCAAACGCTGCGTGATGCTTTCATGTTAGCATGAAACAAAATCACTGAGGAGTGTTTGCAGGACAAGATGAATCTACCCCATTAGGAATTAAGGTAAAAGTCCTTCTAATGTGTGCTTAATAAAGTGGCCGGTGAAGGCTTACTGTTGGTCATACAAACAAAAACATTTAAAATGCTCTAACCACTGGATAACTGTATATAGAGTCACAGAATATGCTCAGTGCCGATATTTTACAGTTTTTCCAAATGATATCTATGTGACCAGCAGCAGTGGCAGATCGGGGTGTGGGTGTTGGGCGGAGGGGCGGGTTAGTGTGTGCAGACATTATCATCCATCCATTTACTTTTATGAGCAGAAAAGTGCCTGTCAGGAGCTTTATTGGACTGATCCGTTACCTCTGGGAGCGGAAGGGCTACAACACCTGTGAACACACCCTGCACCTTAATAACAATGAACTGGCCTAACCTAAGAGAGCCTGCAAACATTAGTCACTATTTGCATGTCCTTAACATTTACTCAGAGTCAGATTCAAATGTTGTGACCCTCAATCAAGCAACAGGTGTGGCTGCATTTTAGGAAGTTGACACTCGACGCTTTTGTCTAAGAACATGATTTTGTATTACAACTGGCATATTTCATCACCTTTGGTATAACAACTGGCTAATCCAGCATCACTTCAGCGTTGGTGTCTGTAGCAGCTATAGCCAGACCAACCAGACAAAACATGATTTCACAACTAGAATGATTCATTACTCCCCAGGACTCGAGGCCTCTTCACATTTTTCTCTCACTAGGTCTGAAATCCCATAAATATGTGCAGGTGCTTACTGTTGTCATCATTTCAGCATCAAATATCAAAATAACAGTTAAAAGTTAAGATTTAATTTGATGTAAATGCTTGTGTTTTAATTAAGGTTAATAAGCCTAGCAGGTGGAGCGCACTCAGTGCATTCTGACTGATTTAATTCATTTCGTGATAACAGGCAAAACTGTAGCAATCACAGCTATTTTCATCTTAATATAACATCCTGGTTTTTGAACAATTGGCTGCTTCCAGGACTGTGCACAAGTCTAGATTTTCCCCTAATTTCTTTACATTTTGCTTCCAAGGAGGTAAACATTATTGCAATTTTTTAAAAAGTGGTCTGAATGTTTTCAGTGCAATATTTTGTTGTTGTTGTTGTTAAGCCACTTAACACTGACTTATGAATCATGCAAGCATAAAAAGCAAAGCTCAAGGAAACGTGTGTTCTTTTGACACAGAACAGACAGCTTAGCAAAGAACTAATTGTATTTTTAGACACTTTGTTTCCAGCAGCCTGTCACTAAAGTGCAGAATTTGTTAAAAAATCTGAAAAATGCCAAAGATAACACAATGGGACAAGTATAAAATAGTATAATTAAACCAAGATGATGATTCTCAAAGAGCAATTAGCTGAAAACTCATCATGGTGTGGCTTTAAGAAAAATGGACAAAAGAAGAAGTGACAAACCTAAAACACTATGTTCAGAAGATGACCAGTCTATGAACGTTGTGTCCTGGTTTTGCTCATTGGGCTGTGCAGGTGACCCACATACTGCCTTTTCCTTACCATATAAAACAACTTAAGGTGCCTGCTGTTGTGATTTGGAGCTATATAAATAAAGGTCCAGAGAATTCTCATTCCCAACGTGTAACATACTGACGATTTATTGCGGCCCGAGGCGTCTCATAAGGATGCGGAAGGGTACATTTCGCGTTACTATGAGACGCTCCGGATTGTCAATTGAATCCAATACAATGGCGTTCACGGCGGTAACACACGCTTAGAGCAGAGGCTCCAGCCGTCCATTCCAGTCCGAGCCCTAACCCTAACCTTAACCCTATCAGATAGTGTTTTCCAAAGTGATTCATGATCAGAACGTAAAACAAACATGTACAAATTCATCCATCACCCCTGTTCTCCAGGAACTTCACTGAAATTCCAGATAGTGTTCAAACTTCTTCTGGTCACCTTCAAGGTCCTTCATAACCTTGCTCCTCCCTACCTCTCTTCTGCCCGCTCACTTCGATCCTCTTCTTCTGTTCAGCTTGCTGTGTCTTCTTTCCGCCTCACCGTCATGGTAAACAGAGCCTTCAGCTGCTCGGCTCCCAGGCTGTGGAACTCTCTACCCCAGGTACAGTGGAACGCCGACTTACGAAAACCCCGTTAAACGAAAAATTCAAGTTACGAAGGCGCCGAACAGCAATATTTCTGCCCGTGTTACGGCAAAATGCCCGTGTTATGAAATCTGCTGGCTCTGATTGGCTGAGCCCAGAATGCCTACAATGCCTTCCGAATCATGTGACAACCCCCTTGGCTTTCGTACTTGCGCTTTGCTGTTCCACTTAAACGACGTATTGTTGTTGCCGTTAGCAATTACCCTGTAGCTTATCGTTCACTCAAAAGGCGCGATGGGTGCTTCGACTTACGAAAGACCCTCAGGAACGAATTAATTTGGTAAGTCAGGGTTCCACTGTATAAGAAACCTTGATTCTCTCCTCCATTTTCAATCCCTACTCAAAACCCATCTATTCAAATCTGCATATTCACTGTGAACCTGTTGTTTGTGTATGTTATCTTGTTTTCTTATTTTTCTTCTGTCATTGTTGTATTATGTGTTTTATTCTATTGTTAAGTGTCCTTGGATGTCTTGACACTTTCAAATAAAATGTATTATTATTATTATTATTACTATTATTATTTCAAACGGCTCTCATGCCTCCGAACGCGAAACACACCAACGATTTGTCACATTGAGTTGGTATGTTACGTGTTGGGATGAGAACATGTTGTACAATTCACTTTCTTTAAACTGAATTAATGTTGATGCAGAAGCCTGGTTTAAATTTGCCCCAAGGCCTTCTCCTTCTGGTCTTTCTCACAGGTTTTCTGTCTTCTCTCCAATAAAAGCTAAAAAACAAAGAAGCTTTAAATGTCCTTGGAGAAGCGTGGAGAACTGTTCCTGAAGACTGAAAGAAAGCTGCCTAAAACACTCCAGGCTGTGGTGGAGACTTTCAAGCTTGTTAGAATTGTACAAACTCTGTTTTTGCCTTACGTACTGTGTATCAATGTATGTATGCACGTTTCAATAAATCGCTGTCTCTATTTTCCAAATTCTTAGCAAAATATAAAGAAATGATGGAGGGCAAAGACTTTTGCACAGTATTGTGCTTTGTTCATAATCTAAGGCATAGTGTCCTCAAATTAAAGTCTGCACTCTGCCATCAGAGTCATCTTTTGAGGCCACAGATCTCCTCTGTGCTATTTTTAAAGCTCCGCGCGTGAGAAGCAGAAGCCCGTCATTTTAGTGTAGAATAGTAATTTGGAGTTACTTGTGCAGAAATGTGTGTAACACATGCGCGTGCGTACCTTGGCGTCGCTGTGGTAAACAAAGATGTTCCTTGTGCTGTTGTCTTTCAGGTAGGTGATCTGCAGTCCGCAGGGGTTGCCAATCTTGGCAGGCTGGAAGGTGGCATTGAGGGTTTCTATTTTCATTATTGCCTTGGGATCTCTGGCCTTGACAGGAGCAGGGGTAAACAATGAATTGTAAAAGTCTCATATTCCTCAGTATGGCTGCTGTGCACCAAAGAGAAATTCTGCTATTGGTTGTATTGTGTTTCTTACATCCTGCTTGTTGAAGTATTTCAGCGCTCCCTCCCTCTCTGACAGGACAAACTTTCTGCTGAGAAACTGACCGTTGTCTCTTCCTCGTTTCCATAGAAACCCCTCTCGGTACCCTGGGTAGAAAGAAAAAAAGAAATAAATGTGTGTGTGTGTGTGTGGTAGGGGAGCTGGTACCATAAAGCCTTTATAGGAGACAGGAGATCAAACAGAGGAGACGTTTACAACAGTGATAGGGAGATATTGTAACTGGTTGGTGTCAGATGATACTTCAGTTAAGCTGAAATCAAAGATCGTTTAAAATCTCATTTATGCAGACAGCGAGGAAAAGGAGACGGCGTGCAAGAGTGAGAAAACACAGCAGAGCGGGAAGAAACAAACAGGGGAGGGGGTAAAAAAGCAGCGTGAGTCAGCGCAGGCGGTTTGTATTGTTTCTGTACATAGAACATGCTTTACCATGTTAATGAGATGCCGCACTATTTGTAGCCCTGTTATGTTTTCTTCTTCTCCTTTGGTCTATTTCAGTAAACCCCTCTGACTCACACTACCTCTTCTTCTTGCTTTCATCTTCTATTTCTGTCGAGCTCTGAAGTGTTTTTTTGTCTGGATCTATTTTTGCGAGTTAAAATTATGGGAAGCGTAACCGGGTAGTCCTCCAAAGAAGCGACTCATTTACATTCAGGATGAAACTGAAATCCCTGCACTGGGGAGGACAAATAAGGAGAGGGGGTTACGCTAAATAAAGTTTAGAAATTTCAATGAAATTCGAATTTGTCAAAAATTTCCCAAGTGCTTTTATAAAAGAGCAAGGGATTTTCAGCATAGCATTTCCAAATATAGTAGTTTTCTTTACAGCTGAGACAACATCACGCCGAAAACAAAAGCAATCAGTTTAGACTTTGTTGATGGTCACAAAGCAGAAGATGAACATACAAAATAATTAGAGTGTTTCAAAGTGTTTCAAAGTGTCAAGAACTGGAAAGAGAAGTTATATCAAGAAATTCAAAGACAGTCACAAAGTACAGAACAACCCTCGCAGAGGTAGGAAACAGAAGACTTCAAAGACTAGAAAGGAAAGTAGTGAGAGATGTGACCCCAGAGCAACTGCCAGGACACGAGAGAAGGCCAAGTAGGAATTGTAGAGGACAAGACAATCACCACAACCCTGTACAGAACCTGTATAGACTCAGAGGTTGAACCAAGAACTTCATTCCACAACCTGGATGCATACTGCAAGTTCGTCTGATCGGATCAGACTAAACTGAAACTCTCTGGCCACAGAGATGCTGCTTATGTTTGGAGAGAAAAAGGGAGAGGGGTACAACCTAAAGAACACAGCCCCCACAGCAGTGGTGGGAGTATTATGCTGTGGGATTCTTCATTGTGTCTAGTCATGAAGAAAGAAGGATATGTGATGATTTTGAAAAAAAAAAAACCCTCAAGCAGTAAGCAGAAAAACTGGGTCTGGATCTTCCAACATGGCAATGACCCAAAATATACGTGAACAAACGCTCCTGGTGAAGAACCGAAGTAAGCGTTACTGACTGGTCTGCACAAAGGCCGGACTTGAATGCTATTGAAAATCTGTGGGATGAACTAAAGACCAAGGTCCATCTTGGAACACCACCAAATTTGGAGGAAGTCGAGAGATTCACCAAAGAGAAATGGGCTCGTTGAGAACTACAAGTAACACCTGCAGTCGAATTCTGTCCTCATCTGTTGTTTCACCTGCACTTACAGGACTATTTAATCACACAGGTAGTTTCATTTGTTAAGCTATGAAGAGGCCAATGAAAACACCACAGTGCGTCAAAAGCTTCTCCATTTCCAGGAAAGGTTTCAGTGGGTAACTGAAAAACCTCAATATCGCCGCAGTGGTAGCGTTTCTGGATAAATCAATGTTTTTTAAAATGAAACAATTTTCACATACACAGTTTCGTTTTAGCGGTTGATTTTATTCGCCAGCATTTTTTGGGGTGGAAGCATAAATGTCACCTATAAATAAAACCAAACATGGTCCGTCACAACCGGAAAAAAATAAACAAAAAGATGACGGCTGCTGGTAAAATAAACTGAAAAGCAGAGGTCAGCGATAACTATTACAACACAGTTTTATGACATAAACAAAAGGCAAAGACAACTGCTAATATAAAAAAATAAGCTTACATAAAATTATGAACTGCAGCTTTACAGTTAAAAAGCTTAAAGAGTCATTTTCATATTCACTCACATGTCTTTACTTTACTGCTGTCTTTTCTATTCTTTTTATTAGCAGTCATTGATTACCTGTCTTCTACCTATTCATCTTCTGCACATATTCTGCTCCATATATGCATGTGTGTGTGTGTGTGTGTGCCTTGCTGTCTGTGACTTTCCGGCATGAAACATCCACCTACACTGGCATTACCTCACCAATCAATAGCCCTCCTTGTCCCCACCCTCGCCTCCTTCTCTGACCTTTTTTTTCTCCTCCTCCTCTTTGCATATTAGATCAATGTTGGTCACTGTGCATTCCAGGTTACTGCATATAGTCAATCTCAAACACACACACACACACACACACACACACAAACACACACACATATTTATGTACATGCACCTCACAATGAATGATGACGTTACCACAAAGGCACAAATAGAGATGACAGAATGACTCATATCATTACACTCTGTTGTGTGTGTGTGTGTGTGTGTGTGTGTATTTGCGTTTGAGTGTGTGAGGGTGAGGTCACTGCAAGCCAATCAGAAAGCACCATCTTCATCAAGATATGAAATGTATACTAGTACTCTACCCTCAGCCTCCATACACACACACACACAAACACACACAAGCAAGCATACTCCTTTTAATGGCAGTTCCATTCACCAGCAGTGACAATTACAATGTCATTGCACGAATATGCTTTTAACCGCAAACATAAACCACAACCATTTAGGAGGAGAAGGATGAAAATAATTGTCTGAGAGTCGTCAATGGATGTTTCAGGGTAATTGAATTTGTGCTACTGGCATCCACGGGGAAATGTTTACCCAAGGAGTTTTTCAAGGTTTTGCTTATCGGAGAGTAAACAATGCAAGCCTGGCACCACAGCAGACCGGCCACTTTGCTGTCTCTTTTTTGAGGTATATGCTTGCTTGAGCATAGATGTGTTCATCTTATGTAGTTCTAGCTTGAACGAGCACATTTACTGCTACAAAAAGCCTAAAATTGGCTATATACATTTAAATGTGAAGACATTAGAGGTAACACACAAAGTACTTTAACACCCCCCCCCCCCCCCCCCAACCAAGTCAGAGTTTATGAGAAAGTTTTGTATCCATGCGCCAAAATGCTTCTTGTGCAGAATTACCAAAAACTGCAGTTCCTCTAAATGGCCACTTGAGGCTGATTGCGAAATAATAAAATAAAATAATAAAATATTTACAGCCTCTTACAAAAAGGTTTTTTTCTCTATAGTTAAAGTATAATAAAAGCAATAAAATATGATACATAATATATAGGATAATATACGACTTTTAAGATAAATACTGATATTTGATGATTTAAAAATATGACATTCCAACATGTCAGCTGATATTTTTTTGTTTTAGACAAATGAAATATAAACATATTTTCTTAACATTTGTTATGTGTAGCTATTTATTTTCTCCTTTATGCTCTGCCTGACTCTGCTTGGATCAGCTGATTGTTGTGTTTGTGTCGTTTCAAACACATGTTCACCAGCAGGAAGGTTACGTTGCGCCCTCTGATGGACAAACTATGCAACGTCATCCGTCATAACATGGCTGAAGGGTGTTTCTCTCTCTCCTCTTTACATTTAAATGTTCACTTACTGGCTTTTATAAATGTAGCTATATCAGCAAATTATTGCTGATCGATATTAGCAAATAATATCAGCCTGCCAGTAAGTCTAGCTTTATAGCTATCATCCCCAGTTTCTTTGGCTGGATGAACTGATAAATAATATGGCTTACTGTGAGTGCCAGGCTGTCCAAGGAGTTTGTGTTACAGCTTTGGTGAGTAAAGCTGGAATTTTATTGGTCTGATACTAAGCACTAATTATCAGGCATGCAATTCTTATAGGGCCTACATTACAATATAAAGCGCCTTGATGTGACTGTTGTTCTGATTTGGTGCTGTATAAATAAAATTTAATTGAAATGAGTTGAATGCCTGTGAATTGAACCCATCCAGTTTATGAATGCAGCTTTAGCTCCAGAAACCACAAGCAGTACCATAATGATTATGGTACATGCATCTTTTACATACAGTCTTTGTCTGTTCTCGAGTACTATTGCCCAGTGCTTCTACTGTTGTGGTGGATGGATATGAACAGACAGTTGAGCAGTCGGACGTTATCTGAAGACGTCCTCCCCAACAGGGATGAGCTGTTTTTAACTCATAAACATGACGTGACATTTTAATATTTTTTTGAAAGACGTGTTGAAGGAATATTTTGATTTCGGAAATAGGCTTTTTCATTTTTGAGTCTCGCCATCTCTGTGAGGTTTCCAGGCAACCAGTGGACATGCAGATTAAACAAACAGGATGTGCTGATTAGTGGGCTTTAGGGGTCTCTCAGCAGTGGCTTCATATTTACCGCACACACATGAGCCGTGTCAATCCTTTTATCTAACTCTAAGCAAGTGTGCAATTTCCTAAAATGTCAAACTGCTCCTCTAACACTGTTTCTTACATTGCTGGGATAAAGCCATCGCAGTGCGTAGGCGATTATTAATTATTCAGTCCTGCCTGATGCTGTCTTATTTTGCTCTTGTTTTCGGTCATCACCGGGTCAAAAGATCTGAACTTAAACCAATTCCTCAGTTTCTGTTTCTGACTTTGGAATACTGCAAGTGTCTTCATCTTTCACAGGCAAAAAAAAGGGAAAAAAGCCAGCAGTTACAGTGATGTGTAGGAACATATAGATTGATGAGGACTTTTATACAAAGCCTTCCTTATCAGTATGCACGTACCTGCAGAGTATGGCTCTTGCTTCTCGATAAATTCAAACTCGTTCCTTTCGTACTTGGCTCTGATCCATTGCTCTCTCAGCAGTCTGGAGACACAATAAAAACACACAGTTAGCTTTTATGTGAATTGCACACTCATCATCAATTGCTCTGATGTACACAAACTTAAAATGATTTCTTTCTTTGTCAGTTAGACGTACACACTGTTACTTTTTACTGCTCAGGAGTCTTACTTTGCTTACAGCATGACCTCATAGAAATGAACACAGACATATTTAAACACAGTGACCTTGACCCTTGACTGCCAAAATCAAATTATTTCACACCTTGAAATGGATATTCTTTTTATGGAAAAAAACAAACAAAAATGCAGCTCTCCAAAGACCCAACAATAAGCTGTAGTATTATCAGGGTTTGTTTTTTTATACTATTTTAGGTATAAACAAGATGTATTTGAGATTTATAAGAACTAAAGACCAAACCTAAGGTGGAAACATACATTCACATCCATAGACTAATTCAACCCCTTACTAGAGCCAATATTAGGCATGTGCCAATAAATGTTAAGTGGCATTTAAAAAGTAAGGAAGAGGCAGAAGAAACACCCTTCAAAAATATAATGAGTGTTGATGTTCCATAGTCTGTCCAGCAGAGGGCTCACTGCAACTTCATAAATGAGTAAATATGCACAAAGAAGTAAATAAATGACAACATATAACAAATGTTCAGGAAATCTGTTTGTACTTTGTTTCCTGAAAAAAGAAAAAATGTCTGTCTATTCATCAGAAAATAGGGCAGTTAGCTCAGTTTGCCCCGTGATCAGAAGGTTGGGGATTCAAATCCACCGAACGGCTACCCTGAAGTACCCGTCTCTACACACTGGTCCACGGGTCCTCGATTGGTGACTGCCCACTGTTTCACTGAGTGAATGGGTTAAATGCAGAGGACTAATTTCCTATGGGGTTAATAAAATGAAAAAAAAAAAAACCAGTATCAGTATTGGCTTTAAAAAGTGCTTATGCAGTTCAAGGTTGCAGTAGTGGAGACATCACCAACACAACATAAGGTGAAAGCTGCATCCACACTGGAAACGATGAGCTCGTTGTAAATCACTTTGAAGCCTACAACTGGTCACTTTTGGACATTCCAGGTTCCGGTTGTCTAGGTAACTCTTGTATTTACTGCCAGGTCAAATGTCAATCAATGGCTTTGTGTGCTTTCACTGGTAGTTGCTTCAAGCAGAGAACGGTTTATATCAGGTCCTGCTGGCTTCACACCGCCAGCAGTTATTTCACATATAATCATGTGAAGTAAATGTGATTGACTTTCTTCTATTTCTGATAACCATGTCACTGTGAATCGTTTTCACTGTGGACTCAAATTTACACAGAGAGGCATACAGGCTCACTCTCACATTCACAATTACAATTTAGAATCACTACTTAACCTAATCAACACGTCTTCAGTCTGCAGGACAAAGCCAGAATATATAGAGGGAAATTACAAAGGAACAGCAACACCCTATTGTCCCCAGTTCTAAAGACCTTGGACATAGGGGTGGGTTTTGATAATCGATTTATCGATTAAAATTGATTCTGGCTTGGATAACGTGATATCGATTCATTAAAATCCTGAATCGATTTTTTAATATAAATTTATTTTGCCCGAAATGCCAGAATCTCAAGTGAAACCTCATAAAATTTCAACAACCACCAAACAGATAAAACAGTGAATGAGAGCAGGTACACGGATTCTGCACATAAATGTAAACACAAGGCGCAGACCCGCTGACGGATCAGAATCAGCGAGATGTGGCTTTCCCACCCGATGGCACGGACACGGTCGGGGCTGAAAGCCGACAGCTCGCTGATTCTGATGTTTCGGCGGTTCCGTGCTTTGTGTTCACGCCCTTTTTGCGCTGATTCTAAAGCTGTTAGTTTGATCTCTCTCCAAACAATATTGACCGAACCAGCAGCAAAAGAAGATCCAAACTACACTTCACATAAACATCGTCATGAATTCCCTCTGACTTTTGCTGTTTTGCTTCCACCACAATAAAATCACACTTCATGCACAGCTCTCTCTCTCTCTGTACTTCAAGAACAGTTTCCCATCTAAAAAACTGTTTTCTGCATTATTCACTTGCTTGTTACGCACAAGTCTACCGTTGTTTACAGCGCTGTCGGCAGATGTTTTTTTCCTTTTACTTACTTCCGAAAAGAAAGCCTCATTTCTGCTGTTCAATACAAATTGAAACTTTTTAAAATGATGCAAAATGAAAACGCTCAGCCGTGTCTCTACTAAAACCGCTGTAACTTCAGAGGTAATGCTCATATGTTGATTAATGGTTTTCTTTTGTTTTTGATCTACTGAATATTTTTATAAAATCCCGTGCCAGGAAAATCACCTTCATATTTTTCTGTGTTTTATCTTCAGCTACTTTGACACAAAGGCATCTGCTGTGACGCTCACACCTTTGATAAAGTCTTGCTTGTGTCAGCTTCTTTTTTATAGATACAAAAATATGTAAATGTACTGATCTGAATTATAATATTTCTGACTGTCTGAGGCAAAATTTCCCAGATTCAAATCAAATTGAATCGAATCGTTTCGGGACCTTGTGAATCGGAATCGAATCGATTCTAGAAATCAGTGACGATACCCAGCCCTACTTGGACACACTGCATGGTTTTATTCTTCACTTTTCAGTCACTGGCTTTCACCTCCAAGATAAACTGCTACTCTGAGGACATTTGTGTTTAAACTTGCATCTTCTTATTGTCTAACAAGCAAGCTGGCAAAGGTCTTCTCTTACTTGTTCTCCTGGCAGTTCACAAATGCCAAATGCATTACTCCTGACTTCCAACTTGAATTTTCTGACTTAACCATGCAGTCACCTGTACACTTTCCCAACACATAGGGGAGATTAAAATAGTGGAATACTGTGATGAAATATTTAAGACCCATCTGAACTAAGTGAAGCTAAGGTCACAGACACGCAAGCTAAAAGACTGGTTAGTGACCCCATTGAAAGCACCGGTCACTAGAGAAAGTGAGTATTCCCTAACCAGATGTGAGTGGTTGCTGGAGGTCACATAGAACTAAAGACCATCCAGTGACTCCACCACCAGTCGCTATGGAAAAATCTCTATTCCCCAATTGATTGGCGAGTGGTTGTGGGAAACTGTTTGCTGTCACTAGGAGAAATTGGTCATTAAGAGGTATCTGGTGCAGCACCAAAAACCTTCTTGCCACTTCTTTGGTCATTAGTTGATTACCACAGCTGACCATAGTTGAATAGATGATGATGACTGGTCTGCAACCACTTGCAAATTGCCTACCTGGGGCGATCGTGGCTCAAAAGTTGGGAATTCGCCTTGTAATCGGAAGGTTACCGGTTCGAGCCCCGGCTTGGACAGTCTCGGTCGTTGTGTCCTTGGGCAAGACAGTTCACCCATTGCCTACTGGTGATAGCCAGAGGGCCTGGTGGCGCCAGTGTTCAGCAGCCTCGCCTCTGTCAGTGTGCCCCAGGGTGGCTGTTGCTGCATGTAGCTTGCCATCACCAGTGTGTGAATGTCCTTAGGGACTAGTAAAGCGCTATACAAATACAGGCCATTTACCAAGCGATAAGAGCATTTGCCTTCAGAGCAAAAATTGAGCTTTTAGAAATGTGTGCATGTTAGTGGTAGGGCACAACCAAAGCAACACAAAGGTTTTTGTCTCTGCACCCTCTTTGGGACCTACTTCACCCAAGCAAAAGCAAGCAACTTCCCAAAACCACTTGCCAACCAGATTGGGAATACACATTTTCCCCTACTAACCAGAGGTTGACAAATGGTTGCTTACCAGTTTCTATGCTTTACTGACCAAACAAAAACTGATCATAACTCATCAAATTGATTATAAGATATAGTTAAGTGGTTTTTTATGGCCACTGTAATTCTGCTGACAGCCTAAGGAGGGAGAAGAAACTTCAGGACAGCTTCAGTCTCCTGTCAAAATAAAATTGAATTGAATCTAAGCCATATAAAAAAAAATGTCACAAATATCATCATCATTCATAAAATGCTTACAGCAATAGAAGTATATCCCGGAATAGGAGGAGGGTATGACATGTACCTTTACAAGAATGTGCTTTACATGTTATTTTTTTATAAACCTCTTCCTTAGTTTTACAATGGCCATGGCAGCACTTCTTAATTCATCCCTGCTGCATCTTTAGATTTGTTACTTAATCCTCAATAAAACAGAATAATGGAATATCCATTAAGCTTATACTCATATAACACTCATAGATATCTATTGCAATGCAACTCAAAGCAACCTGATCACAGCCTTGTACCAGAGCCTAATGTAAAGGTGGCAATCTCATTTTTAAACCTTCTTCCTTCTCACTGCTAAAAAACAAACAAAAAGGCTGCTCATCGCCATGCCAACAATCTCTCTCATCCTGTTTCCTTCTCTGCCTCTCCCCAGCATGCTCTAAACGGCTCACACCATCTCTTTTTCTGCACAGAGGAAATATATTAACTATTCTATCAACATTTAGAGGTAAACATTCTTGGCAATTTTTTCTTAAAATGACACCCAATGATGACACTGGGTGAGAGCACAAACAGACAGCTGATACTGAGAAGGGTATTTCTCTCACTTCTAGTTCTAGGCTTTCTGTCAGTCTTTTGGATTCTCTTGGTTGTCTCTTTTCATTAAATTCACTGGAAGACAGGGAGACAAATGGAACAACACTCCTAAAATGCCAAGAAATGAAAGCCTTGCTACCTCAAGTACTATTTGAGGCTGATTCAAAGCACATGCTGGTGCAGTGTGTACTACATAACAGCCTCCAGAATATTCAGAAATGCTGAATAAACCCCTGCAGATTTACAGTAAAAATAATGACACAAACAAAACCACACTGCTTTTCATGGCCTTTCATACACACAAAATAAGAGAACGTGATGCTTCCTGATCAATGTGATTAACACGTGATATAACACATGATACACAATCTACAGCTGTTTCCTGAACAAACATGCAGCTTCTTTTTAGCTCAAATGCTATAAAAGTACACTGCAATTAGCTGTCCAGCACCAAACGGTGGCCAACGTTAGTGCCTAGCTAACAGGTATAGCAGCACGTTTGGCTCTGTGTGTATTAAATGCACATACCAGCTACTATCAGAAAACTTTGCACCACAAATGAACACAATCACATAAGTATAGTCATAATGAATTAATTGGCCTAAACCCAAGTCGCTGTTATGAATGTTCTTATAACTTGCTTGCTTCTACTTTTTTCAGAGCAGCCATTGTGATTTCTTTAAGTACAGAAAGCACTAGTTCACTCTACCTTCATTAGGCCTTTAAGAAAGAATGTAATACTTGCACAGCTAATGTAATAATTAAGTAGATTTCCCAACAAACCCAACCTTTTCATTACACATTTCTCTGTATTCAACTTTGAAAATGTACAAAAGTGGACTTTACACTACAGGAAGCATAGAGGGAAACAAGATGGGTTTAGTTTTGCCACGTAGGCTAACTAAATGACAACGGAGATAAGACTGGTAGTTATCAAGAGGACAGAAATGGCAGTTGTTTGTGTTGTCTTCTCTGGGTTTAGCTAATCGACCTTGTCTAGTAGTTTTTAGGGCTGTATCCTGTGCCTCCACTTAGCCCAGAACATATACTTTTTTCTACAAACCAAAACAGCCCTAAGAAATGTCCTAAATAGTGACACACAGAAAAAACAAGTTCCTTTGACAGGAAAGGGCCTAACATCAGTTCACTCAGTCCTAGCACACAGTCACCCGCTAGCTAAGAAAAAAAGAACAAGCTAATTTAACATTAAACATAAACTGCTTGTGCAACTATAAAAACAAGGCTGTGTTTTCTAGTGTTCGTGTTTTGAGATTAATTTGAAAGGTGTACTTACTTGCAGTCAGTGTGTGTTGGTCTATAGTAGAAAGCCGGAACCTTCTGCTCATATTTGGCCTTGGCTGCACTGTTTCCCATTGCAGCCATTAACTGAAAGGAAAACAGAAAGAAAAACCTAGTCATCAAAACACTGTCTGCAGCTCAATATTTAATACTGCATTTCAGATATCAAGGTTAAATGGAAAACCAGATACATTTTATCTACCCAGTTTTTAATGAACCATAATTTTGCTATACTTTGCTTGGGGACATACCTGCATTAAGTTTATTATATTTATAGTAATAGCAGCACCAGTAATATTGGTTTTTAATCCTATTACTATCATTAACAATAATAACAGGAAGAAAAAAATAATCACATTTAACTTTAAATTAGATTAAAAACAGTGGGCTATAGCACAGAAAACCTTAAGTATGTTAGAACTTGTTCACTTGACAATAAGGCTCTGGCTTTCTTATGGGATTAAGGGTGGAAATGGCCACACTGCATTGGGACACATTTTCCTCCTTCCCTTGTTCCCTCCGTCGTACATTTCATCCTAGGATAATCCCTTAGCTCAATCCAGCTGGCACAATCCCTCAGTACGCTTCTTCTTATCCTTTAAGGGACTTTGGGGAATGATGCAGCACTGTGGCATTTTATTGTGAACGTCAAATAGAAGCAGATTTCTAAAGAAAGCCACTGAAATTCATCTCATGTGACGAATGATGAATTTGGCACCTTGAATGAACATGAAATCAATCAATGTTGAATCAGCTGTTCCTGTCATTTGGTATAATCACCTCTGTACCACATCCATTCACTGTGTTCCTCTCCTTCATGTGAATTTTTAACTACACCAGACGACTGAAAAAAAAAAACACTCGCAACTGTCTCAAGCTTCTGCGGAGCATGACCTTCAGTTACGGCTAAACCCGATCTTCATGATAACATGGTTAATGCTGCAATAGCACATGAGACTGAATGACTTCTCGTTATCTACAGTCTAATTTATTATAGATCCAACTGCTTAAGCACATACATATCCATCTAAATAGCAAAGCTGATTCAATTTATATACTGATAAATATGCAGCAGTGTGCAGTGTAGTCTGGGCAAGGATAAAAAAAAAAGAACGTGCATAATGCATAAAGTGTAACTGAGATTGAATCAGCCACACGAAGCAAGGTGAAAGCTCCAGCTCGACTGCATCCTGGTAACTTATGAGACCCCAGTTAGTACCAGTAATGACAAAAGCCCACAAAGGAGAACTGCTTCCCCTGATCCTGCTTGCCTGCCCCCTCACTTATTTGCATTTAGATGCAATATTTGAGTCACGGTTTTGGGTTTCTGTTGTGCCACTTCCCATTTTATTTTCTCATTTTTAGTGATGTATGTATCTAGTTACTTTGTTTTCACCAGTTACATACTCTTTTACTATATATACTTCTTTGTCTCTCTGTAACATGCCAGATTGTCTTGGAAGTTAAGCTTTCTAGACAGTTTCCTAGTTATATTCCTCATATTCTCTTCCTGGAGTTTGTGCTTCTTGTTCATATCCTCATTGTTACCCTTCGGGACTTTTTTCTGTACTTTTTCTTTTTCTTGGTCTTCGCCTGGATTGCTAGCCCTGTCGGTGTATGACCAGCCTTTAATTAAAAATGAGATTCTGGTGTATTATGTGGTGTCTTATGTTATATTTTTGAGCCTGCTCCGTTGTGCCATCAAAAGCAAGGGTAAGATAATGTGTCCAGATACAGATTTAAAATAATAAAGCCTAATGTGGTATTATAATTCCAAAACAAAATGAAGTAATATCCTTGTGATTTGTAGCACCTAGCTGAACACAACCACAGACGCATTTCCACTGATCCCAATATAAGCCATGTTCAGTTAATGTGGTTCCTCTGATTACTGACATTTTATTGGTATGGGACCAAAACAGAGCTCCAGAGGTCTCAACAGTGATCTCAAAATCATCCTAAAACACTCCCAAATATATTAACCCAAACGCACGTCACAAAGCCCTCGTGTATTCCCGTACCTCAATCAAATGCATCCCCCATCCACCAATAAATGTGCTTTTGTTCTGGTTTTATCCAAATGCTCTGTCCTTCCTGTGTATTCTTCTTCTATTTTCCTTGCTAACACCCCCCCTGCTCACCCCTTAAGTCAAATCCCCATAACATCCCAATTACTGTCCTCCCACATCTTCAACCTTCCTGGTGACTCACATCACCGCCCCCTGAGTCCCTTTTTGTCACAGACTGACAGTCTTTGAGCGCCAACACTGTTTCATTCACGGACAACTTTATTTATCCCCAGCAGAGTACAGAAGTCCAAATATGCATTCTGTGTTTACACATTTGCAGGGGAGGTACTAGGATGCCTTGATGATGTATTCTGACCGAGACATGATCGCAAGGCACACAAGGGAAAAGAGTAAACTATTATTTTACTAATAATGCTTATTGATCCATATGGTGAGATATTCTCCTTCCACTGGGAAGTCAGAGTTGGGCTGAAGGTCAGAATTATGGAGCTGGTTATAATTCACATATCAGGGCACAGGCATCACAGCAAATCTAAGTATTATTGGAAGATCAATACTGGCTGTATCAAGCCACATGAGACTCTGACTCTGATAATGCAGCCTTTTGTTCTATGCTGAAGAAAAACACTATGGCTAATCTAGAAATATAATGAATGTGTCAACAGACAGAGATGCCCTGGGTTTCAAAAACCCACCACTTTTCCTTTAAATGACATCGCTCCTCCTCATTTTTTTTAATTCTGTCACATTACTAAGTCCATATCACATGTCCATTGACTGGGTTGTTTCCATAGGAACAATAGTGATGCTTAAGCTTCAGTTACCATGGTTTTTGTTTTTGTATTTGGTACAGTCACATATGAAATATGCACACTTATATTGGGATTAGCACATATTCGTGAAGAATTAAGAATTCTAGCAGTTATTTCAATCGACTCATAACAGAATATAAACATTTAAACTCAGCTGACATAAAACATTGATAGTTTATTAACTTCTCTGAGTTAATAAACTGTTTGGCTTGAAGTTATCCATAGGTTGCATAAAAAGTGGACTACTGTGACACCATTCATGGATTTGTGAAGTCCTGTTTTGAAGCAGCAAGATTAACGTTTGCACCGCCGCCATCTTGGTTTTAAAAAACTGGATGTAACAAAGAAGAGCAATTCTGATTGTGAAACTGCTTGCTCACTGGGTAATGACTTGCCTTTCCACGTTGCTAACTAACATACCATGGATAATATCCCTTTTTGAAACACAGTATGACCCAAAAGTGACTGAGCCCATAAATTCATAAAGAAAGTTTTTACAGAAGTCGAGACAGAAAGCTGCTTTCCCATAGATTTCTATTCAGGTTCCTCATGTGATGTCATGCGGAAGTGACACAGTCACTGGTTGTATCACCTCCAGTGATACATCATGTATTCCCCCACTGGTTGGCAGTGGTTTCTGGAGGTTGCTGGCTCCTGCCAGCTGAAATCAGTTGCCAATAATATCCTAGTGAATTCTTTGGTTGCTAGCAGAATCCCAGCACTAATAGTTCCTATTAGCCGAGCAATAATACGACTTGAAAAAGTGTGATAAAAACTGGAAATGAAAGTTTTTTGTCAAAGTAAAAGTTGTTTCAGCAGTGGCCAATATGTTTCAAAAGGCACAACTTTTAATTTGAAAGCAAATGGTTTAGCAATTTAGCAATAAGTTAGCAACCAAAGCAAACACAAGGGGGTTTTGCTAACTGGTTGAGGAGTACACATTGTTGCCAAGTGACATGTGGCTTGGGGGGTCACTGATTGGTCTCTAGGCCACGTGACAGGGGCTTTAGCAATCATTCTCCCAGCAACTGCCATTAGCCTCCAGCAAACATTCACAACCATTTGGTGAATAGTCTTTTTTCCATTGCTTTTGCAATTGTCATGGTGTTAACTAGTGGACTTCAAAGGTATGTGCAATTTCGGGAATGACACATTTTAAAACACACAAAATGTAAAACTAGGAGCCATTTTACTAAAACAAGTGCAAGAGCAACTCAAAAGACAATCCTAACAAAAGGAACTGTTTGCTACAACTTTTAACACCACCACTTTAGTTATGATGCTACAAGTTGCTAAAAACAACCATCTCCGGTGCTAAAACATGAAGCCAAGCCACATGTGTGAAAGTCTAAAGTTCCCCAAATGGTCATTAGTTCTAAAATGACCCCACAGATATTAAAAGCACAGCCTGCTACAAAAAAAAAAAATTGGTCTCTATGGCTATTTTCCACTTTCTTGACAACTGTACAAAGATGAATAATAATATAAGGCATCCATTTAGATTGCATGAAAGCTTATGTTTATGCAATATTTCAGCTGTAGCTGCCTTGAATAATGGTGATGAAAAAAAACATACTGCCACCTCGTTAGCTAGTTGACTAAACTGAGTGGCTCACTTTACAACTGGACCATTGTTTGCGGTTGTTGCTTTCATAGGTTTTAAAAGCAATTTTCTCACAACTAATACTCGTATGTATAATACATTATAGTGTTTCATTTGTATATTATTCTAAGTTGCAGAAGACTCAAAAATATTTTACATCAGCTTTAGCTAATTTCATAACAATCCACGTCTAAAAGTTTGTCCATTTATGTCTAACCAAAGAGATTGTAAAATGGATTTTTAAAATAATTAGTTCACAAACTATATTATCAATAATACAATAATTTACTTTGCATTCTCTTTTGAATTGACACTGGATGGCTTTTTCCACCAGCTTTGTAAAATAAATAAAAATCAATTAATGTTTAAATCTCTAGTCTCTAGTTCCAAAGTTGCTGGCAGATTTAGCTTCCTTCAGACAGAGGACAGGCTAGTTGTTTAGCAATCCCTGAATATCAGGTGATCTCACTGTCTGCCCACATCAGCTGATGGCTTAGCTGATACCTTTCTCCATGTCCAACTGACAAATCAGACTCAGACTGCGGGTTTACTTGTGGTTCCTCGGGTATTTAAAAGCAGGATGGGAGGCAGAGCCTTCAGCTTTCAGACGCCCCCCAGGGAGACACACCTTCTCTACTTTTAGAGACACTGACCGTCCCTTAGTTATACTACAATAGGTCTATACTGCTAAGGGGCCTCCCATGATGCACTGAGTGTTTCTTCTTCACTCACCTCTTTCCACTCTGTGTTTATACACCACTCTGCAATTAATCAATAGTTACTATTAATCTCTAGCTCTACACCGCTACCTGAGCCTGGTTTATTCCTGTTAAAAGGGAGTTTTTCCTTCTCACTCTCGCCAAGTGCTTCGTCATAGGTTGTCGTCTGATTGTTGGGATTTTCGTTCTATTATTAGAGGCTCCTACAGTATAAAGCACCTTGTGGCAACTGTTGTTGTGATTTGGTGCTATATAAATAAAAATGAATTGAACTCCACTGAAATTAACATATAGAGCCGGATGTTAATGTTGCTTCAGTATGCAAACAGTTTGTGCACTTGTGCCTCCTGCACAACAGAGGAGGTGGATTGTATTTGATGTTAAATTAAAGCTCTGTTCACGACATTATCATCACAGTAATTTAATAGCATCGCAAAGTTGGTTTTATTGCCATATTTAAAAAAAAATATTTGATGCTGTCCTGATAAACACCGTGTGTTACACCTGATCAGACTACACCTCCTCCTGTATTCTCTTGAGAAAATCGTAGTTGTCGCTTGCCTGTGACCCCAAACCATCTGACGCTGTGGAGGCGTAGTGCGAGCAGTATGCTAGCAAAACAGCGGCGTTAGTCCTCCATCTCTTTCTCTCGACACAAAATGTAGGAGTGTAGGAATTCAATGCTGTGGAAGCCTTGTCTCACATTCATTTTATTGTTCAAATGTCAAATGTCATCAAATGTCAGCAAGTGGACTGAGGTTAAAGGTATGTGGAGATTTTTGACATTCCCACCCTACCTCCACGTCGCTGGCATCCCATGTGTCCTGGACAGACTTGACCCGGCTGATGTGTGGGATGCTCCGGTGAAGGAGCGAGCAGGCCTGGCAAACAAACACACCCAAAGTCAGCGACGCCCAGTCTGGTTCTGCAGGAGAGACAGAGAAAGGGAAGAAGGGAGAGCCGGGGGAATTAGAGAAATGATGAAGGTAAAAGAGAGAGAGAGGGAAAAGGAGGAAATGAAATTTGTGAAAGCAGGACAAGACCGCGATACAGAGAGAAAGATACAGAACAAACAAAAAAGGAGGGGTGCAAAAGTCTTGTTATGAAGATGCATTAACAAAAAGAACAGCAGCTCAAGGTTCAGACTATAAATACTGAAGGTGCTGATGGCAGCGCTGTTAAGAGGTTACAGAGGCAAAGTAAATGAAGCGAATATTACACCAGACTGTGGCTGAGTGAGCTCCTGCTCATAAAGGAGAGCAGGGCTGCAAAATATGATTTTGGGGAAATCCTATTTAGCCTACTGACAGGAAGCAGACCACCTGAGATCTGATCAGACCTCAGTTACCAAGCTAGTTGCATCAGACACACAAATGCACACACATAAAGACTCTGGGAGAATGTGCAAAACTGAAGAAAAAACACTCTCTCTGCAACAGCAGCAGCAGCATCTGTGGGTGGTCAGCCAGGGTGCATGTGAGTCACTGTATCACACACAGGCTGATTCTGCCCATGCTGATGAAGTGTTCAAAGTCAAGAGGCGTGATGTGCAACGGAAAGAGGAAGACAGAGCAAAGTGAGAAACTGAATGTTAGAATATGAGAAAGAGAAACAAAGAGGATCACACGTGTGAATACCACAGATGGGCTGATTGGTGGGTAGCAAATGCAAAGAATCACAATTCAAGTTAGCTGACTGGTAAGACTAAATGACAAGCAATCCTGGCAGCCACAGTTAGTTACTTGGAAGTGATCGTCTTTCTTGTTCCAGTTTCTCAGCTGAAAGTTTGGTATTTTTAGCTGCAGACATGGCAGTGTGCATTTGGTGGGGGTTTTTTTCCACTGAATACTCAAATATCTCAACTTTTAGGCTGATTACTGACAAAAGGGAGAATAGCGAAGGGATGGGAAGTAAAGGAAGCATATTTACGAAAAGAAAGTTCAATTCCAGCATCAGGTCGGGGTCTTTCTGTGTGGAGTTTGCATGTTCTCTCCAGGTACTCTGGCTTCCTCCCACAGTCCGAAAACATGCAATTAGTGGGGATAGGTTAATTGATCAATCTAAATTGCCCATAGGTGCAAATGGTTTTCTGTCTCTGTGTGTTAGCCCAGTGACAGACTGTTGACCCGTCCAGGGTGTACCCTGCCTCTCGCCCTATGAGAGCTGGGATAGGCTCCAGCGCCCCCCGCGACCCTGAAGAAAAGGATAAGCGAATGGATGGATGAGCCTGACACAGCACTAAGACCACTTTAAGTGTGTCTGAGGGAAATCCTTCACGTTTTGGTTTCTGTCACTTGGTCTGTGCCATTATTTTTTCTTTTTCTGTTGTTATTTGTGTGCTCTTGCAGCATTTTTCTATTTGCTACTTAAGTTGCAATCTATTTGACCTCTCTGGACCACCGTAGTCTTCTTCCATCGAGCCAGTTACTGTACAGTGTACATTGTATTGTATTGTAAGTAAACAGTCAAGCAGGGCGAGCTTATTGAGACAAACATGTGAATAAAGAGTCCATGAACATTTTTTTAGTCAGAGCCAGTTATTTCCATCTTTTATATACAGTCTGTGCTATCAGTATACAGTACTAACGAAAACAAAATATATTTGTTTTCGTTAGTATATAAGTTTAAATGTGATTATATTGGCTAATGTTAGTGTGCAGGTGTGGCATTTATAGATTAAGATGTTGCTAATGGATGCATATGCATGTGTGTGTATACTGTGCTGCAGAACATATGCACATCCTAACCTGCATGTGCACAGCTACAAGCGACTGAAAGTACTGAGGGTGCCCTTACTGAGCAACATTCAAAAGTCGTTCTCTCTGTATCTCACTCTCTGTGCAGCTGCTATTTCTTAAATAAAGAGGCCCTCAGCGTGGCACACCACAGACACACACACATGCACACACAGTGACAGCAGTGTGTAATACTCAAGGGAATCATATGAGAGGCAGGGGAACGAAAGGTTGAAGGAGGGAAAAAAAAAACCCAAAACCCAACACCATTTCTGCATGTCTGTCGTTTCAAGGCTGAAGCGGAAAGGTTTAGAGATTTAGAGATCTGGATGGAAGCGGAGAACAGAGATGAGGGTTTGGAGGAGTGGAAGAAGCAAACAGAGGGATGATGTGAGTTCCCCCGAGAGCGTTAGCTGGCATCTGCGATAATCTTCCTCCATTTCATCTCTTTTAACCCATGACAAGCAGGTGACGCTTTTATAGACGTCAAGTCATCCTTTAATCATTCTGGAGTGCGATGAAGCTTCGAGCAGCAGCGCTTTAATGTAAGGGAATCAAACCTCTTCCTTTTTAGGTCTTCGCAACAACAATATAAAAACTGACAGGCACCCACACAAACACACACACACACACACTCACACCAAACCAACCCCTGCTGACACGAAAACATACAACCTGCCATTCGGTGGTGAGGTCATCTCTGTCTGAGTCAGGCCTCACAGAGAAACAGGCGGCACTCAGGGAGATTACTGTGGCCGCATGACTGACTAACAACACACACACAAAACCACACACACACAACCACACATGCACATACGCAGAGGGCTTTTTCCTCTACATGTACATGAGTGATGTTTCTCAACAGGATAGCTGTGAACAACAGATGCACAGTCGTAGTGAGCAGGAGGTGGAAAATTCCTGATGTAGTGTGACTTTTTTTTCCTTACAGTGCATATGCTGTTTGAGACATGTTTTTTTCTTTAAATGCAGCAGTACCGTGTTGCATCTCTGAGCAACTGTTCAGAGAGAGGAGAAAAAAAAGCTTTGCAGGAGATCTTATTGGGCTCACCTCTTAGGGAGACACCGGAGCTTTGGACAGAGGGTGAATGAATGGGTGAGGGGCATTTATATTCTTACAGTGGCGGCCTGTGACTGTGAGCATCTGCAAGCACTTTCATGCATCTGCAGCAGAGTCATTTGTACAGTATGTCTCATACACATGCCTGTCAGAAGTGGCATTGTGTTGGAGATTAATAGCTAGAAAGTAGGGCCAGCTAAGGTTATGACCCAGTGTGTTGGCAAAAAAAAAACAGACACCACAACATGCTTTCATTTCTCTCAGGGGTTCTTCATTTTAAAAAGACAGACGTTCCAGAGGAAACGTCTCTGCAAATACAAATATTGCCCATTGAATCCATTGAATTTGCTCTTCCCAAATCATGGATTCGTGTTGCTTACCTGCTGCCATGGGGATAGATTTTAAGTCTATGACTGTTGGGTAAGTATCATAATTTTCCTTGATCCACTGTGGGCTAGTGTGGTCACTGTGTGTAGCCTGGTTCACTTAAATAGAGGGCTAGCTCTCAAGTCCAAAACACGGGTTTGTTTAAAGTAATTGTTTCACAAAAATTACTCCATCTTTGTTATTGATGGATTACTAAATCATTACTTTTCTTTGCTTTTCATGTTCTTAACTTGAGGACATTTATTTTACTAATAGATCTTATCCAATGCTAAAGTCTGTTCTAGAAGCAAGTATCACTGCACTGTGTTCCTTTCATTTTAAGGTCACTTGGACATGCTCGGTAAATTCCACTCCCCCCCAACTTCTATTCTGAGTACACGAGTACAAACAAAGGAGGAAATGCATTTTTGCATCTTAATGCCACTGGTTCTAAAACTGAGGGCAATTTCTCTTTTACCAGCTATCAACAGTAATGATTGGTGCACAGAAAATGGACTCTTGGGGTATCTCACAGCTATACTGGACGCCTTCAAACATTGCCCACAGCAATCCAAAACCAAGGGACGAAGGTTGATGCCCATAAAGTAGACATTTTTATGGAAGGGCCAAACAAACTACGTAGCTTTTAGTTATAACCTTACTAAGGTATAAGGTATAAAGATAGAAGTACTAGGCCACACCGCTTTATCTTAGAATTAAAGGTGATTTTAGGCTCAATGGCCCAAGTATACAAAATCATAGCGTAAAAGTGGCATGGGTTTAAGTGTAAAGTGGCTCAGTATTTTGATAATGATGATTTCACTATGTCAACCCCTATATTTAGTAGAATAGCTAAATGTATAGCTAATAAATAAAAAGCAAAATATTTGTTTCAGAACAATCCTGCTCAGCTTTGTTGGCTAATTCATGCAAGCACACCTTCCTGAAAGGTTACTTTGTCATGTTAATACAATATTTCTACAGTTACCTCAGAATCATTGGGTCAAACAGCTTTCTAGAACGTAAAATACTTTTTTTTGTACTCAATCCCTAAAGGCTGGTGTGTAGTTCCAATAAAGAGGAATTAGCGTTCTGTCTCCCTGAAACTCCCTAAAAAGGAGACTTGGTGAAATCCTTGACAATGAAACTGAAAAAAGTACACTAAGCAGTTGTCTGTGAAGGTTCTCAGTCATCCAGGTCATCATAGTCAAAGGAGCTTGCAAAGAAAAGCATCTGGACTTCTTTAAGTTGCTTGAAGACGTTTCACCTCTCATCCGAGAAGCTTCTTCAGTTCTAAGGTCAAATGGCAGAGAGTCCCAGATTTAAACCTAGTGGGAGTATCCCCCCACAGAGGGACAAAAGAACCCCTGATGATCCTCTAATCGCCTGAGCCAAGGTGTGAAACTGGGTGTGATAAGGTGGGACCAGGTTTCACAATGAGCTCACCCGAAACCCTGGCTGATTGGGACCCACACCTTGGCTCAGGCGATTAGAGGATCATCAGGGGTTCTTTTGTCCCTCTGTGGGGGGATACTCCCACTAGGTTTAAATCTGGGACTCCCCACCATTTGACCTTAGAACTGAAGAAGCTTCTCGGATGGGAGGTGAAACGTCTTCAAGCAACTTAAAGAAGTCCAGACGCTTTTCTTTGCAAGCTCCTTTGACTACACTAAGCAGTTGTGTATGTGTATATGTGTTTGTGTGTGTGTTACGTGGGCTTGTTGTTAAGAGGTCACTAGAGTCTTGGAAAATTAAGAGTGTGGGTTGACCTCAACTTCCTTGAATCAAATGCTCTGTTTGATTTCATATACCACCCACTGTTTTGTTCATTTTCAGTATGCTTTCCTTTGGTGATCTAATCAATAACACCTTAATGTTAAACACCAGAAAGACCATTTTAATATTTTATGTGTATTTCAAAAAGGTGTATTTCATTTCCAGAAGAATCCAGAACAATCTACTCATCTATTTTTGTACTGATTTTAAACTGCTTCTTATTGTGTATCAAGGCTTTGTGCTGCCATATTTATTAGAATGCTGTATTATTTCAGTCGGTTGCCTGCTGGATGACAGCAAAAGACTGTAACTTTACTAAATCGAGCCTACAGCAAGGCAAACAGATCATAGTCTAAGAAACAGAAAGATCTAAAGATACTGATACATTTTATCATTAGTGCCTGATTCCACATTAAAGAAGTTTATATTCTATATTTACAGTGAGCTTCATGTTGCTAAACAAATGCTTAACTTATATATACAAGTCAAGCATTATATAATTTTATATATCTAAAAAAATTCCCCTCTCAACCCTGTGGGTGGTCTTTATCCATTAAGCTCGGGTCCTCTACCAGAGGCCTGGAGCTTGAGGGTCCTGCGCAGAATCTTAGCTGTTCCTAGGACTGCGCTCTTCTAGACAGAAATCTCCAATGTTGTTCCTGGGATCTGCCGGAGTCAGTCACCTAGCTTGGAGGTCACTACACCGAGTGCTCCGATTACCACTGGGACCACTGTTACCTTCACCTCCACATCTTCTCAAGCTTTTCTTCTAGCCCTTAGTACTCCTCCAGCTTCTCATGTTCCTTCTTCCTGAAGTTGCCGTCATTCGGTATCACTACGTCTATCACTACGGTCGTCTTCTTCTGTTTGTCTACGACAACTATGTCCGGTTGGTTAGCCACCACCACTTTATCTGGAAGTCCCACAAAATCTTAGCTCGGTTATTCTTGACCACTCTAGGGGACGTCTCCCATTTTGACCTCGGGGCTTCCAGGCCATACTTGGCACAGATGGTTAAGAGAACTTTGTAAATATTCTCTCAGGTTTTTTGTCAGTATTACCCAGCAGAACTGTAAGCAAGGACACAGAAGTTGAGCTGGAATGGAGATGTAACAGTCTTCAACCTGCCTGCTGCTTAGAGCTAAGTTAGAATGTATTATTAAGCAAACTGTGAATAGAGCAGGTAACTGAGAATTACCCTGAAGCAATGCCCTTCATGCATCCAGCCTACTGCACACTCTAACCGAATGACAACCCTTGCTGACATCAAACAATTTCATGTAGCGAGAGTACATTAGATGTGGAGAACCTCCTGCTGCTCTTGAGAAAGCAGACTGCAAAGGATGACGTAAAAACATTTGTTCAGTATCTCGTCCGATGTCAGATCATAAAAAAATGCTCAAAACACCTTAAAATTAAAGCCCATGTGATCCTAAACTCTTACAGCTCAGTCTGACTGGCGTAAAATAAGGACCGTAACCTCCTTGTGACTTGAAAAAATTGATGGTTGCCCATTTCATTGCATTTTTTCGCATTCGTCAACCAAATGTGAGTCGTGCTGATGAACTGATCCACAGAGAACACTTTCAATCACAGGACACATGTTGCCTGATGGGAGTAACTTACAGCAATCACTTTCAGACTGGCAAAGATATGCAAATAGTTGCCGTTTGATTTATGAACTTGGCCAGTTTATATGGTCAACACGTTACGATCAATCTATGTTTGTTGGTTTATGCTGAACGCAACTTGTCTATAGCGAGTCTGTTCGCAATAGCAAACTCGACTTAGATGAGTGTCAACTTGTATTCTGATTATTTATTATTTATTTCTGATTATTTTGCGGGTCGGACTTAGCCGGCCGCTTTCAGACGTTTCAAACCCAAAAAACCCCCAGAAAGGAATGAGTGGTACTGCAAAAGGAACCTAAACCTCGTTATATCTCATCTTGGACCTGCTGATTTGCTGTTCTATAAACACCTTCTGCACACCTAAAAGGATTGCTGAGGCTTCTCTCTGGAGGCAAAAAATCATTTGTGTGTCCTCAGCAGAGGGCAGAACCACAGTGCTGCTGAGCTACAGAGAAACCCCGCAGTACAGGCGCCCAGCTCAGCCTCTCAGCGGTCTCATCAAAGCGCACCAGCAGAGTGAAGATAGGGGAAGAAACGCAAAGGTAAGGAAGGGCAAAGTAAGAATGACTAAGCATTACAAAAAACATCCACAAGCCATGCGTGTTTTCAGACCAATTCCAGCAAGCTTTCTGCCTGCTTAATGAATGCTGTATCTGAGATGGGACGATAAGACACGGGTGAGGAAAGACAGGCAGGTCACTGCTGATGCTGCGATGTGTTTTACTTTGTAAGTCTGCAAATTCACGAACAATAGAAGGAGCGGGGAAAATGGAGGGCCTCATCTTTCAGGAAAAGCAGGCTAACCTGTCACCTTTATAGCAAAGTAAAGCTAGAAACTGTCTTTTTTCGGACATATTTCATTCTTCACCAAGAAAGATCTTTCTGTTCGGAGTGCTTCTGCACGGGTTTCCTCCCACACACCGAAGATCTGCTTAAGGTTAATTTGTGATTCTAAATTAGCTGTAGGTGTGAAATCGAGAGAAGGCGAGAGCCAGACAACCACACGACGGCGAGTGGACTAGACTCCAAAATAATTTTGTCTAGCACAATGTATGCTTTTCTTATTTCCTAATCCCATTTGAATTATCGTGTGAGTCATTGCAGAAAGCGATATATTTCTGGAGAAGACCTTTTCCGAGTGTAAATGTTTACTTGTGAACTAGCTGAAAGCCCTCACACCCACTTAACAGTCGCTTGTCTTGGTTTCTGGTCTGGTCTTAAATTTAGAAACCATTTGCATACAGATTCTTTAACAAATGCACCACTGTGATTAATGCAATCAGATTTCAAACAAATTTAAATGTCTGTACTCCCACTAAGTCAACTAGGAGAAGAACTGTGTGAACTGCAACATCTGGGAATGGCCATTATACAAGATTAATCGAGGGACATGCTGCCGGCATCTCCTGGGAGATAAAATAAGTGCATTTTTTATATAGGCCTGTGAAAAATGACCCTTATGCTCCCTCAATCTATGAAATGACCAAACAGTCTTCTGATGAGTTTATGGCCTCAATCGCTAGTTTCATTTCTCACTGAACACAACATGTTGTTCATTTTGTAAACTGTGGCCCTATTAAAGCAAAAGAGGGGGATAAAGTAGAGCATCCTTTAGGGCAGCGGCCCCCAACCTTTTTTGCACCATGGACCGGTTTATGTTCGACAATATTTTCACGGACCGGCCTTTAAGGTGTTCCAGATAAATACAACAAAATTTTTTTTAAAAAAGATTCATAACACATGGGAAAAGACCCAGGGAAACCGAGTTAACAATAAAAATGATTAAAAAAAATAGAAAACCCAGAAAACCATAGATTTCACACCCGAGCATCAACTCTTGGTTGGTACCAAATGACTCACAGACTGGTACTGGTCTGTGGCCCGGGTTTGGGCACCGCTGCTTTAGGGCAGATCCACCTTGTCAATGACAATGTTTCTCTGTTTCTTAGTAAGTGACTGATGTGTAAAATTAATAAGAAAAAAATTCTGAGTACAGGGAGAAGGTTACTGGGTTCAAAATCAGCCTGTGGCCTGAACGAACAAGCTTGTTCTCACCATGCTTGTGTGGATTCTTTCCAGGTTTTAGATTGGATATAGGAGTGCAGGGTGTACCCCACCTCTCGCCCTTCGATACCTGGGATCCAGTTCTCCCACAAGCCAGAACTGGATAAGCAAAACAAATGGATAGATGGCACTCCTTTAAGGAAAATCAAATGTTTGCTTCACTAAATATGAAAAAACTATTTCCCATTTTGTACTTACCTCTTTGTACGGTATCTGTTATATTCTACTTAACAGCCACAGTGAAGTTTTTTTCCTTTCTCTTTTGTCTATTGAGCGGATTTGTCTGTTTTTGTCTATATTGAAACCATCTCACAATTGAACCACCAAAACCAGCATCAAAAATTCATATCTTGATGAGATGTGAATTATTAGCTTGGGGATTCCTGGTTCCTGCAAACAGGGGAAGTGGTACTGGTGGGGGTTTCATCTGTGCTGCTTGTACTCTTGTGAAATTTTATGAAAGAAGCACAGTAATTAGGAAACAAAGCAGTTGGATTCAACTAAACTATAGCACGCATGCTGAAGGAAATTTCATCACCTCTTGAGGAAAACAAGTGTACACAACTTGGCGGATCAGATTTTCCAGCTCCTTTCCCTAAACTGTTGTATTACATCCCGGATACAATTGGCACTGCCACACAGAACAGAACATCAACTGCTCTTCAGAGGCGAGAATATATTGTGCAATCATTGCAAAGGTGAAAGTGGTGTGCTTGCCAGGGAAAACTGCTTAACAGTTTTAGCTTGGGAACATTCAATGCCAATCTTTCCCTGAGGCATAGTGAACTGTAGCAGAACAGTGAACAAATCATCAAAAACGACATCCCAAGAGACAAATAACGCTTGATCAGTGTAAATCATTGTGCCAGCTTTCCCCAAACAGCCTGTAGTCATGCTAGCTGGCCTGTGAGTCTGTACAGGTTTGCAAATAAATGCTTATGCTAACACAGCCACATGCTCACAGAAACAATGCTAATGCTAACCGTCTATAACCTCTACCATGTTCATCATCTTAAAAAAGACAGCATACTTGACAAGGATGTCTTTTAGATACATAACAGATCAGATTTCATTTTAATTTCAGCTTGGAGAATTGGTTTCCAGCATAAGTAACACTTACAAAGTACTTTCTTTCCTCAAGTATGCTAACATTTACTAATTAACAATGAAGCTAATGACTACTGCCCATCAGTATTCTACTCTCTTTTCTACTCTATTCTACTGAACAACCATCTCATATGTTTTAATAGCATTCACGTATGGCTGGGGTCTCACAGGGGTCAGCTAGGATGCATCTTCTGAATGCCACAATTTTCCACCAAACCCAGCACACCAATGGGACTCATTTGTAAACTACTTAGTAAAATATCTACTGAGCCTATTGTTCATACTAATCAATTTTTATAACTCTAATTAAGGTTAAAAAACTAGGGTCATTGACGAAAAGCATAACGAAAATAACAGTGATGCCTTGCTAACTACCATAAACTTAATTTCAAGTGATAATTTCACACTTTGTTAGCTTTCAGCGGATATGTACCAAAACCTCTTCTTGTGGATGTGGCTCTGCAACACTGTGGCTAATTTTAATTGACTTCATTTGGGCTGGTGGAGGGTTGGTTGAGGTATCCATGTGCAAACTTATATTATATCAAGTCATGGGTTTGGACTCAAGGTTGGGTTAATTGGTGATTCTAAATTACAGAGATGTGTGAATGTGAGTGTGAATGTATTGTCTGTCTCTCTGTGTTAGCCCTGTGTCAGGCTGGCAACCTGGGTGTACCCTGCCTCTCGCCCTATGGTCGCTAGGATAGACTCCAGCCCCTCTGCAACCGTGAATTGGATAAGCAGATAAGAATTGATTGATTGATTGATTGATTGATTGATAGATATTGACCTGGTGTAGGGCAGTCTGAGGTATCCATACACGCATAGAGATAATATTAAGTAGTCATGGTTTTGGACTGTCTGCTAAGACACAAACCCACTGGAGCTCACGGTACAAATCAATCTCTGAGTTATTTTAAGGTGAGTCGTTGTTCCCTGCTGCACCACTACACCGGATCTCAGTGTTCCCCCCGCCCTGCCAAATCTCACTTTAACCATTGTGTAAAAGCTGTTATAAACTGACAAAAGGCTGAACTGTTGTTATGTAGGTTGCTGATAAAAAAAAGGAAAATAAAAGAAAAATGCTTCTGCTAATTAAAAGCTGCATCAACCACAAAAAATAACAACCTCTCCACCTTGCTACAATCACAATGAAATCCCTCTTTAAGTGTCTACCCCTCAGACAAAGCTATCTCGTTTTGCAAAAGTGCCTCTGACTCAAATAAATAAATAAATAAATAAAATTTAAAAAAAAAAAAATGCTGCTCTGCTACAGCCAGTCCTCAGAGGAGCCGTAACCGGGGCCAAGGAACAGGCGTCCCGGGCAGGCTCGGCTCCAAGCACTGGGCGTTCAGCCCGTACTGGAGCCTCGACTGGCCACTCACTGGTTTGCTGCCATTTGAGAAACGAGGAAGGAGGGGTGTACTGAAAGGATGATGAAGAGAGGATCTGGGTGGGGGGTGGAGAGATGAAGACAGTGAAAAATGAACATAAATAGCTGCACAGGAATAGGGTGGACACAGTCAGGAACATGCAGAGCAAAACCACTCACACGCAAGTAATAACTGAGCTTTATGGAGGTTGCTGACAGTGTAGACTGTAATAACACAAAACCACACACACACACGCGCGCGGAGTGAGGAGCAGAGTTGGCATGTCTTCACACAGTTTAATTGGTTTATGGCTCAGACTTATAAGTCCAGAGTCCACTGTCAGGCCTACTTTGGTCTACTTTCTCCTCGGGTATCTGCGGGCCTTTGTCATCAGACTCGCTCAGACTTGTGCGGTTCTGAAGTGCCAGTTGGCTCATGTACCCCCTGCTGGTGTACAGCGGCTCAAAACGCACACGCGCACCGGCAGCTGGATGCGCTGGCTCCACCGGGCGCCGGGGTTTCAGTAACGGGGCTGGTGGACGGGGTGGAGGGGGGAAGGTTTGCCTTACCTGGATTGCCGCAGTCCGCGCACTTGTCGTTGCCCGGTCTCGCCAGCACGTCCTGCAGCTGCAGCTTGTTCCCCTCCGCTTCCAGCGCCATGGTGAGTTTATCCGTCCAGCCTCACCGCGGTGGGAAGAAGGTGCCCAAGAACATCCGCCGCTGGGGTTCAGCAGACAGACAGACAGACTGGTCACCTGCCACCTCCGAGCTGTGCCCGAGGATAACAGAGCAGAGAGAGAAAAGGAAACTGAGCGATCCGCGCCGAGAGCTCTTTCTGCCTCTCACTGATAGCTCTATTACCCAGGCTCTTTGGCTGCATAATAATCAAGCCCACACGTTACCATCGCCGCCTCCTCCCCTCCTGTCTGTCTGCCTGCTTTCCCTTCAGCCTTATATCTTAGAAAAGTGAGACATCCAGCGGTGAGCTAGGTGAAGCTGCACGTTTAAAGAATCCAGTGGAATCGGATCCTCCTCTCGTGCAAAAATGTCCTTTAAATGAAACTGCTAACGTGAAAGTGCTCTGAATGCACACGCAGCAACGGGGAGGTGAATAAGTGTGCCTACTATTAATAAATACATATTAACATATATCTCCCATCTGAGGGCAGGTTGTTTCCAGGGTTGCACTCTCCTGGATGGAGACCCCTGATTACCACTGGGATCGCTTTGGACTTCCACATCTGTTCCAGATGTTCCTTCAGCCGCTGGTAATTTCCTATTTTCTCCTGCTCCTTCTTCCCGATGTTGCTGTCTGCTGCGATTGCCACATTTAACACAACTCTGATTTTATGCACCTTTTCAGCCACCACAGCACATTTGGCCTGTTTCTCTTAACCACCTTTGTTGGTGTTTCCCAGCAAGACTTGGGGACTTTTAGGGTATATAAATGGCCTGTATTTGTATAGCGCTTTTCTAGTCCCTAAGGACCCCAAGCGCTTTACGCAACCAGTCATCCACCCATTCACACACACATTCACACACAGTGTGTGAATGTGAATATGCAATATATGCAGCACAGATGTTCTTGCACACAGTCCCAGCTTGCATCTTACATCCTGTTGCCTGCCATGTGTATAGTCTCTGGGGCAGCCTTGCACAGTCTGCAGCTTGGGTCCTGTTGGTTGTGGTAAACGCTTACTTCTATGGATCTGACACTTGGGGGCTGTGTTTGTGCTGCCATCATCAGAGCCTCTGTGCTGTCAGCTTCTAACCAGTAGGATTTCCTAATGTCAGTCAGTTCCTCTGTCTGTCATCCCATGCAGGGGCTTGGTCGTCCGTGACAGTTTCTCTTCCTGTTCCTCATCACCGTCTGTCTTCAGCTGCCTGAGGCAATCGTTTTTGTTGTTGCATCAAATCATTTTTAAATAATATTTTCAACCAGCAGTTATGATTTTCAATTTCTTACAGTATCTAAGAGAACAGTATGAATTAGTTCTATCAGATTCAGTGTACAGTTACAGAGTTTTACAAAGCTGCAGCATTATCAGTTAATAATCAGAGAAGTTTATGGTGTACGTGTAAAGGCACAATAATGGAAAAATAAAGAATGATTATTTTATTTTTTTTAGTCCGTTATGTTATTTTGAATTATGAAACTGTTTTTTAGTTTTCATGAGAACTTTATTTTGCAAAGTATCCAAAGTCATTTGTTTATAATGAGGGGAAATTCAGATCACTGTGCTTTCCCCCTGTAGTCCTATAGTATCAGTTTGCTATTGTGCAGTACATGGTCATTTTTAGCAGACTGGTTGTTAATGCCACGGAAAAAAATAAGTTACACATTTATTAGGACCAAAATTAAACCCATATACGGGTTTAATTAATATCAGCTCTTATTCTTTCACGAAAGGGCGGAGAGTTTACGATAGCATCAATCGATTACTAATGTCTGTCTGCCGAGCCCTCAAAATAAAACGTCATACATACGCGACAGCAGGGTCAAACGCAGAGGCTGTTGTTTATGTCAAAACATTTTGAGACGGTCCTCCGTGAACTGAGAGGAAATGTCTACCGCTATGAATTTCGGGTCGAAGACTTTTAAACCTCGGCCTCCGGACAAAGGCTCGTTTCCTCTGGACCATTTCGGTAAGCTCCAGCTGAGCCTGTCTGCCCCGTTAAATAACTCTCGTTCCCCTCACCGCAGACACAACAGCGACAGAATTAATAATAACTGTGACAGTGTATGCTATAAATATTTAGAAATGTTTTAAATAAGTGCAATGCACTCATAGACCTTTGTCTAAGCCAGCTGCCTTTTAGCAGGATTGGTACATGGACGTTTACAGCGATGCTTGATGCTATTAGGACAGAAGGTCTGAAGGACAGACTGTAATGAAAATAGCATTTACACAAACATGTATGATGTGCTGCTCTGCGTTATATTTATGCCAGTTATAAATGTTCTTAACTACATTAAACTTCTGATCAGTTTGCTTTATTAAAATAAGAGACATTTAATGAAAATGAAGATTGACCACCACACACCTTTCATGGTTTTCAAAACTATAATTGGGTTCACAAGTTTGAAATTATTTTCTTTAATCAACACAGGCTCATATATGTACACCCGCACTATTTGGTTAAATGTTCCTTAGCAAGTTGCACCTTAGTTGCACTTTAAAGAAATTATAAAAGCTCAAAATGACCATTCATGCTCATGATGAGTGTATGTAAAACAACTCTATGTCAACAGGAAGCTTTGTAGGACAACGCCTCACCTGTTTGATTTTTTTTCTTTCATTTGAAAACACAAATGTCTGCCCTGCTCTATATAAACTGGACAGAACCTTTGTGCAATATGTTGGCAGCAGCCCTTCACTTAAAAAGCTAGAAAAGTATCATGATACACAGTCATGGACAGAAAGTTTTGGCAGTAGCACAAATGTTGTGTTTCATACAAACTTCACTGATTCTGTTTTTATTAACATGATTTTTTTTCTGAAGAAGAACCCTCATTAGCGTGTCATAACTTTCAAAGACTTTTAATGGCAATTAAAAATCAAATATGTGCATTATGTTGTTGGCCATTGTTCTCGATAACTTGTGCTGGATGTCAGCTTCGTCTGTAAATCCTGACTGATGATCGCGATGGGGCGCCTTATCGGGGCTGAAAGTTGATGACAACCTGTGGGCTCCTGATTCTTTAACGTTCCCCTTAAGTACTTGTTATAACTGAGCACTAGCGTTGTGTGGCTCGGAAGAAAAAGTTTTATTACTGAGGGTTACAGATGACCATACAAATGCACAAGTCCTGATTTTGTCCTTTTGTTTTTCCAGGAGAGTGCAAAGCCTTCAAAGAAAAGTTCATGAAATGTCTCAGAGAGAACAACTATGACAACTCCATGTGCCGACTGCAGTCCAAAGACTACCTGGAGTGCCGAATGGACCAGTAAGAAAGCCAATGAAAATGTTACCTAGTGAATCGACAAAGGTAACACGTATAATCGTCTTGGTTTTATTTTGTGTTTTCAGTCAGCTGATGACCAAGGAGCCTCTGGAGAAACTGGGATTTAAGGACCTGATGGATCCTCCTCCCAGCCAAACAGGCAAAGACAACAAATCCTGATTTGACTCCACATCTGCTGTTTCCAGAGTGCAGAAGCATAGAATAAAGTGCTGTGACCGTGAGCTGACAAGGATGACTGCAAAGACTCTGAACATGCAGCTCCAGCACGAGGACTGTGTGCTTTCAGTCAATACAAATTAATTTTGTACATAAGATGACTTTATGTAATATATAGAGATGCTGTTTTGCTTGTCAATAAATCTTTTTTATCTAAACTTTTATTTTGGAGCCTTTGACACAGTTGCAGCAGTGACATTCTGTGAACAGTTCGAAAACAAACCCGCTTATCAAACATTGACTACTCTTATGTTTCTCAAACACAACCTTTATGAAATTTAAAGGCTTCCTGGATCTTCTCAAATCCTGTGTGGTGGAATTCAAACCAAATGTGCCTGTTTGGCATTTAAGACTGTTTATTGTGAAGTATTTTTGATGCTGTCCCATGAAATGACCAAAACGAATGATTCGTCCATGTCAGAGAAAAGTCGTTCTCCTGGAAATCCTTCCAAAAAAAAAAATTCTTGTTCAGTCTTTTTACTGAACTGCACTGTCATGAAGTTTAACGTTTAAAACACTAACCGAGGGCTGTAGTGTAAATGGTTTTTCGTCGTTTCTCTAAGCATCGTATCGCCTGATCTTGGGAATTTCTCAGGACATCCACCTCTGGGAAGACAGGCAGCGGTCTTAAATGTTGTCGCTGTAGATCTGGATGTCAAATTGTTTGGAAATTACTTTATAACACTTTCGAGGTAGAGAGGCAGCGATGGTTGTGTCTGTAAGATCACTGCTGATATCTCTGACGCACACCTGAATGCTCCAGACAAGCAAAGACTTTGCTTTTATAGAGCTTCTCACTCTTACTGATAATCAGTTTGATTTGATTAGCAGCACCTGGCTGTTAATTACCCTCTGATACTCTATAGAAGCACTAAGTAAATGACATGGTGTAATATGTCATGTGTCATTCTTGATCTGAAGTTTTATTTACCTAATTTTAAGTCCTGATGAGGAACGGACACCTTCCCATCATGTTGTGTGTACCTCGATTGCTTTGCAGCGATGTCCAAAATGCACTGAAGCATCAAATTTGTGGGTCGATGATGCCAATTTGTGTGTGAGTAACTGGCCTAGCTGTGAGTCTATCTCGACCTGATGTGGTTGGTTTCGCTGAGGAGGATGAGTATTTGTTGAATGGACTATGTGACAGCTTAATGCAGGGCTTATATATCTCCTGGTGACATAAGAGAAAGAAAGTTAGCAACAGAAAAGAAGGGGAGGCAAGGAGTTTGTAATCAGAGCTGTGTATTCATGTTTTACTTTTAAAGTATAGAAGGATTCTTTGGCATCTCTAGGACGCCTCTTTTCTCCACCCTGTTCTCCCTACATTACCTCCAGTAATCTCTCCACATTGCACACTGACAGTGCTGATGTACTGATGGTGGATGTATGTGGGAGCAAAGCTATGCAAACACACACAGGAACACACAAATTCTAAATACGAATCCCCAGAAAACCCAACTTTACCTTTTAGATATGATACTTTATCTCCTAATTTTATATTTTTACAGTTTCACATACATTTTTTTACAGTGATACAAATTTAAAAAGTCTACTGCAACTTATCTTCTTAAACTTGGAAAGAGGATGGATTCTTTTTGTTTTCACTTTTTAAAATAATTTGACAATTGCTATGCAACATCCATATCACTGTACATATCAGCACACATGCAAAATTTAGTTCAAGTTCAAGTTTTAATCCTGAAAAACATTTAGTGTGACCCAAACACTGCGACGGGGAGTTGTCTGAGTGAAGGTTCCTTGGTTCATCGTCCCAGGCTCAGCTGTGCTCATGCACCACATCACTTCCTCATAAAGCGTTCATCATTCAAGATGCCTCAATGTCAACAGGTCGGGATAAAAACAAAAAGCACGTCGCTGATTGTAAACCCGTTCTTGTGATCATCTCTCTGCTGTCCACGGTGTTCAGTGTTTCCGGCAACCTGTCAAACCTCATGTCAACGCTGCATCATCATTCTTGTGTTCCTGCATGTGCAAAGAGATGACTGACTGAAGCGCTGATTGCAGTACTGACATTAAATAGTACATGCTGTGCATGCCAAACACTGTGGTGTCAGAAGTGTCCCAGAGAGCCCGATGTGTTATCTGTGTCTGAAATCCTTTGTGCCTTCTCTCACATGATGATAATAAACCAAATGCATTGATCATTTGAAACTTTAAAAAAAATACATACAAGTATGTTTTATTATTTTTGCTGAGTGGAAAAAGACCTAAAATCTACCAAACAACCCCAAAGTATATAAAATGGGAACACAAGTGCTATATAAAAGTGGTAACTAACCAACTGCTCTAAAACTAAGCTAACTGACATATTAAATTTGAAAACAGTTTTAAAAAAAAACATCCCCATTCATAAATTTCATGTCACAATCTCAATGGCTTACAGAGTGATGATGTCACAAACGTCTTAGAATCTTTGATCCTTCTTTTTCTTTAAATAGAAGTGAGAATCAGCAGTTATTAGTCAGTTTGTTCACAGCAGTTGAGGCCAGCAGCAGTTCGCAAACGTTCCAACGTTCAAGCAGAGATACATTTGATCACGCCTGCAAGAACCAAGTTTAACAGTAAACCGTTTGAGCAGACCTTTCACCTTTTCACACTTTGAAGAAGAAAGAAGAACCATCTATTTGATTTCATTATATTTTGAGGCGAAATCTGCTTTACTCTTCTAACTTTTAGTGTAAATCACTTTGATGGCATCAGAGATGTCTTTCAGAAATGTCCAGGACAAGTTAGTCCCCGGTGGCTGGCTCTCCTCTAAATCCTCCAACTACCGAATTATAAGTCTTGTTGGAGAAGGGACATATGGCAGAGTTGCCAAATGTGTCCAAATGGCTGACAAAAAGATTGTAGCCATTAAAATGATAAAGGATCGGGACCAAAAAGACCCGTTTAAAAACCAAGAGCTGGCTGCCCTGCAAAAACTTAAAGCCTGTAACTCCAGCAAGTACAATATAGTTGAATGGTACCAGGCTTTTACAGTCTGTGGACATCTGTGCCTTGAATTTGAATTCCTCGAAAAAAGTCTTCTTGACTTATTGCAAGAAAGATATTACAAACCGCTCAGTTTAAAGGCTATTCGCCCCATCGTCATACAGATAGCTTTAGCTCTTAGCCACCTCAAGTCGATTGGAACAATCCATGCAGACTTGAAATTAGACAACGTAATGCTGGTGGATAATCCCCAAGAGCCATACCGAGTTAAACTAATTGACTTCGGTGTGGCCTGTGAGACCTCAGCTGCCAAGGTGGGCTCATACATCCAGACACGTCCGTACCGGTCTCCGGAGATTATTCTGGGGCTTCCATTTACAGAAGCCATAGACATATGGTCTCTGGGCTGCATGGCAGTGTCTCTATACACGGGTTCTTTGCTGTACCCTGGATACAGTGAATATGCCATACTAAAATACATAACAGAGACTCAAGGAGAACTCCCAGAGCAAATGTTAAACTGTGGGCAAAAGACTGCAAAGTATTTCTGCAGGGAGTTCAATTCCGACAACATCTACCACTGGAAACTCAAGACAACTGAACAATATTTCCGGGAGTTTGGGATTGAGTTTGTTGACAAAAGAGTTAAAAAATTGAAGTCTCTGGATGAACTCTTATATAACTAGATCATTGAAGATGAGGATTATGCAGATGCAACTGCAAAAAGGTGTGATATCCTGATGTTTGTAGAAATGGTAAAGCACTTGCTTCACCTCGATCCCCAAAAACGAATGACACCCAATCAGGTCCTTGAGCATGCCTTTTCAAAACTGAGCCACCTTGCATGGATACGCCAGAGTAGCTCCTATGTTGAGTCCTGCTATGAGCACATAAACTACTTAAGGACAAAGAAGAAAGAGACGTCAGGACAGAGTCTCCATACCAGCAGGACAGAGTCTGCACACAAGCCCACCTCTGACACCAGACAATCTGCTCAAAGGAACTTCCCTCCCTCTGCAGCAGAGAGAAAAACACTAGTGATCCCCCACAGCCAAAACGGTTCTCCCCATTCAACTCAGAGGAACGGCCACAATTTAGTCAGGTCCAGTCAGAGTGAAAATGCTGAGACAATTCCAAAGAAAGCACAGTGTAAAAGAAAGCATCTGCAGGAAAATGAAAAGGATACGAGTGACCCAGATCTTAAAAGAAAAAAGACTAATTGGAAAGATGTGCGCAGAGAAACACTGTACCAACATGAAAGGTCAGATCATGACCAGCAGAAATGCCACGATTCTATGGCTCCATCCTGCTCAACCACCAGCTACAGGACACAAAATTCCATCTTGCCAATTAAGAGGAAGCCAGATGAAAACATCTTTGCGACATCAAATAAAAGGGCCAGAACCAACTGCGAAAACGGCAAGAGCCACACCTTTAACCACAGCTGGGCCGGTGACCACCGCTACAGAGAATCATTTTTGAAATAAAAATGAAGACATCTACATCAGAAAGCAAAATAAATAAATGAATAAATAAACAAAAGTCTTTTTCAGATTTTTTTGTTTAGATTTGTTTTCTGGAGATTTTAAGGAATTACTGAATTGTGTACACTGATGCTTTAAAGCCAAAGCAGTTCATAATGATGCAAAACATGCAAGAAGAGAATCACAGACTTACAACAGTTGAAGTTGCATAAAGAACGGTAGGTTCTCTTTTGCTACGATGAGATAGCTGACTTCATCTAACTAGCAAATGTTGTCCAGGCTACGTTGATGATACTGTTTGGTTTTAATGTGTATGATATTTTTGTCATGCTATTTTAAAGCCAGTCCTACAAGCGCATCCAAAAAGAACATGCAGCTTATCTCAGAATTGTCGGTGAAAATTATTCACCGCTTTCATGCGGACCACCGCTACACCGCTTTGAAATAAAAATGAAGACATCTACATCAGAAAGCAAAATAAATAAATGAAAAAATAAACAAAAGTCTCTTTCAGATTTTTTTGTTTAGATTTGTTTTCTGGAGATTTTAAGGAATTACTGAATTGTGTACACTGATGCTTTAAAGCCAAAGCAGTTCATAATGATTGGCCATTAGTGATGGGTCGTTCGCGAACGAAATGGCTTTTAGAGCCGACTCTTTGAAGTGAACGACGCGAGCCGGCTCCTTATTGGGAGCCGTGAGGTTTTTTTTTTCTTTCTCTCACACTCTCTCTCGCCCTTTTTTCCGCTAAACTCCGCACGCGCGGCCTGTACTTTGCGCTGGGCAGAGGGGGGGGGGGCCTTAGTTACACTCGCAGTAGCACAGGAACAGAGCCAGAGAGAAAGAGAGCGAGGGACAACAACGTCACATTAGAAAGGTATAGTAATCATCCGCTATTTTCAGTTGCAGATGATAAAGGATTCAGAAATCATGCAGGCCCATATGACAGAGAATGTGCATCTTCTTTTTGTTTTAATATTTTAATTTATATTTAATTGTGTTGTGGTTTGCAGTGTTTTGTGTTGTTTCACGTTAAATTTGTTTAAAAGGAAAAAGCTGAAAATTTAAATAGTTAAAAGTTTAAAATGTAAATAGTTGTTCTTTGTATTATATGATTTATTTATTACATTTTATGTGGAGTGAATAAATAAAGTATATTTATGGTGGCCCTTAGAGACAAAGGAGTACAAACTCCAAAACATGTACAAACTCCAAAACACGTAAAAACTCCAAAACGCGTAAAAACTCAGAAGCACGTACAAACTCCAAAACACGTAAAAACTCAGAAGCACGTACAAACTCAGAATCACGTACAAAAGACAACAGAAGTGCTCCAGGATGCTAGGGCGCAGTGTTGAGCTTTTGTTTCCTAGTGGCTACACAAGCCAGGAAGTATCAACAACCGGATTTGGTGTGTGGTAGTAACAGGTAAATGAATTTTTTTTTTAAATTATTTGAATAAATATGAGTGCTTGTCTATAAATACACAAACAATACGCACATGCTTTCAATTGTGTAATTTAAGTGATCTGGGTAGCTCTGTTTTGGAAGTTCAGTTAACACTAGAAATGTGTTTTGCAGTTTGTATATGCTTTAGAGTTTGTACGTGCTTTGTCTCTAGGGGCCATATATAAACATATATAAATAAAACCACTTTTTTTTACATTAGTAATTCCTTTTCTGCATAATTTTATATTATTGTTAATGATTAAATAATTAAAGCAACAAAACAACCTGAAGAGCCGGTTCGGAGCCGAAAGAGCCGGCTCTTTTTAGTGAACCGAAAGAGCCGGATCTCTAAAAAGAGCCGGAAATCCCATCACTATTGGCCATGCTTGTCTTAAACTCACAGGGAGATTACAAATATATGATCTAAAGCCAACATATTATTTTTACACACACTTTTAACATATTACACAAGTCAGATTTTTGCTGTTATTTGACATGTTTCCATTAAAATAGGTTCAAAAGAATTGCACAGATTCTGAAACCAATATGCTTGAATACATGTGACTACTTGCTTTAAAAGTCTAACATTTCAGCCTGTAAACTCTACCACATGATAAGGCAGTAAACAAGTGTACATATAATGAACTATATACTTTTGTTTACCTCATCATCCATCCATCCATCCATCTTCATCCGCTTTATCCGGGGCCGGGTCGCGGGGGCAGCAGCCTAAGCAAAGAGGCCCAGACCTCCCTCTCCCCAGCCACCTCCTCCAGCTCATCCGGGGGAACACCAAGGCGTTCCCAGGCCAGCCGAGAGATATAATCTCTCCAGCGTGTCCTGGGTCTGCCCCGGGGCCTCCTCCCGGTGGGACATGCCTGGAACACCTCACCCAGGAGGCGCCCAGGGGGCATCCTTACCAGATGCCCAAACCACCTCAACTGGCTCCTTTTCGATGTGGAGCAGCAGCGGCTCTACTCTGAGCCCCTCCCGGATGGCCGAACTTCTCACCCTATCTCTAAGGGAGATGCCAGCCACCCTTCGGAGGAAGCTCATTTCCGCCGCTTGTATCCGCGATCTCGTCCTTTCGGTCACTACCCACAGCTCGTGGCCATAGGTGAGGGTAGGGACGTAGATCGACCGGTAAATTGAGAGCTTCGCTTTTACACTCAGCTCCCTCTTCACCACGACGGACCGGTGCAGCGTCTGCATTACTGCAGCTGCAGCCCCAATCCGTCTGTCGATCTCCGGCTCCCTTCTCCCATCACTCGCGAACAGGACCCCGAGATACTTGAACTCCTCCACTTGGGGCAGGACCTCATCCCCGACCCGGAGTGGGCACTCCACCCTTTTCCGGCTGAGAACCATGGCCTCAGATTTGGAGGTGCTGATCCTCATTCCCGCTGCTTCACACTCGGCTGCGAACCGCTCCAGTGCGAGCTGGAGGCCCTCACCCGATGAAGCCAACAGAACCACATCATCCGCAAAGATCAGAGATGAGATCCTGAGGCCACCAAAGCGAAAGCCCTCCGCCACTTGGCTGCGCCTAGAAATCCTGTCCATAAAAATTATGAACAGAACCGGTGACAAAGGGCAGCCCTGGCGGAGCCCATCACCCACCGGGAACGAGTCCGACTTATTGCCGGCAATGCGAACCAAGCTCTTGCAACGGTTGTATAGGGATCGAATGGCCCGTAGCAATGGGCCAGACACCCCATACTCCCGCAACACCTCCCACAGGACACCCCGAGGGACACGGTCGAATGCCTTCTCCAAGTCCACAAAACACATGTAGACTGGTTGGGCAAACTCCCATGCACCCTCAAGTATCCTCGAGAGGATGAAGAGCTGGTCCAGTGTTCCGCGACCAGGACGAAAACCGCATTGTTCCTCCTGCATCAGAGGTTCGACTAGCGGACGAACTCTCCTTTCCAGCACCCTGGCATAGACTTTCCCGGGGAGGCTGAGGAGTGTGATCCCCCTATAGTTGGAACACACCCTCCGGTCCCCCTTCTTAAAGATGGGGACCACCACCCCGGTCTGCCAATCCACGGGTACTGCCCCTGATCTCCACGCAACATTGCAGAGGCGTGTCAGCCAGGACAGCCCTACAACGTCCAGAGCCTTCAGGAACTCGGGGCGGACCTCATCAACACCAGGGGCTCTGCCACCAAGGAGTTGTTTAACTGCCTCAGTGACCTCGCCCCCAGAAATTGGCGGGTCATTCCCCTCATCCCCAGACTCTGCTTCCTCCTTGGAAGACGCGTCAGTGGGATTAAGGAGGTCCTCGAAGTATTCCTTTCACCGCCTGACAATTTTCTCAGTCGACGTCAGCAGCGCTCCGCCAGCACTATACACAGTGCAGGTAGAGCACCGCTTTCCCCTCCTGAGACGCCTGACGGTTTGCCAGAACCTCTTCGAGGCAGTCCGAAAGTCTTTTTCCATGGCCTCTCCGAACTCCTCCCACACCCGAGTTTTTGCTTCAGCCACTGCCCGAGCCGCATTCCGCTTGGCCTGTCGATACCTGTCGGCTGCCTCCGGAGTCCCACAGGCTAACCAAGCCCGATAGGACTCCTTCTTCAGCCTGGTGGCTCCCTTCACCTCTGGTGTCCACCATTTGGTTCGGGGATTACCACCACGGCAGGCACCAACCACCTTGCGGCCGCAGCTCAATGCAGCAGCTTCGGCAATGGAGGCGCTGAACATGGTCCATTCGGACTCGATGTCCCCCGCCTCCCTCGGAATGCTGTTGTTTACCTCATCATAATACGTTTTATTTTTGAGTTCTTTTCACAAAAAGACATCTTGGTATTTAGGATAAGTGTCTATGAAGAGGCAGGTAGCAGCACCAGTACCTAACTAGTACCTTGTTAACAGGAAACAGGGGAGTTTGAGGATTAGACGGGTGACATGAAAGCAGATCCTGAGAAGCAATAAAGAAGGCTGCAGGTGAGCACGTAGATAGGGAATCGAGAGCAGGAAGCGGTGAATTAGGCAGAAGCTATGGACCCAAACTTAGTGCTGACATATGTTCATAACACTGGAATAAAGATCAGTAATTACAGGATAGCACGGACAATTTTCATGGATAAAATGCTAAATCCATACCTAAAGCTTACCTTATGTATGCCAATGCCAAAAGCTCCTCAACATTCACTAATGAGGGCATTGGAAATAATCAAGTTAGCGTTAATTAAGCTAACTAGCATCAATTAAGCTAACCTTACCATAGTAGTAGACGACTAGTGGCAACATATGTTTCACATTACTTTCAGAAATGCCAAATTTTAAGCACCTAAACAAACAAACAAAAAAATATTAAAGTTAAATTAAATTAAAATAATCCCACAGTGTATGTTTGAATTCGAAGTTTACAGAATAAGGTGTGTATTTGATTTACTGGTAAAAACGGCCTCAAGCTCCCAGAATGCATTGCTAAAATCATGTAAATTTTACAGCAGTCTATAAAAGGGTAGATATGATCATAGAATGAAACCGCCATGTGAACAAAAGTGCTTTTTGTGTGTGTTATTATTTGATTTCATTTCATCCCGTCTACAAACGTCTAAACAATTTCACGGGTGACTTACCACAAGTTACTGTCCTATTCACAGTTATCTACAAAGGGTTGTGAAACAGACTTACTATGTCCAGCAAGGATCAGCAGCATAATAAAATATATGACATACATCCCAGGCCCAGATATCCCTTTGTCTTTTTCCCTCTGAGAAAGCTCCCTGACTATACTGATGCCTTCTGCTGAATCATGTTACAGCAGCAGATTTCTGAGTGCAGAGGGAGGTTTGTACTGAGCCAGACAAGAGGATCTGAAAGGTACAGTCTCATATGAGCTGCACACCTGTGCTTAAAAAAATGCAAGTCCCACTCCCAAATTTTAAATAATACAAATATTTGACACCAGATCATACGCGTATAATCTCATGTAAAAATGTGTGGAGCAGACCATTTATCACAGGGCATGAATTTATTTACCGGTGAAAGCATGGGTGAATGTCTTACTTTTGCACAAACAGTTTCAAAGAAGGCCATCCATTTTCTTAGCTGCTTATCCGACTGTCATAGAGGAGGCTACCCTGATCTCAGGGCTGACACAGAAAGACAACCATCCGTAGCTACGCCTAAAGACCGTTCGTGTCTCCATATGCACGTTAGATCAAAAACTGCTTAATTATGGCTACTTTCATAACAAAGGCTGATTGCTACCACTTTTTTTTCCTTTGAGTTGATTCACACAAACTTGCCTTTCTTAGTGTAAAGATGTCGCCTTTCTGGACCATTTTTATAGGAGCAGCTACAAACTGGGTTACAAAACAGCTTGTTGTAAGCCTCTAGATTAATGGCATAGGAATCATAGAAAAAGATTTCATATTTACTGAAATTGTTAGTTGATCTCTGAAGTGAGTGTGACATGCTGTGGCTGTGATAGCAGAGCATAAAAACATGCCACGCTTTAAAAAAGAACTAATCTCATGTATTAATGTATATTAATACTTTTACCGGTGAAAGCATGGGTGAACGTCTTACTGAGTATTGGAAGAGCTGGCACCTTTTCTGCATCGGTTAACAGGGAAACATCTTTATTTTAGTAAGGAAAAAAACAACATGCTGAATATAATGGAACACAATGTGGTATAGTGGTATAAATTAGACCTTTTTGAAGAAAGAGGGACACAGCTGTACTTCAATGTGGTTGTGCAATAGTTTGGCCAGTATGTTTCCTTTATAAAAGAGGTCTCCATGTCACTATAAGTTGCTTGGTTTCCTTGAAACACAATGATGCAGTCTTGTCAGTAGCATGTTAAAAAAGCTAGATTTGATTGATGATTATTATTCATCTGATCTGATGATGTTGGAGCCACAACCTCAGTCATTTGTTTAAGTATAGGAGATGTAACCAGAGGAGCCACCTGCTGCTGGTGGTGGCTCCTCTGGTTGCAAAAAAGCATTCTGAGTGAATATTTACTCACAAGCTACATTAACAATGTCATAAAATATGATGCAACATTACAAAGCGAGGTGAAAAAAACCACCTGCTGTTACAGTGAGTCAGTCCCATCCCAGCTTCTGACAGCCTCAATTAAAGATTTACAGTATGATCATAAGCAGTGACCTACTCGCTACAGGGCTATTGCATGATATGGCATTTTTAATATTCAGTCCAGTGTCCATTATAGCCCTTTATGCCAGAGTGGCAGAATAAATGCACGAGTTCTTAATGTCAGAGTCATTTATTATATCTGGATTTTCTTAATCCGAGGGTTAGAAAGGTTTTGCAGTGTGGATGTGTTTGTTGTGTTTGCATCCAGCGTGATTTCACGTGAATATTTTAGGAATTCAGCTGTGGTCTTTGGCTCTGGTTGTGACAGTAAAACATCCACTACTGTGACTGTTAGTGAGACATTTGTCCGTCCTTCTGACACAGCTGCTACGTCATCTTCCAAGCACCTGGATGACTGATATTGATGCTAAAGAGTCTCTGGATTCAGGGAGTGATGATGATGATAGAAGGAAGTGGTTTTAAACTAAATTATGACGTGATATTTAGAATCCCCTTATATTACTCCCTAGATAGTTTTCTCTTGTCAATGGAAACAATGGCAGAAAGAAACAGCTTTGAATAACTATATATAGGATTATTAGTACTTTGACCTTCAGATCCATCTATTGAAGGAGAGGTCAGAGGTCAAATGTGACATATTTTAAATCTTTATATATAAGCTTTATATGATACTCTCTATATGCTAATACTCACCTCACTCATAAGACTTATAGTTTATCAGTTGTAAGCCTCTTTCTCATTTTTCAAGCAATAAATCATTGAGTTCACCTTGAAGACTCAAATTAACATTTAGTTATTATATAAGAACAGTCTGACCCGTCACTACACCACTAAAAAGAATTCAGACAAGAACAGGAAGCCCACAGGTCTTTGTCATGTCTGAATTATGTCTTCAACTCATTTGGAACTATAATTATGTACTGATTTTATTTGTGCTGGTTTAGCTCAGCATGTTGAACGGGTGACCTCATGTCATATGGCTGAGAGTGGCAAGCCCAGGTTTGAGTCCAGCCTGCGGCCCTTTGCAGAATGTCTTTCCTGTCGTGTCTTCATTGATCTAATAGAGCTTAAGAAAAAAAAAGTACTAGTTTTATTATTGCATTCAGGGTAGAGCCAACAACAGCAGCCCATCTAGTAACGATCACGGAGTCATTCATTCTAAGGTCGTGGCAGAATTACAAGACGGTAATATTGTGGATGGGTCATATGATAGACATAAAGATTAGTCTGATTATCTAAGCTTTAATAGCACTTGTAAATGCAATGGCAATAATGGCTATTCATTGCCATATGACTGAGCAACTACCCAACACTATAACTGACAACAGAAATTAGGGACAGGCAGTAGAAGGAAACTGTTAATCTGAAGGACGGAGGTCAAATAATGATGTGAAAACTAGGAAATGGTTGCATTGCAATTTTCATATTAATCCCACTGTGGTTCATAAACATACAAGAGGTTCTTTTATTTTAATCTCACAGCCTTTTTTCTTACTGGGGACACATGAAGATTTGCCTTTTAGGCTCTTTTACAGTTTTGTGTTTCTATTGTTTTCAAATACATGAACACAACAAAAATATTAGAAAATAATGAAAAGGTTTCAATGTAATAAAAATGAACCATTTAAAGTTCAACACAATTCTTACGTCTTATTATCATAAAACACCGCCTGAACGTCTTTACTGGGTAAAATGGTAAAGACTTTGGTGCTCCTGTGTTCGCCACTTAACAAGGAAACAACACAAAAACATTTTTCTTTCACATTTTTTGTTGCTCTGATCAAAAGGACAAAACAAAAGAATAAATTCAGAGGAGGCGAGGGAGAGGAAAGGCTTCACGATCGCTAGCGTGAGGAGTTGGAACTTGATCGCGACCGATGGCGGCGGCGGCCAGGCGATCGAGACCTGCGCCGCACTGGAGACCGTCGACGTGGAGACCGAGATCTAGAAAAAGAGAAAGAACATAAATAACAGAAGAGGTCAAAAGTAAATGATCAGAAACACAGAGTTAAAACAGAGTGTGTTAGAATTTAGAGTTTTCAGTTGTGGTAAAATCAGCATTAGAGTGTTTCCTCTCCACTGTGGGTGCCCATCATTTGCTCATTACCTTCTCCTCATACGAGGTGGAGTCCGGCGCCACATCGGGGGCGGAGGAGGCATCCTCCGGGGAGGGGAAAGCCTGCGAGGAGGGGGGCGCACCGTGGGAGTCAGCACAGCTGTGACAGTGATTTCCTGACCATCGATCTGACCTGAAAGACATCAGCGTGAGAGTTGATCCCCTTTAAGCTCATGACTCAGAACGTGGCTCTGAAACAATCTCTTCAGTCCTTCCTACCTCCGTCCATGTGCTTCAGAGCCTTCTCTGCCTCTTCGGAGGTCTCGTACTCCACATAGGCGTACCCCTTGGACAGGTGAGGGTGCATGCGGTTCATGGGCATTTCAATCATCTTGATCTTGCCATATGTGGAGAAAATCTCCTGGATGTGCTCCTTTAAAAGACACAGAGACCCTTTGAGATACCTGCTGTTTTTATTGTGAGTAACTTTCAGCTTCTAAACCAAAAATAATTTGTTCTTCCTGGTAGAACTGATTTTTGAGCCCTCTTTTGATTTTTGATCCATTTGTGGTTTCCCGGTTGTCAGTTGCTGATTACAGACTTCATTCATCATTCTGCTTGAACTTGAAATCTTTGCTCATTTAAAGTCTGAGGAGCCCGACGACTGCACAGATGAGGCTCAGCAGGGAAAACGTCACACAGAAGCAGCATTCCTTGTGGTGGTGGAGTAGGTATCCACATCAACAACAGATTGTGCATGGACACAAACAGCAAACTCTCAGTAATTTCTATCACTGTTCTTTACATCCACGGTTACACAGACACAAAGCTGACAGTAACCTGATACAAAACAACCAACAAATGGTTATGAATAAAGTTCTCCGCCACTTTTTCCAACGTGGATTTTGTAGCTAGAGGGTCCATCATACTTGACTACTTGTGTTTATTCAAACATAACAGCAGCATTCAAAGCATTCAACCCTCCGCCCCTACCATCAACTCATCAGACCACGTCTCTGTCTTGTAAATTCCAGCAGACCTCTGGTCATCAGAACTACGGAGCAGCACTGCAGGATTTGCACAGACTGATCAGTGTTTCGAGGGGCTGTCATCACAGCCCAGGACACAGACACTGAGGAGCATGCTAAGGCTCTATGTGGCTAGATCTAAAATTTCAATTCAATTTTATTCATATGCCACAAAATCACAACAACCGGCACCTGGATGTGGTTTATACTGTAAGGTAAAGACCCTACAGTAATACAGAGAAAATCATCAACAATCAAACCCTATAAGCAAGCACTTGGTGACAATAGGAAGAAAAAAAACATTTAACAGGAGGAAACCTCAGAACTCAGATCCAGGATCAAGGAGGGACAGCCATCTGTCATGACCAGTTGTGGCTGAGGTTGCATGAAAAAAAAAAGCATCAATAGCAGGGTGAGTGAGAACCTGATGACAGAAACTCTGCTTTTAATTCTGGAGATTAAGCAGCCCTCAGAATTACAAGAGCCAACCTCTATAAAAAAATCAGAGTGGAAAAAAAGGTCCTTAGTCACAAAAACCCAAATTATAGAACCAATTTCAGGACCATAGAGATACAACTAGACTGGAACAGGGTATCAAATTTATTACAGACTCCAGGATCACCTCACAGCCACAACACTGCATGATCTCAGAAAACTACTTTGTAAATTCAACATCTCATCAAAGTCTTAACAAGGAAAATAATAACAAGGACCACAAGGAGGTGAAACTGTGCTTCATATAATATTCATGGGGGTTCATGTGACCCCTGCACATCTCATATGTTTTCAAAAAAATCTCCTGCACTTCCTACAGAGGTTAAAAAAAGGCTCATCTTAACCCATCTGTCCTCACCACTTCCTACAGAGCCACCACACAGAGTGTACCAACACGCAGTACCAACACTCTGTGGCATGAGAGCAGCAGTGCCTCAAACAGAAAGCCACTGGGGAGCGTGGCGATGGCAGTTGAGATTAATGGGGTCTCACTGCCACCTGTTGGGAGCCTGGCCCAACAACGCCACCTGTCAAGAGCAAAAAGGATCACCAAGGACAGCAGTCACCCCTGCCACAGACTGGTCTCTCTTCTACCTTTGAGCAAAAGCTATCACAGACTGGCGTGCAGAACAGTACGGCTCTGTGACAGCTATGACCGGACCTCCGATTTTTGTTTGTTTTTCTGTGATCCTAATTTTGTTCAGCAGTGCATCTGTGATGTATTGACTGAATGACAGTGAAGAAATCTGAACCTGAATTTGGATGACGGCTGGGTTCATTCTGGGGGTCATTTCTGTGTAACTGGGCAGTCTAAGCATCATCAACACACACACACACACACAAACACACATTACATATGACATATTATAGAATGCCATTTAGGAAATTACTATATATATTAGAATGAAAGCCTGAATATATATTTTAATGATTATTATTTATCAAGCGGGAAACCAATGAATTAAATCATCAAGAACCCCCCACGCCACCCCTCCACCCCTTTTCTCTCCTCCAGAGGTCCACAGATGCAGCTCCACTGTTCTGCAATTAACAGTGTAGCGGACAACTACACACTCTGAATCATCTGCAGCATTAATCCTCTCCCAGTCTCCCAGAGTGTACTAAAAATTCTGGAACACACAGAATTATCCAGAAAAGACTGAACAAGTTTCTGTACTGAGACAGAAAACAAACAGGATTTGAGGGAATGAAAGGCTGCTAATACTTATTAGAGTAAGAAATACCTTCTTGCAGTTAACACCTTATCAGTTCTTTGCAGCCGCATTCAGTGTAATCAGTAACTCCATGCTTGTTTCGTGAGCGTACTGGTAAAATTATTAAGGTAATAATAGAAATGCAAAGCATTTCATTACAGCCTACATTTGTTTGTTTTTTAAGCAACTACAAAGATTTGCTTTACAATCAACTACAAATTATCAAATATCTTAAGTTTTCACAAAAATGAAATGTGGCCACTGTGCTTGTAGCTAACAGTGTTTACCAGAGATTTTAATGCTGCTGACTCAAACTCCAAAACAAAGGCTTAATCAGTCCCCTGTGAGCACTCTCCACCATCCCTACGATCCTCTTCTTCATTTGAATCAATAAAAAGTTTCAAAACAAACTGTAAAGAAACAGTTTTTTGAGCAAACACAAAACTTTTTAAGACCAGTGGAAATAAACTCTGCTCACAGTTTAAAGCTGTGACTAAGCAGTATGTTTATTACTTGTTATTCTGTTGGCTGCAGTCCCTCAGGATCTATCGTACGTATCAACAGAAATCATGTGTGAAAGAAAATCTGGCTTCATGGTTATCCATTTGCACACTGCTTGTATACATCACACAAAGATTCTCTGCTTTTAAGACTTAAATACAAAAGTATGGAAGATTGTTTCCACCACTGGGGGGATAAAGAAAAAAAAAACATCCATAACTACATTTTTAGTTTATTTGAAATTTCAAATTAGCTCTGCCAATCAGAAAGCTCCGTGAATGACATCATTCCCTAGTTACCCAGAAACAAATGGTGCAGGCACAGGTGCACTCAAAATCAGGGATATGTATAGTAAACATGGAAAAATTCCTGTTAATGCTAATAATAACAGCATGTTTCCACTAGTAACACAAGGATGTCATCATTTTAAAACCATTTTGAAAGCAGTTTGCTCATTCGTGACCTCCATTTATAGCATTGGTAGTTGATGCCTCCACCTTCTGTTTCCGGGTAACAGTGAAATATGTTCACAGGGGTTCCTGATTGGTGGAGCTAACGGCTTATCAACTTGAAATTTTAAGTTATGGATGACAAAAAAAAAAAGCAAAACAAAAAACATTCTGTGACATTGCAAAAGAGACAATGTGATAACAATAAAAACAAACAAACAAACAAAAACATCTTTTTAAGCACTTCTACTTAAGAATGTACCTTGATGACGTTTCTGGTCAGCCGACCCAGGAAGACCTTGGTCGGTTTTGGTGTGGGACTCCTGCGTCGTCGATCCCTGCCTTCCTTCTTTGGCGATTTAGACCTACAATCACATCTGACTTTAATTTAACATGTGAGCTATTAATGACAGCGTCTAATATGAAAACTCTTCAAGTACATTTAAGTTCTTTTTATGAAAACATCACCAGAACCAAGACTCACGGAGGATTACTCACTGAACAGGCAATGTACAACCTCTTGCTAATCTCTTACTACATTTAGTTTTTTGAGTGTTTCCTAGTAAACGCTTCCATACTTTGAGCGCGAGCGTCGTCTGTTGTTGTGGCGTTGGCGGCTGGGGCTGGGTGAGGATGATGAAGATGAGGAGGAAGAAGAGCGGGAGCTGGAGGAGCCAGAGTGGCTGGAGGCAGAGGAGCTTGAGCCGCTGGAGGAGCCAGAGCTGGAACCTGAGCTGCTGCTGCTGGAGCTGGAGCTCGACCTAAAGAGAACATTATGATAATTTTTTATTTATTTGGTTTTTTTTTTTAATGGATGATCTGCTAAGGGGAGCAATAGAAGGGTTTGGTCCCAAAGCATTAAATAAAATCAGCTAACTATCATTCAAACCAGAGGGGAACAGGTGGTTAGTGATCTGACCTGCTGCTCCTGCTAGAAGCGCTGCGTCGGGTGCGGTTCTTGTCTCGGCCCCGGCCTTTGTCAGCTCCCTCTTTAGTGGCTCCTGACTTGTCCTTGCTGCGCTGTTTGCTCTTGTCATCATCCTTCCTTTTTGTTGGAGAAGGTGCCCTGTTAAAGGAGAAAACAACCAAAAAGATCTAAGATTTAGGGTGCCAGACATCCCCAACACCTTTGCACTGTGCAAAAATAGATTATCATTTGCATACAGTAACATCAAACCATGCAAACTGACAGGCAGGAATGATTTCCTGTGTTATTAAGCGGTGCATTTGGGTAACTCAGTCTCTAAGTGAACGTGCTCCTGTCATAGAGTGGATGGGCTGTATTGTCCAGCATTGTCCTCATCTTGGACAACATCCACCTCTCTGACACCACCTTAAGGTGCTCCATCCCTACTACATTACAGGCCTTTACGGACTAGATTTTGAAGGAACATTTCTATTTTAGTCTGCACAACTTTTCTTATAATTTTGGTAAGATTATTTAAAATCTCAAGGATTCAAGGAGCTTTATTGTCATTCGTGTCATATGATAACATGAGGTTAACATCTGCACCTTTCCAAAAATTTACATCAGTGGGACCCAAGCAGACTTGGAAAGTATAAAAGTAAGGAAAACAAAAATGGAGTAAAAGAGGCTTGAAGCTGAGCTGGTCTATATGTGAGATGTAACTCAAGAAAAGAAGAAAAGGGAAACTCAAACTACAGCTTTTTATTATTTTTTGAAGGCAAACCTTATTTTACTTGAAATGATAAGATTATGTCATAGTGAAAATTAATAATAAACGTTTTCCAACAAATACTGTTTAATTGTACTTTTTTCTTTGTTTTATTGGACAGGCAGTTTTTGACTTTAAACAAACACTGGTAGAACTGTTAGGTGGCTTCAAAATATGCTGCACTGAAATATATTATATATATTATATTTTGGACCTGCAAATTTTCTTCATCTTTCTGTGTTTTTACACAAATACATTATCTTCATAGCCACCGTTGAAATTTACAGTATTTTGGCAGTACGGTTACAAGTGGCTGTAAATAATCTTACATTTTTACTGAATTATATTGTCCCTTTCTAGCTTTTTGAACCTAAATGTTAATTACCTATATTACTGGTACTTTTTTTATTTATTTTCCCCTTTATCATAGTTTTAATTATTAAATTAAAATTCCAAAACTTTTGGCTTACCTTTTATGATCACTGGAGAATGAGAATTTGATTTAGTCAGACTATGTTGAATACGTTCGTCATTTCTCCATTTTTAACTCCTTGCCTGCTATTGATCACATCCCAGTTGTTAAAGGTAACTAACACTCTGAGGTATATGAGGGAAAAGGATCTTTATTCTCATATTCTCAGTTAAATAATATTTCGCTGACGTAACTACAGGGATGCTTAAGTAACGTCTTTCCGTCGCTGTGCAAAGGCATCTGCATCGTCACTTTTTCCAACACTGAGGTAAGAATGACCGCTTGTTTATGGAAGCATAATTCTTTGCGCTTTTGACATGAGCTACAAATTAATTTAGTCGATTTGTCAAATAGATGCTACCAATAGTTCTGTGTTAGGGGGAGAAAATTAACTTCCTTTTGTTGTTATTATTCTGTAGGAGACTCGCGAACCATCGTTCAGTTGCTCTTTGAGCAGTTCTGCAACACATTTCTGTAATCGCCACATATGCATTTTTAAGAATGAGGACAAATGCTGAGTGGCCACAGTATATCTACTCATAGAAAATGCAAAACAAAATCAAGCTAGCTCAAAAGTTAGCTAGCTTACCGTTGGTTAAATATATAAATAATAATAATATGGCTGTATATCGTGTTTGCTTATTAACAATTTCATGTAAAGCTAAAAGCAGTAACTTTCGCGTTAACACTTTCATGTCGTAACTTGCGATTTATAAGCCAAATATAAAAGAGAAACGAATTAAAACGACAGCGTTCACTTACATTTTTTCCTCGCGACAGTAGTAAGCGCAGAAAAATGACGTAAGCAGTTTGAACCAATCAGCACTCTGTACGCGCCTCACACATGCAGAAACATCCGTTAACTTTGTGAAATTAATTCTCTAAATTTAGACTAGCAGGATTTATTTTTCGGAATAATACTTGTTTCCCATAGCTGGTTTCACTTCTTTTTATTACTCTTTGAAATACTTTCTGTAATTTGAGTTAACGTTTAAACGTTAACTCTAAATTTGACCGGGGAAGGATCACTGCAGCAGAACTCTTGCGGGAAGGACGTTGCCTGAAAGGTTAGACTCAGGGAAAAAGCACACATTTATATAACCCCGGCTCTAACTGACGAATCACGCTGCCTTTCATCTGAACCGCATTAGAGATCAGCCGTAGTCTCATATGAGTGAAAAACGTCTCTCTAAGCTACATAAAAGGTTTGGACTGATTGAACAACTAACGGAAGGGGACAAGTTTGCTCTTCCACTTAAAGAGCCTGCTTTGAGATGAAGTCTGCAGATAATGTACCAGAAGAAACCAGGAAACCTTCAGGCAATGGATTTACTCTTGGACTGACTGTGCTCTGTGCTGCCATTGGAGGAACCTTTCAGTACGGCTACAACATCTCCATCATCAACGCTCCTACCAGCTACATCCAAAAGTTTATTAATGACACCTACATGGAACGCTGGGGTACAGGCTTGGATATCCCTAAGGTGACCCTGGTGTGGACCCTGATAGTATCAGCCTTTTCTCTTGGTGGCCTCCTTGGGGCCCTGCTGGCAGGCCCTATGTCAGTTCGCTTTGGGAGGAAAAAGTCTCTGCTTTTGAACAATTCCTTCATGTTTGCTGCTGCTGTGTTGGTGCTAACATGCCGGGTGGCAAAATCATTTGAGATGATCATCATTGCTCGCGTTCTGGTGGGGATGAACTCAGGTGTCAGCATGAATGTCCAGCCCATGTATTTTGGAGAGAGTGCCCCCAAACACCTCAGAGGTGCTGTGGCGTTTTCCTCTGCTGTCTTTACTGCATTCGGGATCTTTTTGGGTCAGGTTGTGGGACTTACTGAGCTTTTGGGTAGTGAGCCTCTTTGGCCCTACTTACTGGCTAGTAATGCTTTGCCAGCACTGTTCCAGCTCCTTACCCTTCCCTGGTTCCCCGAAAGCCCCAGGTACCTACTCATCGACAAGGGAGACAGGGAAGCATGTCTCCAGGCTCTTGGAAGACTCCGTGGCGGGGAGGCTCCCGTTTTGGAGATGGAAGAGTTGCTTCAGGAGCAGCAAATGTCTGCAGCCATAAATTCTGGAGCTACATCTTCTGCTAAGACGCCCTGGGCCCTGTTTAAGGATCGTAATTTACGATCACAACTCAAAACAGTCATGGCCGCCAGCAGCGCCATGATGCTCTGTGGAAACGACTCCATCTACTTCTATGCTTCCTACATCTTTCAGGAAGCAGGGATCCCACCAGAGAAAATTCAGTACGTCACCATTGGGACGGGGGCATCTGAGCTAACAGCTTCCATTCTGAGTAACCTCCTGATTGAACGCGTGGGTCGCCGGTACCTTCTCATCGGGGGTTACAGTCTCATGTCTTGTTGGTCTATAGTTTTTACTGTAGCTCTTTCACTCCAGAGCCGCAAAGTGACAGGGATGGCTTACCTCAGCATGGTGTGCGTTTTCGCTTACATCCTCAGCTTTGGCCTGGGCCCAGCCGGAGTGACGGGGATCTTACCAGCTGAGATCTTTGATCAGACAGCTCGTCCAGCGGCCTACATGATCGCCGGCTCTCTAATGTGGATTAGCCTGCTCCTAATGGGAATGCTGTTACCTTTCATCGTCAACGGCCTGGGAAACCTCTGCTTTCTCCCTTTCCTCTGTGTTTGTTTGGTATCTGCTGTGTTTCTGGGGCTCACCTTGCCAGAGACAAAGGGCAAGACGCTGGCTCAGATTACAGCAGCGTTTGATAAGAAGAACCAAGGGAAAATGAATGAAGTACCAGACTTAATGACAGAGCATGATCCCCTGAATGATCGTTACCAGTTGGGTAAAATCTGCTCATTTACTTCCTCAACGCATGATCCTGACCTTGACCATAAAGCTGCTGAATGAAATTTGACCTGTGGGATTATAACAAGCCGTGCCTTTTGAGCTTATCTTCAGGTTTTAATTGACTTCTGTGCAGATTAAATCCTGTGTGTTATTTATGAGATGTGATCCCCTTAATATTGACTGTTCAAATCTGTTCTTAATTTACAATTTGGTCTAGGCCTTTAATCCTACCCAACACACATTTTGTGTTTATTTATTGCAAACCTATATAAAGCTTCTAAAATGTCTTTTAGATCGTCATTGAGAGTGATTGTGCTGAACCCTTTTGTAGGGTCCCTATGCCAAAGAAGTCGTCCTCTCTCATATTTATGCAGAAATCTCAAGCTCCTGCCAAAAACTGGCATGTGTTTGCAGTAGTTTGGGCAATCATTTGAACAGCATGTGCTCTAGGGATTAACTTCTCTAGTTCAACACTTGTGAGCTGCTAGATAACAGTTTGTGTTTACTGTGCAATCTGATGCTGTTATTTATTTATTTATTTTTTTATCTATCCAGCTCAGTGAACCATGCATGTTTGTTTTCCTATTTGATGACCTTTCTGGGAACGCAGACTGTGTGTAATTCTGTTTTTTTTTTTTTTTCTCTCTCTTTCTCTCATTTATGTTTATGTTTATGCAGCAACTGGACTGCATCTAGAATTTAACTATATTAGTTAGTCCCCTCCAGACTTCTGTGTGCACCAGGGCTTCAACTACATGAGTGTAGCTCTGCAGAATGGCCAGTAGATGTAGCCATTGTGTCTGCCACAGTTTGTGCAGTGACAAACAAGGCAGCGCGTCATGAAAATGAATCACACAGTCAAGGTTAACACTTTTAAATTCACCAGCTTTTAAACTCAACGCAGCCCTTCTGAGCCTTCTGCGAACCATCTGTCGCAGCGTCTGTATGTTCTTTAATCACCCTGCGATGCTTGATCGTGTGCTGGAATGAATCCTAAATGCAGACGTCAGGTCTGTTCTTGCACTGTTGTAACGTGTAGCATGTGCTGCACACTTACTGAATGACACTGTCACACTTTTCTTTGCCTAAAAATATTATTACTATTTATATTTAAATCAAAATACAACTGTGTGTACAACAAAATAAAGGAAAAAAAGTGGTGACCCGCATTCTCGTCATGTTTGTGATTTGGTTAGTGAGATTTATTCTGCTTGCTGTTTAAATTGTGTTTAATCACCTAGCTGTGGCTCCCTTCACTCCTGCGCACTTTAATTCAAGTACTTCTGCCCACTCTTATTAAAGTGGATGGCATAACACTGTTTATTTATGGAAACAAGAGCTGTGTGAGAACATCTCACTCTCCAGTGGGGTAAGGTGTGCATTTTCATTTGTCTTTATTACACCATCCAGCTGACAGAAAAAGTCAACATCGATTTAAGTGCATCCAGTGTCAAGTAGCATTTGTGAGTGCAAGGAAGAATGTTTTTATAACCCCGACAGCTAATGGGTATTTCTTCTCTCCGTGGCGTTCAGTTCAGCCTACAGAATCAGCCTTTTCCAGTGAAGCAAACTACACAGCTAAAAGTGACTTTGTGTTAAAGAGGTAGAGAGTTCAGATATAAAAGCAAAACATAAGAGTTTTTCTGCCAGCAAACCCAGCCAGCACTGAGAGATTAGTCCTTAAAGAAGGACTGGACAAGTACAGAAGCGCTCTCCAGCGCACTCATCAGAAGCAGTTCATCTGTAAACGCGCTGCTGTGCTTTGGGAGATGGCTAATGATTTCAGGCCTCAGGCTAGAAGAACCTCAGCGGCTTCACATACTATAGAGCAAATTGCTAAGGCACTCGTAATACTTACCAGGAGACAGAATGACTGACATTTACTGCGTCTGCCATTTTTCCAGTTATGATTTGGCTGAGTTTCTGGTGAAGGGACGATCCAAAAGATGTTACATTTTGTTGCAGTTAGGTGCAAAGATGAGTAGCATTATGTTAAAGATAAAGGCAGGAAATGGTTTGCTTACATTTACATGCTGGAAATGAGTTTTTGTTTTTAAAATAATAGATTTAAACAGAATGGCTGGATCGGTTTGAGCTGATAGGAAGGCGACAGTAACTCAAACCACTCGTTTCAAATAAGGTATGTAAGCATCTCTGAATGCACAGCATGTCAAGCTTTTAAGCAGATGCGCTACAGCAGCAGAAGACCACATCGGGGGCTGTAGCCCATCTGTGAGCTAACAGAATGAAAAGTGAGGCTACATTCACACTGGCTCACCAAGAGAGGCCCTGTGTGAGGTCCTGGCCAGGTTTCTCTTGGAAATGAGAGTTAAATCACAATGAAATAAATAAAGGTTAATAAACAAATAAATAAAAACTTGACAAAAGAGGATTGGGAATGTGTCTGTTGGAAGTGTGCACTGATGAGTCCTGATTTGTGCTCTAACATAGGTACAGGTAGGGTCAGAATTTGGCATAAACAACATGAAAGCATAGACCCATCCTGTCTTGCATCAGCAGTTCAGGCTGGCTGTGTTGGTGTAATGAAGAATTTAGTCAGTCCTGAAAGCAAAAGTCGCTAACCCCGTACTACAGTGGCAGCTGACTGTATAAAATAAGATGTTGTTATTGTCACTATATACAGTGATAGATTGAAATTTCAGTACATACACCAGTCCTAAACAACACAACATAAAGAAAACAGACCAAGGCAGGGTGAGATAAGATGCTGTGAGTGCAAGTCCAAGGTCAAGTGCTGCACCGACTGACACAATATTGCACACATAATGGTGTTAAGCTGTAAAGAACGCTGAGTGTTTATCAAGGGTCTGGATCTGTTTCTGTACGTTAATAATTGACCTATACCGCTTCCTTGGGGGCAAAAGGTCGAAAAGATGATGACTGGGGTGAGAAATAGACATTATGATGTTCTCTGGAGAGGAAGCAGATGTCAGCAATGTCCCCGAGTGAAGGAAGAGGGCAGCCGATGATCCTTTGCGCTGACTTTATGACCCTCTGTAGGGCATTTTTAATCAGCTGCTGAACAGCCTGAATACTACACTGAGAGACAGTGAAAAAATGCACTCTGTCACACAGTGGTGGAAAATAATCGCCAACTTCACACACGGGTTGTTCTTTTTTTAGGAGTCACAGATGTTCATGTGACTTTTGTATAGTAGCAGTGGTTTATCAGATACGTGGCAACCCAGAAATTTAAAGCTGTGGACTATTTCTACACAGTCTCCATTATTGAAAATGGGAGAGTGGTCAGGTCCTGCAGTCCAGGATTGCTTCTTTTGTTTTCTTTGTCTTTAATCAGTGGGCCAGTTTTGGGACCTTGTCGTGGTATGTACTGCCTAAGATGAGGCCAAACATTGTGTCATCTGCCATCTTTATTATGGAACTGGAAGTGTGGGAGGACCAGTGTTGGGAAGGTTACTTTTAAAATGTATTCCATTACAGATTACAGAATACATGCCCCAAAATGTATTCTGTAACGTATTCCGTTACGTTACTCAATGAGAGTAACGTATTCTGAATACTTTGGATTACTTAATATATTATCATGCTGCTTACAACTACGTGAATGTACTATTGCTGTGATTTATTACTGTTACTGAAGGTCCGCGGCTCCGAACCGTAGTAAAGGGACCTCTGGCTAATACGGTGGGTTCTGTGTCGGGCTCGTAGCCGAAAACTAGCTTTACTTTGTTGTCTGGGTCAACTTTGCTTGCGTGAGACAGAGAGAGGCGTTGAAAGGCTGCTCCAAAGTAACTTATTGTTTTTGGAGGAAAACACGAACACGGTGTACAGTCGAGTCTTAATAGCTTACTTACAACTGGGCTCGTCAGGCACTCTTCTTGGCTGCAGTGGTTATTATTATATTTACATGCTTCCAGCTCCCGTTTTTGCTCGATGACAGCTCGTACTTTTCCTTTTTCTCCCTCCCTCGCTCACAGACACATAATGTGTATGGCAGTCCATTCTCACTGCAGCACGGACTACACTGCCTATGATGCTACATTCTTTAGAGCTATACTGGTAGCATTCTGCCTATTAGCTTAGCACAACAACAACAAAAAGGCCTCTCTCACCCAGGAAACACGCAGAGAGAGAGCGTCACCCTGTAACCATGGCAACCGTAACGCTGCCGCCTGGAACAACAGAACGTAGCTGTCAAACAAAACCCAAACAGTCCTGACCCGCCACAATATGAAACAGGAAAGTACCGCCGTGTAATCCATTTATTTCAACAAAGTAACTGTATTCTAAATACCACCTTTTTAAACGGTAACTGTAACGGAATACAGTTACTCATATTTTGTATTTTAAATACGTAACGGCGGTACATGTATTCTGTTACTCCCCAACACTGGGGAGGACATACGTATGCACGTCATGTGTGTAGTGTGAGCAAGCAATGGGCTCAGCACATAGCCCTGTGGGACGCCACTGCTGAGTGAGAAGGTGGAGGAGAGGTTAAGGCCCACCCTGACATCCTGAGGACAATTCGTAAGGAAATTACTGTTTGGTATATCTGGGATGATCGTACTGAAAGCAGAGCTGTAATCATTGAAACCTTTTTGACCTGTGAGCAAATTTGTCAGGGTCAAAGGTAAGAGGGAGGCTACCTTTTAACAAGGCTGAATATTATTTTCTCAAGGCACTTGGTAACAATGGGAGTGAGAGCAACATCTCTGAAATCTCTAAAAGTTTCAGCAGCAGGCTTCTTCAGGACTGGGACAATAATTGAGGACAAATATCATTATACATAGTTCACCTGTAAAAGACTGCAGGTGCTAAACTTCCTTGCCTGCAGTCTAGACCTGTCACGCAGTGAAAACATGACAAAGGATGTCCTGAACTCCTTTGGATGTCCTGAACTCCTAAACACACAAACTCATTCTCAAAAGTAATCCAAGCAGTTTGTCACATCAGCTCACAAAGTGTCGATGAAAGACAAGGTCACGCACCACAGAGGCAAACATGACTCTGTTCTTGGCAACAAATTTAAAATGAGCCTACACATCTCAACATTTTCTACATTTAATACATTCTTCACTGAAAAGCTTTACTGACTTGGAAAACCTCTCAACTGTAGAAAGCAGCTTGTAAGCAGTATGACATTAGCCAAGTCCATTTTTTAAGTGGATGAATGGTTTTTCCATAATCTCGACATGTCACACGCGACAGGCAGCTTGATCTGAAGTTTATAAATGGACCAGGAACAGAATGAACATAACTTTCATGTATTCAGAGTACACCTGTCTTTGCTTTGATCTCTACCCAGTGGCGTCTTTGGTTTGAGCGGGTTTAGTGAAGCACAAATGTGAACAACAATGAGGGCTAGAGTGTCTTTCAGCTCGCTCCATTTGTTTGCATCTTCCTCCTCATCTGGAGAGTGCACGTTTCCTTTGGCAACCAGAAGTAGAGTGCTTAAACAGTGGGGGAGTTAACAGCCTTACCTTTAAATGGACTTCCTGTTTGTTACTATGAAGACATTAGAAGATGTTGCCAGCAGTGTTGGGTAAGTTACTTTAAAATAGTAACTTAGTTACATTACTAGTTACTTCTATCAAAAGTAACTCAGTTACTTCAAGTTACTCGTTACTTTCAAAGTAACTAGTTACTAGGGAAAGTAACTTTGGTTTTACTCAGAATTCTCTTGTTAATGTGTTGCTTCCATAACTTTGCCAGTCTTCTAGCTTGTTTACTTGCCACAAGTGCACTGTGCCACCTACCAATAGAAAGGAAAAGATAATGTGCATATTTCCACGAGAGAAATCCCACACCTGGACCGTCATTGACCGCTGCCATGATTCTAGCCCAGCGTCATGTGCGCCTTTTACATCCAACACAAAAACTGCAGTCGTGGTGCTTTCGATTGTACTCAGAACTCTGAAATTCTGCCTTCTGAATAGGAAGATGTAGGTAACACCAGACTGAAGATGGGCTGCATACAGGGCTGGACTGGGACAAAAAATTGGCCCGGGCATTTTGACTAGAGACTGGCCCACCATTATAGGAAAAATCATAAAGCCTTTGAATGAAAACAAACGCTGTTGTGACAGTGATGTACACTGTTTTGATGGTATATATGTATCAATCTATCAATCGTTTGTTGTAAGATTCAGATAATTATTTTTTAAAAGCGAGACATTTTAAATGAGAATAAGAAAGAAAAGTATTTCTTTGTGCCCACCTCTCCCTGTTAATGCCCTACCTGGCCCCCCCTGGCAAAACTTTGCTAATTCACCTGCACAGTTACCAGCTGTCAGCTACATAAAAAAGGATCCTGGGGTTATCTGTCTCTCAGAAACAGTTCATAACTTCCCTTCAACTCATTTATGTCACCTAAAAGGTAAACCTGTTTCTCCATCACCTGTTGAGCTCTGATGATTCAGTAAGGACGTCTCCTGGTTTCATCTTCATGTTTCCCTCTCACCAGATAAACAAACTGACATCATGACCAGCAGCTTTTTTGCAGCTGTGGCTTCAGCAAACATCAGCTGATACTAGAAATTAATATTAAATAAATTCTAACAACAGCTGATCAAGCTTAAACGTGCCGCTGTTGTTTAACGCGACATCGGCTGGTTTCTTCTTTCTGGCGCAAAGTGGGCGATAAACGAACAAGAGAGGCGATCAGCTGATCATTGATCAGTTTAATGATTGAAGTAGAAACGGGAGAGGGAGGGGGAGAATGAAAGAAGAAGAGGCAGCTGTGCAGCAAAGACACAGAATAACTCCAGCTTTGTGCCTTTTTCATTGTAGCTGAATTACGGGACAAACTGTTCGTTTTCACCTCAATAAGAAACGCGTAATATTTTCTCTGCATACCAGACGGGACGGTTGGCAACTCTAATAACTTATGAACAAAATAAAGTTCAACATCATTAACTTCATAGCACCCACCCAGCTGTATAGAAACTCCGTCATGCTAGCTAGTACGCAGTACGAAAAAAGTCAGAATAACGAAAATAAACTCCACCTAAACTTGGTTTATATCTGACCCAGATAGACTGCAGGCCATAACTTCTTACCTGAAGTTCAGTTCACACTTGGACCGGCGGCCGCCTCGGGTCTCTTTTCCTTCTGCGTCCCCTTTCTCTCATCCACCTGCTGCCTCCACCACTTGCTAATGTTACAGAATCTGTGGAAGCTCCGCGATAGCCACCACACGAAGTAACGAGTAACGACCCTATCTAAATCCCAGTAACGACTAACGCGTTCCTGATTTTGGCATAATAACTAGTTACCGTGCTCGTTACCACAATAATAACGTAGTTACTGTAACGCGTTACTTAATAACGCGTTAGTCCCAACACTGGTTGCCAGGCACCTGAGACAGTAGGAAATTGGGCAGTGATAAGATTTCTGAAACAAAAAGCAATGCTACCCCCCACCTACAGAGTGTATCCACCTACACACGTGTACGATGGACAAGAATAATTCAAAGGAAAACAGCTGTGTAAGAGTTGTAGCCTCTGTGTGCGTACGTCGCAACAACACAGGCTCATGATATTATTAGGAAGCAGACAGCGGCTCACGATGGGAACCACGTCATTATCCCTGTTGTCTTTCATGCCAGCTGGCTTCTACCTCCAGTGTGAGCAGATAGCACCAAGAGATTGTGTCATTATTACATTGGGAAAGGCGAACACAGAGGAAGCAGTGTTATTAAACACCCAATAAAGTGGTGTTAGACTGTCAGCCTTTTATCATAAAGCCTTTTTGCACCTTATATGTAATGGATATGCTTTAGTTTATTACATTTCGATTGTTTCTAAGGGCGTGTTACTAGTTTGATACTGGATAGACCGAGATCAAAAAGGTGAGATTTAGTCATTTGTAGCAATCAATCCACTGAGTTCTCAGCAGGCTCTGCAGTTGCCCATTATTTTGGTTTTATGATATGTTTTATGGCCCTTTTAGTTCCCTCTCAATGCATTATCCACCTTCACTTACAGATCATCAACCAAAAAAATCAACAAGACTTTTGCTACGGATATGCAATGTTGACATTTAAGTTAATAATTACAACTCCAAATGCATACCAGTGTTGTTTTGAGTATGTATACCAGGCCTGTTTTCAAGAAACAAGTTGATCAAGTTCTTTCCTCACAGTTTAAAGAAAGCAAGTGAGCATAGCTTTAAATCATATTAAATACTTTACCCACCAAGATAACATGTTGGGCTAATTATGTTTGTGAAAAGATTAGCAGCCATGGCTTTGTGCTTCTGTTGGTCTGATTGCCTGTCGGGGTAATTATGGATAGACTTGAATCTTATGGAAAGCATGGGCATAGCTACCATGAGGTCATTACACTCAAAGCCTCAATTTTGGGATTTTGGCTGCTGCCTAATAAAATGTGCAACATTTATTCACAATAATATAAGAACCATTTATTCCTGGGTGTTTGTTGTTGCACTAAGGGGAGGTTGGCTCTTGAGTTACTGCATTTATATAGGAAGGGGTTCATTTACTCAGATGCCCCACTGATGAAGCACACCAGTTTTTGGCAGTTTTCTTTAGCAGGTATGTCAGCAGTGACAAGTTGCAGCATATAAAGAGTACCAAATGTTGTGACTGCTAAATAATAAAGAAGAAGCAGATGCAAAGAGGTTTGGACTTGTGACTGTACCAGCTTCCTGTGAAGCTGTTACAACTTCTATGCTAGTTTGAAAAAGACTTTCAAAACTAGATTCACTTATAGAAAAAATGTCTCAGTTTTACTAGAGTAAAAATAAGATGGCAACCTCCTTCTGACTAGTGAAAAACAAGTGGTTGACCGACTGCAAGTAGTAAACTGATCACCCAGAGGCAGAACATGCAACACTTTCAATCCCTGGGTGACCACTTTTGATCACAAGGCGTTTACAGAGGGTGCCTGGTGCAAGGCAACCTGTCTCCAAACAGTTGCGGTCTGACTCAAGCTGACTGCAATCACTCTCACACAGACTGTTTAAAAACAACTGCCATCTAATTTATAAATGCACAAATTTTGCCAACATGTAGAAATCAGTCTGAGTAAGTCTGCGCTGATGAGCGCAGCTCGTCTGTGATGCATCTCTTTGCAATAGAAAACTCCACCTTACTGGTGGTATTCTGGTTATATTACTTATTCCTGTTTTGATGCATCAAAGTCACTTTGAAGATGACTACTGCAAGTGGTCACAGACCTGGTCCCCATCATCTGAGCAACATTTTCAGAGGCACACACTTGTCATGCCACGGTCTCCAGCCATTGGTTTCCCTAGTGTGACTGTACCATTAGCATTAGCCACTGCTGTGGCTCTGACTGTTTCTCTAAGGTGATATGACAGTCACAGTATCTCAATCCCCTTAAGCCAGGGTTGTCCAACTCCAGGTCTCAAGGGGCCGGTGTCCTGCAGGTTTTAGATAGCACCCTGGATCAACACACCTGAATCAAATGATTCATTCATTACCAGGCCTCTGGAGAACTTCAAGACATGTTGAGGAGGTAATTTAGCCATTTAAATCAGCTGTGTTGGATCGAGGATGCATTGAAAAACCGGCAGGACACCGGCCCTTGAGGCCTGGACACCCTTGCCTTAAGCATACACAGATGCACAGTACCTATTTCAGACAGGCAGTGCGAACATGTATGTCTAAAATGGCCATTTCAAGGGCAGCAAAGTGGCCCAGTGGTTAGCTGTCTTGCCTCACAGAGAAAATGTTGTGAGTTCTAATCATCTGGATGGGAGTTCTCTCCGGGTGCTCCGGTTTCCTCCCGCAGTCCAAAGACATGCAGTTAGTGGGGCTAGGTTAACTGGTGATTCTAAATTGCCCATAGGTTTGAATTTGAGTGTGAAAGGTTGTCTATCTTTCTGTGATAGACTAGCGACCTGTCCACCCCGCCTCTCGGCCTGTGGCAATTGGGATAAAGGGAAGGGAAGGGGAAGGAAGTCAAATTTTATGTAGGACAACAACAGGCAAACCCATGTGCGGGCAGATTGTAAAATAGCAGACAGCAGTGTTGGGTAAGTTACTTTAAAATAGTAACTTAGCTACATTACTAGTTACTTCTATCAAAAGTAACTCAGTTACTTCAAGTTACTCGTTACTTTCAAAGTAACTAGTTACTAGGGAAAGTAACTTTGGTTTTACTCAGAATTCTCTTGTTAATGTGTTGCTTCCATAACTTTGCCAGTCTTCTAGCTTGCTTACTTGCCACAAGTGCACTGTGCCACCTACCAATAGAAAGGAAAAGATAATGTGCATATTTCCACGAGAGAAATCCCACGCCTGGACCATCATTGACTGCCGCCATGATTCTAGCCTACGTCACAGCGTCATGTGCACCTTTTACATCCAACATGAAAACTGCAGTCGTGGTGCTTTGATTGTACTCAGAACTCGGAAATTCTGCCTTCTGAATAGGAAGATGTAGGTAACACCAGACTGCAGATGAGCTGCATACAGGGCTGGACAGGGACAAAAAATCGTCCCGGGCATTTTGACTAGAGACCGGCCCACCATTATAGGAAAAATCATAAAGCCTTTGAATGAAAACAAACGCTGTTGTGACAGTGATGTACACTGTTTTGATGGTATATATGCATCAATCTATCAATCGTTTGTTGTAAGATTCAGATAATTATTTTTTAAAAGCTAGACATTTTAAATGAGAATAAGAAAGAAAAGTATTTCTTTGTGCCCCCCTCTCCCTGTTAATGCCCTACCTGGCCCCCCTGGCAAAACTTTGCTAGATCCACACCTGCACAGTTACCAGCTGTCAGCTACCTAAAAAGGATCCTGGGGTTATCTGTCTCTCAGAAACAGTTCATAACTTCCCTTCAACTCATTCATGTCACCTAAAAGGTAAACCTGTTTCTCCATCACCTGTTCAGCTCTGATGATTCAGTAAGGACATCTCCTGGTTTCATCTTCATGTTTCCCTCTCACCAGATAACCAAACCGATATCATGACCAGCAGCTTTTGCAGCAGCTGTGGCTCCAGCAAACATCAGCTGATACTAGAAATTAATATTAAATAAATTCTAACAACAGCTGATCAAGCTTAAACGTGCTGCTGTTGTTTAACGTGACATCGGCTGGTTTCCTCTTTCTGGCGCAAAGTGGGCGATAAACAAACACGAGAGCCGATCAGCTGATCATTGATCAGTTTTCATGATTGAAGTAGAAACGGGAGAGGGAGGGGGGAGAATGAAAGAAGAAGAGGCAGCTGTGCAGCAAAGACACAGAATAACTCCAGCTTTGTGCATTTTTCATTGTAGCTGAATTACGGGACAAACTGTTCCTTTTCACCTCAATAAGAAACGCGTAATATTTTCTCTGAATACCAGACGGGACGGTTGGCAACTCTAATAACTTATGAACAAAATAAAGTTCAACATTAACTTCATAGCACCCACCCAGCTGTATAGAAACTTCGTCATGCTAGCTAGTACGCAGTACGGAAAAAGTCAGAATAACGAAAATAAACTCCACCTAAACTTGGTTTATATCTGACCCAGATAGACTGCAGGCCATAACTTCTTACCTGTAGTTCAGTTCACACTTGGACTGGCGGCCGCCTCGTTCCGCCGCGTTCCTGATTTTGGCATAATAACTAGTTACCGTGCTCGTTACCACAATAATAACGTAGTTACTGTAACGCGTTACTTAATAACGCGTTAGTCCCAACACTGGTTGGGACTAACGCGTTATTAAGTAACGCGTTACAGTAACTACGTTATTATTGTGGTAACGAGCACGGTAACTAGTTATTATGCCAAAATCAGGAACGCGTTAGTCGTTACTGGGATTTAGATAGGGTCGTTACTCGTTACTTCGTGTGGTGGCTATCGCGGAGCTTCCACAGATTCTGTAACATTAGCAAGTGGTGGAGGCAGCAGGTGGATGAGGGAAAGGGGACACAGAAGGAAAAGAGACCCGAGGCGGCCGCCAGTCCAAGTGTGAACTGAACTACAGGTAAGAAGTTATGACCTGCAGTCTATCTGGGTCAGATATAAACCAAGTTTAGGTGGAGTTTATTTTCGTTATTCTGACTTTTTCCGTACTGCGTACTAGCTAGCATGACGAAGTTTCTATACAGCTGGGTGGGTGCTATGAAGTTAATGTTGAACTTTATTTTGTTCATAAGTTATTAGAGTTGCCAACCGTCCCGTCTGGTATTCCAGAGAAAATATTACGCGTTTCTTATTGAGGTGAAAAGGAACAGTTTGTCCCGTAATTCAGCTACAATGAAAAAGGCACAAAGCTGGAGTTATTCTGTGTCTTTGCTGCACAGCTGCCTCTTCTTCTTTCATTCTCCCCCCTCCCTCTCCCGTTTCTACTTCAATCATGAAAACTGATCAATGATCAGCTGATCGGCTCTCTTGTTCGTTTATCGCCCACTTTGCGCCAGAAAGAGGAAACCAGCCGATGTCACGTTAAACAACAGCAGCACGTTTAAGCTTGATCAGCAGTTGTTAGAATTTATTTAATATTAATTTCTAGTATCAGTTGATGTTTGCTGGAGCCACAGCTGCTGCAAAAGCTGCTGGTCATGATATCGGTTTGGTTATCTGGTGAGAGGGAAACATGAAGATGAAACCAGGAGATGTCCTTACTGAATCATCAGAGCTGAACAGGTGATGGAGAAACAGGTTTACCTTTTAGGTGACATGAATGAGTTGAAGGGAAGTTATGAACTGTTTCTGAGAGACAGATAACCCCAGGATCCTTTTTAGGTAGCTGACAGCTGGTAACTGTGCAGGTGTGGATCTAGCAAAGTTTTGCCAGGGGGGCCAGGTAGGGCATTAACAGGGAGAGGGGGGCACAAAGAAATACTTTTCTTTCTTATTCTCATTTAAAATGTCTAGCTTTTAAAAAATAATTATCTGAATCTTACAACAAACGATTGATAGATTGATGCATATATACCATCAAAACAGTGAACATCACTGTCACAACAGCGTTCGTTTTCATTCAAAGGCTTTATGATTTTTCCTATAATGGTGGGCCGGTCTCTAGTCAAAATGCCCGGGACGATTTTTTGTCCCTGTCCAGCCCTGTATGCAGCTCATCTGCAGTCTGGTGTTACCTACATCTTCCTATTCAGAAGGCAGAATTTCCGAGTTCTGAGTACAATCAAAGCACCACGACTGCAGTTTTCATGTTGGATGTAAAAGGTGCACATGACGCTGTGACGTAGGCTAGAATCATGGCAGCAGTCAATGATGGTCCAGGCGTGGGATTTCTCTCGTGGAAATATGCACATTATCTTTTCCTTTCTATTGGTAGGTGGCACAGTGCACTTGTGGCAAGTAAGCAAGCTAGAAGACTGGCAAAGTTATGGAAGCAACACATTAACAAGAGAATTCTGAGTAAAACCAAAGTTACTTTCCCTAGTAACTAGTTACTTTGAAAGTAACGAGTAACTTGAAGTAACTGAGTTACTTTTGATAGAAGTAACTAGTAATGTAACTAAGTTACTATTTTAAAGTAACTTACCCAACACTGGTCCCAACACTGGCAGACAGACCACACCAATGGTATAAAAATCACTGGCAGAAGGGAAAAGACCCAGAGGCAGCCAGCAGGCATGGAAAAGCCACAAACGGTGGCTGTGCTGATGGCTAAGAGCCTAAAGGCTGAGCATGCAGGAGCTGGAGACAGACACCACAGTCAGAGTAGATGAAACTGGAAAAAGAGAAGCTAATCCAGGCAAGCTGGCAAAAAGTGAGAAAGAAAACCCCCTGGTTATAACATGGACTATGATCCGGCCAACACAGCAGGCTGAGCCGCTTACAGATTAGCTGCAGCTGCTTAAGCTCTACTTTGAATTCAACACACCTGTCTCAGCTCCTGCAAATAGCAAATTTAGCCACTGTCAGAGTGGCAGCAGGTCAAACTGACCAATAATTAATTAACTAAGCCGAATCACTGTTTGTCTGAGACTGCTTCAGTGTCAAGCCAGCGGGAAAACTTTGGTGCTGCATGAAATTGCCAAAGAAAGCGTTTTGATTTGTTATCACTGTACTGCTATTGTAGTATTTTTGTGAAAAATATAGTGTGCATTTTAGGGAAAAATCTTTATTTAACCAGATCACTCATTCACCAATGGATGTATTGATCTCTGACAAGATGAAAGTAGAGGAACACAGAAGATAAAAGAAAAATAATGATGGTGAATGACAACAAAATTATAAAAAGAAGCTTAAACGACACCTGTAGCTAAATGCCACAGTGAATAAAAGGCTAACCAATGCATATGCATGACTGATATACCCACGGGAGGCCCAGCGATTATTAAATGATATAAATGATGCTCTTCAGCCTGAGAGAAGGCAGTTATAACAGGTGTCTAGCTCCTACATTATCCCCACCGCCTCTCGCACGTCCCTCTGGATATCATGACAGGGTGATGGAGAGAAATCACATCATCTCTCTCCTTCATCACCCACCACTAGGAGGGAATGCATTTAGCAGCGAATGAGAGCCATTGCAAACATAATGAGGCAGCTGGCGAGTACTCTAACAGCAGATTTTCATCCAATTTGGGCATAGCTGTCATTAGCTGAATATAATGGAGAGTCGGCCCATATGCTTAGAGTGCAAGAGGTGTTTGATGATGCTGCTTATATGTTTGCATCAGTGCTTTGATATTTGTAAATATTTTGCATTTATACATGCTATCATATGATTAATGTTTCAGGGGAGAAAAGCTGTCAGTTGTTGCTTTTGATTATTAAAAGCGCTTTTAGTGCTCAATTAGAGTATAACATGTACTGGTACATTAAAAAAACACATTGTGTGTTTGTATATATATATATATGTTCCTAACGAGATGACCAACGGTGTTCTGGGCGATCTCTTCCTAAATCTGGATCAGTGCATCACTGAGCTCCTGGACAGTCTGAGGTGCATGTCAGATGAACTGAGGTATCCCAGAGATGTTCTATTGGATTTAGTTAGGCCCTCCAATAGCTGCCTGCATACTCTCACCACATGAAGCTGGGCATAGTTGTGTGCCAGGAGGAACCCAGGAGTAGATCCAAGGATTTTATCTCGATACCTAATGGAGCTCAGGATGCCGTTGCCTAAGCCTGTCCCTCCACGACTCCCTAGACCATCACTGACCTACCACCAAACTGGTCATGCTGAACAATGCTACATGCTTCTCCAGACCCTTTCATGTCATGCTCAGGGTGAACCTGCTCTCATCTGTAAAAAGCACAGGGCGCAGCGTTAACTGCATTGGATAAACTCATCAGGAAGGCCAGCTCTGTTCTGGGATGCACCCTGGACCCAGTGCAGGTGGTGGGAGACAGAAGGACTCTGGCCAAAATAACATCTCTGATGGACAGAGTCTCCCACCCCATGCATGTAGATGTTGCTGAACTGCAGAGCTCCTTCAGTGACAGACTGCTACATCCTAGATGCATGAAGGAGCGTTTCCGCAGGTCCTTCCTCTCTGCAGCTGTCAGACTGTACAATCTGAACTGCTCCCAACAAACATAGATGTTTACATCAATGTTGTAACTGCAATAAGTTAGTTAATTAACCAATTCGCACTACAACCTGGTTTGCCTCTTACCTGTAATTATTTTTATTTAATTTAATAACTGTACAGTACTCTCTCTGTTTATAGTAACCATTGTCCTTAATGTAAATATGTAAGAAAAATTGTGTATGTTTCTGTTCCGTGTCCTGTGTACTGTTTGTTTGTATATTTGTCTTTTTGGCTGCTGTTACAACCAAATTTCCCCCTTGTGGGACAATTAAAGGATTATTCTATTCTATTCTATTCTATTAAAAGGGTTCCAAAAACAGCAACAGGACAAATACAATTTAAAGGTCCTTTTCAATGGCTTAGATGTTTTAGTTATGAAACAATTCACCCCATGTACAGCTGTCACAAAGATATTTTTATCATGGCAATATGTGGGGACTAACTCACTGTTGGAGACAGCCTCAAGTGGTCATTTGAGGAAACAGTTTTTAGTACTACTGTACTGACTTAATATTCCAACTTTGCTGCTTGTGCTGTTAACGTGATGTTTATCCACGGGCGCTGGTCTCATGGCTTCCACATGTATGATGATTGTCACATTGTTACACCAATTAAGGCCTCTGTTCTTAAATAAAAACAATCGAAACATTCCAAAACACTAACGAGCCAATCACGACACTGCTAATATTTTTATGAGACAGACACTGTTCTTACTCACAAGCCGTTGAGACCGTGTCCTCAAAGCATCGATGTGTGTATCCTCAAGTTTACCTTGACTCACAATATTTCTGACTGAAGTATCATGAATCTAATCATAAAGCAGCACTGATGACACTCTGGTAAATGCATCATCTACTCTTATCTGTGTCAGCAGAACTACTTACAGCTTCTCTACCAAGGCCAGCAATAATTTTACACTACATCATTTTGTCAGGCTACAGGTTCTGTTTACACCCCAGTTACTGCAGATGTGCTACCTAAGATAGCTTTCCCCAAACACATTAGCTACCCCTTTCCTAAAAAGCTTTTTCTCCTGAAACATAATGAAGTGCATAATAAATACCTTGTTTACAGGACACTCAACAATGTATCTGCCGTAAACATTAAAACATCAGCGAGAGACACTTTTCAACCAGCTCGTGGCGCTAACATTAACATAATTATCTAGAGTACTGTTAATTGAGCTGGAAAATCAGTGGGTGACAGCTAGAAATAGAAGACTGCTTTTGCGCCATCACACTGAAATCCAAGACCCAGTGTTTTGCTGATTTTGAGCGATGAGGTGGATGGAAGGTTGGAAAACTTGACAGTCTTTTGACAGAGGAAGGTTCGTCTTTTTTTTTAAAGTAAATTCTTTGTTCTTCTCTTCTGGCCTAATTAAACACCTGACAATTAATCTCTAGTGAGTCACTAGTGTTAGAACAACCTTACTGCAGACTTACAGCTTTGATAAATAAGGCCACTATTTTGGGGTTTTGCTCATTAGTTATGTACAAAACCCTGGATGTCTGAATATCTGAGCTCCAGTCATTTTTGCACTGCAGCTGCACGGTACTGGCTGATTATTTTCCTTAGGAAGAAAGCTGGAGGGAAGACCCACAATGCAACCTGGGGAACTGCACCACAGGAAATAGTAATCTAATGATCCTTAATTATATTGCCAGTTGATAGTAAAAACTCATTCATGACATGCAGAGATGTGACAGATTCATTTCAATAGTTTCACAAATCAATCAATTAAAAACAAACTCAGCAGGATTGTGGATATATTACTTTATTTTAATATATAATATATATTTCTAAAAAACTATCAAAAAACAACAACAATATCAACAGTAAAATTTTTGAAATAGCAGGACAACCAAGCTAACAAATTAATACAGCTAGCTTGGAGTAACTTGGGGACACAAGCTACACTGAGGAGTGCCCAGGAGTGCTACCCACTGCTCAGTAAATATTTCTCACCGCAAAACAAAATGGTTTTCTTTGAGTCTGTAGTTCCCACATGCGTTACATATGAACTCTCTTCATGTATGCCTTGTTCCAGCAGCCCACTTCTCATCAATATATCCTCAATCCTCAACATCTGACACACAGCTTGTTAATCTAAGCAACATCTAACTTTAGCTATCTCCTGTTCCAAAGACATTGGTGTTGCCAATACACTATCCAGCTGCCCCGCTCACACACCCCAAATGATTTCCAGGTTACCCACTGCCTCCCAGGTGGGGTCACACAGAGAAAGACAAGGCATTGTTCCGGAATAAGTCGGAAGTCAGAAATTTTGAGGTTCCAGTTGGAAATGTTTTGTGTAACATCCCCTCAACTTGGATTTTTCACATGGAAAATTGGAGCAGACCAACATATCTCGAGCTAGCAATCCAAGATGGCGCCACTGAATGGAAACAGTATTAGCAGTACTGTCACTGTTATTATAGCACCACAGAGTCCCTCTCTATGTGGGTAGAGCAAAGAGAGTTATGACATTGCAAAGTAGTACTATGGAGAAACAACCTTTTCCCACTGAACAAACAGGTGTCTGCTGTGTAGGGGCTACAACCACCCACGCAGCACGTATAGGCTACATTGGCAATATGTCACCTCACTGCGCTGGATGGAGTGCAAATTACTGACATTACGTTCCTCTGTAATGCCAACATTGCCATGGTGGAGGGTAGTCACTGGGTCATACTTATGTCACAGGACTTCTGCTTACTTATATAATAAAAATAAAAACAGATTATCAACTCTAAAGAAACCAAAGAAAAAAGTTAATACAATCAATCTAAAATAGCTAACAGCTAATAACAAGACAGAAGCATCTGCGTGGCCACAAGAAAACAGGCGCGCACACATCGTCACAGTATCACGCGGTAACCGTCTGATGACAAAATTTATGTCACTGGTACCCGAGGGGAAACAGTTGGCCTAAACACATTAAATCCATTTTTCACATGACTGAGACCAAAACACCAATATACACTGGAAAATGGGCTACAGGTGCCCCTTACAGTCATTCTCTGATTGGAGAGTCAGGGTTAATAATACATTGAAGAGCAATAGTCAGTTGAGGAAGGATTTCCTTACTGCTTCTTATAACCTATATCTAAAAACACAGTAGATATGTTAACAAAGATAAAAGCTAGGTTTTTGCAAAATAAGGTTAGTTTTGCTCTTGTAATACCTTTTTATATTATGATAAGACTCATTAACCAATGAAAATAACATGTTTGCATTTTGTTTTCTTTGCCTATGAAATTTTATAATGCATGCGATATTTTTATTGGACAATATGAAAGAAGTGTATTGAGATGTAGTTGACATAGCAACTGTAAATTAATTGCTTTAGGCCAGCAAAAAATACTATTTGCTTTGTGCAATCTGCTCTATGGTGGCAAGAAGAAGCAATTCTACCAGATATTGTGCCATTATCACTGAAAACACAATCATTTCCCACTGTTGTTGTTTCCATAACAGAAAATGATCCATGCTTAGTAATAAACAGGATATATGGAGCACATTTATCATTATGTCTACAGCCTCGGTACCACCAGTATTAAAAACCAATGGAAGTCTTTCAGCAGCTCATCTTTTTTCAAACAGCTGCAGTAAAACTTCCTTTCGCTATCTTGGCACTCCCAGCGCTGTAATAAGAAAGGAGTGTAACACAACAGCATATTGTTTTATTTTAGATCTTAGACTTATCTCAAGATTAATGATGTCTTGACTTTCTTTGTTCTTGTTATGAAATCTGTCCTTCCCTAAATGTGTTTGAACTGTAGCTCCAAATCAAGTGCTCTACACTGTAAAATGTAATATTGTGTTTAATTAAAAAGTTTTTATCAATTTGTTATCAGAACTCGATTTAAATAAGTTACCAGTACTTTTTATGCAAAAATGCTGATAAACTCAGTTTATTTGAGTTGTCTTAACTTAGAGAAACTAAGTAAGATGGAAGTTTTGCTTCTCAGTGCATGAGGATGAAAGATGCGTTTTGAAAATGCCACATCACTACCGTCCTCCTCCCTCTCGGATCAGTCCGCATGTTCATGGTGCCAGCATTTGTTATGCAATATGTTGAGCAAACCTGGAGAAGCGTCAGCTCAAGATATTATTGTTTTCATTGCTGTGAATCTTTACCTGATACACTGACTTGGTGAGTAAATGTTTACTCTTATTCAAACTGATTTTATGGCTTCTCTTAGTTTAGCACCAGGTTTATAATCTTCCTAGCTAGTTAGTGTTAGCCTAGCGTTGCTGCTGCCGCTGGGCTCATGTTACTTAAAAATGAACACCACAGCCTTAAAAACCTTACATAAAACTATGTCTGTGAAATTTTCTGTTGATTGTTTGAAATAACAATCAACAGAAAATTGATCAAGGGTAGCTGTGGGTTCACCACCTCCTGCTGAACTCAAACAACCAGTCCAGAGACAGACTCTGATGTAGCATCACTTTCATCGCTCACTCCTGAACTCCTGAACCATAACGAGTGTGGCCTCTCTAAACATCAGTGACTACATACAACAGAAGAAGAGGAGGTCTGTCTCCTGTCGGTGGCCCTGTCACTTGGTGTTCGCTCGCTCGCTCTGTGGTATAGTATCGCTTCCTGTTCCTGCTCAAACACAGTGGTGTTTCTGAGTAGCTTATTTGCTTAGCAGTTTAATTAACAACTTTTAAATACATTCTTTTTTCACAGTATAATCTTCACGTGCTTCATCCGAAGCACACTTTCTGTGTACTCACTACCTAATTTATAGTATTCACTCGCTGTCTCTGTACTGTTTCGCTAGCTTAGCTCGTAGCCGACCCGTTAGCACCATGGCTACTTCACCTGTCCCTTCTGCACTTTCTTGCTCATTGTGTCAGATGTTTAGTTACTCCTCGGCCTCCTTTAGCAGTAATGATATCTGTAACAAATGTAGCATATTTGCAGCTCTGGAGGCCAGGATTACTGAATTGGAGACTCGGCTTTGCACCCTGCTCTCACCCTTAGCTAGCCAGGCCCCTGTAGCTGGTGCAGCCGAAGATAGCGTAGGCCCCGCTAGCTGTTCCCCGGCAGACCCCAAGCAGCTGGGGAAAGGCTGGGTAACGGTGAGGAGGAAGCGTAGTCCTAAACAGAAGCCCCAGGTACACCACCAACCCGTTCATGTGTCTAACCGTTTTTCCCCACTCGGTGACACACCCGCTGGGGGTCAAACTCTGGTAATTGGTGATTCTGTTCTCAGACATGTGAAGCTAGAGACACCGGCAACCATAGTCAATTGTCTTCCAGGGGCCAGAGCAGGCGACATTGAAGGAAATTTAAAACTGCTGGCTAAGGGTAAACGTAAATTCAATAAAATCATAATTCACGTCGGCAGTAATGACACCCGGTTACGCCAATCGGAGGTCACTAAAATCAATATTGAATCGGTGTGTAACTTTGCCAAAACAATGTCGGACTCTGTAGTTTTCTCTGGTCCCCTCCCCAATCAGACCAGGAGTGACATGTTTAGCCGCATGTTCTCCTTAAATTGCTGGCTGTCTGAGTGGTGTCCCAGAAACGATGTGGGCTTCATAGATAATTGGCAAACCTTCTGGAGGAAACCTGGTCTTGTTAGGAGAGATGGCATCCATCCCACTTTGGATGGAGCAGCTCTCATTTCTAGAAATATCGACAAATTTATTAAACCCCTCAAAACATGACTATCCAGAGTTGGGACCAGGAAGCAGAGTTGCAGTCTTACACGCCTCTCTGCAGCTTCTCTCCTCCTGCTACCCCCCCAAAAACCCATCTCCATAGAGACTGTGTCTGCTTCCAAAAAGACAAAAAACAAACTAAAAACCAGCAACAAACAACTTAAACAATCACAAAGAAAGAACAATACAGTATCCACATCTGAACCAAAGAGTAAAACAGTGAAATGTGGATTATTAAATATTAGGTCTCTCTCCTCCAAGTCTCTGTTAGTACATGACTTAATAATTGATCAACAAATTGATTTACTCTGCCTTACAGAAACCTGGTTGCAGCAGGATGATTATGTTAGTTTAAATGAATCAACACCCCCGAGTCATTCTAACTACCAGAAATCTCGAAGCACAGGTCGAGGGGGCGGTGTGGCAGCAATTTTTCACACCAGTCTATTAATTAATGAAAGACCAAGACAGACTTTTAATTCATTTGAAAGCCTGATGCTTAACATTGTCCACCCCAGCTGTGAAACTCAGAAACCAGTCTTACTTGTTATCATCTATCGTCCACCTGGGCCTTACACAGAGTTTCTGTCTGATTTCTCAGACTTTATATCTAATTTAGTTCTGAGCTCAGATAAAATAATTATTGTGGGTGATTTTAACATCCATGTTGATGCTAAAAATGACAGCCTCAACATGGCATTTAATCTGTTGTTAGACTCAATTGGTTTCTCTCAAAATGTAAAAGAACCCACCCACCACTTTAATCACACTCTAGATCTTGTTCTAACATATGGCATAGAAACTGAACATTTAACAGTGTTTCCTGAAAACCCTCTCCTGTCTGATCATTTCTTGATAACATTTACATTTACAATAATTGATTACGCAGCAGTGGAGAGTGGACTTTATCAAAGTAGATGTCTTTCTGAAAGCGCTGTAACTAAGTTTAAGAATATAATCCAGCCACTGTTATCATCGTCAATGCCCTGTACCAACACAGAGCAGAGCAGCTATCTGAACGCTACCCCAACAGAGGTCGATTATCTTGTCAATAATTTCACCTCCTCACTACGTACGACTCTGGATACTGTAGCTCCAGTGAAAACTAAGGTCTCTAATCAGAAGTACCTGACCCCGTGGTATAATTCTCAAACACGTACCCTAAAGCAGATGACTCGTAATCTGGAGAGGAAATGGCGTGTCACAAATTTAGAGGATCATCATTTAGCCTGGAGAAATAGTTTGTTGCTTTATAAGAAAGCCCTCCGCAAAGCCAGAACAGCTTACTACTCATCACTGATTGAAGAAAATAAGAACAACCCCAGGTTTCTCTTCAGCACTGTAGCCAGGCTGACAAAAAGTCAGAGCTCTTTTGAGCCAACCATCCCTTTAACGTTAACTAGTGATGACTTCATGAACTTCTTCACAAATAAAATTTTTATCATTAGAGAAAAAATTACCAATAATCATCCCACAGATGTAATATTATCTACAGCTACTCTTAGTTCCATTGATGTTAAGTTAGACTCTTTTTTTCCAATCGATCTTTCTGAGTTAACTTCAATAATTACTTCCTCCAAACCATCAACATGTCTTTTAGACCCCATTCCTACAAAACTGCTCAAAGAAGTCCTGCCATTGATTAATTCTTCGATCTTATATATGATCAACCTATCTCTAATAATCGGCTATGTACCACAGGCCTTCAAGGTGGCTGCAGTTAAACCTTTACTCAAAAAGCCATCTCTAGACCCAGCAGTCTTAGCTAATTATAGGCCAATCTCCAACCTTCCTTTCATATCAAAAATCCTTGAAAGAGTAGTTGTCAAACAGCTAACAGATCATCTGCAGAGGAATGGTTTATTTGAAGAGTTTCAGTCAGGTTTCAGAGTTCATCACAGCACAGAAACAGCTTTATTGAAGGTTACAAATGATCTTCTTATGGCCTCTGACAGTGGACTCATCTCTGTGCTTGTCCTTCTTGACCTTAGTGCAGCATTCGATACTGTTGACCATAATATTCTATTAGAGCGATTAGAACATGCTGTAGGTATTACAGGTATTGCACTGCAGTGGTTTGTATCATATCTATCTAATAGACTCCAATTTGTGCATGTAAATGGAGAGTCCTCTTCACACACTGAGGTTAATTATGGAGTTCCACAGGGTTCGGTGCTAGGACCAATTCTGTTTACATTATACATGCTTCCCCTAGGCAGCATCATTAGAAGACATAGCATACATTTTCACTGCTATGCAGATGACACCCAGCTCTATCTGTCCATGAAGCCAGATAACACACACCAATTAGTTAAACTGCAGGAATGTCTTAAAGACATAAAGACTTGGATGGCCACTAACTTTCTGCTTCTTAACTGAGATAAAACTGAGGTCATTGTACTCGGCGCTGAAAAGCTTAGAAATATGGTATCTAACCAGATTCTTACTCTGGATGGCATTACCTTGGCCTCCAGTAACACTGTGAGGAACCTCATTTGTGAGTCATTTTTGACCAGGATATGTCCTTCAACGCACATATTAAACAAATATGTAAGACTGCGTTCTTCCATTTGCGCAACATCTCTAAAATTAGAAATATCCTGTCTCAGAGTGACGCTGAAAAACTAGTTCATGCATTTATTACTTCCAGGCTAGACTACTGCAATTCATTATTATCAGGATGTCCAAAAAACTCACTGAAAAGCCTTCAGTTAATCCAAAATGCTGCAGCAAGAGTACTGACAGGGACTAGAAAGAGAGAGTATATTTCTCCTGTTTTGGCTTCCCTTCATTGGCTTCCTGTTAAATCCAGAATTGAATTCAAAATCCTGCTCCTCACATACAAGGTCTTAAATAATCAGGCCCCATCTTATCTTAATGACCTTGTAGTACCATATCACCCTATTAGAGCACTTCGCTCTCGCTCTGCAGGCCTACTTGTTGTTCCTAGAGTATTTAAAAGTAGAATGGGAGGGAGAGCCTTCAGTTTTCAGGCCCCTCTTCTGTGGAACCAGCTTCCAGTTTGGATTCAGGAGACAGACACTATCTCTACTTTTAAGATTAGGCTTAAAACCTTCCTTTTTGCTAAAGCATATAGTTAGGGCTGGACCAGGTGACCCTGAATCCTCCCTTAGTTATGCTGCAATAGATGTAGGCTGCCGGGGGATTCCCATGATGCATTGAGTTTTTCCTTTCCAGTCACCTTTCTCACTCACTATGTATTAACAGACCTCTCTGTATTGAATCGTATCTGTTATTAATCTCTGTCTCTCTTCCACAGCATGTCTTTATCCTGTCTTCCTTCTCTCACCCCAACCGGTCGCAGCAGATGGCCGCCCCTCCCTGAGCCTGGTTCTGCCGGAGGTTTCTTCCTGTTAAAAGGGAGTTTTTCCTTCCCACTGTCGCCAAAGTGCTTGCTCATAGGGGGTCATATGATTGTTGGGCTTTTCTCTGTATCTATGAAGCGCCTTGAGGCGACATTTGTTGTGATTTGGCGCTATATAAATAAAATTGAATTGAAATTGAATTGAATTGAATAAAAAAGTGAAATAAGAGCCCAGACAAAATTCTTCGGGAGGTAAAGCCATTAGGGGTGGGGTGTGGCTTTACCTCCCGAAGATGATATATATATATATATATATATATATATATATATATATATATATATATATATATATATATATATCATGTTTAACCTGAGTAGCAAAAGAGTGCAGGGGGATTGAAAAGAATAAGCCAGGAGTTAGCTGTGCTCGCGGACTCTATCAAGCCCTGACCTCCCGGTCAGCTATCGTGCTGGTGGATAACAGAGCTCTCCGAAAACGTGGAAGCACTTTTGCAAATATGTGATATTTTGATAAATTAAGTAGATATTTGAGCATTACACAGCTACACTCTCGCCTGAAAATGTAGCTGTGTAGGTTATTTTGTGACCCAGAAAGGGTAGTCTGGGGAAAAGGAGGATCGCATTTGTCAGAGCCTATGTGTACTTGTAAGCATGGCAATGGCTGAGCGAGGCTAAAAAACTTATTACTTTTTCTGGGTCACAAAATAAATTTTTAAGATATTTTCAGGCAACAATGTAGCTGTGTAAAGTTCTGCTCAATTTATCAAGACATCACATATTTGCAAAAATGCTCTGACGTTTTCAGAGACTTCAATTTTTTTTCATGCTTTGTGGCAGCTTCTGAACATATGTGGTATCTATTAATGTCAAATCTAGACTTTATTTAACAACATAAGCAAACTCCATGTTACAATAATTGCACAGCCATTAAGGATCAAATCAGTTTCTGAAAAATGTTCTGTTTTTTTTCTCCCTCTGCTTGCTTCTTACTGTCTTTGAGGCTCGGGACCAGCACTCCTGCTGTTGGACAGAAATACATCAGTAAGTATTTTGGTTTTCCAATATATTAGCAACTGTCAGTGACATTTATATTAATCAGGCTGAACTTTAATCATACTTTAGATCAGCCTGTTTTACTTATTGTTGTATTTGTGCTTTGGTTTGGGGAAGTTGTTTCTTTACTGATCTTTTCCTGTCTTCTGTTATTAGACTTGAGATATGACTGCACTATGCTGTTGTTGGTGACTCCAGTTAATTCTACAAGACATGCTGTGTAAGTAAACAAACAACAACAGTTTGTCTGCATTTCTTGAAAGATCCCATTCCCCAAACTTAGTTTAGAGGGTCTACACTGTAAATAGTGAAGTCTGCAAGTTTTCTAACAGCAAACTTTGTTTTGTGCCCAAATCATTTTGGGCACAAGTGTTGTTAATTATTTTTAATCATATTCAGGTTACCACAAATTGTTTTTTCATTTAGTTGAACTTGAAATGTTTGTCAGTAGGTAAACAATTAGTATTGTACAGTCAGAAATATCAAGTTATTCTTAATACTGCAGACTTGCAATGATGGCTGTTGTCCTAACAGTCACCTTAAGTAAGCTTTACTTAGTTTTTTTGAGGCAACGAGTTTCCTTAATTGTTTTGAGTTCTGGGAACTAACAAGGCCGTACAGTGTACTCAAAATGAGTAAGTTGCCCTAACTTGGTCATCTTACGTAAACTTGATCCAATTTTCTTGAGTTCTGGGAACAAATGAGCTTGTACAGAGTACTCAAAATAAATAAGTTATCCTAATTTAGTCATTTTTAGCTAAGCTTTACTCAATTTTTTTGAGGCAACGAGTTTCCTCAACTTTTTTGAGTTCTGGGAACAAATTCGATTTTACAGTGTAATGTGTGGCTCTGTTATATTTAAGCAATGGTAGAACTCTGATTTCAGGGTTCCAAGTAGCAGAGATTGGTGAGTGGACACAGATGAGTTACTGTGGTTTCTTTCACTTTGTTCAGTAGTGGCTGGTGGTGTGCACCAAACATCTCCAAAGGAGAGGCTGAGGGACAAACGGCTTTTTGGAACTGAGCTTGAGCAGGTAATGAGGAAGTAGACAGAGAATCAAGGTTAGCAGGTAGAAACCACAAACACTTGAAGGTAACGAAGAGCACCTGTTTTTTTATTATAGCACCAAAACGATATGCTGAAGAATTGGAGCCATTCAATTTTAAATACCATGAAGCTGATAATATTATGTGGAATAGGCGGGAGAAGGAGGATGGAAGCAGGGATACTCTGCCTTTGGAGAGATCCAGGAAGCACCACATCACTCGGAATCTGCTGGGTTGGGGGGTATCAGGCACACTCTAAAAACTAAAACTGACATTTACTTAAAATTTTTGAGGCAACACTTTTGCACTTAAAAATATTGAGTAGATTGGAAACTAGTCAAATCTGTTCAGTATACTTGATCAATTGAATAACTAACGCTTAAACATATTAAGTTGAAATGAATAATTGTAGTTGTTACACAAACATGAAAGAATTGAGTAAATAACACTGACATGCTTGGTCAATGTAACTGAAATATAGATGGTCAGTTAATCCAAAATTTTGTTCCATTTACTTATTATTGTAAACTGAATGTAATCAAAATTGTACTTAATATTAAATATGGTAAATGGCTTGTATTTGTATAGCGCTTTACTTAGTCCTTATGGACCCCAAAGCGCTTTGCACTGCATTCAGTCATTTTGAATGTGTGTGTGAATCATTCAGTCATTCACACACTGGTGATGGCATGCTATATAGCAGCCACAGCTGCCCTGGGGCACCACCGGGCCCTGTGACCACCAGTAGGCAGTAGGCAACCAGTAGGCGACCGAGATTGTCGGTGCTGGGGCTCGACCTTCCGATTACACGACGAACTGTCAACTCTTGAGCCACGATCACCCCCTAACATTCAAACATGAATGTTATTGTATTTCACTGGTAGTCTAAGTCTAAAAACCCAAACAAACTAATATGTAGTTGTGTTTTTCATAATACATGTATGAAAATTAACCACATGTTAAACATTTTTCCAATTGAAAACTTAATTTTCATAAACATGGCAATAACTCGAAATAAACAAGCACTAAAAAGACAAGAGCCTTTTCCCTTTTAGCTGGGACAGCAAACACAAAAGCTCAGAGTACTTAAAAAACAAAATGAGCAAAACAATGAAACAGGCTCATGGTACTCAATTACTCTACGTTAACGTGTTTTACTTACACTTTTCAGTTGTAGTTGCTGACAATAAATAATATTGATTTGAATAATTAATGATTTTGGTACAAGATACTGATGAGTATAGATACCTATTTCTCAAATATTTTGATTCAATTATAAACAAAAATATTAAGTACATGCAAAGAAGGTATTCTGTGAACCACATACTGATTTTTTTGTCTGAGATAAATGTAAATAAATACCTTAATTTAACACAAACACATACGTTAACATTTTAGACATTTATTTCAACTTATCAAACTCAAATAATTACTAAAAGGATATTTATAGATTTTATCAGGCTCATCTAACTTATATTTATAGTGATATTTACTAAGCCTCTGAATTACTTTTTAGAGTGCAAGTACCTGCATTTCTGTCCACATACACTGTAAAATTGAATTAGTTCCCAGAACTCAAAAAAATTGAGGAAACTCGTTGCCTCAAAAAAATTGAGTAAAGCTTAGCTAAAAATGACTAAATTAGGATAACTTATTTATTTTGAGTACTCTGTACAAGCTCATTTGTTCCCAGAACTCAAGAAAATTGGATCAAGTTTACTTAAGATGACCAAGTTAGGGCAACTTACTCATTTTGAGTACACTGTACGGCCTTGTTAGTTCCCAGAACTCAAAAAAATTAAGGAAACTCGTTGCCTCAAAAAAACTAAGTAAAGCTTACTTAAGGTGACTGTTAGGACAACAGCCATCATTGCAAGTCTGCAGTATTAAGAATAACTTGATATTTCTGACTGTACAATACTAATTGTTTACTTACTGACAAACATTTCAAGTTCAACTAAATGAAAAAACAATTTGTGGTAACCTGAATGTGATTAAAAATAATTAACAACACTTTTTGTAATGATGTTAAAATCAGCCCAACTTTTATTTTCAAACACAACAAAGTATAACAGCCAACATACTGGACACTGTTCTGCTGAACAAACAATTATATTGCCATCACGGTTATAATCTCACAATGAAACAAAGTCTCAGATGTAATTATTCTGAAAATAAGTTTAGGCCTACCACAAGTTTGTTTTGTACTTACATTACTTATATACTCAAAATAAAATATTTGTTGTTCTGTCACAAGTGCAGTCTCTGATTTAAACAACACATTTGTTTTGCATTCCAACACATGAGCTGGAATGTTGTAATATTTTAAGGATGGCTATTTTCCAGTCCAGGCATCACTGCCTGAATGACAATCGTGGATCGAGGTGATCCAAATGTAGGTGCAGAAGAAAGTCTTTAACTTCCCTTAAGTACAGTGGCAGTGGATGTGGGTTGGAGATGCAATGAGCTTGAACCTGCAGGCGACCATCTTCACCGACCACACCATCTGTGACGGAGGACTCATCTCTCCTGTTGTCCTGCAAGCAAACAATCATATTTTTTGGAACATGAACTTAATTGCTTTCTTAAAACATTTTTTTCTGCATTTGGTATAAAACAGACTCCAATTTAGACAATCTCAGGCCCCCTCCCCACCGGAGAGGTGACATTCAATGTCCCAATTGTCAGTCTGGATAGCCCTGACCACCACCCAACACACAATAATGTCATGAAAGTATAATTTTAAAAAGGGCTATGCAAACATGGCCAATAACTTTCATTCTAATGATCTGCAAAATGATTTGGGCACAAAACAAATTTTGCTGTTAGAAAACTTGCAGACTTCACTATTTACAGTGTAGACCCTCTAAACTAAGTTTGGAGGATGTGATCTTTCAAGAAATGCAGACAAACTGTTGTTGTTTGTTTACTTACACAGCATGTCTTGTAGAATTAACTGGAGTCACCAGCAACAGCATAGTGCAGTCATATCTCATGTCTAATAACAGAAGACAGGAAAAGATCAGTACAGAAATAACTTCCCCAAACCAAAGCACACATAAAACAATAAGTAAAACAGGCTGATCTAAAGTATGATTAAAGTTCAGCCTGATTAATATAAATATAACTGACTAATTGTTAATATATTGGAAAACCAAAATACTTACTGATGTATTTCTGTCCAACAGCAGGAGTGCTGGTCCCGAGCCTCAAAGACAGTAAGAAGCGAGCAGAGGGAGAAAAAGCAGAACATTTTTCAGAAACTGATTTGATCCTTAATGGCTGTGCAATCATTGTAACATAGAGTTTGCTTATGTTGTTAAATAAAGGCTAGATTTGACATTAATAGATGCCACAGATGTTCAAAAGCTGACACAAAGCATGAAAAAAAAATGGACGTCTCTGAAAACGTCACAGCATTTTTGCAAATATGTGATGTCTTGATAAATCGAGCAGATATTTGAACTTTGACCACAGCTACATTGTTGCCTGAAAATATCTTAAAAGTTTATTTTGTGACCCAGAAAAAGTAATACGTTTTTTAGCCGCGCTCCTCCGCCAATTGCTGCGCTTACAAGTACGCACAGGCTCTGACAACCAGCCAACAAATACGATCTTCCTTTTCCCCAGACTACCCTTTCTGGGTCACAAAATAACCTTTTAAAATATTTTCAGCCGAGAATGTAGCTGTGTAATGCTCAAATATCTACTTAATTTATCAAAATATCACATATTTGCAAAAATGCTTCCAAGTTTTCGGAGAGCTCTGTTATCCACCAGCACAATAGAAGGCTTGATAGAGTCCCCAAGCACAGCTAACACCTGGCATATTGTTTTCAACCCCCCCCCCCCCCCCCCCCCCCCTTCAGTATTTTGCTACTCAGGTTAAACATGATATATATAATTAGTTAGTTAGTTAGTTAGTGAGTTAGTTATGGCTATGGATTGAAAATACCCCCCACACCCCACCCCTAATGGCTGCACCTCCCGAAGAATTTTGTCTGGGCTCTTATCTCACTTTTTTATTTCAAATAATCAACAGAAAATATCACTGACATAGTTTTATGTAAGGTTTTTAAGGCTGTGGTGTTAATTTTTAAGTAACATGAGCCCAGCGGCAGCAGCAACGCTAGGCTAACACTAACTAGCTAGCAAGATTATAAACCTGGTGCTTGTGGTGTAATCTGTGTATAGCCTGTTTTATTGTGAAAGGGGGTTCGGAAACAGGAAGTGAATAATAAAGGTCGGAGTTTGAGTGCTCTACAAGGTGTCGCTTGAATCCTTGCCTAAAACCACGACATGGTGTCAGAAGTGGGATTGCAGTAAGAGCCTTGTCATCGGGGAGTGACAGCAAGCGGCTTTGGGAGCGGTAAAGAGTTTTTCTCCAGACGATAAGATGTCGGACGAAGAAGCGGGAGCTAGCGCAACAGCTACACAGCCTCGCACGTCACCGCCCCACCAGCAAGCTAACGGCGGCTATAATGCTAACGCCAACTTACCCCCGAATGCCATATTCACCATCCAGCCTCCCGAGCTGTTTGATTTCTCAAGGCCACAGCAATGGGAAAAGTGGATAAGGAGGTTTGAAAGATTTCGACTTGCAAGCAACCTGCACCTTAGCTCAGAGGCTAACCAGGTAAACACACTCATCTTCTACATGGGGGATGAAGCAGATGATATTCTCCGAGGGCAAGCTTTATCGGACATACAAAGGCAGCAGTACCAAGCAGTAAGAGACACTCTGGATACGTACTTTGTTCCCAGGAAAAACATTATCTATGAGAGAGCCCGCTTTAATCAAAGAACACAGCAAGCCAATGAGACTGTTGACTCGTTTGTCACCGCACTTTATGCTTTAGCTGAAAACTGCAGTTATGGTGCACTGCACGATGAGTTAATAAGAGATCGCCTAGTCGTGGGTCTGAGGAACATCAGCTTAGCGGAGAGACTTCAAATGGACAAAGATTTGACATTGGAGAAAGCGGTTAATCAGGCCCGGCAGTCTGAAGTCATCAAAAAACAACAGACAGACATCAGAGGGGAAAATAAGATGGAAATAGATGCTGTGACAGCGAAGCACAGGGAACAAAAGCATTCAACATTCAAACCCCGAAGAGAACGTAAATGCACAACAAAGGACAAAACACCAAATGGGAGATCATGCTACAGGTGTGGGAAAACCCCTGCGCATGGTAAAGGACAATGCCCAGCAAAAGATGCAATATGTCACTCATGTGGTAAAAGAGGACACTTCAGTAAAGTGTGTAAATCTGTTAAATCTGTGCATGTGATAGAAACAGACAAAAGTGATGATACACCCGTGTTCCTTGGTTCTGTAGACGCAGGTTCAGATCCTTGGTATGCAGACCTTACTATCAGAAACCACAAAGTTAGATTTAAGATAGACACAGGAGCTGACGTCTCTGTTATCCCAGCCCAGATGTATTACTGCATAAACCAAAATGAGACAGAGTTAAGTAAACCAGATAGACCACTGTTTGGTCCAGGTGGTACTCCACTTGATGTGTTGGGTATGAGCAGAGAAACAATTTGCAAAGGTGAACAGGAAATACAGGAAAATGTGTACATTATCAAAGATTTGCACATAGCACTGTTAAGCAGGCCAGCTAGTGTCAAGCTGAACCTTGTGTGTAGAGCTGACACTATTGACATGAATGTGTTGAATGAGAACTACCCAAAGCTGTGTCAGGGATTAGGTTTAATGCAACAACCTTATACGATTAAGTTGAAACCCAATGCTGTGCCTTTTTCCCTGGCCACACCAAGATGGGTCCCCATCCCTTTGTTAGGAAAGGTGAAACGGGAACTGGAAAGAATGGAGTCCATGGGGGTAATCAGCAGAGTTGAAGAACCAACAGAATGGTGTGCAGGTATGGTCCCAGTGCCAACAAAAAACGACTCTGTGCGTATTTGTGTTGACCTCACTCACCTCAATGAAGCAGTGTGCAGAGAAAAGTACATCCTGCCTTTGGTTGAACAGACACTTGGATCCCTGGCGGGAGCAAAAGTCTTCAGTAAGTTAGACGCAAACAGAGGCTTCTGGCAGGTTCCATTGTCACCAGAGTCAGCACACTACACAACATTCATTACACCCTTTGGGCGCTTCCACTTTAACAGACTTCCCTTTGGAATAGCGTCAGCCCCAGAACATTTTCAGCGTAGAATGTCAGTGATCCTTAATGGGCTGCCAGGTGTGGTTTGTCACATGGATGACATCCTCATTTGGGGACAGGATCAGCAGGAGCACAACGCCAGGCTGCACACAGTGCTCAATAAACTGCAAGAGGCCGGTGTCACACTAAACCTGGAGAAATGTGACCTGAGCAAACAGGAAGTGAAGTTCCTCGGACACGTTTTGTCTGCGGAGGGAGTACAGCCAGACCCAGACAAAATTAGAGCGATCACAGCAATGAAAGAGCCATCAAACGTCAGTGAAGTGCGCAGCTTTCTCGGGATGGTTAACCAATTAGGCAAATTCATCCCAGGACTGGCCGAAAAAGACAAGCCTCTAAGAGACCTACTCTCGAAGAAAAATCAGTGGGTTTGGAGCTGCGCACAGCAAAAAGCATTCAATCAGCTGAAAGGCGATCTGACGTCAACTCCCATTCTTGCACTCTATGACCCAAACAAAGAGTTAAAACTGTATGCAGATGCTTCCTCCTATGGACTGGGAGCAGTCCTATTTCAAAAAGAGGGAGAGCAATGGAGACCTGTTGCATATGCGTCTCGTTCTTTAACGGAAACAGAACAGAGGTATGCACAGGTGGAGAAGGAGGCGCTTGGACTAACATGGGGTTGTGAAAGATTCAAAGATTTTCTCATCGGGAGACACTTCTCCTTAGAGACTGACCACAAGCCACTCGTCAGCCTGCTAGGACAGCAAGCTCTAACCGAGCTTCCACCCAGAATCCAACGGTTCCGCCTAAGGCTCATGAGGTACAGTTACACCATCTCACACACTCCAGGCAAAGCACTCCTCACAGCAGATGCACTGTCACGTGCACCCGTTAACTAAGACCCTGATTCTAAGGCTACAGCTGAACTACTGGATGACACAAATATATATGTGGATGAAATAGTCAAATGCATGCCTGCTACCTTGACATACATCACACAGTTAAAGGAACAGCTTAAAACCGACAGCATATGCTCAGATGTCATGGCTTTTTGTCAGAGCAGCTGGCCAGAATACAGCCATCTCACAGGCCCAATTAAAGCATATTGGCCACACAGAGACACCTTAACAGTACACGACAATCTGCTACTGAAAGGCACCAGACTAGTGATCCCTACTGCTATGCGCCACTCTGTCCTCATTGCCCTACACGAGGGACATCAGGGAATGTCTAGATGCAGAGAGAGAGCCAGGGAGACAGTATGGTGGCCTGGTCTGAGTGGGCAAATAAATGAACTTGTGAAAAACTGCACCATATGCATCAAAGAGCGTACCAACCCAGTGCAACCTTTAATGCCAAGCCAACTCCCTGAGAGACCATGGCAAAAAGTTGGAGCAGACCTTTTTACGTTTAACAACAGCAACTACGTGCTTCTGGTGGACTACTACTCTAAATTTGTGGAAATAGCCAAACTTACTCCCACAAGATTGGAGGATGTTATAGTGCATCTAAAATCAATCTTTTCCAGACATGGGATTCCAGAGTTTCTCTATAGTGACAATGGACCTCAGTTTTCAAGCCAACAGTTCAAAGACTTTGCAGCAGCCTATGGGTTCAGGCATGTAACAAGCAGTCCAAGATTTGCACAAAGCAATGGTGAGGCTGAGCGTCATGTCCAAACTGTGAAAAGTCTGCTAAAGAAAGCAAAAGACCCATATCTTGCACTTCTAGCTTACAGAGCAACCCCATTGGCTAATGGATATAGCCCTGCGCAACTACTAATGGGACGAAGACTGTGCACGTCAGTTCCCCAGCTTCCTTCTTTGCTCAATCCCAGCCTGCCCAACAAGGCTACAGTGTTGACAAAAGCGAGAGAGAGAGTGATGAAGGACAGTGTTGCGTACAACAGGAGACATCGTGTGACAGAACTTCCTCCACTCTCACCGGAACAACCTGTGTGGATTACAGACACTAGGCGTGAAGGGACTGTCATCTCCTCTCACTCCACACCCCGCTCATACATTGTAGAGACCCCTTCAGGAGCCATCAGGAGAAATAGGCATCACCTCCAGCCATTGCCAGATGCCACTCCAAAGTTACAAACCCCAATTATGCCTGTCAGTCCAACAGAGAACGCCCTGCCTGCTTCAAACCTATCGGCGGCTACAACTCTGACTCCTAAGACAGAAGACCCAGGTCCTGTCAGAACTAGGGCTGGCAGGAACTAGGACTGTCAAAAAACCACAAAGACTGGACTTGTGAAAATAAACAAAACAAAAAAAGAAAAACATGGGTTTAAAAGTAAAGGAAAAAAGGTTGAAGAGAAAGAAAAGTTTCTATGAAAGGTTCTAAGAAAAAAAAGAGTGCAGTTTTCATATATGCAGTAAATGTTCTTGTAAGTTTGATGTTTTCAGCGAAAGGAGGATGTGGTGTAATCTTTGTATAGCCTGTTTTATTGTGAAAGGGGGTTCGGAAACAGGAAGTGAATAATAAAGGTCGGAGTTTGAGTGCTCTACAAGGTGTCGCTTGAATCCTTGCCTAAAACCACGACAGTGCTAAACTAAGAGAGGCCACAAAATCAGTTTGAATAAGAGTAAACATTTACTCACCAAGTCAGTGTATCAGGTAAAGATTCACAGCAATGAAAACAATAATATCCTGAGCTGACGCTTTTCCAAGTTTGCTCAACATACTCCATAACAAATACTGGCACCATGAACATGCGGACTGATCCAAGAGGGAGGAGGACGGTAGTGACGTGGCATTTTCAAAACACATCTTTCATCCTTCCGCACTGAGAAGCAAAACTTCCAGCTTACTTAGTTTTTCTAAGTTAAGACAACTCAAATAAACTGAGTTTATCAGCGTTTTTGCATAAAAAGTACTTGTAACTTATTTAAATTGACTTCTAATAACAAATTGATAAAAACTGAGTTCAGCCTATTTAATATTTTTAATCAAACACAATATTACGTTTTACAGTGTAGTTCAGTTGCTGACTGCTTTAAATGCAGTTTTGCAGACTCCGTAGTCTTTCTTGTGCCTTTTAACCTAATTGACTTCTGTGCTGCTTTTCTTTTCTGGAGATTCTAGCAAACATTTTGATATTGAATGACCAGCAGCTGGTGGTCTAGTTTTGCCAGTGTGAAAGGTGGAAGTTCACTATTGGTTCAGTGTACTTCTTGAATCCCGCCTGGACATCTTTTATACAAGGAAAGCTTGAGGGTCTATGGGGTCGCAGTTCTATTGCAGAGTTCTACATAAAGTCAATCACTACAGATCAAAAAACCCACAACTAAATAAGTGTTTACCTCTCAACATACACTATATGCAAATATACATTTAAGCATACATTTTGACATATATACTAAACTGGAAGGCTCACCTTTATCCCAGAGCATCATTACTAATTTTGAGTAATGCAGTTTTAGTGTTATGATCCTGAGAGAAACCAGATAAGGATTTGTGAAAGATTCAATTCAATTTTATTTATATACAGTGGGGCAAAAAAGTATTTAGTCAGCCACCGATTGTGCAAGTTCCCCCACTTAAAATGATGACAGAGGTCAGTAATTTGCACCAGAGGTACACTTCAACTGTGAGAGACAGAATGTGAAAAAAAAATCCATGAATTCACATGGTAGGATTTGTAAAGAATTTATTCGTAAATCAGGGTGGAAAATAAGTATTTGGTCACCTCAAACAAGGAAAATCCCTGGCTCTCACAGACCTGTAACGTCTTCTGTAAGAAGCTTTTCTGTCCCCCACTCGTTACCTGTATGAATGGCACCTGTTTGACCTCATCATCTGTATAAAAGACACCTGTCCACAGCCTCAACCAGTCAGACTCCAAACTCCGCCATGGCCAAGACCAAAGAGCTTTCGAAGGACACCAGGAAAAGAATTGTAGACCTGCACCAGACTGGGAAGAGTGAATCTACAATAGGCAAGCAGCTTGGTGTGAAAAAATCAACTGTGGGAGCAATCATCAGAAAATGGAAGACATACAAGACCACTGATAATCTCCCTCGATCTGGGGCTCCACGCAAGATCTCATCCCGTGGGGTCAAAATGATCATGAGAACGGTGAGCAAAGATCCCAGAACCACACGGGGGGACCTGGTGAATGACCTGCAGAGAGCTGGGACCAAAGTAACAAAGGTCACCATCAGTAACACACTACAACGGCAGGGAATCAAATCCCGCAGTGCCAGACGTGTTCCGCTGCTGAAGCCAGTGCATGTCCAGGCCCGTCTGAAGTTTGCCAGAGAGCACATGGATGATACAGCAGAGGATTGGGAGAATGTCATGTGGTCAGATGAAACCAAAGTAGAACTTTTTGGTATAAACTCAACTCGTCGTGTTTGGAGGAAGAAGAATACTGAGTTGCATCCCAAGAACACCATACCTACTGTGAAGCATGGGGGTGGAAACATCATGCTATGGGGCTGTTTTTCTGCCAAGGGGACAGGACGACTGATCCGTGTTAAGGACAGAATGAATGGGGCCAAGTATCGTGAGATTTTGAGCCAAAACCTCCTTCCATCAGTGAGAACTTTGAAGATGAAACGAGGCTGGGTCTTCCAACATGACAATGATCCAAAACACACCGCCCGGGCAACAAAGGAGTTGCTCCGTAAGAAGCATTTGAAAGTCCTGGAGTGGCCTAGCCAGTCTCCAGACCTCAACCCCATAGAAAATCTGTGGCGGGAGTTGAAAGTCCGTGTTGCTCGGCGACAGCCCCAAAACATCACTGCTCTTGAGAAGATCTGCATGGAGGAATGGGCCAAAATACCAGCTACTGTGTGTGCAAACCTGGTAAAGACCTATAGTAAACGTTTGACCTCTGTTATTGCCAACAAAGGTTATGTTACAAAGTATTGAGTTGTATTTTTGTTATTGACCAAATACTTATTTTCCACCCTGATTTACGAATAAATTCTTTACAAATCCTACCATGTGAATTCATGGATTTTTTTTTCACATTCTGTCTCTCACAGTTGAAGTGTACCTCTGGTGCAAATTACTGACCTCTGTCATCATTTTAAGTGGGGGAACTTGCACAATCGGTGGCTGACTAAATACTTTTTTGCCCCACTGTAGCTCCAAATCACAACAAAAGTCACCTCAACCGGCTAAAAGGAACACGTTGACTCTCTTGGGGATATCATGCATGCAACAAGATGAAAGAGACTGACTGATAATAAAACAGAGAACATGGGGAGATTACAGGCAGACCCTCTTGCAGGTAGAAACTCATATATAATAATCTCTGTCCAGGAAATCTGTTATCGGAATCAGTAAAACTCAGAAAGAAGAGCAGGTGAGTAAAGAGGTCAGGTTGATAAGCTCCAGGGCTGAAGTTTAATCTGACACCATATATTTTGCTAACAAAGACATTTAGAAACTTTTCACAGTCATAAGAAGACATGTGAGGAAACCCAGACTGAGTGGGATTAATTAGTTGGTCGATGGAGTTAAAGTTGATTGAGCGTAATTAATAATTTTATCATGTGAAGACAGTGAGCAAGTTTGTTTACTTGCATCTCTATTCAGCATTCTTACACTCGCTCCTGTGGCCACAAATGTACTTAGTAAACCAAGAGGAAGGATTGGCAGTTTAGGCTAATCCTTATTTTAATGGGACCATTTTATCTAGAGCTAATGAGCTAAGACTAATTAAACCACTTACTCGAGTCAAATGAAAACTGGAAAACCATTGTTTTGATATGAATATATCAGAGAAGCGAGTGGAAAGGCTGGCTGTTGACGGTTCATCAAAGATGACCATACAGATTGCTTGTAACATGAGGGCCTTTAACATTTTCAACCAGCTGAGATGAAATGCAAATTCTGTGTCATTACAACCTGAAGGATTGTTACTATGTAAGCTAAAGTCTGCTACTAAAAAAAATTGTCAAATTTGAAAAGAGATTAGAGCAAGCAGGAGAAATTTCAAGAAATCAGTGCAGGATTTCAGCGTTTGGTAGATAATAATGTAGCAAACTGGATTTTTGAAGGATAGTGTTTCAAAATAATGAAATGGAAAAGTTGTCAAGAGAATGGATGGATTATGGCCTCGATGAATTAAAGAAGCTGTAATTATTGTGTTATAAAAGGCCAGCAGTCCCCTTGTTTAAGCCAGGTCTTAGTGACAGAGGTTTTAAAATGGCAATACGCAACGGAGAAACGGGTTAATAAGACTTGGAGGGCACAGTAAGCAGAGTGACAAGCCTGGGTGTAGAAATTTAGTTGAGAATGATTGAGGTAGCAGCAGACAGTGTTGGGGACTAACGGAATACATGTAGCGCCGTTACGTATTTAAAATACAAAATATGAGTAACTGTATTCTGTTACAGTTACCGTTTAAAAAGGTGGTATTTAGAATACAGTTACTTTGTTGAAATAAATGGATTACACGGCGGTACTTTCCTGTTTCATATTGTGGCGGGTCAGGACTGTTTGGGTTTTGTTTGACAGCTACGTTCTGTAGTTCCAGGTTACCCTGTAACCAGTTGCCATGGTTACAGGGTGACGCTTTCTCTCGGTGTGTTTCCTGGGTGAGAGAGGCCTTTTTGTTGTTGTTGTGCTAAGCTAATAGGCAGGATGCTACAGGTATAGCTCTAAAGAATGTAGCATCATAGGCAGTGTAGTCGGTGCTGCAGGGAGAATGGACTGCCATACACGTTATGTGTCTGTGAGCGAGGGAGGGAGAAAAAGGAAAAGTACGAGCTGTCATCGAGCAAAAACGGGAGCTGGAAGCATGTAAATATAATAATAACCACTGCAGCCAAGAAGAGTGCCTGACGAGCCCAGTTGTAAGTAAGCTATTAAGACTCGACAGTACACCGTGTTCGTGTTTTCCTCCAAAACAATAAGTTTGGAGCAGCCTTTCAACGCCTCTCTCTGTCTCACGCAAGCAAAGTTGACCCAGACAACAAAGTAAAGCTAGTTTTCGGCTACGAGCCCGACACAGAACCCACCGTATTAGCCAGAGGTCCCTTTACTACGGTTCGGAGCCGCGGACCTTCAGTAACAGTAATAAATCACAGCAATAGTACATTCACGTAGTTATTCACGAAGTAATCCAAAGTATTCAGAATACATTACTCTCATTGAGTAACGTAACGGAATACGTTAAAGAATACATTTTGGGGCATGTATTCTGTATTCTGTAATGGAATACATTTTAAAAGTAACCTTCCCAACACTGGCAGCAGAACATACAAGTGGAGAATTAGGTTTAGTACTAATATAATGAAATCAATATGTTGAAAGAATATTTACTAATAATGGCTGACATTCGTCAATAAAAAGGATTTTCTAGATGTAATAGTGTAAAGGTTTACAAAAGGGTCTGAGTGTCTTAATTTTATAATTTCAGTTTTTCTGATTTTTGCTAAAACAGCTGAGCACATTTTAGCTTTGTCATTGTGACTTATGAAGTACAGATATGGTTGGGAAATGCCAGCTTCAACTTCATAAGGGCTATAAATACTTTTGTAATGAGTATACACACCTGATCGGGATACCTACTAATAAAAAAAGAAATGATATGAATATCATTTGTGTATCAAAGTTCTCTTTGGTGGTTATAGGCAGCAGTGCTGAAATAAAGTTTTAAATGGGAAATTCTTTGCAAACTCTCACAAAGCTATCTGGGATTGGTTGATTTACAAAAACAAAAAGCAAAAAAAGGGGATTGTGTACAATATAGGGCTGCCAAGATTAGTCGACTAGTCACGACTACGTCAACTATCAAAATCATCGACGACTAATTTAATAGTTGAGATGTCGTTTGAAGCTTTTTAAGATCCTGAAAGATGCAGGAATAAGTAGTAGGATTTAAGCGTGTAATAACAAACTGAAACAGAAGATGGCAGCACTGAATCTACAAGGATGCTAGCTGCTTTAAACACCTAAGAAGAAGAAGAAGCAGTTTCCAAAGTCAGGGGCCGCATCCTTCGGAGGCCGCATTTATAGGCTGATTACGTGACAGCGACGAGATGAACGCTGTCCAAAGCCTTCTCCAAGACTCCTCGAAATGCGTCCTCCTTTTCACACAGCTGAATAAACGTCAAACAGAAAACTGATTACAGAAGTGTGAGATGGTCGAGATTTTACTCCAATGTCCTGTTATATTTTAGGGAGCAAAGAGCAGATTGGTGAGTTTATTAAACTCCACAGCGACAATCTTCATTGAAAGTTTAATAAACTACCATCTTGTCTTTATTTTTAGTTAGAACATATCGTAAACACTTCAAGCTGTAAGCTAATAATAGTTATATAAGAGCAGATGCATGCTGGTGCAATAACCTGTACGTTTTACGTCCAATGCATGCAAGATTAGTCGCAAAAATAATTAGTGACTAGTCGACTATCAGCCCTAGTACAATAGCACGTCACTACAGTCACTTATCTTACGTCATGTACACAAATGAACCCTTTCCACGTGTCATTTTACAGCGTTAAATGTCACTCAAATATTAACGGTAAATATAAGTTTCATTGTATTGAAGGGCAGAGACTGTATGGTGAAAAGTGACTTGGCATTATTGACACAATGACTTTAGCTAACATTCACTTTTGTATATGAAAATGGAATTTTACAAAATGTTATGGTTCTACTAAACAGAAGCCACTCTCTTCTCTCCTCTTTTTCCCTGAATAATTTGGAAAGCTTAACAAGTCTCCTCAAAGTGGCCGAACAACTGACAGCTGCTGGAGTCCTTTGGGTGCACTCCATGGAAACGTGCCTCAGAAAGTAGACCTCAAAGGGAAAATAACTAGTGGTGTGAAAAGTAAAAACACCATATAACAAAAATAAATTCCTATATTCTCTAGTCTTACACGTCCTCCTTTGCAAAGCCACCATGCATTTGTTTTTTTCTTATTTTTTCACCTTGGTGAGGAGGAGGCTTCTCAGCTCCCCCACAGGTCAGAGACACTTAATAATGATGATATAAAGTGGGGAGATCTGTCTGCGTTAGCTCACTGCACAGCCCCTCTTCATTTATATTAATTGGAGAATATGCACAGGAGAAAAGAGAGTTGGGAGCTTGCTAGAAGTTAACCGACTGTTATTGTTTGTTACAGACTGTGACTGTGCTACCAGTGGAATATAAGCTTTCTTCCACTCGTAAAATTTTGGCTCCAGCATGGTGTTTCACCCCTGCTTTCACTTTCCTGTCTGGCTGTCTGTGATTTGGAGAAGCAAACCATTCAAGCATGCACAATGGATTCAGAGAGCACTGGGACTGGATACTATTTTTCTGTGGATGTTATTTCGGCCCTCCTTAAAAAAGATAAAAAATAAAAGAATCAAATCATATCACGAATCTTCTTCTTAATAGAAACCTGATTAAAAGTGCACAAAAGCAAACTGGGCTATTTCTGAAGGACAATGGTGAGAAGGCAGTTGGGTCTCCGTACATTGCCAGTGTTTCCGAAGAGAGTGTGAGACTAAATGGTGATTTAAAGCTGCATCTTAAGATTAGATTAAATTGCAATTGCAGATATGATATTTCTATCTAGCTGTAGGTCACAGCTCATGTGCACCCCTTCAAATGTAACTCCAAGTTTGTGGTGTGATGTTACTACCATGAATCAAAGTCTGGTCGCCTAGCTTACACCTTCATCAGATTTCAAAAATTATGGCAGCTACAAACATAACTACTGCAAACATGCTGCTGACCAGCAGCTCTGAAAAAGCAAATGTGTATAACTTATTAATGACACAACAAAAACTAATCACCTGCTGCTTTACTACTTATGCATAAAAGGCACTGACCATCGTCAATTTGTTACTTTTTTTTAAAATCATCATTCAAGAACACTTTGGGCACTTGAAAACACAATATGTGAGAAACCTAACCCACTATATACTGTATAATGCAAAGGCAAAAATAGAAAATGACTAACTGATATAACTCAGAAGGTTCATCATTGTATATATAAATAGCTGTGGGGTGGCAGGATTAAGGTGTTATATACTACGCACTCACTGGACACTTTCTTTGGCACATTTAGATCCATTAGGTACATTTAGGCATGTAGCCATGGTCACAATGACATGGTGAAGTTCAAATAGCACCTTGGATAATTTACACCAATCCTTTTAAACACAGAAGAAAAAAATGACAAAGTAAATTAACTACTAACACTAGTACCAGAGCTGTTTTCTACACCCATCACAATTTACCTAGTGTGCCCTATCTGTATGGGAGGGAAGGCTGGGTTAATTGAAAGCCCAGGACAGTCTGTGCTGTGCACAACACAGCACTAACAGATTATAAGTGTGTCCAAGTTTTTACTCCACTGCTCGCATATACTTGTAAAAACCTGTAGTGTGTGTGCAAAAAAGTGATCGCTGTTGTCACGTCTGCGTCTCCTAAATGTTAACTTTAGGTGAATCTGCAGAAATTATTTTTATTTATGATGAGTTTCTCAGGTAGCCTTTATATACAGCTAGTTTGGTTTCAAAGTCCATGTGGCTGTCCTTTTCCTCTCTATTCCGTTGATTTTGTGTAATACTGCTCCCCTTATGCAATCCTTCATAGAACACTAGCCATCTGGCCACAACATCATCGGTATGCATTAACAGTGGCCTCCTAGGGAAGCATGATGACTCATTCTTCACCCTCTGAAAGCATTTATCCTGGGTATGGTGAGACCAGCAAGAAAGGCTTGAGTGAGGGGATTGGGTGGGGGACAAGAGGAGCACAGAGGAAGAGAGAGTGATGTGAAAGTAAAAGTAACGACTAGGAAAGGCTGTGGAGGAGAAATTAGGCCTGTTCTGTTGGCCGTCAATGTAAAAACCAGAGAGAGGATGAGACAGCTAAGAGAGAAAATCACTCCTGGAGTTCTGGGATGAGTCACCAAAAGCCCTTTTGCTATCTTTTGCTGTTGGCATCCTTTGGAAGTACTGTAAACACTGTAAGAAACTCAATAGAAATGATAGGGAAAAAATATCTGTCATATACAATATATCTGAAGACGCAAAAATAAAACAGTTATGTTTCAGTAATGTGCTGCAGCAGAGAAAAAAAAAATAAAGAGAAGGGAGCTGGAAGACAAAAAACTCTAATCAGTTTAGCAAGGAGCCTTAATTCTGAATAACTTCATTACTGTTGTAAACAGAATAACAAAGGTGTGGCTAATGAGGGCAAATTACCAATTAGCAGCCTGTGTCAGCTGAGTCAGAGACACTTATGTGAAGGAATTGACCAATTATAGCAAGCAAATTGGGCAGAAAAAGGCTTGGCTTTCTACAGGAGCTCACAAAGAATTCAAGTGGTATTAAAAAATCTGTCGAGAGTTAATCCCTTCTTAATGTCAAGACATAGATGAATGTTAATCCTCTGAGGTCACAACCCTAATCCTACTCCTTACTTTAACTCACGAATACGATTTGTTTGTTTTTTATTAAATTGCTCTCCATGTTCAGACAAAGATTTTTGCAGTTTTGCAAACTTAAACCGCGCTCCCATATACTTTTCTTTTGTTAACAGGGATCATCCACCCAAACAAGCCATACTTGTTCAGTCATTTTTGCAATTGCACTGTCATGAACTTTAACAATTATCATGCTAACTGAGCCTTGTAGAGTGTGATGTCTAGCTCATGTGAGTTCTCTAAACAAACTGCCCAAACCTCTGCTTTGATAGAGGCGCTCACACTTGGTAATATTCAATAAATCAAGTGTATTTGATTAGCAGCACCTGGCTGATTTCAGTAGATGACCTCGATGTAGGGTAGGCCGCTCGTGCAGCCTTTCTGCTTGAGTCTTTCTATGGCACCGAGCTCATGTAATATGTGGTAAATGTGGTCTGGTGTGATCTTGCTGAAATAAGCAAAGTCTTGTCTGAGCTACACATGATTTGGATGGCAGCACGTCTTCTACAACAGCGGTCCCCAACCCCCAGGCCTCGGGTCCGTGAGTCGTTTGGTACCGGGCCGCGAGAGTTGAGGCTCAGGTGTGAAATGTATAGTTTTCAGGGTTTTTATCGGTTTTCAGCGTTATTTTGTTATCGTTTTTATCTTTAACTCGGTTTTCCTGGGTCTTTTCACGTGTGTTATGAATAAATCTTCTTTTTTTTCGGTACCGGTACTAGTTTTATTTTGTTAAATTTATCCGCGACACCTTAAGGCCGGTCCGTGAAAATAATGTCGGGCATAAACCGGTCCGTGGCGCAAAAAAGGTTGGGGACCGCTGTTCTACAAAACCTCTGTGATAAAGGTGAGCGGATCAATCCAGATATCGATAGTATCAATACCAACACTAGTACTTGTATCAGATCGATACTAGCACAATTGGATCGATACTTTGCTTTTATCCATCAAGTTCAGTATGTAGCCCGCTGAACTGTGTTAATTATTTCTTTTTTGAAGAATAAACCTCAAACATGCACTATGAAAATCTTTTTGTGTGCTTTAAAGACATAAATATTTATATTCCAGGTCTCCAAAAACCCAGTTTCAAAACACACGAAAAGCTGAAAGGTGTGATTTGTTGTGATAGCTTATTGTAGAAAGTAACAATCACAGTGATGTAGTGGTAATTAAAATGTGTTGAGAATTCGTCTCATAAGTCATGGCACACTACTCTCCCCCAATCAGCTGCCCGAATAACTTAAAATTATTGGTACTGATATCGGCAATACTGGCCCTGTATTTACTTGGTATTGGATCGATACCAAAATTTGTAGTGTCGGCACAACACTGCTGTGAATGACGGAAAGTGTGAACGTTGAATGTTTTTGTTGAAATGTCCAGGCAAGCATATACGTGTTCAAATAGCGTCAATTAACACACAATTAAACTCCAGGGTTTTTTTTGTTTTCAATATGATAACTCTTTATAATTAAACATTAAGAACAAGTAGTCTGATGTTCTGTAATCACTATGAAACTATAATTTGAAATACATTAACACATTAAGTTTTTGTTCAAAGTATCGGTATCAGATCAGTATTGTCAATACCACCCTGAATTTTACTTGGTTTCAAATCAGTGGTATCGCACATTACTTCTCTGTGATCATTACATTTCATGACTTCATGTGGAAAAATCAAAGCCTGATGTAAATTTTGCCAAGATGCAAATCAAGGTCATGTTTTTTGCACATCTGGAAAGTAGGTATGAATGTGATTAGGTGTTAATAGCCATCAAGTTTTATAAAATGGGGACTACTGATAGTGAAGTATTTAATATTCTGATCAGCAGTCCCATTACCTTAGAATTTACATATATATTGAGTCTGTGCCTAACAAATGGCTTTGACTGGAAATGAGGGATCTGTTAAGGCGTCTGGGGAGGGATCTCAAAACTGGATTATAGATGGCAGAGAGTTGGTGTCGTAAACCACCGCCTCTGTTCAAAGATGGTCGCTCACAGTGGACATAGATGGCTTCTTTCACTCCTCTTTCAAGGATAAAGGTCACTCTTTCGAGGATGCCAATGTTCACATTTTGGAAAGAGAGGACAGATGGTTTGAAAGAGGAGTGAAAGAAGCCATCTATGTCCACTGTGACTGTGGTTTATGACACCAACTGTCTGCCATCTATAATCCAGTTTTGAGTTCCCTCCCCAGACACCTTAACGCCCACTCACATTCTGGGCCATCTGACCTCAGGAATTCGCATGATAAGGTGGGGCCAGGTTTCACAATGAGCTCACCCGAAACTCTGGCTGATTGGGACCCACACCCAGTTTCACACCTTGGCTCAGGCCGAGGATCATCAGGGGGACCCCCTGGTCCTGGTTTTGTCCCTCTATGGGGGGATACTCGCACTAGGTTTAAATCTGGGACTCCCCACCATTTAACCTTAGAACTGAAGAAGCTTCTCGGATGGGAGGTGAAACGTCTTCAAGCAACTTAAAGAAGTCCAGACGCTTTTCTTTGCAAGCTCCTTTGACTTTTTTTTTTTTTTTTTAAACCTTTTTCATGATCTTTAACTCATTTTCTGGGTTTCAGTACTCAGGCTCTACCAGTGCTTCATCAATAATAAGCTGGATTGCCCCTATTCTGCCTAAAGACACTTATCAGAGTTAGAGACCCTTTTGTCAGTGTTCAAAGTGCAGAAAAAAGAGAAACATAATTATTTTTCAGCTAGTTATTGGGTAACATGCTGTTTTTTCATGGGTGGAAGTAGACGCCTTTGTCATTTGGTCTAACTAGCCCTGCTGCGATCTGAAAAACCAATAAATAACACTTCTAAAAAACAGAACATTGAGTGTCTTATCGTGGTCTGTGTTTGCTCCAAAAAAGAGGTAAATATATTCAAATGTACTGAAACCATTATTGAAAACTTTTTCAAAATTAGACATCAAAGCTCCATGGATTTATTATCCAGTCATCAATTAATCCTCTTGGTGGTATAAATAACTGAGTTCTACAAATAAACAAAAAATGTGGCACAAGAAAGCTGAGTGAGAGGAGAAGAGGAAAAAGGAAAGCTGCTGATGCATTACCAAATCAATAACACTCAGCAGGCTTTTGTTGGAAGACTGATTCAAACACAGTATATCTTGAAGGAGCAGGTCCTTTAGCATTTCAGGGCGGATTTGTTGGTTCTCTGTCAGGAGTTAAGTACAATTATCCCTGTTAGTCCAGTTAGGTCACAGTAACAAATCCTAAAAGCATTTTTAAAGTAAAGGTTGTAGAGACTCGATCCAGTGTTTAAAAAGCTTATTTAGTAATATTAACTGAATTTCATAGGGGGCCAGACGGTAAAAACACAATATTAGCATCTTTATAAGTCTTAAATTGAATGTGTTAGCAAACAATTCAATTCAATTTTATTTATATAGCGCCAAATCACAACAAAAGTCGCCTCAAGGCGCTTCAAACAGTCACCTACCATCCAGCAAACAACATTAGGAGTATTGTTTCATGGGCTTGTCCTATTTTGTTCAAAGTACAGTAAGTGGAATGTTACAGGTGCAATATATTGAAACTGTAGTGTAACCGAGGTAACATCTAACCCCACTTCCGGAAATCCCTTTATTGTGGCGGGAATGAACTCTTTATAAGTTCCGGGTCAATCAGCTGCATGTCCCCTGCTCTCATCGCTGCTGCTATCTCTGTGGTTGGCGTGCTTGTCAGATATTGACTATTTATGGACTCCATATCGATTGACAGTGTGCAATAACCCGGCCGATTTATTCAACTTAACTCTCTCGATTTTGTTCGTTTTGGATGTTTTTTGTTACTTTTCTGATATAATGCCAAAACCGCCTATGGGACTTATCCTTTTAGATTATTGAACTCTTTGTGCGACACCTACAATTAAATCTGTTCTGTAGATATTTAATTGACCTTGAATAATGTTTAATAACTTTATTGCTAAATCACTTTACTTTGATGGGACCCATTTAAATGTTTTTCTATAACTTATTTTGAATGAAATTCATTATAAGAATGAGATATTATGATTTGTTTGGTTATTGGTTTATTGATTGTTATATGAAATAATTATTTGACTTTGTTATTTATGGATTTATTTATTTTGTCAAGGCAGTAGAACGCTGTTCCAATTTAATATTGAATGACAATTTATGTTTTTTGACCGTGTTTTGGTCAGGTTTTTTTTTTCTTCCCCGCTCAAAGCCCTGATCAGCGTGGGATGGCGAGCCACCCGACCACCGCTGCATTGCGGTAGGACCTGTGAATACGTGAACTGACAAATGGACTAATTTGAGCTATTGAACTGTTGAAACATGACCTATCACAGGTCAACAGAACTAGACTAGACTGAACTGAACTGGACTCAGTCTTGTTCCACTTCCCTTTTGGGACCAAATTAGTTGTTTTGTATTATTATTGTTATTCTTATTGTATATCTGTCTATAAAATCACCTCACATCACCTTAACATACATAATACATTTATTTTTGAGCTCTTTTTCTGTTTCCTGTGTTTTATTCACACACTCAGGCTCCGTAGTCGAAGCACTTCTGATTAGCTTATTATCCATCAAGCTGCAGTCAGGCGCTCTGGTCCTTTACCACGTTACAAGGGCAATTTTCAGATACACAATTTTAATCCTACACATGTTCTGGTAACTATCTTTTTGTTTTATTTTATAAGACTAACTTTTGGTTTTTAATTCCTGTTTTAAAAAAAATCTACACTCAGTGTGTCCAGACACGTGTGTATACATAGTCCTGTTTTGTATACATAGTCCTGTTTTGTATACATAGTCCTGTCCTGTTTTTCCCCTTCTGATTGTAAAAGATTTGGATTAAACAGAGTAACAAAGTTTGAACCTTTTCAGTGTTTTGTCCCTCAGTATGCATTTGACTCTTTGTCATGCAAGATTGGAGAGCCATAATCCACAATGTTTCATAATGTATTGAGTCACAATGTTTGTTTCAAATCATTTTTATTTGAATACAATTTTATACAATTCCCTTCTTCCACTTCTTCCCATAATGTTCTAATTTTTCCACATTGCCAAAGACAATGAAACAGTGTTCCTTAATCATCTATGGATTTAATGCACAGAGGCTACACAGCAGTTTTCAGTTTACAAAACTTTGTTTAACACATATAGTAATGTTTTTGATGTTATGATCATTTCAGCAGGTTTTGTGGAGGAACTAGAAAGGTTTTTTTTAAAACTATTATTATACTTTGAACTTGTGTACCTTCCATGCTGTATAAATTAAATTTAGATTAAAAAATAAATAAATAAATAAACTAAATTAAACGACATGATGATGCCGCAATTTAGATGATACGGCTAAAAATGTAGCACACAAGAGCAAAGGGGCGCTACTAAACCCCAGACTTAATTTGGCCTGCAGTGTCCTAAAAGCTGAAATAACTGAAATTAGTGTCATTTAAGTCATGAATATGACAATGTGTTGTGTGTTATCTGTAAATATGAATATTTTCTTCACTTATAATACAACTGCAAGAGATAACAATCCTTCAAAAATGGATAGAACTACCAAAGGTTATGTGTTTTTTGTTTTCAAATGGCCATTACGTCTGACATAGGAAAAGGCTATTTTATTACAGTTTTACTAAAGTATAAGTTCTACCACTGAATCAATATCAGAGCTATAATTGTAATTTTAATGTTTTGGACGTTTCAGTTGAATGCATTTTAATTTATAATATCCAAACTGATAACAACAGATGTCTCAAAGCAGAAAACTCATGTATGAGATATGATATACTTGGAGTTACAAGGTTAATTGCAGGTTATTGTAATATTCCACAGGCATGATGTGATGACCTGCACATAGTCTCAAAATGAATTAACTTTTAATTAATTAATTAATTTTTATTTTTAAATAAATTAATTGCTTTTAATGTACTTTTTATTAATCAGTTTCTGCCATACCTATTCCCTTATTTTTGTGGGAGTTTCGGTTCAAACATTATAACTATTGATAAGAGTGATCCATACATTCATTTTGCTAAATATACAGTGGAAAAAGAAAATGTAGTGACTCACATATGTGTCAAAGTTACAGGCACCACTGGAGTGACATTTGAAGAAATGGTCACTCTGCAGTTGGAAGTCAAGGGACTTTCCTTTTACCACTCTGATAGCACTTTGATACATACTACCAGGGACGGGTTTTAACGTGGCCTACAAAGAGGCTGGTGATTCACCCAGTGCCATTTAAGCCCACCGCAAGTGGATAAATGTCATGAAGGCCCTTTTACCCTGGCTCTCCTGAGTTTTTACCCTGGCCCACCCTGTCACTTCAGGCCTGACATTTTACCTAACCATCCATCCATTCATTTTTTAAAAACCACTTATCCAATTCAGGGTCATGGGAGTGCTGCTATGCCTGATAAGAGTGGGTAAGAGACTAGGTACACCATGGACAAGTTGCCCAGCCATCAACAGACAAATGGAGACAGACAATCCAGTTAGCTTTGATTTACTCCAGTATCATTACTATTAAGTTTAGGAAATGAGTAAATCAGAGGTGTAGCTCAGGTTGAGTGATTTGGAGACAAAGTTAGAGAAAGGACATTCTTTGCTTGGCAGAGGAATATTTGGGGGACTTACTGAGATGGAGGCAGACGATCCCCACTAAAGGGAACATCTGAAAGGCGAAGATGATGTCAGTAGTGCCAAGAGTCCACCTATGACATATTGCTGATAACAAGAAAAGTGCTACCTCTACCACTATAAATATTACAAAAGGTTCAGATGCTAGTGTAGACAGCAGTGGACTCAGTGGATCCTTGGTTACAGTAATGTTCATCAAGAATTCTGTATTTGGCTTTGTAGAAATCAAATGAATCAAACTGAAGTTTCATTTGTATTTTCTTACCTACCATGCCAAAACTAAGCCCTGTGACAGATGGCAACCTGTCCAGAGTGTTCGTGCCTGGCACCATTACCAACCAGTCTCCCCAAATCGCTATTTGGGGTAATTGGTTAAGAAAATGGTTGGAAAAACTGTATATTATATGCATCATGGCACATAGATTAACTACTAATGGTTCTATAATTTCTACTAAGGTGGCAGTGCTATGCTGCAAATCTCATACTTTGCACAGACTTCATGCACCTTGATTAAAAAAAATGTGGTCAGTAATTGCTATAACTGCTTTTATCTGAGCCAAAGTGCAAATGGCTCTTCTGGGATATCTTAGCAGGTGGACAGCATCAGACCACAAAGGTTTCTTTGTTTTGCAGAAAACGCTTTACCACTGATCTTGTTTCTTTATCGAGAAATTCATTTTGTTAGCATCTACAGTTTGTCATGTGGTGCTCTTAAAGGTCATCTCTACCAGACTAGTTGACATAAAATGGACCGAAAGACAGAGTGTGGCTCAGATGGAATGACTTGAATAAGAGAGACACTCTGTAAACAGGGTCTGTGTGTCTGCATGTCCAAAGACACGCAGACATGCAGAATGTTCCGCAGACAGATGAACAGGACCGTGCAAGGCTGTGAAATCAGTCAGTGCTCACTACAGCTGTGACTTGAGACATTTAAAGGGTAGTTTCTTATCTCACCCTGTGCATGCACACGCACACACTGACTTCAATCCAATGCCTGATTGAAGCTTTTCTTTGTATGTTACACAGAGAAGGGCATGGCAGACACTTTCAAATATACACAAATGCTTCCCTTTTCAACCACTTCACCCACCCACCCACAATAATGCAATATTCATGACACGTGGGGCCATAAACATGAAAACTTGTGTAGATTCAGAACTGAAACTATGCATAGGCATTCTTTTTCGTGGACTGCATGATGATCTTTTATGTCTCGAAAAATATGAAAATGAAAACCTGGTTTCCGCTTCCATTTTAAGCAATGAGTGGGCTAAACACTCACATGTCATTATCTGCACATAAAATCCCTGTTTGCGCCACAGCTCATCAGACATGTTTTGTTTTATGGTACATTAAAATGTCAGTGAAACAACAGCAAGGAAGAAGTGTCTTTAACTCAACTTAAAGAAGTCCAGTTGCTTTTCTTTCCAAGCTCCTTAGATTTTGTTGTGTTGAGTAATTGTTGTGGAAAGTAAAAATCACAATGAATTTATTAGTCACTAAAATGTAATCAGAGTTTGCAAATTGATGTCATGACACATTGTTCACATTGTTCTCCCACACATGAGCTGCATTTACAAATTACAAGTATCTGTACTCGTATTGACAGCATTGTCTTTTGTGTTTAATCAGTATCAGATTGATACTAAAATATGCAGTATCACACAGCACTGGTGCACACTAAATGATTTCCAATAAAGGATGGGAAATAGTAGTTTTGTTTTATGGTGAATTAAAATGTGCAGCTTGCATTCCTTCTTTGAAAAATGTGTGTGGCAGAGGTCAGAGGTGTGTCTTGGGCCTTCACAATTTTTACCACAGATTCTTGCTTTATGAATGCCAGCTTTGTGTGTGGGGACACGGTGAGTGCACAGTCATTGTGCATGCGCACTGCACCTTTGAAATTTCTAATATTCAGATAAGGTTAGAGCAGGGTAAGAGTGTCAAACATGAGAACACAAGAAAAAAACAGGTCCCATTCTGCAGACTGGATCACCCTGAAAACTGAAGGTGGAAGAGAAGGGCACGATTCTTTGGACTTTTCCCTTTATTTTGGCATTAACAAGCACTGTGCTGTTGTGAAGAATTACTTATGTCATTATGTGGTACTATTCAATTCAATTCAATTCAATTTTATTTATATAGCGCCAAATCACAACAAAAGTCTCCTCAAGGCGCTTCATAGATACAGAGAAAAGCCCAACAATCATATGACCCCCTATGAGCAAGCACTTTGGCGACAGTGGGAAGGAAAAACTCCCTTTTAACAGGAAGAAACCTCCGGCAGAACCAGGCTCAGGGAGGGGCGGCCATCTGCTGCGACCGGTTGGGGTGAGAGAAGGAAGACAGGATAAAAGACATGCTGTGGAAGAGAGACAGAGATTAATAACAGATATGATTCAATGCAGAGAGGTCTATTAACACATAGTGAGTGAGAAAGGTGACTGGAAAGGAAAAACTCAATGCATCATGGGAATCCCCCGGCAGCCTACATCTATTGCAGCATAACTAAGGGAGGATTCAGGATTCAGTTCTCAGAATTATCAATTATAATAGATCTGAGAACCCACCATGTCATTGGGCAACATCTTTTTTTACATTTATACTTGCGTGCCAATCTGTCTGCATTGGTTTCCAATCACGTGAGAAACAAACGTGCTCATGTTGGACTTCAGGCTGATAACACTTTATATAGTTACTGATCAGGCATAACATTATGAACACTTACAGGTGAGTAGCATAACACTGCTGATCTCTTCATTGTGGTCATGGGAGGCTAAGATTCGTGCATGTGGAGATCGAGGGCTGGCCTTTGTGGTCCGATCCAACAGACGATTACAAAATGTAATCAAAATCAAAAATCCAAAAATATAATGAGCCTCAGTTCGTTGTGTTTGGGGCTGCATTGCCACAGACCAGACAGGGTGCTCATGATGACCTCTGCCCACCACCGAAAGCGCCAATAATGGGCATGTGAGCAACAAAACTGAACCAAATGCTCTTTTGCAGACATTGGTTGTAACCAATGTTCCCTCTAAGCTTACGCTATACGCGTACGCTATTGCGCACTGCTGGCACGGACTCTGCGCACAGAAAATCTGCGTTGCGCACAAAAAAAATCTAACCTGAATTGAAATTAAAATTAATACTTTAACGATTCTGTTTTGCAGTGTTAGTCAGTAAGTGACTGGCTGCTCCGTATGGGATTACAACGATGCCACCTTATCCCATAGTCCAGCCAATGATGCGATCCACATTTGTATATATACAGCTAGTCAACGTCATTGACAGGCTATGACAGTGTCCTTATGTGCCGACACCGGTGTTTTAGCTAGCAAAGCGGCGTGGCTGATGTGGAGTGAAGCCACGTTAATGACAACGTGTACAACCATTGGAGATGTGAGCAGGACAGACAGAACAATTGACGGAAAACGTGTGGACTTTATACCAGTTTTTAAATTGTGTTGATCGGCCACGTAAAACCAGAGTTATGATAAAAAATATCTGCAATGTTTGGTTTTCTTCCCGAATACTATTGTTGTTTATATTTACTGCAGGAGAAACTGTAAAAATGGTGTTTTATAAGGAAAACGCTCTAAAGCACTCTACACCTGTGAACAAAAACAAAACCAAAAACCCCCACCCTTTCCTATTGGTCGAAAAATGTACCATGTCGACCAATCAAAAAATGATATGGCAACATGGCATTTAGTTGTTAAGGAAGGGGGAAGTTTTAGGACGGCGGTGTTTTGAGATGTGAGAGATTTGCAACGTGTAGCGCAAATCTTGTGTAGTTAGTGTGTAGTGTAGTCAATAGTTTTGTTGTGAGTGTCAGAACAATGAGGCAACTGCTGAATGTTACAGGTGTTACAGCAGTGATACATCTCCTGTTGTCAGGCCTGCAGGTATCAGGCTGTTGTTCTCCTTTCTAGTGGACAGAAATTATTTTTTGGAGTGGCCCAAATAATTTGTGTGGCATCAGATTTGATGCAGAACAGCTGATTGGCTGCATTTTTAGGTAAACAGCAGCAAAAAACTTTGTTGTTTGCAAAACTCAGTTACTTTTTTGAAGAAGTAACTACATAATTAATTGCCCACCATTGGTCATTATATACTGTATTTGGCAGACAGGACTCTCTTCCAGACCACAGACTCATACTCATAATACAAGTCAGAGCTACTTGAGTTACTGTTGCCTTCGTATTCACTCAAAGCAGCCTGGCCATTCTCTGTAAACCTTGGAGACAGTTGTGTAGGAGCACTCCAGTAGATCAGCAGTTTCAACCATGGCCCCTTCAAAGTCACTTAAATCACCCTTTTCCTCCACTTTGATGCTCGATTTGAACTTCAATCCCACACATCCCAACTGTGTCCACATGCTTAAATGGATTGATTTCCTGCCATGTGATTGGCTCATTAGATATTTGTATTAACAAACAAAGTGACGTATGTGGCTGAGTTTAACACTCCCGATCTAGAGGCTCGATCTTGCAACGGGAACCCACCAGCCATGGTATGTTAATATTCCACTTCTGAGTACTCAGTATGAGCTCAACCTGTGGGTACTTAGTGAGGTGATTATGTCAACAAAGACTGCTAAGAGACAAGACATCTGCCAACTGACACAACGGCATCTTTTCAAATATTTCAGCTACAGCAGGTGTCTCCAGGAAAACATTTTTTCCATTATAGGCACACAGACACACACAATCACAATATCAGATACGGTCTTGAGGTCGGTAAAAATCTGAGACAACTGAATGGAGGGTGGGGAGAAATGCAGTCCTGTGTATAAGAGCACCACCCATATATGAGTCATCAGTTGCAGCGAACAGTGGAGCATTTTCCATCTGCATCTTCCTCTCTGTCTCTGTCTCTCAAAGCCTCACTCCGGCACACATAAACACAACACAGTGACAGTATATGCAGTTTGTACTTTTATTTATTTTGTCTCTCGACTCAATTCTTGCCATAACCAAATGAATCAATTTTAGAGATAAAAAGCAAACACAAAACAAACAAAATAAGAATAATGAAACAAAAAAAAAGTGTTTGCTTTGCAGGTGTGTGTGTTTGTGCTCTTGTGCATCGACACCATATATCACTCTAAAACTGGGGATGTATGTAAGGTCTCAGCTTTAACACACTTGTTAAGATAAGTCCCCAGAGTTTAACGTCTCGACTGAGTGTTTCGTCTTTCTTTCTTTCCTTTTCTTTTCAGTTTTATTTATATAGCGCCAAACAATCATATGACCTAGGGCTGGGCGGTATATCGAGTTTTTTAAAAATATCGATATATTTTTATACGTGATATAAGATGTGACAATATCTTTTATATCGATATAGTCTATGTTACGTTATAATTATAGTTGTGGAGCCACAAGTTTGCCTCTCTTTTGTACACTTTTGTCTTTACGCAACGATACTCGGCCTCGCCTCTCCTTCACTGAACACAACTTCCCCTCCTCCCCCATCGCTTCACCTGCAGGAAGCGACAAGATGGACACGGCAAATCTCCGTTAACGAGTTACTGTGCATCGCCCCGTGCGTGGGGCTGGACGGTGTCAACGTGCTAACGAGCTAACCACGCTAACGAGCTAACCACGCTAACGCCATACACGGCCTGAAATCCTTTCATTTTCTCAAAAATCGACAGCGCGCCTTATGTATGAATTCTGGTTGTGCTTGATGACCGTGAACCGATTTAATGTGGTACACCACGCTCAGCAATCTGTCAAAAATGTTTTAGTACGAGTTTGCTAAGCTACGGAGCTGCACCGCTTGATGGATTGTCGGAGCATTACGGCTACTGAGGAGCCTCGCGGAGTGATACGTACTGTGCTTCAACATAATATTACCGTACTGTGTGTGTATAAGGACCATAAATGGCACCTGTAAGACACACGGTTATGAAGCGGATTTCAAACTCCAGGCTGTCAGTCACGAACTTGGAAAGAGAGCAGCTGTGAAATCTGTCTTTGTTATTATGCTCAGCGTCTTTTAGTTTACATTTTGACTGCACAATTGTGAGCTCTTTGTTATGCACAAAAACAACATAGTTTTCTTTTATTTATGGAGCATTATTATTTAATAAATGCTCATAATTTATTTTTGAGTATTTTTTTTCATGTACATCTGCGCTGTATGCTAGTAAAAGTGCCCATGTGACATCTGGGACACAGCTTTGACTAAGAACTCTCTTTTTGTTCTTAACTTATGGCTTTATAAAAAAAATATCGAGATATATATCTTATATCGCCATCCAGCTAAAAAATATCGAGATATGAATTTTGGGTCATATCGCCCAGCCCTAATATGACCCCCTATGAGCAAGCACTTTGGTGACAGTGGGAAGGAAAAACTCCCTTTTAACAGGAAGAAACCTCCGGCAGAACCAGGCTCAGGGAGGGGCGGGGCCATCTGCTGCGATCGGTTGGGGTGGGAGAAGGAAAACAGGATAAAGACATGCTGTGGAAGAGAGACAGAGGTCAATAACAGATATGATTCAATGCAGAGAGGTCTATTAACACATAGTGAGTGAGAAAGGTGACTGGAAAGGAAAAACTCAATGCATCATGGGAATCCCCCGGCAGCCTACATCTATTGCAGCATAACTAAGGGAGGATTCAGGGTCACCTGGTCCAGCCCTAACTACATGTATATGCTTTAGCAAAAAGGAAAATTTTAAGCCTAATCTTAAAAGTAGAGATAGTGTCTGTCTCCCGAATCCAAACTGGAAGCTGGTTCCACAGAAGAGGGGCCTGAAAACTGAAGGCTCTCCCTCCCATTCTACTTTTAAATACTCTAGGAACAACAAGTAGCCCTGCAGAGCGAGTGTCTTCTCTCACCTGTGTTTATACACCACTGAAACCAGTGACTGAAAATGACTGACTAATGACTGAAACCAGCCCACTGAAGTAACAATGGGCTGGGAGGTCAGTTCCTTAATCTTAATTATGCAAATTCTCATGACCATTGATCAACAACCACTGATCAATGGCCATGAGTACCATTCACAGAGAGTTTGGGGAATGGCTGCAATCACAGCATTGTAAGATGGTGAAAGATGTACCCTTAGGCCCCCTCCTCGATTCAGAGATGGTCTTTCCCTTTTCACGTAAATGGCCTCCTTGACTCCACGCTCAAACCAGCATTCCTCCCTGTCCAGGATGTGTACATCCTCATCATTGAAGAGTGTCCACTGGCCTGTAGGTGTAAATAAACTGCAGAGTCCTGGCCTGACGAGGTAGCTCTTCTGTGTTGTGCCATCCGCTTCGCCAGAGGTTGTTTGGTTTCCCCGATGTATAAATCCTGGCAATCCTCCTGGCACTTAGCAGTGTACACTATGTTACTCTGTTTGTGTCTGGGGACCCGATTCTTGGGGTGGACCAGTTTTTGGCGCAGCGTATTTTGGGGTTTGAAAGCCACAGAGACCCGGTGTTTAGAAAAAATGCGTCTCAACTGCTCCGATACTCCTGACACATATGTGCATATGGTACTCATGGCCATTGATCAGTGGGTTTTGGTCAGTGGTTGTTGATCAATGGTCATGAGAATTTGCATAATTAAGATTAAGGAACTGACCTCCCAGCCCATTGTTCTTTCAGTGGGCTGGTTTCAGTCATTATGCAAATGTACTGTTTATAAGATTTGGGGAAACCTGCAGTCAGCTGAGACTGAAGAAGTCACTTGGATGAGTGACAAAACGTTTCTCCCACAAAATGCTACGTCCAGATAAACAGAATCAACTTTTTGGAGATTTACTTTCCTGGATGATTGAGAATGCATCAAGACATTAGTTATTATTAATCTCTCGCTCTCTTCAGTCTCTTCCTTTGTCCTGTCTCCCTTCCCTTAGACCCGGTTGGGCATGAGGGAAGGAAAACAGTATTGGACCAGATGGCCCCGCCCCTTCCTGAACCTGGTTCTGCTGTAGATTTCCTCCTCTTAAAAGGGAGTTTTTCCTCCCCACTGTCACCAAGTCCTTGCTCATAGGGGGTCATCTGATTGTTGGGGTTCTCTCTCTGTGGGATCGTTACCTTATGGTATAAAGTGCCTTGAGGTGACTGCTATTGTAATTTAGTGCAACATACGTAAGCAAATCTACACCTCACTGAAATGAGCAAATAACTGACAGACTGACAGTGAGAAGAGACACCGAAGAAACAAATTCTTGTTAAATCTACAAGATCACGTCCACCGATCTTCCTGGATGCTAAAACAATTAAAAAAGAACACAACTGCTTTGTCAAGCAGAATATTGTCTTCAGGTGACGTCACAGGTATCAGTATCAGCAAACTCAGGGCCAACTTTTCTCCACATTTTCCCAGACTTTTAAAGAGGAATCATCTGCTGGGGTAGAAAAGACAATAACTTCCCAGTATAGGGGCAGGGATACCTCAGTAGGTAGAGTGGTTGCCCCATGATCGGAAGGTCGGGGGTTCGACTCCACTAAACAGCTACCCTGAGGTACCCCCTGGGCACTGCATTGGTGGCTGCCCACTGCTTCACTGGGTGAATGGGTTAAATGCAGAGGACTGGGGACTAACACATACACATTATTATTCTTATAGTTAAAATAAGTGCTGCACAGCCCCCCCTTCTTCCCTCTGGTACAGCTGCTCACATTTTCATATAGCTGAAGGTTCAAGGGCAGCATGGCCGAGCCTTCTGCATGTGGTCAAAACAAGAAATTGAGCAGAACAGTGAACAGGGTGTAATTGATGATGTCCCAGCATGATGTCCATGGGCATGGATGGGATGATTGTGGATATGTCACCATGATTCATTATTTATCAATGTCCTTTTTCTTTTTCTCCTGGGTTTTCTGTGTGAAATGTGTGAAGCAGACTCAGGTGTGCAAAAGCTCCACTGTCATTAATCTGACAACACTGTGTTACAACGAGCAACTGTCAGATAAACATGCCGGCCTTAATCAGAATGAATTGATCCCTCGGAGGCACGCGGCTCAGATGGAATCCGGTATTGGCTGTCCACTGCTTGCTTTCCATCCCTACTCTGCAGTGTGTCATAATTTATGTTGGCAGCTTGCAGTGTTTCTGAAAGAATGTCCTTTGACTCGACAAAACAAATTCACAGCGTTTTGGTTAGTCACATCAATTCTATGTTCACAAAAGAAACAAACAGCTTTCTGAAGAAGAAACCAGCTTCCCGCTGCGACACGCAGAGGAGATTTAGTTGTATTATGGGTCTGCTCTGCTTTGTCTGTGCAGGGTACAATGAAATCAATAGATCATCAAGGCGAGGGAAAGATACCTCCAATGTCAGACAGCCTGTCTCAGTCGCAGGTCACAGATGCTTGAACAAAAATCTAAAAGCACCTAAAATAGATTGGACAAAAACAGTTAAGGATTTGGAAATAGCCTCATTTGAATCCTGATTTCAGTCTGACTGAAAGTGGATGGAAAGAACTGAAACTGGCAGATAGGAGAGGGCGCCCATCCACTGAGGGAAAGGGAAAAGCTGCTCAAGAAGAGAAGGACAAGCTTGTTACTCGCACAAGCCCATCAGTGCAGAATATCTTTCCTCCCTAAGGTTCATAACTGTTGTCCTTGTGATATATGTGAGTCTTTGACACTGGCAACAGAACTACTTTATGTTTTATTTACTCAGCCCTTCTTGGCAAACCTCCAGGGTGAGTCACATGTCTACATTTCATCACCCTGCACCATGTCCTGAGATTAATGTATTTTGCAGGCATACATGCATCTTGAGTGAGTCTTTTTGTTTTTGTTTTTTTCAACGTTGCCAGTGACGACAGCTTAATATCAGTATTCTTATTCTGTATGCCATCTCCTGTCCTTCAACAGTTTAATGACATCCAGACCAAGGAGTGGACCGGCCATCGAGAGGACCGGGACATTTCCTTGTGTGAGGGTCATTTTAGCCTGCCGTGAACACTCAAGGCCCAGGCGCAGCTCTCTCCCTGACACACACTGTGCTTTCTCTTTGAGGTCTCCATGGCATGTAGGTCTGTACAACAATGATGTACTTTAACGTGTGCATGAAGGCCCTCTATCACAGTAAGGGAGGCAACGTGAACTGAGTAACGTCAGACGCTCGGCTCAGATAAAAAGATAAAAAAGATACAGCTAAATGCTGAAAGGTTAGTCCGAAATACTAAAGTCAGTTTTACACTGTTTACAGCTCATCATCAATTCCTTCAGTGAATGTGTGTTTTTTATTCTTGATGCTTCGATGTGATGAGACTAAAAAACTCTTTTTAAATAACACAGGTTCATTATTTTTGCTTTTCTTTGTACCTTCTTTGTACATCAGTGACCTCCTGACCCAGTGTGAACCTTCCTGATCCCTCAGGTCATCTGGATCCGGTCTTTTATCAGTTCCCAGAGTCAGAACCAGACACGGAGAAGCCGCATTCAGCTTTTATGCTCCTTATATCTGGAACAAACTCCCAGAAAGCCTCAGATCAGCTGAAACACTCAGTTTATTTAAATCCAGGTTGAAGACTCACCTGTTCTCAGCTGCATTTGAATAAAACACCAAATCCGCACTTAAGCTTAAATTTCAAAACTTACATTTTAACTACTGATTTTATCTACTGTTCTGATTTTATCTGTTTTGATTTTTGATTTTATATACTGTTTTGTTTGTTTGTTTGTTTGTTTGTTTGTTTGCTAGTTAGTTTGTTTGCTTGTTTTAATCAATTTTAAATAATGCTTTTTATTTGTTTTTGTTTCTAATGTCTCTGTAAAGCACTTTGAATCACCTTGTTGTTGAATTGTGCTATACAAATAAACTTGCCTTGCTTTGCCTTTCATGTGATTGGTCTATTCCTAGCAAATATAACTGACACACCCGCAGCCATGGCATAGTTTGAATTTTGTATGGTACACAGTTTGTTTTTACTTTTAATTATACAGGCACTGTTTTTAATTAAACATCAATTTGATAAACAACGTTCATTTTCTTTGTTTTCTTTTTAAATTGTTATCATAATATTAAAATTATATTGAACTCTTTTGATTGCTAAAATCTGACAGTGTGACTGATGAGAACAGCGGGTATGTTCAGCCTCTGATATTAGCAGTCAGCTGCTTGGTGAAGGCTGAACTCCTGTTACCGAAATAATAAACTACACAAAACTGTCAATAAACAACATCAATAAAACACCCCTTTTATGTTTTATGACTATAGCTTAATATTTTGTGTACCATCTGCTGTGCAAAGCTGTCTTTTGAATAACATCCAGACGTCCTGTCAAAGCTTCTATTGCACGTTTGATTCAGTTGTGTATAACTGACTTCAATAACAGAGCATTAATATTTTAAACCCTCTCTGTTTTCACGTCTGCTCAAAGCTTTCTCTGAGTCCCAACTTTTTCTCATGTGGACTGTTTTGTGTCCCCACTGGGAGAAGGATCTAACAAGGCAATCCTACTATTTTGTCCAAAAATCAACATTATGTTCACTTTTTTCAAATAAAAATGTGCGAAAAAGCAGTAAAATAAAAACAATAATTATTATATTTTGAGCCAGTAGTGTGAATATCTTTGTGATAATATATGCGGTGACATTCGAACATAAAGAGAACAAAAGAACGGCTGAAGGTGCAAAATAATAGAAAAAACAACTTTAAAAATATCACATCAGAAGGCTTCTCTTCACCTTCACAGACTCACACATGCATCCAAATAAATATCCCCATTTACAGATCACTTTAGTTGCTTTCTAAGGAAAGAAATCAAGCCTTCTTACAACATGTGGTCCTGTGACCATGTGTCAGAAAATCAACCATCACATGATGCTTGATAAAGACTCCCACACCTTTTCTGTTCTTTGGTACTTTTGATCATTTTCAGAGCACTGCCTTCAGCTAGGGGAGGTGCAACACTGAGTGATTCCATAATTTTTCCATCACTCCATATGACCTGTTGCCACTGATTCCCAGTCCAGCTCTTGTTTAATTTGGCACACCTCAGGCTTCTTCCTGTTTCCCTTTCTTAATGCTGGCTTCTTACAGGCACCCTTGCACTGAGACCATTTGGGATTGGGCTTCATCTAATAAGATGGATCAATTTCAAGTAACGTGTCAGGTCTTTGTTCATGACCATTTGGTCACGTTGCCTCCTTTAGTGAAGGGGATCCCTTTAAAGATAATAAAACAAAAGTATGAAGTATCGTATCATGAGTCTGAAGGTGGAGATACAAATTAAAATCCGCCTCCACGGCACTCCAGTACCTACAAATTCTCTTCTCCTCCACCTCTGACACACCACGTGGCCAGTCTCTACCCACATACATAACACACAATTAGGCAGAACGGTCATCTCCATCTTGACTTCCACAAAGCATGATGTACAAGTACAACATGTAACTGCACTGCTTTTGTGTAAGAGCTTTACACACATCCCAGTATAACGTTGGAAGAAGTGTATAAATGAAACCCGCGGGACTGCCCGCTGAGCACTTGCATAAATGTTCACTGTGTAAGCTTATGCATTCTTGCAAGTAAACTTCATAAAAGAATTTTCTAACAGCTTCGGTATGAACTGGGACTGTTAGTGCCTTCTCATTTTATTGTAAATATATAGAAGCAACATTCATTCCTTGAGGTGACCTTTTTTTTATCCTTAACTGATCCATAAGGCAGTGTTCATCGGCTTAACAAACAAACAAACAAGCCTTCCCCTTGAAACCTTGTATTTGCCAGTTTTTCTGACCACTCCTACGTGTCTGGGTAGCTTGTGTTGTGTAACCAACAGAGAACATGTTAATTAGTTTAATAGACAAACAGCGAAATGAATGCCTCTTATAAATGTGCAATACGGGAAGCTAATTTGACCATGACAATAAACTCTGAGTATGCTCACTCTGAGCTAAATGCATATGTACATAATGAAAATAAAAAGCCATCATCGGTGCAGCTCAGGTAGCACGATTCACCATGGCAACAGGTGTTTTTTTAAGAGCACAGCCTCCATTTTAATCCAGAAGAGCTACACATATCGCTTCAGTGAGAACAATGGCACTTCTCTTAAAAAAAGAAGAATGGGACTGGTTAAACACTCAAAAAACATTTTAACATTTCCACTTCTTCATCATTTACCCAACTGGAATTTTTCTGGATGTTGAAGCTAGAATCCTACTGTGTGTTTGGTTGGTTAAAGATGAAAAATCAAACCAAATCAATTTATCATTTGGCCAATGTTCTTATGTTTCCCCCTAAGTTTGAGGGACAAGTAGGTGGGGGCTTTTGTGCAGAGATGACCAGATAAGGGCTATTCGCTGATATCACAGAGAGACTTGTTGCCAGGTGTGAGGATTTTGGCTCGTATACTGACCTCATTATTTAAAACTTGAACCATGTGTGAACAATTATCCACCATTGTAACTGTCTACATGGAGAGAAAATGAATGGACTGGTTCTTACACAGCACATTTCTCCTTCAGCACTCTGTACTACAGAGTATTCTCAGACAGTTTCCTATCCGAGTCCTGGTTGATCCCTGCTTAGCATCTGATACCCGAAGCTAAGCAGCACTAACCCTGCTTAGCTTCTTGGATCAGATGAGATTGGATGTGCTCAAAGCAGTATGGCTGTAAGACAGTCTGCCTCATTCAGCCATTCATACAAGAAATTTCTCTATGCTTAAACGCTTTGTATCCAATGCAAACACATGAGAGAGCAACTTGGGCCCATGCTTATAATTATTATATAGTAACTGTCAAATCACCTCCCTCTCCTCACCCATAATAGCAGATGGCTCCACCTGCCCTGAGCCTGGTTCTCCTGGAGGTTTCTTCCTGTTAAAAGGAATTTTTTCCTTCCCACTGTCGCCAAGTGCTTGCTAATATGGAGTTGTCTGATTGTTGGGGGTTTTCTCACTATTATTATCAGGTCTCTACCTTACAATATAAAGCACCTTGAGGCAACTGTTGTTTTGATTTGTAGTCACTTTACCGTATTATATAAAATTTAGGGCAACATGGCGGCGTGGTGCATCTGTCCAGGGCCTTCCTGTGTGGAATTTTCATGTTCTCCCCATGTTTCGGTTGTTTTTTCTGGGTGCTCTGGCTTCCTCTCACAGTTCAAAGACATGCATTTAGGTGTAAATGTGAATACAAATGGCTGTCTGTCTCTCTGGTATCTCTGCATCAGGTTGGCGACGTGCAGCCAACCTGATGCAGCCCCGCTGTGGCCCTGATATGAAGAAGTAAAACTGAGTGGATGGATGGATTATATAAATTATCTTAAGACATTTTAAGATATATTTTTCAGAAAGTGATATATTGCTGTTGTAGTTTTGCAGAAATACTGAGTTTGTCCCCAATTCACTTCCGTGCACAAACCTTTCTTTCAGACCACTATGGCATATGATGTGCGTGCATGAATGGATTGATGACCACCTTATGTACTAAGTGAACGTGGGCCATACAGATGAAATATGCAGGCAGGTGGAGTATGAAAACACTCCAGACTGTAAAGGGGCAGGCATGATGGAGAACGGGGAAGCAGCCCAAGGAGTCCGTGATCGTGGCTGCATATACATCCATCTAACAGACACACTGCAAATTTCTTGTAGCTTAACAAGATTTATTGTCTTAAATTGATCCAGATTATCATGTCCATCTTGTTTTGAACATTACAAGCTAGTTTCCAATCTCATGTCTTAGATGATTAGACTTGTTTCAAGTAAATATTACTTTTTGTTCTTATTTAGTCTGTATATCTAAAAATGAACCATTTTACATTTATTTCAAGCAAAAATAGCTTTCAGATAGAGTTTTAAACAATTGTTTTCTCAAAATAAGAAACATTCACCTTTTTCCTTGAAATAAGAAAGTCAATCATTGGAAGGTATATTTCAGGTTTTTAAAGCCAGGACATCTTCAAGGTTATATTTTGTCATAACATAGACACTGTTTCTGTAATTGACTGGGTAATATGACGTAAAATCAAGTCAGTCAGTTCAGTTGCTTGGGCAAGGTTGGGAATTGCAATTTCATAGGCCAGAAAGTCTTTGTTGAAACCCAAGGTTTCATACACCTGGTATTCAAAACAATAAAGTACACTAGGAGCTGTGACTAACAGAGCTACTTGTGTTCCCTCATCCCTTGCTTTTTCTTACCCTCTCTGCTTCTTTCTTTCACCATCACCTTCAATGTCATTTGGCTGCAGCTCCTTTATTGTGTTTTGGTGTTATTTAGAAAATAAGCTCACATGCAAAAACTAATTATGCATCAGTCCATGAACACTGAGAATAGATTGAAGAGTATAAGAGTGTGGAAAATATCGCTGGTAAAGGTCAATCCCCGCTCCTGTTTACATCTTGCAAACATCATCCAATGTGGCATCCTAGATAAAGTACCCATTAAATGGTAAACAGGTACCTTTGAGCCCCAGCTGGCTGAATGAAAAGCAACAGTAAAAATGAGTAAGAGATGAGTCACCAGCAAGTGGCATGATACCACATAAAGACGGTTTCACTGTTTCAGTGACCTCCATTGGGTCACCTCCTACATCACTCTTTACCATTTAGAAAAGTGATCCTGAGAGAGAGCTACTTAAGGTATAACAGAGGGAATAGAGAGGGAGTAGGTGTGGAGGAGGAAGCCACTTGTGAGGAGCACACCGGTAAACGCTAACAGCCTTGATGCCTGAAAATAAGCATGTAAACACCAAACACCAGAATAAGAGCATCCACATCTTTACTGAAGAACGAAAGGACGTTTAGTCTGCCACACATGCCATCGTCACATACTGAATCGGGTCTGTTAACTTAACAGCACTCATGTGACAGTGATAATAAATAACCTGCTTCCTGACAATATTCTAAAAATGTTTTCTAAAAGGGAACAGGGATACAATTTGAGGGGGGAATTAAATTTAAAACTTCCTCGTATCCATACAACATTAGAAAGTTTTTGCATCTCTGTGTGTGGAGTGAAGCTGTGGAACAGACTAAGTAAAGATATGAAGCCGAGCATGACACAGTTTAAAAAGCGGTTTAAGGAGATGGTTTTTACAGGGTACAGGGAAGAGGTAGAGATTTGATAGGGTGTTCTTGTCTAATATTTTCATGTGTGTACGGGTGCACGGGTATGTTGGTATCGGTATATATATATCTGTAGGTTGTGTATCCTTTGAGGTGTTACTGGGGTTATTGAAAATGTGTAAATGTGCGTATGTGTATATACGTATGTATGGATAGATAGAAACATATATGTATATATATAAAAAAATGAATAATAAAAAAAAAAAAAAAAAATACACATGACATATAATGTAATTGCAAGGAGGTATTTCTGTAGTCTATTGATTACTAGATAGTGGAAAAGGGGTGGGATTAAATAAGCTTATGCTTCTTCCTGCTCCTTTTTGAACATGAAAGTTATTTGTAGTTGTGGTTGCTCGTTTTCCTTTTGTTTTGTTTTGTTCATTTGTCTCTTTTAATTCTATGTTGTTGTACTTTTTCAACATGTTCAAAATAAAGATTCAATCAATCAATCAATCAATCAATCAATAATACTCTTCACAAATAAAAAGAACACACACACAAAGATAAAAAACAGGGGACTGGCTGGTAGCGAAATGAAAAAGCACATTAATAAAAAGTGAAAGATAGAAAAAAAAGGCATTAGCACCGCAGGAAAAAATTAGAAAAGTGAGTCATATCACTCCATAAAGTTGTAGATACAGTACCTTTACACTGTTTAGAGTTAAAAGCTCAATTACTCAAGCATTTCCTGTTTTATTTCAGAGCTGAGAGCATGCTATAGCCGAAGGGTTTGTTTAGTGCGGTGCCGTCAAACGACAACAACATGTTAAATAAACTTCTAGTCAACTCCAGATAAAATATGATGTATTTTTGACGCAAAAAAATAAAGTTTTACCACCAAATTCTGCTCACGATCTACATATGGAGGCACCATGTCACACATATGCTGGCTAGGCAGAACAGCACCAGACTGGTAATGACTCCTCATGCTAATTCACACCTTTCTCTCAGCGGCTGTGGGTGGACTGCTGGAAAAGCGGGGGCCTGTAAGGACCATTCCTTGCGCCCCGCATGGGATGATGAAGAGAGAGAATGAAGGTGCAAGAAAGACAAGGGTACCTCAAGACAGACGAAGAAGGTGCTGCTTGAGTTGTTGTTGCTTTTTTTTTTAAACATCTCTCATTACACAACTCACAGCACCTGCCCCCGCACATGCACACATGACACGAAGCCTACACAAAGTGTGATGTTAATAAGCAACGCTGTTACCGTTTTCTGTTTGATTTAATTTTGTCCAGAAGTGGAAAGATCAATATTTTTTTTTATGAATTGTACATTGATGTAGGCAGGCTGTTGGCTCGTTTTAATTTCCTGTAGCCACTCTGACACATCCATTTATTATGACATTATATAAGAACGGTGGAAATAGCAAACAGTGAGGACAGTTTATGCACATATGCAGTAAAAGCTCACGGGAGACACTTGAGATGATTACAAAAATGATTTTTATTACACAATTCATAACAAATCAGATTCACACACATTGTCTTCACAAAGGTACATGGTAGAGCACATATGTGTCACATCACACGGAGATATGCGCATCGTTGCATCCTTTCATATGATTGACGTATAAAAGGATAATTGGTGTCAGCTCCATCTCCTGGTACATAAGACAATTCAAGAACATGCACCAAAACATCAGAAGGGGAGCCAGACTGCAAAACTGCAATTCAAGTAATTAATCAAGTTCAAACCTGACAGACTGAGATGCAGTCACACAGGTCTGGGTGCTAATGTAAGTAAGTAATGAACTTTTAAATAAAATAAATTACCTATTAAAATAATAATGGCTTAATCAATAAGTCAATCAAAAGTGCAGTGCAGCAATTCAAATTAATGAACCTTCTTCATGATGCTCAGGTTGTCACGCAGATCAAGAGGAGTGTTGAGGTGGACCCCGAGATATTTGAAAATGGGAACCATCCCCACATCTGCGTCTTACATAACAAGACAAAAATATATGTAGTCCTTATCAGGTGTTATGTAAATGCAATCACAGATGAACAACACCGTGACTTAGTTCACAATGTCATTATTTATTTAACAAACACTGAGTCAAAATGCAAAAGCAATGTGTAAAAGTATTTTTGAAAACTCAGTTTTTGCGTTTACGTGTGAACGAGGAAAACCGAGATTTAGTCACGAACGTTATCGTTTTTGATGTCACGCTGTGCACCATGGTATTGTTTATATGGGATAAATTTCTAAATAAAAAAAATACTGTTGCAGTTAATCTTACTTCTAACTGTTTATCTGCAGTTTTTACACGCTTACATGTACACACACAGTTACTGTCCTTCCATTTATAAAGACAGAGGTGTCAGAGTGAACTTCAGACATGGCTTCTACATTCAGCACAGACGGTTTCAAATCCCGATGTCGGTTTTGAATACTTAAAAAAAAAAAAAAAATTAAATTACGTATGCTGTGTGCATTTTGTTCATTCCTAAGTTGTGAATGTACACCAGCCAAAAGGCTGTATTTAGTTATTGACATTTGACATGATTAAGGCCGTTGAAAGTAACACAGAATTAGCTGCCTTTTTGGAAAAACACAAAAAATCTTTTCAGAAGTACTTAAGGTTTTGTGATGGCACAAAACCCTGTTTACTCTTTCCCTCCCAGGCTTCTAGACTTCTGATTGGCCAAGATTTCTACACGGTGAGGATTTGGCATGTTCTTGACTTCACTTTTAACGTTTACATGTGGACGGAGGTATTTTTTAAAAACTGCACGTGTGAACGGGATTTAAAAAAAACCCCAAAACTGAAACTCAAAAATACCCGTGTAAGTAGCCTCAGTTTTCTGGGATTTGTGTGTATTTGTTTACACTCAGTTTTAAGGACTTGTCACAGCATTTCAGTCAGGCTGAGGTCAGAACTTTGACTTTAATTCTTTTCTTTTTAAGCCACTCTGTTGTAGATTTGCTGCTGTGCTCAGGATATTTGTCCTTTTACATGACCCAGCGGAGCTGGCTGCACTGCATTACAATCACAAATCATCATCCCTCTGCCACCATGCTTGTCCGTTGGTGTGCGGTGTTTGCGCTAATATGCAGTCTTTGAATTTCACCAAATGTGCCACTGTGTTTTGTCTTGTCTATACAAAGGACCTTGTTCCGGAAGTTGTGTTTGTTCAACTGTGCAACCCTAACCATGCTGCTATTTTCTTTTTAGCAATTTTTCCTAATTTTTCAATCACAAACTTTCACTTTTAACATTTTAACAGAGGCCTGTAGAGTTCGAGATCTAGCTCTTGGGTTTACAATGCATTTACATTTTGGCTTAATGTTTGTTGAATAAATAATGACATGGTGTAATATAGCATTCTGTATTTCATTTGAGGTTGTTTTTAAATCATTTTAAGACCTGCTAAGGATCATACAATTTTTTTATGACCTTACATTTAAAATAGGAGACACTTTTTTATCATAACTGAACAATTCACCATTTAACATTGAGGCTTTAATCTAGTTCAAGATCAAAACAAATATAACTACATTTCTTTCTTCCCTTATACTGAATATTAAAAAATACTGTAATTTCTTAACAGCACTGATTTAATTTCCATTTGACTACAAAAACCCCTAAATGCTCAGACTAGTATGAATGGCTCTAATTAAAACTTAGGAATGCATCTGTTGTGTTGTTTGTGCACTGTGGATCCCTGCCTAATAGGGCTATAGCCTGTCAGAACCACACTTTGTCCATATGCCAAGATGTGCGTGCATGTGTGCCACTCAGCACAGATGCCAGACACCGGGCATTGACCCCAGTGGCCTCCTCCTGTGCAAGCTGTCATCTCCGGGGCGGAAGGTGGAAGTGGAAGGACACAGAAAAGAGGAGAGGAAAGCAGGGGGGAAGTCACCAAAAACATAGATTAGACAGGGAAAAAGATCTTTTTGTGCATTAGTGGAATATTAAAAGTGAGAAGAAGACGAAGAAATAAACAAATACTATGTTAAGTTACCAAAAGATCCATGGCAACCTAATAATGTTCTCCATAATACTACTGATATCTGACACATGCATGCTGTTTTATGTCTGAATTACTTTCAGTGGCACAAAATTACATTCTTGCCTCCATCACCGGTGCTGCTGTCATAAGGACTCGTGTCTGGAAGTCAAAGTACTGGATATAATAGCACAAACAGCACCTCCATCCACCATATAATTAACTCTATGAAAGGCATATAAATAAAGAAGACACTTTTTGCCATTACATATTTATACCCATCCATGTTCTACCTCTTATCCAATGCAAAGTCCCTGCATTCAACACAGAAAGACAGACAACCATTCACACCCACACCCACTGCCAGTTCAGAAGCACCACTTTAACTAACATGCACGAGTCTGGATGGTGGGAGGCAGCTTAACACAGTCCACACAGAAAGGTCCCCGGTCAACTGGTGGATTTGAGGACCTTCTTTTTGTGCGGTGACTGTATTAACCAACATATCATTGCACTGTAAGCACATAGTTTATATTTTGTGTATTAAATAACCTAATGAGCCTCAAGTTGAATTTTTTTTTATGAGGCACATACAACAGATGAGGTGATCTCTGCTGAGTTAAATCTTCCCATTATGATGACGGGTATTTCAGGTAAGAAACAGCAATTACAATGACAGCAACTGTCACATCAAGCTGCTTGATATTGAAAGGTACAGAGAAAAACTTAACAATTATATGACCCCCTGTGAGCAAGCAATTTGGCGAAAGTGGGAAGCATCACATCAGTGAATTGGGTGATGACAAGCATCTCTGAAATGGTGTTGATGTAGTGTGCGTGCTTGAATTAAAACCACATTCAGTTTATTTCAGACTGCTGGAGTAAAAACAAGTGGAAAATCATTAGTAATTGAAAACATGCCCTCATATTATTCAGGCCCAGTTTGATTACTCTATTGTATCCATGGTTTTCCTTATTGCAGGACATACCACTTCCGCTACTCCAGACAATCCGTGTTGTTTAACAAGAGGCAGGGAGGGAGGTGCAGGAAAGAGAGCGGAGGACTGTTTCCCATGTGAGAAACCCATAAAGGTTTTAGCGCAAACCTTGTTTGTACTGGAAGTTGTGGAAAGAAACACAAGTGATATTCTCACTAACTACCAGACCAAATTGTGTTTGGTCTTTGCCGTTTTTCCAGTTGTTGCTCGGTTCTAAAATGAGAATGTGGAAGAACGACTCAGAACTTTAGAGCTTGGAGCTAAAATGCCTGTTTAAAGAACATGTTCTTAGACACTAAAGGGAAATGATATACTTGATGACTGCCTGCCATGAGCCTGGTTCTGTTGGAGGTTTCTTTTTTGTGATCAACATTTTATTGATTCAAAACGGGGTTGGGGCGGGGGGGGGGGGGGTACAGACATATACAGCACAACTATAAACTGCAGTAGCAAAGTAAACATTAGTCACAAGGCATAGGGACAGCAAAGAAAAAACACAAAAACACAAAGTTAAAACCAATTATTGCCTCTTCCAGGAGATAACACTGATTTTAGTGTTATAGAGATTTTCCAAGCTTCAACAGTCGTGGGTCGAGCTGTATTTAATTTTACTGTGGTATGTTCAAAACCAATAACATGGATAAGACATCGTCTCCAGAATGATTCCATACAAATGTCAGGACTGAACCAGCTTCGTAATAGTCTTCTTTGCGGATGTGAATCCAGCGAACAACATTTTGCATTGTATTTGTTTCAAGGAGATTTCAGAGGTATCATTAAGGAGACAAAGACCAGGATTGGGAACATAAAACACTTCCAGTACCTCAGATAACACAGAGTTCACAAAGACCCAACAATTGGATACAACAGGACAGTCCCAAAACATGTGCAAAAACGTGCCAGGTGATGAATCATTGCAGATGTTGTTGGAGGTTTCTTCTTATTAAAAGAGAGTTTTTTCTTCCCACTGTCACCGAGTTCTTGCTCATAGGGGGTTATGTGATCGCTGGGGTTGACTCTCTATTATTGTAGGGTCTTTACTTTACAATATAAGCGACTGTGATTTGGCGCTATATAAATCAAATCAAATCGAATTGAATTGGTTGGTGTAATAGCTCATCCATTTCTCATTTGGTCATATCACAAAGGCCACTGGGAGCTGACATTAAATTAAATTGATATTGATTGAAAGTTCCATGAAAGTTCCAGGATGTGCTTGCTTGCTATCAGTTTATTCTGAATAAAACCCACCAAGCTCGTAAGCAATTGGTACTGCCTTTGTGGGAATTTAGTGCAGATCTATTTGCGCATAGGTACTAATACAGTGAACCAATAACCAATCTGCTGTCATGACTGAACAATGAAGATGGAAGATAAGACGATAAGAAATAAATTAAATATTCATAGAGATTTTTATAAATAGCATAAAGGTCAATCCCAGTGTCCCCATTTTGCTTCCAGGATAAAACATTTCATTTGAAAACTGCTTTTTTCTAAGAACGATAACTCCATGCTAAAACACTTGGTGAATGCATGTGAAATAAGTGCATGTTTTCCTCTAACTGTAAATAGAACACAAAAACCCCTCTAGCTAAGCATCCAGTTTTAATAAAGACCAGGCACGTGCAGAGGGGGGGGCTAGAGGGGCTTGAGCACCCGCCCCTTTCCTGATGGGTGCCCAAAGTGCCCTTTTGTTGAGGCAACGTTTTAAAATTTTTTTTTTTTTTTTTTTTATGTGTGTGTGCGCGTGCGTAGTCCTGTCTGTGCCCCTCAACAATAATATTTAACTATTAATCACAGTTTTGCTAAATAAAACGATCTGGCTTGCATCAATCACATGATCACATTTAACCAATGATTGCCCTTGACGGCAGAACGCGCTGGTTACGAGCCGGGGACGAGGTCACAAAGAGCACGCGCATTTTTAGCGGTCCGGAGCTGTAGGAGAAACACAAGTTAACTCAGAGACACAGACTTACTATATTTCTTCCATACAGACTGATGCGACAAAACCAGTAAGTAGGTGTACAGCGTACACTGTAGTGTATAGCACACAGGAGTATTAGCTTATTACGTATACGTTGGTAAGCTGTCTTGTGGCAACTGACGAACTGAAACAAACGAGCGTGCTGTGTGTGCAACAGCGTGACAAACATTACCTGTCCTTTTATTAACTGCACAAGTAGTGCTGGTCATAGCTGCTGGCTACCTGTGTAAGGCTGTCATGGGTCTGTAGCTCTGTCACCGTTTTAGGGAACATATTTAGTTTTAAAGTAAGTTTCCGGGCTTTTCCTGCCTTTCTGGTGGGATTATATTTCACTAAAAAACGATCTAATATGCATGTCCACATAATTATGCATTATTATAATATTTTAAAAAACACACGCTGTATTTTAAAGAACATACATTAAGAAGCAGATTATATTAGATTTATATTTTAAATAAGACAAAATTTGGATTTTACAGCAGTAAAATTATTGTATCTCCACAGTTTAAAAATGTAATAAAGTTTGCCCCTGCACAGAGTGGATAGTGAAACAAATGGAATCATCATAATGACATTATTTCATATTTATTACTTCCCCCTCCTCATTGATTTATTATTGTAGCTCTAGTAATAAATAATAATGTAAGGATTCTGGATCAGCACCATGATGCCCATAGTATATACAGTATTCTGAAGAAGGTCTAAAATGTCACTGTGTGTTCGTGCATGTATTTGTTTTATGTATATGGATTTTTTTAAATTATTACTCATGATATAACATTGTCCAGACATGCCTGGTAAGGACATGAGGAAACAGTAGGAGCTGTGTGAGGCTACTAAAGGCAGTGCTATAACATTTTTCTGTCATCATTAAGTGCAAGAGTTGTTAGGTGTGGATAATTAGATTATAGTTTATTGCAATAGCAAGTTGTGCCTTGTTCTCAGATAGACAGCAAGTGGAGAGTGATATATGAAATGATGGGATGGATGGAAGAAGAGAAGCAAAGAGTGATTCACAGGCAGAGCCTAAATTATTTCTCACAGTTTTTTGTTGCCTTATGGTTCCAAGCGCTGTCACCAATCTTTGCATTTTGTTATTATCTCATGACACTTGTTTAATCAGCTACCATCTCTCCTATGGACTTTTTACTGTCTACAGTCTCAGATCAACACAGCCCTGCCCTTCCCATATTAGATTTGATGAATGTGTGTTGTTGTTATTCAGCCTGGTTCAATGTGCCCCTTTTTAACTTTGAGCACCCGCCCCTTTAAACCTCTCTGCACAGCCCTGATAAAGACAAAACTTTAATAAAGTCTCATTTGGAACTAATGGTTCTAGATGAGAGCTGTGATGTTCACAACACAGCCGAGATGCAATAATCTGAAATTGCATGCAGGATGCCAAAGTAGTTTGATATTAAGGAGAAGCTGGCAGCATCGCACTCAGTGAAAGGGACTATGACTGGCAGGTGTTTAATCTAACAGGAAAAGTGTTGGATTGTAGAAGAGAATGCAAATGACTGAAACGAAACCAGAACTGAAATAGGTATTTACATGGTTTTATATAACAGCTGTTTTAGAGGTCAGTCATTATACCGAACTCTAATACACTCATTCAAGCCTAAAACAGACTAGATTTTACCTCCTGAGTAGGGATGGGTATTGTTTAGGTTTTATCCGATACCGGTGCCAAACCGGTACTTTTGAAACGGTGCCGGTGCTTAAAGAATGGAGAACACAAAATTGGTCCAAAAACCTCTCATGTTTAGCTGTTTTTGTGTAAAAAGATAACAATGTTAGCCTTTTCTGCAGCTATAGGGCATATATGGCATCACTCTTGGCTGGAAGCAGTGCTTAAACAATGGAAAAAACACAAACTTTGTCCAAAAACCTCTCATGTTTAACTGTTTTCCACTTTTTCTTTGGTCATTTTAGCCTTTTTGGCCAGGGTGAAGAGAGTATCTGCCATCAAACAAGAAGACAGCTGCATGTAACTACGACGGTGTTTGCTAGTTCACCTTACATGCATTAATGTAATAACGTGGTTAGCCTACTCAATGTAAATTACACACGAACAACATTAAGCTACTCACGCAGAGAAGAACGGCTGCTGCTGCCATCATCATCCGTCATCATTTCTGCTACACTGTCAGGGCTAGGGGCCAGGACTCTCCTCTTCGGGTTTTTGGGGGATGTTGCTACTTCGGGTCCAATAAAAGGCACCACACCCGCAGAAGATGTGCTCGATGTGAGGTCTCGCAGCAAGCTATCAAATACGGCGCATTTTTCGGCTTTTAAAAAAAACCGCTATGCGTTGCCAGGTGTTTCATCAGATTTGAGGAGTCACCTCCTTTGACAGTATCACAGTATCAGCTTAAAGCACTTTTGCAGGCTGCTGAGTTTGCTTATTTTGCTGTGAAGTACAGCCAGACTTTTGACCGCTTCGCCTTGGGCATTTTTAATCTGTAGCTCTGCTCTAAAAGAACGTATGTACCTGGGCCCGCCTACTATCCTCGGAAACGTAAAATGATTGGCTAGAATCTAAAGTGTATGACAGCTCAGGAAAAAAAAGCACCGAAATAAAGCACCGAAATGTGTGCTGCTTTTCGGTCTGGTTACTACCGTTTATGTGAGAACCGGTGCCATCATGGCACCGGATATCGGTACCCATCCCTACTCCTGAGTAACAAAAAAAGAACCGAAAAGAGGAAGTAATGAAACTTCAACCAAAATAGCAGTAGCGCTGTATAAAGGCAGCTTTGAATGAAAAAAAAATGCACATTTTGTTCACGAATATTTGGGGATTGTTGATTAAATCCCAAATTATTGTTACGTGTTTATGATTTGTGTTCTACGAGTGTACTCTTAGCAGTTCACGCATTCATCATAAAATTAATAATCAGTGTATGGACCTAGTTTCTCACATGGGTGAAATTGAGAATATTAACAATTGAGAATTTTAATTGGTTAATCCTGGTGTAATAGCTCCGGTACTGTTGTTCAGCTGAACCTGTATTTAAATAATTTTACAACCTGCTAAGGTCTAGTTGATTTTTATTAAACCCTAGAATTGAATGACGGTGGAAATTTTTTTCTTCTGGTGAACAGGGCTGGACTGGTAATCTAGCATACCCCAAGTTTGAGCCGATGGGTCATTTGATGAGCCGCTGCGCACCGGGCGTACAGGTACTGACAACAGCTCATTCATTTTTATTATCGACAGTGTATTGCCCAATCAAATCTCGTATTGCAACTGTGCTCTCCCCTACTTTTGCTGTGCGCGTACACCGCTTGCACAAAAAATAAAAATATGAACCTTTATTAGTGCCACATGTGGGAACTTTGTTAGGTCACAGCAGAAAGTTGACTGCGCAAGATTACAAGCAGCAAAAATTAAGAAAAACAATGAAACAGAATAAAATAAGAAGAATAACATACTATATAAAATACATAAAACAAAATAAAATACTCTGTTTTGTCAGAAGAATTGCCCTTAGTGGTATTGCACATGTGTGGACGTTTGTATGTTTGTCTACATGTGTGTGGTCATCTGGACAGTCTTTGTTGTGGAGTCTGACAGCAGATAAAAGGAAAGACCTGCGAAATCTCTCCGTCCCACATCGTGGGCGATTCAGCCTGCCACTGAAGGAGCTGCTCAGTGCTGTCAGAGTCTCCTGCATGGGGTGGGAGATGTTGTCCAACAGGGATAGCTTAGCCACCATTCTCCTGTCACTCACCACCTCCAGTGGGTCCAGAGGGCATCCTAGAATAGAGCTGGCCCTCCGGATCAGCCTGTTCAGTCTCTTCCTGTCACTGGGTGGAGTTGTGGGAGAAGTCTGCAGTGTAGCTGGTGAAGAGGAATGGAGCCAAAACCGTTCCCTGTGGGGCCCCCATACTGCAGACGACCGTGTCTGATATACAGCCCTGAGTTCTCACATACTGTGGTCTGTTGGTGAGGTAGTCCAGTATCCATGTTGTGAGGGGATCGTCCACTCCTGAGTTCTCCACCTTGTCCTACAAGACTAGAGAAATCAAAGAACATGATTCTCACAGCACTCCCAGCAGTCTCCCAGAAGTGAGAGAGGGGACGATGTAGGAGGTGAATGAAGGCATCATCCACTCCAGTCCAATTTAGTGTGAGTTTATTGTGAAAGAAGTGTATGTTTTGGGGAGGGAGGGGTGAGGGGGGTGAGGGGGGAGGGGGGGGGGTGGTCCAAAAATGCCTGGGTTGAATTTTTCCTCCTAGTTCAGCCCTGCTCATAGTTCTATTTTATGATGTAGAACAAAATATGAAGAAGGTTAAAGCTTTTAGTCAACACACATCAAGAAACCCATTGGAAAATGTATTGCCTTTGAGGGAAGTGAAGAGGAAATATAAAATGCCAAGTAATTCCCCGGTTTTAGAACTCCATCCTCCCTCTTTCCGCTATTGGTCAGAGGCGGAGATTAAACATCAATGATTCTGAATTTCACCACTGAAGGGGAAGACATAAACAACAGAACAATGTTGTTACTTGCCAAACTTTACTAATAGAAATTACCAGCACGGCATTTAATAAGCTTTTAGCTCTAGATCTCATTCATTTTATTGCAAATGCGTGAGAGAAAATGAGTGCAAAGTGTGTGGGTGTGATCGTGCTCAGGGGACTTTAAAACATCTAACAAAAAAAAAGATGAAAAATAGCTTATTACAAAACCTGTTAACTCTGCCTAACAGTGACAGATTTGATGTATGTGATTTTCTGAAAAATAATCTGCAATAACAGCAGATGGTGCAGACTTTTCATTCTACTCATCATCTTTCTGATTTTTCCTTTCTCATTTCCTTGCAATATAACATGACTGCATATTTTCTCCAAACTGTAGCACAAAAAAAATGTATGTCTGTGACGAGAAAAGTGGATTTGGTTTTGCTGCACACGAGCAGAGTGGTGAAAAGATCATTCAAATCTATGACAGCTATCTGGAAAAGCATCAATTATTAAGCGTGATTATGGTGGTTTAGGGGACGGGTGACATTTACTTTTTGAGAAGTGCTTCCCCTTTTTGACACAATGTAGATGTGTTTATTATGCCCAATCCTGAGGAACAGAAAGTCCTCAACCTTGGTATAATTTTTTTTGAGAAAACCAATAAACTAAAGCAGGATCAAAACTTTCCCACTTTTGTGCTGTTAGTCTATTTTTGTTTCCAATTAGGGCTGAAAGCATATTTTTACATAAAAATATGTTATCAAAGCCAGCTCCTCTACAAACAACAGCATCTCAGTTTATGTTATAAGCTTACGAGCTGCACTTCATTAAAAAAAAAACAAAACAACAAAACCCCCCCAAAAACAAAGTTTCCTTCAGAGTTTCCTTTTTAGGGAAACCTTTGGTATTGCACAGAAATGAGAAAAAAGGGCTTCCAAACACTTACATCAGAACGTGTTCCATTTTGGTACATAAAACAAATGAGCAATGAAAATGAGAATGATTGTTGCCAAGTTGAATTGTGTAATCTTGTCACAGTTTTTTTTTTTCTGAACATCTGAAGTCTGTAATTTTATAACAACCTCATAACACTGCAGGCACAACTCACTGCTTTACACTCAGGCACAGTCAAAGACATCATCACGAGGGTTGGGAATGATTCTTGGTGTTTATGAAATGCATTTGAATACCTATGTATATATACACATGCTGGGAAGACGGCCGGCATGCAGGACCATGCAGCCTGCGTGCCGAAGCGGACAGCATGTCGCCCTCAGGCAGGACCCCCGCGCACCTCGACCTCCATCTCGGCAGGTCCCGCTGCCGCGCCAGCCTCCGGCTCACCCCGAGCTGTCCACCCTTACAGTGATCACCCGGTTGCTGTAACAGTAGCCTACATTCAACGGCTGCAGCCCTCCTGCTGCCAGCTGTACACACCAACACCAAAAACAACAACAGCACAAGCAGCACACAGGTTTTAAGCCGGTGAGGCATCATTGTAGATACAGTGAAAGTGAGTCCATCTCATCTGCAGCAGCATCGCAGACCACGGCCCCATCACAGTAATAAAGCATTTTTTATTTAATCATAAATAAATTATTTCTCCTAATTATGTCCTGGATTTTAAGTAATTAATAATACAAAAGGAAAAATCACAAAAAAGACTTAAGGTCATGAAAATTAACTGCGATTTAGCAATTCAATGAGGCATCCACCTTATTTATTCAAAAGTATCGGTGATACTGGCCTGTATTTACTTGGTATCGGATCGATACCAAAACATGCAGGATCGCACACCACTAGTTCAAAGGCCTTTGACGTTGTTTTCAGCACGCCATATTGACGTCACCTCATTTAGGACTAAATAAGCTGGAAAAAACGGACTTTTACTGTTTCTTTAAATGGCTACCCGTGTGTTATTTTCAAATGTTTATGCACATTGTTTTGTTGTTATGGTAGGCCATTAAGGTTTAGATTGGGAAATGCCGAGCTAGAATCGGAGTTTGATTCGCTGAGCGAGAAACAAGATTGAACTGTACCGAGCAGGAAAAGGGAAAACCGCCCCCTGCTGGATGTTGAGCTTTTTGCTGAAAAAAACTGGTAGGATTAATCCATACATCTCTGCAAAAGAACAGTGGACTTTCAAAGCACTGGATAACCATTCAAAGCAATTCCAGGATAACAGTTAAAGGACACAGAGACAACTTTCTTTGGTGTGTTTGTTTAAGGGATTTATTCAGCCTTTTGCTGAATTGTTTTCAGTTTTTACATTTTTTGGTTTTTGTCATTTATTTTTTGGTCAACCTTATATTTTAATGCTGTAATGGTGTTAATGGAAATGTAAATGATTTTGTTGGGTTAGAGCAAAATAAGAAATGATTGGAATTTAAAGGTGAGCTAGACCAAGATTAAATTAAATCTTGGGCCTAAAGAACTAAACTTGATTTAAAATAACAGTGTTAATTCAAACAGATTAAAGGGTAAACTTGAAATAAATAAAACAATAACCTAGGTTGAAAATAACCTCCTTTTAAAGCCAAAGAAAAGGTTTTGAGATAAATAGGATAAATTAACAGAAATTACTGAACTAAAAAGGGAAAGAAAATATCTTGGTTTCCTTAAATGTGGTGTTGAATGTTTTATGTAATGTGTGTTAACTGTCTATTCTCTAAGACGGCAATTTAAACTTATTTTCTGGTCTGGGGTCTTTATTACACGCTACACTCATTACTACTCTAGTACTCGAACCTAACTGGTCCTAGTATACTGTAACGACTCTAGAAGTGTTACAATATGGCATCCCTCCCCCCATCTAGACACACAGCCAGCCTCCCAATCAATCAGTGGATTATGTTGCAACAACCAGGGATAGCCAAGAACCAGAGGCGTCAGCGGGGCTTTGAAAACAAACAAACTGATTAATTCAGTGTGATTTCCAGACAAACACAGGGTGACAGGTTCAGTAACATGGGTGACATCAGGCAAATGCTGTCCAATCAGAGATGAGGCTCCAAGAGCATGAGGCAGAGGTTCAATAGTTAAGCCCAGTTTCTTAGCAAGTGACGTATCAATAAAACTCTGTTCTGCCCCTGAGTCTATCAAAGCCTTGAGTGAGTGAGTGGCAGTGTGAGCAGTGAGCTTTGCTGGCAACAAAAGATGAAGGGAATGTGAGATGTTTATTTCGCCCACCAGTACCCCCGTTTTTACTGGCGGGCACGCCCTTTTGCCCACGAGGGGCAAACAGCAATGAAATGTCCGTGACGACCGCAGTATAAACACTCACCGGCCATGAAACGACGCTGCCTCTCCACTGGCGTAAGCCGGGTGCGTCCGATCTGCATTGGCTCCGCTTCGCTGGGGCTCACATCCATCGAGGTCGGCTGTTGTGGTGAAGCAGCACTTCCGGCAACAATCCCAACAATGAGCGGAGCACTCTGCGAATGTGCTGCGGGACGCTCGTCAACGTGAATGCACAGGGTCATTTAAGAGCTGAGAGATGATGCTAATTCTCTTGTCATGAGCTCGTCCTTCAAATCCTCCGCAATATTGTCGAGCAGAACCTCCTTTACTGCCTCTTCTCTCCACCCGATCTCTACAGCGAGAATGCGGAGGTCACTTGAGAAGTGAGCCATAGTGCATTTACCTTGTTTTAGATTTAGTAGATGCTGTGCAGCAGCAGAGGGCCCGCCATCCTTTTCAAACACGCCTTTGAATTCAGACAGGAACTCGGGGTAGGAGATATTCGGCAGGGTTTTCAGTGCTTGAGCCCACTGGAGCGCTCGGTCTCGTAGCAGCTGGACAAAGAAAGCAATCCGGGCATTGTTGCTGGCATATGTTTTGTTCTGCTGGCGAAAAAACAGGGAGACCTGGGCAAGAAAACCCGGACATTTCTCCAGCTCACCTGTAAATGGCTCAGGACTTGACATTGTCCTCCCCGGGGCTTCTAGCCAGGCAGTGGGAGGGTTGGGGGGGTGTAGCAGCGGCCTGGGGACTCGGAGATGGAGAGGGACCTACACTCTGAGATGGATTTACGCTCAGAGAGGATGGGCTTACCAGGGGTGTGCGCTGGGCGAGAGCCTGTGTGAGGGCGGAGAGCCCTTTATTAATATGGTGGAGCATCTTCTCGTGCCGCTCCAGCAGGGCTTCCTGAGTGAGGAGAGCCCGTTGAACCTGGTCAGAATCCGCCGAGTCCATAGTGGCTGGATCGTTCTGTCACAGATTATTAGGCAGAGGACTCACTCGCAGGACTCTGAAGTTTAGAGAGAAGGTGAGGGTTTATTTACAATGTGGCACCAAGTGAGGATATATACATGTATACAGTGAGACAGATAACATGGGGCTCCAGGGAGTGGAGGGGGGTCCGAAGGGGAGGGAAGGTCCAAGGTAGGTGTACACACACTCCTCTTCAACTTAATCCACAACTCACTCAGAAAGTCCACTCCAAAATGCTCACGCTCACTCACACACATCCACCGAAATCCAGACGGCAGGGAAGACGGGCAGGGAATCTAGAAGGCCTGTACACAGAGAAAAACAATGTTAGGAGGAAACTCTAGGGGCTCACAAGGAATACTTCCAAAGGCTAGGCTACACTGACGCTAGGTACTGTGACGATCCAGCGAGGAAGCAGCCTCTCTTGCCATCTTAAGTAGTATGCCAGCATCAGTGTGAATGAGCCACAGGTGTGTGTTCAGGGCGGGTCCAAAGGCGGGGAATCAAGGTCCAGTTCAGCCCTGATGAGAGAGGCAAAGACAAAAAACACACCACGACCTCTCCAGATCTTAAGAACCATGACAATATGTGTAAAAAGCAAATGTACGAGCTGTGATAACTGTTGGTGATAGAATGAAGAGTAGGCTGATATATTAAATATTCCTTTATTGGGTGAGAAAATCAGACCATGTCATAACTGCTGTAAGTCATACAGAATAGATATCAGAGCCTTAAACAGGCTGACTTCTGCTAAATGGGTCAAACTGGGCAGAAAGTATACAAACACATAACATCCTTATAGAATATGATGCAGGCGCGATTCTAGGATCAGAGCTTTGGGGGTGCTGAGCACCCAGAGAGCTGCCCAGCCAGCCAACATACACTTTACTCGTCACAATGAGACTTCTTCCCTGTCTCTGTCAGTCCCTGCATCCTCCCTGTCCTTGTCATGTGTTGTCTTCGTCTCCGTTATCAGCCATCATAATTTTACCATCTCTGTGCAAGTCTGCAAATTTCTTTATTAAATCATAAGATTCTTAAATTCATCAAGTCTCTCTGTGCCTGGGTCCTCGTCACAAAACATGACATCACTGTTTTGTGCATTTTAACGCAATTTAATCCCCACATTTGTGAAAGAAAAGCAAAACACTTTTTTGAAAAGTCTGTAACAAAACCATCAAATCTGATAAAGGTTATTTAAATGCTGCAAAAGAAGAATGTATTGGAATAAAAAAAAAAACCATATAGTTCCTTAATTACTGGGTGAGAATAATGAATGATGCTCATAGTGAGTGAAAGGTAAACTGAGTGCATTTTTTGGACAGAGATTCACTTTTAATGTGTATGTATAATATAATTATAATATAATTTAGATGCATAAAAAACACTCCCAAAACAGAATAAATTATTACAAATAAATTATTACAAAATGTTAATAAAAACTATAAAAATGGAGGCAACTTTGCCTGTGGTAGAATGTATACCATGCATGAAAAAATCTTTACTGCAGATACTAATTTTACTAATTTAATAATACTAATTTTGTGTTGTAAGATTTATGAGTTTCATGCTTTCATAGTGGTACTTAGGAGAGCTTAACATTTTTTATCAGGTGATACACACTGTAAAAGCTTTGAGAAACACTGATAAGTAAAGTGTATGTGTGCTTTTGGAAAACATTTAAAGCTGCAGTACAGAATCTTTGAAACAAGCTTAAAACATTTTTAGAATATAAACAGAGCACTCTGCTTCTCTTTACAGCTCCTCACTCCACCAGGGCTGTTTGGCACTTTCTGATAGTGTGCAAATGTGATGTACGTACTGCGGCAGTCATACAGACAACTGGATGGTCCAAAAGTTGGCCTACCTATTACTGGCTGAGGTTTTAGTAGAGTTGTGGCTGAACCACATAAAAATATATAATTAATTTTAATCTCCCCAATCAATTATAACGTTATTTTGGAATGTTGTTAAAGAGGGTCAAAAATGTTTCAAACCAGTTTGTTTTGCAGATTCTGTATAGCAGCTTTAATATAGGGAGAACACAACTTCCTGATTGTGTGAGTAAAATCAGGTTTTTTCTCTTTGTCAGTTTAACAGTTTGTGTTGTGCCTGTCACTGTTCCCTGTCTGTTTTCTTACCTGGTTCTTCCTGACCTTGTACTTTCTCCTCACGTTCCCCTCTTTCCTCTCTCCTTCTTTGGACTGACAATCATACACAAATAGATTGTATTCAATTCGATGAAAAATTAAATTAATATGAAAAAATACTATCAAGATCACTAATAAAAAAGTCCACTCTCAGTGTACTTTCAACCAAAAGGCAAATAACCAAACCACATGAACATCTAATAAAAGATAAATATTGAAACACTGATCCAACATTATTCTTGATTGACGGATCATTTGATTTTACACTTTTACCTGAATGTGGCTCCTTTTTTTGAAAAAACTTCCTTATATCCATTATGAACCTGGCTGTCTCTCTGTACACACACACACAACAGGAGTTATAAGGTTAATGGGTATCTAGTCAGTTAGCTAGTTAGTATCCATTTCAAATAGGACAGTGGTAAAAACAGCAGGCTACGGACAATTTTAAGTTTTAGATTTTAAATAGGCTATATACATTTAAATGGGAGCAACAGGACGGTCAAATGTTGCTGATTTTACTACAGAGCAGGACGGATTGTAGGGTGGCAAACATTGTCGGAAAACACGTTTTCAACACTGCAGGTTACCTGGTGTAATGTTTTCATGGTCTGACTCCTACCTAACTATATAAAGAGTAACTGGAGGTTAAATGTAGCTAGTATGTCCTGTTTTCAGCCAGGCACTTACACCTCCGCTCCGCTGAGCCACCATCGCTCTAGCAGCAAGGCGCTAAAGCCAGAGTAGGGGAGAGGCGGAACAAACCATTATGGGAGGGGGGGCGCTATCTATACTTTTGTTGTTAAAATGGTACGTCTCAACCAAGTACTGTATGCTTTTTATATTTTTAGTAGTGTTTCACACAAACAGCAAATATTGTCAAAAAAGTAAGAAATCTTTGGGGGTGCTTTGATTTTGGGGGTGCTGAAGCACCCCCAAAATTGGGCTAAAATCGCCCCTGATATGATGTAACACTATAGATCAACTTACCTCAGAATATAAAGCATATAAACAATTACAGCGATATGATGCAACAAACACAGCAGTGCTACTGATCCAAAATACTCAAAGCTTCATAGAACTGAAACAAACATTTATTTTTAGGTCCATTCTGCTGCTGATACATACTTTAGGTTTCTGAACATTAAACTTGTTACTGCCTTTCATAGTGTTTAACTTGAAGGCCCTGAGTACTTTCTCCCACACTGAAAACACTGGAATGATAATATTATTTGAACATTAACTAATAAGACTGATTCAGGACAGACAATTAGTTATTTTAAACTTTTCTAGCAGTCCTTCACAAACAGGCTCGACACCACCGAACAGAGGCAGCAATATAACATAGCTAACATTAACAGTGCAGTGAATCCTGCTTGTGCCGGGATATTCAGGACTGCAAACCGAGCAGCATCACTGACTTTCAGCTTGTTGTGTTTGTGGATATATGACTGACTTTAATTATCCACAAAATCATCACATTCTCTGTAAGATTAAGGTCAACAATTGAACAGCGTATATTTAAGTTGCTTGTACTAAGTTAGTACAAGCATTGCTAATGTTTGTAACTTTGCCGACATGTGGCCAACAGCAATGTTTTAATGTTCTTCATTATTCAACATTTGCACATAAATAAGTGACATAATATTCAGTACTTACTTTTGAAAGTTTACTCTTTGGCCGCTCCGCTTCAGCCATCCACTGCTTTTTTCGGCAAAATTATCCACAACCACCACCGCACTATGAATTGTGGGATATATGCAGTGTTGGGCAAGTTACTTTGAAAAAGTAATTAATTATAGTTACTAGTTACGTCAAAAAAGTAACTGAGTTAGTAACTGAGTTACAATATTCTAAAAGTAATTAATTACTTGAAAAGTAACTATTGCCTTACGTTTAACCCTCTGGGGTCCAGGGTATAATTGGCCATTTTTAACTACTTTTGATTTCCCCTCCACATTACCTTTAAAAACTATTTACTTTGCCTTGTTTGGTATCATTCTTTTCAGCACGACCTCACGTGTCTGAATTTACAGTTATGTTTTCATTTTGACATACTATATTAACACAATTTATCGAAAATCAGACAAAAAACATAAAATCAAAGTAGAAAAAGTTATATTTTTTACTGTAACAACCAAAAACATGTTTATTTAATCATATTTCATAACTTTAAATGCAAATATAAATTGTCAATTTTAAAATCCTCTGCACAAGTTTTACAAACAACAGCCATTAACCTTTTACCATTTTTTAATAACCATTTCAAACTATTTACCAGACAATCAGCTGTTCTGCATTCAACAAGACGCCACACAAATTATTTGTGCCAATCCTAAAATAATTTCTGTCCACTATAAAGGAGAACGTCACAGCCTGATACCTGCAGGTCTGACAGCAGCAGGTGTATCACTCCTGTTTCTACCTGGAGACAGCAGTCGCCTCATTGTTCTGACACACAACGTAAAACTATCCACAACACTACACACTAACTACCCAAGACAACACATTAACTACACACTACAAACACGCTAAACGACACAAATCTCTCACATCTCAAAACTCGCTTTCTCTCTCTTTCTGCTCTCTCTCTCTCTCTCCATCACTCCAAAAACTTCCCCTGTTTTTTGGGGTTTTTTTGCTCATAAGCAGAGAGTGCTCGCTGCGCTGTCCTTAGACAGTAAACGTGACGAAACTATTGAGGAAAAAACACAGCGTATATATTGTTTAACATGACTCTGGTTTTACGTAGACCTTGTTGCTTTGCCTTTAAGTGGTCATGTGATTGGCTTACCACGACTACTTTATTCTTCCTCAGTCAAACAGCAGCACACATGCGATTGTTTTGCCCCTTAGCTCCAGGTGTTGTGCCAAAAAGTGATCGGCCGGCAGATTGCCGTCCGCGGGAGCGCACGCAGCTGCTTAAAGCTGTAGCGTCCAGATTACTTACTTACAGCTACTTCCCTGCAACTGATATAAGGTGCAGTAAGCTGAACACAGCTTCAACCGTCTGTTTGTTGAAAAATAGTAACGGATTTTCTTGTTAGTAGCGGTAACGGCGTTGTAACGATAGGAATAGTAATTAGTTAGATTACTCGTTACTGAAATAAGTAATGCCGTTATTCCCATCACTGGATATATGGGACCACGAAGTCTACACTGAACCACACTTCAAATTTGGGGAAATCGACGGCGCCTTTGGAGACCGCATTTGGAGTACACTTCGGATTGGGACAGCCGTCATCGCGTTGCTGTGAGGTAATAGGTCTCAAAATGCGTACTCCAAAGCGTGCGGTCGCTGGATTGGGACACAGCCTTAGAGTCCGGTTGATCTTGTATAGGTCTAGGCATTCCAGTATCCAGGTGTGGGGCATCGAGTCATAGGCCTTCTTGTAATCAATCCAGGCAGTGCACAGGTTGGTCAACCTAGTCTTGCAGTCTCGACTGACTGCTTGGTCTACCAGTAGCTGGTGTTTTGCGCCTCTGGTATTCTTGCCAATTCCTTTCCGTGCCACAGTCATGTGTTGAGCCATGTACCTGTTCATTTTTGCCACTATGATGCCTGACAGGAGCTTCCATGTAGTACTGAGGCAGGTTGTTGGTCTGTAGTTGGATGGGACCAGTCCCTTCTGGGGGTCCTTGGGGATCAGGACTGTCCTGGGTTAGCCATTCCAGGTGTCTCTCATTGACTAGTAGCTGATTCGTTTGTGCTGCCAGATGCTCGTGGACTGCAGTCAGCTTCTTCAGCCAGTAGGCCTGAACCATGTCAGGGCCTGGTGCTGTCCAACTCTTTATACTAGAGAGTCTTTCTTGGATATCTGACACTGTGATCATTACTGGTCCATGTTCAGGGAGGTTGCTGTGGTCTGCACTCAGATTCACTAGCCACTGAGCATTGCTGTTATGGGTTGCATCCTTCTCCCAAATGCTTTTCCACTTATTGTTCCATCTCCGGCTCCAAGGAGAGGTCAGATGACAAATGTAACATATTTTAAAGACCTATATGGTACATTCGATGTGTTGGTAAAACGTTACATAGTTTCATAGTTATAAGTTATATGGATTGTTATCACGATGTCACTCTACAACCTGACAAAGTTTTATCAGAATTGACTCAAAAATGTTTGAACCACTTCATTTACAGACAGAGAAAATGACACACACACACACACAAACACTACTAAAAACATAACCTCCTTGGTGGAGGTAATTAATGAAAAAACTGTTACTGGATGTGTCATATTGTAGTAGGAGTCAGAGAAAATCCCACTGTAAAGTCATCACAAAGGGCAGAGAGACAAAGTCACTTACTACCTGCTGAATGCAGAGAGGGATTCACCTTCTAAAGAGACACGTTTTCCCTCAAGAGTTGCTGGATAACAAACCAGAGCTAAAGGGAAAGTGCATATTTGGATTAGAAACCGCCAGATGGCCAGGAGTAAAGCTCCATATTGAAATGCCAGTGTTTAAATTGACAAAAAGTCTGTGTTGTGTTTGCATCTTATCCTGCTTCCCATGGGGTTTTCCACTCAGTTTCTCAGCTGCTTTGGCTAAAGATTGTCATTCTCAAATGACAATCCAAGTTGTCAAAACAATGTGTCCTGACATCACAACCCTTGTGCACAAACAAAAGAGCATTTCTCAGTCTTTGCTAGGACCCAATAACATGTTAAGTTTATTGGTTTATTGGTTGAACTGTCTTAAAAAAAAAAAAAAAAAAAATATATATATATATATATATATATATATATATATATATATATATATATATATATATATATATATATATGTTGAATGGAAATGACTTTGTGCAAGAAAGTTTGGTTAACATGGACAAGCCTGCTCAGATAAATGGCCTTCACATATAAGAGAAAGAAGAGCAGTGTTGAGTGGCTACTCAAAAAACATATTACACATTGCTCATTACTTTTTTACAAAAGTGATGCAGTACATTACTTAATTACTTGGTTACACTACTCGTGACTTTGCCTGTGCGTTACCCGAGGATACAGTTGCACACAACAACACAAATACTATGCTAAAGAGGACACACATATGATCTTTCTTCTTTGTTTTGGTGTTTACTGTGCATATGAACTAATAACACAAAGCAAAGAGGAAAACCAGCCCTAAGAGACTTTATAGCATCTGCCACAGTGATTCTACTTTAGAAACATGAACTGGCAGGAATGTAGGCTGACTGCTTTGTTACCTGTTGAAGTTCAGGCTCTGGCTGCTAAGCTAGGGTCAGCATACATTCAGCTTTAAAGTTTTAGCTAGCTTAGCTAGCTTAGCGTTATCATACTGTGTGTACAGATCCCTGGAAAGAGCCAAAATTGTTATGTGTATAAGGCGGTTGTTTCTGTCCTGGATGCAGTTTGCATTTCACCATCATGCTCTTGCCATTTTGTGCAATAAAGTAATGACTGTATATCAGCCCCTGAAAAGTTTTAGACCATGCCACCAAAGTCTTGTGTGTCCAAAGGACACTTTTAGTTAGTTCAGACGTAGCTTTGCAACCCATAGCCTCTTCTCTCTAAAAAGATCATGGCAACCCTTCCAAACAAACCCTGCTTGTTCAGTCATTGAACTTTAACATTTAACATGCTAATTGAAGCCTGTACAGTCTGAGATGTAGCTCTTGGGTTTTTAGAAGTTTTTCTGAGCACTGCAAACTCTGACAATAGAGGTAGTTACTTATCGTGAATTACTCAAGTACATTTGACTATCAGGTTGATACATACCATCCTAATTTCTTTGGAAGCACTAAGGCTGAGCTGAATTTTTCACAGGATTGCACAGGAGTTCTGTGAAAACCTTTTGTCTTTAATATGACTGTGCATAATAGTAGTCAGTTCTCTGAATAACAACATACTGATAAAAACAGTCGTTCATTCTGAATGAAAACACATAGAACAAGAATGCTGGGAAATTAAAAGAGGAGGAACAAACTCCTTGAGCCATTTTGACAAGAAAATATTAAAATATTTTGCCAACCCTTGTTTACACATCACCAGAGAGCTTGTCATTTTGATAGCAATGAAAAAAAAGGTTAAATATGGTGTTTTGCTGCACGTATGAGCCGTTCTGAGAAATGTGATTTCAGTAAGAGGTGTAAAGAATATAGTTAAAAATGGTTGTCACATAGAAACTTAACATTTACACTGGCATATTTTGCCCTTTTACTAACCTCATTGAACCATGAAATGACACTCTCTTTTGAACATCTTCTTTTTGAGAGTGCACTGGGATGAGATGGGCAACTTTAATGTAGGAGTTTTGAAAAATGAAATAAAAGATGCTTTTTTTCATTGGACTACAATGAACACTGCACACAATGTAATGTAATGTACCTTTTACTCGGTGGATACCTTAGACCAGGCAGTGCATTATTTTTGACTCTTTGTGATGCTTCTAGCAATACACTTGTGGTCCCCATGGAAGAAAAGGAAAATTATTAGGAGTGCCTTTGAGTATTTTACAATCCACTGCAGCAGCCTCAGAAAGGATCACAGAGCTGTTATGATTTTTTAAAATAGAAGATGATATTATAAAGGACTCGGTTACATTAAAAAATGTTATTGTTTCCACTCCCAATTTATACTTCTTAACATCTGTGTGGCCATCTGCACTGCGTAGGCGTGGACCAGCCAGAAGAATATATAGCAGCATCATTTGCAGGCAGTGCAAAGCCTCCCTGTAATTGAACCATCCAGTGTGCGAGCGTCCACATGTGTAATTGAGTGGTCCCGTGTGCTGGTGTGTGTTTTTGTGCACCTGCGCGTGTGAGTCCAGTGTTTACAGAAACGTTCAGTGATTTGTGAATCGAGCTCTCACATGTAGCAGAGTTTCATTAGATTTTCCTACACTTTTCCTTCACACGGATGTAAAATCCGCCAAGACAGGTAAGGGAGACCGAGACAAGGATACAAGGATCTCATTTGCTCTCATGTCTGTCACTGCTGATTCGCCGAGTTGGGGAGAAATGCACTTTGCTTGTTCGTGATACACGATTTCAGAGGGAGATTAGGGAGAAACTGCCTGCGGGTGGAGATACCCCCCAAACAAACAGCAGAGGCCTCACAGAAACACCTGAATGTTACAAAGGCAACATACTGAGGCAGGAACAGAGACAAATGCTACGTGGCGCTTTTTGCCAGACACCTTTGTGGTGGTCATGATTATTTATAATGAATAGTGCAGGCTGCAGTCTCTGCTCCTCATTATGCAAAAACGCTGAGCCGATGAGAGGGCAGCTTCCATTATTAGGTTAAATTAAGTCGAAAATAAGCAAGTGCTTACTAATTTAAAATGTTATTCTGCTGCCTAGGAAGGAAGTGTAGAGATATAAAGAAATACTACATCCCAGAAAGATAGTTTTTTTTCCATTAAAAAAAAAAAAAAGTGAAATCTCACAGCAGGAAAACTGAACCTGGCAAAAGTTAAAATATCTTCTGCGGACACCTCAGAGTGTATTATTGGCTTTTTTTGTTGATGACAGTACCCTGATGGGATCCAGCGAGCTCTAAGTAACTTTCAGTCTCATATTTTCTGGGCTTTTGTGGCTCTGTGAGTGTGCTGTTGTCTTTTCCTTTCTCGTCACACAACATGATAGGAAAATAAACTGCGTTTAAACCACCATCCACATTTAGACGAATGTTTGGAGTGGGGTGATTGGCTTCATCAGTGAGTGCTGATTTGAAGCAGATGTTATTTGTCGTCTGTTTCAGCATCTGCTTCAAATCTTCACAGAGCTGCTCACTGATTGAGCACAGCCAGCGATAAAACTGCTCTCCAGAACAGAGTAAAGGAAAGAAAAAAAGAAGATGCCATATTGTAATTGCATAAGTGCAAAATGTATCACCAAGTGTATTGATCTTTAGGATGTATTTAATTATAATTAATAAATTAAAACAAATCAAAGTATATCCACGTTGCCTTTGACTCAACAATGGTCCGAGTCACTTTTTCTAAAGACTAACAATCATATAAGAGTTGCCTCAACTGAAATTCTTGAAGGACTCATTCTGGGGCCCTCAATTTTCTCAAACTGAAGAGGCCCACTCTGAAAACATGAAAGGCACAATTGGCTGTTGCCGAGAGGCAGATTTAAGTGTCCTCAATACCACTACGCGGTACAAAAAGTCTCCATAAACTCCATTTTTTATATGTTGTGCTGCACTTGTTTAAAATTGTGTCAGACAAATTAACAAAAGGTTCACTACATCTTGAGAAGTCTCAGTCTATGTGAAGTGGCGGTGAGGCATAGAGGAGGCTGCGCTCCTCCACAGTCTCTGATCACCAAAGGCACATAAGGAGATGCTCCAAGGGAGGATTTTTATAAATAATCAAGATGAAGAATTCTAAAGTGTTTCCAAATTTCAGCTCTCTACTGCTTTTTTGTACATGATGAATTAGCTGTGAAGTGATTGAATAACATTTAGAAAATATATTAAGTGCATGTACAAACTGTAAAACACAGGACTAACAACCTGTGTTAAATTTTATAGGCCTTTTAGGTAGAGTTGGATGTCTTGAGATGTGGTCTCGGTCTTGTCTTGGTCTCGCTGTCTCGGTCTTGCTGTCTCAGATCAACATAGTCGTCGGGAGATTTGGAGTCAACAGTATCCATGACACACAACGTAACGTTCGATAATGTGTCATGCACAAAAGCATCAGCTCTAAGAGCCGTGCTTAGAGAGTGCTCTGTAGTGAATCAGAAGAGTCCACTCCCATTGAGCGAGAGACGGCTCCTCACTTAATTTCCTTTCGCTGCTCAGGTCTCACACAGTGGCTCCACTATGCTCCAATCTCTCCATATTGTGGCCAATCACAAGCAAGGATATAGGATAATATCATTATGTGACAAACAGAGATGGTGAGAGACGCGGCAGTCAAGTGGAGCGTGCGTCTGTCCTCTCAGTAAGTGAGTGAGAAAGTAGACAGCGGTGAGGACACCTGTAAACAAAGCAGCATCTGGCTGCAGTTTGAAGACTTTCTTGGTCTTGTCTTGGTCTCGATACCCTCTGTTCTTGGTATTGTCTTGGTCTTGGTTTGGGCGGTCTTGACTACACGTCTAGTTTTAGGACTTTTTATATTCAAGTGTTAGTTTCGTAGAAACTCGCATTGGCCGGTGCTTTTGTTTCCTTTTTGTATCACTCCCAAAGAACTTAGAGCTTAAGAGCTTAATCTTGGGGCTTCTCTCAATTCACTGTAGTATGTTTGTGTCTATTTGTGTAGGTATTTGAGTATGTAGAGCTAAGGATAATGTGTACACAACCTATGCATAATTGTCTTCGTCTTTAAGAGTGTAATAACGGACTCAAACAGAAGAGGGCAGCACTGCATGTACAAGGATGCCAGCTGCTGTTAAACCCCGAAGAAGAAGAAGAAGAAGAAGTAGCTCTGTCCCAGAATTCATAGCGCAGTTGTCAACAATGGCGGCAGCTAGTTAGTTTTAATATTAGTCTTATTATTCTTTTTGGGTCACAAAATAAACGTTTAACATATTTTCGGGCGAGAATGTAGCGGTAAACTTCAAACATCTGCTCAGTTTATCAAGACACCACATATTTGCAAAAGCGCTCCGACGTTTTCGGAGACGTCTGTTATCCACTAGCTCGATAGCTAGCCGGGGGCAAGGCTCACTAGAGCCCGTGAGAACACCGGACTCCCAGCAAATCGTTTTCAAACCCACCACCGTCTTTCGCTACTCAGGTTAAACATATATAAGTCACTTAGATAACTTAAAAATGTTATTGTTTGGCTTTTTTTAGTATTTTATTTATTCCTGAGTAAATCGGTTTGCCTGAGATTAAAGTTATAGTTTTTACACAGCTGAATAAACGTCAAGCAGACAGCTGATTATCAGAAGTGTGAGATGCTCGAGAATATACTCCGGTGTCCTGTTATATTTTAGATAGCAAGGAGTTTATTAAACTTCACCGAAACAATCTGCAAATGTCATTAACATTTAATAAACTATCATCTTGTCTTTATTTTTAGTTAGCACATACCTTAAACACTTAAAGCTGTAAGCTAATGATAGTTATATAAGAGCAGGCGCATGCTGGTGCAATAAGCTGTACGTTTTACGTCCAATGGATGATGATCTGATTAGTCGACTAATCGCAAAAATAATCGGTGACTAGTCGACTATCAAAATAATTGTTTGTGGCAGCCAGTGATGTGGACTCTGCACCTGTCTTAAAAAAAGACTGTTGATTCACTGGTCTACGTCCCTACACTCACCTATGGTCATGAGCTTTGGTTAGTGACTGAAAGAAGCGGCGGAAATTAGTTTTCTTTGTAGGGTGGCTGCCTCTCTCTTAGCGATAGCGTGTGGAATTCAGTCGTTTGAGAGCAGCTCTATAATAGAGCCAACACTCCTCTGAATAGAGAGGAGTCAGCTGAGGTTGTTCATGCCTCCTGGGCGAGGTGTTCCAGGAATGTCCTAGAAAGATTATATCTCTCTCAGGTGGCCTGGGAATGGCTTACCCGGAATAAGCAAAATCAAACAAAGACAGATTGATGACAGTCAAATAGGTGGAGCTCTCACTTGGTTTTGGCTCACTCTGCTGTAGACTATTACTTCCTGTTCCTGTTACACAGTGATGTTTTTGTGTAGCCAATTTATTAAAAAGTCATAGATAACATCTTATGTCAAATGTAATCTTCATGTGCTTTAAAGCAGATAAGCAGCTGGAGAGGAAATTGGGTCTCACTAATCTAGAAGATCGTCATTTATCCTGGAAAGCCAGTTTGCTGCTCCATAAAAAAGCCCTCTGTGAAGCTAGAACATCTTAGAAAATAAGCACCACGCTGTGTTTCTCTTCAGCGCTGTAGCCAGGCTGTTGAGCCAACCGTTCCTTTAACGTTAGCTATGACTTCATTAATTTCATCACAATTAAAATTTTAACCATTAGAAACAATTACTCATAACCATCTCACAGATGTAACATTATGTACAGCTTCTTTCAGTACTATTGATATTTATTCAGACTTGTTCTCCAATTGATCTTTTGGAGATGACAAACAACGTTTTTCCTTCCCACTGTTGCCAAATCGCTTGATCATAAGGGTCAAATGATTGTTGGGGTTTTCTCTGTTTTCTTTGTGTTGTTGTCGAGTCTTAACCTTACAATATAAAGTGCTTTGATGCAAACGTTGTTGTGATTTGGTGCTATATAAATAAAAAATAGAAAATAGGTTGAAATGTGATTGGCTGAAGAGTGAGCCTAAACAGGAAAATGAGACTGTTGTGACGAGAAAGAAGCAGAAAAAAGTTAAAGATTAAAAAAGCAGCAGAAGCAGGAATCACATGGTTGAGATGTCTTTAGCACAATGGTTTCACTTCACTACAGAGAAGCTCCTGTTATTTACTGAGTAGGAAAAATATACAACATTAGTCTATCAAGGAAGTGCTGTGGGCAGTAACTTCTGCAGGGGCTGCACAGAAGGTATCACAGTTTCTCTTCCATGGCCAGCCTTTACTTCTATCTTGCTCCTTAGAGCAGCTATCAAAATAATCTCGCAACATGAGCAGCAAGTGAAATGCCAGTAAGTACTGGAGGCTGTCAGTCTGTTTGACTGATAGGCATCTAGTCAATCATTATGTACATATTATTCATGTCATTTCTTTCCAGAGCGCTCAGTAAAGGTTTCTAGTCACTGATTTATGACCTAATTTTACAGTGAATGACGTGTGTCCTTCTTGTGCCAAATGACATTATGTAATTTGTGGATTTTACTCCATCACCAGCCTCCACTGACAAGAACATATTTCCTGAAACTTTTCCCTTTTAAACAAACAAAATGTATTATTCAATAATCAGGAAACCATAAGTGTTTTTCTGTGATCCCTCTACAGGATTACTGGCTCAATCCGTTTTTTTTTTTTTTTGTTTGTTTTTTTACAGCTTGAGCTACTCAAATCCTATTAGCAGTATTATGATGCTGAAACTGACATTATCACTTGGCTGCACATCACTCATATTTTACACTTATCTGTCTGAAGTGCAGCGGTTTCCTGGTGACCTTTATCAGCTTTGCCCAGTACACAAACCCTGAACATGCTTTGTTATTCAGGTAATTATGCATTCATGTCCCCCCGGTGGCAGACACTCCATGATGAATGACTCATGAAAACTCGCCAAGTGCATCTTTGATCATTCAGGAAAAAAAGGGTTAACAGCAACGTATTTACACTTTCTAAAAAATATTGGATTTTGCTGATCACTCACGGCTGTTTTGTTCTTTCCATAAAGAGACTGTCTTTAGTTTTCTAAAAAGAGGACACTTGGACCATCTGTGATCATTAGGTGTCACTTACTGTCACGTCAATGACAATGTGTCCCTTAGTTACAAAGCTTTTATGTGGACCCAAATGCTGACAACAGGAGACTCGAGTTAGGTAGGAAAATAAAAAAGATTCAATGAAACCTTAACAACCTCGTCTTAATGAAACATAGAATAAATTAACCAAATAAACTGAACACAGGAAGCCAACTGGAGAAACACAGGAAGAACAGAAACGAGAGGGAAATGAGATGATAACCATGAGGTTGGACTTGAGTCAATCCCCCCAGACTCAAATTCTAAAATGCCAAACTGTACGATATTTAGAAACTCAATGGGCAATTGCTTCATAATAAGCATTGGTTTTTATGTTTGATTATCACTGATTGAAGCATCGATTCTTGATTCAGTTTATGGGTGCAAACCTATACATCACCCACTGGTTTTTGAAGTCACATTCTGGAGCCTTGAGTTCAGCTTTTTCACCATTGTCAGTTGTTCGTTTTGAAATTGGATGTTGCCAGTGTGTGATGGATCTGGGTTCTCTTCTCCAAAATGTTAAGATCACACTCAATGTGTTTTATTTAGGATGTCTGAAACAACCAACTTTTGTCCCAGGATGTGAGAACATCCAATACATTCTGTTTCAGCTTTTCCATAGAGATCAGCCCTTCCATTAAATGGAGTCGTGGGGGATAGCTGACTGTACAAATGTGACTGTTAGTACCAAAGCTAAGTAAGGTAAGGGGACGGGTGAGTACAAGGTGTAACAGACTGGGATAAATGGGTTTAAGAAAACTCAGCAGAAAGGGACAAAAACTGTGACAGTGTCTTCAGCCATGTTCTAGAGCCGAGAAATTACTTTCTTCTTCTTCTTCTTTCGACTGCTCCCTTTAGGGAGTCTCCACAGTGGATCATCTGACTCCATCTCACACTCTACTTAGCATCCATTTCTGTCACATCAGTGTCTGCGAGTTCATCCGTGAATATTCTCTCTAGTCTCCCTTTTCCTTCTGCCTCGTCTAATATATCTACTGTCACTTTTCTCTACATTACATACACGAAACCATCTTAGTCTTCCCTTTAATTTTCTACCGGGAGTCCTAATGAAGTTCATTAGGTTATCTAAGCTCATTTTATTTTGCCTAGGTTGCCGTTTAAGTTCAGAGCTTCTTAGATTCCTTTGTGTCATCACCCCCTGCGTTTACGTCTCCCTTGTCGGTCCATCATGTTGAGTCTGTGTGTCTTAACCTGTCATGTTTCCTATGTTGTCAAGCTCGTGTCATGTCTGTGTCCCATTATGTTTCCTGTTTTATTTTGAAGAGGTCTGGTGTCCAATGTGCTTCCCCTGTGGCGTCATTATGTTCATTCTAATCAGCTGTTTACCCCATGTGTTTCCACTGCCCCCGATCACCTCCTGTGTGCATTTAGTCTGTGTGTTTTCAATCTTTGTCCAGTTGTCTGCTATTCTGCTCATGCCATGTTTTCTAGGATTTTCATGTACTCATGCCAAGTCTTCACATCTCAGGTTTCCATGTTCATGCTCAGGGTTTTTCATGTTTAGCCTTAGTTCACCCAGTTTAGGTTAGTGTTTATGTGGCAGGATGAATGTTATTCCTTGGTTCACCCCACTTTCAGCCTGGCGCATTAGGGGGCGCTAGTATAAATAGTGGCCATTTGAGCATTCCTGGATCGCTTACCTGTGATCTCCTTTTTGGTCACCTGACATCCCTTTGGTGTTGCAGAGGTCATTCTGAAGCCTCCATCGCAGCTGGTAGGTGTTTACTCATTGTAGTGTGTGTGCATTACCTTACTTGGTGGTAAACAGATATTGTTTTTAGGTCATAGCTGTAGAAGCCTCCTATGAGCCACTCTGCTCATGTTTCATGACGCGGTTTACTCTGTAACAAAATTTAATTACGTACAATCTCTGCCTTTTATTCTTTTGTAGTAATTACTTATTATGCTTTGCAGGAAGTGTGGGCTTAGTTTTACGCCACGCTAACTGAAGTGCTGCTGCTTTGCTTCGCTTTTACCGTCTGTTCTGGTTGCGAGATTTCTTTTCCTGCTGCTGCCAGCTTCTTAAAGTGGACGTCGGCGTGGACAGCGGCCATATGCATGCCGGTTATGGGAGTCAGCTGGCGTACATATTGACTGACCAGATGATTAATTTGTAGTCGGGCAGACTGCAAGTTGGAGCAATATGGCGATTCCAGATTTTAAAGTTTTATCCAGATTCTATGTTTTCTGTTGTTTTGATTTGTAGTTTGGATTTTTGTTACGCCACTGGTGGGAGGCCCTTTTTATAGCTGCAGATCACCAGTGTGGTCCTGCAGTTGGGTTATCCCCCAGCGCTACATATTAGTTTTGTTGTAATATATTAAAATTTTCTTTGTTTCTTTTATTCATATGCGGAGTGCCGACGTGGAGGAGACTAGGGTGCCTTGGTGGTGGGATCCTTTGAGTGTACACACCTGCCTTGTTTAGTTTATTAGTGTGAGTGTGTGATTTTGTGTCGCACTTGTTTCTTGGTGTGTTTTCTTTTTTTGAGTTTGTGCGTGGCATCCCTGCCCCTCCACTGGTAAGCCTCAGCTCTGAATACCTTTTTAAGCATATTTGTACATGGATATTTATGATTGTGCTATTTTACGGTGTTTTAAATAATTATTAATAAATTATCAACTTGTCTCTGTACTGAGTATAACAAACCTAACTGCCTTCTTGGTGATTAGTGTTACTTCCAGTATTCTCTGGGTGAAATTCCCAGAGTGGTGTTGTCTTTTAAACTGTGAAGAGTATTTACTTTATTCTCACCTCGTGCTGCCACATTTAGTTTTGCCTTTGGCCCTCGTTTTGTACTGTAAAGACCAGCCTTTAATGAATGGCTCACTTTCTGTTAAGATGAAGTTTTGTTCTCACATGTCTGCACTTGGGTCCACCTCCACACAGTCTGCTTCCACGCACTGTGACAAAAACAAATGTAATTTTGACATTTTTTTTTCTCAAAACAATCAACAATTTTTTTTTTTTCTAAATGTGACCCTAATACTCTATTGTTGGATATTAAATTACACATTGGCTCTTGATAAATGAAATATTCAAGCTGAATATCTTCACTGGCATACACCTTGACATTTGTTGAGAACAAAATGATGTAACATTTAGGAGAAACCAAAATCATCAACCCGTTGAGAGATGGGTTTAAAATCACACACAACTTTTAATTAGGTTCCTTTTTTTTTTAGCACTACACTTACTTTAAGTGTAAATGAACCCCTGAACACTCTGTGGAAGTCATGACAACAGAGAGTAATTTTAGCCATCTGCTGTGGTGCTGCACAATAGGTCTGATCCATCACTAATTAGGACATTCATGAGATGACTTCCTGAAAGGGAGGCTGTTTGAAATATTTTGCCATAGAACGTTGCGACGTATTCAAGAATCTTTCTACATGTTATACACGTCTAATACACGAGGAATAATATCATGATCAGAAAAATGTTATCTTCTACAGATTTGCAGGCTCAGTTCTTACGATTACGCTCAGTTGTGCATTGTTCTGTAGCCAGACAAACACTCTTCTAGTTTTAACCTCCTTACACTAGTTAACAGTTTATATTAGAGTCCAATTTAAATTATATTATTGACTTTATATGCACAGATGGTTGATTCCATCAGTAAACTTCTATTTTGCAAAACAGGCCTCTTAAATCTGCTCTGGTAACCGTGTTGAGTCAACAAGCCAAAGGGTGTTAGAGCTTGGACTCTACTTGCATCTCAGCTAAGGAACAGTGCTTCATTTGCTGGTTATCCTTTTAAACCTTGTCTTAAGGGTTAGGGTTAGACACTTGACTACTAATTAGTTTACATAATTTTTAGCTTTCGAAAAATTTACACACAAAACGCCAGCTGTGTCAAACATACACAGCTGGCTTTCGTGTGCTGGCCAGAACCAGAACATCAGAGCATCTTATCTGGCCCACTGGATGACTTATATGAAATGTGAATATTGCAAGTGAACTTTGCATTTTGTCATTAAGAACAGATCACGTCATGCGAGTCCAAAGGATGTCCAGAGGTTTGAGTCATCCTCATTTTAACAGCCTTGTTACTAACAAAGAAATCACCCTTGTCCTGTGATACCACACCAAAAACAGTACTAGACACCATCCAACTGGGACCCTTACGTAAAGTGAATTTGCTATAAGTCTTTTTTTCTAAGTCTTTATTTTTATATCTTTATAAACCCAGCTATGCTGATTTACTATAATGAATTTAGACTAGCCAAATGTGGAAACAGTGAGGATTTTTTAAAAAAAAAATTATTATTATTTATTCTTATTCCATTTTAGAAATCAAGGTCACGAAATGTCGACATTTTTATAAAATGTCACACAAAGGTTTCCCTTGATAAGCATTAGCCTGACTGGCTGAGGTCAAAGTTATCTGTATGTAGCCCATTTACTAAAATGAGCTTGACACCACTGATATACACAACAATGCATTTATTAAACTTTAATATAAGAATATAACCAAGTTTATCCACATCGAAAAAAACAATTTAATTTGACGCTATTGACAGACACATAACCTGGTGGTAAAAACAAAAGAGGGTTACCCAGGCAACCAGCATCTGGAATCGATGAAAAAACAGCCCCCTTTTTAGAGACCTATAAGTCCACATAAGAAGCCCAGATTGGCTGGCGATGGTATTAGGAGACTACAGACCTTTTTATGCACTTGGTTTCATTTGTTTCCATCACTTGCTTTTTTATTTTCATTTGATTTTTAATTTACTTTCACACAAAAAATGACAAGTTGAGGCTCTCATTGCCAAAAGGACACCTTGTGCATAACTGCCAGTAGCAACTGCATAATGTTTTGAAATTCAAAGGAGAGATCAGCCTGGGCCAGCACCATGCATGTAAATGACGTCTGCATAGTCAACCACTGAGAAACAATGTTGAATTTTTAATAAATAATGAAGACATTTTATGTACAATGGTTTAGATGCCAAATCTGCGCAGACATGATGTAAACTTGCATTCAAAGCTACAGAAATCTTTAGAATCTTTTTATTCTTTGTTTTTTTTCTGCATTGCTCAAAGTCCTGTGATCCAGGTGTTCTCAGCTTCAGAAATGCACAACTCCTCATATGAACCTCAGCTCCATCTTTCAGAGGTGACCTTGTGCCCAAGTCGTTAGGCTTCTGTGTGTAATCATCATTTTCAGGATGCTATTTTCATGTTCTTCTCTAAATGAAGTGAACACGCAGCTAAAGTGATCACTGAAGATGAAGCAGAAGGCTAGTAGGCAGAGATGGCACTAACAGACCAGAACATGGAGGCAACTTCTTGCCGCGATAATTAGCAACCTTTGACACTCGACCTGCCATAAACAAGTAGCAACCACGCAGAAGGAATCTAACGCTGGCTAATTAACGGAACGTGGTAATGAGCTGATTTGTCGATGATGTTAGCTGTAACCACAGAAGAGAAAATGATAAGAGGGAAGCTGAGGAACAGTTCAGGGAGAGTGAGCAAAAAGAAGCAATCAGCATGCAAGTATGGAGAGATGTTTAAGGTGATTAGAGCTAATTTACTGAAGCTTCACTCTTGTGGTCTCCTCAAATGCAGCTGGAAGTTGTGCCGAAGTGGTGAACTTATTTAAGTAACCACTGCTGAGCAAACATGAGAAAACTGTCTCTTTATTGCTTTTTCACAAATTTTGTCACATAATTGACTATGTGCACGTTAATACGCTACTTCCGGTGCGGAAACTCCTGTGGGGAGCTTTGTTTCCGGTGTCCTATTCGCGCCCTGTTTAAGGTCCAAAACAAGTTAAGCAAATAAATAAATAAAGCGGCGATTTACATTTCTATAGATGTCTCGGGCATTTACCCAATATATCTGTAAATGATGTTCATTGACTTGTCGATATTTTTCCCCCGCGCCTCAGGGCAAAAGAGAAAATGGATTCAAATGTTATATTTCTCAGCTGTCCCTCGTTTATCGCGGGTGTTATGTTCTAAAAATAACCAGTGATAGGTGAAATCAAGTAGCCAATTTTATTTTTTTGACGGTGCAAAACGTTTCGTGGACATCGTGGACATACAGTACTGCACTTCAGAGTCACACTGCTAGCGATCGATGCAGCGATTCTGTACTGTACAGGAGAGACGTCACGGAGGAGATCGTCTGCAGCGATCAGGACGCAGGACGCAGGACACAATGTGACGTAAAAAAAGGATGCAAACTTGCACTAAAAAATCCGCGAAACAGCGAGGTGAAAGCTGAATTGCGTTATAGCGAGGGACCGCTGTAATTTTGAAGGTAAGTCACAACATACCCTTCATAAATACTAATGTATAGAAACCCTTACCAGCAATCGTTCATTTTTTGTGTGGCTTTTTTCACGGTTTGTTAACATGCTGTGTAGGTGTGTACTTGACTAGCTGATATCGACATAACGGGGGAAACATCTGGTTTGACTATTGTTCACCTGTAGTTTGAATGCTGAACATTTGCCTGTTTAAATCATAAGACCAGTCACTATACAGAGATGTGCTTCTGAATGTGGGCGATGTGTCTTCTGCTGCAGTGATGTAGTTCTGCTTGTGTTTAGTGATGTAAACAACTGATCGATCTAAACTCTTTAAACGTCAAAATTGATCATTAGATTTTTTATGACACAACAGTGGCGAGTGTTCCCACCTTCTGCTCTTTGTAACTTAACGCGATCTTTCCGTTTTCGAGTTTTGGACATGATTTTGGAGTATATCTTTGCAGTAGCGATTGACCGCAAAGTAAAGCTACCGGAAATGTACAACCCCACATCCGGTCTCAAACCAGGAAGTTAGCATTTTCTCGTGCACAGGGTCAATTTCTATACCTTGGATTTAATTGGTGAACAAAAGGGACATTTTACTTTTTATTCTAAAACAAAAGTTTTTAAACTTTATATAAACACGGGCTCGATGTTTGCCACTGGCTTTTTAAAATGTTTTACTTTCAGCATTAGCATTTTCAGTACAGCCATGTTTGTTTTTTACAGCCAGAAGTGACTGTATTTGGAGGGCTGAATGATAAGTTTTCAGTCAACGCTAACCATAGACAGTACAAAACACAGACATAGCTTCTGGGCCGAAAAACGAAGCCAATCCAAAATTGCTTTAAACCAGCAGTCCTACCATGGAAGCATTCAGTCAGAGATCTTATTCTGAGTATTCACAGCAGCCGTAGCCTCTCCAAGATCTTATCCGTGCTGACTCAATGAGCCCATTTTGAGAAACTCACGCCTCTCCCATCATTCCAATTCCAGCGGGCAGCCTTGTGGGGGTTTGAACAGCCGGTTCCGCTTTCTTAAGTCTTCGATAAGTCAGGGCCAAGCCCTTCTGAGGGCTCTTCTGAGCACTCAAAGCGCTTTACACAACTTGTGCATTCACCCAAGCACATTTGTCTAAGTGCTTTTTTTAGCTAACATTCACACTCCGATGGATGCATCGGAGAGAAATTTGGAGTAAGTATCTTGCCCAAGGACATTTGGCATGCAGACTAGGGGAAGCCAGGAATCAAACCACCAACCTTCCGATCAGTAGGTGACCTGCTCTACCACCTGAGCTACAGCCACCCAATCTATACAAAATAAGGATCAATAAAGGATCAATAAAAACTCTTCTCACACTGAACCATGCAGTGTGAGAAGAGTTTATACAAATTCTAGCCCTTTGTGAATTCCAGCTCTAATAAATTTTTTCAACACAATGAGAAACATTATTAAAACTCACGTAACATTAGCAACTCAGTTTTAGTGTGCTCTTAGGATTTTTTTAAATAAATCTCCACTGAGGCTAAGAATGATGATGAAGCAGTTAGAGTAGACAACAACAAACTGCTTAGGGCAGCTGCACAGGAAGTCATTTTTGTGTGTGTGTGTGTGTGTTTGGGTGTGTTTGTGTGTGTTTGTGTGGGTGGGTGGGTTCATTCATGAAAATCACAATGAATACACAAATAGAGACATTTAATGTTTCCAGTGACTTACCTGCAGAAAGTCTGCTGTAAATTCTAGTCTACCCAAATGAATCAGGTCAGAAGTCTCTAATCTTTTCCAGTGAGCCCAAATAAGATTTTTCAACATTTATCTAGATTTTTAATCAGCTGATATAATTCTGATTATGAATTTTAAGAGAATCCCTCAGTTTTGGAAAGTCCTAGTATACATTTTAGTTTATGAAGCTATGGGCACAGCATCTGAATTAATGTGAGACCTTCCCAAGAGCCATCCCAAATTTTAGCCCAGACGAGCCAAATTTTTGGGGTGCCTTCTGGGCATGCTCAGAATATAAATGTTTTTCTTTTCCTTCTTCTGTTTCTGCCTTTAAATTGTTTAATTTAATGTGTAGAGGTTTACACATTACACATTCATCATTGTTATGAAGTGGGGCAGTGAATGTGTAATTTAAAATGAAAACGTAATTACACAGTGTGGACATTTGAGCTCATTTCTAAAAATAATGTTTAATAGAAGCTGTTATTATAGTTTGCTCTTAAACAAGCAGTGTAACCATGTTATCTTCGCTCTGTCTAAAAATGTTCTGCGTCCATCTACTGGCTGTCAACGCCAGCGTAAATTGGGCGATGGAATCGAACTGCTTCGCCACTTTCCCTCTCATGCAGCAGCCCACCCCTCTCGCTCCCCGTCTCCCTTTGCTTTCGACATCAGCCCGGTCTATTTTTAGCTCCATCCAAGGCGAGCGGGAGAGGGAGAGGGAATGACACAATCCCTTGTAGACTGGCGGATGAGAGGAGGAGGCGGAGGAAGGAGAGAAGAAAGCGTGGGCGCACTGAGGATGGGTGCTCATTTGAATACTCATAGAAAGCAGCTGCGCGCACAAAGGTGGAAGGATGGGCGATGAACGCGGATTCAGTGGCGAAAATCAATAGAGGGCTCAGCCTCTGACAGTTTTGGATGATTAGCGTGATGAATAAGCGGCGCATTATAATGAGTTACATGGGACAGGATGGCGTGATGGAGCATTGAAAATAAAAGTGAGGGATAATTGGTCTTGAGTCTGAGTGACAGCATTTTTTTGTTTGTAGTATTCAAGAATACATTAAAGGCTCTCCTCTATGTCTCTGGTAATCTCTTTTTAAGAACGTCTTGCTTACACTTTTTTTTTTGCCTGCTTTGCTTTCCAGTCACAGTTTCTTTCTAAACAGTTAATTTTGTCTTTTCTATCACTGCTTTGTTGATTTGTTTTCAAAGGATGATTAGAAAATAAGCAAAGTATGACATAAAGCTTTTGATAATGCTCAGTTTAGTTAAAAGATAAGCCTAAGGAGGGGTACTAAGAAATGGGAATAATGGATTTGTGAGATATTTTGAGCTCAAATTCAGCTTTTCTCATGTTATGTAGTTCTTTTTTTACCTGGTAAGTCACCATGGTAACTTATGCTGAACAGTAACCTGGTGAGGTATTCTAAAAGTGGCCCTAAGTCCCAGTTTAGATTCTCTGCTGTTAGGATACACTTTATATGTGCAGCTTTTAATCTGTACCTTAATAACATCATGCCAGCAGTGCAAATAAGCATTACATTTTCTCTGGAATTTGCATGTATTCAGTTGATGATGCAGAAAATATAGAAATGTTTTCATAGTTGGTCCTGATCTGGTGCTACATCTGTAACTGTTCAGTCAAAGAAATTAATTTTACTTTGATTTGTTGACAAAGGGATTTCCATGTCTCCCTTATCGGGTTATGGGACAGAAACCTTTATTATTTTAAAGCATCCAGTTTAAAGTTTGAAAGCTCCAATGTGCAGCAGAGAAATAAACAGGATTTATTTTTGGAATTAAAATAATAATCTGTTGGTTATCTGACCTCTCTGAGTGCTAAAACTCAAGATGAATGATTTCCTATAGCATTCATTTTCAGTCTTGACATCAACAGTCTTGCATTTTTATGTTGGACTTTTATCATCATCCTGTGATAAAACGTCTAGAGTAGGTGGTGCTTGTTGGGTCTGTGTTTCCACAAGCCCCGCTAATTCTAGAGACTTATTCATCATGAAGAAAACAAGACAGTCGATCGATCGATTATTTGCGCAAGGGAGGCCTGTGTCCACCACGAAAATGACCCCCAGATCTGACCTCTTCCTGCTGCCTTTATTGAGAGACAGTTCACATAAAACATGTCAGAACAAAGGCACGCCCACATGGTTCTAAGATGTATGTATATGTGAACTTCTGTAAGAATGTGTGTGTGTGTGTGTGTTATGTGACAATGTGTGTGTGTGTGTGTGTGTGTGTGGTAGACCTCCTGCTGACCAAAGGGTCGTAAACGCAGGAAGCTTACATCAAAAGCACAAGGATGATAAAAGACTACAGCCCCCCACCTAGAACCTCGAGAATCTGGGGAGGGGAAGACAGAAAGAATTCCTTTCACAGAATTAAAACAATGTACAAATGGCAAACATAAAAATGACAAACATTTAACAATTCACCCTAACAGCGCTCATAGGGATCATTTTGTATGAGCATGCACATAGCCAGCTTAGAGCTAAATCTGCACTGATTGGTAGTTAGCGCAACAAAATACATACTTAATCATGGTAGCTGTTATGCTTAACCCCTAAACGACTTGATGGCAGCTGAACAAACGTCAACTAGTTTTAATTATTAATGACAGGTTAATTACACTGCAGCAAAATTAGAGTTTTACTTCGAATGGGAGTTTAAGTCCAGTTGGTAGCTTTCTCTATGTTTTAGGGAATCACCACGTTTCAACAATCTGTAAGGTACATCAGCTGGAGCCTTTGGCAGCCTACTTCTGGCGACACGTCAGTCATGCCCTTTGTTTTCATCAGGTGAAAATTTTTAATTATTGTTTTCTTCAATTGAATCTTGTTGCTGAAACTTCAAAGTAGCTAGCAAAAATGAATTCTCCTCACCTACAAGGTCTTGAATATTCAAACACAATTATATCTGAAAGACATCATAGTACCACATCACCCCAACAGAGCAGTGATGGGGTTAGACTGCTGGCTTATTCTAGGATACTTAAAAGTAGAATGGGAGGCACAGCCTTCAGCTTTCAGGCCCCTCTTCTGTGGAACCAGCTCTTAGTTTGGATTCAGGTGACAGACACAATTTTAATGTTGAGCTTAAAACTTTGGTTTTTGAAAAAGCATATAGTTTGGGTTGGATGAGGTGACCCTGAAATCCTCCCTTAGTTACACTCCAGTAGGCCTGCCAATGTTCCATAATGCACAGTGTTGGAGGTGGGTGAATCAATCCAAATATTGATAGTAATGATCCCACTGCTGATATTAATAGATGTGCTTCAATCCTCTAAGCTCGGTATGTAGTCCATTTTAGGAAAATGAAAAAAACAAACAAACCAAAATGTCTGTGAAGGTTCTCAGTCATCCAGGTCATCATAGTCAAAGGAGCTTGCAAAGAAAAGTGTCTGGACTTCTTTAAGTTACTTGAAGACGTTTCACCTCTCATCCGAGAAGCTTCTTCAGTTCTAAGGTCAAATGGTGGAGAGTCCCAGATATAAACCTAGTGGGAGTATCCCCCCACAGAGGGACAAAAGGACCCCCTGATGATCCTCTAATCGCCTGAGCCAAGGTGTGGAACTGGGTGTGGGTCCCAATCAGCCAGAGTTTCGGGTGAGCTCATTGTGAAACCTGGCAGAGAGTTGGCCTCTGTTCAAAGATGGTCGCTCACAGTGGACATAGATGGCTTCTTTCTGTCCACTGTGAGCGACCATCTTTGAACAGAGGTGGTGGTTTACGACACCAACTCTCTGCCATCTATAATCCAGTTTTGAGATCCCTTCCCAGACGCCTTAACGCCCACTCACATCCTGGGCCATCTGACCTCAGGAATTCGCATGATAAGGTGGGGCCAGGTTTCACAATGAGCTCACCCGAAACTCTGGCTGATTGGGACCCACACCCAGTTCCACACCTTGGCTCAGGCGATTAGAGGATCATCAGGGGGTCCTTTTGTCCCTCTGTGGGGGGACACTCCCACTAGGTTTATATCTGGGACTCTCTGCCATTTGACCTTAGAACTGAAGAAGCTTCTCGGATGAGAGGTGAAACGTCTTCAAGTAACTTAAAGAAGTCCAGACGCTTTTCTTTGCAAGCTCCTTTGAAAACAAACCAAACCCCCCCCAGAAAAACCTTAAACATTAAAAATGTCTGAACCTTTTTGTGTTGACTGTGACATATATTGTATTTATAGCTTACGGCACAGAAGACATAATTCAATTCATTTTTAAGCCCTAAATCCAAGCTGGCAGCTGGTTCCACATAAGAGGGACCTGGAAGCTTCCGATTCTACTTTTAAATATTGGAAATTGAGAATCACAAGTAAGCCCGCGGTCTGACAGCGAAGTGCTCTATTGAGGTGACACGGTACTATGAGGTCTTAAAGATAAGATGGAACCTGATTATTCAAGGCCTTGTATATAAAGAGGAGGATTTGAAGAGTAGCCAGTGTGGCATAAATATACTCTCTTTCGCTGAGGCGTTTAGACTGAAGACAAAGTCGAGCCAAAGTCCTTTAGAGGCAGGCACAAATCACTGATTTAGTGGTCATTAAAATATGTTCAGAATTTGCAAATTGATTGTGATTCATCCCATAAGTCACGACACACTACTCTCCTCTATATAAGCTGCCTTTATAGATTTGATGTATCAGTGTCTGTATTGCCTAGTATTTCCTTGGTATCAGATTGATACCAACATTTTTAGTATTGAACAGCATTTATTGTGTGTTTTTACATTACACACCCTTTCCCACTGTCTTTTTACGACTCTGTAACCAATTAACCATTAGTTGTTATTGACCTTTGGTTTACTTTCACAATGCGTCGTTTGTCCAGTCTCCCTCCACTCACCTCCAATCAGTCGCAATAATGGCTGTTCCTCTCTGAGCCTGGTTCTGATGAAGGTTTCTTCCTATTAAAAAGGAGTTTTTCCTTCCCACTGTCACCAAGTGCTTGTTTACAGGGTTTTGTGTTCAGTGTTCTGATTGTTGGGGGTTTTCTCTTATTACCTTAGAGCATAGGTGTCAAACTCTGGGCCGCGGGCCAAATTTGGCCCGCAGCCTAATTACATTTGGCCCGCAAAACCATACCAAATTATTATTAGAGCTGGCCTACTGGTATTATACAGCTAATATATATATTGTTTAGTATTAAGCTTTGCTTGTTCCATATTCAGTTTTTCAGCAAAACCTGTTTGAGTCCATAAGAAAAGATTCATTCTTAAATCTGGAGGAAGATTTTTTTTTTAAATAAATATTAATGTTAGCCCGTGACCTTGTTCCAGTTTTGAATTTTGGCCCACTGTGTATTTGAGTTTGACACCCCTGCCTTAGAGTTTTTAACCCACAGTATAAATTGCTTTGAGGCGATTGTTGTTGTGATTTGGTGCTTTATGAATAAAACTGAATTGTAAAAAAAACTCCAAACCATCTTTGGACTGTGCATTGTAAGGCTTGTTTTTTTGTTCTTTTTGTCTGTGTCAGTTTACACAAAATGCAGACTTAGTTGGACATTGAACATAGTAGCATCTGTGGTTTATATTATGTCCCCCAGAATGAGTACAAAGGTCACCCGAGCTGCTGCAGCCGCCCTCATAATGCTGTGTGAATGACTCCACTAATGACACCAGATAGCAATTCAGCAGCAATTTCCCCAATCTGGTGAAAAACAAACAACAGCCACAGAGCTCGTTTCCAAAATCAATCTTTGCATTTAATTGAGCGCTTTAGAAGCTTAACAGTAAACAAGAAAAATGTACACTGGTACACATATTTCAGAAGGACAAAAAATATGAATTCTTGATAAATATATTTGGTATTTCTGTTGCTTTAAATAAAGGAACCATATCAAAGTCTGACTTCATGCACACCACGGCACTCACACACACTGAACTCGACTGATAAAAAAAACTTCACGTATTTCCGTGTCTGTTTTAGGCTACTATATTACTGGTGCCGGTAGGCCTGCACAGCTTACATTAAATGTACCATACATAGAAATATTAATGTAGCAAGTAAAAGGCACTCAGAGAAAAGCTTGGACATGCCAGTAAACTCAAAGCAAATTGACCACAACCACGTAAAGCAACTGGATAGTTTCATTCCAAAACCACAACGTTTTTATTTAAAATCAGATCTTTTTACATAACGTAAAAAAACCCTCCATCTTAAAAGTTGTAACTGATTATGTGCTTGGTTTTAATTACAAATGTATCCTTGTCTGGGTTGGTTACTTGGGATGAAACAATCACAGTTTGCAATCACTGCAACATAGCTGAAAACACTACAACCACACTGCCAGCTGAAACCAAAAAAACCCAACTGTTGGCTAGTGCCTCAGATAGATGCGCACTGTACTGTGTCTCTAAATCTGTCTTACTCAAAATAGAGTGTACATAAACAATATAAATAATCTTTACACTCTGTACAACGATATTCGTAAGACACTCACTGTTGGAGGTACATTCAGAAATGAGGCTACACTCTCAGTTAGTACCTACAGCATTTATGATATGTAACTCAGAGGAATAGTCGACATAGGAACAGATATGCGTGCACACAGCTGAATGCTTCTACAAAGCAAGGATTATCTTCGCTTTTATAAGCCAGCTGTGAAATAAGCTCACGAAACTGGACAGTTGACACAGAGCGGGATGGAGGCAGACAAGGAAGGGGGCGGGGGGCGGGGGAACAAATCATTAGTTGTAGCTTTAGCGTGCACACAACCAACATGGTACACATATGCACTTGTACAACTGCTGCTCCGAGTAACTCCATGCAAAAGTTGGAGATGATCATTTTCAGTTAAGTACATTAACAGCTACAGCCGACACAGAGCTGCTGGGTTTTCTGCACACTTCCTGCTGCTCAGAACCATGAACTACTACACCTATTGTGGTCAGCTTACTGCTACAGCTTGGCCCTAAGACGGAGAAGGATTTTTGCTATTGTTTTGGCGAAATGAGTGATCTAGTCAAAGCAGAAAATGTTTCCCTCCCCAAAAAAAGAACAATGTTCAGGACAGGTTCCGTGCGACATACACCACCGCGCGGCTCGTCTTATCACTGAGGAACAAGGTAAATTTGTTTAAGCCTGTCCTCTGGGATCTAGTAGCTAATATGAAGAGCAGTATAACCCCCTTTCTTTGAGAGTGTAAGAATGGAAGATACATAAAGGAAAGAACTGATTTCCCCCTCACCGCAACCACCTAAATGCCCAGCAGCGCCGAATTTGCTCGGTTCAGCGGGAGTCATGGAATAGAGGAATCGGGCCAGCGAGCCTGAAGCTGTTATACACCAGTCTGTATGATATGCATGTAATGCGATTCCTTGACATAGTGTAAAAATATGGACTATATATAAGCAGTGGGCGTAGTATCACGTCACAAGCAAGGTGTACATGTGACTGAGAAACAAAGGCCTCTGCATGGATCAATCACACGGTTGTCCATGTGTTTTACACTAAACTTTGAAGTTATCCCTACAGTTGGGCTTCTTTATGTCACAGGATCAGGTACCCCCTGCTGGTCATGAGAAAAAAATGTAAGTTCACAGATTGGCTACGTCCTTCTTTCTTATGATCTATGATAAGTCCGAAAGTGCTGACTGAATGCAGGTTTGACCACACCACTACCTCCAAAAAGATTAGCACTTTATGGCGTAGTGATTTCTATTGATCTGTCATAACTGGAATTTTTGCCCCTGCGAAACAAATCTTTATTGCAGTGAGCATTTAGGACTGGTGACAGCAGAATGGAATGCAGAGAGAGAGATATGAAGAACACGCTGACTATGCTATTTAGCTTGCTTAATTTCATGTAATGAGCGTGCTTTGGGATGAATTCTCGCCTCTTCCTCAGATGCGACCCCTCACTGACTCCCCGGCCCTTTCACCTAACGAGTCGTCGAACCAGAGCCGCTGGAGACCGAGCGTACGTGCCAAAAGGGCAGCTCTGTTGTGGCAAGGGGAAATCATGCTTCATTTACAAGTGCAGTTCTCGTTCAGTAATCCAATAATAAAAATTGTTGTCTCTTTGTAAACTAATTGAATGGGTGGGGGTTGAACTGATGCGCATGGCCACATATGTCAGATCAGATCGCTTGTTTGATACTCTTGCTCTACCGTATCCAGAAAGGCTCGTCTGGTCACTGTTAACTCCCCTGTCCCACACAATCACACCTCTTTTTATCCAGTAACCTGCAGCAGAGGGATTCAGAGGTATTAAGTACTGTAGCTATCCCTGAGGTGCCTATCTCTCATGCATTTCCACAGCACAGCGGGGCCAGCCCTGGAGCAATGATCTGTAATGTGCTTCAGGCTCCGCTTTCATCCAGGTGGATCCATTACTGGACTGAACAGAAGAGTGGAGAGGGGGGGTTTGTATGGAGTGTGCAATGTGTATTCTACCCTGTGTATCTGGTCATGATGATGGTTCCTTTGCTAGAAGGTTTTCTAAAGTTTAAGGTGTTACAAAGTTTACCTGGCAGAAATACTAACAATGACATCCAACTTTTTTCAGTCTTTTCAAGTTCAGGCCCTACAACTTCTTGTCTTTTTCTTTTTTAGTTGCCCTTCTCATTCAAAAAGTCCAACTCCGACTGCTCTGTCCCCTCTGGAATACATCAGCCTGAACAACGCCCTCCATCACAAAGTGCCCTGATCAGCAATGAAGAATCCACCTTCTTTCTTTTTCCTCCTCCTCAGTCTGTGGGCCCTCCAGCAGACTGCTGCCACAAGCAACATCATGACGCCGACACACAGCAGCGCCACGGACACTACTTTGGTCTGGAGCAACGTGTTAAAGGTAAACGTCACCCCAGTTCCTGCCATGCCGATCACCAGAGATATCACGCCGAACGGGAACACGCAGCGGTACCAGGACTTCTCTGTCCCGCCTGTAGCTTGGGCGAGCCTCTCCAGCGTTGGGAGAGACTCTGGAGGTTTGGCCGAACACCTTCCGACACTTCCCTCCATCTCCCCTCCTTCGCCACAGCCGTTCAAACCCTGGTTCTCAGAGTCCTGGGGCAAGTTGTTGGCCTCGCTGCTGTTGCCGCAGTCCAGGTCCGGATGAAGGACCGAGGCTGGGGGCTGGCGGCCCGAGGAGCAGCCCATCTCAGAGCTGCCGTCCTTGAGTGACGAAGCGCGAAAAGCTGCCCGTCGACAGCGGGGGTCCTCTTTGAGTACGTTTGATGATTGCTGCTGCCGTTTATGATGCTACAGGGGGTTTCTCTGAAGCTGCTTCGAGTGCTGTCAATGACAGAGAGGTTGCTGCTACTGGTCTTGTTGTTGTTGCTCTCAGTACTTAACGCCAGCATGTGCCTGCAACTGGAGACACAGAGAGAAGACCTGAAAATAGAAAGCAGGAGATGGGGGGGAAAGAAGAAAAAATAGGGCAAGACAGAGAAGAAAACACAACTACTGAGCAAACATTCCAAGAGGGCTGGAGACATTCACAAGAAAAGGATGGAAAGAAAGGAAAAATAAAGCCAACACATGAGACAGATCTGCTACAGAGAGGAGGCACTTACCCGGTATTTTCAGTATCCATCAATGAGTGAATGTTTTCAGTGCAGCCTTGTCTCCTGAGCGGCTCGCAGCAGCAGCAGCACCACAGTGTTGTGATGCCGATGTTCATAGGGTTATATAATGACAGAGGAGAGGAGGTGGAGCCTGTGGGACGTGGTCAATGGGATGCAAGCATCTGATTGGCTCCCCTGGCAGAGTGATTCAGGGAGGAGGGGCTGAGATGAGGTTAACTGTTCAGCGGTCTCATTCACTGATCTTAATTCATTATTTAGTGTGACATGGAATTTGAGATACCCCTTAAAGGCACTGCAGTTTTTCATTATGGGCAGAATATAAATGACACTGATACAGAAACGAGAAAAAGATGCTGCTTGACAATGAAATCGGACCAAGAAATGTAATAGGCATGAATACTATGACACCACATCCCGCAGCTCTGTCCCTGCTGCTGTCACACATGTTATCAGGGTCAAGTGAAAATCTCCAGTGTCTCCAGCTGTGTTACAAGACAGTGCAAGATCCCAACACCAGGGGTGACAGTGGAATATAATTACAGTGAGATAGAAACCTTGTATCTGCAAAATGTCATCTTTCCAGCAAGAAAAGCGGGACTGCTAAAACTGAGATAATTCAGTTCTTAATAGTTTTAATCAAACCCATGAAGGTCACAGAGAAGCAAGACATGTAATTAGTAAAGATTGAACAGCAGCCAAATTTGTATTTTTTTTAAACAGCTATTCATAATTCAGAATTGAAGTGAAGACATTTTTTGCACAAAAGCATGATGGTTAACCTCGTTATGGTCATGTTTGTGTCACATTTCTCCAGCATGTATCTCTTATGCTGTTCAGAAAATGACAGTAGGATACAGCAGCAATGTTCCCTCTAATTTTTCATGTGTCTGAGCGAACGCACAAACTCACTGAGCGATTCCTTGGACCACTGTGAGCAACAGCAGACGTGTGCACTGTCGTCACGCCAGCATCAAATCCATCCAAGTTGGTGGTTTATTAAAATAATCAAATTACAGCATTTACATTTATGTTAGACTACTTTTAATTAAGTGCTTTAGCCGATTTACAATGAAAATTTTTAAAAATCTTGTTCATAACTTGAACTCCAATTTTGAAAACACAACTCTCTTTCTTTTTTTAAATTTCTTTTTTAATAAAGCTCTGACTTGTATTATGAGTATGAGTCTGTGGTCTGGGAGAGAGTCCTGTAACTCTCTGTCTGCAAAATACAGTATATAATGACCAATGTTGGGCAATTAATTATATAGTTACTTCTTCAAAAAAGTAACTGAGTTATGCAAACCACAACGTTTTTTGCTGCTGTTTACCTAAAAATGCAGCCAAGGCAAATTTTTAAATAAATTGCCATATTATTTTTTGATTGGTCGACATGGTACATTTTTCGACCAATAGGAAAGGGTGGGGGGTTTTTGGTTTTGTTTTTGCTCACAGGTGGAGAGTGCTTTTGAGCGTTTTCCTTATAACACTGCATTTTTACCGTTTCTTCACGCAGTAAATATACATATATATATATAAACAACGATAGTATTCAGGAAGAAAACCAAACATTGCATATATTTTTATCATAACTCCGATTTTACGTGGCCGATCAACACAATTTAAAAACTGGTATAAAGTCCACACGTTTTCCGTCAATTGTTCTGTCTGTCCTGTTCACATCTCCAATGGTTGTACACGTTGTCATTAACGTGGCTTCACTCCACATCAGCCACGCCGCTTTGCTAGCTAAAACACCGGTGTCCGCACATAAGGACGCCGTCATAGCCTGTCAACGACGTTGACTAGCTGTGTATATATACGAATGTGGATCGCATCATTGGCTGGACTATGGGATAAGGTGGCATCGTTCTAATCCCATACTGGAGCAGCCAGTCACTTACTGACTAACACTGCAAAACAGAATTATTACCGTGCCAGCAGTGCACAATTGCGCACGTGCGCAGTTCAGAGGGAACATTGCACAGGAGCCAATTGTTAGCAAGTTTCCCTACGAATAACTTGTGTTACATAATAGATTGCTACTTTATCAATGTCCGTGTGTGTGTGTGTGTGTGTGCACTGATCTGTATATTCCATAGTTATCTGCTTTCTCAAGGCACTGAAATGTTCCAATCTGCTGCATCTGCTGTAATTAGCCCGAGCCCAATTTTGGTCAGTATCTCATGGGCACAGTTCCTTTGGAGGCAGATTAACTCTCATTGGGTGAATTTAACTGCAAATTTCCTATTAACAAGGGCCTATAAAAATAGTAAAGAGTCACAGCGTTTAATATTCAAACTGAAACTGGCTGGATGAATACTGAATCCGTGCTCCCTCACTAACTCATTAATAGGAGTGATGTCAAAAGCATTGAGCTGCACCGTGGGCTGCAGGCCATAGCTGTTTGTCACCATCACTCACCCTGAAATGACACTAAAATAACAAAAATGAGAACAGCAAATGGATGAAATCCCACACTTTCATTCACAAAACAGGCAAAGATGTGTGTGTATGTTTAAAAATCTGGCCTTGAGAGCATGTGCTCCTTGTGTGCCGTTTGCGACAAAAAAGCCTGAAGATCCTTGTGTTTAATAAGAAGGGGGCCTTTTTACCTTCACAGCCAAACATTTTTAGTTGCAGGAACAACCGTTGAGGTGAATAGCATTAATGGTGGCTAAGTTTCTATCAAAGGGTGTTTTATCTTCTTTATCTTCTTGCACACCAGCAAGAAGACTCTGAAAGTAGCATGACAAAACACAGCGCAAGTCATTATTAATGAATGATTATTGGCTCCTGTGTGTTCTTTGCTATGATACGTTGCTTTGTGTCCATGCAGCTCATAGCACTAAGTTAATAAATAGTAAGCAAATAAATAGATCTGGCCAATCAGACCACTGCGCTTGGCAACAAGTGCACTTGCAGCTTAAAACATGTACATCACCTGATTATATAATGCTACGAAAAGAGTAAAATGATAATAAAGTCGTGATACAGCTTTAACTCCTGGATCTGCCTGCTGCTGCCTTCGCTTGATGTCAACTTAATTTTTTCCCCAGTGTGTTTTCGTGGGACAAATTTTTGCAAAGACCAATGCTTTCGGTGTGTAATGGCTTTCAATTGTAACTGTTGCTAGCAATGAGCAATTGTTAGTTGTTTAAATATTATTCAAAGTTTGTGAATAGTTTTGCCACATGTAATGATCATAGATAGCTTTCATGAAAAAAACTTTTTAGCTAAGATTTATAAAACAGATCATTTTTTATTCGGTAAGACCCAAAATGAGTGACTAACACGAGGAACCCATGAGCTAAGTGTTAAAAGAGATCAAGTCAGAAAACAGTTTTTCCAGTACATTTTTATAGGCCTCAGAGTGTTGGATTTTTTTATTGCTTTATTTTGTGTAACCACAGCTATCGCCATCTGGTGGCCAACAGTGAGATACGGAAGAGGATTAGGGCCACTGGAAAAAAAAAAGTGGGCACGTCTTTTGTTTTCTTCTTTTCCTGAATTCTGAGGAAAAAAGGCAGAATTCTGAGATTAAAGTCAGAATTCTGACTTTAATCTCAGAATTCTGACTTTAATCTCAGAATTCTGACTTTAATCTCAGAATTCCAACTTTTTTCTCAGAATTCTGACTTTAATCTCAGAATTCTGACTTTAATCTCAGAATTCTGACTTTTTTCTCAGAATTCTGAGATTAAAGTCAGAATTCTGAGATTAAAGTCAGAATTCTGAGATTAAAGTCAGAATTCTGACTTTTTTCTCAGATTTTTTTCCAGTGGCCCTAATCCTCTTCCGTAGAGAGAAGGCAGGTTTTAAGATGCTTCTGTATTGACTTAATTTTTCCACTTTTTATTCTGTGTACGTTTAGCTGATAACTTGGCATTATAAAAAAATAAATAAAAATAAAACATCAAAATCAAGAAGGCAGAAGAGAAGGCAGAGACAGAAGGTCAAGAGCCAAGAGACAGGTAAGGAAAAGAATTATCAAAATAAAACAGGAAGATAATGGAAAAGACAAAACAGTGACAAGGCAGCTAGGAAGATAAGAACATTAGGAACATGAAAGTCTAAACAGCTAAAGGCTGAAAAAAAGAGTATATATGCAAGGCCCTGTGTTTTCATCATGAAACCCAAAAGTCATTTGTGAAACATTAAAATAATTTATATTAACAGAAACATCACGGCATGTTACACTCCAATTTTTGACAAGTTGAACAGCTCAACAACTGAACAACAATGATAAATCATCTTTCAAACAACAACTGATGATAACAGTGTGTGTATATAGCCTCGCCTATTCATTGTGCTTTTTACTAAGGCAAGAAACAGGTATCCTGTTTGCCTATTTGTTTGCTTTCTGTTTTTTGTTTCTGTTTTTGTTAGAGAGATAATATCTAGATAAGCAGACATTTATCTAGCCTGAAGGTAAGGCAACCAAGCTCATAAACAACCCCCAGGTGTTGAAAAAGACAAGAAAACCCATTCTACAACCAAAAAAAGAAAAATCACCATGTTTAATGGGCCTTGTCTGATACTTGTTACACCGGATCCCCTCAGACACTGCCAAGTCTGTTTTTGTATCACAGTCAGAGAGAAGCCTTTACGTAGAAACGTAACCCGCTTAATTTGGAGATAGATCACTTGAGAAAGGCGCAGGCAGCCAAGGTGCCGTTACCTTATTTGTGTGGTGCACATTGTTGTTTCTATTTGAGGAAGACGCTCAGTCTAATAACAGAATCCTTCAATAAAGGAACAGTATGAGTGTTTAAACAGACATGGGGAGAAAAAGAATAAAGGGTGGGAGCTGGAGGCGGGGGATGAATGGATGAGAGCTATAGAAAGATCTTACATGCTACTGTCCGCTGCGCTGTCGTCACCCGTTCACGCTCTGCAACAATGAGGAGCTTTGTGCCGAAGATAGGCACGAAGAGACACACATACCTACACAGGCACACACACAAAACCACCCACTATGCACACACACAGATCGAGATCCCTTATGGGTCAGTGGAGCCGATGATTGTTTATCAGGAGGTGAGAACAAAGAGATAAGTGGTTAAAAAAAAAAAAAAAGTAGGAAATGTTGCTTCCATGTGTTGCTGCACAGCTGATCCAGCGCATGGCAGTGTTTTTACAGACCTTTACAGACTGTTTTTTCTTCAGTTTAGGGTTGGGAACCAAAAGTTAAGCATTCCCAATTTCATGTAATGTATCAGATAAGATGTTTAGCAAGATGTTTAAAGGAGGCATGTAAGTCATTTTTTAATGATTTCACATTTCTCTACAGTCTAACAAAGAACACTTTTTAAATACACACATACACACACACATATATACACACACACACACACACACATATATACACACACACACACACACACACATATATACACACACACACACACACACATATACACACACACACACACACACACATATATACACACGGGGGAGCCGCCGAAGCGCGGCGCGAAACGTCCACTCTCCGCGGCAGATGCTCCGGTGCATGGGAGGTAGCAGGTGGGTGAATGCGGCGTCTCCGAGGCCCGCCCAGAGCCAAGCGAGTGCCCTCGAAGACGTGCTCTCGCTCCGCGAAGAGCCGCTGTCTCTCCTTGAGCTTTTCCGCCCACAAGGAGAGCGCTGCCTCCTGCCGCTCAAAAAGGTCCGAGTCCGCTGGGTTCCAGTCGTGTCTTCGTGGCACGGGTCGTGTCATTCTGTCAGGCGTGGTGTGGAGGCGAGGAAGAAGGAACCCAAACGCAGGACTCACAGGTGGGTGAAGACTGGTGTTTATTGTGATGGCGTGAGCAAACAGAACAGAGGTAGGAAATGGCTGGCTGGCTGGCTGGAAGACTGACTGACTGACTGAATGAATGAATGAATGAATGAATGAATGAATGAATGAATGAATGAATGAAGGACGAACGGACTGAGTGGCTGGCTGGTGGAAACGACGACATAACATCAACATCAATGACACGACAAAGAACGAGTAGAAACAGAAGACTTAAATACACAGACTGATGAGGATGATAATGAGAGACCGGTGAGTACACAGCTGAACATAATCTAGCTAATGGCACGAGACGAGCTGACACAGGAACAAACAGGAAGTGAAACAGGCAGTGGCAAAATAAACTGAACATGAACAAAACCGAAAGCACTGGGTCGATGACCCAGGAACCCTGACACCTTTTGACTGTAGGCCAAGCTTTTTAATTGATAATTTTATTTTTAATTTTTTAATTGATAATCATCCACAAATGATTAGGTAAACGTTGGCATTGTCTGCTGAATGAACGGCAGTCATGAGACTTTTAATGTGGATTGGACACCAATGAACCACCAGTGATTAAATTAACTGGTGATAACACTGGTCATCTCCACAAAACTGCAACATTCTACCTGAAGATCCTTTATCTGTATATTATGACATAGACTACCCACCTTTCCTTGCTAATGGTCGACTGGCAACTGTGTCTCCCTGTCGTACAATATGACCCACCACCAATAAACACAGGAACAGCTTGAGAGTAAGAGGAGCTGAAACCGCCTACATACTCCACATATTCCAATCCAATTGAGTATCCATAGGATGGCCCTGAACAAGCCCAGCACATGGATGCCCTACTCCAAAAGACAAATTCATCAGCTGCCAATGCCACACGCAGCCATCTCCCAAGGGCTCATGACAGAGCATGAGTCAGAGTTGTTTTGCCAGCATAAAGTCTCACAAGTGCTAGGCAGGTTTTTTTTTTTATGTTGGGCCTGATTAATGTATGTGTATATCCACATGCCTATGTGCCTTTTTATGTGGTCTCACCCGGGTCAGCATATTTTTTCGTGTCTTTTTCTCCCACTCGTTTAGTAACAGCATAGAAAAACCTGTATACCTGCAGTGGGCTTGTACATGGCCCAGGGCCTTCCAGAAGGACAGGATATTTGGTGAGGTGCTGAGATAGGCCTTGGCAGGTTGAATGTTAGCTTGACGTTCATGCTGTCAAGCCCATCTGGCAGCAACCGGTGCCAAACCATGTCCTGTCAGCCTTGCTTATGCTGCCATCCACCCACATCCTTATGAACGCTTTCAGGATGTCCACTTCTCCACTTGTTCTGCTGTACCTTTTCCAAAGTAAAATGCCAGTGTGGTTAGAGAGCATGGCTAAAAGAAAAGCTAAATGTGGAATGCTTAAATACCAAGATAACTGTAAATACAAATGAACTTTTTAATATGTTGTAAATTGTACTTTGTCTTTTAAAGATATATGTTCTTAAAACAGTGACTGCAGGGAACAAATAAAGTCTGTGGTTAATATTGTTTCCAGTGTGTGCTTGGTATCGTAAGATGTAATTACGATTTAAAGGCGACAGTATGGTGCTTTGGAACACAACAAACTATTGCTTTTGCAGTTTTCTAGAACCAGAAGTTACGATATTTAGTTGGAAATATGTTGATTGTTTGTTTTCTCTTCTGGTTTTTTATCTCCATACAGGTGATTTTTTTTTTCTTCCCCCCTTTCTCACCATCTCTTCTACCCTCTATTTTTCTTTCTCTCCCTCTCTTTCTTTCATTCTTTCTCCCTTTAAAAAACGAAAATAAAATAAATACATAATTATAATAAAGGTCAATCAAATGGACCAATATGGCAAGGCCATGATGATCCACTTGGTAAAGTAAATCCGCTTGACATCTTTCTTGGCCTTCAGACAACAATTCTGATGGCTAAAGATCCAAATGGGACAGGCAATAAATAAATAAATATGGAATGGTAAGTTTTGCACTACAAAACCAGCTTTGTCTGCAAGCTTGGTTTGGAGGTTTGGTTAACAAGCTGCATCTACGGGGCAGATATCTGCAAAATAGCTTTTACTGATTCTGGACTTTCTCTAACCAAAACTGAAACACAAATGTCTCGCCACACAGACCATCAATGCCACATAATATTAGTTAGATAATTCCAATACAATACTCCCAAGGGCATCAACAACACAAAGAAAATAGAAGGGTCTAGTTTAGCAATCAGTGCAAATGAGTCCTAGCAGTCACTGACTGGCTCTGTGTCTGGACATTAGAGTTGGGTGGATCAATCCAAGCATCGATACCAATGCTGGTATTAGTATTGAATTGATAGTAGTGCGTTAGGATCAATACGTTTTTCTATGTAGCCCAGTTAATTGGGTAGTTATTTTCTTGGAAATGAAAAAATATACCCTAAACCAGCGGTCAGCAACCTTTAAGACCCAAAGAGCCACTTGGACCCGGTTTCCACGCAAAAGAAAACACTGTTCAATTCAATTTTCAATTTCAATTCAATTTTATTTATATAGCGCCAAATCACAACAAAAGTCGCCTCAAGGCGCTTCATAGATACAGAGAAAAACCCAACAATCATATGACCCCCTATGAGCAAGCACTTTGGCGACAGTGGGAAGGAAAAACTCCCTTTTAACAGGAAGAAACCTCCGGCAGAACCAGGCTCAGGGAGGGGCGGGGCCATCTGCTGCGACCGGTTGGGGTGAGAGAAGGAAGACAGGATAAAAGACTGGTGATAACAGCCGCTTTTTGACATCTAAAATGAAGTATATATTGTTTTTTAACTTTATGCTTTGTGTGAACAACTAAGGTGTGTTGCTTATGAAATCCATGAAGTGCTACAGAGAAAATTACATTTTATTTATGTTATTAACACATTTTGAACTCTTAAAGAAATATAACAAAAGGAAAGACACCAACCTGAACTAAAATGATCCATGTAGCAAACAAAAACTGTTGTGAGTCGCCACCCTCGTATTGCCTTTGGACTTTTGGAGCCTTGACCTGACATTTAAAAAAATAATTGGAAAAAAGCAATATGCTGCTAAAAAATGAAAACTAGATATTTGCAAAATTCTGCCTAAATATGTATTTTACTAGGTTAATGTGTGTGGCGGGGCATCGTCTGCAATGCCGCTGCAGGGGAGGCGGACGCACCTGAGCGACACCCGCAATCACGCCTCGCCGCCTTAACGTCTGTGCTCTCTCTGCTGTTGTGTTGGTGTGTGTCGGGTTGTGAGCTGAAATGCTACAGCCGGCTGTATAAGTACAGCAACCGTGTGTGAAAAGCGGTCAATAAAGAGATGCTGAAAAGCAGCGGGTCTGCCCTGGTATGTTTACAATGTGACTTCCGCTCCCGAACCTCTGCGCACAGCGTCGGCAAATCGGGGCTGTACGAAGTCACTTTCATCTTTACGCAGGACTGTAAGCTGTCATCTGTGAGGCGTGAGCGGTGTTTGTTTTTAACATAGTTCACGATGGAGAACAGCTGCTGACATAATGTGGATCCGAAGATCCATAATTGGCCTACCTGGGGTTGAAAGTCTCGATAAATGCACGGCATTTCGGCGGGTACACCGGCTTCCGCGAGTCTGACGCTTATTTTGAGCGATGAAAAAATAATAAAATATAATTTTATTTTTATATTTCAATATCACAATAATCTTCCAATTTAGAAGTACAAGTTAAAAAGGAACTCAGCTAAATACTTTCCCAAACCACGCGGAGCCGCACTATAAGGACTAAAGACCTGAATGCGGCTGCGGAGCCGCAGGTTGCCGAAACCTTTTTGGCTTTAGCTATGAAAAAGAAGCATACACTTCCATGCTGACTTATCACCACTGCCATTGCTTTGGCAATGCACACCTGTGACTTTGCAAAGCTGCTAAAGACACACTGAAGACAAAGGTGTGTTTGGTTGTTAAATTCCAATTTCAGTTCCCTACATCCACCACAAGCACCTCCTGTCTGCTACACTGCACTGTGGAGCGCTCCATTCCTTCAAAAACAAACACTGCCTCTGATTGCAATCCAGCTAGTGATTGCATTTCAGCATAATTGAGAAAGCGCAGCACAGACAAGACAAATTTTCACTGCTTATTTTTCAGCAAGAATCCTGTTCAGCTTCAGTGTATTGGGGTCAAGGCAACAAAGATTCTTGGCACATATATAACTGTTAACCTTGGCAAAAAAAAAAAACCCTGCATCACTAGAAACCACTAAAGGTAAGTGGGGCAATTCTTTGAATATAAAAATAAAAAGAATTTAATGTACTACTCTAGTAGACTAAAAACCATTACTAATTCTTCATGCTTTATGATGCCTTGTTAGCAGAGTGAGCCACATTTGCATACTCGTACTAAATATTCTTGCACAACAGGCTCTGTAATGTAGGAAGCACCACCTACAGAAACTTCAGCTATAAATCAGATGAAAAGAGCATCACAATAATGCCCACACAAAAGTGTGAAGTGCATGAAAACAGTGGTCCCAAAGATGGAAAAATAAAACATAAAGCAGCCACAGATTACCTCTTTAAACCTTGTCTGAACTTGCCTCCTCTGGTTACCCACCCAAACACCACCCATGGGAACAACAGTTCTTTGAAGTCCCACCACCTCCACAATTCACATCAGTGAGGCTAACTTTGGTGTTTGAGTTTTAGAAAGTAAAATTACTAAAAAGGAAAAAGAGGGAATGAAGAAATCGAAGAAACCCTGGGAAGCTTTAAAAAAAAGCAATTTAGCAAAGTAATTAGACATAAATTAAGTCGGAAAAAAGAGAAAATTGCAACACTTAGAGAATGAAGACTGCATAAAAATAAAATGGAGACAGAAACAAAGATGAATAAACGAAGGCAGACTTTACACTGAATGACCCTGATGCAGAGGAGCTTAGTTTATTCAGATTTTAACAGGAGTAAGAGAAAAATGTGTCTATATGAAGCTTTTCAGAGTTTGTCATTAGTGTCAGTGAGCATGTTTTCTCAGAATCAGGTACTCTTGACATATGAGAAGATATTGAAATCACCAGCTGCTTAAAAACCACACAAAAGTCATCTTATTTTAAATATAGATTTTCACCAATTACATAATTTTGTAAATTCTAATTTACAGAAGCAGTCTCAGATTCCTTTGTACCCTTAGGGGTTGATCTGTAGTTAAACAAATTGGATTTACTGCTCCCTTGTCATGCTTCTCATAATCTCTAATTTCCCAGTTGACATGGTATAATTGCTGTATGTGCAATTCTAAACCTGCAAGACATCAGGGGTTACAAAAGTTGATTTGCAATTGCAATACTAAGCCTTTACATCAGACAGACGATAGAAAATGTTCTGCACACAACAGCTTACAGCTTTGGGCTGCAAACATCTGTGTACGCTAGATTTTTCTTCAAATCTTAATATAGTCTTAATATTTTAGGACTATTGTGCCAGTTCTGTCATTGTCCTTGTTGTTTGTAAGCTATAGATTGAAGAAATAAGTAGAAACATTTACCAAAACAGGGTTTTTTTTTAGGTTTTTCTTAATAAAAAACTATTGCCTTTGCTAATTTTTTTGTCATTTACTATCACAACGGAAAATATTTATATAAAACATGGCGTGACTGAAACAGAATTCCTTTAAGTCCAAAGCTTACAGAGTGTCATAAAGAGTGGTTTTAACAGTTTCCCCCCCTGCCCAGTTGTGGCCCTGTAAACTGCGGCTGTAAACATACAAAGCTCCTCCTATCTGCTGTTTAAATCTTTTGTTTGTGTAGGGCAGCCAATCAGAAAACAATTGTCTCAAAGGTAACGAAAAGTAGAGATGCACAAATCCAGCTTTTTTCCAGTTTCGATATGATACCTGCATCAGATTGTCTGTGGTAACAGCCAGCAAAGTTCTTGCTGTTAGCTACGCTTCCTTGGATTCAGCAGGTCATTTTCTGTTTTAGATTTTTATAGACTTATACTCTTCCTGAATAAAAGATGAGTCAGGAAGTAGTCTCTGTGGATTATGTTCATAGGCAACATTGTGATCTGTAGTGAGAGTAGGGAGCAGGTGGATGAGAGTCTGGAAAGGTGGATGTATGCAGAGAAGAGGGAGGAAATATCAGTATAAGCGAGACAGAATTTATGTATGTGAATTAGAGATGGACAGGTGGAAAAGTGAAGCTAGAAATAGTGAAAGTAGATGAGTAGAAGAGAGCGTAGGCAGTTTGGAGTTGGCTGAGATGAGTATCAGGTGATTTGTGACATAAAGACAACAGCAAGAGTGAAAGGGAAAGTTTATAAGATGAGAGCATGACCGGTTGTGATGTATGGTTTGGAGACGGTGGCACTGACAAAAACACAGGAATCCGAGCTGAAGACATTTCATTGGAAGTGACCAGCATGGATAAGATTAGAGATGCTAAGATGGTTTGGACATGTGCAGGAGAGGCATAGTGGATATACCGACAAAGGATGTTGAAGATGGACCTACCAGTTAAGACAGAAAGAGGAAGACCTCACAGGAAAGAGAGCAGCCAAAAGAAGATGAAGCAGAATATCTGCTCATCTGATCTGACAGACGATGTGTTTAACAGTTTTTATTCATAGAGGGATACATTCTATCAGATTTTGACAACTCAGACAATACTTATTATCAGGATCAATTACTGCTGGGCTGAGATACTTAATGATACCACATCCGTTTTGTGTGTGAACAGCCAGGCCCTTGTCAACTCCATTCACATCCACAGCAGATAGTTTCCTCCCCCTATAAATAGACCGATATCACATGTTCAAGAATAGTTGGAACTGAAATAATTTTTGTGTTCAGATTAAAATAGCTCTAAAAGCATGCACTGCTAGATGTAATCAGTTCAACTTTTAGACACTTGCAGCAGGGTGGTGAGAGGCTGAGTGAAGGAGATGGGAATACTGCGCTGCGTGCTGCTGGCTTCCAGACGCAGAGGAACAAGAAATGGAAAATAGCAGCTAAAGCTGGTGTTGGTTACACACCAGGGAAGAAAAAGTAAATTGCAAAGAGCAAAACCCAGCAGATTAATAATAAATAGCAAATTCGATTAAAAAAGAAAAGAAATAAGTAGGTATCGTGGTAGTGTAGGAATTTTAGGTGGGACCTTGGGGGTGCAGTCTCATTAAAAAAGGTCAATGTGCTCACTCAACACAACAATAAGAGGTGACTTTAAAAGGGAAGAATTTAAGTCATACAGTTTAGTAATGAAGACATTCAACATCCACGTCTGAAATAAAGTAAAAACTAAGTTCGTGGTTATGATTTGGTAGCAGCAGCTTTTGGGACCTGCAGTGAAACTAAGACTAAGGAAAACACTTAGCTGTGCCAACTGGCAATGGAGGCTGATAACAGCAAATGAATCTGTGCAAGTCAGACTTTGCGAAGTGCTTCTTCTGACTCTTTGGTGCTTAAAAGATGTTAAGCTTTAAACAACAGCTTTAAACTCATTTGAAAACTGCAAAACGAATAGAAATGGCTTAAGATCCTGCGCTTATAGTCAGGCAACCCAACTTTCACAGTCTGGTGATTTCATTAATCTACTTGAGAACCTTGAGCTTTGCATAGTAATGTTTTGTAATTCTGTAAATGTGCCTAGATTTTTCCTAAGCTCATAACACAGGCTAAACAATAAAATACATTAAGCCATGTTGTGATATGGCCTCTAAAGGGGTCTCAGTGAGTAGCTCGACTTCTATCAGACTGCCTCTTGCATCGTTGATTTAACTGTAAATTTAAAGGTGTTGCTCCTGTGCCACGTATCTTAGCTGAAAGCCTCTGTTTTGTGGACATGAGTACAAGTGCAACAGTTTAAATGGAAAAAATGTAGTTGATGTTTTCTGGTACTGACCCTTTGTACTGGAGTCTACAATAAGATCTGGCACATTGGTAATGGCAGGGCACTTGTAGAGATTTGACTACTGTGATAGGAAGCATCTGGTGAGGTTAAGCTCTAGCTTGAGGCACCTATTTGCAGTCCTGCAAACAAGCACGCAGAGACAGAGAGCTACGGGTCAGGCTAACCTAGAACAAGACTTGAAGGCAATCAAAGAGCTGCAGTGTCTAAAACTGTTTTTTGTGCCGCGGGGTAAACATGTTTTTTTGTTCTGTAAAGTCAGGCATTTTAACACCGACACTATGGGGAGCGCATTGCTTTTGGAGCTGCCTTCCTGTGGCTATTGCATTTGTTTTCCACTTTCACTCCGATTGCTAACTTGCCAAGACAAGAGTTTAATAACTCATATTATATTTGGGCAATTCCTCATAAAGGATTCACACCAAAGCCCCTTTGACAGTTTTGACCGACATTTTGAATCACACCTTGGTAAATGTGACTCACGTGATTACGGGGTGGGTCAGCAACTATTAGGCCACATCCAAGGGGACAGTCCCACTAGAGTAGGGTGTCAAACATACGGCGTATGTTTGACACATATAATTTGGCCCGTCGTTATGTTGGAGTCGAATCTTCAGCCCTGCTGCGATTCCATGCAGGCAGAAGCCGGACTTTATTTTGTTGGACACACCATGCGACCAACTAAAGTGATACCCGTATTTATTTTCAGCTGTTTTCCACTGTGGAGGATAAATGGTTCAAACTTGTCTGTTCTCCATAGCAGTAGTAAATGCATTAAAATACGCTTTTATGAAAACACTGAATAAAAAATAGTTTCATGTTTTATAAAGCAAAGCATGTTTTAATTTAGCAAACACATTAGCATACCTCCAGAGTTTTTTTTCCCAGATATCTCTTAAAAATACTATTTTTCTTTAATTGTAGAAATGTAAAGTTTTTGCTTGCAAAAGATGACGTCTTAGATCTTAGAATTTATATGATGCATAATATACGATGTATTACCACAACCTGGGAGGTTATTCTTTTGGTTCATGTCATTTTATTTGTAAATGCGATAATTTTTAAAAGTTTTGAATAAATACTGATAAAACTTTGCAGGGGCGTAGACTGACGTTATGTTAACAACCCAATAACATTTGGCTTACACCCACCAAGGTCTTCAAGGTCAACTTAATTATTTTTTGGTTGAAAACCAGCAAAAACCCTTATAACATAGAAACCATGATTCTTACAAGTTTGGTATGTATTGCCATCATATCAATAGAATATCATGTTATATTTGACCTCTGACTGATAAAGTACATTTTAAAAAAATAAAAAAAACCCACCATGAATATTTACAAAAAAACAACACTATTCCCTTAAAAGTAAAACTTCCCAAAGAGGGATCTGGTTTGTTGAAAGTTTTAGGCTGTCTGAGTCTTGCAGCGATGGAGAAGACATAACCAACCCACACAGACAAGGAACTGCATCACTTATCTGCCTCCCAGGCAGGATGAATATGTGGTCACAAACACTACCACATTATATGCTATGCGAACGCAGCCATAATAACATAGCTGTGATAACAATTATTTTGATTACCAGGTAATTGCATATCAGAGGTAATGATTCCTTTCTGCCACATCTCTATGCTGTACTGAGTTTGAGATCATTTATAGCAGTTTAACATAATCGGAGAAACAACACATGCACTGATATTTCCTTTCAGAGGAAAAAAAGTACCAAAAAAGCAAGCTCTGTCAGCTGCTAAGCTACAGTGACATATTGAAATGTTTGAATCTACAGTTGTTGGCGCTCTGTCTTAAAGGGTCAGTGGACTCATAATGAAGGAAAGCATCCAACTTGATTATCATAAATATTGTGTTTCCAAGTCACAAGGCAATTATGGATGGGTTCTCCCGCTTCATTTGATTACAGGCATACGCCATCATGTGTTATCTTGCAGACTTGGAAAATGAGAATCAGTCGAATCAGACGAGGTTTAAACAAAGCAAACAAAGCGCACAAATATTACACCCATGAAATCAGTCTCTGCTTCCCTCCGGTCACCAGCTACTCCCGATGACTCATGCACTACTCTAAATTTTAAGCAGACAAATAATCACGACAGAGAAGAAGAAGCTGCGGGTGTGTACGTGCTGTCTGCTGTGGCGTGCACACACAGAGGCTCATAAGAATGCAGCACGCAGACACCTTGGTCACACCGAGATCCCTCAGACAGTGAGTTAATGATACTGATGCCGATGATGCCATTGAAGCTGGATGATGCTGCTAGAGGTGTGCACTAATTGGCTGGGGTTTGCAGGCTTAATGCTCTTTTAGGTTTGTCTCTAAAGTGGCTGCTTTGCATATCACAGACATCACAAGCACCTCGTACAAGGATAGTCACTGCCCCCTGTTATCATAGAGGTAACCCTACTTGAACTGCACTCATTGCTCTTTTTGAAACAAAGCCCAGGCACAAGCAACCAGGAGCTAAGACTGGGGACGAGTCGAGTCAATATTATATATATATCAATAAAAATTCTAGATATACGTAGTATTGATACCAAAGCTGGTATTGGTTTGGGATCAATACTAGTGTGAAAGTTCAGCATGTTATGCATGTGTCATGTCAAACGCTGCTCTTCTCATGCAGGCATACTTGGCTCCACCCCCTGCTGTGTGACTCAGCAGTACTGGGCAGTGACATATCGCATATAGAAAAGAAATAGTAAAAACTTATAAAAGACTTGCATAAGATGTGGCCTACTTCATATAGTGAATCATGTAAGGCTTATATGATTCACTCATGAAAGTGGCCACTGTCTCATTACTTTCATATATTGTTTTCAGTAAGTATACAAAACATACAAGTTTCATTTATATATTTTTTCTAGGGATCTTATATCTGTTTTCACTTTTGTATGCTTTTCATACAAGTTTCACACAAGACAGATACAAAATTTATAAGATTTATATATTTCCCATATAGGGTTGCAGTGAACGAGAAAGTGAGCAAATATAGAAGTCAGTGCTGTGCAATGCACGTCCAGTACTACAGATACCAATATTGATGCTTTTAACCTATAAAGGTATGTTGGGGAGTGCAATGTGTCATCACTAATGAAATAACTGTGAGTCAACACATCAAAACACATCTCTGAGCTTTTTATGTATTTTTGAAACTGGATTTCTTTTAAGACCTTGAATAACTGGGAGCACTGTGGGTCCCCTTCAGTTGTTTAAAGTGCACGTTTGAGGTCTATTTTTTTCATTTCCCCAAAAATACTTGACACAATTCAGTGAAGTTACATGAAGTTAGAGGACAGAAACAAATTATTGATCCTATTGTGCTGTTATCAATCTTGTATTGATTTCGATCCGCCCACCTCTAGTAGAAGTACTCTACAGCTGTAAAGGAACCTCCTGAATCGACTGTGGCAACATTGTAATATTAAGACATAAAAGACCGTGAAAATCAGCCTTTTGGTGAAACGTGCATCAAAGGAAACAAAGAGGAGAAGAAGAAGAAAATGGCTGACAGACCCAGACCCTCAGAGAGACAGAGCCCACTGTCACAGTCCTTTCAGAGGCAAAGAATAACCAGAATAAGTTTCTGTTATGACTCGTTTTTTATTGGTCATCATAGTTGTAATTTTACCAGACCTATTATCTAGAAATTATATACAGCTATTCAAATAGTACATCCAGCCCACTGAATTGTGTTAGATAAATTATTGTTTTGCAGATGAAAAAATATACCTCAAAACGTCTCACTACAATAACCTTTTTGTGTTGAATATCGAGACATTTCACGTCTCCAAAAACACCCAATTTTAAAATGTGCATAACGCTGGAAGGTATGCTGTGTTGTTTGTTGTGTAAATTCATTATTTTGGAAACGGAAAATCACAGTCATTTAGTGGTCGTTGAAATGTGTTCAGATTTGGCCGACTGACGATGATTCTTCTCACAAATCACGACACACTGCTCTCCTCTACATAAGCTGCCTTTATAAAAGTTAAAACAATCAGTATTGGCAGTACTGTCCCTGTATTTACTTGTGCAGTCTTGCACAGCACTAGCTTCAGTTTCTTCCACCATCGAAGGAGATTTAATCTCTAGAGTCTATTTTCCAAGCTAACGTGTAGTGTGGTTTATTTTCACATCTGGCTGTCACGTGTACGTCAGTGTGACAGAGCACTGGTGTCCAACAGCGGCGAGAACCCCTGTGCCCTTTGATTGGATGGGAAAATGGATAACATGATGGATATTTGAATCTCTAAAAGCTATAAACATATAGAGGTATGTATATATATAAATATACACACCTCTCTTTTCCAATATTGTCAGCTTAGATTTAAAAACTTGGAAGAAACATTTTGTGGACTTTAGGGTTAGAGTGCGTAGGTGGAAACAGACTAACATGCATATGGGTTTTCATGCAAACACGGACTTGATGCACCATGCATTTCATTTTTATTATTAATTTTATTTACAGATGAACAAAATCACACCCGTGCTAACATATTAAAGAAGTCTATCATAAAATAGAGCAAGACAAAAAACAGTATAATACACCCATTTAGTACAGCTCCATGTAAAGCAAACTGCAGTAATAGCCTGAGTGCAGTTTTGGACTCTCCAAATGCCCTTTATAATGCTGTTCTATAGGTGCAGCTCTAGTTTATTTTTCTCCATAATACTGCATGACTGCCAACTGTCTGTGGTGCCCACTGATGATATTACACATGATGCAATCACTCCTTTCTGAGCTGTACAGGCAGCAGTAACCCGCATTTGAATTTGTCAAGGAAGCACATTCAACAGATAGTGAATTGCACTTGGAGCTTAATTTAATCTGGTGTGAACCCTGTAATCTACTATAGCATGGATGTGTATTTAAATATAATATACCTGAACCAAGTATGCACACAGGAAAAGTGGAAAGAGAACATTGCCACTCAGTGGTGGATAGAAGAACATACTTTTGCTTTTACGTTTACGTAAAACCCTCAACCAGTCCACAAAGAAAGTTTATCAGACTTCTCTAAAGTAGACAACCACACAGCCAACTCATAACTTATTTACCAGGCCTGAGTTTACTATAAGCCCTTAAATTAAACCAAGTGATGCTTAAACAAAGTAATGGTGCTTTAATTTTAACATATACCCAGAAATCTGGCCTCACCTGTTTTAAAGGCCTTGATGTGAAATTCAATTGCTGTACTGTCATGATCTCTCTCCTCTATCGATGTGAATGTGGGCGTGCGTGTTGGGAATACCTACATGACTACCTGCCTTCGCTTCTTTTGATTCTGATGATTGCCTTCTGAATGTTCTGTTCCCCCATCTATGACTCTGTGCTGTGTGCAAATGATTATTCTCTGCACATCATAGAAAATGCATACACTACTTACTTTACACGTTGTAAAGCTTAGGTGGCTTAGACTCGTGCCTCACTTTAAATTGCCTGCCTTCAGCATTGACTATGTGCATTAACTAGTCTGTTTGCTTGACGACGCTATAGATACAAATCTATTTACGTAGTTTAGCATGTCCACCGCGCAGCTATATAACCAAACCTTCTTCCAGGTTTGGATTTTAACATGATGTACATATTAGCCACATATGCATATGTTGTACATATGTATATTATGAGATAGACAAATGTATATGTTACGTCTAGTGATGAGGTGCAATATGCAACAGGATCCCTGTAAGAACCAAAGAGTGAGTCTTTGTAGTTGGGCAGGTTCTTTTTCTCTTTTCTATATTTAATGGTGCTCTGTCACATATATTTTAAGGACAAGATGAACTAAGAGTAGCTTGCCAGCTAAGGAAAAGTTTAAAAGAGAGCCAGTGGACAAAGAATACATTTGTGCTCTGTCACAGAGCTGTTTTCCACCCAAAAGGGAGAAACAAAATCAACAGCTTTGGAAGTGGACTGCCTTTTGCCAATTTATATAATTTTAACACAAAATTTCCCTCAATGAAATGTATGGAACGCCAGGACTGCCATAATGAATTAATTAAATACACCATTAAATAATTAATTAAATGTGGCAATAATTAATTAAAATTGGAATTAATTAATTAAATAAATAGTTATGACACATGTAATGAATTAATTATTGACACATTTAATTAATTATTTATGTATTTCACATTTTAATTAATTATTGACACATTTAATTAATTATTTAATGATATATTTATTTATTTCATTTTGGCAGTCCTGGCGCCTGGCTCTCACCATGAAATAATTTTATCTGTCAACCTCACCCATCAAACGCAGGGGGCGGGGTTAACGCTGCCCATGCAGCTTCTCTAACATTTGATTGGTTGCCGTGCAAAGTAAGTCAAAACAGGTCGATCCTAGATAATCGATTGCTTGTGTAGACTTGGGGCAGCCAGGTATCCCAGAATGCATTTCAAATCACAGGCAGTAATGGTGGTGGTGTAGTTTTAAAATAGCCCGTTTTTCTGTCACCAACTACACTTTTAACAGTGTTTTAGCCGCGAATGTCGCGCTGTAATCTTCACATGTCTGGTCAGGTTGTCAAACATAGAACATGTTTGCAAAAGTGCTCAGATGTTTTCAGAGATTTCAGTAGCTCTGCTAACAGTCAGCATGCAGAGTGCACCGAGGGGGTTACGTTAACCGGTTTGTTTACATATTCCACTCTCCGTGTTCCACATGTTGCATTCGCAGATTCTCATTTTCACCGAACGATCGTCTCTTTCCGCCTGGTCTTGTGTCTCTGTGCTTCTGTAACATAAAGAACGAGCTGACATTTTTCTCACGAAACCAGCGATCAGCTCAACAGACCCTCAGTTTACCTGCATGCATCCTCCTCCTCACCTGTCAGCTGTTTAACACCTGCTGCTAATTCAAGAAACACGCCCACGTTACCTGGTGATAGTCACAGTTTAACTGGGCAGCCGGTGCTCGATATTACGCAATGTCAGCACATTTTTCTGCACAAGATAAGTAAATATAGTTTTTCCCAAGCGCAGAGCTGCTGGAGCTTGTTTCCCAACAGAGCACTTTATAGGCGAACCCACTTTATCAGCGGCTGATGTCCAATCACCGGCACACAGCTTTGAAACCTCACCTGAGTTTTAGCTCTCAGTGGTTAAACGCTGGACTTAATTCACTCAGGTTTTGTCTGTCGGGTCACGTTTACTTCGTTGTTTTATTTACAACTGAGCAAATCGGTTTGGCTGAGGTTAAAGTTACGTTTCAGAACAGACGTTTAATGGTTCACTGGCACATGTGTTAGACTGAACTATTTATCTGGTGTGTTTTGGATTTAACAGTGAAGTTTGAGATTAAACTGACTTTTAAAATGTTTTTATACAAAGAGGAAAGAGAAGGCGCATTTCCACCGAGAGGAGCAGAGTTTCCAACTACATGTTCATAATGCAGACTGCAACCTGGACAGAAATATTATATCATCTGTTTTTTAATAGTTATTCAACTGTATTCTAAGCACCAGTGATCTGTTAGAATTTTTAGAGTTTACTTAACTAAAAATAAATGAGGTTAACATATAATTTATGTGATTTCTTTTCTCTCTCTCTCTCTATTTATTTTTTTGCTTTTTCGGTCATGTTATGTTTAACTGTCAAAGGTTTGTTACAAACTATGAAACACATCGTGCAGACTTCTGGATGTTAGAAGAAAACTAATACTGCTCATGAATGTGACGAAAGGCAGGAAGGTGTCCTTTAAAACTATAAACATGTTAGTAGGACCTCCCTATTTATATCATAGTTTATGAAATAGCACGTGTATTTCAGTAATAGCCTACTGATTTCAGTGTAGTGGTGAACAGTCACAGAGCTCACGTGGGTGTTATCTGTGATACTCCTTAACTATAATTTATCCAAGTTAACTTCAGTTAACTCTGAGCGGCTGGATCGACGGAGGTCAGACAACAATTTTACATGTATGATCTTAAAACAGGACACAGCCATTATCCGTCCTGGCCTCATATCAAATGTGAACGCAGACTGAGCTTTATATCTAATCTTCCTCTCAAACATTTAAACAGCAGCGAGTCTGCAGCTGAGGGAACACAAACTCAAATTGTCGGAACCGGTTTGCTCGTTTCTTGCGTTCATTTGGTAATTTATTAAATGTATAACTGTTATAACTGCTGAGTCTCTTACGCTGATGAAAATGCAGAAAACACAGATCACGAACACCTGTTCAACCAATCGCTTTCATTCCACTTTGATCTGTGACAAACTGACGGTTCATCTCTGTTACAGTGTTGTGTTAGACTGCTATATTTTTGTGTTCTTTATGCTGTAGATTTTCACGTCTCTGGAATAGTTGGCAGTATTAAGGATGATTTTCTGTAAAATTATATTGGTATGAGCCGTGACATATTCGTAGATGACCGTTAGATTAGTCAGCTGGGAAACTCTGGGTTAACTCAGAGAGCTGAAGATATCTTGGATATGCTGATCTTGCTCCGTGGTGTACAGGTCCGTTTACCCTCATGATTAATATTCACAATAAAAATATTAGCCGAACATCATGAAGTCTGTATGTGTTTCATAGTGTCGAACAACCTTTGTACAGTTAAAGCCAGCAGTTACTACATGAGGAAACACCAACGTTATCTCTTTTATGCGTTTATATGCAGGTCACGCTGATTACTGAACAAAAACCCAAAGATCAGCTGTTAATCGAATTTATTTGCTCTCTCTCCTCCTTAAACATGTTTTTAATGTTAGTTATAATTCAGAATTGGCGACTGAAACACGTAGGACACATAAGAACATCAGGAAATAAAACCCCGATAAATATAACCTCAGTAAAATAAGTCCGTGTCAGCGGGGATTATTACAGCTGTGTACCGGGGCCTGCGCTTTGTCGGCGGTAATAACAGCTCGATTGCTTGCGAGGCGAGCGGGTCTATCCCACGCTTTGCCGTGAGACTGGGCAGACATCTCCGAAATCATCGAAGCACTATTGCAAAGAGGCTGTATCTTGACAAACCGACCAGACACATGAAGATTAAACCACTACATTCTCGGCTAAAAAAATATTAAAACTGTATTTGGTGACACACACAAACAGGGTTTTTCAAAGTTCAGTTCTGTTAGTTTCCACATGCTGGTTGTTGTGTGCTAAAAACAATGGCCACTAGGCCAAAGCAATGGTTTTGAGTCGATCAGCGTTAACCCCGCCCCCTGAGTTTGATGGGTGAGGTTGACAGATAAAATTATTTCATGATGAGAGCCAGGCGCCAGGACTGCCAAAATGAAATAAATAAATATATCATTAAATAATTAATTAAATGTGTCAATAATTAATTAAAATGTGAAATACATAAATAATTAATTAAATGTGTCAATAATTAATTAATTACATGTGTCATAACTATTTATTTAATTAATTATTTCCCATTTTAATTAATTATTGCCACATTTAATTAATTATTGCCACATTTAATTAATTATTTAATGGTGTATTTAATTAATTCATTATGGCAGTCCTGGTGTTCCATACAAATGGCTTATGTTTCTGCATATCTGGAAAAGCGTGGACTCAAGCTCTTTTCATTTGAACTACAGGAAGGTGATCCCGCAGGCTTGTCAGCCCCAATTAAACCCCTTTCAAAACAGAGCGGCCGGGAAATGGAGTGGCAGCAGGTTGTCATTACCGATAACAATCTGATGAAGCGGGGGGACCGCAGGTCGAGTGAGTCACACTTGGTAGGAAAACGATTACAGGCAGCTCCATTTGTAGTTTTCTTTAGCCATGCTGTTACTAAAATGCACACCATACACAATATGGAAGTAAAAAGGAAAATAATAGGGCATGAGTAAATGGTCTCCAAATAAGCAACCACTTCTCTTTAGAGTTCTGAAAAGTCAGAGGGGAAAACATGATGGCTTTTTCATTTTGTATTTGGATGTGTGATAAATGCACACTGATGAAAGGACTGAAACAGAGCCACGACACACATTGTAACACTTTAACATTTACTTAAGTGGTACCAAATCTAATCATGTCTCACCATTTGTGCCTTACGGGACTTTTATTGCACAATTAAAGTCATAACTATTATTATGGGAAGAAGTCAGTACAGTACTGCTTTCCTTAAAGGAATATTATTTGTACCTTTGATTTGACGTCTTTAGTTCTTGTGCAACCTCAGGTCCCTCTGAGGCACTGATAATGTTTTGTCAAGAAATGGAAAAGCTCTAAAATATCTCCCTATCCATTCCTCTGCTGATTATTTACTCGGGAGCAGGCTTCCCTTATTACCTTCTTTAGCAAAGGATACACTGGAGCAATTGTTTATGAAGAAAAGCAGATGGCACCATCACACAAGTGGTGCACTGTGTGTATGTTAACAACAAAAAAGAAAGAAAAAAGAAAAGCTTTCATCTGCTGATTATTTAATCAGGAGCAGGCTTCCCTTATTACCTTCTTTAGCACTGGAAGAAAAGTAGATGAAAAAGAGATCAATATGACCCCCGATATATGTGGATCATTGTGCAAGTTACTCTTTCATATCACACCTAACTAATCAATTGTTCTATTTTATTGTGGATTTGAATCTTCTGTCTACACTATCCTTGGTTAGAAAATGTCTTTAACAGACTATGAGAAAATGAAAAATGTTGTACTCACCATTGCCCCTAGAGGTTAAAGAAAATCTACTTAGTGTATGTGCTCAGTGTTGCACACATGTGGTGAGTGAAGGTACAATTCCTCTGTAACTCTGGGTCTCTAATGACCCTGAGCGAGTACGCTGATTTACACTGGTATATTTTTAATGTAAAATAAATGCCTTTTGTTACTTTGACAGGAAAGTAATGTGGGTCTAGAAAAGTTCTTTGTAAACAACGTATAAAATGAGTACAGGTAAAGCTGAAACTGTGCTCAGTTTAAGATTATCATTAATTATTTACCTCGTTCCCAGATACTGAAATCCTTGGCTATAATTCTAGATTACATCTTGATCAGAAAAAAGTACTGCCATTAAAGGCTGGGAGTAACAATGCAGTGTTAAAAAGAAACGAAAAATGAGTGTTTAGTTTTGGTCTATGTCAGATTTGCCAGTTACCAACTCAATAAGTAAATAAGTCTCTCATTATAAATTCAAGGAGAATTCTATAAAAGCTTGGTCTCCTTCATATTGGCTCTTACAAGTATCCTCTATTGTAATAATTAAGAAGACTAAAAGTGAAACTAATTAAAAATACAGCGATCCAAGCTAACTTGCTCTGTAAAGTAGCTTAAATAAACGTAAACCAGTTAAACAGAAAAAGAAGCTAACTGGAAATTTCAACTCTAGATCAGTCTTCCCTGGGTTTGGCAGCCATGTGGGTGTTTCTGTCATTTCTGAAGGACTGATGCACGACAAAAACAGATGTCCAACCTGATCATCACTGCTCTGTCAATTCATAACCAGTAAGTGACGTTATTGTAGTTCTTTGTGTCTACTCTGTGCTTTTTATATAACAACACATCTACAAAAACTTCTTTCGTAATAAAGACAGTGACATTAGCATTCGTACTGCTGGAAGACTGCTGGGAGTGACAGATGCAAGGTTGTCGATGGTTACAATTTCATTTTGTACAAATCCACTCTTCCAAGTTTTTGTGTTTTTTTTTCTTCCGACCAGATGCACCTTTATGCCCCATCTTTTCAACATCCTTATACTGAGCACCACAATATGTTCATATGCTAAAAGAGAAGTCTTTCCTTCCTCGTTACTAAGACTAATTCAGATTTTTTTTTAATTGCTGGTGCTAAAATATGCTAGCAAGTAAAAAGTATATAATTTAGCTAAATTAGGCAGTCCTATTTAGCCATGAGATTGCTTGCGTTTAAAGTTTCGGTACTAGAACATGCACAAAGAGAGAATGACCTTAAACTAAAGTAACAGATTTTCCTGGCTGTCTGAGTTTTTTTTAATTTCATCTTAGGAGTGTATCACGTGGTGTTTATTTGGCTAAATAACTCATAGTAGCAGTCACTCTGACACAACCTTCCCTCGGATTCAACTTTTTATAGCTCTCGTCATTGCTCATAGTCTCTTTCAGCTAATTAGCATGCTGTGCACTGATGAAGAGTGATTAACAGTTAGGTCATCTTCAATTACAAGGTGTGAAGACTGTAAAATCAGACTGTCAACACTAATTTCTGTATATGTGGCATGAACATTGCTGCTTCATGTAAATGGAGCTTTAGAGCAAATGTAAGTGGGTGTAAGGGATAATTTACATTTGCACTGTATAATTGTTGCACTTGTTTCTTTTTTATTTCTGCTTTAATAGCAGTTGAAAAACTGAGGGCATGATTTTCTTTTGTTCACACAGTTCATTTCTCTGTAGCATTTGAAAAAACCTTAAGAGAGACATAAACTCAGTAAAAATGAAGGCTTAATCAGCTTTGGTCAGAGGTTATTTATGGTAATTTAATCATGTTGAGTGTTGCTAAGCTGTCTGAGGCACACTTCAAAGCCCACACCTACGCCAGTTACACACTTCTAACTTTATAGTCAAGTCCTTTTGTTGTGGCTTTCTTTGGAAATCAACTTTAAGAATTTGCTTGAAATCACAAGAGGAAAAGTAATCGAAAGTTTTCATTCAGATTCTGAGTGGGTCAAAGATTAATTCTTGATGCGGCTGGCATGCATTGAAATATCCAGCAGGCATAGAGCCACATCGCTCTCTTTAGATAAATCTTCCTGATGGCTTGTTGAGTGCTCCTTTTACATCAGTACCTACTCGGATCGACTCGCTATGGTTTTCAGGGTTTCCTATGAGGTCATAGTATCTGGTACTAGGTACTAAAATAGTACCTGCTCTGCTGGAGTTCCAAGCAAGTACTAAAATGTGACAGGGTCACACTGCATGCCACCAATTGGCTAGTCAGGGGCATCACTCGATGTGTTATGAGCGCAACTATTTCACAAAAATCAAACTCCCCCATATTTAAAATGGCAACAAAAGAAATGGCTGGAAAGAAAGCAACACTGTGGTCAAACGAAGAGGTGCAGACCTTTTTGTGCATAGTAGCCGAAGAAAAGATTCAGAGGCAGTTGGACCGACAAATCCAAAATGAAAACATGTACCACGAGGATGCGGAAATGAAACTTAAAAAACTCAAAAATCACTACCTCTTTTTATATAGCACATTTAAAGGACATCAAGTGTCAAGTGCTGAACAGAAGACACAACAGCTGAACTATTAGGGACCACACCTTGAAGGATTAGGGAGTGCCAACCTTTACTGTTAAAATAGTCAGTTTGATAGTGTTGTGGCACTATGATGGGTATGTGGGAGCCATCGATAGAACCCACACAATGGGTGCTGTTCTCGATGTAAGCAGTCATTTCCCTGAACCTGCACACGGAAAACCAGTCAATCCAAGCCGATCTGAGTAGGTATTAATGGTAAAAAGGCTCAAGTCTCTCTCACTATATATCTACTGTGTTTCTATAGAGGAAAACTATCTGTTGTGCAGTATGTCTGTGTAGGTTCTCAGTCATCCAGATCAGACAAACACATGGCACAACTATACATGTGCACTTGGATGCCAGTGGCTTACGAAACCAGCTACAGCCACCTACAATGTAGCCTTGAGGTCCCTTCCCATGCACTTCAACCCCAACTCACACTTTCCTTCAGGTGATCTCAATAGGTCACGTGATAGGGAGGGTCAAGTTCTCACAGTGGTTTCACCCTTAACCCTCTGTGACTGTAGTGGCCTACATCTTTTTTCACATCCTGATCATGTGATGACTCCCACGATCAAGAGTGCGCCAGTGTACAACTCCGAAATGAACCCCCACTAGGGTTTAAATACCTGGGACTCTTTTGTTTTAGAACTAAAAAACCCTCTTGGATGACAGGTGAAACATCTACACAAACTACATTTGCCTTCTTTTTTTCAAACTCTTATAACATCTGTATTGCAAGTTGAAAACCATAAAAATGAAGTAAAAGATACCAAACTGATCCATCGAATGCAGGAAAAGCGTTTTCTTTTACAACACTCATGAGCAAAATTGTTACACAGACATTTGCAGTGCCAACCCTCAGATTGTTTTCCCCCTCCTAAATACTTTGATTAAAAAGAATATCTGTCTGTATCATGTAGAGATTGAAAATGATCTTTGGTTATTTTCACAGGTTTCCCAACACCAGTCAGGACCTCACCTACCTATCACTCTCTCGATGTTTTGGAATAATCCTGAACAGAAGAAGCTGACACCATTAGAGTCACTACTGAACTCCCAACTCAGTCACTACTGACCCAGTTGCCCTCACGTCATGTGTCATGAAGTTACAGCAGCTGTTTGGGAGGAATTGTCTAGTTCTCAATAGAGTAAGATCAGAGAGGCAGCAATTGACTTCAGAAGGAGGACAGCTACACCACACATCTGTTGATTTGGTGGAGAAGGATAAGTACCTGGACATCTACATCAACAACAGGATGAACCAAGCAATCATACTGTATACAAATGGGGATGAGCAGGCTGTTTCCTAAGGAAGCTGAGGTCTTTCATGTGTGCCGCAAAATAATGGAGATTTTCTATCTTTCATTTGTGATGAGTGCAGCATACTCGGCTGTGGCCGAGAGGAGACGACCAAACAAAGGCAGCAGAGCAGCATCTATAACAGACTGATTTGCATCTGCTGCCACAAGGACAGCAAATCTTTCATATCACATGCTGTCACCCTCTATAATGCAATATCTCTTTCTGTCAGCACGGTAGATATTATTATTATTATTATTATTAGCAAGAACCCTGTGTCTGTACATGTCATTCTGTTTGTAAACATGAAACATTTTGAATGAATTCTGATAAAAGTTTATAAGGGTGTAGAGTAGCACCGAGCAAACAGAAGCCGAGAGTAAAGAAAAGCAGAAAAACAGGGAAAAGAAAGTTATTCACATCTGAATTATATTTTTATTGCACCTGAAAAACATCAACAAACTTAATCAGGAATTTCTGCAAACTGAACAAACTGAACAAACACATCAGGTGATTTGAAAGAGCAATAAGTCTCCAGATTCCTGAGGTTAAAGGTGCAGTTAGTAATTTTCGAAGGTTAAGTAACATGAAAAAAGGATACTGTCCTAATACATGTGCATAGATTAGTTTGTAATTGTGAAATACATAATTGCACAATAAATGTTTAATCAATCAATTACACAAAAATGTCACATGTAACAAAAATGATGGATTAAATGTATCGTTTTAATTATCAGAACGTAAACACCCTAAAATCATTTGCATTTTCGGGCCATTATTTTTTGTTTTGAACGACAGAGCCTCTAACTGTCTCTGTATGATCAAGACTCTTTGCCATGAAACCATCAATAAAAGCCACCATAATTACCTTCACTAAGGAGCTCGTGCTTTTGCATGCATGTGTGTCATTTTGTCTGTATTCAAGGTCAACTTATGATTTATTGGTCAAAAATAGACAAAAAGCTTAACTATGATTCTTATTACAACTGTGGTGTTTAACATCAAAATATAGAAGGTCAGTAGACTGAGTTGCCGTACAAAGCTATTTAAAACCGTGTTTCTTACTACCATTAATTGTATTTACAATGTTTAGGCATGTTGGGAACGATATGTGGGGATTCCAAATATTACATTACATCTACATCAGAACTTTGACTTCTCTTTCAGGGTCAAATATGGTCAAACAACATCTTTTAGAAATCTCTAAAATGTCTTTTTATGTCTGTGACAGGTGTGTTCACTTGTTACAGAACAACGAGTTATTAGTTTTTATCTAGCTATTACAGTTTCTTTTTATCAACAATTTTTCCAAATATGTAACAAATAAAATATTTCTTATCTCTGTTTTGCAATATGTATATACATATAAATAGTATATATACTATTTACATATGCAGTGTTGGGAAGGTTACTTTTAAAATGTATTCCATTACAGATTACATGCCCCAAAATGTATTCTGTAACGTATACCGTTACGTTATATGTGAGTAACGTATTCTGAATACTTTGGATTACTTAATATATTATCATGCTGTTTACAACTACGTGAATGTACTATTGCTGTGATTTATTACTGTTACTGAAGGTCCGCGGCTCCGAACCGTAGTAAAGGGACCTCTGGCTAATACGGTGGGTTCTGTGTTGGGCTCGTAGCCGAAAACTAGCTTTACTTTGTTGTCTGGGTCAACTTTGCTAGCGAGAGACAGAGAGAGGCGTTGAAAGGCTGCTCCAACGGAACTTATTGTTTTTGGAGGAAAACACGAACACGGTGTACAGTTGAGTCTTAATAGCTTACTTACAACTGGGCTCGTCAGGCACTCTTCTTGGCTGCAGTGGTTATTATTATATTTACATGCTTCCAGCTCCCGTTTTTGCTCGATGACAGCTCGTACTTTTCCTTTTTCTCCCTCCCTCGCTCACAGACACATAACGGGTATGGCAGTCCATTCTCCCTGCAGCACGGACTACACTGCCTATGATGCTACATTCTTTAGAGCTATACCGGTAGCATTCTGCCTATTAGCTTAGCACAACAACAACAAAAAGGCCTCTCTCACCCAGGAAACACACCGAGAGAGAGCGTCACCCTGTAACCATGACAACCGTAACGCTGCCGCCTGGAACAACAGAACGTAGCTGTCAAACAAAACCCAAACAGTCCTGACCAAATAAAGAAGCATAATAAATTAAAAAATATGGAAAAGCTGCAGTTACCGGCGCTACTTTTCTCATATCTAGTTTGGCTAATTATGCTAACATTCTAGCTAGCAGTTGCTTTTCTCCAGACCTGTAGGATGTTGTGGTAGCTGTAGTGAAGTATATGTCCTTCATACATTATTAACCCTCTTCACTAGTGTGTGGCATACAATGGTGTCTTTGAATGAAGTGAAATCATGCCTTTGCTAACAATGAAGGTGTCACTGTAAGCTACGTATAGATCCTTCTGTTTTTGCCTGAGCTTTTCTGCTTCTGGTGCTTTATGTCAACAGGTTTCTATAGGTATGGCTACTGTGTAAGCATTTCAGGCTGCTTATTGAGCATCATTTATTTATTGCTGCTGTCTGAGAGTTTGGCAAAATGTCAAGAAAAAAAATCAATAAGATACCTGAAAAAGTTCAATCTGATGTTTACTTCCAGAGGAAGAAGCAAAAGTGCAATTCAGTGTGTAAACTGTGTTTATCAGTGTGTACCTTCCTCTTTTCCTTCATGTTCTCACCCACTGTTCCTTGAAAGCTCTCTCTGTTTCTCAAAAATAGTGTAGCAGCAGGGAAGGCATTTTGCTTTCGTCAGTAGCCAGAGTCTGAGTAGGTTTCTGGTGGGCACACTCAAAACTGATATCGCCTCAGTTGGTGATGTAAGTGGCTTCTTGCTGAGATAGTAAAGGAAAGCAGTAGCGTGTCTAAGGATAGACTGGGTTGCCTCAGATACAAATTAAGGTTCCAGCAAATATAATAGTTTTACACCATTTCACATTTTCAGAATAAAACCACATCACATATTTAGTGTATATTATAATGACTGCATGTAGGCAGTTTAATTAAAGCTTGTTGTCCTGTGCTTGTTGAATGGTTCAGTGGTAACAAATAAATGTTAAATCTTTAGTTTTAGATTATTTACCACTTCTTTGGAAGCTTTTATTGCACTTCAAGCAAACTAATAAGTTGTTATCAACAAGGGGCAAAGAGACATCATTATTGCAGTTCTCATAATATGAGTAATGTCTGACTGACTTGCATTTGTAACTGCAGAACTATCCTGCAAAAGGATCCTTTTACAAATCCTCTGGTTTGACAAATAGTGATAGGATTTAAGTACTTTTGCTAAATACTTTTTTACTTTTTTCTTGGCCCTGGGATTGATTGATTGATTGATTGATTGATTGATTTATGCACTCTAACTTTAAAAAGTCTAAAGCACAAAAAAAAAAGAGAGAAACTCACTTACTTAAACCTCTGTGACAGTAGATATGACATTGCGTGGGGAGGAGGATTCTGATCGCTTACTTTCCAACTTTCTACTGGGCTACTAAGCATCAGGGTTTCAGTGCAAAAGCTATCATTAACTGAATAAAAAATAAATCAACTGGAGTCAGAAAAAAATATAATATATTCTGGGATGTTAGGATGATAAGTTCAATTCAATTCAATTTTCAATTCAATTCAATTCAATTTTATTTATATAGCGCCAAATCACAACAAAAGTCGCCTCAAGGCGCTTCATAGATACAGAGAAAAACCCAACAATCATATGACCCCCTATGAGCAAGCACTTTGGCGACAGTAAGTGAACTTAAAGGAACCGTAAAGGGACAAAGCGTGTTTGGAGGCAGCAAGGGAGAAGCATAGACACTGGGGCTAACCGGAGGTTAGCTTTCCAACCTGAAGTACTACAAAGTCGGCACATTCAAAAGATTTTTAAATCTCCTTGTGTGAACTACACAGAGATTTATCTGGTGCTGATAGGCTAATTCAACATATGACAAGAGCTTAAATGTAGCGGATCTTCATTTATATGTACTACAACCGTACCAGGACTTTAAGCAGGAAAAATAACTGTGGAGAGATTCCACTTTTTGTGAACAGTTGTGTCGGTTTCAGCCCTGCTGCTTTAAGAACCAATATGTATTATATCCAGTGTTGGGGAGTAACGGAATACATGTACCGCCGTTACGTATTTAAAATACAAAATATGAGTAACTGTATTCCGTTACAGTTACCGTTTAAAAAGGTGGTATTTAGAATACAGTTACTTTGTTGAAATGAATGGTATTTTCCTGTTTCATATGTTAGGCTATGCTCTCTGTATTTTTAGTCTCGTGCTGGTGGAAACCCAAACAAAACATTAATAGGCTTTAATGTCTGTGTCTCAATCTCGCGGCCCATGTCACCTCTACTTGCGGCCTGCATAATGACGTGAAGAAACATTTTAAAAAATTATTCACAAAAATGATTTAATATGAAGGCAATAGGCAGAGTGTTACAGGCATAGCCATACAGAATGTAGGCTCATGGGCAGTGTAGTCCGTGCTCCAGGGAGAATGGACTGCCATACCTGTTATGTGTTTGTGAGCGCGAGGAAGGGAGAAAACGAGTCGAAAAGTAAGAGTTGTCACCGACCCGAAACGGGAGCTGGAAGCACGTAAATATAATAATAACCACTGCAGACAAAAAGAGTGCCTGACGAACCCAGTTGTAAGTAAGCTATTAAGACTCGTGTTTTCCTCCAAAACAATAAGTTCCGTTGGAGCAGTCTTTCAACGCCTCTCTCTGTATCTCACTAGCAAAGTTGACCCAGACAACAAAGTAAAGCTAGTTTTCGGCTACGAGCCCGACACGGAACCCGACGTATTAGCCAGAGGTCCCTTTACTACGGTTCGGAGCCGCAGACCTGTTTTACAGGTGCGGAATAGTTTTCTAGACGAGATCGCTGCAACAAGTGCAGCCTTACCTAATGTCAACCTACCTACTGTTACTCATTTTATATTATGAGTAACAGAGTTGGGAGTTCACCTTGTAATCAGAAGGTTGCCGGTTCGAGCCCCGGCGATGACGACGGTCTCAGTTGTTGTGTCCTTGGGCGAGACACTTCACCCGTTACCTGCTGGTGGTGGTCAGAGAGCCCGGTGGCGCCAGTGTCCGGCAGCCTCACCTCTGTCAGTGCGCCCCAGGGTGGCTGTGGCTACAATGTAGCTTGCCATCACCTGTGTGTGAATGGGTGGATGACTGGATGTGTAAAGCGCTTTGGGGTCCTTAGGGACTAGTAAAGCACTTTACAAATACAGGCCATTTACCATTTAAGATTTAAAATGTAGTTGGTATTGGTATGGCGAGTAACCTTCAGTTATAGTAATAAATCACATTCATGTAGTTGTAAATAGCATGATAATATATTAAGTAATCCAAAGTATTCAGAATACGTTACTCTCATTGAGTAACGTGACGGAATACGTTACAAAATACATTTTGGGGCATGTATTCTGTAATCTGTAGTGTAATACATTTTAAGTGTGGTTTATTCCCTACTTTCTGGCTTCGTGGGATGATGACAACGACACAAGTTAAAAAATTCATAAGAAACAATATAGAAAAATGAATAAATTAGATATCAGTAGTTAAGCTAGTGAATGCATGCTTGTACATTGTACAAGTGAGCATAAATTTACGAAAACCATGTTTATCCTGCTTTACCTTATTTTGGCATTGTAGGTATTTTAGACGGTGCTGTAATTCACTAAATCACCACCATATTGCTGGTTTGCATAGTACATAAAACAAAACAAGCGAACTACACCCTGAACACGTAAGGGTGGTGTCAACCCCAATGCCACTGTTCAAATGAACAGATCCGGGGTTTTTTCCTTTTTTAAAATGGATGCACAGTAATCAAACTTTTCATATTTTACTGCAGTTATGGGTTCGTTAGAGTTTGCTGATTGGAATCGGGGCTTCTGAGTTCCACAAAGACATCATACAGGTACAGCAGGACAGTGCAACCGCCTCATTAGCATTTATATGGAACCTCAATGTCGCATGAAGAGACACATTCAAAACTAAAATATCTGTCAACCACTGTGGCATCTTTCCCTGGTGTAAAGTAACATTTTAGACTACATAATGGAAAAATCATACTGCATATAATTCAGACAGTTTTGGACTGTCTGAATTATATGTAACATGGACAGACAGTTTTTTGAAAAGAAATAATAAAAGAAGTTGCTGCGCCCTATATCAGGAAACATTTTGGCTAGAATCCCCATTTCTTCCAAGACCATAGTGATGGGATTTCCGGCTCTTTTTAGAGATCCGGCTCTTTCGGCTCGGCTCACTAAAAAGAGCCGGCTCTTTCGGCTCCGAACCGGCTCTTCAGGTTGTTTTGTTGCTTTAATTATTTAATCATTAACAATAATATAAAATTATGCAGAAAAGGAATTACTAATGTAAAAAAAAAGTGGTTTTATTTATATATGTTTATATATGGTCCCTAGAGACAAAGCACGTACAAACTCTAAAGCATATACAAACTCCAAAAAGCACGTACAAACTCCAAAACACATTTCTAGCGTTTACTGAACTTCCAAAACAGAGCTACCCAGATCACTTAAATTACACAATTGAAAGCATGTGTGTATTGTTTGTGTATTTATAGACAAGCACTCATATTTATTCAAATAATTTAAAAAAAAAGTTCATTTACCTGTTACTACCACACACCAAATCCGGTTGTTGATACTTCCTGGCTTGTGTAGCCACTAGGTAACAAAAGCTCAACACTGCGCCCTAGAAACCTGGAGCACTTCTGTTGTCTTTTGTACGTGACTCTGAGTTTGTACGTGCTTCTGAGTTTTTACGTGTTTTGGAGTTTGTACGTGCTTCTGAGTTTTTACGTGTTTTGGAGTTTGTACGTGCTTCTGAGTTTTTACGTGTTTTGGAGTTTGTACGTGCTTCTGAGTTTTTACGTGTTTTGGAGTTTGTACGTGCTTCTGAGTTTGTACGTGTTTTGGAGTTTGTACGTGCTTTGTCTCTAAGGTCCACTATAAATATACTTTATTTATTCACGCCACATAAAATGTAATAAATAAATCATATAATACAAAAAACAACTATTTACATTTTAAACTTTTAACTATTTAAATTTTCAGCATTTTCCTTTTAAACAAATTTAACGTGAAACAACACAAAACACTGCAAACCACAACACAATTAAATATAAATTAAAATATTAAAACAAAAAGAAGATGCACATTCTCTGTCATATGAGCCTGCATGATTTCTGAATCCTTTATCATCTGCAACTGAAAATAGTGGATGATTACTATACTTTTCTAATGTGACGTTGTTGTCCCTCGCTCTCTTTCTCTCTGGCTCTGTTCCTGTGCTACTGCAAGTGTAACTAACGCCCCTCCCCCCTCTGCCCAGCGCAAAGTACAGGCCGTGCGGAGTTTAGCGGAAAAAAGGGCGAGAGAGAGGGTGAGAGAAAGAAAAAAAAAAAAAAAAAACCTCACGGCTCCTAATAAGGAGCCGGCTCGCGTCGTTCACTTCAAAGAGTCGGCTCTAAGAGCCATTTCGTTCGCGAACGACCCATCACTACAAGACCATGTTGCTGCAGCATCAGAGGGGATCAACCGGGTAAAAACTCCACCAGAATCACCGGATTTAAATCCCACTGAGCTCATTTGGCACTCCGTGAAAGACTTTTTCTGCAAAAAAGCCAAGCCAGGCGCAAAGAGGGAACTCATTCAAGCCATAGAAGTGTTTGTGGAACACGTGACTCAGGAAAACTCAGGATTATTGTAACAGAATTATTACAGGGTTGGGTTACAAAGTTCTACAATTTATTTTTTTTTAAAAAGGGACGCAGAGTGGAAAGTAAAATATATCTTTAAAATATTTTTTAATAGATCTCTTTCTTCCAAAGCACAACTGATAACAGTCACTGAATGGAATGATAACATCCAAAGTGGGTGTATTGGGTGTCCTTAGAAACAATAATGTAAAAAATAGAGACATCATGGCCGAGACAACATTAATGTGTATATGTGGGTTTTTACAAAGCAACAAGCCCTCGTTTTAATGTTAGCGCTAAAGAACATTACAGACAACATACAGGAGGGATGGAGGTTGAAAACTGTGGTCATATTTAGAACAGAGCCCAACATATTTCTTGTATATTTCATTATGGCAGAATGCACAAGCATGTACATAGTTGCTATCATGATGCTCTTTGTCTGGCTTGCCCTTTTGTATCACGTCTAAAATAAACTCTTCTCTGACAGGACCAACCAATAATCATTTTGTGTTTAAATTTGAATTTTCAATGTAAAAAAACATGCGTGGGTGTATGTGTAGAAAGTTGTAAGTGATTTAACCCTCTTGAGGCAGGCGTAGCCGATTTGCAACAGTTAAAAACTAACAACCTGATTACCCCACATACATATTTTATGAGGTTTTTTTTACTCAGAAGTACCACTGCAGGACTTGGTTGGGCATTAGCAACAAAAAGTTTCCCACTTGCTCACCAGATGGCAGTGTTGTCCCACTTCCAACATGTCTGCTTCCTTGGTTTCACTGACACTGATTTTCTTGGTGTCAATTTCATGTAAGTATCACTATCAACCTCCATTAATTTGAAAACAAAACTGCATCAGAAGAATCATGAGTGTATATAGATACTGTAAATGCCAATTGGTGGATTTTATCTCTTCTGGATTTTTCCCCTGGGGCAGCTTTATTTCAACGTAGCAGATTTGCAACGTGTGGCCGGATAGGTACCACTGGATGCCACATGCTTTATCTAATAGTTTCCCATTTTTTGAGCAACAGTTCATACTAGGGTTATTTTCATATCACCAATGTTTACATATTACTTTGAGGTGTCACTGAGGGTATATCCTTTGGAAAATTTAGAGCGAAGTTACAAACAATCGGAGGCAGATTTGATCAAAAACAATGGCACAATACGATGTTCATTTTACTGTGCAGTAATGAAAACTGATGTAGTCTAATTCCATGGCACATATATTACTACAGATCAATGTGTTAAAGCATTTTTTGGCAAATTATCTTACAGAATACTCTCTTTGCAGGATTTTCAGTGTTATATGGCAGGCAGATGAAAATTTTACTCAGTGAGGAAAGCCATTGAGTTGATTTACTTCCTGATGGGGCTTTATCTGACACAGAATCCATTTCAGACGATAAAATTGCTGATCCAGATTTTGAGGATACTCCTGAAGCATACGAGTCTGACTCCAGCCTTGATGATGATGAGCTACTGGCAGCAATAGCAAAAGCTAATCCCAACCACCTTGATGTTGAAATTCATAACGTACATGCAGACAGTGACACTGAGGTCCCAGATGACAATGCACCTCAGCAAGGCCCAGCTCCTGTCAACAAGGCGTTTTCTTGGAGGCAGAGGAAACCCCCAGCAGCTGACATAGACTCTTCATTCCGATGACCTGCATTCTCACCTCCACCAGACGAAATACCAAGTCCAAAGTGGTATTTTGATCAGTTCATGGACAAATCCGTGTTTGAACATATTTCTCACCAATCTAACCTGTATGCAGCTATGAAGAATGGCCCAGAGCTGAAAACAACCTCATCTGAAATAGAGCAATTCATTGGTTTACACATCTTGATGACCGTCATTGGAAGATGATCCAACATCCCATCAAGCTGCCCCACCTCCACCTCCACTTCAGCGGATTGTTGCACCATCGGTTGACGTCAGACTCGACCGATGAGATCATTTTCCCATTCATGCCGAGAAACGTGGACGTTGCAGACTGTGCAAGAATGGCTACACACAAATGGCGTGCCTGAAGTGCAAAGTACTTCTGTGCTTTACGAAAGACAAAAACTGTTTCTTGGAGTACCACACCACAAAGTGACATGCCAACATGGCCTACTCAATGAGGATTTGAGATTTTGGATTTGGATCCCATATTGTTTTTGTTGTTGTTCTGTTTCTGAAAAGCACTTTGTTACATTATTTTGAAAATTATACAAATAAAGTTAATGTTCATATCATATTCAGTCTTCAGTGTCAATTTACCACACCGGGCCAATGTTGTAAATCCGCAACATCCCAGAACTCCTTGCATGTGAAGGTCTCACTAAAAAAAAGTCAGGATTCTATTGTACTACCCCACATGATAATTTTCCCCAAATATCAGATTTTTCCTGTAACTAAAACTTAATTTGAGCCTGAGAGGGTTAAGTTACATTAGCACTGCACCCCCTGGTGGATGCAGAAGATGTTACCTGTCAAGAGATTTATTCTTAAACACTTCTTCAGCTGAGAGTCAGAGAGTGCAGACACACAGGGCCGTCACAGAGCACTCACATCAGAGTGGGGGCCCTGTGAAGTGCGCTCTGTTACCGCTCTCGTCTTTATTTATATACAAAAGTAATACAATAGTGAATAGACAGAGGAATGTTGGTGCGTATGTATGTGCGTATGTTAGATGTGTGTTTGTGTGTGTGTGTGTGTGTGATTCTGAAGGACGCGGCCCCTCTTCTTGTTAGGGAGCGCAGATAAGAGTGTCCAGCTCTCCTCTTCCTGGTAGGAGTGAAACTGCTTGTTCAGCTATTATCGCTATGGGAAAGAATTTATAAAACAGAAACAAATCTTATAGTGGACAACAGTCTAAGTCATAAAAGGTCATCATGCAGTATTCTATCACATGTAAACTTACATCTTTAAAAGCATATACTGACTACTAAGTACAATTTTCCATTGACTGACATTGGCTTCGGGGCGTTAACATTCTTGCTCGCATTTACACGTCACAGGTGGGGATATCATTACAGTCACGGATCAGCAGCTAATCTGCCAGGAATCCACCAGGTATCCATCAAGAAGGAGACAATCACTTTAAGTGGCTGTATCTGCACCTTCATGCTCTCACAGCTGTGATCCAATAATGACCAGTTACCCACAGAAAACCTTGTTTTTTATTATAGCATATTTCCAACAACTGTGATTAAAAAAAAGCAACCGATTACTATTTTATATGCTACTTTACCATAGATTAAATGAAAGACGAGAGAAAAGGAGATGGTAGAGATGGTTAAACAAACAGAAATGAGGCTAGTGTAATAGATGAACTTTACATAGGATTAGTCTAACATCTGATTATGTGGTCACTTATAGTTGAATAATGCGTGTAAGTGAGCCAGTGTGGTAACAGTGGCCACACATCCATGCACAACTACTTCACTGCTGTGCGCCATTGCTTAAACAAATGGCACCATATCCCTGAGCAGGACCATAAATTATTCTAAAATACAGTCCAAACTCTGACACTGTGCTCACATGAAAAGAGTGCTCATAATTTAGGTTAAATTAAGTAAATAAACTGCTTAAGCTTCTTTCCACCCCTTTGATTTCATGTGGGGAAACAGTGCTTCTCCTCACCCTCCATTTTTCAGAGTAATAAGATGTTAGGTGTGGAGAAGAGCCAAATGCACACTCGGGCAAAGTCCAAAACCAAAGTTTAAAATTAACCTAACACAAAAGGTAAGGAGATTTGTGTTTGGCGTGTTATTTATTTGTTGTAACCAAAAGCAAGTTTAGAGCTTTTTTTTTTTTTGGAGGGGGGGGGCTGAATTATTGGTAGACACTGCGACAGGGCATCCAAGTATTTAAGTTGCTTTTGAAAGTAACATTGAACTGATGATGATTGTTGTGATTTGGTGCTTTATTAATAAAACTGAATTGAAAACTTACTTTGACTTACTTTAGTCTTTTAGTAAGTACTTACTGATAGCAAAAAAAAAAAGTATTAAAGTAAAAAGTACTATGTTTATATAGTTTTATAGAAAAGGGTAAATAACAGAATATACAGTAGATGTAATACAAAAGTTAATCACTAGATGTCGCCACTGTTCAGTTTTGAATTTAGGTTTTGTGAGTTCTGAAAAACCTGCACTTTCCATTTTTACTTTGCAGAACACTCCAGTTTGCTTTCTCTTTTAGAACATTATATATTTATTTTAAACCCTGTAACAAATGAGATATTGCTACATTATGCTGAAAAATTATTAGTGTTGAGTATAAAAGTCAACTTTTTGGAAAAAGAGCAAAGCATAGTGCTGTATATTTCATCACAACATGGATACAATAGGATGAAGTTATTGTTCCAAAGACCTGAAAAGAAAGTTCCATGTTTAGATTCACAGCCACTGTAAATCCTTTTTAGCTGTGACTAGGGGGTTCTTGGTGGCTTTTTGCCACTGTGTTAGCACCATCCGTGCAACGTACACTGGTTAGTTCTCAGAGGACTTCCCAGCCAGTGCTTTAGTGCTCTGTGACAAGTTCTTGAATTTGTATTAGTGGATCATTAACATGTCAAATGATGATAATGGATTGTTGTGTTTAAAGGAGTACATTTGCATCACCGAGTTGTCATCTGAATGTTACCAGAAAGCTATCAACAGTTATTTAGCACATGTAGTCATTTTAATGCTAGAAGGGTTATTACAAGTCATTGTACAGAGAAATGCTTTTTCTTGGTACACATGACAATAAATGCTTTGAATCTTGAATCGTGAAGTCAGTATACCCCTGCATGTACCTTTGTGCCATTCCAGTTTTATCTCTGGTTCTTCTACCCAAACGTATAGTCCCCATTAGAAGTATAATACCTGTTAAAGGGAAATTTTAAACTTTATTGATGCAAAACACCAAATATCTGTACTGTGGCTGTTTTATATCTTCACCTTGCTGAGATCGTTTGACTCCTGGAATCATGACGTGTTCTGGACATAACACATGGTGGCAGCAGTGCTCCACTGAGAAAATTGTGCTCATCAACACTGTTGGCTACTGAACGCTCATATGGCTTATATCTGAGTTGGCAACAATCCACACAACACAAACATAGCTGCTTAATCTGCTGTGGAGGCAAGGTCCAGACTCTAAAAGCTCTTGTCCCACCTCACCATACCTCCAATGGAAACTTTTGACTTATCGCCTTCTATTAAACAGAAAACTTTAAAAACTACCATTATTAGTAAAGACTGTAGATATAATGATCCATTTTCCTCTCTGCGGGGCTCTGGCTAATGAAATGTATGCTAGTTTTTCATGATCTGTCACCACTGATGGCCAAAATAATCAGAAAATTAGGCACCCTCAAGAATAAATCTCTCTTTGGTGAACCAACCTGATAGGTGTTTATTTAGAGAGCCACAATCCTTTAAAAACGAAACATGTTGCCACATGTAGCAGCTGGCTGAGAGTAGAAGGGCTGACCTTCAACTTGTGCGTTTCCTGTTTTTTTGGCAGCTCTTATGTAATGACTTGTGCTAGCTCAAATTGCAATGCACCTTCACGAGGTTTAGAGGTGAAACCATCTTGAAAGTTTTTGTGCAAAATAAAAGTTATTTAGTGTAAATTTAAAAAAAAGAAATCAAACAGTGATATGATGAACGCGCTTTATAAAAATTCTGTTTTCTGTAAACAGTGATGCTGAAGTTAATGACCAGCAAGCAAGTGGCGATTCAGTCGTCCAGTTGTTGACTGTAACTACTTGGAAGAAGTAGTTGAATGCAAAAATCTTGAGTGCAATCAGCAGAAGTTGTAGTGAAGTTTATGCTCATTTTGTTACATTCAGATATTATTGTATAAAACAAAGTTCATTCGAACAATTGCTGTCTAATTTATAAATTGAGACAGATTGCCAACAGACTGCAATCAATCTGAGTCAGTTTGCAAAGATGAGGACACATCTCTTTACAATAGGGGAATCCGCTCAGCTGGTTGCCAAATAATTGTATTCTGGCTATATTCCTATATAAAAGCAAGGTTTCTGGGCACAGGAGGTAGAGCAGGCCATCTACTAAGTGAGAGGTTGGCAGTTCAATTCCTGACTACTGCAGTTTGCATGCCAAAGTATCCTTGGGCAAGACCCTAACCCCCATAGTTGCCGTACCATTGTGTTCATCAGAGTATGAATGTGTGGAAATGTTAGATAGAAAGCACTTAAGGACAGAAAAAAGTGCTCGTATGAATGCATGAATGAACCACGTTGTATAAAGTGATTTGAGTGATTTTGAGATTTTCTAGTAAGTAGTGTAAGAAACAGTACATTTACCATCCTGCAGCAACCCTGTCACTATTACTGAATTTGAATGGACAAAAGAAGTAGTTAACTTTTGCATTCAGATGGCATCAGATTAGCCTATTTCGGTGATTTATCGCAGGTATTACACCAACCAGAATGCATGGAAATGACTTGGCCACATCCACCCATCTTATTGCTGTTTTGTCTGGTTTTCACTTAACAGACTGACTTTAACTGACTGCAAGTGGTTGCAGACCTGCTTCCTGTCTCTGAAGCAATCATTTCAAAGGCAATGAGATCGCAAGTTCAGCGCACATGGTTACAGTAATGGTCTCTAACCCCTGTTTCCATATTGTGACTGTCACATAAACCCAGTCAAGTGATCATCAGTTAAAGCTAGGTCTAAGTAAAACACATTAGCAAGTGAAAAACAAAACAATACAAAGTGCACGATGCAAAGGTTTCAATAGGCAATAGGAGGTGAACCATGGGGTATGGCGAACAAGCCAGCAACAAATGACCCCACTACCACTCCAGCTAGTAGTGCCAGGGTACTGTTGTGTGGGATAGACTTGTCTATCAGAAAGTGCTTAGGCTATTGAACATGAGCAATATAGCTGCCAAGTTGTTAGATACCAATAGAATACATCAGAGCAAGAAAACCAGTGAGACTACAAACCACAAAGCTAGAATTTAGCAGTTTTTGCTCGCCACTTTTATTTTATTTCTGTCCTCCCTTGATCCATTTATTGCCCCACTCTCTCCTTCTCTCTTTTTTTGGAAACTAATCTTCAGTTTTCTCTCCTAGGGGGACGTCGTCCTCTTTCTATCCATCCGGAACGTTCCCTGGCCTTTGCCCAGTACCCTACAGCTGGTCTCCATTGAGCCTCCCCGGGACTTTAACCCCCTCATCCCCCCCCCCCTCTTGTTCTCCCCCACCATTAGCTTACACTCTAAAAAGTAAAAGAGAGCGAGAGAACAATTTGGCACCGGTGCAGCAGAATCCTTTCAAAATTCTCCAAACTTCTCCCACAGTGGATCAGCAAGATAAACATTTATTACTTGTGAATTAAGAGCCTCAGTATTTTTTTTTTCTTTCCAGTTTCTAAGCATGGAACACCCCCAAAGCAGTTCTTTGATTTTATGGAAACCTCTCCCTGACATTCCTTTTTTTAAGTGTAGAACCCTATGGACTCCTCGTTATTAGAGTGCAGAACGAGAAAGGAGCTTAAGAGTTAGGTGGGGGGGTTGGAAAGATGTTTCCGATTGAAGAATGTAAGTCATTAACCCCTCTTCCTCTCAAAACAAAAACACTCTCCTGCAACATGTGTGGGGGTGATTGATCTGTGTATGCGTGTAAATGCTAACTCGTGTGGACAGAGGCCGCGTGTGCACGAGGCTTTTGGCCTGACTGAAATCAATTTTCGACACACTGTAATACAGTTGTGTGTCACATGTAAAGCCCCCCTGTTTTAAAGACAAACACCGCCCACGCATGCATATGCATGGGTACATACACACACACATTCTCAGTCTCTGATCCCCACCACACCACAACAGACAGCGACACCTCCTAATTGGGATGGATGGATTTCATTATGCAGCATCAAGAGAGTGAGAACAGAGATGGGGGGAGGAGAAAGGGCCAAAAAAGCACAATGTGTTACAATAACAAACATCACAGAGAGATTCAGTTTTTAGCTCCCTGCTCACTTGACACACACACATTCAGATAAGCATTACACAAGTTCTAGAATGACGTACATATATTTACAAGGTGGCCTTTAGTCGCTGAACTTTTCCTCATGTTTTATTTCACTATCAAACGCACTGCACACCCCCAGGAGACATCCGATGGCTTAACAGTAACCAACTCCCTCTCCGAGTCCTTGCTCTCCTTCTCCTATGCCCCCTTTCCATGCCTTTGACTCCTCCGTTGTCACCTCGCTAACGGCGCCTCCTCCCCTCGCCGCAAATCCTCGTCACTGATGTTGCCTTTTTACGCTGACTCAGTGCGCTAATGACACCGAGAGAGCTGTGAGAACAATCATCAAAGGGCCTCCAAGGAGAGCGCGCTGATGTGTTGCCATTTGGTCACCATTAAAGTGTTTACGTTGCTTCTTTTCTTTTTAAAACAATATCTGTCACGGACTTTGCGTCGAGACATTCGTTTCGATGGAACACTGTATATACGACGCCAAACCACAAGCGCAGAAAGGAAAATTATAGACAAACACCATGACAATGCCATTTTTGTGCTTGTTTAGGGTAAATGAGATCTGCCGTGCTCTGGGTTTATTCCTCTTTTGCCTGGAATAAAATAGGCCTGGATTATCCCTGTGACGAATTCTTCTTACATATTAAATGACACAGTGAGGCAAACTGCAGCAAGGGCCAGGATTGAAAACATATTGAGGTCTTAAAAACTAACACAGCCTTGGGTACAGAGTTATTTGATCATAAACTAATAAAAATCTCTGCTTCTTAAATTTTATTTTAACTTCATTAATTTATTCCCTAACCATTGTGAAGCAGGTGGGTGCAGGGTGATGGTGGCTTTTACTTCCATATCAAATTATGTGGAGTGCCATTACCAGAATGTAATAACACTATGAAAGTGTATAAAAAGCATTAAATCATCAAAAACACTAGACTGAGGAAGGACTGTAATTTACTATTTAGTAAAACAAAAGTAAGGGCGCGATGGGTGGTGGTGGGGACTTGGCTAAGCAAATGAACCAATGTTACTGATATATGCAGTACTCAGTATGTACACATCATAATAAAGCTAATATGGTTCCACAGCAGTACAAAAGCACCATCTACCGACATAATGAGGTATAACCTCAGTATGTAACCATATAACAGTGTTAGAATAGGTCACAATAATCCGGTCATTAAGTCTGACGTCACTAGCCGTGTCTGGGCCTAAACTCCACTGCAGGTCCATATATCAAACGATCACTATGGCATTACTGAGAGTTGAAAAACTGTCTAAAGTCTTTCATCTTTAATAAAATGATCAGCGTTCTTCTCTACCAGGTGTAACAACTGAGTTTAACATCCAGGCATCCATGAAAACGGAATTTATGACATTTAACGGAGTTAAAAGTTAGCAGGAAGTTAGCTCGCTAGCTTCTATCTAAATACAATATAGCATGTCCTGACTACGGGGTTTTGGAAACAAATTAAAACGTACAGCTCTGTTATCACTTCCAACATAAATGAAGACAGAAAACTAAACAGCAGTGACGTTTGTAGGGTTACTGAAGTTTGGCTAGCTGGTATATAATGATGTGCTACGTGACCGCTAGTGACACAGCTATTTTAGCATATTATAAACAAGCTAACTTTTTTTCCTCTGTTCTCCTGAGTGTTCTCGGTGGTCAGGAACAAATGTAATCGCATGGCAGGATGCTGTAAACGGACCAAACGTCAGCCAGGAGAACAACTGAGATAATCCATCCACAATACGAGGTTAGTCATTCATTCTGCTGCATGGGCTGGGCTGCAGTTACATCCTAGGTTTTAAAAATTGAGCTTAAATAAATGATTAGTGGTAATAAAAGCTGTTTTAGGAGCTTTTTGAGATTAAACAGAAGAAAATACATACCATTAAACATGTTAACAACACAAAAGTCATATGAAACGCAGACTACTTTAGACCCGGAAGTAGGATTCGTCACGGCATCACTTAACGACCGGATAAACAAAAAATAGGAGGGTGTATGATTTTATGTAGCATTTTTCAGCCTACTGCATTTACAGCATTAAAGCTAGACATTAAAGCCTGTGTTTACAGCTACAAAAGAATGGTGTTAGCCTCTATGGACAGTTTCTCCCCACGTAACAACTTTGAGTGGTGATTTTGTTTTCTAACTCATTACCCTGGATTTAGGGGTTTGACTGCATTGACCAGTCCTGACACAGGTAGCTGGATCTGACTGGCGTAAACTGGACTTCTTCACTGTGTGTATGTTAAATATTTTGGAGAACTTTTAATAGATTATCTGGCTCCTGCAATGGTTTGCTGTCTGGTACAGAGCGGTCCAGTAAGTCGGTGAAATTCTAGTATTTTATTAGTCTGTTGCTTTAAACTGATTAGCCAATATGTGTGTCTTAGTGTTGCACCTGTATGATTTAGGAATGTAGCTCGTTAACCAAGCTTGCTAGCATTAGCTTATAAAGTACCAGCCCATCCTTTCATGCATGCAAAATGCTAACATTGAAGATTACAACGGTGGAAACCAAAAACAGCGGCTGATGTCATAATGAGTACATGGTACATCTTTTATGTTATCTGTGGTGTTATCTTAGAGTGCAGAGAGCACAAGAAGAGCTGGGGGAGGTAGTTAAACTAAGAATAGGTCCTCAGTAGTTAGGCCATCCCCAGTGCTTCACTCTGCAGTGTAACAGCATCAGAATTATTATTATTTGAGTAACTCAATTTACTTTGTATGAAAGTGGTTGCAGCAACAAGACTGAAGAGAATTTTGTTAGCAGTAGGAGTGGGGTTCAATAAGGGCAAGCAAGGCAAGCAGTGCTTGACCAGAGAAATTTACTGAATGATTCTAAAACAAACAAACAAACAAACAAACAAAAAAACCTCCAGCACTCATTACTTTCTGCTAACAGTGTCCATGTCCAAGTTATCACCAGTAGTAGTATTTAGAAATCACCCATTAAATTGGTATCATGTCCAGAGGATGTGCTCTTAGATCTACATCGTTAAGTTGATACAGGTCGACAAGCTTGTTAATTTGACGGATATAGCAGGACGGCTGCCTTATTCGACACCTTGGATTCACATAAGTGGCCACACATGCTAATGTTACAGTTCCACAGCTCACACATTATACTGTAACCTTTTCATACCAACCTTTAAGATGACAAAATGTTAACTCATTTTTGCTGACAACACATGGCCAAATAATTGGTAAACGCAAGTTGAAAGCATGTGGGTACTGGCACTGTGGTTCATTGACATTAAATCTGTCTAATATATCACTGTACAGTTTATTGAAAGTGTAACATGGAGCACCAGAGCTAATGATCTACAGGGGACAAATGATTTGGCGTCTCATGTGCACGGTGTGATTTATACGGTTTTTATTACAGCTGATTGTTAATAAAAATGATATATTTCACATTTTATGGCACTGTAAATATGAGGTTGATCATTAGCAGAAAAGAAATAGTTTATGTTGCTCATCTGTCCTGCTCAATGGATTAATACATCTTTATGTGTTGCTCCACTCTTCTGTTCCACTGCTCTCTCATACACACAGAGTGCAAGTATATAGTGCAATAATGTGTAGATGTGTATGTGAGACCTGTGTCAGTGCATGGAGGAAATAAATAGCACAAAGCATAGTTTGGTCATAAGAGCAATAAGAGATTTAGGTCTCTAAAGCCTCACTCTGAAATCCCTTAAGATCCCATGACATATATACACACACGCGCGCACAGACACACACACTGTGAGAGGAGGGTCCGTGGCATGAGTGGCTAATGCAACAGAGGCAGCTGGATCCGGCTTGGGCTCGTTTCCTGCATTGTTAGCCGTTGGAGTGCGATAAGTCAGTATTTGGACTGCTCAGAGTGGGGCGGTCCTCCTCTGTTTCATCCCCTCAGCTGTGGGTTAACTCTCTCCTGCCACCTGGGCACTAAATCCAACAGCACTTCTACATTAGTTTTTATTTATTTATTTATTTTTAAGGAAAGTAATTGTGAATGCTCTCCGTTACATTTCTTAGAAAGAAAATTGGCCAAAACTGGAAACGGCAGGTCAGACAGAAGAAAAAAATCACAAAATGAAATTCACAAACAAATTCGCAAATTAATATGCTTTTTTTCAGTATCAGGATCAAAGTTTGATGAGGTTTAAAGAAGAAGTTTATGTAATTTAAGGGGATCTATAAGAAGAAATAAAATATATGGATATGAGTATAATCATCTCCAGATAAAATTCGCTACAGTTTCTTTAGCTTAGAATAGGGGTGGGAAACAGGGCCAACAATGAACTCTAACCAAATGCTATATCAACAGTTAAAGTAGCTAATAACTTGCTCCTTGACTGATACATTGCAGATGAAAGAAACAGCACTTCAGTCAGTTTCAGCAGCAGCACAGACTCGCTGTAGTCACTTGCTTCAAGTTTCCTGACTATAATCCTTCCTCTTACTGCTTTTTTTGAGAGTGAGTTTATTTTCCTTTTAAGATGTTGATTTGGTCATATTGTACCCATGTGTGGCTTAGACTGAATCGTTCAGTCTTAGATATGGAGGGAGTCTCCTTTCACAGCGCTTGCCATGTTTCTACACTAGTCCAGAACAGACAAACCAACAGAGGGACTTTTGCCTTCTTAAAGTTGAAGTACAGCAAGTACTTGGGGCGGGTTGTGGTCAGGTGGGTACAGCGGATTGTCCACCAGTTGGAAGGTCAGTGAATCCCAGCCTGGAAACTCCACTCTGCTTGCTGAAGTACCTTTGGTAAACATATTGAACCCATCCATCAGAGAGTGTATGTTTGTGTGTCAATGTTAGAAAGTGCTTAGTCGAGAACTCAAAGTGTTTTCTAGTACACACATTGATACAGCACTTTATCTTTATCTGAGTAGAAAGGTACTTAGTATAAGTGCCATGTTTCCATTTGCTTTATAAATAAGAGGAAGAGTGGGTTGTAAAACCTAAACGCTAGATGCCACTAAATCCCCCACTCTGGCCCTTTAAATGACCTCTCTTCATTGACACTATAAACGAACCATTTTCTGCGTACCGCAGAAAGGTAGTTTTGTTTTATAAAATCATCACAACCTTATTAAAAAACTAACAAAAAAGAAAACCCCAATAACAAAGACTCTGTTGCATAATACCAGCTCATAAGTGCTGCTTGAGTTCTGCGTCTCTGGCCCATAATGAAGCAGCCACATGTACTCTGTTATGTTCATTTGCCCCAAAACAGGTTCAAATGCCTGTGGCTCCAAATACCAGACTTGATTGAGTGTAGTTTGGTCAGCACAGCAATGCGAACAATGTGTTCAAAGGTTTATAATGATCAGTGATATCAATTTTACCTGCAATGAACTGCAAAGTTAGAACTTTAACAACTTTAACCAGAAGCAACTTTTTTTTTAAGGTAGTAGGATGCAGCTCTTCACGTTTGTCAGGCACAGTGTAGTAAAATAAGCCAAGGGCAAACTGCACTCTGGTGCGTGTCTTATTTGATCATGTGTCCTTTCAATTAGATCCTTTTTCTCTCTACAAACTCTAGAGCTAAGTGCTCTTCCACAATTTCTTAGAAATAGTAGTTAGTTTAAAACATAAACTATCTGGGACTCTCCACCATTTGACCCTAGAACTGAAGAAGGTTCTCGATGATAGGTGAAACATCTTCAAGCAACTTAAAGAAGTCCAGACGCTTTCCAAGCTGCTTAGCTTTAAAACATAAACTTCTGCTTGTGATGTGTGTTTTGCACTGATCCTGCCAGTGTATGCAAAGATCAACAACCACAATGTGTGTATACATCCTTTGCTGTGTAATAAGCAGGCAGGACAACGAGATCCTATCTAAACACTGGGATAACTGTAAGGTGTAAGGTAAGCTTATCTGTCCAAACTACCATCTAGCAAATCTAGCGTATCCCACACAGTAAACACATACACACAGGTACGTCAAAAAAGAGAAACCAAACATATATATAGCAGGCTAGTTCCTGCTCTGTACACATTTGATACCTTTGAGATAAGTTTGGTGTGTGTATAGAGTGCATCTGAGACAGACAGGCGGACAGTATTGTTTAGTGAGGTGTTAAACAGGCTTCTATGTGTATGTTTAATACAATGTACAGCATGACCGCAAATTCAAACTTGACTAAAAGAAAACTGCCTCCAGTTGAGGCAGATGTCCTGTACTGGACATGTGATAGTCATCTTTGTGGAAGGATAAAAGAGAAAGATACAACATTCGATTTCTTTAAATGAGTAAGCATAACACATGGTCCTGTTATTGAATAATAATTACTTATGTTACTTATTACTTATACAGCTAGTATGCTGATAGACCTACAGTTAAATTAAAATTGAATAATAATAATAATGCCTGCCCCAAGTATCTCGGGGTCTTGTTCACGAGTGATGGGAGAAGGGAGCCGGAGATCGACAGACGGATTGGGGCTGCAGCTGCAGTAATGCAGACGCTGCACCGGTCCGTCGTGGTGAAGAGGAGAGAGCTGAGCGTAAAAGCGAAGCTCTCAATTTACCGGTCGATCTACGTCCCTACCCTCACCTATGGTCACGAGCTGTGGGTAGTGACCGAAAGAACAAGATCGCGGATACAAGCGGCGGAAATGAGCTTCCTCCGAAGGGTGGCTGGCCTCTCCCTTAGAGATAGGGTGAGAAGTTCGGCCATCCGGGAGGGGCTCAGAGTAGAGCCGCTGCTGCTCCACATCGAAAGGAACCAGCTGAGGTGGTTCGGGCATCTGACAAGGATGCCTCCTGGGCGCCCCCTGGGTGAGGTGTTCCGGGCATGTCCCACCGGGAGGAGGCCCCGGGGCAGACCCAGGACACGCTGGAGAGATTATATCTCTCGGCTGGCCTGGGAACGCCTTGGTGTTTCCCCGGATAAGCTGGAGGAGGTGGCTGGGGAGAGGGAGGTCTGGGCCTCTTTGCTTAGGCTGCTGCCCCCGCGACCCGGCCTCGGATAAAGCGGATGAAGATGGATGGATGGATAATAATAATAATTACTTATAATAGAGTGCCAAATCATTATACTAGTCACCTCAGGGCAAAAAAAGCCAACAATCACACTACCCCCTATGAGCAAGGACTTGGCAATAGTGGAGAGGAAGAACTCCTTTTAAACAGAAAGAAACCTCCACAGAACCAGGCTCATCTCCCGTGACTGGTTAGGGGTGAGGGGAGGGACAGTGGTTGGGGGTGTTGGGTATCTGAAAAGCACTAAAAGATTTAGGTTTCCTTTTGTAAAAGAGATATTTGATCTCCATGGGAATAACCTGGTTAACTCAAGATTAAATTTAAAAAATTATCTTTTAGATTTTGTATATTTTTATTGTGGTGGTTTTTGTCCTGTCATTCTGTTCTTGTTTATTGTCTTCATGTGGAACTGGATGGTGAAACCTGACCCGAACATTTTTACTGCATATATTCTTGCTAACTCAGCTAAAATACAGTTTTAAAAACCCAGTTCATAAATAAATCGCAGCTGAGTTTAAATAATTCTTCCAAACTTTATTGACTCAAGAAATCAATTAGCATCATAAAGCATAAGCGTTCCCAAAATAAAGTTTAACTTAAAAACAATAGTGCTAAGAACAGTTTTTCAGCTTAGTTTGCAGCAAAGGAACACCATCTGCTGCAGTGGTATCTTTTGCAAGAGGCAGCGTAAGTCAGTGAGCAGGTTCAGGTCATATCCCACAGTGGTCCCTCTCTTTCCTCTGACCTGAGACTCATCTCCCTCTGAATATCCATATACCTTGGCAAGACCCTCAAAGCCTCATCTGGCACAGAGACTACCCTCAGCTATTCTTAGGACAAAAGGAAAAGCTTCTCACCCCAGTCAGTGTCCTGGAAACTTTTGGAAGTAGTCTTTGAAGTAGTCACTTCCTGCCTACAGAGTACATTAGGTTAAAGACACACTGAAATTATATTTATCATAAAAATGCTGATCAGTGAGCTCTTTCATCTGTGTAATAAAGAAAGAAAAACACAGGTTGTGTAAAAAAGAAAACTTGCTCAAGAGATCCCATTGAGCAGAGGGGCTGAAATTGTTTGAAGCCTGAGAATCACAATTTCTGTTCACATTATTTTTATTTATTCCCATCATACATTTCAGTGTTTTATATCCATAGGCTGGCATCTAATTGTTGGAAAAATAGATGTGGGTGCATGTGTACATATGCAAAAATGCAGTGTCATTTGTATTCAGTAGAAAACTCACTAAAATGTGCTTTCCAAACTAAACCCAAAAAGCTGTCACAACTGTACAAAGCACAAAGTAGTAATGTGCTTCTACTTTCAGAAAATAGCAGCTGAGTATATAGACAGGTAAAACTTGAGCAAAATGAAAACAAGGGTGGGTTTTTATTGTGTAATAGACTGACCGCGGCCAAGGCTGTGCAAAAATAGAAACATAATGTGATCCATCAGTGTTGCACAACTGGTTATGGGTAGGGGACTCTTGACATGTGTTATTAAGTTTTGAGAGGCTGCCATATCCAGGCAGCACGTTTCGCGGCTGTCGGCTTTGACGTCAGAGAGGGAGAGAGAAACAGACGTGGAGTGGAGGACGGAGCAGAGGGGAAAAAACCTTGAATTTCAGTCAGATACATTTGTCTCTTTCTGTTCCAGTGTGACACCCTTTTATAAATTCATTTTAATATTGAGCAGTTGGTAACTTTGATGTTTGTGTATTTATTTTCCTTTTTTTATTTGTCACATAAAGTTTGTAACATTTATAAAATGCCTTTGCACACAAGGGGTCACAAAATAGACACAAAATAGAGTGAAATAAATAAAATTAAATGCTGTAGTATCAACAAAAAGCATAGTTAAACAAAAAAGTGTTTTAAAATTGTGTTATTTAACCCATTTACCCATCTTATATACGATATCTTTTCACTTATGTCCACTTATCAAAGTATGCTAAATCATTCAAGCTAAAATGTAAATAAATACATTTACAGGTGTATCTGCCGATCTGCCTCCTTTGTGCAGAGATGCACATAAGCAAGTCAAGCCACCAGGTGAACAACTAGACTCATGAGGTGTGTTTTTTTTTCTCGATGCTATCATTACTTTATTATATCGCTGCAAAACAAACTGTAGTGTGACTGTTATGTCCTACTATAAGACTTTTAGTCAAGAGCTAACCCCCAACTTTGTACAACAGAAACAGGAAATTTCACTGCAGATTAAATCTAAGAAAAAAATCTAATTCTGTCTTTGTGTAACTGGCCGGAGGAGTTGGCTGAGAACACAGCACAGTTAAAATAAAAATAATTGTTAAGGATTGACCTCAAATTAATGCCAAGGTTCCTCCCAGATGTGTAAACATCTCATCTTATAGTGCTTCCTAAAGAAGACACGATAATCATTATATGACAATGATAGATGCGTTACTGGCTCCTGTACTTAACTAGCGACACAGTGGCACAAAGAGAAAGCAAAAGGTCAATTCTAGCCCCACTGCCTGAAACCATATTTTCTGCTTGGTAATTATAGTTCAATATATAATTTCTAGCTCCATGTTGTGTTTGAAGGCACTTACCCCCTATAAGTGGACACAGACACACATTCAGCTTATTAGACTGCCCTCCTACGAATAGTTGCCAAGGACACAAGTCGAGGCTAGACAAGTATTTATCTGTAAGTAAGCATGCACAGCAGCTGAGCTGATACAGTAGCCCTGAGCAACAGGAGTTCAGTTTATGTAGTGATTTTAAAGTGTTTTAAAGTAAAAATAAAAAGAAGACAATAAATAATAAAATATAAAGATGGCACAAATATTATTCATTAACACCATGAATATAAGAAAAAGAAAAAGATTTCTTTTTATGACTCAGCAGTTGTATTTATTTTTGTTATATGCTCACATGATCTTACTGAACATAACTGGCCGTAAACTGGCCACAAGCCTGTAAACATGTAGGCACCATTCCTATCCTTTCATTGTTTACCCGGGCCCTGTGAAGACTGCATGAGCGTCAGAGTTCTGGTTCTAGACGAGTTCCTAGTCTGTGAAGTCATGTGGACGCTGAGATTACAGGCCCCCACAGGCTAACAGCTAATATCACACACAGTTTGACTTGACGATTTCATGATTGCATGCTTTTGTGAGCTCGATGAAGCCAAAAGAGGAAGAAGAAGAAAAAAAAAAAGAATAAGATGAACTGCACAGATGCTGCATAGAAAAAACAGCCACTGGTGTCTTCACCATACCGGCCAAAGCAAACTGATGCGTCTCACCTCATGTATGTTACCCTTGGCTTTAGATGAACATGTAGCAATAACTTTTGACTAACTCGCCGAGAACTGAGATGTAGGGTACTCCCATTGCCTGCCCATCGCCTTCTCCCTCAACTCATCTCGCTCAGCCCAAAGCCATTATGGTTAGATGAAAATGTGCTCATTACACAACGCTTCCCAAGCCCCAACACCCCCACCCTGCAACAAGACATATTTGCCCATCATAAAATGCCGCGTTAATAACCCATCACACGTAGCTTTCCCAACGCTGTATATTTATCTGAGGCTTTGCCCAGCGTTCAAGCAAAACAAACACGCCACTGCGGTCGATCGTGCAGCGCGAGAGAATGGAGAATGCGGTCTCGGGTATGTTCGATATGCTATGAGCGGTTTGTTGTGAGTTTAGGACGGTAAAGTTAAACGCTGCAATACAGTATGACTTTCTTACCAATCAAACTAAATACAATCTGTTGTAAGTATGGGATTACACATTTACAGCTCATTTGATTCAGTGGGTTATAGAATCCAAGAGCTATCAGTAGAACAGGACATAGACTGCTGTCACACTTTTACAGTGGCAATGCCAAGCGTAAAGCAAGAGGCTTACGGGGTCAGAAGGAGGTTAGTATGTTAGAAGCCTGAGAGTTTACATTGTCATTTCTTGTTTACATCAGTGTTGGAATCCAATTAACTCCTTAAAAAAATAAAAATAAAGCAAACAAACGAACAAAACTACAGGCCTACTCTTGTACAAGCAATAGCATCACTTACAAGACCCTACAGTAATACAAAGAAAACAATCATATGATCTATGCCCTATGAGCAAGTGCTTTGGTGACAGTGGCAAAGAAAAAACTCCCTTTTAACAGGAAGAAACCTCCAGCAGAACCAGGCTCAGGGCGGCCATGCGCCACAACCTGTTGGGATTAAATAAATAGACCATTAATTCCTATAAATACTTTGCAATTTCAGATAAAAGATCCACGTTGCTGTTTTTAAAATAAAGCTGGTGCTTTATATTTGGTAGGTCATATTCTAGGGCAGCACGGTGGCATGGTGGTTAGCACTGTTGCCGCACAGCAAGAAGGTCCTGAGTTCAATTCCACCATCAGGTGGAATCCGGGGTCTTTCTGTGTGGAGTTTGCGTGGGTTCCCTACGGGTACTCCGGCTTCCTCCCACCGTCCAAAGACATGCAGCTTGTGGGGATAGGTTAATTGGATAATCCAAATTGCCACTAGGCGTAAATGTGCGAGTGAATGTGAGTGCGAATGGTTGTCTGTCTCTGTGTGTTAGCCCTGTGACAGATTGACCTGTCCAGGGTGTACCCCGCCTCTCGCCCTATGAGGATATGCGGAAGTGAATGGATGGAGGTCATATTCTATAAAATAACTACACAGCTGCTCAGTATGGTTCACAGTGACGCAACACAATGTTGTGGCCTGAAAAATTTAGAAAACACCAAACAGATGAAGAAATGCACAGCATTTTTATGGCTTACAATAAAAATCCAAACGAGAAAAGAGACAATGATTAATTAAGGCATCCTTCTGTCATCGCTGGTGGTCAATAACCAGTGGCCCAGACTAACCATGGACTTTCCCCTCTGTCCAACTAGGCCTCTTTGATAGAATAGAGAGCATTTTTTGTTCCCCCCCCCCCATGTTCCGCCCTCAGTCAGACTTTCCCTTCTTTTCCGGGATTAAAACAGGCAACTTTCTGGTCACGAGCTTCTCTAATTCCGTGTCTCCGTGTAACTATTGCCTCATATTTTCATTTGGTGGGTGATAGTCCACCAATGCAGTGGTGCTAGGAGTTTGGACTTCTAACATATCATTACTGGTCCACTGGGAGAAACTTGAAAAGATTAATGATGGTTTCATTCAATATAGGGATTTATGGCCGCTGGCGTCGTCGTGGTAACAAGCTACAGTTTAGCGTAGGTGGGTAAACAGTGTGGTTAGTGCTTTGAATATGTGCAACCGGGATCCCACAGTGTGCGAGTGTCTGTGTGTGTCTATAGAAAATGTCTGTGCGTTAACTAAGTCTAGTTATTTGTTTTGTGTATAGTGTGCACTTAGCTTGAATCTGGCTATGCATATTTATGCATTAGATGTGAATCTGCATCAGTGTTTGAGTGTTCTGGTTTTCCTCTTGTTGTCAGGTAACTGTTTAATCCCTCAACTCCCAGCTTCCCGGGAGTCTCACTTATCATCATCGAACTACAGCAGATGACATTGCACCTGTTAACGTACCTACAGCTAGCATACCATGTAAACCTCCAGACAGGAAGTAGCAATCCTGCTGAAACCTGTTAACATGAATCATAGTGTCCCAACATGACTTACAAGTCTTATTAAACAAGAAAATTATGCACATTGCAATGTAAAATGTGTGCTGCGTATTTTTCATCTCTATTGCATATTTAAAAAGTGATTCAGAGTTATTGTTTCCTTTGGGAATTCATTAAAAAGGCAGCTGCAACTGTGGCATTTCTCTTTAAACCAAACTTGCACCACAAGTTGTTCACAAAATAAAGGGTGGGATCATCATCTGACTATGCACTACAAATGCCAGTGTTTAACAAAAGCAAAAAACTTTCACTATTTGTGGTGTTAATTAAGTGTTAGCATATTTATTCAGGTTTTTAGGGAACCACATGTTTGGTCATTTACATTGTCCAGTTACTTTTGAGCCTCTGAAAATGTGGGAATATGCATTAAAAATAGTTGTAATTCCTGAACAGTTACTGCAATACTTTGGTTAAACCCCTTGAAATAAAATGGAAAATCTGTTTTTTATCTCAACTGATTTAAAATCATCTGCGGTGGTGAAATTTAAAAAGCTGTGTCACTGTCCAAATATTAGTGGGCCTAACTGTATACACATACACATGTGTAAGTGTATATAAAAACATATACACAAATATATATCCATCCATCCATTCGCTTATCCTTTCCAGGGTGACTGGAGCCCATCCCAGCTGTCATAGGGTGAGAGGGGGGTACACTCTGGACACATCGCCAGTCTGTCGCAGGGCTAACACAGAGACACAGACAACCATTCACACCTATGGGCAATTTAGATTAATCAATTAACCTATCCCCACTAACTGCATGTCTTTGGACTGTGGGAGGAAGCCAGAGTACCCGGGGAACACCCACGCAAACTCCACACAGAAAGACCCCGGGCCTGATGGTGGAATTGAACTCAGGACTTTCTTGCTGTGCGGCAACAGTGCTAACCACCGTGCCACCGTGCTGCCCAAAGTTTACAAATATATATGTGTACTTTAATTTCAAACAATGTTTCATACTTCTTAATATGTTATGCTGACCATAGTAATATGCTGCACTGGGTAGTTAAGCTAGTGAGTGAATATTTTCCACCTTGTAACAACACATCAACAAGCTTGTTTATTTCCCTCGATTTTAGCTAAAAGCTAACTGCTTTAAAACCTGCGTCATCAGCAACACTGTCCTTCTCAGTGGGCCTCACTGCCACTGTTGAGGAGGTGTGGATGCGTGTGCTCCTGTGCAGCTGACAGATACTGATTATCACACTGTAATGACCATGCTCTCTCTGATCTCACTAGCAGACATAAAATGCTATGTCAGCTTTTCTTTTTAAAGTGGTTACTGGCCTTTCTGTGTGGAGTCTGCATGTCCTCCTTGTGGCTATATGGGTTCACCCCAGCTACTTGGGTTAGGGGTTATGCTGACTGGTAAGTCTAAATTGCCCATTAGTTGTGAATGGTTGCCTGCCTCTATATGTTAGCCCTGTGACCTGTTTAGGGTATACCATGTCTCTTTTTCTGTTATAGCTGGGACTGATTACTTGATTTGAAAAACTAATGTAAACAAATCAAAAGAAAGTATTTCCACACACTACTTTGTAAAACTTTACACTAAAGTCTCTAAGGCCGCTGAAAATTCTGGATTCTGATGGGAACGGACTTCTTTTGCAGCACATTCGTCAACCTTGCAACTAGACAATGATCAGGGGACAATGAAGAGTTGCGAGGAATCAAGAGGGGAAAAATGGGTTGAGACAAGAGGTTGATGGAAAAGAGGAGAAAGCTGTATCTCCCTTCTGTCATCATGGACAGTATGAGATCACTGGTCCGTGGATGAGGTAACAGCCCTACTGAGGAATCGATGGAACTTTTCTAAGTGTACTGTTATGTTTCACAGAGAAAGTCTCCAGAAGTTACTCCAGATCAAATTGTTATCACTGACGACTTTCAGATGGTTCAGAAAAAAAAGAAAAAAGAAAAGAGAATGACAAAGAAGAAGTCACATTGCCACGACGGAATGCTTCTACATCCCCATACATTAAACTGGGCTGCAACCGCACTACATGCCCATGGATTCTTCACATGCCATCTGGGTCACTATTTACATCCCTCCCTCTGCTAACCAGACAATTGCAAGACTGCATCCCAGTGCTATCTTGTATTCTACTTTCATGTGTTATATTCCAACTTTTTTTTTCTTTCTTAAGAATTGAGAAACTGTTACAAAATGATTACTCCATTATTGTCATGTCTAACTGTTAGCAACCACATTGCTATGGGAGACAACCTAAATGCTGAATGACGCAGAAAAATCAAAGTGGCCTATTGTTAAGTTCAAGTGTAAGGGGAATGTGGCCAGGGCTTTTTAGCATGCAGGTGGAAAGTTTGAGGGGGACTCTGTGGACTTGGGAGTCCAAGGACTGTGTGAGCCAAACTGGCTTGTAGCAAAAATGGGCTTGAACAACTAGGGCCGAAGAGAGGCACTGCAAATTTCTTGTAGCTTAACAAGATTTATTGTCTTAAATTTAGCCAGATTATCTTGTCCATCTTGTTTTGAACATTACAAACTAGTTTCCAGTCTCATGTGTTAGATGATTAGACTTGTTTTAAGTATATATTCCTTTTTTTTCTTATTTAGTCTGTAAATCTAAAAATGAACCATTTCACCTTTATTTCAAGCAAAAATAGCTTTTAGATAGAGTGTAAAACAAAAAATTATCTTAAAATAAGAAACATTCACCTTTTTCCTTGAAATAAGAAAGTCAATCATTGGAAGGTATATTTAGACCTGAGACGTGTCACAGATGTATTTGTTACCATGTAAAATAAGCCACTTTACTCTAACGGCATAATGTATAGCATCTTCAATCACCAAAAACTCCATATTAGCAACCTCTGATACAGGACCTAGTCCTTTCTCATTTACAAATATTGGATGCTCAGTTCCTGCTTCACTTTGACAACACTCCAGCAGCTGATTGTGGTTTACAAGAGACTTGCACACATTCTTAAAGTTTAATTTGGCTGACCATTGTTTTTTTTAAAAAAACTGCGTTTAGACTCTATTTCATACACGTATGACAAATTACAGGTCCCAGGGCAATAATCTGAGAGGGAAGATGCAGCATGTAATCTTCTATCATTTTTTTTAGTTTGGACACAGTTTGTAAAGACACAACTGGGGCAAAAAGTATTTTAACAATTTCAATTAAATCCAAAATAAATTTGATAAAAGAATGGCAAAATCTTGATCAATATAAGCATTTGTCCAGGGGATTGTTTTAATCTGTTGTCACTTGAAGCTAAAGTAGCATTAAAATTTTTTTTATGAATTATAGAACATTTTTTGAGACATTTTATTAAATTCGATGAATTTATATTCCAAAATCTCTTTTTCCCAAAGTCTGTTTTTGTTTCATAATGGGGTTTTTCATAATGGTGTATTTATTTGAGGTCATTTAACAACTGAATTTCTTATTCAGGCAATCAGGGTGGGACCTGAACGCTCATTGGCTGCTGCTTAAACAGGTGCTTAAAATTAAAGTGTCTCAAAATGTTTCTATTATTACAAAAAAGAATCGTAGTGAAATAAATATTTAATAAAATATTATAAAAATACACAATGTAAAATAAAAATTAAATGACACGTTTTAACACTTTGGTGTTCCATAGTCTAGTTCATATTAAAAAGTTAAATAATGTATTAGCACTAGATTAGGTTCCTGTATTCCTCGGTACAACCATCCCACATATCACACAAAAGTCTGGACTACTGCTATGAATTGTATTAATATGGCTCAAAAGAGACTTTACTGTTAAGGCAACAAAAACAAAACAAATCCCACACCTCCAACACGCCATCTTGTTTGGGGAAAAGACCTGAAAGAAGTTCTTGGCGGGCAGAGTAGTAGAGGTCAATACCAAGTTTGAAGGGGTGGTTTATACCAAGTCTGCATTTAACTTGTGTAGTAATGTAATTGTAAAGACGACTACAACAGTCATAGTAATTGATGGGTTATTTGTTAAAATTAGTTTTTCGAATGCAGGTTCATTATGCATGTTATGTTCACGTTTTACAAGCTTTACACAGACGAAAATGTGTAACCCTACCTCCCCCCTGGCTGCCCTCAAGTGGCTCTGTCCATTATCTCACTGTTTGAATCGGAGGACACGAGGGAGCAGGTTCGGACTGGATTCTGTTGAGGTAATTAACTTTTGCTTACAAACATTTCGGGTTCTTTTAGCTTTGACTAACTGTAGTAACATCAGTCGTGGTCAAATATTAAGTTTTACCGAGGCAGTATTATCAGTTCACTACCAATGGGTAGTTAGCCAAAACTGCTTGCCAGCTAGCTAGCTTAGTTCATTCAGTATGCTGAATTGTTAGCATGCAGTGATAGTTTAAAATTATTAATGGTGCTAGTTAGGTAAATTTAGCTTCGTGTTCAATATACTTAACATAGCTATATGACAAAAGAACTACAGTTGATATCCGCCTTTGCAAAAGTCCGTTTTGTGTTTCCCACCCACGGAAAATAAAAAGCTGCGGTGTTTTTTTTCCTTCTTAAGCCGCGTGCTCTCTGTCTGCACTGTGCTTGGTGTGTTTGTGTGTGCGACTTGGGAGGACCGATACTGGTTTGAGACAAATCTCGCAATCGGGCTCATAACTTTACAATGCTGTTTTTTGTTATGGAAAAAGACAGGGGTGTTGGACAGATCTATATTTAACTTAAATGAGGATTTACTTAAGTTATCAAGAGTTAACTGTTTTATGACCAAAATTACATTTAACCAACATGAGTTTATTCAAATTTTATTATTTTACTATTTTTTGCAAGTCCAGTTTGGGTAAGGAAATTAAAGATAACACAAGGGAATAAAAATAATGCACATTTATGAAAGACATCTTTACCTATAGATTTACTTTAAGCCTCATTTCTGACAGATTATGATTAATCATATAAACTTGTAAGTTGGAGAAGATGTGAACTTGCTTCCAATTATTTATGTTGTAAACTATTAATATCAATCAGGTCACTTTAACCTTGCTGAACCGAGGTAACATTTTTTCTTATGGATGAAGTGGCCTAATCTGAGCTGTGGTCATTTGTTGAATGATTTGACAAGCAGTTGGGCACTATTAGTTTTAGTTTGAAAACTAGTTTGGAATAGCCTTGTCATAAATTTTAAGTGAGCAATTTTATAAGACTTAACCATTGAATTAACACAGGCTCTACTTGGTCTGTCTTTTGCACCTTATCCATGTGTCTGATTGCATAGACTTTGGATCCATGGCAGGTGGTGTCTTGACTCAGTTTTTCTTTTTGACCCAAACATATGTTTTTCTTTCCTCAGGGAAAAGTTCTGACAAAAGCTACACCAGTAAATCATGGAGGGTTTGGATGATTGCAGCCTTTCGGTTCTAAATGGTAGGCCAAGCATATGCATATTTATGCAAATTAATGTCTAAATGAATTTTGTGTTGCACACACTGACAGTGATCGTACATAGAATCAGTTTTATGTTGTCAGATCAATAAAATATTTAAATTACATTTAAATGTATTTGACAAAATGACAATTTGGAATTGTTGTACAACTTTTACATTTCTGAAAGTTACTGACTTTTATATACAGCTGCAGACATAGATGAGGTCTTGCTCCACACCCTCAGTAGGGACGATTTAAGGGACCTGCTTCCAGGGCCTGAAAATTTTATGAGGAGGAAACAGTTGTGGGCTCAAGTTCACAAAGAGGCAAGTTTTGCCGCTTTTGATTTAAAAACACTTAGCACGACACATTTTGTTTAGGACTCCTGTAATATAACTATTTTCGTTTTCTTATTTAGGATGAGACTAAAGAAAAGGCGTCTCATGGACATCTCACCATGTGACCAGGGAGAAGATTATGATGCAGATTCAAGTGGTGGATCAAACATGCTTTTGCCACCAAGGAGCAGTTCTGGTGACAACAGTTGTAAGTGAAAGATTACAATTATGGCAATAATATTGAATATTGAAGTGAAATTTGATTTAGTTCTTTCTTTCCTGTTCTGTTCATAGCCCTGTTCAGGACACTACCAACTTTCTTCCCATCACAAGTTGCACCACCCAAGAAGATGGGACATGCCAGTGAAGCACTGATTGATGTCCTTCAGGTCTGTGTTTCTTCATATTTGTTATCAAATAATGCCCATAAAGCCTTCACTTTAACAGTTTATTTGGCATATGGCCTTTTTATCCATGCCAAGTCCTCCAACAATGTAGTTTATATTTGGAAAAGGTGTGCAGAAATCTGAAATGGCACAAACACTGAGATAAAGAAAATTTCAATAAAAATAAAGAAAATCATAAAGAAATTAAAAACAAAATGGAAATAATTACATATTTAACTATCACAGGTGCAGTATCTTTGTCATTTCCTAAAGTGTGTAAAGACATAATCCTAACGGTGATGAGGCAGAATTTATTACATTTTTCAATGGCATGAATATATATATATATATATATATATATATATATATATATATATATATATATATAATTTTATTTTTTTTCTATACAGTATTTGTCAATCTAAAGAAAAATAACATTAATATGGTCTGTAGCGCATCTGATCTATGGTTGTCATCATTCATGTATCACCCGAAGGGTGCACCCCAAAGGGATCAATAAAGTGAAGTCTAAGTCTAATACATACTTGAACTACCCTGATAGCTTTGGAGTTTCTCCGTACATTGTACAATTTTTGTCTTTGTTTTTCTTTTGCCAACAGAAGATCCAGCGTCAGCCCCGTTCTGCTCTTTGAAGGGTCCCGCTGTCTTATTGCAGTTGGAACCACTCTCATCACCACATTTGACCACAGATGACCTTGGAGAAGGTTTGCTGTATCTTATGGCATACTACTACACCCTGCATCTCACCTATCCTAAATGTGTGGCAACGCTTCTGTCTGTCATTTAGACTGAAGTGTTAAAGGACAAAATCCATGAGCAAGACACCACAGGCTCATACAAAAAAGTCATGGCAGGCTGTAGGAATGTTTATTGAAACGTAGAGCTGTTTGAGCAAGATGTAACTTAGGTCTGTGTTGGAAGGTTTGGGCCTGATAGCTTTGAAGTTGCAATTTACACTTGAATTCTTTTTTTTATTCTTATTAATGTAATACAAAGTACTTTTTTCTTTAAACACATCTGTTCTGCAAATTGTGTTTAAAATTGCAAATGCTCTTTTTATTACATTTTATATGTTGAGTAGCTAACTGGTTTAGCACTTCTAAAAGGAACACAAAATAACAATGTTACACTTACAATGTGTCTTTAAATTTTTGTGTACTATGATTCACTGAAATATTTGTTACTGTTTGGAGAGTTTGTTTCCAATAAAGGTCATGTACACAGTATACTTTGCCTGCTTTAATTTGGCTTTATTTTTCTTATTTTGAGAATTCTTATCAAGTGTAATTATCTTACTGCACTGGCAGATTATTTCACTGAATTTAAGAAGATTTAGACTACAATCTATTATTTTTTAACTTATTTTAAGATCTTTAAAATGATTTAATGTACTAGTTTTTAGATTATTTGCCTTGATTTGTTCCTTAGAATAAGTGTTTTATGCCTATTTTCAGATTTAATTTCTTCAACATTTTGCTTAGAACAAGTGGTTAAATCTTATTTTAGGTTTCAATTGCCATGATTGGTTGCTTGGAATAAGTGTGTAAGGCTTATTTTAAGATTTAACTATCTAATTGTTCCTTAGAATAAGTGGTTAAAGCTTATTTTAAGTTTCAATGTTCTGATTTGTTGCCTGGAATAAGTGTAAAATACTTATTTTTAGCTTTATTTAAATCTGGATATTGTTCTTATTTCAAGAAATCTTAATAAGAAAAAAACACTTACCCCACTGGCAGATAATTTCACTTGTTTTAAGCAAAACTTCACCAAAAATAAGTGTATTTATCTAGTATTAAGGAGGTGGGTTTTTGCAGTGGGTGCTACAGTCGGAGGAGACAGGACTGCAAAAGACAGGCTGAATCAGGGAGCAAGCGGAACACTTAGTAGCAAAAGAGTAGCAGGGTTGAACACAGCTGCACTGACAGGAAGCAGAGACTACAGTCTGGCAGAGTATTTGCAGAAGTCTTTATTATGCAATTGGTTGTAACCACATTTAGTGTGAAAATGGTGTATGTTTCCTTGAAATGGTGGGCAACAGGCCTGAAGGTATAGTTTCTGTTATTCCCTTCCCCCAAAGGCAGGCAGGATGTAACTGGCTCCATTTATTTGTCTGTCTGTTTGTTTGTTAGTGGTCTGGCAGAGTATTCAGTTTTCAAGATATCGCTTTCAAGTTTTAAATTTGCTTGAGCTGAATTTAGGTGAAAATTAGTAAAGACTTTAAATTAACCACAGTCATTTATGGATCATCCTCAAAGCTAGGTTGGCTGGGTATTTGACTTTGAGCTTGAGCACTAAAAATTAAGGTCAAAGTTGACCTTGAAAAGAAAATTCAAGAAACCATATTGAGTAATATGTCCTATGAAAGGGCATAGAGAGAGCTGTACAACACATTTTTTAGGGTTTTTTTTGTATGATGTCCTACAACGTTGCAAGTTTTTACAGCTTATAGAAGCCACTAATTTCAGCCAATTGTGCTCCAATCATATGGGATGATAAAATACATGATTTTAGTATGAAATGATTCAAGGTCATAGGTCAAAGGTCAGGGTCAGGGTCATAGAAATTGTAAAAAAAAAAAAGCTTTTTGACCTGCAGTCTATCTGACCCAGATAAACTGCAGATCATAACTTCTTACCTGAAGTTCAGCTCACCTGACGCCTCGGGCCGCCTCGCCCTTTCCCTCCTCCACCTGCTGCCTCCACCACTTGCTAATGTTACTGAATCTGTGGAAGCTCTGCGATAGCCACGGCAAGAATTAACAAATAACGACCCTATCTATATCCCAGTTACAATTAACGCGTTCCCGATTTTGGCATAATAACTAGTTACCGTGCTCGTTACCACAATCATAACGTAGTTACTGTAACGCGTTACTTAACGCGTTAGTCCCTATACTGTTTATAAGGCTCAAATTTTGGTGTTCCAGGTGCTGTATGTTTGTTTTTTCTTACAGGTACAGCAGTCGGTGATACATTGTGCATTTCTATTTGTACTCTCTCCTTTTATTATATTTTCCCACTCCCTTCCCCCCCTGCCTGTCTGCCTTAGACTTGTACTATACCACATAATGTAATAACTGAAATAACACAAATACAAATTAATAAATAAACAGATAAAAGATTCACATGAACAACCGGAGGCTACAGAGTTTTTATATACAGTTAGGTCCACAAATATTTGGACAGATACAACTTTTTTGTTACATTTTGGTTGTGTGAGGAACGCAAGCCTTTTATTTCAGGGGCTCAAAATTTATTGGATAAGTGAAATAACTGGTAATAACAAGGTAATTTCTAATACCTGGTTGAAAACCTGAAGTCTTGAACTCATGAACATCACCAGATTGTCGGTCTCCTCCTTTTTAGTGCTCTGCTAGGCTTTTACTGCAGCGGCTTTCAGTTGCTGCTTGTTTGTGGGCCTTTATGTTCACAGTTTAGTTTTCAACAAATGAAATGCATGCTCGCTTGGGTTAAGATTAGGTGACTGCCTTGGCCATTCAAGAATCATCCACTTCTTTGCCTTAATAAGCTCCTGGATTGCTTTGGCTCTGTGTTTTCGGTCATTGTTCATCTGTATTATGAAATGTCACCCGATCAATTTGACTGCATTTCGCTGGATTTGAGCAGACTGTGTGTCTTTGAACACCTCAGAATTCATTTGGCTGCTTCTGTGTCTGGTGTCCCAGAGCCACTGGCAGCAGGCATGCAGTGCGTATACATATGATGTGGTATGCTTTGGATCATGAGCTGTTCCACACCTTCTCCATACTTTTTTCTTGCCATCACTCTGGTAGAGGTGTTGTGTTTCATTTGTACAAAAAATGGTTTTCCAGAAATCAGTTGGCTTTTTTAGATCTTTTTTCTATTTTTTCTATTCTTGAGGCTTATGAGTGACTTGTAACTTGCAGCGGACCCTCTGTATTTACTTTCATGCAGTCTTCTCTTTATGGTAGAATTGGATATGGATATGCCTACCTCCTGGAGAGTGCTGTTCACTTGGTTGGCTGTTGTGAAGAGTTTTCTCTTCACCATGGAAATAATTCTATGATCATCCACCCTTGTTGTCTTCCATACATGTCCAGGTCTTTTTGCATTGCTGAGTTAACCAGTGCTCTCTTTCTTACTCAGGATGTACCAAACTCTAGATTTTGTCAATCTACAGTTTGGTACATTGTAGTAACTTCTAAGATGTTTTTTTCTGTTTTCACAGTTTAAGGGAGACTTGTTTCACCTGCATGGAGAGCTCCTTTGACCACATGTTGTCTGTTCACAGCAAAATCTTCCAACTTCAATCACCAACCTTAAATAAACTCCAGTCCTTTTATTTGCTTGATAATGACATAATGAACGAACTGCCCACACCCGCACATGAAACAAGATTTGAGTCAGTTGTTCAATTACTTTTGGGCCCTTTAAAAAGAGGGTAAAACTTCTTCATCCAAGTTGAATGTGAATACCCTCAGATGAAAATTGAGAGTCTACACATTATGTCTATGTCCATTATATAACTATAATTGGAATATGTTTCAGTTAACAGGTAAAAAAAACATGTGGCAGTGTCCAAATATATATGGACTGTAGCTGTTCTTAGAAAAGCAAAATGTGTTTGGCACCACACTATTCACATCAAAATTCTGATTGCAAAAGGTCCCAGATGGGACAGGATTTTTAAAAAATGTGTGCACACACAGAGCCGATAAACAAGTTGAAAAGTAGTTGACAACATGTCTTGAAGGGCTGTATCCCAATTCAGGGTCTGCAGCCTTAAAGGCCGCATTTTAAGGCCGATTACGTCACAGCGATGCGACGAAGGCTGTCCCAATTCGAAGGCTGCTCAAAATGCGGCCCTCAAATGCGTCCTTCATTTCCCTGAATTTTAAGGACGTGGCGGTGTAGACTTCGTGGCCCAACATATCCCAGAATGCATAGCGTGGCGGTGGGTGTGGATAATTTTGCCGAAAAAAACGCCGGATGAGGGGCGCCCGAAGAGTAAACTTTAAGTAAGTACTGAATATTATGTCACTTATTTATGTGCAAATGTTTAATAGCTAAGAACATTAAAACATTCCTGTTGGCCACATGTCGCCAAAGTTATGTGACATTAGTGACGTTTGTACTAACTTGGTTTTAAAGCCTTTACTTTAAAATATACGCCGTTCAATAGCTGAGCTTAATCTTACAGAGAATGATCAAAGCTTACAAACAAACAAATGAACAAAAGATTTTCTCCTTCATTTCTGTCAAACAAAGCTGTATGAAACGTTTCCAGCTGTTAGTATCATGGTTGCTAGGCAACCTGGGCAGCGCAACGAGGCTAGACCGTCCCATTTCACAAGCCTCGCACTTCTGGCCTTAGCGGTCTTTAAGTACGCGGCCCTTGAGGATCGTTGAGGCTGCGTACTTTAAGGCTGCAGACCCTGAATTGGGATACAGCCAAGTTCTCCAGAGGCCTGGTAATGAACCAATCATTTGACTCAGGTGTGTATACCCAGGGTGAGATCTAAAACCTGCAGGACACCGGCCCTTGAGGCCTGGAGTGCCCCACCCCTGATCTATATTCTTAAACTCAGCCTAACCTCTCTTAGGAAAGCTTTCTTGTAATTTCTTTAAGGCTTTATTAAAGGACATTCAAAAGCTCTTCTTTGTATGTTGGCTGATTTTTTGTGATGTTCTCTGTCAAGATGATCACTCAATAGTGTTGAGGTTTGGGCTCTGGGGAGACCAATCCATGACTGATAGTGTTCCACTGTGTGTGTGTGTGGTTCTGTTTCAATCCAAGTATACTTTTACAATATTGCAGATGAGCTTAAGATCATTTTCATACTGAAAAATGAATCAATTGAAAATCACATCATATTGAACATTGATATCATTTTGAGATTTGCAAAGTCTTGCATTGTTTTATTTATACATAGTGTCCCAAAATCTTTTGGAAAGAGGGTTGTACACAAGCATCCTGCAACCTCACCTTTAGCCTAGTCTGCAAGAAGCTGCAGTGAGTTGGAACGTTAACAAAAAGCTGCCAGAGTTTTTAACATGATAAATTACTTAGCAAATGTGTTTATATCTTTCCGCGTTGATTTTTAAAAATGTGTTATGAAACAAGCACAACTCATTGTCCAAAACAAATACACACTCCTCAGTGGAATCTGAGGTTGTAGTGGTGGGGCAATCCTTATTTGACGTTCTGTATAAATAGAACTTAAAAAAAAAAGTTTGATTAATAGGTTTTTGCGTATGTTTCCACGGGTTTTGTTTCAAAGTTATAATGTTCAACAAAAGTAAATAAATTAAAACATTTCCAGATAATGTGATATTACCTGTAAATAGCAGAAGTAGGTTTTTTCAAACCTTGAATGGGTACTGTACATATTTTAACCAATGTAAACCTACAGTCATTTGTACGGGTAAGGTTCATTTTGTATGTAAATGCCAATAATACATGTAGTTATATGCAGCTCCTGAAGTGGCAATTTGAAGCTGACTCCAGATCAGAGTCAAAATGCACAACTTTACAGCAGAGAAAAACATTTTTCATTTGCCTGATCAAAACAAGTTACAAGAGGGCCCACTAGAGGATGCCTGACTTCACCCCATCTCATTAAGTCTGTTTGTGATTGTTTGGTCAGAGATATTCACACCAGTGGTCTGCTGGAGATCATTTCGTAGCTCTGGCAGGGCTCATTCCATTTTTTATTACACAGAGGAGCAGATACCAGTCCTGCTGATGGGTTAAGGACTTTCTACAGCTCCGTCCAGCCCCCTAGTAACTGCCTGTGTTTGGAAGCTCCTCCATGCTCTTGAGACTGTGCTGGGAGACACAGAAAAGCTTCTGGCAATGGCCTGTATTGCTGTGGCATCCTGGAGAAGTTCTGTAGGGTCCAGGTATTGCCTCATGCTACCAGTAGTGATGCTGACCCTGGCCAAAAGCAATGAAAAATCAGTCGTAAAAGATGAGGAGGGGAAAAAATGTCAGTGGTCAGCACTGGAAACCATTTATGTGTTGTAGGTTGTCTCTAGTGCACCTGCTTTTTAAATGCCAAAGCACCTGAAATTGATTAACACCCCCCTTCTGCTACTTAACTGACACAATCAATATCCCAGAGGTTTCACTGACTTGATGCTATTCCAATAATTATTTTTGAGCAGTATATATCTGTGCAATACATCAGTGCAGTGCAACGTAAATAATAACTTAGCACTCCACCCTTACATGCAGATATTGTATTTTGGCTTCAATAACACAGCTTGGCAAAAGTGCTAATGTTCAAGCTTCAAAACCTGGGTTCAAGAAACAATTGGTGGCTACATCCACCTGAGTTTCTCAGCCTTTTTTGGATCGCATCTCATATTTGATGAAGCAAATATTTCATACTATGTTTCTATACCACTTCTTTTTGGCTGTCTCTGAGTCTAACCCGGCTTGCGCCAGTACAACATTAAGTAGTGCACTACAGCACACTTCTGAAAAGAACTAAATTAAAAGGTTTTTTTTACAGCAACACATAAGCCACTTTGGGAACTCTGAGTGAAAAAGAGAGAAAAAAAAATAGTAGCAACCCAGCAAACCAAGAAAGAAATTGAATAGCTGTTGTTAGATGAAAAAATAACAAAAAGAAAAAGATGGCAAAATAAGGGGTGATTGATGCAAACGATGTTTGACATTCTCTTTCTATCTCTTAGTATCTTACGGTCTCATTTTTCCCTTCTGGTTCCCTCCCTCTCTGTGTTCAGAGCCATCATAAACAGCACTAATGCTAACAGAGTAACCCTGAAGCTTGCCTGCAGGGTTTGTGACCATGGTAACAGAGCCAAACACAGAACCCTGACAAAACCGCTAATATATTGCAGAAGAGGCTTTACGGCTCCTGGGCTATGTAGTCTGTGCACACAGATCCACACAGACACACACACACAAAACCAGCAGTCACACACTTCTGAGGTAGCCTGTCAAGTGGGCGATAGAGACACAGAAAGAGTGAATGGTACAGAATTTATTGATGGAATTCTGTGTGTGTGTGTGTGTGTGTGTGTGTGTGTGTGTGTGTGTGTGTGTGTGCACATGCACGCGTGAGAGAGAGAGAGAGTTAGAAGCGAGAAAGGAAACATCTGCATTTCAACACATGAACACTGCATGTTCCAAAACCTGTATAGGAGAAAGCGCCTGTTAGGGCCATTTACTTGCTTGCTTACAACATGTCCACATTTACATCTGTGTGCGTTTGAGTGTGTGTGCATGTGTCCATGTGGTTCCATTTAACCCTTTCCTTTGAGTGTGACTCCATTTAACCTGTGGGCTGCTGCAGTGTGATTCCATTTAACACCACATTTCCGCTTGTCTGAGATGCATCTGGATGAATCTCAGAAAAGCGGAAATACACACACACACACACTCTCGCATGCACATTCATCTGTGCTATTACGTTAGACTTGGCCGCATGTGGAGATGCAAATACAAACACAATCAGCCGGCCGCAAACACATTCACACATGCGCGTTCCCGCACTCGCTAAAGAAATGCCACCATCCTCCACTTAGTTTACCCCTGAAGTCGGTTCTGTTGCATTGCTTGTGTATATCAATCATTGGGCACAGACGATGACTTTGTTTTATTTTGAAAATGGTTTTTAAATGAGACCGCAACATGTTAAAGCTGCACTTGGCAAGAAGGTTAGAGGAAAAATAAACCAGCTCTATGGAAATGCAACAAAGCGTGCCCCAGCTCTACCAATAACCATAGTGAACGACCTTATTCTGATATAATCGTGGAGTAGCAGCAGTACTTTTCAAAACTCCTTTATTCTGATAGGGTTATTATGGCATTTGTCCAAAAAACCAGGACAGCTCACAGCTTCTTATTGTTCTGTTTTTGAGTGTTTAAGAGCACATTTTTGTTTTCTTCGTCACCTGACAACACTGGCAGCCAGGAGGAGGCCGGTGTTTGAGCTGTCAGCATGAGGCCCAATCCGTCACCACCATTTCACTGCAAGCTTGTGATGTTTTCACCCCAAACCCCCTCTCATGTTCCTGCACCCCCTTCCTTTCGTCCCCTGCTTTTCCATTGTATCACCCCCCACCACCACCTCCACCACCTCCTCCAGGTGTCTAACAGGTGCCAACAGTGAACTACTTCACTTTGAGGCTCTTTGTACAAATCTGTCACCGATGTGATGTTGCATAACCGTGGTCCCCGGTATGATGTCATGGTTGCCTTTGTAAGCTGTCAAATTGATGTTAAATCAGTCACCGTCACCTGCTGTTAGATCAAGATTTTTGCATCGCGATTTCAGTTTCATTTTTTTTTAAATTGGAAGGCTTTCTGGATTTTCTGGGCTCATCGTCTGCGGTTGTGTGTCTGTCAGTTTCTTGAATAAATAAAGGTTGATTTCTGTGTTCTGTCAGCGTAAACTCAGTTTTCATGTGGTGTTTCATGAGTCTGATCCAGGCATCAGGTTTTATCAGATCGCTTTTTTTCAAGTGGCAGCCCAGGATGATGCAGTCAGTTGTATTGTTGTAGGTTAGTTGCCAGTAATTAATCACATGTTGCTTTTGAGAGGTTTGCTTCGAAAAGATGTTTGCATGACATCTGATTCAGTGAAAACTGTCCATTTTTTTCACTTGAGTGACTAAAAACAAACCTGTGAAAGTCTAGAGCGCTGTCCGCCACCTTATGTTGGGCTTATACTGTGCGATTTTTGGCCCATTTTGAGCCGATTTTTCATTTTTGGCGATCGGCCCGATTTTGGCCTTCATCATGTGTCGTGCATCGTGTAGTATACGTAGGGTAACGAGAAGCGATTAACACCTCACGACCAGCTCCCGATCATCAATCGCTTGGTCGTGAGGATTTCAAACCTGTTTGAAAACCTTGCGACCGTCGTGAGGGTGTCACCGCAGCTTCTCACACTGCGCAAGCGCAAACACAAACGTCAGCGAAAAAGACGGCGCAGTACAGCGTGTGATCTGGACACAAGCGATGGAGGCACAACTTGTAGAACTTTGGAAAGCTCATCCGAGCCTCTTCGATGTGGCCTCACAAAATGATCAGGACCACAACAACCGTGAAAATAGTTGGATTTACATTGCTGCTCAATCACAGCTGCCTGATCAATGTTTTTCATTAGCAATTTAGCAAAGTTGATGGTGGTGGTGTGTCTGTGTGAGTGAAAGACAGAGAGGGAGAGCGAGCGACAGAATTTCTGTTATAACCTTGATTTTTATGGACGCACAGTGTGAGCACTCAGGTCGCATCAGAGCATCGGGCCGTATAGTGTGAGACCCTGCATCGAACTTCTAACCCCTGCGAGTCAATCGTACAGTTTGAGCAGGAGCTGAATCGCGCGACTGAAAAAAATCACACAGTGTGAGCCCAGCATCACTCACATTCCAACGTTTGATCGTCAACATAAAGATTTTGGTTTGTGGTCCTTGCGGTATCATTTGATTGACTCTTAAATATTGACATTGACGAGAATTTAAATAGATGGATGCAGCTAGTATAGTTTTGTTTTCTGGCCCAGAGGTTACCTGTAATGATTTCCACAGAAAAGTCCAAAAATACAAATATTAAATGCAAAAGACAGGTGGGGAATCAATCCAAAAGAGAAGCAGGAAAAAGAAGTGAAATAGTCAAGAGGTCATACAAGGAAACAATTAAGAATATATGGAAAAAAGGCGTTGGAACCCCACTGGCGGCCTGTGGATGAGGTGGAATGTCTCAGGAGAATAAGGGCTGCAGGGAGAACAGGTTAAGGCAGTAAAGCTGGGCAAGCTTTAGCAAAACATCTGATGATTTAGAGCAGGAACGATGGCTGGAGCCACCAGATGGCCCAGAGTCCAACACAGAGAAAAATCCAGGCAGGAGCTAATGAAGATGTGGCACAAGGCAACTCAGAAACAGATGTAAGAAAGATGCCAAGCATACCAGGAACTGCCAAATCTAAAGATAATGCACCTCATCCTTCCATAGATTCTGCCTTGTCTCGTCCTGACAGATGGCCCCGCCCCTCCCTGACCCTGGTTCAACTGGAGGTTTCTTCCTGTTAAAAGGGAGTTTTTTTTTCCCACTGTCACCAAGTGCTTGCTCATAGGCAGTCATCTGTCTTTACTTTATAGTATAGTGACTGTTATTGTGGTTTGGTGTTATATAAATAAAGTTTTTTTTAAATTAATAGTTATTTTGGTATTTCACTACAAGTTGCCTAACAATGGAAGAGTAAATGGATCACCAAAGTGAAAATAATGCCTCCATTAAACTTATATGCCAATCCATTGCTAAGATATAAAACATTTTCGTGAGAATTTACATCATGCTGATGCTAAAGTTCAGGGAATTGTTAAAGTTATTAAGATTTCTTCTTTCAGAGACAAGAAGTACCCCCAGATTTCCGTGCTGTTTATCCAGCAGTTGAAATACTGTCATCCCGAGGGTCAAAGCTGATTGTTCCAAGCCCTAGAACCACATCTAATTTGTGTGCATGGCTAAAATATCCGGACTAAATCAACGTCTTTTATTATAATGCTAATTGCACTTCATTATATTACAGAGATTTGGTTCCTACATTCCGCTTTCCTGCAGTTTAAAAAAATCCTTATTAGTTACACGAAGCTCTTTTGCGATTATGGTGCTGGGCTGGTTTTTTAGGAGAACGTCTGGTGTTTTTATCACTGTGCGATAAGGCGAGCATTTTGAGGACATGCAGTAATACGTTGCTGGTACACCGAGCAGCGGGGTTCTAAGCGTGGGACCTAATCAGCATGTGAAACTGAGGCAGCAATGGTGCATAAAGAAGGAGAAAAACATGAAAGAAAAAGAAGAAATGGAGATCTGTTTAAACTGGTGCCAAGAAAAAGCACAAGAGTAAATGAAAAGTCAATGCTTTGAATCCAAGATCAGGAAAAATTAGTAGTGCATCCTTACGTGATTCTTTATTCTAAAATTTCTGTTGTGAAACATGAATGTATCTCTGAGGTCTCGGCCAAATTATTAGTGCGTCTGGCGAAGTCAAGTAGGCCAACTGTGATAAAGATAATCTGAAATCACCTCGCACGATAAGTTTACTCCTATGTGAGACGTAGAGGCAGTAAAAGTAATAGAACCTGAAAAAAACTTAATGGATTTGCTTGGAAATAAGTGCCACGCCATATGCATTTCCATCTCGTTTTATGTTTTCATTAACGTCAACTAAAAAAAAAAAAAAAAAATCCCAAACGGAAACTTCATTTGAAGAATCACATCTTTCAACACCTCGAATAACTCACACAAGCTACACTTAAGTGCAACTCCTGTTGACGTCAGCCGTAATTCTGTTTTTGCTGTGATGAAGTATTCTGGCGGATAACTCCTTTAAGAAAACAACCGGGAGTTGGTGAAGAGTTCTTGGAGGAAAAAGAATGACAGCTTTTCTGAAAACCCTCCAAGAAAATCTCTTCAGTTAAGCCAGAGAGAAAAATGCACACTGGTGTCTCTTCCCTTCGGTTTCTCTCTATTAAATGTTTATTTTACCTTTTGATTTTTTCTCTTACTTTGTCCGCTTTTGAAATTGTCTTTCATTCAGAATTTCCAGGGGATTTTGGAATATGCGACTGTGTCTCTATGTAGAGTGCTACACTACACTAAAAAAGCAACTCAACACTCATCTGCATGATTTCATCTCAGACTGACAGCTTGTCACACTATCGGAACAGGTCACAGTTGAAGCCACAAACTCTCCTCCGCAGCCCCTCAGAGGTGAGGCCACAGCTTCCTCCAAAAGCGTGCTGGGGAAATTTGAATTCCAAAAATTCCTACAGTGGAATATAGGATGTTTGGATTTGCATTATCGTGTTGAGAGATCTTGACATGTGCTTCCTATAGAGGAAAAGAATCAAACACTATCCGAAGTCAACAGGTTTGCATTTGACTACAGTCACGGGAGAGACTGCAATAACCGAAAGATTTGGAGGAGGCTTTTGCTTTCTTCTTTATTGGTTGCGTGATGCGTCTAGTTACCAGCAAGCACAAATGAATTGTGACTTGATGCTCTCCTCACAAATGTGTAAAACCACACACAGAAATGTGTTCAACATATGTGCAAGAGGCACTGCTGTCCTGAAACGCAGAGACCAACATACAATGCACTACAATACACTGGAAAATGTCATTTTAAACTGAGTCTGTCAGTGTCTGCCTTCACAAATTCACGTTACTTCAAATGTGCAAAAGAGGACCACACAATGGCTTTTGCCGGACATACCGTTGCATTTAGTCTGCGATTCAAGTTGTCCATGCCGTGGGTGTTTACCGTAATTAGTAATGCATTAACTTGTACGTGAATAAGTGTCTGAATTGTTTTGGGACCACGCTTTGGTTTCAAGTGAAATTTCAATGACAGAATAATGACTGAGAGGGAAACCAGCATGACTCATAGTCACCGCTCTATCACCCTCAACGCTCTGCATCACACGGCAATTACTCCCTTTGCTTCTGAGGGATCTCACAAGCTCCTTGTGTGCCTCACATCCCACCAATTAACTTCTTGTCAGGGTATTAGGTATTGATAAGTGCTATTAAAATGTGTTGACAATGAAATAAGTAGGTAACTTTAACACTAGACGCTGCCAACGGCTGAAATTTATCTTTGGCTGATAAATATTAAAGTCTGCCAATCTTTGACTTTTCCTGAAAATGTGCAGTGTAGCATCTTTATTTCTTAAAAACTGTCCACCTAAAGACGTTTACTTCCCCCCAAAAATTTAGATCTATAAACACAACTACTCTCACTGACAGGGCATTTAATTTTGTGTGTTTAAACACAACAAAAATGATTATTTCATAATTATTTCTGCATTGCATATAGTGTTTAACAAATCTATTAGACCACCACCTGCCCAAGATTAACAGTATTGGTAATTACCAAAATAATCAACAAAACATTATGAACAAGCTTTTTAATTGGAATTATATTTGTAATGCTGGAGTATAATTATTATCTTTAAACACTTTTCTCATTTAATGTTAAAAATTAGTAAAGCGCATTATTATTTTTTGATTAAGATGACAAATAACAATTATTTACTTGCATTCCTGAGCAGAAAAATTAGTTTTAGTGGTTGAATCATATGCACGATTAATTTTGCAGTCTGCCAGCTCAAAATTGTGCATGAAAATGTAAATTCAGTCATTTTTTTAAACAAATTTTTGACAGATTTCAAAAATATTTGCATACGCACATAGTGAGACACAATACAGAAACCACACAAACGGCCTTGTTAACCTTGTTATGTGAATATGAAAGTTATGTGAATGTAATTTATTATAATTAAATCATTTTATTGTAATTTTGGAGGTAGCTTAAAGCAGCGGTCCCCAACCTTTTTTGCGCCACGGACCGGTTTATGCCCGACAATATTTTCATGGACCGGCCTTTCAGGTGTCGCGGATAAATACAACAAAATAAAACTAGTACCGGTACCGAAAAAAATAAAATTTATTCATAACACACGTGAAAAGACCCAGGAAAATCGAGTAAACAATAAAAATGATAACAAAATAACGCTGAAAACCGATAAAAACGCTGAAAACTATACATTTCACACCTGAGCCTCAACTCTCGTGGACCGGTACCAAACGAGTCACGGACCAGTACCGGTCCGAGGCCCAGGGGTTGGGGACCGCTGGCTTAAAGGGACAAGTCAGTCACACAACTCTGTGCTATGGAATGGTAAACAAAAATTATACCTTTAAAGTCAGTGCCTGCTGCTTAAGGGAAATTGCAAAGTAGTTTTTGGTTGACTCTAAAATATAGGGTTTGGGTTTTGGGTTCAGGACTAAATTTGGGGTTATCACCAATGACGACACTGACCTCACATAGTTACAACGCACACACATTGGACGGAAATCTGTTTCAAAAGGCTTTCATCCGACGTCTCCATACAAGTCCAAAAATATGTCATATGATTCATTAAATTCAGATGCACGTTGGTGAACTTGGAAGTTTAATCCCATTCTATAACCTGCCAGCTGAATATTTTTGCTATCGTCATCCTGATGTTTTGAAACCTGACAACCGAGGGGTGGATCTGTGATCTGTGAAACCAAAAATATCGCACGCTCACTTGTGACTTCTGATTCACACTTTGCACTCCGCACAACCCTGTTGTCTAATTCTAAGTTACATTTAGTTTAATTCCTTAAGTTAAAAAAAACACACCTTTGATGATTCAAGACAAAAATATGTTTTCTCTATTTACACTTTTTTATTCAAAATCTCAGTTTTCCAAAATCTAAAACGCCCTTTATGCATAGACGAAAGGCGAGAATGCATAGAAAACAACTTGGCTGGCTAACCAAGTGATATCCCTCCTTTTTATAATAGAAAACAAGCTAAATAAAAACTAAAATGTAGAAATAATGTTACTTAATAGTAGTCCTTTACACTTCTCAAAGTAGTCTGTAATTGCCATTTGACAAATCTAAATGCTGAGGGGCAGAGGGTCTTGTGGGATGTTATCAGTGCTTTTTTTATCTCATTAATTTCTGACTGCCTCCTCGTTCCTACCTGCCACTGTCATACTGGTTAACTTTAAACTTGTTAATGCGTGGGAAGTCCCTGCCACGTCTGAATCACTGACTGAGTCATGAGCTCTCTTTCTCAGTTTTGCATTCTTTGGGCCATGTGGTTGTTAATTTGGCACCCTTGCCGACATGGGACGGCCCCAAATGGAATAAATGTCTAAGTTGGATCAGTAACAACTGAGATAAAAAAGCAAGGTAGTTGACGCTTGTTTGTCATGTGTCTAGGACATCATATAAAACATTTACAGTCAGGTAAACAGCTGACGGATTTTGGAAAATCGGGTTTAGCTTTAAGTAACTTTGTGGGTAAGAAGTGGGTTTTTAGTGTTCTGTTGAAACTTGCATGAAGGCGACAAGCAAGAGATTCTTTTACTTCAATTCAACAGACACCACGAATGAGCATTGGTGATACTTCCAAGTCTGCCTACATAGGAACATTATTAATACACCTTTGTATTGTCACTGTTTTCACTGCCATCTACAGAATTTTTCCTCATCTCTGACCGTCTGTCTGTGCAATACAGCTCTCGCTCTCACGGTTCTCGCTGTCCTCTTCTACGTCTTTTCCTTTTGTTTTTTCCTCCTGTATGGAAACTTCGGGCAGGTTGTACTTTCTTTCATGGTAAACTGAAGCTGGTACATTTTACATCATTGTAATCATCCCCCTTGTTGTCTCTTTGTCAGAATGGTTTGATATTCAGTTCAAATGTTCAAGGACGCTAACACAAACATTGCAGGGAGTGGTAGGGCTATATGGTACAGCTGAATCATGTCTCCTGCACTGATGACCTGCTGGTGCAGTCTCAGTGCTGATTGTTTTATGTACTGGTTGGATGATGCAAAGCCCCTGACTGTCTGCTGCTGCATTTTAACATGTGGAACCAGTACTCTGCTGTTTTTTATGTGTTTGTGATGTTCTCTACTGTGCACACCAGGACAAAATGTTCCCATCATGTGTATGGTTGAAATACACTGGATTTATAGAGTAGCATTGCTCCAGAAGCAGAAATTAAGTCACTTGAGCGAGCATTGCCTGAGTCAATTCTCAATGGGTCCAGCCACAAGAGCCACAGTGTTTTGCTGTGGGACTTAATAGGCACCAGGGTACTGTAATGGGAAGGGAACTCAAAATGTACAGCCGTCCAGGGATGTGCACACACATTTTAAGGGCTAGGGGCTCAGTTATAAAAGGCCACCCCGTCCGCATATTGCAAAAACAAATAGACTGAAAGTTGTAAAATCTTATTAGGACTGTAGCTACTTATTGTCATGGTCCTGGGTCGTTGACCCAGTGTTTTGAGTTTATTGTTATTATTTTCCAGTTTCTGCTGTTTTGCATTTGTTCTTATGGTTTGAGTTGTGTGTTTAGTGTTTCTATCATCCCTACCTGTGTCCTTCCTCTGTGTTCTGTTCGTGTCCCCGAGTTGGTATTGTGAAACAGTCTGTGAGTTTCCTGTTTTACTTTGTAGGTTTGTGGCTCGTTATGCCCATTAGTTCCAGCTGTGTCCCCTCCTGTGTGCCATTTCCTGATTACCTGGTGTGTGTATTTATACTGCGTGTCTGCCTGTGCTCCTCGTCTCGTCGTCTGCATTTCTCTGCATAATTTTGGTATGTCGCCGTGTCTCTTTGTTCCTCTGTTTGTGTTAGTTTCACCAGTTTAGGTTTATGTTTAGTTCTGCCCTCACCTTGGATTTTTCACCTTAAATAAATCTCCACCTGCATCTCCACTGCCATCTGCATTTTGGGTCCTTTTTCATTCCACCACACGACTGCTGCCCAGCCGTGACACTTATAGCCCTGCTCTTGGCAAATAATTGCAAGAGATTGATTGTTGTTGCTAGATAAAATATGTTACGTGTGGTGCCGCACTGCAGAAATCACAATTTTTGGGGGTAGCTACCAGAAGGCCAATTGCTTATAATTTGCATAGAAGACACAAACTATTCTACAAGCATTACAAACACAAATTTTTGTGAGTAGTTGGCAATTGGGAAGAACTTAGACCGCAAACCGATTGTGTGCCAGATTGTTTCTTCCTTTTCAAGTTTCACTGGTATTCAGTGTTTAGTTAGCAAGTGTTGTAGACAAGTTGGTGTCTTCCATTTAAACTGTAATCAACGATGGCAGTCTGCTACTGAACAATGCAATTACAAGGAAGTTTTTTTTGGGTGCAGCATCTTGTACCGCTTACTGTTTGATTTCACTCAGGGATAGTCAACAACCTATGTGGTAACCATTTGTGAAGTTTGAGCCTAGCGTTTCCATGGGGACGACAATAAATCTGTAGGCCTGTGTGACTGAGGGCCTACATTTTTATTGTGTATTTCTTGCTGTCTATGCAAGTACTGCTGGCTGTACTACTATGGTTCATGGCCAGAGTGCTCTTGTGCAAGAGATTTTCAATCTCAACATACCTGGTAAAATAAAATAAAATTAAAAAAAATCTTTTAACATAGAAGAAAAGTACCTGTTACAACTGGATCAAGGCAGTGTATGTCTAACCAATGTGATTTTACGCTGCATACTCATAATACTCTAAATACATACAGTACATTTTGCAATACATTCATCACTGAGAGAAAGACTCAGTCACTAGTGCTTCCTCATATAGCTGTAATGTCTTAAAAGGCATGCATTTAAATAAACGTCACTGAGATTTTCACTGAGGTTCATTCAGAATGACGCAGCGTGCACATTAGAAGTGATTGGCAGTGATGTAGCAAACCACAGAACGTAGAAAGTACATGACATTCTGCGGCTTCGCGTGACAATGGATGAAATAACTGCTGGTGACAGGAAGTGAATGAGACCCAAGATAAACTTTCCTCAACTCCCAGATAAAAGAATTGAAGCATCTTCCACTGATGGTGAAGAAAACTGCTGATTGACATTACCGAGTAATAAATACAATAAAGGGCTACCTTGGCAACCAGAGCCACAAACCAGATGCGTAGACGTCCAACCATTAGCTTCAAAGCAATGCGAAATGAGGAGGGATAGGAATAGATTATAATATACCAATTCTTATCGATTCTCTAATTGATTCTCATTGGGTTGTCATTCGTGTTATTTGAATAAAACATGAAATTGCAATTGTCATTTTGTAATTCACTGTAAAGGCCTTTACAAACTGCACGTGTAAATCTTGTGTGAATGTTTCAGGCGTTAAAAAATAAATAATTGTTACAATATTTTACCTCAGACACACACGTAGACACTGCTCCAGGTCAGTCGCCTCCTCAGATGCGGTCCCAAACTGCCGCGCTGACATTTGTGCACGAGAGCAGTCGTGATACAGCTTCAACTTTAAATTTCACGCGTTTTGTTTTGTTTTTGTTTGTTTTCTTTTACAATGCACTCAGTTTGTAAAGCCCTTTAGATTCATCCTTTGCTTAGATCAAGGAACTTCACTAACCAGTGGCTGATGTCAACATCTTTTAGAGGTGCTTTGCACTCCCCCTAATCAAGAACAGACCATGCTACTATCTTTCAGCTCATTGTTTTGGTTTATCTACATGCGTCTGATTTTGTTCACTGTGTCAGTCTCATTAACATTATATGATGTTTGCAGGGAAAAAGGCTCTTTGCTTTCTGGCCAAAACAAACACCGGTTTACATTCTGCCAAGTCAGTGAATCTGTAATTTATGGATCTACATTAGTTTGTGTTTATGGGCGTATGTGTGAGAGTATATGCACAGAATTTAGTGTTTGTGTGTGTGTCTGACTAATTCCCTCGTAACTGCCAAGCTATGAAACCTTGCTATTCACTGAAGAGCAATAAGAACATGTTAGAGCTGTTATTGCTTACTGGGAAAAACAAAAAAGTAGAAAAAAACTGCATAAAAAAGACAGCGCAGTGCAAAGAGTTGCATGGACAAATGAATAAATCAAGTTTCTTAAGTGCAATACTTTATAGTAAAGCCAAAACCCACTGAGAAAATGAATAAATGACTACATAAATCAATTAAAAATATATATAATTTAATAGTTGACTAATCTATGTTATTAATCCTGTTGATCATAGAGTATGTTTGTACTTCTGCAAGTGCGCTTGCATTGCACACTTGTTTGTTTTTTCTGTGCAGTGTACATGTAGAACAGTCTCGTGTGTGTGTGTTGAGAAGTCTTGCCAGGCCTAGTCACCTGTCACTTCTGTGTATTCGCTGTATGTGGGAACGTGCCAGTGGAAAAAGCCCTCACTATTTTAATGCTGCTTATTTCCCAGCACCTCACAGTGGTCTTTTCCTCTCTCTGCTTTGGCACGAGACTGAGGAAAACCCTCAGTGTGTGTGTGCGTGTGTGCGCGCGCACGTGTGTGTGCGCATACGCCCTCGCACCTCGTCACCTCTGATGCTGCAGTGGGAAGCCTTCATTGCCAGGAGAACCCCAGACTGGCAGGCATGCTGAACGCCTACGCACACACACACACGACGTTACGCACTCGCAAATGCTTTCACACACGTGAGCTGCACATATGTAGACGAACACAGGCGCACACACACTTCTCTCCTTCCACACACTCGCGCTAAACCTTTTCCATTATTTTACTGCTTCTTCTATAACAGTGGCAACGAAGCCCACATGGCCACTCCTCACTCCAATGTAAATAGTGGGATTCGAAAGTGGCACCCAACTCCAGGCCTGGAAGTCATGTAGCAATCAGAGGACCAGGTGGTGAATCACACACTAACAGTCAATATCACAGTGGCAGTTGCTGTAACCATTCAACTTTGTACTGAAATATTCCCAATTCCTCACATTTGAACTTATTCATCAGTATTTCCCACTGGTGGAAAACACTGGAAAAAGCTAAGATGCCAGGCCCAAATCACGCACCCAAAATGTCAGCACTAAAAACCTGCATGACTGTTTTATTTTTATTTTATTTTTCCCTATAACCTTTATTTATCTGGGGGAACATTGACTGTGCAAGTTGGATGCAGCCCTGCAGTTAGATTTGCCCCAATTCAGAGACTCAAACACTCAGATTCACCATTTATGGTAGCAAAACCTGCTCCTTTTACAAGCTGCCACTGCATCAGGGTAAAGGTTACACTTTTAAAGGAGTAATATTGTGATACTGTAGTGTGGTGGGGCGTGGTCTGCGGATCCCAGGCGGCTTGGCAGGCGGCCGGCGCACGGGACCCCAGTGCGCACTGGCCTCTGGTGGGAATGAGGGAGGTCCAGGACCTAATTCAGTCTATTTATGCCGCGGAGGCGTGATGGTGGATGCCATCCAAGTGCATGTGCCTCCCTCACATCCGCGCCACAGACCACGCCTCACCACATGTAGTTTTCAAGAAGTTTAACTCCAATTTCAGTTCAATTAATTATTTTTTTAAATGTAACTGCAAGTCACAACAACAGTCACCTCAAGGAACTTTACATTGCAAGATAAAGACCCTGCAATAATACAGGGAATATCTCAATAATCAGATCCCATGTGAGCAAGTAGTTGGTGACAGTGGGAAGGAAAAGCTCCCTTTTAACAGGAAGAAGCAATAACCAGGCTGAAGGAAGGGCAGCTATCTGCCTTGACCAGTTTGATTTAAGTGATTTACTGCACACGCACACTCTAATTAGAACAGAGACTTCAAACTCTTTATGGGTGACATACAGCATTACTTTGATCTTAAGTGAGCCGAACCACTTTTCATTATAAAGAAGTTTTGCTACACATTTAAACCCTGAGATGTTATCATATTAATTTCCTTGGTTATTCTAAGTAATTTCCAAGGTCCTAAGATATACAGCATAATATAAAAGCAATAAAGGAAAACAAATACAATTTCAAGAAATGTTGGTGTAGTAACAGAAATCTGTCAGCCCAGCTCCTTTGGCTTGAATTCTAAATAAATGTGTAAAATAACAGAAAAAGTCCTGCGTAGCTCATTGCTTGTGAAGTGGAGAGACCAAACAGCCACTTCACAAGCGCATGGCACAACACAGAAGAGCCACCTCCACAGGACAAGACTCAGCTGTCCATCTGCATCTTAAGGTCAAAGGTCACTCTTTCGAGGATGCCAATGTTCACATTTTGGACAGAGAGGACAGATGGTTTGAAAGAGGAGTGAAAGAAGCCATCTATGTCCACTGTGAGCGACCATCTTTGAACAGAGGCGGTGGTTTACGACACCAACTCTCTGCATCTATAATCCAGTTTTAAGTTCCCTCCCCAGGCGCCTTAACGCCCACTCACACCCTGGGCCATCTGACCTCAGGAATTCGCATGATAAGGTGGGGCCAGTTTTCACAATGAGGTCACCCGAAACTCTGGCTGATTGGGACCCACACCCAGTTTCACACCTTGGCTCAGGTGATTAGAGGATCATCAGGGGGTCCTGTTGTCCCTCTGTGGGGGGATACTCCCACTAGGTTTATATCTGGGACTCTCCACCATTTGACCTTAGAACTGAAGAAGCTTCTCGGGTGAGAGGTGAAACGTCTTCAAGCAACTTAAAGAAGTCCAGACGCTTTTCTTTGCAGGCTCCTTTGAATATGAAAATACAGTTAAAATTCTAGAATTTATACCCTCCTTAACATTTACCAGAACTCTTCTGTGGGCCAAATTGGAGTAACTGCTGGGCCGATTCTGGCCCCCGGGCCTTATGTTTCACACCCCTGGATTAGACACAGCCTTGCTACAATCTGTGCAACCTTTCTTGGTTTCAGCTGTGCTCATTCTTTCCTCTTATTTTGTTCTGCTTTGTTGTTGTTGTTAGTTGTGAGCGTATATTCTTCACTCTTTCGTTACCGCCTGACTTATTGTGAGTACCTTTCCCACCAGCTTCATTCTTATCTGACTTTGCCTGTGCTTTGTTAGCCTCGTCCCCGGTGTGTCTGTGTGCCTTGCTTCAGTCTTTCTAATGGCAAAAACCTTTTTTGCTGGTTCCCTGGTTCTGCTTTAACAATTAGAAAACACACATACACAGCATGAAGGGAGAAGCTGTTGGTGTGCAGAGGGTGTGATTTGGATGAAAGTTAGCTGAGACTCTGTTTTTCCAGTTGTGTACGTGTGTGAGGATGGTTTACATTAAGGCGTGCATGTTTGTGGATGCCATAAGGTATCGCTGGCAAGGCAGGGTGAGATTAAGTTTCTCCAGTGAAATGTCAGCTGAATATCGTTACTGCAGGGGGATCAGAGAGCAGTCGAGCACCACTGAACCGCTTACGAATGAAAGTCACTTCTGCTGGATTTCTCCCCACCAGCCCAGTTTCTCTCTTTCCACTCCTATAGATTCCTCGCTGCTTGATGGAGTTTCCCTGTGTGTACGTGTGTGTATTTTGTGTGCGTTTGTAAAAGGGGCACAGCAGATGCTAAAACATATATGTTTTAATGGTAAAACACTGCAGCACGGCATTGTTCAGGTGTGCATGTTTTTTTCATGCATTAGCAGGTGGTGGCAGAGGCTTGTCAGCCGTAATGGTAACAGCGATTTTGGCATGCAGATTCCTGCATCGTGAGCAAAGTGTCGCTGTGTGTGTTAGACAGAGAATAACCAGGTGGTGCCCAGTCTTGTGTGTCTCTCTCAGGGTGGTCCTCTGAGTAGGTCTCAAATTAATCCTCATTACATTAATCAGTCTCACATATGAACACATGCACAATGAGCCAACTTAATCACAAGGCTGGTTGTAGAGCACTTCACATTCCCTGGCACATACTCTATATCGTGCATATTTCGTCTCGCTGCCTTTTTAAAATGCATCGACACCTTGCTGTATCCTTAACATCTGAGGAGGGAATAACACCGGTTTTCCTTTATTACAATACTGGTTTGTTGCATGCTTTTGACTGCATGCCATCATGACTCAACACCCTCAGCCATGCAGCATTCAACATCATAAAATCATTTGCAGACCTGCAGTGGCAGTGTGAAGTCAAAAAAATACAAATTCTCGACCTAAAAATTGGTAAATGGCAAACAGCGGGGCAAACAATCTATTAAGAGTATGCAAGAGACAGAGTCTATGACTGAAACATCATATACAAGGAGATCAACTGGAAACGATGGAACAGAAGAAAGGAAACAAATCAGAAAACAAGTAACACCATGAAAGCCTGAAAAGCAAAGGAAAGGGAAACCATCAGTGGTATTAACAGGAAAATATGTGTTTTTATTATGTTGGAAATCAGATGCTCCTGCTTGGGATAAAATCACAAATACACAACAGTAGTGATAGCAAAGCTTACAAGTTCTACTGTTAGCAAAACTAATAACAGGAAATAAAAGTGACAAAAAGTGTGGGGCAGCTAACATTACAAATACCTGTTAATAGATGTTGCAATGAAATATTAACATATATTCAAGATACTTTAACTTCACAAGTAATTCTGTGAGTGGGAGACCCCAGCTTCGGTTCGATGGGTTTGATGTAAAGTCAAAAAAATAAAACATCAGAAATACTTTACCACATAATGACTCTAACTATGTCAAATGCCCCAATGACCAGGGTTTTAATAGTTTTGCAATTTTCATTAGTTTTTATTTTTATTTAGTTTTGACTTCAGATTTTCAATTTTATATCAGCTTTAATTAGTTTTTACCAATTGTTTGCTAGTTTAGTTTAGTTTTTATTTTTTGAAAATCCTTAGTTTCAGTTTAGTTTTGATTAGTTTCAGTTATAGTTTTAGTCGTGTTTGCAATAATTAAGTGTAACAAAATCCCAGTTTCATCATATCAGTCATTCTCTTCTGCTCATCCTTGGGTATGTTGCTATTCCAGCTACCATACTGCACCCTGGACAGGTCGCCTGTCTGTCGCAGGGCTAACACGCAGAGACAGACAACTCACATTCCCACCTATGGGTTCTTTAAATAAATAAATAAAGGCAGATGAACAACCATTGATACCAGGCAACTATAAAATGTATATCTTGGCCCCAATGACACTATTAACTCTTGCAGCACCGGGTGTTCGTAATTTTGGTTCAAGTGAATTGATAAACTTTTTAAGGTAATCGACTCACACAGTTATGTAGATATCCCCGTCCTGTTGTCTCGGGATGCATCACACTGCCTTGCCTGGGGTTAGCTTCTGTTTTCTGGGGATGAGGGTTGAGTGTGCTCCCTTACCTTCTTAAGGTAAGCTAGGTTAGCCTTCTTGTGTGAGCTTTTCAAGTGCACTTTAAGGTTTGTGGGATTTTTTTCCCTTTAGAAATGTCCCTCATAATTTGTCTGTTTCCACTACAAGACACTTGCTTTATCCAAAACACAGTCATATTCAAAGTAATCCCAAATTGGACTCTGGCGCTTTCTTCCGACTTTTCCTAACATGATTCTGCGCGTGGATGGAGCAGCAACACAGACGACTCGACTAACGTGCTGCCACCTGCTGGCATAATGAGACACAGCAAGAAAAACAATCTGGAAACTAAACTTCATTTTCACCCTTGACTATTGTATGACACGCACACATCAATGAAAACTAAGCACATTTTTGCTATAAATTCAGTTAATTTTAGTTAGTTTTGTGAACACTCATTCCAGTTTTAGTTAGTTTTCCTTTTTTTGTTTTTATTTTTATTTCCGTTAACGAAAATGTTTTTTCACTTCTAGTTTTCGTTATTTCGTTAGTTTTCGTTAACGATAATAACCTTGCCAATGACTAATAGGATATCACAATGAAGGAAATCAAATCCACTATCTACTAACTACTGGAGCCTTGCTGTCCACAAAGCTTTAAAAAAGAAATGTAAAAAAATTTAAACTGTACACACCCAGCATATAAATGGAGCAGTGGAATTTATTATTACAGTACAATAGATTATGGAAACTTTGTGAACTGATGTCAGAGAGATTTATATTACAATTTCAAAAAGCAGAAAGCCCCGAAATCTGGTATATAAGAGTGGCATTACAGATACATTTACTGAAAGAAACGCCTGGATGCTACTGGGGATGAATGCTCCTGACTTTTCTGTAAATGAGGCATATAGGAATAACATAGACTGGGTGAGTATTAGTTGCTGTCAGAAACGGTGTGCCATAGTTTTGCTTTTATGAGCTGTGGAGGTTAAAACTAAAGGTGTGTGTAAGTGTGTTTTCTGCGCCTCGCCTCTGTATCCGGCACTCTGTCATTGTGATTAACATGCTGTCCAGCAGGACCGCTGTGTTCTTGTGTGTTTTTTGTAGTCGTTGTGTATTTGTTCTGCAAGTTTATGGCTGCAAAAATCTGTTGCCAGTGTCGTTACACTAATTGTGTCTGTGTGCATATACACTTTTGTGCATGCATGTGTATGTGTGTGTGTGTATACATATTTCCAGCAACTCTCTCTCCAGGAATGTAGCATGGCTCTTCAGAAGGGGATATTAGTGCTGACCGCAGGGCCTCTTTCCCCTCTCGGCTTCCATCTGGTGTCGCATTAAATATTAAACTTTTTAATTTGATTCAATTCCCGACGACAAACACCCTTGATTAGATCCAGATGCTAGTAAGCAGCAGGCCCACCCCAGGCCTGGTCTGTGCCTGGGGTTTGGATACTCTGGAGCCCTGCGCAGGAGCTTAGACTGAGACCTGGATTAAAGCTGGAACTGCAAGTGGAGATGTGGATGTTGCTCCAGTTTTGAGTGAGAGGTGGAAGTGGTACTTTGTGAAGGAGAGCAAAGGAAGCTATTCTCTGGACCTGGGTATGGAAATTGGCCTCGCAGTTGCATTCAAACCTAAACTAAGATTGGAACTGGGATGTCGACCCCATGTGTTGATTGGAAGGGCTCACTGCCGAGCTCAATATGACTCCTAGTTGAGAGTAAAAAAACAACAACCTATGATTGCTTGTATTTGTGAATGAATGAATGAATAAAGCAGAGGAAAACTCAACAATCAGACAATCTCTTATTAGCAAGCACTTGATGACAGTGGGAAGGAAAAACTCCCTCTGAACAGGAAAAAACTCTAGTAGAACCAGGATGGTTGGGGTAAGGGGAGGGACAAGCTCTGGACAGGATGAGATGCATTATCTTTAGATTTGCCCATCTCAGTGGTAATATCATGAAATGGGTCCTTTCATTATTAATTTCCTGTTTTGTTTGAAATTCTTAGTCCCTAGCTGAGAAACATTTTACCAGGCTGGTTACAAGCCATTAGTAGCCTTCACCTTTGACTCCCAGCTTCTGGCCTACTAGCTTCCTGCCTACTAACCTACTGCCTGATCTTAAGAGCTAACTTTCTACAAGACATACTTTGTGAAAAAGAACCCCTCTAGAAGGAAGACAGGTCATTTTCGTGATATGGTGCTGATATGGTTCCAACAGCTGATGCAGGTGTTGACATGTCCTTAAAAGTGTTGTATTTCTGTTGCAGTTGAATCACACAGCTAATCTTCGTCAGGGTCATGTCTGATTGCACCAGTGCGAGAATGGCGGTTGTTGTAAATTCAAGGAGTTGCCATCCCTTCCACATCCCCTACACATGTTTGGCAGAACTGTTTGGATCAATGTTTCACAAGATATGTCTGATCTGGTATTAATGTATCAAGATGGGTAAAATTTTGGTTATTTTATTTGGTGCCACAAAAAAAATTAAAAAAGGGGTTTTGGGTTTTGACTTCTGCATCAAAGACTGATATTAGGTTTTGACCTATGATTAATGGCATTTTCACATCTATAACACATTTGCTTTGGTCTGAATCAGTTGAGGACCTTGTAAACTTGTAACTTTTCCCCACTGTTTGACTTTTTTTCCACACAGAAAAAAAAGTGAACCAAAATGCAGTACTACAAACTGCTTGAGAACATTCAGTCCAAGTATTGGTCACCTGTCTGGAGCGAGAGCAACAAAGGTAAATACAGCAAGTAGGCACTGTGTTCTGGCCTAGTGGATAACATGGAAAATTTAAACTAAATTTACAGCTTTTTGTCAGCGTGTACTGACTGTGTACTCTGCGTTCATCGTACCTTGACGCATCCCTGGCTACAAAGCATACTTCAAACTTTCAGCATACACCTGGTACTTGGCTCGGATCACGTCCTGATACATAGATGAACCATTTTGGAATTCATGTGGCTCTGGACCGAGACCACTTCCTTCAGTGGGTCTTCTGTGTATTTGTCTCGGTCCACCTCAAACTATGATTACTGTGTTCACACATGCACAAGAGAAAGGGAGACAATAAACCGCAGTTCAAACTTAAAGTTCCAGTGGTCTAGTATATTTGAGGCAAGAATCTGGGGCTTTTTGGCGTTTTCTCGGCCATCCAAACTCAAACAGGTTGGGTCAACTGAATGTCATTACGGGCAGCTGTTAGTCTATACAGAGTGGCACTGTAATATAGTGCCAACCTTTCCAAAATCTATTCTGCTCAAGGGTCCAAAACAGAAAATGGTATTGTGGATATTTAACATTAGATATTTGCATTTCTAGACATCAGCCTGGGCCTGCCTAAAGCTTTCGACTCACATGTTACAAGCAATTTTCCTTTCATGTTCTTTATATTCAGATACTAAAATGTTTGATAGCTTTTTTCTGTTGCTACTTTAAATGAAGCTTAAAGCCAAATGTAAGGACCAAATTTCTGGATGCGAGTCTCTGCTCAACGTTTGCTTGAGTCTTTCTGATATTCCAGTGCAAGCACGTGCACACTTCAAAATAGCCATTAAGGCCACATTTATTTTTCTTAAAACATGTCCTTGAATTAATGCCACTATCTTGATTCTGGTAGATGCCTTAATCCATCTTTGACATGTTTTGGTTGACAATTGGTTTAAAAAAAAAAGAAAAAGAAATGGAAAAGCGCTTTGTAAGCTTGTGCTTTTAAGTCATTTTTCTGGCAATAACTCTTAATAAATTCCAAACTTTGTGACTTGTTAACACAGATTGTCACAGCAAATTACATAGTTAACTATATATGAAGACAAAGGAGCTTGCAAAGAAAAGCGTCTGGACTTCTTTAGGTTACTTGAAGACGTTTCACCTGGATTATAGATGGCAGAGAGTTGGTGTCGTAAACCACCGCCTCTGTTCAAAGATGGTCGCTCACAGTGGACATAGATGGCTTCTTTCACTCCTCTTTCAAAACATCTGTCCTCTTGACCTTAGAACTGAATTTGACCTTAGAACTGAAGAAGCCTCTCGGATGAGAGGTGAAACGTCTTCAAGTAACCTAAAGAAGTCCAGACGCTTTTCTTTGCAAGCTCCTTTGACTACGATGACCTGGATGACTGAGAACCTTCACAGACATATTGCCGTGATGGTTTGAAAGAGGAGTGAAAGAAGCCATCTATGTCCACTGTGAGCGACCATCTTTGAACAGAGGCGGTGGTTTACGACACCAACTCTCTGCCATCTATAATCCAGTTTTGAGATCCCTTCCCAGACGCCTTAAGGCCCACTCACATCCTGGGCCATCTGACCTCAGGAATTCGCATGATAAGGTGGGGCCAGGTTTCACAATGAGCTCACCCGAAATTCTGGCTGATTGGGACCCACACCCAGTTTCACACCTTGGCTCAGGCGATTAGAGGATCATCAGGGGGTCCTTTTGTCCCTCTGTGGGGGACACTCCCACCAGGGTTATATCTGGGACTCTCCACCATTTGACCTTAGAACTGAAGAAGCCTCTCGGATGAGAGGTGAAACGTCTTCAAGTAACCTAAAGAAGTCCAGACGCTTTTCTTTGCAAGCTCCTTTGACTACGATGACCTGGATGACTGAGAACCTTCACAGATATATATTAAGACAGAAATCCTGGGAATTCTGTCTTTCAGTGTTACTACTGTTGCTTCCCACGCAGGCTCTTTCTCCACATTTTTCCACAGTCGTATGATATTACTGTATCTTTAAATTAGTACACTACAGATAAAAGAGCTCAGAGGGTACTGGAGCCGCCCAAAAGACCTGAAACCAAATGTGACATTGTTTAACTGCGTGAGGACCTGACAGCAGGCTTCAGTCCTGGGGTCTGTGTCCTCATCCGCCATCCCATCTGCCTCCTTGATCCAGATGTCTCGGCAACGATGAATCATAACTACTTCAGCTTGTTACCATTTGATTCTGTGCTTGTGTTTTCCACAACATTATATCCTTTCACAGTTTAGACAGCTAAGAAATACAGAGTGAAAAGGGAGAAAAACAGGGTCAATCTGGGTTTGGTAGGCCAAGAAAAATTTGTAATTTTTTAATTTTAGCAAGCTTCCATCCTTCATGCTAATCGACCATTCACCAAACCCTCAAACACTCACATCGTGATTGACCCAGATATAGTCTAGGAACAGCAACTTAAACTCAAGACTGTAATAGAAAACTCAGTTTTCTAGCAAGACCAACTTACGTACTATTAGCTTATTATGAGCTTATTGTGTTGCATGTAGATGTATGCTCAAGTCGATTAATGAGCATTTCTGGTGTTTCCACCCCAGTCAGTGTTACCTGAGATATATATCCACATGCTAAGTGCCTAATCAGAGATATGGAAGAAGCAAATATGAGTCTAATCGTAGCAGTTCTTCTCTCTTTCTGAGTGATCTGGTAGTGAGCACAGTAGCACAGCCAGCTGCTGTTCACACCTTCTGTTTGTAAGTACCAACCAGTCAGAAGAAAGTTGTCTAGTTTAAAAACAAATTTAAGGAATTTAGCATAATGTGGCTCCTGCCTGACACAACCATTAATTTTGTACTCAGCGAATTTAATGTTTTGGCAATTACTGATGTTTTTGTTTAATTCCTAAAACTATGGATCAGTTTTTTCATATTGTTTTCACTTAATTCTGACCCTACCATCAAATGCTGCAGCATAAATTGAGACTCATCGGACCAGAAAATGTTTTTCCAGTTTCCTGTTCTTATCTTCCAGGCTCAAGGTTTGACATGTTGCGCGCTCATAAATGCATACCTTGGTGTTTTTCAGGTTACTGTTGCCTTTCTGAGAGGTCAAAGCACTCTGGCCAGTCTCCTCTGACCTTTCAGATCAAGAAGATATTTCGACCTGACTGCCACTGCCACTCAGTGGATAATTTTATCTTTTCAGACCATTCTCTGCAAACACTATTTCTGATTGTGCAGGAAAATCCCTGTCGATTAGCAGTCTCTCTGGCACCAAGAACCATGCCGCGTTTAAAGTCAGTTGTCTTTCTTCCTCATTCTCTTGCTCAGCTTGAACATCAGAAGGTTTTCCTGACTATGTCTGCATGCCTAAATGCATTGAGCTGCTGTCATGTGACTGTCTGATTAAGTGTTTGTGTTGAAAAGTAGTTGAACAGGTGTAACTAACAAGGTGACCTGTGAGTGCACGTGGATGATCTGATATCATCGTGTTGGTGTTGATCCTGGAACAACATAGTAAATGTTGTTCCAGGATCAACATTGCAAGTGACCAATCACATTGTTGTGACGTTATTCTTTGGCGCGCCAAGCCATTCGTGCATTTATGAAATTCCAATGTTGCAAGGACAATATCAATTCTGCTTAGCGTTTATTAAAGGGTTAGGGTCAGGGTCCATTGATCGGCGGTTTCTCGCAGCTTAAGTACAGTTTTTTGTTTTACGGCGGTTTTTCCCGAAGTCGCAAAAGTATGACGTCACAACATTCTGATTGGTCACTTGCAATGTTGATCCTGGAACAACATTTACTATGTTGATCTGGGAACAACACCAACACGACGATATCAGATCGCGCGAGTGCTCGTAGCTTTATTGTAACAGTGAAACTAAGTGTTAATATTCGTTATCCAATGTTTCCCTTCCCTGTGGTATATACTTAGTTGCCTCTGTCCTGCTGTGACTTTTCTCCTTATGTGTGATAAGAGGAGAAAGTGGGTTTGTGAGAATTTGCAGAATCTCCATTTAGGCCTCTCTGTGGAGCTAACGTAATTCAATCTAAGATTATCTTGGAATTCGCAGTTTCTAGTGTGGGCCTTACCACATCGCGCTTACACTGGCTGAATGAATAGCTTTGCTACAGCTACAGTGCAATATAAAACCATGCAAGACTTCATTCATGCATTTCTTTAACAACTCTTTAATAACTGTTACAGGAGGTTATTCTTCTCAATATTCTAAAGCTGAGCAGGTTAGTATATTGTTACATAAAAGCTTGCTGAATGTCAACCAAACAGACCATTTGTAGAGTCTTCTGGCCACCTAAAAAGAGGAAAACTCCAAGTTTTTTCCAAACAATTGCACTTGGATAGCGAGCCGAGGTGCTGCATGGGGGGAAAAATGAGCCTTTTAGATTTGATGAGATTAGATGAGATGAAACTTTAATGATCTCCTTTGAGAAATATGGCTATTGCCACAGCGAGGAGTAATAGGATACATCAAAGAGAAATAGGATATAAATATGAACAGGGTAAATGGGAGTTATATAAACATATGCAACTGACAATGATTTGCAATGACTACATCTGTGCAATCTAATTTACGGCAAATGTTCAACAAATGTGTACTATTGAGTTATGGGCCCATATGTGTTTTGTGCGTTTTTGTGAGTTCTCTCTAGAGGATAGAAGACGATCGATGGTACTGCTTGAATCTCTGTGTCTGATATAACAAAAGTATGTGGCTCCATGTGTATGTACATAGTGTGAACTCCTTATATTTTTCTTCATTGTTATTTGTGTGTGTGTGTGTGTGTGTGTGTGTGTGGTTGGCATTGCTGATAAACAGGCAATGGGTTGGGAGGTGGAAGGAGTCCACTGCCTCAGATTATTGACACAAACCTGGCAGAACGTAGCATCAGGCGCTCCAAGAAATCTTGCTGGCGGCCTCAGTGCTGCAATCTGATCCTTTCCATCCAACATACGACATCGAAAATGCGCCGAAACAGCCTGCGAGGGACACGGCTCTATCTGCGCTTATACATCTCCTTGTGACTTTTTCTTCCTTCTGTGTAACAATCGGCTTTAGGGGATTTTTAAGTCCAATTTGCCTTCCTGTCAGTCTGTCTCTTACTGTTTGGCCCTCACTCTCTCCTTCTGCCTATCTACGGGGAGCATGTTAAGAAATTTTAAGGCCACGTGCAAGCCTTCAGGTCTGGGGGTATGCAGCACTGGGTTGCTGTGTGTCTGAAGTAGATATGGATGGAAACAAATAGCCTCCCGACCATGGGAACATTTTCCTCTTCCCAAACCTGTTACTTTCACCCTTGGCTCACATTTAATTGGTTGAGTGTGTTGCTCTCAGCTGGAAGTCCATTCCTTATAGATGACAGATTGATTGTGCTGCAGATGCATTGCATTCATGCGTTGAGTTTATTCTACTATTGATTATGTTTCCATAAACAGAAATGAGAGTTTTAGTCTGGGATGTTGTCATTATAAATACATCTCATCAATGTGTCAAGGGTTCCATGAATATTCATGTAAATCGCAGCACTTAACAACCAGAAGTGATTCGTCTTAGTTTGTAAAAGGAATTCAAGCACATGAAGACATGCAGTTTTGTGCAGTGCAAAATACTCCACTGATCTTAAGGAACAATGATGGCCAGGTAAGTAAATCCTAAAAGGTTGATTCTATTCATCTGCACGTAGCATTTTCAGTGGGAGAATCGTTTCGTCACTCAAAATTGACCCTTTGGGGGGTAATGACTTCTTTAGGAATTATGACTATATTCTTTTTTTTTTTTTTTTTTTTTGCCTGTCCCATTTGGTTCTTTAGCCGTCAGAATTGTTGTCTGAAGACCAACAAGGATACCCAATGGATTTATTTTGCCAAATAGATCATCATGGCATTGCCGTATTGGTCCATTTGATCGACCTTTGTTTTTATTATTTATTCTATTTTATTTTCAGTTGTTGCAGACGGGACAGACATGAGTGAGGGATAGGAAAGGGAGAAAGAAAGAGGAAGGAAAAGAAAAACAGAAGGGGAGAGGGACAGTGAGAAAGGGGAAAAAAATATCTCCTGGATCACCTGTTGAGAGAAAAAGAATAGAAAACAAGCAAAAAAAACAAACAAAACAAAGCAACATACTATACACAACACCATCGCATTAATCTAGCTAAGTGTAAACAGCAGTAAATACTAAATATTGAATGTTGTTGTGCAGCACGCAGGACAGACAGCGCACAATGTGCTTTGAAGTAGCAGCCAAGAAAGGTGTGATTTAAGTCTACGAACAGTGAACACCCGTGTGCACACCTGTGTGGATCGTAATTATGACTATATTCACAGAAATCATCTTATCTCATGTTCCTCTTCCATAGAGAAGCCAGATGTTCTCTGCTGAAACTGAATGTTGCACACTGGCAAATCAGTGTGCACCGTTCAATGTTCTTTAGCGTGACTACAGTTGTTGCATTCTGCAAGCTGCTTTGCAACCCATTTTCACACCAGCTCCTCCCTTTCCAAATTGTTTCTAATGTTGTGTCTATTGTCACTCATGCCTGCTCTGTTCTGCACAGGGTGGCGATTTTGCTGATCTACCCATCCTATGCTCCTCATACTTTCCACATTTGCACACAGTAGGGTGGAGAGATCTCAGAACAGAGCTATATTGTTAGATATAAATTAATGCAGATGGAAATGACAATCCTGTTTTGGCTCTAGTGGTTCTGACTGAAGTGCAGTCAGGGGACATGCCTCAGCAACAACTGGACAGATTACATTTGAATTCAGTGCAAACTTCCATGGTTTCTATTGACATCATATGACAAAATTTTTGCAAAAATTACGGCATTAAGACTAATCATTGCAGTATTGTATGCATGGATGGTTGTAGACTTCATCCACGAGAACTGATTTAATTTGACTTGATTAGGGATGGCCCCTTCCAGCCTTTTCTGGTTCTGATCCAGTACCTACACCTTGGCTGTGGACAAGGACACGTAGAGGATTGGTGTGACAGAGGAGGATGCCAGGGACATGGTAACATGGAGACACATGATCCATATCCTCAGAAGAGGAGCAAGAAGAACTGTTCCCCATCTTACTTATTTTCACTGCTGTTTTTCAGATCAAACTAAGAGTTTCTCCATATACTTCGCCACACACAGGTGTGGCACTGACAGGACGCAGCTGAACAGAAACAGTATTTAATTGAGTTAACAAGAACACAATACCATAGGTTTATCAATAGATTATTAATAAGTGTTACACCAAACCAACATCCTCACCTCCAACAGGTTACGGTAGATATCTGCCCCTCCCTGGTTCTGCCCGAAGTTTCTTCCTGTTAAAAGGGAGTTTTTCCTTCCCACTGGAACCAAGTGTTTGCTCACGGGATGTCCTCTGTTGGAGTTTTTCACTCGTGTCAGTTCACCAAGATTACATTGCAGTTACTGCAAACTGTCCCTTTGCTGTTAGCTTCCTCTATGCTACATTAGCTCAGCTACTAGCTGCTGCTGTTGCATAGTAAAATAAACACAGAGCAACACAACTGAATGGAACAGATTGGACCATGGATTGGCTTATGGGCACCGATATCTAGTCCAGCTTTTTTGGGTCAGTATTGGACCAATATCCAATCCAGATATTCGATCTGCGCATCCCTGCTTTTGATCAGCTATCTTTTTGGCTCATCTCATTCGCCTTCTTCACAAGTTTTAGAGTCACTGTTTCCTAAAGAAGATAGCAAAATGTTCTATGCGTATCCCCCTTTTTGCCGCTTGCTTGTTCAATCTAATATCCATCCTAGCATTGTCCAAATTCAAACTATCTGGATCTCATTAGAACAATGATTGTGGCAAGTGATAAATCCCAAACAAGACAGTTTGTTAATCAATCCCTGCAGACCGTGCTTAAAGTTCGTAGGTGATTTCACATTGGCCACTAAAAGCATAAAAATTGGAAATTTTCACGTTCCATTAGAACATTTTATTGTCTGTAATTTACTATTACTTGTAAATTCCAACAACTAGAAAAGGCAGTAAATCCTCATTCAAGGTTGGTGTAGAACCGCATATGTTTAGGAAATCCTCGCTATCAGTGTGTATATGTCGCTATACGTGTTGCTTTTTTCCTGGCAGATATCCTAGGGGTCACAGATCTTCCGAGCACATGACTAATCAAGGTTGTTTACTACGACAGTGACTAAGACATTTTTAAAGCCTACATTACTTTCTCAACTACTTATAAAATCTTGTGCAGTCGTTCTAGTGCTGACATACAAGTCCACATATATGCTGTTTGAAAATGATTCATCATTTGAATTATGCCTATGACTCTGTTTATGCTAGCGGACCTTTAGACACCTTGAGACAGATGAGAACATACACAGTACCAGCAACCAGCTCCAGTGGTTGCTATGAACAGCAGCACACCCCTGATCTGCTTATTCAGAGTTTCTCAGATCTGAATTTAACCATCTGACTCAGGCTGTAACCATTTAGCCTGTGACAAATGCCACAAATAAACCTTTTTAAAGAAAATGTCACAAACTAACTGTGCTGCCGTGAGGGATGACAGTCTAAGCCATCCACTCGTTTTTTTTTTTTGCTGTTGGGTATGATGTACAAGCTATGTTATAGTGTAGGGCCTGAGTAAGGGTTAAGAACATAAGCACTGCCATGTGTTTTGCTAGGCAGAGTGGGTCTGTTTTGCCAGGCCAATCATCTACTGTTGGCTGTTTAAACTATGGAACTGGGACTTTCTTCTGCCAGCCTCTGCTGCCAGTGGACCAGTGGACTTGGCTGGGTACAACTCTCTCTCCCTCCATGGCACTTAGTGCAGAGCTATCCAGCCAATAGACTATGATCTTTTGCAGAAATGGGCTGGAAACAGGACTGCCGAGGGCTGCAGGCCGGGTTATAATCTTCAGCAGTATGCCCAGTACTCTTGGCTTTAGCTGAGCCGCTCTCAAATACCCTCTAATTCTCCTAATGCAAGGCCTTGGCTCAGTCATCTGCACAGACGAGCCCTCTGCCAGTTTGTTCCTTTTTATTGTCATTATTAAGTTTTTATTTATTCTTATCAGTGGCGCTAAAGCAATTGTGATCCAAGCAGGCAGCTGTATGTTGTGAGACATGGAGACATGTACACCTTAGTCAGCTGTTTTTTTTTCAAAGTCTTGCAGAAGTCAGCGAGCACAGCAAGAATCTAACGTCAGTGGCTGATGATTCTATACCCAGTGGAGTTAATCTTACAAAATGTATTTATTAAATGTATGGCACTTCAAAGCATCTGCTAAATGACGTGCTACATCACAGAAAGCGCCACATTATGTGTCAATCATTAGTCTCGTACCTCATAGGAAAACTCATCCTTGATCTTAAGATGTGTGACCTGTGACCATTGGCACACTACACTTAGACTGAAAATAGGTAACATGGTTCATGTTTAAGGAAAAAGCAACCGGACATCATTTGTATTTGCTGTTTTTATTTTGTGTGTGTAAGTGTGCAACTGGTGTGGTTTTGGTGTAGCAGCTTACCGGCTCCTTGTTTCCTGGTTTACAGTAGAGTCTAAGTGCATAATGAGAGTCCTGTAAACCTTTGGTGCTGCGGTCAGAGAAAGTTGCATTGCAGTTAACATAATTAGGACCAATACCAGAGCTCTACCACATCTAGGACGTTTTCACACCGCTGAACTGAGCTGAGGCGACCTCCATTCCTGGACGTGGAATAAGGTTTGATTTAAGGATTTAAAATCTGATATTCATGTCATCCAGAGCATCAACGTTTCATCTGTGAAAACAAAAAGTACAAATATGCACAGTGGCTCTGAGAGGCCAAGTGCACTGCAGAAAAGAAAGAAGAAGAAAACACCAGCAAATAGACAAGTACTGCAAAAGCATTACATTACAAGCAGTACGTAAAGCATTACGTACATTGGAAGTTGAATAAAACACAACAGAAACGGAAATGAATCCCACAAAAGCTAACCCCCCCTTAACAAACTCAAAAAACACAATGGTGGTTTCTTCTTCCATTGTGTTTTATTCAACTTCTGCTCCCATTGTGTTTTTTCTTGTGTTTTTTGTGCTGCTGCAGCGTTTTTCGAAGTAAAAACAAACATGTCCGAAGGATACTAAACTGAACTGAGATCTGGTGACTGACAGTGTTTTTCCAAACTTCTGTGTATCCAATTTTGGTGAGTCTGTGCAAAATGTAGCCCTAGTTTCATATTGTTAGCTGACAGGTGTGTGCAGTCTTCTGTTACTGTAGCAGAAGGTCAGATGGGTTGCAGAGATGCTCTTCTGCATAGCCTGTTTGTGATCAGTGGTTATTTGAGTTACTGTTGCCTTCCTGCCAGCTCAAAGGCTACGTTCACACTGCAGGTTTAAATGCTCAATTCCGATTTTTTGATCAAATCCGATTTTTTTGTCTGCTCGGTCACACTACAAATAAAATGCGACAGCAAACGCGCTCTAGTGTGAACCCTCAAAGCGGCCCGCATGCGCAAAAGAAGACGTCACACACAACGCGCTGTTTAGACCCAGACCAAACAGTATTGTTTGACTGATGGCCCTTAATATAAAGACTTCGGACTTCACGTTTCCCAATTTTTGCTTTAAGTTATTTTGTTATTTACATAATAATGTAGATAAGCTAATAATGATCCTTCTTGCTGTTTTAGAGGAGCGGTGTTTCAAAGGATAGTTGCAGATTTCTGTCAGAGTCTGCAGATTATACAGTACAATTAAATGTTCCCGTTTCTCCAACGTTGTCTTCCCAGCAGTTTCACCGGATGGCCAGGAAGCGTTTGCGATGTCTTATCGGGCGCTGATAATTGGCGTCTGTCTTGTGTCAGTGACGTAAAAGACGGATGTAATGTGACCTGACCATTCAAACAGCAGTCGCTTTCTAAAACATTGGATATGTATCGGATTCAGTACCACATACGAAGGTGACCCAGATCGGATTTGAAAATATCGGATTTGTGTCGTTCACACTGTCACACCATGATCGGATATGGGTCGCATAGGGTCAAAAAAAATCGGATTTGATGCGCTTTCGCCTGCAGTGTGAACGTAGCCAAAGTAATCTGAATGCAATCTGAATGAATGTAGTGTGATTAGATTTTCTCAGATTGTGTGATTTTCTTAGTCTGTTTTCTGATGCTTATATTTTCAGTTTGCTTTTTTTCTGTTTCAGAAATGTTGTAAAAGTTTGAAATAAATTCTTCACATTTTATTTTTTTTTTATCTGAACACAATATGTTCACGTTAAGTCTACATCATGCCTCTCTTTCCAAAGTCAGTAAGGCTTTGATAAAAGTAAAAGACAGTTTGACACGTAAAACAGTATTGAAATGCTTTTATTAATAAATCACAGAGTTGAAGTGTTTGGCTGACTTTTCATGTTTGGAAATGTGCGGAAAAAAAACCCTTTTCAATTGTTTTAGGTTTTTTTTGTTTGTTTGGTTCTTTTACAGATGTGAGTCTGTGTTACGAAAAATACCTGTTTTGAGAACTGAGAGAGAGGAAAATTGCTGCTGTAAAAATTTGCCAAAGCATATTAAAAATACTGGAATAAAAATAATGTAATAAAAATGACAGCCCTACACAGGAGTCAGTTCAGGTTTCTTTCCACCTGTGTATTTCAAATAATTTTATAATTATTCTTTGGAAAGTTACAGCAGATCTTCCAAATACCCCAAAACTGGTCAAACCTGATTTTTGTGAGTTAACCTTTCTGAAGAAAAACATTGTGAAACTGCATAGGTTGTTTGTTTTTCCATGAGTTAGCTATACACCGTTTTTTTGTATGTTTGATCTTTTTCCGAAAAAGCAGAAGTTGAGCAGTGACCTGATATTTTTACTGATCACAAAACCATCAAAAAGATTCAAAAAGCATCATTTTGGAATTAGGGTGGGCTGGTAGTGGCCTCACAACAAGAAGGCCATGGTTTCTGTGTGGAGTTTGCATGTTCTTGCGGTGTCTGTGTGGGTTTTCTCTGGATACTCCTCCCTCCCCCAGAATCTAAAGATATTCGATTTATTGCAAGTGTTGAGAATGTTGCAGTTGATTAGAATCAGAGCTTTTGCACGGAGGGGTCGCATCATCTCCGTTCACTCCAAATCAATGTTTTCCAACCTTTTGAGATTTTTCACATTAGAAAATCACACGGCCCACAACCAAACAAAAATGTCACAAAATGCATATTGATAATTTTTCCCTGCACACCAGGCATAGTGGAATTGGTTCGGTTTGTCCCCAGTATACCTTTCTTTCTTTCTTTCTTTCTTTCTTTCTTTCTTCTGACCACTACTAATGCTAGGGCCTTCATCTGGGTTGGAATTTTCTCCAGGACCCAGGTCAGACTGACTAATTTTTCTTCTCAAATATTTATCAATTGCCATTACCATTACTTACTCCAGGGCTCCAGTTAGAATGTGTATTTACACTTTGGGTTTGAACAAGAAAAACATTCTTCATCACATCATTCTTCCTCAGCTATGCCATCCTTTAAATCTGTTCTCTGTGTTTGCGGTATATTTTATGGATGGATGGTGATTGCTACTTACACGGTACATTCCTAATTCTAAATTCCCCTCAGCTCTAAAGAGAACACACTTATTTGGCTGATTTAGGTTGATTTTTAAGTCCTCTTACATGGAGTGTAGGTTTATTTGTTGTTACACAACAAATTGCAATTAATTCATAGCAATTAACAAAGAAAAGCCACCTCTTTAAGCCAGTGCATGGTACATTTGACTAATGGCACTGATATTAGTCAAACCAACTGGATTTGGTAGAATATCTTAAGGCTTACCTAGTGTGAGTTGCTGAAAGGTAAAAATTGCACTATGAAGACAGTTTGGTATTAATGACCCAAATTTATCCATAAAGTTCACTAAAATTGAACCTATGATGGAAAAAAACGTCCTTTTTTGTTACTTCATGTGGTTCTGCTAAATGATTCAATTGTGCGATGAAATATCACAATTTTAAATGCTAGCGTGACGATGCCAGACCTGCAGTCCTTAATGTCTAAATACCTCTCATACATTAGTAAAACTGCAGAGCAACAGAGGTGCATAGCAAGCTTCCAAACATAGCTGATAATTGGATAAACTGCCTTACTCTGAGCCAGAGCACTTGATTGTGAATTTAACCACAGACTGTTTCACATAACCGAGTTTACAAAGAAAGAGGCACAGAGGAAAAATTGTGTTCTGAAGGTGGATGCCAAAGCTGGATTAAAAGTCCCTCTTTTTGCGAAGGTGGTGACAAGCTCTGGGTCTTGGAGAGTTAACCTGATTGGTAGTTTAGAGGAAACCTCTAAGAAGATCTGATAGAGCTAGCCAAACAATTGTTCAATGAGAGCAGAAGAAGTCCTTGGCAGAATTTTGTTGAGGTAGGATTTGCGTGTTTGTGTGTGGGAATATTAACTTTGCTATCAGTGTGTATATGTCGCTATACGTGTTGCTTTTTTCCTGGCAGATATCCTAGGGGTCACAGATCTTCCGAGCACATGACTAATGAAGGCTGTTTACTATGACAGTGACTGATAACACGCAAAGCCCACTGCATTATCTCTTTCTCAAACACACATATTAAGTTGCTGCAGTTTGGCATATCATCTTCAGGCTGACGTCTGGCTGACTGGGGATCGGTTTTATGAGGAATGTTATCTAACTTGTATGGCAGCAGATGGCCTGTGTAACTCCGTTTTTCTCCTGGGAGGAAAAAAATCAAGATCATTACCAAGAGTGAGATCCAAACATGCACTGTGTCGCAACACCATTTAGAGTTTGTTTTTAGTTTGTTATGATAGGGGCTTGGCTCACATGAGGGCGGTGCTGGAGGTGTTGCTGCACACACACACACTTGCATGGAGGAATATTCTCCCTCTCCTGAGGCTACTCGAGGTTTGGCTGAGGAGAGGAGGTGGTGGTTTTGGTCTTTCCTCAAACACTGCTGGGGGTGGTGGATGCCTGACCGCTTAACCACCAACCATGTCAGCCATTACCCAAAACATGCATAAAGTGTCCAGCTGGACAGGGTTTCTGTGTGCACGTGTATATGTGTGTGCAAATGTTAATTTATGTGTTTGTACAGGGTCTTTTCTTACTCTAAATCACTGCGCTTTATATTACAGCTTTAACCAGTAATCATCGAACAAACTACTGTGTTGTATTTTTAAACAATGTTCATTTTATCATTGTATCATTTTAAACAATGTTTGGGCATAGTCATATTTGTAGGATTTTGTAAAACACAATTTTAAAAGAAATGCCTTTTAGGCAACGCCATGAACTATGTAAGAAAGTTGGACCTTTTGTTGCTGGTTTATGGACTACTGTTCACTGACATTTATTTATTGAAATTTTTCGGGATGACCATATTTGGACGAGATTTTGGAGATGAGAAGAGCAAAGTGGGGACCTGTGCAAAAATTCAACAGTATTATATAAGCCTATCTATACCTGCAGACTACTCCTAGCTACTGTTACGTTAGCAGCCCAATAGGGCTAGTATAGCAAATGCTAAATTAACAGCTAATACCAGCTATAGCCTCCTAGTTTTTAAGATAGGTGTCTAATAGAAAACAACAAGCTCTTTTTACATGCACGGCGTCAACACGTTAGCATGGTTAGCTAGTTAACGTGCTAGCGCCATGCAGCCCCACACACAGGGCAATCCGCGCTAACTTGCTAACGGAGATTTGCAGCGTTAATGCTGTTATGGCGTCAAAGTCATTTTAACGAGATTAGCCTCTGCATACAAACGTACTCAAGAAAACTCCTTTTCTGTTAAGATGGAGAAAAAACTGTGGGAAGAATTGAAGAAGCTTCAGTTTGGCAGTTTGAACTTAAATAATTCATTAATTTAAGGGCATGCTGTCATACTGTTCTTTTCAGCTTATGCCAGCCATTAGTGTCACACAAACAGAATTTTAAAGATGGTGATTGTTGTATTATTATTATAATTATTATTTTTAAAGCTCAAATGCATTTTGGCTGTCAAGTTTAATTACGCAGACCTCAACATATTCTTCATATATTGTCGTTGTGCCTTTATTTCAGCATGAAACCCGTGAGCCACACATGCCCCTAATGCACCATTGGCAAAGAGGGAATTACAAACGGTAAAGAGGAAGTACAAACGGGATCTGATCTAAAGAGAGTAAACAAATGAGATCAGCATGACAACAAAATTGACAGGAATTATAAAAATGCCCCCATGTTTTTTTTATTAGAAAGTAGAAGTTTGACTGGAAATTTGCACATTTATTTATTTAACCTGAAACGTTTAAAGTATTTTGTTGGTCACTCATCTAAGCACTTCAGGCAGGAAGTTCTGTGTTGGTTTACCAAACAGAATATTGTGTAAGGTTTGAAATTCCAACTTAATTTTGACAAACTACATTTTCACAGCCGTACTTTGATTCTTTTTCAATCTTTGGTCATCCTTTGTGGTTTCTTGGGTCTCCTATAGTCCCTTCTTCCAACGCTTCCTCTATTTTCATACGTTTTTGTGTAGTTTTATTATGTAAACCCCTTTTTTTGCAAAGCACTCTCTCATGTCTGGTTTGTGTTAGAAACCATCAAGTCTTTTGATGACTTTATTGCATCCAGCTGATCCCCAGCAGAATCCTTGTACAGTAAATAGACACTGAAGTAAACACGTGCTCTGACCCTGTTTTACCTCATGTTGTTTGTTCTCCATGGTTTTCCTAAAAAGCTGCAGGGTAGAAAAACGTTGCTGGGGATTCCTAAGAATGAGCAACAACCTACTTGCAGTCCCTGACCCCTACCACTCAACTTCTTGCATCTGTTTGATATTTTCAGATAATTTGACACAATAATGATAATAATTTCCAGTATTGCAATATGAGCATTGCAAGTTAAGTAGGAGCAATGTGTAGCGTGCTCTTACATGGTCTGATCCAAAAAATACACAAAAGTAAACTGCTAAATTAAACATGGTTTGATACACTTAGATTGGAATGAAATTCAATTTTCACTTAGTTTTATGAATATATGTGCAGAATTATATGCACATATGTGCAGGATTATTTTATTGTTTTAAGCATCTCCCAAGTGCTATTCAACGGAGCAAAGAATTTTTACTACAGAATTCCCAAATGATCTATTTTGGTTTTGGAAGATTACATTATTTTACTTCACACACAGACACAAAATTATGACTTTGGTCTTGTAGAATGTAGATCTTCACCAGCACCGATGTGTATTTTGGGTTGTTGTTGTGTAGGAAGACAAACTCAGACCCAGTTTTCTTTCTGACTGCTTGAGGTTTTCTTTCAAAATCTTCTCATATCCTTCTTTCTTCATGGCTGCAGCTCAGGACGTAGACCAGGTCATCTACTAATTAGAAGGTTGATGCTTTATCCAGCCTTCAAACCAAGATATTCAAAGAAAAAAGTGTCTGTATAAATGTATTTGAATGGCGGAATGAGGCATGTTGTATAAAACGCTTTGTTCTCCAGCAGAGTAGAACAGTGCTACATAAGAGCCGGTCCATTTAACATTACTTCCACCTTGATAAGATTCCTAGTTCCAGACACACAGCATTCCCCAAAGCATAATACTCCCACCACTGTGTTTCAACGTAGGAACTCTTAAACAGTGTCTCTGTTTTAATCTCATCTGACCAGAGGACATGCTTCCAGTATGTATAACTTTTCTCCAGGTTGTCCTTAGCACACTTCATTCTGATTTGAAGCAGAGATTTTGTCAAGGTTTGTTGTGTGGCAGGCAGGATGTAGGACCCAGATGCAGGACTCACACTGGGGAATTTAACTGAAAGCAGCAGCTTGTATTGCTGAAAAAAAAAACTCGGAAGCGGATGCGTTTAGCCCAGTGTTGCTAACTCCTCAGTAAGGAAAATCGCTATTGGCTGTCCTAAAAGTCGCTAAAAGTCACTAAATGACATCATCGCCTAATTTGCATAATTGGTCATGCTAATGTAATTGTAACCTATGTTGTTGGGGAGAGAAATAACATCGTGGAAGAGACAAAGTGAGTAAAAAATGTCCTAAATGCATTTAGAATTTATTTAGAACTACAAATTAAATTTAGAACTACAAATTAAATTTAGAACTACAAATTAAATGTCTCCTACCCTGATAGCAGCTGCGTGAGGACTATCCTCCGCCTGTGAGCGCTTTGGCACGAGCGACGTGCCCACCGTCAGCACCATAAGTCTCCAATAACACCAGAAAAAGTCACCAGATTTGTCGCTAGTCGCTGTTCAGAAAAAAAGTTGCTAAGGGCGTCTGAAAACTCGCTAAATATAGCCACAAAGTCGGCAACACTGGTTTAGCCAGCTCCCGAGCCTGAGTTGCCTCCCTGGCTTTGCACAGCTCCTTAATGAAGTACATAAAGCCAGAGAGCTGGCGAAGGTATGGGCTGCATTCGAGGATTGTCTCGATACCATTAAGCCTGACAGAAATTGTCTGAGAGTCTGGGGCATGGGAAATTCGCCTCGCCTTTGTACTTGGAGAATGCCCCTCTCAAAGGCTGAGTCCACTGGGTCCATCTTATCACCATGTCGTTCTGTCAAGGTTTGCTGTGTGGAAGGCAGGATGTAGGACCCAAATGCAGGACTCACACTGGGGAATATAACACAGCATTGTGAGAGTACGACGTGACAAAGGGCAGAGGATGAGGACAAAAAACAGACTGTCAAAGTAAAACAGGAAGTATAACACAGAGATGCGGACTTGACACTGAGAGAGAGGCATGAACTGTGGGACAGGAAGAAACTACAGAGTAGACATAACACAGACACATGGAAGGCACACTGACTGAAACTAGAAGCTAGAACAGGGGTGTCAAACTCCAGGTCTCAAGTGCCGGTGTCCTGCAGGTTTTAGATGTGTCCTTGATCCAATACAGCTGATTCAAATGGATAAATTGAAGTTCTCCAGAGGCCTGGTAATGAACTAATCATTTGATTCAGGTGTGCTGACTCAGGGTAAGATCTAAAACCTGCAGGACACCGGCTCTCGAGGCCTGGAGTTGCCTAATCTGAGCTAGAACAACAAAATATAACCTCAAGAGAACTAAAACCATGAATAACAAATAATCAAGAAATATAAATTTAACACAAAACACTGGGTCTCACCCAGGATCATGACAGATTTTCTTGGTGTGGAACCTTTCAGTCCATTCCTGTGCAGGGTTCTAGTGATTGTCTTCTTTGAGACTACAATTCCAGTCTTGGCTAAGTGTACAAGGCACTAAGGCACTAGTGTCTTGGCAGTTGTTCAGTCACATTTCTCAATAGTTTTCTTTTCAGAGTCTTTGAAATCATTGGCTTTCTATCTCTGCTAGACTGGTTCTGTACTTTGCATATATTGAAGTGACTGCCTTTGAATTTCTTGATGATACTTCTCGCTACAGTTCTTGAGATTTTGATAAAGCTGTAATAACTTTTTATATCCACCCGTGATGCATGATGCTTTTTCAAGTGACGGCTAAAACCCTTGCTGAAGTGTTTATGCTGTGTGCAAGTTTGAAATTTGAGCATCACAAAGTCAGAGCAGATCTCTGGACGGCCGTCGTTAGTGCTGTGGTTCACTCAAAAGGTCCGTTTTTCAGGGAGCTAATAATACTGACCCTGGTAGCTTTTTTTTCTGATATAATTCTGTTATTGTGTGCAAATAGAAATAATTTACAGTATTCTTAAAACTATTTAATTTGTATCTTTTACATATTATCACACTTTAAAAGAAAATTAAGTCCGTTTTTATCACATCTGGTGACTTTTCTATTTAAGTTAGTGTTCGGCGATCACATTTCACAAAATGTGCTAAGCTTATAACAGTGCAGAGCATGCAGAACAGATACTCTCTCTTCAGAGTAATGAGAAGCAGAAGCTAGCTCTCTGAAGAGACCTTTCCACTGTGCCACATAGCACTGCAGTTTCGGGATGTGACCTACACTATCCAAACTCAACTGTAACGACATTTGCGAATGACTCATCTGCTCTTATTGTATTTGTTGAGTCATACAATAAATCTCATGTTTCCCTTGCATTTTCCGCCATATCCTCAAGCATTGCATTTTGTAAGAAACGCTTGAATGGCAATGTCTTAAATAACACTATCTCCTCTCAAAAGGATAATTGACCATGAAAACAGTGTCAAATGTTGGAAACCCACATCAGGCTGCATGCAAAATGGCTCCCTCGCTGTTAAAGAACGACAAACGAGACCACTGTAATTAACGTCTCTTTTTTTTTCTTGTTAGAGGCTTTAGGGGTTGCTCTGTTAACTTAATTGTAAAGACACGAGAGTTTTTTCACAACAAAATAAATCTCTCCAGTACTAATAAAAGACCCTCATCCAGTGGCTGCCACTATACGTCCTTGTGCTATTTCACTATGTATTGATCTATAGTCTGATAAAGATCTCAGTTCATTTCCAGCCTGGCTTAGTGGTTTCAAACAGGAAAGCTTATAGCGATTTCACTCTTGGATTCTGCTTCATACCAGTGACATATGCAGACATTGGCTTTTTGGCTTTCATCCACATTCACACACAGTGGCATGGAAACATAACCCCTGGTGTCCAACTCCTCCACCCCACCAAACAATTATAACCAGACCCAGCTTTCATATAGCTCTCTGGCGGGGCTCTGTTGCTGGCAGACAGATCTGCTGGACTCCTCTCTGCTCTGCTTGTTCTGGTCTTGGTGTCGGTTCTAAAAGTTAACCTGGGCCCAGAATCAGCTGCCTCCCCTGGAATCATACTGTGGAGGTCCTTGTAGAAAACTGGTGACGTGCAAGTGGCCGAGTAGACAAACTAACCCTATTGAATGTGCTGACACAACTAAGGCAACTCCGTATCGTAACTTCCAAAAGTACATTTGTAAAACTCTGAAGGAGTGTGAAAATACAAGTGGGAAGTAACCTGAGTCATTTCTTAATCATTCTCAGGCACACTAGAGTAGGAATTAGATTCCTAGAGTATTTAAAAGTAGAATGGGAGGGAGAGCCTTCAGTTTTCAGGCCCCTCTTCTGTGGAACCAGCTTCCAGTTTGGATTCAGGAGACAGACACTATCTCTACTTTTAAGATTAGGCTTAAAACCTTCCTTTTTGCTAAAGCATATAGTTAGGGCTGGACCAGGTGACCCTGAATCCTCCCTTAGTTATGCTGCAATAGATGTAGGCTGCCGGGGGATTCCCATGATGCATTGAGTTTTTCCTTTCCAGTCACCTTTCTCACTCACTATGTATTAACAGACCTCTCTGTATTGAATCGTATCGGTTATTAATCTCTGTCTCTCTTCCACAGCATGTCTTTATCCTGTCTTCCTTCTCTCACCCCAACCGGTCGCAGCAGATGGCCGCCCCTCCCTGAGCCTGGTTCTGCCGGAGGTTTCTTCCTGTTAAAAGGGAGTTTTTCCTTCCCACTGTCGCCAAAGTGCTTGCTCATAGGGGGTCATATGATTGTTGGGCTTTTCTCTGTATCTATGAAGCGCCTTGAGGCAACATTTGTTGTGATTTGGCGCTATATAAATAAAATTGAATTGAATTGAATTATAACAGCAACCTGCTTGCTACTAAAAAAATATTGGTGTTGCCTGGTGACTGCAATTCCTACTAGTTGCAGCAACCAACTGGTCATCCAGAGATTGAGTGTACAAAACCCTCAGTGCAACCACCTTTGGTTGCCTGGTAGTTGGCAGCCTGTCTAAATATTATTATCTCTGTCTGACTTGGACTGACTGGAGTCATTCTCAAACAGATTGGTGAAGGTTTGCCATCTAATTTCTAAATCCAGACAGATTGTCAACATGCTGCAATCAATCAGAGTTGGTCTGCATTGATAAACACAACTTGTCTGCAACACATCTCTTTTCAACACAGGGCTCAACTCAGTTAGTTGCTAACTGGTTGTTTGGGCTGGCTATATTGCTATATAAAAGCAATGTTGCCAAGTTTCTATGTCATCTGCAGTTAAATCACTGTCCTGCTACATCATCGAGCATGTCAGACCTCTGACTTTCTGGCTGAACTCTGGAAGCAAATAGTCAATGTGAATTTCTCTGTGTGTAGACAGAAACAAATGGCAACAGTTTTGCAATTTTGAAGGTTATATAAATTAATTGCAATATTACCACAAACACGTAGTTGACTATTTGACAACCTGAAAGCAGATGGACATTGCCCACTCTCCCTAGCCACTTCCTCCAGCTTATCATGGGGAACACTGAAGTGTTTCCAGACCAGCCGAGATATTTAATTTCTCCAGCGTGTCCTGCATGTGCCCCAGGGCCTCCTCCCTGTTGGACATGCCTGGAATAGGAACCATGCTAGTCAGATGCCCAAACAATCTTAAATGGCTCCTTCTGATGAGGAGCACTAGTAACTTTACTCTGAACCCCTCTCCACTGACTGCAAATTAACAAATCATTCAATTTGCAAATTAACAAATTTAATGATCTATGGCCTGCCGATTCTCCTGCAGGAGAACAACAGTCAGATCACAAGTGCTACTTGTTTAAAAAGAGGTGAAATAGGGTACAGCAGGAACTGGGGAACTACAGAGTAATGCCTTCACAGACTCAAAAGCAGTCTGACAAGAAATTGTCCACACAAACGGTTTTAACGAGCTGACCAAGCCATGAGGGGAGCTACAACATTGGAGAAATTCTTACAGAATCCTCTCTAATAGCCACAAACCCCTAGAAAATGGCACAGAGCTCTATTTGTTTGTGAGCTAGGAAAATCGACAATAGCATGTACTTTTGCGGTTACTGGATATACCTATCCCTGACTCACTGTTTTCCAAGGTATGTGACTGTAGCTTTACCAAATTAACATTTAGTGAGGTTCAAAGTCAGTGAGGTGGCCACACAGGATTCACAAAACTCTCAAAACTATGCTTCTCAAGTAGGGATGCACCGATACCGATACTGGTATCGGGTATCGGGGCCGATACTGTAAAATGTGTGTGTACTCATACTCGTAAAAGTTAACCGATACCATGAACCAATACTAACTTATTTCATTAATCAGAGGGTGGCTTGTCATTTCTGTTGTAGTGTTTTAGATTGGCCACTAGGGGGACATCCCGCGCTAAACAGGCACATGGTTTAGGCGAGTGAGACTGGCAGCTCCAGATAAAAAAGAGAAACTGGAGGCTGCTGTAGCTAGGCTAAACAAAATGTCAGCAGTGTGGAACAGCCAACTTTAACTCAGGTTTTGGAAAAGCGATAAAAAATGTTAAGAGAAAATCCACAGGCAGTTAAAATAACAGAGGCTCTGATTCATTTTATCGCTCTGGATGACCAGCCAATGCCGGTTGTGGAAAACAGAGGATTGCACCGTCTTCTCAGCATACTCGAGCTGCGATATGAAATTGCGATAATGGTGCCAAAACTTTCTAAAGAGGTAAAGACAAGCAGTGTGTGCGCGATGTCAGTCCTTGGTTTAACAGCACAGTTGACTGATGATCCACGGGCAGATGAGGAGTTTGTTCGTCAATGCCAAATACTTTCGTTATTTTGTTTGTTTGTTTACAATATGGACACTCTGCAACAAGTTAAAAGTTTATTTTATTTTCAAACCAAATTTGTATTTATTTGATTCCAAACAGAAGTGTTTATTTATTATTCTGAAAGCTCGAGTTAGTGCCAATAGTTCAGTGATATTTTGTTAAATTACAATGTGGAGACTCTGCAATAATATAACAGAAGTGCTTATTTTTCACTTTAAATTTTTTTGTGGTCATTTTTAATAAGATTTTATTTTTTATAAGCAGAGAATAAAATAAAACCTGTCTTCCAATTCATTGCACTTGTGTGTGTGTGTGTGTGTGGTAGAAGTATCGGTTTTTGTACTCTGTATCGGCAAGTAGTCAGATCCAAGTATCGGTATCGTATCGGTTTGAAAATATTTGTATCGTTGCATCCCTATTCTCAAGTTTTGCCCAGAGTCTGGTAGCTAATGGGACAACGATCTGCAATTATTGCTGTTTGCCGTTAGGGAAGCTATTTAGGAATCCTTAAGTCCGGCAGATCTAGTGTTTGGTCATGTGGTACGTGGTCTCCTTTGGCTCCTTAAAGAGAAATGGTTGTCAGAAACGTCCAAAACCCAACATAATGTGCTTGACACTGTTTGCAGTTTTTGGGAGAATCTCCACCTTGCATGTCAGTAGCTCAGGAAATCTTGACACATGCTCAGGCTAAAATGAAGGCTTGTTATGATAAAAAAAATGTTAACAGAAGTTTCCAGCCTAGAAAGAAAGTTTTGGATCCTATAGTAGGATCCAGCTTGCAAGCCCGGTTTGCTTGTCCATATCTGGTAGAATGGAAAATCAGTGGCATTAATTATGTGATCCAAACCCTAGACAGGCAGAGAAAGTATAGGTTTTGCCACATTAAATCCACGCATGAAATCGTATTACCCAAGAAACCATTTGGTTGTGCCAGCCCTGGAGAGCACCGCTGGTGTCGCTCCTCCCCATGAACCCCTGATAACGGACTGCTGGTAAAAAGTGACGTCTGGTTAGAAAATTCTGAGATTTTAAATAATCTAGAAACTTTTGTAGCCCACCCATCAAAATCTGAAGCCGATATTATCAATCTGATAGGAAGCGACTTATTACTTTTCTCTTGCCACCCTCGCCAAACTGTAGTCCTGTAGCCCACATATTTGATGTGGAGGAACATAAGCCAATTAAGCAACATGCTTGCCGAGCCAAAGCCAATGAAAAGGAATGTAAAGAAAGTAAAGAAAGTAAACTATCTTATTGAACAAAGCTATTCTGAGCACTAGCGCATAGAGTTTGCCATGTATATTAGTACCAAATGGGGCGACCGTGGCTCAAGAGTTGGGAGGTCGCCTTGTAATCGGAAGATTGCCGGTTTGAGCCCCGGCTTGGACGGCCTCGGTCGTTGTGTCCTTGGGCAAGACACTTCACCCGTTGCCTACTGGTGGTGGTCAGAGGGCCCGGTGGCGCCAGTGTCCGGCAGCCTCGCCTCTGTCAGTGCTGTGGCTACAATGTAGCTTGCCATCACCAGTGTGTGAATATGTGTGTGAATGGGTGGATGACAGGTTGTGTAAAGCGCTTTGGGGTCCTTAGGGACTAGGAAAGCGCTATACAAATACAGGCCATTACCAAAGTTCAATAGCACTCCTCGGTTCTGTAATGATTACAGTTAAGTTAATTCTATCACTAAAACTGACTCTATTCATCTTCTTTGTCAAGTTGTGAAATACAGGACCTAATCGCAGGACTTTCTGAGCAGTGACAATGAATTTATTTACAGTGAAAAAAACCCAGAGAAGTGCAAACAGTTCCAATAAAAGACATTTGCTGAGTGGTGATATCCCAGTTCCCAGTGCAGTGAATCCTTCTGCCAATCTTTGCTCTCCACAACACCCACGGAATATTTAAAAACGTGCTTGGCTCCCTCCACACTCTCCCCATGGTTTCCCGGACATGAACAAGATGCAATAATTAATTTTCTTCACCTTGATGAGATACTAGAAAGTTTCACCTTTTGCGTGAGCCAGAGTTTCACTGACTAACACAAGAATCAGGCGTTGAGTGAAGCTCAGCCTCTATGTTAAATAGCGCTCCTGTGATGAGGATCCTCAGCAGCTGGTTAGTGTGATTGTCGGCAGGTGTGGTTGGCTCCAGAGTGGGATCCTCTCCGGGCCCGACGTTGCACAAGGACAAGAACACTGGTAGACACGCACACAGAGGAGAGGGAGAGACAGGGAGCTACAGATGGAGAAAACAAACACAAATGGCAGGTTGGCCAGCAAGGACAGAAGGACCATGACATTACTAGAATGGAACATTGTATTGATAGGGTGGGATCGGCTACTTTTGTAACCAAACTCAATCTACTGAAAGGCTATTGGCATTTTACTTTAGCTCCCCGAGCATCCGAAATATCTGCTTTTGTTAATACAGATGATTTTCTCCAGTAATCCCGTTTAATTCACCTGCAGAGCTGTACTAGCTGGAGTGAAAAACTATGATGCTTACCTGGATGATGTTGTCATATATTCATCCAGCTGGTCCAACCATTTAGAAACACCCTCCCTTGTGTTCAGCTGTTTCCAGAAAACATTGCTTACTTTGAACCTCATTAAATGTAAAATTTGGAGAAAGCTAATTTTTGCCTCTTGTATTTGCAGTCTCGTTCTTTCTGTGTTGCTAGTTTCCAAATGATTTGTAAATATATTCGGAGACTGGTTGAGTGCCTCAGTTCAGTTTGTCATTTGAACTGATTTGCTAGTGTAACTGGTGGGCCTACTGTATAAACTTTTTTGGATGGAATTTGTAGTTTCCCCACCACACTCCCTGTTAGTGGCTGATGCCCTCACCTGTCGGTGTGTTAGTGGGTTTTGGTGTCCGGGGCTGGGTGCTCGGGTGTGTACTGGCTCACTCCTGGAAGCTGCTTGGCGGCGCCTGGTGCCCGTGGCTCAGTCAGGTGGAGGACCCTCAGGTCTCTGAGCCCGGGACTCGGTCCGCTCTGATGTAGCAGGCTGCTGGCGGAGCCTGCGGGCACGTGGACCAGTATGGCAAAGCCCTAATGTTCCACTTGGGAAAATAAATCTGTTGGGCATTTTTCTTGGCATTTAGACAATAATTCTGATTGCTACAGTACCAAATGGGACAGGAATTTGTAGTTTCATTCATAAAATATTGTGTGCTGTCACTTGTGTATTTGAATCACTTCTAGCACTGGCCTTGTTTACTGTCTGTATTGTTGCTTCCTTACATTCATCACTTTGTGAGCGTGTAAAATGCATAAAAAGTACATAAAACAAACATGTATATGTTAACAGGTGATGAGACTTGTATTGTATGAACATTCTGAGTGTTCAGTAAAGCTAAAAACTAGAAAACCAAAATGTATGATGTTTTTTCAATGATCTATTTTGTATTAAAAATACAAAAATAAAAACAGTGAAAGATCAGTGTCCAAGCGGCAGCAGAGAGCTGTATGAAGATGAATGCAGAAATAGAAAAGGTCAAGTGTTTGGAAATGGTGCAGTGTTAAGGTGGTGACAGGTCCATGAGCACATCTGTCTTCTTATGAAGCCCTCCCTATCCCTCTTTTCACTGTCTGTCTCTTTCATCATTCCTCAGGTCTGCGCCACCTCAGCCCGACAGACAAGTTGCCAAGGAAAAAAGAAGGACGGGCCATTGCTGGTGATGTTGTAACATCGGCTGGTAGGTGGCGATGGAGTGATGGCTTGTGCAAGTGTGTGTTTGTGTGTGTGTGATTTTGGAGGTCTAATAGAATCTGTGCTAGTCAAAGAGCTACTGTGACCCCCACTTCTGCCTTAGCATTCCCAATTTACTACTAAACATCCACACAAGTGCGTGTGAAGTTACTTATGGGGTGATAGTAGGATGTCAATGAGCTTTCACCCACACTACACTGACTTAAAAACATTCAATGGAACATTCAAAACCACTAATGGCTTCTAATGGTGAATGACATCAGAGCTGTCATGTTTCTTGTTATTTTTTGCTTTTCTTTTTTTTTTTTTTGGTTTGCTTTCATTTCAGTCTCTAACTCTCTGCCACTCTTTGGCAGAATTCCACTATATGTATGTATATGTGGACACTCACGAAGACCTTAGCGTCTCCTCTCATGAGTGCTGATAGATTTAGTAGGGTGGAGAAGGTGGACTGACTTGGTGCGGTACCTGCCGTGTTTGCTTTCCTCTTCTCCGGCTGGAAAATGAACAAAAACTGGGTGTCAGAAAAAAAGAAGACAGAGACTGAGGAGAAAGGAAAATGTGACAGACACATCGCAGGCCTAAATGCCAAAATTGCTCCTCGTATCTCGGAAACACTTTTCATAACCACAGCTGATAATCAACCAATGTGAACTGGCAACAATTTTCAACAGACAATTAAGAATAATAAAAGACATCACATCTGTTTTAGTTTCCAACACATTTCAAGTCATGGTATATCATTTAGGTCTTATTGATTTTCAATTTTGTCTGCTACCTGCCTCTTTTTCAGTTGTTGTTTCTTCTCGTCATCCATATAAACCTGCCAAAATGATGACATTTGTCTCAGAAAAATAATGTTTCATTGACTGGTTTTGGAAATTATGAGATATGCCCATCTTTAACTGGAGTGCTGTTTTAGTTTCTGATAGTTCTAATAGTTTAGTTCTGATCTAGTCCCTGTAATTTTAAGAGAACAGAACAAGTATGGCGAAGTCCACATAAAAAAGAACATATTAATGAATGAATTAGAAAATGGAAAAGTTGCTGTAACTGTGAATCTGATTGCATAAGAACATATGAAAATGCTTACAAAGTAAACAAAAGGGCAAAAGAAATGGATACAGACTTGAAAACTCGAGTTTCAGTCAAATGTTAACAGTGCAAATGTCACCCAAGTTGTTAAGATTTAAGCCTAAAACATTAAATCAGTATGAAAGTTTCAAAAACCAATATTCATCCGATCCCCAGTTAGAAGTTATTATAACGTCCATCTGTGTCATTTTCACTTTTTATATGAGAAAAATTCACTTCACTTATTCCAATGAAAATTAAAACATTACTCATTTATTAAAGTAACAGTATTACTTGCTAGTATTAGCTCTTTACCAATATCAGTATTAGTATTTATACTGACTGTTATTTAATGAAGAGAAACCCCACATTTTGCCCATGTCTTCTTTCACCCTAAAAAACAACCATGTTAAGTGTAATTTATGGTCCCGCAAATGTGTTCGTCCACATACGCGTTTTCATTTGGACGAAAAATGAGGGCTTTTTATTCACCGCAGTGTACTCCTTTGCAGTCCCCCTAAAACCCAACAGACACTGATGATGTATGCAAATGCTGACGAGAGATAAAAATACATAGAATGAAAAGTAAGGATGGCAGCTATAGTTGCTTTTATTGTTTTCAGCTTTTGGCTAGCTTACTGGCCAAAATCAGCACAAGCAAGAGTAGCGCACAGACTGGTTGTACCACAAAGTTTGTACACTGACTCCATTGACAATAAACACGTGAAAGCAGGTCTATCTACCTTCGCACTGCTCCCACTTAAGCAGGTCTATTTGCCTTCACGCTACTCCTGGTTAAGCATAAAGTACTATGAGTGTTGACGCTGCATAGTTTGTCCACCAGGGGGCACTCACACAGCTGATGGGTGCAGCATTTATTTATTTACAGAGTGTAAACCAAGAAATAAATAGCTACATAAAGCAAATGCTAAAGAAATCTTGTCATCTATTGTGTGTCTAAAAATATATATTGGAATAGCCAATATTTAGATCACTACGTATCGATACTATTCTTGTAATTCCTATTCTTCTATACCTTACAGCCCTATGTTGGGCTGTAAGGTATAGATTAATATTTAAAAAATAGATATCTGCATCTGTGCAATGCAGCCATCCAGTATATGCACCTAGCTAACCATACTATGCAACACTAGCTGATGATTCCCAAAGTTTTAAACACCATGTGTTTAAAAACAAAAGCCAACTAATCAATATGTGATGTCACAGTGGCTCTGTCTATCTTTAAAAAGATTTCTAGGCATACATATGTGATTTACATACGTACATTTTTTTTCCGCACTTATCTTATTGATGGAACGCCATCCTAAAACTCAGATTAGCCTACCAGCCTACAGGCTAACATTAAGCTACACATTTAATTTTTCTACGTTTACGATGATAATGGAAAACACACAATAAAAGTTGACATTAAACAGCATAGGATAGCCATGAAAACTGTTCTGCACAAAGATTGTGTCTCAGCTGTATATCCAACAGCAAGAACACATCAAGCAGCTGCGGCAAACAATTTCAAGCTTCGTAAACAGCTGAAGGAGTGTTTAGCTCGCAGACATTATCCAGAAAAACTTTGTCACTGAAGTTACGTAATGAAACGTGTTTATGTTTACATTTATGTTTGATGAATAGTTCGCAGAAAAACTCATGTTGAAACTCATTTCAACATATTTTCAATGAGTTTTTTCTGGGTGGGTAACAGAAGATTGCAGTACTCAGGTTAAACGCACATCCCTAGAGCTTGTAAATGTATTTCAACCACTGACGAAAAAGGGGTAGTCGAGCCAATCTTTGGAAGGACGTAAGAGTTACAAATTGAAAGTGAATTTCACCTGCTTATGTTGTCCTGAGCCTTTTGTGTCCACATGAATTCACTGTATTTTCAGAAAAGTACTGACATTTCAATGCAGAAGTAGGAACGTCTTAAAGATTTTCACGGATTTCACGGAGCTGGCCCTAGGGAGGGACACCCTCCCCTCCCTTCTTTTCCTCCCCATCCCCGGCTGCCTCCCTCTTCCCTCTCCACCACACCCACCCACACAGGTAGGGCTTTGGGGTGCGGGTGTGTCACCAGGGTGCAGGGGAGACATTCCCCCCCCCTCTGTCCTCTTCTGGCCACCTGTGCCTCAATTTTATCTCACAACTTAGACATCCACATTACTTACACTCTCATAACACACACACATATATATATATATATAGGGCCTTGAGGGTGGGCACGTTAACGGCGTCCAGTAGACGGTCTGTGTATTCAAACCTACCTCTGGCGCCGGTGCCCACCTCTCAATTTTAAATCCATGTAGACATTGAGGGTTCTCGGGAGGGGCCGTGCTAACACCTGCTGCTCTCTGGCAGCAGCACCATGCTCTCCCTTGTTTTAAATACACTTTAGAGCAACACGCAGCAACACTACACTTGAGCGGGAGGAGGGAGGTATGGGGTCTTAACACCCCCCCGTTCTCTGCTAGCCATCGGGGCGGGGGGGCTGGGAAGAGATGCTGGCTGTCCGATTGGCCTCCCTGCTGCTGCGGAGCCTGGGGCGGTCTGCTTGCCTCCACCCCGGAGGGAAGGGTAACATCTCTTGGGTCTGGGTGCCGTTTCCATCTCTGGGGGTGAGGATACCTGGACCCGGGGTATAGAGTATGTTTGGGGAGTGTGATTATGTGTACATGTCCATTTACGTTTATTCCTACGTTGGGTGAGTGCTGAGTGTTTGTATATGTGTGCATGAGGGTGGGAATGCATGTCTGTGTCTGTGTGTGCCTGTTTGTCTGTGTCTATATGTCAGGTCGGGTCTTAGACTCCACCTCTCTGGGAACTCCAAGGCCCTCCAAAGTGTGGAGGCCTATCTCCCCTCACCACACTCCCTGCCGGTGACTGATGCCCTCAGGGGTCGGTGCATTGTTGGTTCTTGGTGTCCGGGGCTGGGCGCTCAGGTATGTACCAGCTCACTCCCGGTGGCTACTTGGCGGGGCCTGGCGCCTGCTGCTCGGTCAGGCCTCTTCCGGGGCGCGGGGGGCCCTCGGGCCTCCGGCCTCTGTGCCTGCGGCTCGGTTCACTCTGGCACAGCTGGCTGCCGGCGGAGCCGGCGGGCACGCCGGTGCAGCCCCCTCTAGCTTCCGCCCGGTGGCTACTAGGTGACCCCTCGTCTGGGGATCCTCAGCCCTTCCCATGAAGGTGGCACGGATGCCCCTCCGGTGGTCCTCCTTGGGCTCTTGCACTCTGTGGCCTCTGGATGTCTGGGGCCTGGATCTCCTCCATGCCTGCTTCATGCCCTGGGGGACGGGGCTATGGCTCTCTACATCCTCTAGCAGACCATTACATGGGGAAACCATTTGAATACAAGCGCGCCGATCCACACAGGTGTGCACACGGGTGTTCACTGTTCGTAGACTTAAATCACACCTTTCTTGGCTGCTACTTCAAAGCACATTGTGCGCTGTCTGTCCTGCGTGCTGCACAACAACATTCAATATTTAGTATTTACTGCTGTTTACACTTAGCTAGATTAATGCGATGGTGTTGTGTATAGTATGTTGCTTTGTTTTGTTTTTTTTGCTTGTTTTCTATTCTTTTTCTCTCAACAGGTGATCCCGGAGATATTTTTTCTTCCCCCCTTTCTCACTGTCCCTCTCCCCTTCTGTTTTTCTTTTCCTTCCTCTTTCTTTCTCCCTTTCCTATCCCTCACTCATGTCTGTCCCGTCTGTAACAACTGAAAATAAAATAAATAATAAAAACAAAGGTCGATCAAATGGACCAATACGGCAATGCCATGATGATCCATTTGGCAAAATAAATCCATTGGGTATCCTTGTTGGTCTTCAGACAACAATTCTGACGGCTAAAGAACCAAATGGGACAGGCGGAAAAAAAAAAAAAAAAAAAAAAAAAAAAAAAGATTTTCATGTCTCCTTCTTGCCTTTTCATTTTAAATCCGTTAATACAACTGCTATTCTTTTCTACATGCAGATGCTAGACCGAAACCATTTATGCTGTGAACATCTTCTAGGAGAAACTGTATCATTTTGCTTCCACTATATCACACAGCATTTGTCAACATTCCTTCAGATGGCCATTTGAGATCGCCATAAACACTTTTTAGATTAGGTTTTAATATGTATTCAGATACTGAAAGACAGTATTTTTAAACATTTCCCAGTGTTTTAGAAATTGCAGGTATTATATGAGTGTGAGGCATAGATAGATTTAAGGAGGTCCCCTGGCTTTTGTTGTACAAAAAGTTGAGTGCATATGATCCTGGGAGGATCGTACAAAGTTGTACTGAAGATGTATAGAGATAAACCACTGATGGAGAAAAAAACAACTCAAGCGATTTTTCTCTTGCACAGCCATCTGCAAGACTGAATTGTTTCTTTGACCAATCAAGATTATCCATTTGATAATACCACATAAAAAATGCAGGCAGATAAACCTACACATTGGAGCGTCCACTGAAACAAATACAACTGGAGGAAGACTAAGAAAGAGGATGACTCAGGTTCTCCTCCCTACTCATTCAACCATCTGTCCCTCCATCTGGTTTGCGTTTGAATGGATGCCTCTCATCCTGCAACTCCTGCCCCAACAAACCCCAGTTCCTCCGTTACCCCTCCCCATGTGCTTCTGGTGCCAGCTCTGGACTGAGACAGTAGAGGTTCCCAGGACATGGAGCAGAAACTTCTCTGTCTCTTCTGGCTTAGGAGGTGAGCCACACTGAGATAGGCTTCGATGATGTGTTGGCGTAAATCTGGATGTGTGGGAAAAGTGCTCTGACTGCTTGAGTGATAAAGTGGGCTAAATTAGACAGTTCTGGTTTTGGGATGAAATGCACAGAGCTTTGGTTTCTATCAGGCCTAGGGTGGGATAGAAGCTGAAGATGGGATTATATCAGAGGAAAATGTACCACCCACCATAGGCTCAGATCCTCTAGTCCGAGGGGGGAACAAAATGGTTTGATGACTGATGCATCACATTGTCTTGGATGTTGCTGGGTTTGGCACGAGGCACATGGTGATGGTTCTAATGGAGCACGCTCAAGGGAATGACGCACTAGCTCATCGATCATCTCCACTTCCAAACGGTGTCGATAGGCCTGTATGTGGAGGACAGAAGCCCAGACTGAGTTGAGACACAGGCTCGTCACCAAACCAGAAAGAAGCGTCACTGAGCGTGATGAAGTATGTCCGAAATGACAGATTGTGGCAGTGTGAAAAATCAGTGGTCTTGTACAAACTGGTTGTATTTACAGATTAACCCTTTGGAGGGCATAATTGATTCTTTTTCTGTCAAATATTTATAAGCTCACTCTAAAAACATGTTCACAACAACAAGCAGTGTTTTTAATAGACAAAGTTACTTTGTCAGCCACATAGCAACTAACTGTAAGTTAGCTAGAAAGTCAGAGAAGCATCAACCCAATACACAGAGTGGATGTTTATGTTTATACATACTTATTATATTTCCTTATAGTCTCTCCTCTTTTTCACATTAATTTGTGTTGCTCCATGAAAATTTACATAATAATAAATTAATAGTGCGGTAATGCAAACGAACCCAGAGAAGCTGCCGATTGCCCCGGGGGGAGTTCTTTTCTTTGTGAAAATTGCACGCTCCAAAAAATGTTTTGTGTCCCTCCCATTTCTTCTTGTTGCCTGTTGAAGCTCTACTTGGAACCTTGTTGTTCAAATGGTGTTACACTTTGATTGGGACTGTACCTATTGTTAGTGAACAACATAGCCATGATTGACAGGATTACTTTAGAGTGTAAGGCCAATAAAACAATATCTAATGAGTTTTGTTACTAGACAAAAAATAATAATAAGAAACCTTGGAGTCTCTTACTCAGGCTTGGTATTTAATGGGTTAGAGCAGTGCTCCCCAGCCCCCGGGCTACCGGTCCGTGAGTTATTTGGTACTGGGCCACGAGAGTTGAGGCTCGGGTGTGAAATTTATGATTTTCAGGGTTTTTGTCATTAACTCAGTTTGCCTGGGTCTTCTCCAATGTTGCAGTTGTGTGTCTTATTTTGAAAGAAATATTTACGTGTTACCATAGCAACCAGAGAGCATTAAGGGACAGAGAGGAGGATGTTACTCTCAGTGTTGTTGGCACATTTCAGGAGGATGCTGCTACACAATTACACAGTGAATTCGCATTTATTATTATATTTGCAAAATACCACAGTCTCTGTTTTGGTCGTAGCATTTTATTTTGTTGTATTTATCCGCAAACTTTAAAGGCCGGTCCGTGAAAATATTGTCTGACATTAAACCGGTCCGTGGTGCAAAAAAGGTTGGGGACCGCTGGGTTAGAGAGCAACAAAAAAATTTAATGAATTGAAGATGTTCTGTTGTAATTGATTAGCTGGAGTTTCACCAAGGAGATTAGGGTACAAACCACACGTGAAGACACATGTTCCCACTGGTTGACTTTGAGATTGATTTGGTGGCACAGACTTAAAACAGAAAGCTCCAGAAGAAGGCATTTTTCCAAATTTTTGCTTTCCTGGATTTCTGCTTGCTGCAGCTTTAACACTCTCAGAATAGGTCATGGTAAGATCTCAACATTTACAGAGGGAAAAAAACCCATTATGTATAATTTGGTGGTATGCACCAATGTCACTTATCCCTCTCATTCAACCCAGCATGGCAAAACATGATTACCTCTTTGAAACAGGCTGAAGTTAAAGTACAAACTTTACCAGAAGTTATATAACATGTCTGCATTTTTTATTCTCGTGCAGTGTCATTTACTGTAAAATACTGGCAATATTTTGGCTTTTTTTCCCCCCACAGAAGACATTCATTCTCATCCAAAACCCTTTTGAACCCAGTATCACTTCACAAATATGAATCATAACAAGGTTTTGCTTCTGTTACATCACCATAATTGGCCACTTATTTTGTCTCTGCCTCAGAGAGTTAATCGTGTTTAGTTTAGTGGGAGTAAGGTGTCTGGTTGTGAGAAGGTGCCATGTGGCAGAGCCTTGTGTTTTTAAGGGTGCATTTGTGTGTTTGGAGTCTTGTACAGCTTAGCTGGAGATTTTATTGTATTAACGAGTTTCATTTGGCCAGGTGAGACTGATGCCGTTTGAATTGGCTCCTACGCAAAATAATCGCATCAAGTGACGACTGCAGTTGTGGGTTTCATTTTACTGCCAAGCAAACTGCGGTGAGGTTCATTACAATTGTAATCAGAACCAACAACAGGAAATAAAGCCCCAAATCACAGAACTTTATGGGTACTGGAAGACGGATGCTGACATGTGATAGCCAGCAGTTACTCAAGCTTGGAAAGCTGATCATAGCAAAAGGCACAGAGGGGAAACCACTGTCTGGATTCTCATGTTCAGCCTAATATTTGGAAAGGTAATGGGATGGAAGTCCATCTGATAGTAAAGGAGTAACCTGTGAGTGCATGTGCCTTTGAAATGGTGGAAAGTAGTCCCTTTTCAGGTGACATGTTTCAGGATTTCTCAATAGGCTTAGAATTTTATTCCTTCTAGCAATGGGTCACTAAACTTCCTTTGTGGTCAACCACAGTTTGGGATTTCCTTCAAATCCCACATTCGGTGCAGGGGAACAGCTATTGTGTTGATAATTTTGGCTTGGCTCAGGATAGAAACATGAATTTGTGTGTGTCATTTAGGTGGGTGGGGTTGGCAAGTCACTATGTGTGTGTGAGTATGTGTATGAGTGTTCATACAGCAGTATGGGCTGTTTTTAGATTGATTATTGATTATCTGGATGGGTTAGCACTTAGCTATTCAGCAAAAGACCGCTCTGAATAGGATCTGCAAGCTGGCTATGGCCTTTTTATGTGCAGTTTGGGAGGAAGCTGGACAACCCCGAAAGAACCCACACATCCAGGGAGAACATTCACAGTCCAAAGACTTGCATGTTCCATCCATCCATTTTCTTCTTGCTTATCCGATTCAGTCATGCGGGGGCTGGAGCCTAGCTCAGTTGATATACGGTGAGAGGCAGGGTGCATCATGGACAGGTCGCCGGTCTGTCACAGGGCACAGACAACCACTCACATTCACAACAAGGGCAATTCAGAATTGCTAGTTAATCTAATCTCACTTTCTCTCACATTTTGGACTGCGAGAGAAAGCCTGAGTATCCACAGAAAACCGACACAGACACGGGGAGAACATGCAAACTTCACACAGAAAGGCCAGATGGTGGTTTCAAACAAAAGACCTTCTTGCTGTGATGTAACAGTGCTAACCAGCACACCACTGTGCATGTTAGATTAGCTAATCATTCAACATTTACTATACAATAGACTGTTGACCTGTCCAGTGGGTACCCTGTCTCTTCCCCTATGTCAGCTAAGAGTCAGCCTGAACTGGATAATTGGTTAGGATAATGCAGTGGCTCCCAAAGGGCAAATATGCTTCACCATATTTTCTTTGGCTTAGAATGAAGTTGGTTTGGAAACATATTCAGCAATGCTTCATCTCCTGCTTTGCGTTTGTGTGGGCGCCCTGTGCTAGCAGTGTCCAAGCGTTTTTGTTTTTTGTCCTTTTCATGCCGTGCCCCCCCTGCAATGGCTCTGTGCCCCCCCTAGGGTGTGGGCCCCACACTTTGGGATGCTCTGAGATGATGAATGATACCACAGACAGACTTTACAAACGTCTTGAACCATCTCTTATTTACATCAACATGTAAAGTGTGCTACCAGGATTCAATACCTTGGACGAGGTCTACTCTAACATCAAACTGGGCTACAGAGCTAAACAGCAATCAGATCTAGCTCAGGTTATGATTTCTCATATATGCCCCTCTCAGGAAATGTGCTCTTACCACCATAAGAACCATCACAACCTGGCCTGATGATGCCTCTCTGCAGGATTGTTTTGAAGGGACTAACTGGGACATTTTTGAACATCCGGACCTGGACTTATTCACTGACACTGTACTGTGATTTATATATATGTGTGTATCGATTGAGGATGCTATGTGCGTACGAGTACGTGAGTAGTTCTCTTGGTGCACCGAGAGAACTACTCACGTCTCCTTTATATTGACACCATCTTAATACCATCCTTCCTTACAGACTGGTATGCAAACTGGTAGCCCAAGCACTCCCTTTTACCAGCTTGTGCTGGATTAAGGAATTCCTGACAGATTGTACACAAAATGTCAGGGTGGACCCTCAGGGCTGTATGCTGAGCCCCCTGCTCTTCAAACTGTAAACACATGACAATGCCTCCACCCATCACAGCAATACCATCATCAAATTTGCAGATGACACAACTCTGGTGGGGCTTCTCTCTCGGGGTGATGAGTCTGCCTACAGGAACGAAGTGGAGCAAATTTACAGCGTGGTGCACAGACAACAACCTGATCCTGAACACACAAGACCGAGGACCTCATCGTGGATTTCAGGAGAAGAAAACTGGACATTCAACCCCTATACATCAGTGAGGATCGTGTGGCGAGGGTGCCAGACTTCCGTTTCCTGGGAGTCCACCTCATGGAGAACTTGGCCTGGGATGTGAACAGCAGAGGCCCAGCAGAGACTTTATTTCCTGAGAATCCTCAGGAAAAGTAACATTTCTCAAAAGCTGCTGGTGTCCTTCTGCTGCTGCTCTATTGAGAGCATCTTGTGCTACTGACTCTGTGTGTGGTTCTCCAGCTGCACAGCAGCGCAGAGGAAAACACTTCAGAGAATCATAAAGACTGCCCAGGAAACCATCGGCTGGTCTCTACCCACTCTCAAAGAACTCCACAGCTCCCGCTGCCATTGGAAAGCCAAGAACATTTTAAAAGACTACTCACACCCCGGTCACAATTTGTTCCAACTGCTGCTATCTGGCAACAGATACAGGGGCATTAAAACAAGGACAAACCGGCTGTAGCTATCAGTGCATTAAACACCACCTGGCACCATATGTAATAGTTGTTATTATGTGCAATAATGCCAAACATGTGGTGGTGTTCTCATGCAATAGTGTTATGTATTACGTGCAATGGTGTATTGTGTGAATGAGTGTCACCATACGGAAGGCACCTCTCATTATAGGTCATGTATTTATAATGAAAATAAAGATAAATTCACTTCATTTTTTTAATATTTCACTATAATAATGGGAAATAGGTGCAGCTATTCAATGAAACATGTGCCCACATAAATTGAAATACAATATATAAAGCCAAAACAGAGCTTTCACAATTCTGAAATACGTTCTAAGGCTGTTCTTTGGTTGTTTGCTGCCTTTTGTTCAATTTGCTGTTGATGCTGCTCTAATAATGTTAAGGTCTGAGCAATGAGGAGGCTAATCCATGACCGATAGTGCATCATTGTGTCTATCCAGGTATATTTGCAATGCACTGGCAGAGTGTTTGGGTTTATTGTCATGCTGAAAAATGAAGTACTGCATGGTGGATCCAAACCTGACGGTCCTCTTGTTCCTTCATGATTCCATCAACTGTTTACAAGTTTTCCAGCGGCATTGGCTGAAATGCAGCCCTAAACCACGACAGAGGCTCCACTATGTATCTGCAGACCCTCCGCGTTGTACCTCTCTCCTAACCTCATTAATATATACTGATGACAAAGCAGAGCAAAGCGGGTTGATAATCCTGGAGGAGGCAGAACTGCAACAATGCTTATATGCGTGTCCCGAGGCTTCCCAGCAGAACATTGCCCAAACCATCACCCTGCCTCTGCTTATCTGCTTTCTTCCCATAGTGCATCATGGTGCTAGGACAGTGACATTCACGTACCCAGCCACCCACGTGATTAAAAAATAAACATGATTCATCAGACCGAGCCACCTTCTTCTATTGCTCTGTATTCTGATGCTCACATGCTAATTGTTGGTGCTTTCAGAGGTGTACAGAGGTCAACATGGGCCATTTCTGATAGATACTGACCACTGCAGACTGAGAACCACCCCACAAAAGCTTCAGGTTTGGAGATGCTCTGACCCAGGCATCTAGCCATCGCAATAAGTCCCTTGTCAAACTCGCTCAAATCCTTATGTTTGTCCATTTTTACTGCTTCTAATATATCAACTGTTGAAATGTTCACTTGTTTCCTAATATATCACACCCACTAACAGGTGCCATGATGAAGAGATAGTCAGTGTTCTTCATGTCATCTCTCAGTGGTCCAGTCAAGTCAAGTCAGCTTTATTTGCGTAGCATGTTTAAAAAATATCAAGTGTCGGTCAAGTGGTGAACAGAGGGTCAATCTTATACAATGGTGTTTGGCTACAATGTTATGCCTGATCCGTGTACTTTATTTGTGTTTTCCTTTACAGTGAAAAAAAATCTCTTTATTTGTACAGTTGCACAAAATGTAACCAGATTGCAGAAGATGAAGTGTGTGAAGCTCAAAATTTCCATGGTGACGGCCTCCCCGACTTGATGTTTTCCCTATTTTTCCATCCCCCACCCAAATATACTTCATGCACAGACCTTATCCACGCTTTAAGCCCCTGGTGGCATCTTCATTGTCAGTGTGACTAGAATCCCCTCCACCCACCTCACACACACACACATAAAGGAAAAACCCCGTGTCCCCAACCTCCCCAAAAAGAAAAACAGTGATTTTTTTTTCCAAGTGTTTTTGTCCAAACACATTGCTCCTTGACATCCTATCCTCTTGTTGTCACCCTTTCTTGGAGTCTGGGTTGCCTCAGCAACACACGCACGAGCTGGATTGAGTCATGGGTTTGTTGGACCTCCTGAAGTTTGACAAGCCTCTGTGGTTTTTTCTTTTTTTTTTGCTACAAACATCTTGATTAGCATGCAGAGAGGAGAGGAGCGATCTGGCGTGAGCTAACATATCAGTGAACGGCTTTAATTTCCCATTTCTCACTTTTGAAGTTTTTAATCGGCCGGGTATGACAGCACCCCCGAGTATAAGCACGCACGGGTCGGGGGGGAAGCCGTCGCAGCACGTGCAAACACACCAAGCGGCCCGCTCGTCGGATGAGCCAAAGTTTGCTCTTCCCATGGTGCTTTGTGCTCAGGCGATATCCCAGCCGCGCCGCATCCCTCTGAACTCCCACAACTTCATCAAAGAGAAACGAGCGGAGCGAGGAGGGGCAGGAAACCAGAAAAAAAAGAAAGAAAGAAAGGAAAAAGTGGTGGTGGTGGTGGGGGGGAGCCCTGCTTTCCTAATCACATCCCCATGAGGTTTCAGCTGTGGAGGTGAGGGCGAAGTAAACAATTTTGTTTATCGTGTCTTTGTTATGTTGTTCTTTCATTTCGTGGCCTCTTTTGTTTCAAGCCTTTCTCTCTTTCTTTTTTTTATGCTGAGGAATAGAGGGGTGATTAATGCAGATCCCCTCCCTATTACTCCCCACTCTCACCCCTCTCTCTTGCTCTCTCTCTCGCTTCTGTTTTGGGAAGATTCCCCCTGGTAATTAATTCACAGCAGAATTAATTAGAGCAAAGGGGGAGCAAAGATATTCAGAGAAGGAAGGAAGGGGCACGATGAAGAACAGTGATGATGAGAAAGTTGGGTGGGGGGGCTCATAATGTGGAAAAAAGAACATTTTGCACTGTGTCCAAGAAGGCTGACAGAAACGAAGGGGCCCGAATTACGTTTGCCAGAGCCCGGTAGCGCTTTGCCGAGTGAGAAGGGGGCGATGGAGACAAAGATAAAAGATTTAGATATGTGGATAGAGGAGCTGAGTAATGGAAAAGGATGCGTGGACATATGGATGGTGGCTGAAAGATGATAGGAGAAGTGAATGAGTGAACAGAAAGAGGGGAAATAGAGGCAGAAGAGGTGAGGGATGGGTTCTCCGTTTTGCTTAAAATTTGATTGGTCTCCTCTGTGGCTGTGTAATCCAAATTGGTCTCCAAGTGTAAAGTGAAAAGCGCTCTCAGATCCAAGTGTCGTACCGCTGCTAACATAAAGACCGAAGTATTCCCAGTTCTTTAAGAATGACTCCTTTCTAAACTCAATCAAGCGCTTTTCCATTTTGATCCTGCGTCAAACGCCAGTATATAGAACTGTGGATGACTCGATTGAGGCCGTAACGAATCTTTGGAGCTGGCGCGTCACGCCTTCTCGCTAAAATGGATAACTGTATTAAAGAATTGCAAAGTGCTTAGTCATTCTTAGGTACTGTCTCCATCCCATTTCACCACTTGGCTTGAGCCTCTTTTCCTGCCTCCCTCCCTCTGGCCCCCTCACCACAATCTCACCTCTGTTTCCTACTGTTCTCTCCCGCAGATCTTTCCTCCCAGTTGCCGCTTTTACTTTCACAAACATCCATTTCCTTCCCATCTTGTTTATGCTCTCTGTTTCACCCTGTGTGTGTGTGTGTGTGTGTGTGTGTGTGTGTGTGTGTGTGTGTGTGTGTGTGTGTGTGTGTGTGTGTTTTCACTGGTTCATTATTCAAGCTCCTCTCATGACACAACTCAGGTATGCTTGCTAAACTTAATCCTCCTGAGGAGTGTTTCAGAAAAAGCTTCTTTTCCTCTCTTCAGCTGTTGGTCTATAAAAGAAATCAATCGTCAGAACTCATCGCTGCTTAAAACAAAGGAAGCTGGGTAAAAATGCTGCTTTTATGTAAGCATGCATCACTTAAAATTGTAATCTGCTTTTGGTGCATGCAAATGAGCGAACATTAGCAACATAGTTTTTAAATCTTAGAAATATGGTGTCTGACCTGATACTTACTGGAAGCCAAGGTAATGACGTCCAGAGTAACACTGGGAGTAATCTTGACCAGGATTTGTCCTCCAATGCAGATATTAACCAAGTATGCTGCTTTCCAGCATTTGTGGAATATCTTTAAAATTAGAAACATCCTGTCTCAGAGTGATGCCGAAAAACTAGTTCATGCATTTATTACTTCATGACTACTGTAATTCATTATTATCAGGATGTCCTAAAAACTCCCAGAAGAGCCTTCAGTTGATCCAAAATGCTGCAGCCAGAGTCCTGACAGGGACCAGAAAGAGAGAGCAGATTTATCCCATATTGGCTTCTCTTCATAGGCTCCCTCTTAAATCAAGAATCAAATGTCAAATTCTTCTCCTCATATACAAGGTCTTGAATATTCAGGCCTTATAGTATCGTGTCAGCACAGTAGAGCACTTCTCTCACAGAATGCTGGTCTACTTCTGGTTCCTAGAGTATTTAATAGTAGAACGGGAGGCAGAGCCTTCAGCTTTCAGGTCCCTCTTCTGTGGAACCAAGTATGATCAAGTATATAGTTATGGCTGGATCAAGTGACCCTGAACCGTCGCTTAAGTAGATTATTGTTAGATTAGACCTAAGCTGTTGGGGGGCTTCCCATAATGCACTGGGTGTTTCTTCGTTTTCCACTCACTGTGCATTTATACACCACTCTGCATTTAATGATTAGTTATTATTAATCTCTCTGTCTTCTACAATTTGTCTTTTGTCCTGTTTTCCTCCCCTCACCCCCAACTGGTTGCAGCAGATGCCTGCCCCTCTCTGAGCCTAGTTCTTCGTGTTAAAAGGGAGTTTTTCCTTCCAATTGTCGCCAAGAGATTGCTCATAAGAGATTTTCTGATTGTTGGGGCATTCACCTTAACCTCCTAGGACCTGGCGTCCACATATGTGGACATCACATTTTGGGTTATTTAGACCAAAATACTCAATTTTGCTCTACAGGGGCCTGATATCCACTTACGAGGACATTATACTGCTTCTGCTTCTTAGAAACAAAAATCAGGTAAAAAAAATAAAATAAATCTGGTAATTCTTTGTTTTTACATTCATCGGGTCCCAGTATACCCAAATATCAAAGAGAAATTAAAAATGCATGCTGTGGAAGAGTTCGGGTCTTAGGAGGTTGAATATAAAGTGCCTTGAGGTGACTGCTGTTCTGAATCGGTGCTATATAAATAAAAATTGAATTTGAAAACAGATAAACCGATAGCTGGATAGATGATTTTCATAAAATGAAAATACAAATGTTAAGTGTAAATATGTGAAAAATCTACTTAAACGCTATCTGATTAAATGCACTTCCACTCATCTGAGCACCATAGAGGCATCTCTGCCTTGGTTACTGTGTCTGGGAAACTCTCCCTACCTGTTCCTCTTGATGGCCTCCAGATGTGCCAAAGCTCTTTCTGTGAGACACACAGCTGGCCTGTTCTTTGTTAGTAGTTTCAATTGTGGATCTAGATTCATTTTTCCATACAGGGAATGACAGAAGGGAACGACACATCGTGGTCAGAAACTGTAAATCACAGATGCCTCTCTAAATTTAATCCCAGTCCTTTTTTCAGCTTTGTTTTCCAAATTTTTCTCATCCTCATTTCACAAGAACAGCTTCAATTTTGGAAACAACAAACAAGATAAGGCGAGAAAGGCACAAGTCTGCAGTGTGGAGAGGCTTAAATGATTCAAATTGGACACAAATTCAACATCAAGCCAACCCACTGTTTCTTTCCCCACATCCCTAATGCTCTGAAAAAGTTCAGCTTAATGAAACTACAGCATGTTCGCTGCTCTCCGTACACTGTCCGGCAGTGTTTTATAGAGCAATCTGCCTCATTAGGTTATATTAGATTGGAGAGAGGTTTGCTAGAACAGTTACAGCACGACCAGCCCTGGGAATATGAGCCTGTTTCTCTGAACTGGTGTCTCTTTAACCTTTATAGAGGAAACATTTGGAAAGCATTTAGCTGTTGTCTTTCACTCACTCTCTTTTGTGTTTGATCTTCACCGTTCTTGGTAGGTTTCAAACTTGTCTGCAACCTCATCTGTTTCCCACTTCTTGGCATTACCTTATGATCGTGGCTTAGCTGAGCAAACACATCGCTAATCAGAATCTGTATTTGCACGGTGTGTGTGAGCCCCGATAGTGTTGGTGTGTAGCGATAACGCTAAGTGAATGATTCCCACCAGTTAGCAGACGGGAGTGGGAGACAAAGCAGCGCTCAGGCCAGCTGCCATGGGAATCTGGATAATCCATTCTGCTCACTTTATTAACATCATTATGGGGGAAGCAGAAGGGGGAGGGACAGAGGGATGTAAGGCAGAAGAAACAGCAAGACAGCTGGAGAAACTGTGGGTGGAGAGCCGGACAGAGAGCAATAAATAAAGGTTCTTTGGGGATTGGAAATGAGTTACTGAGGTGATAACAAATGAGTTAACACAGGTCAGATAGGAGAAGGTTAATATAAGTTGCCAGGATAGTCAAGACAGATATTTTAGGACACTGGAAGTGAAATCCTAGTTAATCTGTGTGTAACTTGTAAGTATACAATACATAACTTTTAAAGTTGCAGGATTCTTTGCATGTATGATGTACTGATCTCTCAAACTGGCCGTAAGCCCTCACCTGAGTTTTTACCCTTCAACTATAGAGAATATAGACATTTTGAAAGAAGCTATGAAATGACAAGAAATGATTGTTGCCTACGCTTCGGACGAGGCCTTGTGATTGGGGGAATCGGGCGTTAATTCCGGAGTCTTGCTGTGAGTGTTTGGATAGCACAAGTGAGTAAGAAAAATGTAACTTAATCACCTTCTGCCAATGAGGGAGCCATATTTCTGTGCTCACTGGCCATTACTGCTAGACTGTGGTTGAACTACCATCACTCAAGTGTGACTGTAACTGCCCGAGTGTGAAGCTGAGCGTTTCTGCAAATGATCCTGCATGCTGAGTTATCACCAGATAAATACGAATTTTACAAAACTGACTACTGAGTGAAGAGAAACGGTAAGAGTCGCAGATGTCTAAAACCCGATGTTTGCAGCAATCAGTCTTTAGAGGCTAAAGAAGTCACTTGGACGAGTCACGAAACGTTTCTCCCACTGTAAACGCTACGTCCAGATGAACCGAGTCAGCTTTTTGGGATCGCTGTCATGTTGAACAAGCCAGTTTGTGATGATTTAAACTTTGTGACATGCTACGTTAGCCTCGTGGAAGCAGACATCAGAATATGGGTACACTGTGGTCATAAAGGGATGGACAGCAACAATACTCAAGCAGACTGTGGTGCTTAAAGATGTAGTTGGAACCTAAAGGGTGACAAGAAAACATTCCCCACACATTTTCATCACCATTATTAAGATACATCGTTGACGGGAGTCAGGATGAATCCATGCTTGCATGTTATTTATGCCAAATTCTGATCCTCCCATCTGAATGTTGCAGCCGACATCGAGACACATCTTGTTGTCTAATATAGTGAGGTTGTGCAAATCTTTCTTAGCTGACAAGAGGGACATCTGGTGTGGTCTTCTGCTGCAGTTTCCTGTTGTGTGTTCAGAGTTGCTTTAACTCCATCCCTTGGTTCTGACAAATGATTATTTAAGTTATTGTTATCTTCATATCAGCTCAAAGCAGTCTGGCTTTTCTCCATCAACAAGACATTTTCACTCAGAGCACTGCTGCTCCCTGGATACTTCAGACCAGCGGTCCCCAACCTTTTTTGCGCCACGGACCAGTTTATGCCCGACAATATTTTCACGGCCTTTAAGGTGTCGCAGATAAATACAACAAAAATAAAACTAGTACCGGTACTGAAAAAAAGAAGATTTATTCATAACACACGTGAAAAGACCCAGGAAAACCGAGTTAACGATAAAAACGATAACAAAATAACGCTGAAAACCGATAAAAACCCTGAAAACTATACATTTCACACCTGAGCCTCAACTCTCGCGGCCCGGTACCAAATGACTCACGGACCAGTACCGGTCCGAAGCCCGGGGGTTGGGGACCTCTACTTCAGACCATTCTCTGTAAACCGTATAGATGACAGTGTGGGAAAAAAATCCCAGTATATCCACAGTTTTTGGACCAACAACCATGCCACGTTCAAAGTCACGTAAATCACCTTTCTGGTGCTCGATTTGAATTTCAGCAAATTGATTTGACCATGTCTGCATTCTTAAATGCAGCGAGTTGCTGCCATGTGATTGGATGATTAGATGTTTGCATTAATAAGGAGTTAAAAAGTGTACTTCTGCGAGTTTATTTAATTATGTCTAGTACAAATGTGTATTATGGTCAAAGGTAGGGATGCACCGATACTGGTATCGGGTATCGGGGCCGATACTGTAAAATATGTGTGTACTCATACTCGTAAAAGTTAACCGATACCATGAACCGATACTAACTTATTTCATTAATCAGAGGGTGGCTGGTCATTTCTGTTGTAGTTTTTTAGATTGGCCACTAGGGGGACATCCCGCGCTAAACAGGCACAGGGTTAGGCGAGTGAGACTGGCGACTCCAGATAAAAAAGAGAAACTGGAGGCTGCTGTAGCTAGGCTAAACAAAATGTCAGCAGTGTGGACCGGAACAGCCAACTTTAACTCAGGTTTTGGAAAAGCGATGAAAAATGTCAAGAGAAAATCCACGGGCAGTTAAAATAACAGAGGCTCTGACTCATTTTATCGCTCTGGATGACCAGCCAATGCCGGTCGTGGAAAACATAGGATTGCACCGTCTTCTCAGCATACTCGAGCTGCGATATGAAATTCCCAACCGCCCAGACAGTGCCAATAGTTCAGTGATATTTTGTAAAATTACAATGTGGAGACTCTGCAATAATTTAACAGAAGTGCTTATTTTTCACTTGAAATTTTTGTGGTCATTTTTATTAAGATTTTATTTTTTTATCGGCAGGGAATATAATAAAACCTGTCTTCCAATTAATTGTATTTGTGTGTGTGTATGTGTGGTAGAAGTATCGGTTTTTGTACTCTGTATCGGCAAGTACTCAGATCCAAGTATCGGTATCGTATCGGTTTGAAAATATTGGTATCGTTGCATCCCTAGTCAAAGGTCATGGTTACCATTACTTTACAACACATGTGAGGTCAATACCCAGGAAAGTGTTATTTAGTGATCACAAATTTCGCATAAATGTACGACAGGATTAAATAAAGTGATGGCATTTTAAATTTATAGGGTCAAAGTTCAAGTCTGGCTAGCTGACTGGTTTACTATCAATGTGAACTTCTTGCCATAGATTTACTTGCACTGAAGAATTGCGAGCATTGCTGTTGGCCTTTTGCACAACAAAGTGGTCGCAAAGCAAAAAAACACAGAGCTCATTGTCTTGGACAAAACTTCCTCATCATATGATCACGAGTCTTTTTTCCTTTTTCATTCCTTTCTTCTACTTTTTTTTTTTATACCCCTGGCACCCAGTTTCATTTTAAAGGTCTTTCGCCTAATCGCTGAGATCTACAAAGTCATTTCGTGTTTGGATATTCCCGATTCCATTTATCTGCTTAACCTCTGTTTATTGTCAGTCATGTCAAACGTGTTGCCTCTTTTGGAAAATGAGGCTCAGAAAAAGTGAGCGGGAACAGCGTGTTGAGAGGAGCCCGAGGACAGCCAGGGAAATTTCCAAATAAAAGCAGGCCATGCACAAGTATTAGAATTAGGAGTGTCACACAAACAACTTTCTCATTGTGGAAAAAGTAATGAGCTCAGTTCTGATTCCGCTCACATCAAGAGCCGCTTTCTTCGGGTCGTACCGGGTTTTGAGGTTAGTGTTCGTTGTGATGACTTTTATGACTGTGGTGACATGGCGCACTGGAGACAGAGCACACAAGCGCGCAGACGTTATACATGCATACACTAACATTTTACATTTGCACTAAAAAACACAGTAAAAGTCGAAGGCACACCTACACACACCCTCACACACACACACACCTCCAGCCAGACTCTTGGATAAGCCTCATTTAGCCTGCTGTGTAACTGTCTCTGTGTAACGAATGGCTTATGTCCTGCAGTCACGAGTCCAGCCAGACCAACAGCATTACAAGTCCTTCTACACTGACCAGACCCACACACACACACACACACACATACACACTGTCAACACTACCCAGATATCCTGCCTCCAGCTCCATTTATCACCTCCAAATCCACATTGTGCTCCATATCAGGGGCCACCTCCAGTCCCTCTAGTCCCACGTCCCTGCACTTTTTTTCGTGCTGCGTCGGTGCCACACCTCTCCTACCCTCACGGGTGGAACCCTCCCCCTGTTTAAGATGCGCCATCACGTTTCCAGCTACCGCCACCACTTTCTCATTCTGTCCACAGCTACCGGCAGCGGGAAATTATGACAAATGGCCTGCTTTTTATGGCTGTTTTTTCTTCCTATTTCTAAGTTTATTCTTCGTTGTTGAGCAAAAAAAAAAATAAAAAATAGACTGAAAAGATTAAAACTTTCCATTTTTTGGATGAAGGCTCAACACAGCACTGTGTTTTGTGGTGTGACCTTTTAAATGAGGTGTGCGTGCGTATGAGTGTGTACAGAGCTGTAGTTGAGCTGACTATGAATGGGGAATATGAGGCTCTGCTTGTGTAGCCTCTGCGGACGCCTATGGGTGCATGCCGAGGATGAACAGAAGGAAGATTGTAAGTGTTTCTGTCTCCTGGTTACAGTGACTAGAGATGCAGTTCCTTCTGTTTTCTCTTGAAGGCTAAATGCGCTGGCCATATGGCAGGTGACATCAGTGAAGGGTGGAACGGTGTCCCAGTGGCTGTGCTGTTGCCTCAAAACAGGGTGTCTCTCAGGATGTAGCACTGTGTGGTGTTCAGTTTCCTCCCAAGCTTCACACGATTAGATGAATTTCACAAGAAATTTGTGCGTCTTTGCATTTGTGCTGTAGTTGCTGTCACCTGGTGCATTTGGGCATCTGAATAGGGCAAGAAGGCGCTACATAAAGCATGAGTGAGCCAAAAAAATCTGATTAGACTCAAATGTGGCCATGAGGAGGACAATCAGATTGTGATGGTTCAGCATCGAGCAAGTGGTCCAGTAACAAACTCTCGCACAAACCAGGAAATATTCGTGACATTGCAATGAAAACAGCACTTTATGACATTTAACATTTAACTACAACTGTTGATATTGCTTTGTAAATTAGTGTGTAAAATGTATTTATTTAGCACTTTTCACAGATAAAAATCACAAAGTTCTCCACAATAAAGCAAACCTTGTTCAAATCTTTCCCTTGATAAGGTTAAAGTCAAGAAACATGCTAACATGTTAACATGTGCAGTGGTCCCTTGTTTATTGCGAGAGTTAGATTCTAAAAATAAACCACGATAAGTTTTACAAGTATTATAGATGTTTTAAGGCTGTAAAACCCCTCACTACACACTTTATACACTTTTCTCAGACAGGCATGAACATTTTCACACTTTTCTCTCTTTTTTAAACTCCCAAAGTTCAAACCTTCATGGAAAAATAAGACCAGTATTATAGAATGAAACCAAAGGCACCTGCAGGTGACGATGTTTCGTCGAAATTGTTGTGTTTGTTGGGGAGAAAACTTACAGTGCAGCACTTCAGAGTCACACTGCTAGCAATCGAAGATTTATGTAAATTTGACAAGCCAAACACATTCTGTACTGTACAGGAGACACGGCACGAGATTGATTGACAGTGGTCTACAGCCAATCAGGACGCAAATTACAATGCGCTGTAAAATTAAAAAAAAAAAAGGCATGCAAAATTGCACAAAAAAATCCAGGAAACAGCGAGGCCGTGAAAGGTGAACCGCAATATAGCGAGGGACCACTGTAATCATAAAAAACCTGTAAGGTATGGAGTCTAACGTAAACCCACAGTACAACCCACAAGTCCTTCAAATTAATGACAAATCTACCACACATACATGATGATGACTTGATGAGTATGAGAACAGAACAAACAAAAGTGTTTCCTGATCTGACGCAGCACTAGTTAGGAGGCACAAAAAGTACTCCCATTACCAGTTTATGCCCTCACACAGGAAACAATGAGTGAATAGTCACACTGATAAGTTCAGATTAATCCAGTCACCTGCTGCTTCAAAGGAAAGTAGGTTTGATTTTTTTTAGTCTACATTGTCAGAAACAGCACTTCCTTATTTGGTATTTAAAGAACTGTGATCTACATGAAGTTAATATTTGTGTTAGTTTTACACTTTAACCACAGCGGTGCAACACACAGGTTCAAATGTCTTTACACACCGGGGGCATAGCAAACAGGCCATCAGAAACAGCTCTCAGATTTAACCAGTCTTCTTATCATCTATGTGAAAACAACAGTCCATATTGATCGCTGCCTACCACGCTGGCAAATATTGACCCATTGTGACTTCCCACCAGATTAGAGGCAGACAACAGTGGGAAAGCACGAGTATTTGCAGACTGCAAATCCCCGCAGTTCCAATGAAAACAGCAACCGCATGTAAACAGCAGAGAGTCCTTGACTTATTGGGTTTCACACCTCTGTAATATTTTGGCATAAGCACTTCCCTGGTGCTGTCACATGTTGTTGGGCTGCAGAGGCGTTGATTATACTTTAAATGTGCGACTTTAAAGTATACAACCTTGTTGTGTCTTAATTTCTGTGGAGTGTTTGCTGTTCCCTGCCCAGGTATTACATGTCAACCTGTGGCAGCTGAACACACTTTCTTTTCCAGTGTCTGACTTGCAGTCCTTTCTTGTCTGTTCAGTCGTGATGACTAATCCATCACCGTTAACAGCCTTGCACATGCTGAGGTGGAATATACTTGTAGCGTATATTAAATTCTTCAGTGCCAGGTTTCTCAAAGTACAGCGTTTGGGCCAAAAGCTGTCTTTGTTAACTTGGACCTCGAGGCCAGAAGAAAACTTTTATGTCTGTACAGGATGCTCTCGATTATGAAACACTGGGATTCATTACTAACTTTGAAACCTTTTCTATGGTGGCCCTGAGAGGTCAAAATGCACTGCGACTTATGGAAAAACCGGCAAATATAAGATTTCTGCGAAACCGCGCAAAACACAGTGGATGTTCAATTAAAAACAACTGAAATAGAAAAAAATCCAGCAAAAGAAAAACATGAACATCTGCGGAAATAGTCAACAGCATTATATGAATCATGTGACTAAAACACAGATTACTTTGCATCTTTTTCTCCCTCACACCACCAATGAATCATGCACTGTTTTTAAGTGTGTCCGTGTGATCCTGTGCATGTTTTGGATTCTTCCACAGTCGTTCCGTCACATTATTCTCTCCATAAAACACTTCCCTAGAGTTTTCTGAGATGATATTTTATTCAGCTAATGTTTTTTTTTGTTGTTGTTGTTGTTGTGTTTTATTCAACCTCTAGAGGTTGAATTTTGCATAATCACAATAAAGGCCTATTCTATTCTGCTCCATTCTTTAATTCTCTCATATTTTTTATTCTTCCATAATGTTTAGTCAGCTTATTTTGTGTTTTTTATCTTTTTGTGTTGTGTTTAATTCAAGTTATAGTATTTTTTCTCTTCTTCTATTGTGTTTTATTCCTTCCTTTGCATTTTATGTTTTTATTGATAAGTGAATTTTTCATGTGCAGTTCTCAGTTGCATGAAACACATCACAGTGTGGGATTGCGTGGGGAGAGGCATCCACTTTAAAATTCACCAGCTGTGGTGACCCTTTGTGAATAGGGAAGCAGCTGAAAGTAGCTGGCTCAGTCTCACTCTGTCACATGTTTTCCCTGAATTAACCCTCACATTAAAGAGTTGAACACGAAACTAAAATCTGTTCTCACTGTAGTCTATTATTGTAATATTTAAGTTTATAGTCAGCAACCATCTGGTAGGAATTCTGGCCCTTAACAATATTTTATACAGACTGTGAGTGCGACATGGAAACAATGGACTACCATACATTTAAATTTTCCACAGTTTATGATTAGACTAGAATTTATGATTTATGATTTAGACTAGAATATACATAAACCCATATGCTGGGTTCATATCTTCTTTATAATTCAATTGTTCATATTCTAGCCATCAAAGCACACTAAACTCACGAACACTTCGCAAATGCAGCTAGGCTCAAGAAATGCAATGTCCAAAATAGCATAGCATAGCATAGCATCTTTATTTATAACGCACTTTACATCCAACAATGTTGACCAAAGTGCTACAAATATAAAACAGAGAGGAAACAGTTTAAATTACATATAAAATATCTTAAAATTAAAAATAATATAATTAATAAGAAAACATATTAAGAGACATCAACAAGTCCTGCTGTGCTAAAAGCCAAGGTAAATAAATATGTTTTAAGACGTGATTTAAAAACAGATAAGGAAGCTGCCTGTCTAACAATGTCTAAAATGTCCTTGGACTGTCCATGATGGAATAGCACCGTACAGCAAAGTTGATAACAAAGTTGACAATCCATTACTTCCAGTTTAGAACCATGACCTATCCTATCCGTGCTGCTAGGAGGAGGTGGATCAATCTAAATATCGATAGTGCTGAAACTAGCATTGGTATTGGTATCAGACACATGTCAGCATACTTTAGTTTCAGTCCTCAATGTTCAATACATTCCTAGTGTAGACATGTCTGTGCAAACACCACTCCTCTCAAATCTCGCATGGACACTTTGCTCCTCCTCCTCCCTTGTTCTGTACTACTGCTGTGCCGTCACATGACTCAGTAGTCCTGAGCAGACAAGTGGGCTACAGTGAGTGAGCGTAAAGCAACACGAAAGCACAGATACCTCACGGCTGTAAATGAAACATTGCAAACTGTGTAGGAAGGCTATTTGCATGGATACTGCTGCAAACTGCCCATCTGAAAGCATTATATGGCTTCATTACTTTTAGCTAATAGTTTACCAGCTGCAGAATTGTCCTGTCTTGGACCACAAACATCCCAAACTAGTCTGTTATATTGCCAGTCAGGATACTTTAAAAAGTTTAACCTTTAGCTTCACTAAGAGATAAGGACTTTCTTAAGATTTCACTTTCCTGTACAGACATGAAAGGTTCTCCAAGACAGCAACACAGGAACCTAGAGCAGTTCCTCCTCGCTCTCTATGCACACAACAACAAGATTTTGTGCATCTCCCGATATGAACTCTCATCATTTTTTTCTTTCTTTTTTTTTTTTTTTTGGTGTAATCATCTGATGATTGCGGTGTCATCCTCAAACTTCAAGCTCTCTCCATGTCTGGGAATTAAGTCATGGGTGCACAATGTGAACCGATGAGATCTTTGCGGTTCAATATTGAATCAGTGTCCTGTTTGAAATGGGCTCGTTTCTGCTCCAACCATGCTTGCGCTAAGTGTTTTCAGCCTTTTGGCCACCCTCTAAGACAAACCACACAAAAAAGCGAGAGGATGAGGGATGAAATATTCCAAGACATTTTGGTTTTAGTTACTAAATTTTTTTAATCTTTTATTTCAATATATTCTGAAAGTGTGTTATCTTTGTTGGCAGCAAAGAGATGAAATGTATATATACAGTGTATAAAATCAATCATACTAAAAACAGGTCCACCCTGTGATAAGCTGCAATGCTTTGGCAAGCCAAAAGTTAATGTTTATCCCCCGGAGAGTAGATGTGGTTCACGGTCGTTGATGGAAGGTACATTTAGCCTCCTTCCCCTTTTCCTCCAGTGTCTTCAAGGCACTCGGTGAAGATAGGAAAAGTTACTTCAGTCTTTGTGTGTTCATGAATAAGTGACTCAATCCAATGTTTTAAAAAAGTCTCTAATTAAAATGTTTAATAGATGATTAAACCACATCATCCAGTCCGTGTGTTTCTCGTTTCACATTCATTCCTGCATGGTAATCAGTGGAGTACATTCTGTTCATACAACCACAATCATACTTACCACTTATACACAAAATCTCTCTTTTTTCTCCCTCTTCTTTATCCCTTTTGGTTTTTCTTCAGCTCCTTTGATTTTATTTATTCACTGTGTCCTTGATGTTGTTTTTCTTTCCTCCTGCACCTCAACTCACATCCTTCAACCCTTCCACTGACACATGCACAGGATTATCAGATGCTTGTGTCATATTGTCCAGTGACCTGCCTCTGCCCAGGGTCAGCCAGGGGTCTCGGGTTACTCAGTTCCGAGGTGTCCACCTACAATTAAAACCAATAATACATGTCCTGTTTGGCATGCTTGCACTGCACTCTCAATACTGATCCAGTAATGCAAGGTTAAAGCAATTTTAGTAGAACTAAGTGTTTTAATGTTTACGCCTTTTCTGCCTATAAATGCACAGAGGCCATGGCCGCTGTCACGTGATTAATCTACACCAACATTTACTTGGTAACTGCACAAACTGGAATATTTCCTACTGAATACATTTAGGTGCTCATCAGTGTCATCTACACTCTTAACCCCACTGGTTTCCTGCCAGTAAGTCATCTAGCAAGGACCCCAGTACATTACCTTGATTGCATATCACCATAACCTCAAACTTAACATCGGGGAAACCAAACAACCTCTGGTGAAGCGGATGGCACAACACAGAAGAGCTACCTCGTCAGGCCAGGACTCTGCAGTTTATTTACACCTACAGGCCAGTGGACACTCTTTCAGTGATGAGGATGTACACATCCTGGACAGGGAGGAACTCTGGTTTGAACGTGGAGTGAAGGAGGCCATTTACATGAAAAGGGAAAGACCATCTCTGAATCGAGGAGGGGGCCTAAGGGTACATCTTTCGCCATCTTACAATGCTGTGATTGCAGCCATTCCCCAACTCTCTGTGAATGGTACTCATGGCCATTGATCAGTGGCCTTGATCAGTGGGTTTTGGTCAGTGGTTGTTGATCAATAGTCATGAGAATTTGCGTAATTATGATTAAGGAACTGACCTCCCAGCCCATTGTTCTTTCAGTGAGCTGGTTTCAGTCATTATACAAATGTACTGTTTATAAGATTTGGGGAAACCTGCAGTCAGCTGAGACTGAAGAAGTCACTTGGATGAGTGACGAAATGTTTCTCCCAGAAAACGCTACGTCCAGATGAACAGAATCAACTTTTGGAGACTCAAACGTAACCATTTATTCATGTGTCAGTGCAACAATTGGAGATTATGTATTGGAATTTCAGGAGCGGGACCACGCCTCCAAGCACGCTCCTTCCGGTTCTCATCTATATAGGTTCCCCCAGTTCTGAAATGTCGCCTTGAGGCGACATTTGTTGTGATTTGGCGCTATATAAATAAAATTGAATTGAATTGAATTGAATTGTTCATTCTTGTTTACATGCCCCACCCTCCCTCTCCTTTTCAATTCTTTATCTTCTTCACTTCTATTTAGTACATGAGGATCTGCTAGGCCCGGGAGTCGTCGCCAGTCCCCTTTGAGGGGTTCCCCAAACCGCAGCTGAATTCATGTCCAAGCATTCACCTTTACCTACTAAAACGCTGTCAAACCTAAAATGAGGACGTGGGCCCAGCTAGTGAAATGAAAATTAAAGTTCCATTTCACCCATTGTGTGACACGGGCACTTAGGGTTTGGCTTTACCTTGAAATCTTTCGTAACAACTGTTGATTTATTTATGGAGGTGTGTACGCAGTAAGACACATAGGACTGACAGATGAAGGATTCTTTGCAGCTCTCCTCGCAACAAACTTGGGAATAACTTGTGTCCTGTTAAATGATCAGGGTGGACCACTGTATCGTGTAGTAGAAAAACTAGCAACTTGCAACTTACTTGCAGCATGGCATCTATGTTTTTGCTAATTTGTAATCTCAGTTTATAGGGTGGTTTGGATTTACACATTGGTTCTTTGTGCATTAATGCAAGTAAGTAAGTTTACCCTGTGATTCAATAGATTTAGAACCACAATTAGCATCAATATCTTAAAGTAATAGTTTCCCGTATGACTTTATCAGTCTCTCCCATTGTTGTAGAGGAATTCTGGCTCTTCTTTACAGTGTTGCTCAATTCAATGAGATTTCACTCGTGGTCTTTTGAGGTCCTGCCACAGCATTTTCAGGTGGGTTGGGGTCTAGACTGACTCACTTTGATTTTTTTCTTTTTCAGCCATTCGTTTGTAGATTTGCTGTTGCTTGGGATCACTTTCTTGTTGCATGGCTCAGTTTTATCAATGGGACAAATGGTCTCACATTTGAGAGAAAAATGTGGTATACTAAGGAGTGCATGGTTGATTCCATAACTGTAAGGTACCCTGGTCCACTGGCTGCAAAACAAGTCCGAATCATCAGCCCTCCACCACTGTACTTCACATTTGACATGAGGTGTTTTGGTGGTGCTGTGGACATCCACACTTTGGTCTTATCTCTCCATTGAACATTAGATGTGTTGTCATGTTCTTTAAGAGAAGAAGCTTTCTCCTATCAATGCAGCCAAGTAAGCTGTACTTGTTAATATTAACCGAGGCCTACAGAGTCTGACATCTAGTGTTTAGGTTATCTGATCTCAAAGTACATTTTAAGGAGATGTCCACTCCTCGAAACACACATGCCTTAATTTCTGCTTTTATAGAGGTGCCCACATTTGCAGATGATAAATTAATGAAGTGAATTTGATTAGCAGCAGCTGTCAGCTAATTAGCAATTCCCGTAGAAGCAGTTAAGTACTTATAGTTTCTAAACTTTCTTTTCAGTCTCCACCAGTCTCCTTTTAACACACTTCAGCTCACCACAACAAAAAGAAGGTAGGCATTGCCCCATAATTGGCCAAATAAAAGTTTACACTTTTAAGTTGTTAGATATAAGTTTACTGTGTACATACCATTACCATTAAACCCAGAATCTAGAATGTTGTGTTTTTAATTTGAATATAGACTCAATTTCTTACAAGTTTATTGCTGATTGTGTAGAATGTGAGAACAGATTAAGCATTAAAATGTTACACTGAGATTTATCACATTTTTCTCTTTCCACCTTTTCATTTTACCTTCAGCTGATAAATTTTACATGATGAAACTGGTCAATGAATTAGTTTTTATACATCTCCAAATCTGTAGTGGCGGCTGATAATTATTCCAGAGCTCTACCCGTGCACCTGTGCGCTATGTCTGGCACGACGCATGAGAAAGTACTTTACATCTCCTTCTGCATGTTGTAGGTCTGTGCTGGTAACAAAGGTTTAGCAGAGGAATCAAAGCACACGTGCAAAATATACACACACACCTCATGCCAGGCAGACCACTCATACATGTGTGATACCAAGGGAGTGCCTCTGTTTGTAATAAAGGAAAAACAACGTCTTCTCTGTAATTACCTTCAAATTACAACGGCTAACCAATGGAACGAAAGCTGGAAAAAAGCCAACACGCACCTTCGCAGGCACAGTCCTGAAACTGTGCCGATGGAGCCGTCTTTCTGCCGTGGTAACCTGATCTGGAGTAGCTCATTAAAAACAGGAGATAAAGATCAGGAGGATTATTAAGAAGAGCATATTACAACCTATCCCAACCGGTTTTCGGCTGTTTCCAGTATGTCCTTGAAAGCCTGATCATACTATCATTATGTCCCGGGCCAGTTGAATTCAGCCATGCGTTTCTGCTAACTCAGTCGGGTAAACAGACAGCTACAACTGCTAATATTGCAACATGGGGCCCATTGTTTGTCTTCCTTGTCTAATTTCATGCATCTCCGCGGTGAGTTTTATGCCTCTTGCTATTGTTTTATTACCAAATGTCAGTATTTTTGAAGTTCTGCCAAACCCAGATATTTGGCCTGCAGCTCTTGATTACTAAACATTCAGCAAGCATGGTGGTACCAAACTAATGGATAATGGCGCTTATCATATCCAGAAACAAACCTTTATATGCAAATTTTACATAAGAAAGTATTGTTATGTATCCAGATTAGAAATTAAACCAAAGGAAGAGGTTGACTTGCTGTACATGCTGTACTTTCACGCAATAGTCTTCAATGCAATAGTCTTCAACCTGAAGAGGAGGATATCAGGACACGCAATAGATTTTGTGTGTGTACAGAAAAGCTAAATAGTAGATGGACAATCAGGACGATCGAAACATAAACTCTAAACATCTAAACATGTGATTCAGGAAGGCATCAAGTAACTTACAGCTGGTGGAGTCGACAGATGGATCCAGGACACGTGACTTCCTCATCAACGTGAAGACCTGGAATAAAGACAGACTACACAAACACACAAGCATTGTGAAGGAAGATCATGTTTCAGATGTGAGACATTGGAGCAAGTGTAAATATGTGATTAATGTTGCTTATTGTGTGTGTGTGTGTGTCACTGTATCTTGTCTAACTGTGTCTGTGCATGGATGCAAATGAGGAAGTGTGTGTTAGGAGAAACATTAACGGCACCTCAGTCTAGAGGTAACCTAAAGGTCGACCGGCTGTGAGAAACAGTGATGAGAGCTGGTTGGCAGAGCTGAAATGTCAGGCTTGTGTTTATTATTAAAGTTATTTACTGTAGGCTTGCTGAAATGCTGCTGCATGCTTCCTTTAATTCCATGAGGAAATGCTTGGAAATTGGGAAGATCTCTTCTAATTTAAATCACACTACAATCTCCGGCGCTGAATGGTGAAGCCAATATGAATTGCCAAGGACTGCAGTTCAATAAATGACCACTTGAGGTTGGCGGCAGAAGTGAGTCAATTCCAGTAGACTCCTATGCAGTGTTAATTTTCACATTTGATTTAGTTTGAGTTTTTTGACTAAAACACCATTTTGATTAAGTCATAGTTTCTGTAAATATCATAATATTATAGTAGACTAAATCTAAAGTTAATTCAGTTGCCTAAAATATAAAATGTAAAGTTTTTTTGTTTGTTTGTTTTTAACTGGTGAGAGTAGCTTCACATGGTTTACAAAGACTCTTATTTACCTCGACATCAAATGAGAAACATGTCGGTATGTCGGCTCTTCTCTTCCACCCAAGCAATAACATTTTGTCTTAATTTCATGAGAAAGATGGAGCATGGGAGCTAGTTTTACTGTCCATTTTTACCTTGTGTCTCAGTAATCTTTTTAAATATATAATTATTAGTAATTAACAAATGTGTCATATCATACGTTTTTACTCTCATGGATTAGTTTTTATTTAGTTTTCTTCTTTTTTGTCACGTTAAAAGCCCAACTTCACCCATGAAAATAATGTGCTTTCAGTCCGGTACAAAAAACATTTGCGTCTCTAAGGTTCTATATAGATGTCTTCTTGAAAACAATGCTAGGTGAATCTTCATTTTTCTTTTGTCATACCTGACCTGTTTGAATGCCATTAAGGTCGCAGCAGATGGCCCCGCCCCTCCCTGAGCCTGGTTCTGCTGGAAGTTTCTTCCTGTTAAAAGGGAGTTTTTCCTTCCCACTGTCGCCAAAGAGCTTGCTTATCTTCATCTCTGCTAATTCAGACTCGATAGCTTAACCTACGGTGGCCCCTAGAGTCAAAGCACGTACAAACTCCAAAACACTTGCAAACTCCAAAACACTTGCAAACTCCAAAACACTTGCAAACTCCAAAACACATGCAAACTCCAAAACACTTGCAAACTCCAAAACACTTTCAAACCCCAAAACACATGCAAACTCCAAAACACTTGCAAACTCCAAAACACTTTCAAACCCCAAAACACTTGCAAACTCCAAAACACTTGCAAACTCCAAAACACTTGCAAATTCCAAAACACAACGGAAGTGCTCCAGGACGCTAGGGGCAGTGTTGAGCTTTTGTTACCTAGTAACTACACAAGCCAGGATGTACCAATGACCGGATTTGGGGTCTGCAGCCTTAAAGGCCGCATGTTAAGGCCGATTACGTCACAGCGACACGACGAAGGCTGTCCCAATTCAAAGGCTGCTCGAAATGCGGCCCTCAAATGCGTCCTTAATTTCCCTGAATTTTAAGGATGGGTCGGTGTAGCCTTCATGGCCCAACATATCCCAGATTTCATAGCGCGGCTGTGGTGTGGATAATTTTGCCGAAAAAAACGGCGGAAGCGGAGCCACCGAAGAGTAAACTTTCAGAAGTAAGTACTGAATATTATGTCACTTATTTATGCGCAAATGTTTTTTTATAATGAAGAACATTAAAACATTACTGTTGGCCACATGTCGGGAAAGTTATGTGACATTAGTGATGTTTGTACTAACTTGGTTTTAAAGCCTTTACTCCAAAATATACGCTGTTCAATAGTTGACTTTAATCTTACAGAGAATGTGATGATTTTATGGATAATTAAAGTCAGTCATATATCCACAAACACAACAGGCTGAAAGTCAGTGATGCTGCTCGGTTTGCAGTCCTGAATATCACGGCACAAGCAGGATTCACTGCACTGTTAATGTTAGCTATGTTATATTGCTGCCTCTGTTCGGTGGTGTCGAGCCAAACGGACTTTAACGTGTGTTTGAACGAGCTGACGGTTCACTCGTTAAGCTTAAAGAAAGATGCTTTAATCACAGGAGTCACACATGTGTCTACTGTACTATCTGGGAACTCTTCTTGTTTCGTAATAACACAATCCTCCTTCTTTTGTGCTGTTTTGTAGCAGTGTATACACCTGAGACTGTCACCTGTCTGTCTGTCCTGCACTCTCTCTCTTTTTCTTTCTCTCTGATTGTGTAATAAAAGTATGAACATGTATTTATAAGTTACACTTGTGTTTGAATCCTGCAGCTTATCACGCATTTGATTTCCATGTGTGACAACTGCAAGTGTCCAGAGTGAGGACAGACTGAGGGACCCACTGCTGCACATCATCTGTGAGGCTTTGCACCCCTGATGATCCACCAGGACTCAGCTGTGTGTGAGGAAGAGGAGGAGGAAGAGCCAGCAGCAGCTGACAGATGGAGAGAATAGACAAACTGTTCCTTGTTTGTGAAGGACTGCTAGGAAAGTTTAACATAACTAATTGTCTGTCCTGAATCAGTCTTATTAGATAATGTTCAAATAATTTTATCATTCCAGTGTTTGCAGTGTGGGAGAAAGGACTCAGGGCCTTTAAGTTAAAAACAATGAAAGGCAGAAACAAGTTTAATATTCAGAAACCTAAAGTATGTATCAGCAGCTGAATGGACCTAAAAATAAATGTTTGTTTCAGTTCTATGAAGCTTTGAGTATTTTGGATTAGTAGTACTGCTGTGTTTGTTGCATCATATTGCTGTAATTGTTTATATGCTTTATATATTCTGAGGTAAGTTGATCTATAGTGTTACATCATATTCTATAATGATGCTATGTGTTTGTATACTTTCTGCCCAGTTTGACCCATTTAGCAGAAGTCAGCCTGTTTAAGGCTCTGATATCTATTCTGTATGACTTAAAGCAGTTATGACATGGTCTGATTTTCTCACCCAATAAAGGAATATTCAATATATCAGTCTACTCTTCATTTTATCAGAAACAGTTATCACAGCTCATATAATTTCTTTTTACACACGTATGTATTGAATTGAATTTGAATTGAATTTGAATTGAATTTGAATTGAATTGAAATGTTTATTTCAGTCAACAACAACAGATTATAATTTTACATAAAAGTACTCAAACAGTAACCGAAAAAGGAATAGGCTGAAGCTTTATGGCTTATACTTGTAAGCAATGAGCCAAATTTAGTAATGCCAACATACTGAAGGAACAACATTTCTCTCTTATATATGATACACCTTTATATGCACTGTCAAAGATACTTGTCTTTGAGTGAAGATTTAAGGCGATAAGACCTATAAATAACTGCAACTTGAATCTGTACTGAGGCTCAGTATTTGACACAGAGTTCATGTTCACTGCTGTAATAGCTAATAATGATTACTATAATAACTATAATATTGGCCATATTATATTTACATTACCAAAGTGATATGACTTTAGTCTCATGAACAACATTAGCTAATTGTTATTTACTAACTAATCTTAAATGACTGTTCAGTACAGAAATGAAGCCCAAAAATCATGTTTTACTGTCCTGTGGTCTCAACCTCAGATACTTATCAAATCACACAAAGCTCTTGTAGAAACAAACAAACAAATGAACAAAATATGTTTTCCTTCATTTCTGTCAAACAAAGTTGTATGACACGTTTCCAGCGGTTAGTATCATGGTTGCTAGGCAACCTGGGAAGCGCGACAGAGACTAGACCGTCCCATACAGATAAACTTGCCGTTTATTTTGCAAATCGAGCTCAACACTGCCCCTAGCGTCCTGGAGCACTTCCGTTGTGTTTTGGAATTTGCATGTGCTTTGGGGTTTGCATGTGTTTTGGAGTTTGCAAGTGTTTTGGAGTTTGCAATTGTTTTGGAGTTTGCATGTGTTTTGGAGTTTGCAATTGTTTTGGAGTTTGCATGTGTTTTGGAGTTTGCCAGTGTTTTGGAGTTTGCAAGTGTTTTGGAGTTTGCAAGTGTTTTGGAGTTTGCATGTGTTTTGGAGTTTGCAAGTGTTTTGGAGTTTGCATGTGTTTTGGAGTTTGCAAGTGTTTTGGAGTTTGCAAGTGTTTTGGAGTTTTCAAGTGTTTTGGAGTTTGCATGTGTTTTGGAGTTTGCAAGTGTTTTGGAGTTTGCATGTGTTTTGGAGTTTGCATGTGTTTTGGAGTTTGCAAGTGTTTTGGAGTTTGCATGTGTTTTGGAGTTTGCAAGTGTTTTGGAGTTTGTATGTGTTTTGTCTCTAGGGGCCACCGTATTAACCATATCATTGCTGTTACTGCCTTTTAGAGTATTATTAATATGGGTATCTGTGTACTCCAACCATACATTTTACTTAAGTAGCTTGCTAACTTAGCTTGCTAGCATTAGCTGACAAAACTCCAAGCTGTTATTTATTTATGATCACTTTTGGCCAAAAAAGACAAACAAATAAAACTTTTTAGTGTCCACCAAAGATGGTCATGTCCACCTTTTAAGTACTGTCTATGAGTTTTGACAGAAGTGGCTGGAGTGAGTGAGAATTAGCAGGTAATGACAACATCCATGCTACACACCCACTTAGTCTATGAATGTACCTCGCTAACCAAGCTTCCCGGCATTAGCTAATAAACAAACCAAATCAGCAATGTCATGTTGACTACATCCATTTTTATAAATAGTCAGAGTTCAGTGTTAAATATGATTCCTAGTAAGAAAAACAGTCTGAACAGATTACATTAGCACTGCTAACTCTCTATCACAGTGACATCAGTTACCACTGAACGGTGTTAGTACAAACCATACAGTGCCTGTGGTACACAGTGTGTGTGGCTGGGTGTGTGCACATTTACAGAAGGTAATAAATTTCAGCCACCCTTCATGAGAAAAAAAATGCTGAGATGACATCAGCATTTAATGTTTGTAGCTGTACAGGAAATACAGCTACTCCTTCCCACAAACAAGTTTTTGACGCAGAGGTAATAGTTTGACTGCCCTGAGTCACTCACTTTATGCTGAGTCACAGAGAGTCACAGAGTATTGTCATGGGCTATTAACTTACCCTTCTAGTTTAGTTGTTTATTTTAATGTGCATTAATCTTTGTTCTTATTGCTACAATAAACAATCAGAAACTACCCTCAGAGGCAGAAGTATTCATTTGGCACAAATCTTTTCTTTTTCACATTAACATGCAAGTTTTCATTCATGACAAACATAATAAGAAGCAACTTTTAGGCCCAAAGCTAGTTGACTTCCAGATTTCTGTTTCAAAACCTAAATGAAGGTAATGGTATTTTTCCATGGAGGGCCGTGGAAATGTTGATAGCATAACAATCTGTCATAGTCAATCTAGAAGTGACAGGCCCAAGTACAGTGCAGAGAAAGAAGCTGGCACAATTAAAGAGTTTTTTTCCAGAGCTGAACAGGGAGACAGAGAGAGTGATGGGGCAGGGAGTGGAGTGATATCAGGCAGGTGAGTTTTCCAAAATAAGACTTTTCTGTCCAGACAGGACATCTGGCGGACACAGGTTTCATCTGAGAGTCTGACCGTGGAGAAACTGGTAAAGGAGACAGTAGCAGGAAACCCCGCCTCTCTACACCTAAGAGTACTGCATGGTACTGCATACTGCCAGTACCATGACACAGCAGTTTACAGAACAACATTATTAGCCTCCCTATAATAAAAACACAAAAAAGCACAAAAAGTGCTTTTTGACCAACCAAGGGATCAAATTTTCTTTAGCAAAAGTTTCCGTTTGCACAAAATATTAAAAAATTATAATTTTTTAAATTACCAGGATTATTATTATTAGCCTCCTGGAATAAAATGACCTTTTTTTGAGCCATAACGCAGACCACTGCTGTGCAATGACTTGTTTGAAAATTTGCTTGAAACTTGGGGTGGCTGTAGCTCAGGTGGTAGAGCAGGTCATCTACTGATCGGAAGGTTGGTGGTTCAATTCCTGGCTTCCCCTAGTCTGCATGCCAAATATCCTTGGGCAAGATACTAACCCCAAATTGCTCTCCGATGCATCCATCGGAGTATGAGTGTGTGTGAATGTTATCTAGAAAGCACCTAGAGAAATGTGCTTGTGCGAATGGGTGTGAATGGGTGAATGCACAAGTTGTGTAAAGCGCTTTGAGTGCTCAGAAGAGTAGAAAAGCGCTATATAAGAACCAGTCCATTTACCACTTGTTGTTACGTGCCAAGAGAGGTGGCTTTGCTTTTGTGTTCTATTTATCTTTCAGGTGTCAAGCCTCCACTTATTGGCCAGTTCGAAGTTGATTGGCATGTGTCTATTGGCTGGTCTGGGCCCAGTTGGCCAATCACACACTGTGGATCACTACAAATGAGCAGCTCCCTGGCCAGCTGGTGGCTGCTGGCTTCTGCTATGACAAACATTTGCGAACAGGCTTCTTTTTATTATGTGTGGTGGGAGGCTGGACAGGTAAGCTGGGGTACCCTATACACTGATTGCAGGCGTTAAACTGTTAGACACACTAGGTTATGCGGTTGATGCCACTTTTGTATGTTTTCACTGACCTTTTGTCGAGCATCTAGGTAGGCCTTTTGTTTTGCATTTTTGTTTTAGTTAGGCCCTGGGAGCTCTCGACCTCTTTTTGTTTTTTTTACTTTCTTTGATTTGGCTTAACCGCCCAGTCCTCCCCCACCTTTTTTCTTATAGATTCCAATAAATCCTGCCTGATTCTTAACTGTCCTGTTGTCCTCCTCCTTCATTGTGGTTGTCCGGTGTTGCTGTCTCCTTCCTGCCTTTGCCACCACCATGGTGGGGGGGGGACGTAACACTTGTAAAGCCAAGTTAAAACTGAGGGATACCTTCCAATTTGCACACAGTGTAAAACCTTGAGCAAGAGTTTGAAATGTCACTTGAGAAAGCATCAAGCCAAAAAATGAAGGAATCTGGAGCCACACAGTAAAGAAGAAGCGTGGGAGAAGGAGGAAGCAAAAGATTTTGTACAACCCAAAGAACACCGTTCCCACAGTGAAGCACGGTAGTGGGAATATTATGCAGTGGGGGTGCTTCAGTGTGTCTGGAAGTGGGAATGTCATCAAGGTGGAAGGAATCATGAAGAAAGAAGGAAGCAATCAAGCAATCAACAGCATAACCGGTTCTTTGCTTTGTTTTCCAGCAGAACAACCTAAAACATACGTTACTGCTGGTGCCGAACTGCCTCCAGAAGATTAAAATGAATGTTACTCACTGGCCTCTGCAAAGCCCTGACTTGAATCCCACTGAAAATTTGTGGGCTGAACAAAAGACCAAAGTCAATGTGAGAATTCCATCAAATCTGGAGGATTTTGAGAGAATCGTCTGGAATTTCTTGGGAGACGTGCGTGCAACTTGTTGACAACTACAACAAAGGACTGCAGGTTGTTATCCAGGAAAATGATGCACAACTGACTATTAGTATAAGAGGGGCTAATAATTTTTACCCTGGTATGTTTTTGTTTTTTAAGAGTAAACTAAAGTAAGCATTCAAAATAAAACTAAGATGTTTGGAAAAGCTCAGTTTAAAGTACTCACCCTGTTTAATAGCACTTAGAGAAAAACATAAAAATCTATTTTAATAGCAGGGCTAATGATTCTGTCCTTGTGTATAAATACCAGAGCATATCTAATAGAAAATCGTAAAAAGATCTGAAGTCCTCATTTAATAAGTCTGACAATTCATTCCTTGTGGATGTGTGGTAATGTTTTGCAAGAAGCAATAACAATATAAATTAATTCAGAATTCTCCACTAAAAAAGTGTTCTCATAGCACACAACGGAATTTGCCCAAAATACTCTTAACATGTATTTAGTATTGGAACAGAAGAGGTAAATAACACTGTGCAGTGTATGACAGACAGTATTACTTCACTCCAGGTACAAGATATACAGTACATATATTTCAGGAAATTTCTGATCACTGACAGAATCACTGGTGGATCATTTGTCAACCTTCAATAGTGCTTTCTTCAAGTCACGACTGGCGACAGAGCAAATGAAAGAAAATATGAGACGTGAACTTCATTTGGCTTCTTTTTCATTTTGTTCCCCCTTCACTCACCTTTTACCTGTTAGTGCCACTGTCGCCACAGACATGAGGATGTCTGCCAGACAGTTGTTGTCGAGCCTGTCTGTGACTCGTGCAGAAGGTTTCAGTGTCATGAAGTGCCACTCAAGTACACAAGGAAAGGAAACAGAATTGTTTTAAGCACGCACCATGAAATTATTTTATTATTTTTCCATAGCAGAATATCTTTGTCACCTTCAATGCCCAGTAAAAAAAAAATAGATAGATATCAGTCTTTTGCATTCCTTTGTGTACACTTTTGTACATTTTTGAAAACTATCCACATATGTATGTATATATAAGCCCAGGTTATATGGTGTAGAATACAAGGTCCATGTGACGTGGTTATTGTAAGTACTGTCACAAGATGAAGCCAGATGACACACATCAATTAGGTAAACTGCAGGGATGTCTTGAAGGCACATAAACCTGGATGACGTCTAATGATCTCTAAATTCAAATACAACTGAACTAGTTGTACTCAGCCCTAAAAATCTTAGGAGTGTGTGTGTGCATATTAAACATATCTATCTATCTATCTATGAATGCTTTACTGCATTTGTGCAGTATTTCTAAAATTAGAAACATTCAGTGTCAAAGTGATGCTGAAAAAACAGTTCATGCATTTATTACTTCAGGCTGTCCTAAAAACTCCCTGAAAATCCTTCAGTTGACCCAAAATGCTTCAGTAACTAGAAAGAGAGAGCATATTTATACTGGCTTCTCTTAACTGACTCCCTGTTAAATCCAGAATCAAATTTCAAATCCAAATTTTCTTAGAGACCTCATATTGTAGTACCATATCACCTCAACAGAGGGCCAACAATAGAGCTTTCTTGTAGATCTTAAAAATAGAATGGGAGGCAGAGCCTTCAGCTTTAGGCCTTTCTTCTACTCCCAGTTTGGAATCAGATGCTCTCTCCACAATAATTAGCCTTTAAACTTTCCTTTTTCATAAACTTAAGGCTGGATCAGATGACCCTGAATCCTCCCTTGGTTGTGCTGCAATAGGTCTAGGCTGCAGGGGGCATCCCATGATGCACTGAGCATTTCTTCTTCATTCACCTCTTTAAACTCTCTATGTGTTTATACTCCACTTTGAATTTAATGATTAGTTATTATTAATCTCTGACGCTGTTTTTTTGTCCTGTCTCCCTCCCCTGCCCCTACCTCGGCCTGGTCCTGCCAGAGGTTTCTTCCTGTTAAAAGGGAGCTTTTTTCTTCCTACTGTTAAAAAGTCCTTTCTCATAGTTCCTGTGATGAACTTCTTCAATATATATATACTTTTTTTGTACATCATAAAAAATGTTTGGCTCACAGTGCTACCCTATATACTTACCTCAGTCAGTCTGGCGAGATCTGAAGGTTTTAGCAGCATTTTGTATGTTTTTGTTACTTCTATTATACTTAAGCCGTGTTTCTTTTACTTTTAAAGAAGTTCTCTATAGTGGCACGATTACTCTTGTAGGTTAAATCATATTTTATTGCATCTTTGAGCTTTTTGAAAAAGGTGTGTAAAAATATTTTTATTTTGGTGGAGCTTAAATTAAAATGCGGTCACGTTGCTCTGCAAATTGGAAGTGATTATTTTTACACTAAAAGAATTGTTTCAAAAGAAATGAGGGCTAACTGGAACTTTAAGGAAGCGTTAGGAGTAAAACACAGGAAAGCAGTGCTTACCACAAGATGCTCTGCTGCCAAATCTGGGTAAATCACTGTGCACTTCATGAGAGTTATAGGTGCGATTAGAACATGTTCTTGGCTGAAAGAAGCTCTTGTCTGTAACATTTGGTTATATTTCGCACTAACTTTATCATAAAATCTCTCCTGCTCTCCAAGGCTGTTGGACAATGTCCTCCGCAACTTGGTCCTTACAAATATGAGACTTCCATCGACACGTTTATGAGTGTGAGTGTGTGGTCTATTAATCTTTGATCCTTCGCTATGTTGGCTTCCAAATGCTTTTTAAATATGCTCACCTTGTTCACAGTCACCACATTTTCCAACCCAGTTATTCTGAGCAATTAATGTCACACAAAATATCCCAGCGTTACCTATGCTATCACGACAACAAACACACAATCACACAATCACTCTGTTAGCTCAAAAGACTGAGACTATGATATCATATGAGGGTTCATCAGAAACAGAAACTATAAAAAGCCCACAACCTTGGTAAATAGACACAGGCATCTCGTTTTATAATGTGAGGTGGATGATGTAATTGAACCCGCCCAGTCAACCCTCACGCTGTGTTTGCAGTCTGTGGCGATCAGGATGAGATACAGGAGACTACAAGGGATGCATGACTCATTCCTCTTTTCCTGGACAGATGTAGGAAGCAGATAAATGTCACAACTTTGTACCTGATCTGTAGTGTAGAAAATTAGTTTTGTGTGTACAAAACTAAAAAATACACATCAGATGGGGCATATATTTCCAAAGTGCTACAAAAAGAAAAAAAAGCATGTATCATTATGGTTTAGTGTGGAGTTTTGGCTTCAACCATATTCTCCATTCATAATTGTGAAGGCTTGCCCTGTTTTTCTCAGTAGCACAAGATTGTTGACCATCTTTGCAGGTGAAAGTGCATGTCTGACTCAGCTCAATTTTATGTCTCATGGTTACATAAAAACATGTTTACAGATCTTCACAATGATCAAATCCCCCTTGAGGAATGTTTGCCTACATGCAGGTGAACACACTATTTGAGTAATGTTAGTGAAAGCTGCCTCAGTTTCATCCTGACTCCTCTCCAACCAGTTCCTTAATCAAAGATAGATTACATAGGGCCATATGTACATAGGTCCAACTCCAGGCCTCAAGGGCCGGTGTCCTGAAGGTTTTAGATGTGTCTTTGATCCAACACAGCTGATTTAAATGGCTAAATTACCTCCTTAACATGTCTTGATGTTCTCCAGAGGCCTGGTAATCATTTGATTTAGGTGTGTTGACCCAGGGTGATATCTAAAACCTGCAGGACAGCAGCCCTTGAGGCCTCAAGTTGGATACCCCTGACATAGGGCAACTGCAACCTTTGTTGATGTGTTTATTTGTCTCCTCTTAGAGTTATGATTTTGAAGGTACAGATTAACATGTTTAAGGCCTCCGTCACACATATTTCTTATCCTGTTGTAAGTTGTTGCTGGAGGTTGGCACTCGCTGTAAAATCATTTGTAAATGCACCAGTCTCGCAGGCCTTGGATCCACTGGTACCCATTACTTGATGGGGAAGAATGTCTATGTACCAGATTGCCGCAAAGTAAAAGTGGTCACAAAGAGGTCAAAAAGAGTTTGCAAGAGGCAACCTTCTTTTTGTTTTGCCCCTAAAAGATTGCTGTGTTTGCCTGTAGTGTGCATGTAAGTAGCCAGCCTGTTTGCAGTTTGCCAATTACTCACTGAGAAGTAAAGAAAGAAAGTTTTTCAACTTTTAGTACCACATGGCAGTTTGTAGACAACTCAGCGACTGTAGAAATCACACTCGATCACAAGCAAATCGACCCGATTTTGCCCAGCGACGCTTTCTGTCATTTTTGAGCAGTGCCTTTCTATTTGTTGCATCTAAACCTCTTCTGAGAACATGTGCTTATATTTGCTTTGAATTGAAGAGCAATTTCACTGCTACCACTCACACTGTGTTACTGGCCTTGCACTGTCATACGTGAAAAAGTTCGAGGTAATATGATAACATGAAAATACTAATGCAATCCTGCACAGTGTTCTGCAAAGTGAGAGGTCTAAAGTTCTGATTGACAAAGAGAAGTGAATTTAAAGTGGCGAGAATGATTTCTGATGTGAAAATCTTTTGCATTCCTTTGTGTACACTTTTGTACATTTTTGAAAACTTTTTTTTTTTTACTGGGCATTGAAGGTGCCAAATATATCCTGCTATGGAAAAATAATAAAATAATTTCATGGTGCGTGCTTAAAACAATTCTGTTTCCTTTCCTTGTTTACTTGAGTGGCACTTCATGACACTGAAACCTTCAGCACGAGTCACAGACAGGCTCGACAACAACTGTCTGGCACACATCCTCATGTCTGTGGCGACAGTGGCACTAACAGGTAAAAGGTGAGTGAAGAGGGAACAAAATATATTGTTTTAGTAAGTATCCAAAAGTTTATTTGTCTGTGTACAAAGTTTTTTGTTACAAGGATTCCTGAAGGATGTTTTTTTTTTTGTGGCAGAGAACACATGGGATGTTATTTGCTTCTGGCTTGTACTTTGTTAATGCCAGCTACAGCAAACGGGAACACAAAGCACTACAACTCCCCCCCCTCTTTACATTAAGTGTCTTTTGGCTCGTTTGTTGATGGGGACATGAAAGCAACCATGCAACTAAACCTGGAGCTATGTAGTAAGGAAGATTCATAAAGTACAAAGATGCTCAGAATAAAATGAAAATGAGTAGTACAACTGATTACACTTGCACCGTTGCACAAGCATTCATACACATACTGCACAGGTGGATTGCTCAGGTCATCTGGGATCAGTTAGAGCTCGCGAGGATCGGCACCGCACTGGTCTGCATTGCTGTCTGCCAGTTGGCGTCAAACCAGCACACAGAGAAAACAATCATCCTCTTTACAGAGACAGACACACAGGAAGGAATCACTGAGACTGTAAACGTGGAAAGTAGAGTCTGATCGAATATTAGTAAATACAGAGTTCAGATAATGGCTCAAGTAAGGGTTTAATCAGAGAACGAACGCATCTATCCCATATTATCTGGCAGCCGCCAGCAAACCTGGTGTAAGCTGAGATAAAGATACCAAACACTGTGAAATTATACAGAGCCATTATCAAGTTGGCATGATGCAGCAGTGTTTATATGGACTGAGGAAGAATATGTAATGATAAATACAGCTCATGCAGAAAAGGTAACATGCTGATTTGCTTATTTCCAATCAATGGGCATCTCAAATGCAGCTGAAAAATGCATTTAAATGTGGAACTTAATGAGTCCTTAAATCCAAAACAACTCATATTTCTGCACATTCAGACATAGTAGCCTTCTTTCAGTACTTTCAATTAGTCATGTTATTACATTTTACGCTATTTTTTTAAGTCCAGTCTTACTGGGGAAATTATATAATTTTGAATACATGTATTTTGGACTCATATTTATGACAGTATACTTATCTGTTATTTAAATTTTACTCACCAGGTAAGGGAGCATTGCCATAATTTCATTGTGATTGCATAATGACAAGAAAGAGTCTTGAAGATTGAATGTGAAGGTGCATAAAGTATGATAATTTCATTACTTGAATTCCAAAAAAAGCTAATATCCAGTCATCCATCCAGTTCTCCTCTTACCTGGCCATCGATCTACATCTCGCCAGCAACCTGGAGCATACCTGAGAGCGCATGGTGCCTGTCCGTGCGTGTGTCTCTCGACCCTTTTATTACCTTCAAGAACTGGAATCCCACCAGGCTGTTATGAGTTTACCTGGTTTCAGATCTGAATTGATGGCCATATTTCTGGTTTTATGCTTACTGATAATCTTCTTAAATTAGTCACACAAACTTTGGCGTCGATGTAAGGAGAACAAAAAAAAAAAAAAAAATCAAGGGAATCGTGGACAATTTCCATGCAGCTTCAGTCCTGCCCCTTGTGCTTTTTTCCCATTATCAATGCTCCATTCTCATCTGGACAGGAGTCATTTTTTAAATGTCATCCTCCATCATCTACTTTCAGCACAAAAACTCCTCCAGCTAAATAATCACATTGGTCTTTTGTTCCTACCACTTGAAATAACCCATGTAATCTTTCTGATCTGGCATACGGGAAAATTTTCATGCGAAAGAGTCCACTTTGGCAGGTCGGTGGATGACAGGACAGTCCTGTCTGCGCCCATTCTTATCTCTTTTTTTTAAGTTACTATTTACTTTATGTATTTCCCCACTGTTTAATGTGATTTAATCAAGATTTAATGTGCTACAACTCCTTGTTAGGATTGGCAAAAGAACACAGTTTGAGTTAAAATGCAATCTTTTAAAATCTTATGTTGAAAAACTCACTATTCAAGGACACCAGGGTACAGGGATCCATTTCACACCAGAGCCTCAACTCTCGTGGCCCGGTACCAAATGAGTGTCAGTCCGTAGCCTGGGGATTGGGGACCGCTGCTCTATGTGGTCTTTCCTCTGAGGCAGACAAATCCATTAAAGGCATAAACCAGATGGTGACAGGTTAGGACAATTATTAGTGAAATAGGCTAAAAATTAACCTTGCAGTTCATTTGCATCAAGCTAGTTCCATCCATCCATTCTGTGATGGACTGGCCAGTCACATTGTACCTTTCACCCTTTAATGTAATTAAATTACATTAATTGTAAGCAATTTTCTTTTTTTTTAGTTTGCAAATATTGATGTTTGTTTAAAGCTGTAACTTCATTGCATCTGTAGCTCCTGTTTTTTCACCATCGCATAAGAATAGAAGAACTTTACCTTCATCAGTTCTTATAATTTTTAATTATACAAATATCTGCAAATATCTCTGGGTCACTATATCAGCACAGGATATAATAACGCACTATCTGCAGAAAGTGCAAGGGTAAAAAGTACATCTCAATGAAACATGTGTTTAGACTTGATTCATGTTGAAGGATCCATTAGGAGAATGAGAAACACTACTCAGTATTGTAGTTTACAGTGAGAGAAAATGAACATCTGGACGACTCTCCTTGCTTTTACCATTAGGAGAAGATTACTTTTATATTACAATGCGCTGCAATTTCCAGATTTTAAACACTGGCTACTGTAGTTGATTTACTGGCCGATGCGATTTTCCAATCTCAATCACTGAGAACTTTCATGGTGTGTAATCATCCAAATCTCCTCTGTATAAATCTGTCCCCAGGCTCTGTCTGAGCCAGGCTTCTTTCTTTATACTTGGCTGGATGCAGTCTGTACACACAATACTAATATCTACAGAGAGACAGGCATACGGGACCAAGATATCATTTTCTTAATCAGTAAAGCTAATGGAAAAATGGTTCAATACATCGACATTTAATTTACCAAACTGATTTGCGATACTACTTTTAGATTTCTAGCAGCTGTAAGGGCTGGAGTTGGAGGATTTTAACTGTGTTGTAAATATCAAGTGTTATTTGTCTACCTGTGTCAAAGAGTTTGGGTTTAAAGATGTTTTGCACCAGCGTTCAGCAATCATACAATGTAAAATCCACAGTAAGGGCAGAAAAGACACCACACCAATGTTTAGTCTTACTTTTTTCCTGGAAATTTGAATATTATTGTGCGTTTAACTTTGGGGGTCAACACTAGCAATTTAATTTCCAGTGGAAAAATCTTTCTTCTTTTTTGTTCCTTTGCTCAACACCATCTAGTAATCCTTTGCTCGGCAGACATGTTGACTTATGAAAAGACGAAAAGCGTTGCTAATAGCATTAATGAGCACTCTTCTCTATCTGAGTGCCCTAAAAGTCCATGACGACGAGCCAGTATACACAGTACAAAGTCCCTGAAACTAAAGTAGCTGAATGGAGTTCGGCCATCATTCATCATTATCACATGTGAAGTTTTGGAATATCTTTTGTGAGAAAGTTTGATCGAGTTTTGCCTATGCCAAAGCAAGCAGGATGCACATGCAATGACCTTTCATTTTATGTATCTACAGCTCTTCTATAGGTTAGTGTTTGGCTGCTCTGACTGTATCTGGAGAAGCGTATCTCCACTGATGGATAGATTTCCATGCCATATATAGGATAATCGTGTTTTTGAAGTGAACCACTCATTTTTTGTTCTGCTACCACTTTCAGGCAGTTAATTAGTTATTGAAAGCCTATTGATGTTTGCTAGATCAGAAATAAACAATTATAATTCCCATACAATCCTCCTACTTATATTCAGTGAAAATGTTGTATAATTAATTTTTTCAGCCTTTAAGAATCACTAGAAACTGTTTAAGTTTAGTTGACTGAGAGCCCAGTTTTGGGATGTGCAATGATTATCAACACATTGACACATTAATTTTTTTTAGGAACACCTTAAAAATCCAGCCATCCACCCGTGCATTGATCCATCCATCCAGCTCATCTGGGAGAACACTGGGGTGTTACCACATCAGCCAAATGCAATCTCTACGGTGTCAGATTCCTGATCCACTTTAGCTCACTCCTTTTGATATGGAGGAGCAGCAAATCTACTCTGAGCCCCTCCCAAATTAGTGTACCCATCATCCTATTTCTAAGGGAGAGTCCTGTCCAACCACCAGTTGGAGAAAATACATTTCTGCTTCTTGTATCCACAATCTATTCTTTAGGTTAATACGAGACCACAGCTGAAGGTAGAGACATAGATCGACTGGTAAATCAACATCATTCCTTTTACTCTCAGCTCTGCCTTCACCGCAATGGACTGCTACAGCATCCACATCACTGTCTACATTTTTTCATGGCCCCAGTCACACAGGCCTGGAGACCAGTTGGTAACCATTACGAGGGCAAAATATGGTTGCAAGCAGCTGCTGGAGGTTGCTGGCAGCCACTGCAAAAATGGATTTCTAAAGTCCCAGTCATGCAGACTGGTCAGTGACCCCCTAGCTACTAAGGAAAAGTGTCTGCAACTGGTTGGTGAGTGGTTGCTAGAGGTTTCTGTCAGTTGAAATTGATTGGAGAGACGTCTATGATGGCAGAAGATTGCTGCAGTCGCCAGCAGTAAGGCAAAACCTTTACTTTGAAGGTGACTGTGTCAGTTTCAAATTTGCGTCACATTTCCAAGTTTCACTACAGCTCAGAGAGAAAATAGTGAGTATCTGCAGACAAGTTAGCATCTTCTGTTCAAACTATGATCAACAGCAGCTATCTGCTAGCAACCAAAGCAATTTGGTGAAGCACCGGCTTTGTGACCGATTTCACTTGGCTGATGTCAACAACCTAGTAAATGGTAAATGGACTGGTTCTTATATAGCGCTTTTCTACTCTTCTGACTCAAAGCGCTTTACACTTGTGCATTCACCCATTCACACCCATTCGCACAAGCACATTTCTCTAGGTGCTTTCTAGATACTAGAAGATAGATATCATACTCCGATGGATGCATCGGAGAGCAATTTGGGGTTAGTATCTTGCCTAAGGATATTTGGCATGGAGGCTAGGGGAAGCCAGGAATCGAACCACCAACCTTCCGATCAGTAGATGACCTGCTCTACCACCTGAGCTACAGGCACCCCTAGTAACCACTTACAAACTAGTCTGGGAATACAGTTTTTCCTAAAGCCTGGAGGTTGTCAGGGGCTCACCAATCAGCCTCCAGGTGTGTGTGACTGAAGCCTATGGCAAACCTTAAACCACACACTGACTATTGTCAAAGTTGATGCTTGAAGAGAAAGGAACAGAGAGGGTGCAGCTACCAGCTAACACTAAAAAGCTACACTGCTACCGTTTTCTATTAGAAATTATGGGTTGCCTTTACTATCTGATACATTCTGTGTGGATTCGTTTTCACTTACATGCCAATGAAATAAATGATTGTTAATAATTCTTTCAAAGAACAAGGTGTGCTATCAGTTTGATTTGTTGGTACTGATCAAAAACTGTAAAATCATATTCTATAAGTATTAGTCGGACAGCATAAGCATTCTTCATGTACATTTCATCAAATTCTTTTTGTGTCAGGGCTACAGAGGAGAACTACAGCCATGGTCGTGGGACAGAATCAGTTTTACTGTGAAGTTCCCAACAAACATGTTGTTGAGAAAAGATTATTGTGGCGGAAAAAATGATTAGTTTTGACTTGGCCGCATGCCCTGCATATAACTTCATTAGCTCTTTGTCTATGTGATGACGGCCGGTTGGTTTCTTTTCATCACTAGTTAACAAGCATGGTGGATGATAGAGGGGAGAGAGTGAGCCATGTGTGCCTAATGACCACAGAGCTTATAACCAACTGGCTGGCACAAACTGGTATGCTGTAATATCTGCAGCCAGTAACCAACTGGCACTACTGAACAACTGTCGTCATTCCTTTATGAAGTATGGAAGCCGTTGCACCATAACAGACAAACAGACCAACGCTGCTGAGCTGTCAGTCACATTAACAAGCCAGTAAAATCCCACCCTTACTGTTGTAGGGGTGGGACCCTCAATAGGGGGTTGTTGCCCTGTTAAACTTAATGAGAGCTCATATCTTTTACTGGCAAATTTTCACCTGTATGGCATGGGGCTTGAACACTGCAGCGTGTCTCTTTTCCAAATACTGTTGCTACTGCATTTCATTAATGAATGGATGACGCAAGTGTGTTGTACATGGTCTACGAAGGTGCAAACAGTCGTTTGTTTTCATAATGCCACGGTCCCCATGGTGTCACTACTTCTGTGCAATGATGCAAGCTGCCTCTTTTATATCTGAGGTGGGGGTGAAAACACATTTTGGTCAGTGTTGAGATTATTAAAAGTATAAAGCCCAAATGCTTCACACATGGCACTTCAGATGTGTCCATTACAACTGTAATGTTGAATGATTTATGGTGAAAACTTGTGTTATGTAAAAAAAATGTCTTGCCTGTGTTTGCATGTGAATTTTTAGAGGTAGTATAACTCAGTAAGTTTTGGTAACAAGTCAAGTCAAGTCATCTTTATTTATATAGCACATTTAAAAGACATCAAGTGTCGGCCAAAGTGCTGAACAGAGGGATAATATAATAAAAGAATTAAAATAGAAAGAAAACGTTTTAAGAATTGTAAGACATGTAAGAGTATATAGCATATAATGTACATGCAAATATGCACATACATCTACAAAACTGTACACATTCACACACAAGCACACATATGTGAACATAACGTATATACACATACAACATCATCCAATAAGATAAGAGACCAAATAGACAGAATAAAAAAGATATCAAAGAGATCCGAAAGCCTTGGAAAATAAGTAGGTCTTGAGATTCGATTTAAAGACTTCCAAGGATGAAGAGGATTTTATAAAGGGGGGAAGACTATTCCAGAGTCTCGGGGTGGCAATGGAGAAAGCCCTGTCACCTCTAGATTTGAGCTGGGAGCATGGAACTGATAAAACCATCTGACTGGAGGAGCGCAGAGATCGAGTGGGTAAGTGCAGGCTAAGAAGCTAACCTGGAGCCAAACCATGGAGAGCTTTAAAAACAAATAGAATCGATTTTAAGGTTTTACTATGTTTAACTGGTAGCCAATGTAGAGATGCGAGTACTGGGGTAATATTCTCTCTCTTTCTAGTACCCGTCAGGAGCCTTGCGGCTGCATTTTGAACAAGTTGCAGGCGGGTCAGGCTTGAGTGACAAATTCCTAAATAGAGAGAGTTACAGCTAAGTTAATGCTGCCAGCGTCAGCCTAGTGCAGTTTTATTCTATGGTTAAATAAAATAAATAAAGATGGAAAAATAATATCGCGTGCACTTGGATTTTCATGGGCATGGCTGTTTTCACTGACGGGTGGATATACATAATTGGTGGCGCAATCAGTCAGTGGCCCACTCTTGCTGGTGCTGGTCGATCAGCTAGCTACGGAGAAGAGTGAGGTTATAACAGACAAAGAGCTGAAGCAACTTGTCAACCAATCAGCAGGATGGATATGTCATCTGCTTCCAGTCATGTACTGTTCAGATGTTCTAGGACTACACTGGAGCACATCTAAGGTTTCCAAGTTCCTTAGCCCTCTGCCAGATCTCCATCTTATTTGCTTGAAGTTGTCTGTGGCCCCTCTTCCAAACCCCCTTTATTCTCCCAGTTCCATGTGGACAGATTCCATGTAGTTCCATGTTTTGCATGGACACCTGGGGGCTGTTCCTTTGTGCTGTTGTCATCCTTTTCTATGAAGAATCTTTGTTTTATTTTGAAAATACTCTTGCATGCGTTTAGTTTGTTTTGTTTTCTCCTTTTGTGTTCTTCTTGTGTTTTCCAGATAATGTCATGTACCCCCTGTAAATAACCACCTGATCAGTCTTTTGCAGTAACACACTCCCTGTTGTTCTTCATTTAGTTGCCAATATTATTTTCATTATTTGCCATATTTTCTGACATAGTCAGCTTTCAAGCCAAGTTTCTATTCTTTTTTTTCCTACTAAGTCTCCCTGTATTTATAGTAAGTTCTCCTTTTGCCTTGTTATTTTCAGTCTCCTTCCAACCCAAATTACTTGTCACAGTAGGTGATATCACACGCCCAGCCCCAGGCTCTCTTTGACTAAAAACTCTCATTTTGGACTTTATTTCATTCTTCTGCGATGAAGTCCTGAATCTTGATCAGTGGCGCAGTGTGCGAGAGAAATGCTGCAGTTTGAATTCTGGCTGAATGATGACGCACCGGTATAATGATGACTTCCCAATTCCCAGACACAGTGCATCAGTGTTTGTGTTGGCTGACGTGTGAATTCACAGCTGAACAAAGGTGAAGTCTGATATGTGACTTTGCTAGACTAGCACAGGCGTTCGCACCACATTCTCACAGTCGCTTTAATTAAGTGCTGTGCAACTGACAAATTTTGGCATGTGTTTTTTCAGTCAGTGTGGATGTGTAATGTGGCCTAACCCCAAAACTCTCAGTCATTCAGCTGAATTTATGTAATCACTGCTATCTGCGTATAAGGCTAATCCTGTGCTGTAATTTTCTATGGAAAAGTAATCCAACATTGATCCATCTATTTGAGGTTGTGCTTCACAGCAGCATCACTGAGGTTTCTGAGTCTTTCATGTGCTCCAGTGTGCTGATACCATATCATTTTGCAGCTGAATGTGGGACAAGACAAATATCTGCCATCTTTACGTAATGAATGGTAAAAATATGTGGTTTGAATTTCCTTCCCTGACTAAGGCAGTCGCCATGACACCCAGAAAATGTTTTTTATTAAAGGCAACATTATGCTTTTTCCTCTCTTTCTAGTGCTTTAACTTTAGAGTGTGCGCTGTGCCGTTGTGTAGTAGGCGCGTGCTATCAATTCCCAGGTATTCACATGGGGCGCCACACTGACCAAACAAACCCGTCGAGGGAGACGTGCAACTGAAAGTCCACATGTAAACCCGATCCTCTGTTTGCAAGGGAAGCCAAACAGCCTGTGCTAACCATCCATTCTGATGTTATCTGAGAGAATCTGATCTCCGTCTGTGCAGGAGGGTGGGGGCGAGGGGTGAGCGGTGGTTCAGCATGACTGAGGTATTCCAACCACACGCACGGAGAGGACTTGACATCTGTCAGAAAAGGAAATCGCCAGCTGCAGTACATCATTTTCTTTGCTCTGTCATATTTGTGAAATGAGGAGTAACATAAAAAATGGAGGAAAGCAAGGTGGAAGTTACATTCACTGCTTGAGATCTGGTGGAAATTATGTGGAAACAACATTTGGACTGATAAAGGAGCAGAGGCTCGGCAAGATCAGTCAAACTTTTCAGAGCCCTGTCATTTCTTGTGAAGAAAGGCCAGTTGAATTCATTGTGGATTTGTTTTCTTAGGCCCCCCATATTAAATAGTACATTCAGCCGTTTCTTGAGGTTGGTTGATAGAAAGATTGATTGGGGCGACCGTGGCTCTGTAGCGCATCTGTAACCGGAAGGTCGCCGGTTCGATCCCTGGGCTCTCTGTCCTGGTCATTGTGTCCTTGGGCAAGACACTTTACCCTACCGCCTACTGGTGTTGGCCACAGGGGCTGATGGCGCGATATGGCAGCCTCGCTTCTGTCAGTCTGCCCCAGGGCAGCTGTGGCTACAACCGTAGCTTGCCTCCACCAGTGTGTGAATGAATAGTGGCATTGTAAAGTGCTTTGGGTGCCTTGAAAAGCGCTATATAAATCCAATCCATTATTATTAAAGAAAAAATGTTGCACTCATAAATTTACATTGATTAATGTGTAACTACATCTTCCAACAAATGGTTCTATTAAAAATAAATAGGAGTGGGTGGTGGTTTGTCAAAGCCGCCACATTGCCCCACCATCTTAAATACAGTGGCCAAAATAGGTGAACAGTATGCTGTGTTTTAAGTACACTATATTGCCAAAAGTTTTTCACTTGTTTGCCTTATTTCTGCATATGAACTTGAGTGACATCCCCTTCTTACCATTCCTATGGATTCATAGGCTTTAATATCATGTTGGCCCACCCTTTGAAGCTATAACAGCTGCAACTCTTCTGGGAAGGCTGTCCGCAAGGTTTCAGAGTGTGTTTATGGGAATTTTTGGCCATTCTTCCAGAAGCACATTTGTGAGGTTTGACACTGATGTTGGACTAGAAGGCTTGGGTTGCAATCTCTGCTCTAATTCATCCTACGGGGGTTCTGTCAGGTTGAGGTTAGGACTCTGTGCAGGCCAGTCAAGTACCTCCACACCAAACTCACTCATGTCTTTATGGACTTTGCTTTGACTGGTGCAATCATGTTGGAACAAAAAGGGGCCGTCTCCAAATTGTTCCCACACATTGTTGAACATGAAGTTGTTTCTTGGTATGCTGACACACTAAGAGTTCTTTTATTGGAACTAAGTGGTCAAACTCAACTCCTGAACAACAAGACCATACCTTAAACCCACTCCACGAAATTTACAGTTGTTGAAATGCAGTCAGACAAGTACCATTCTCCTGACATCTACAAAACTCAGATTCATTTACTGGATTGCTACAAAGAGAAGTGCAATCCATCACTCGATAGAAATCGCCACTGCTCTAGAGTCTAATGGCGCCATGTTTTACATCTAATGCTTTACACTTTAATTTGTCTCTGCATATTCAGACTCCAGATATGAAGCTTCATACTTATATTTTATCATCAGCTCGTCGGCAGGTGACAACAAGCCAGTTAAAAAGCAACAGTTGGTTATGAGCTAACATTATACCAGCTAATGTTGAGTTTGAGTGTGTCCTAAAATTACAGTTTCCCAATAACCATTTTGTTTACATTCAAACACCACAAGAAAGTTCATTGGCTAAGACTTTCTTTAACCCTTTAAAACCGGTCAGAGCGGGCACGCTCCGTTTTGCGTAACTATTTTTAAATCCCGGTAGCACTGCAACCACGTGAGCTAGCGCAATATTTTTTTTTTTTGCATATGAAACCGGAGGAGTTGTACTGACATCTTATGCCATCAGCTTGTCCTCGGTCACAGTTTCCTTCCACATATAGCTTTGCAAAAACTGCATAAAAAGCACTTGCAGGAACAAAAACATAATATTCCAGAAACACGCTTTGTCAATCCGATCAGCTGTTCATAACACTTCCTACGTCCATCAGCACGAACTATCGCATGTCCGCCATGACCTGCCCAAAACCGGAAGTGATGTCATTTTCGCGGAAATGTAGTTTTTTAATATCAGGGCCTCATGAGCTTATACTGGTGTTTTTAAAAATTATGTTTGACTTTATGACTTTCTGTGTCGTTTCTGGGATGCTTAGGACTCATATTGCACTGCTGGAAATAGTTTATTTTGATGCATATGCTGTTTTTTTGCAAATTTGCATAATAAAATTTATTTTCGTTTTCCTGCAGTGTATAAAAATTGGTGTATTTCAAAATAAAAAAATAAAGACACTCAAAAGAAATTTCCTCTGGTGGGAAACTATTTTGTGCAACTTTTTTGTATTTACAGTTTTGAGGGATAAGCCTCTTAAATTTCTTTAACTAGAAATATATGTTAAAAAACCAAAAACGATTTTCAATTTTTTTGTAGTTTATTGCACTTTTTTGCAATTTATGTAATTTCTATGCACTTAATACATACATATTATTAAAAGTTAGGCTGTAATGGTTGTATTGATGTATATCAACTTGAAATGCTCCCAAAAATGGCACTACAGCATGTAAAAATATAATATAAGCTGCGGACTTGGATCTATGGTAGGTCTTAAAGGGTTAAATCGTTAGATTTCCTTCCAAGTTTCAGTTGGAGAAAACAGGATTAGATGTCACATTATTTGAACCCAAAGATTGTTCACGTACTCTAAACAGCAAATTTCACAACCTGGATTAATTTACATGAAGCTACTCAAAAGCCTGGTGATAGTAAATCACATTCGGAATACAAAGTCAGCCATCATCTGTTTGTAGGTGCTGCATACTCCATAAGATATGACATAAATGAATTAAGAAGTGATTTACAGGCTGAGGTGATGAGGTGTGTATTCTGCAGACTCAGGTAGCGACGTTTTTACAGCACAACGCCTGTTTGCTTGCTTGTTGGTTATGGAGTGTGCACAGACGCTAACTACATTCCTTTCTCTCTCTCCTCCTTCTCACACTATTAGTGGATCATGGTTTTCCGGCATCCACCTCTGTACAACAAAGCTTTATGTTCAGTTCAGTGCGCACTGTAAATTTGAATCAGCCTCTGAAACAACAAGTGATGTAATGTTGAAAATAGAAAAGAAAAACAAAAGATTACATGAGTTTACTTTTCAAAAACACAAATTACTGAGAAGTCTACCAATGCAAACCATAAAGCCATACCCAAAACACAAAGTTTCACAAAATAATCTTCGGCCTCTAACTTGTGGTACAAATCAATACCAACTCTTTCTGTTTATGTCTGCTTGTCCTTCAAGTTAATGCAACTTACTCAAATAAATGATGTAAGGTTTATGTTTTGTCATAGCAACATCTACAATTGGGGTTGCCTTGGGATCCAGATTTTACAAATAATAATCAATAAAGAAAAAAACGTTCCTTTGCAGTTTTTTCCCAAACACATCAAAAACAGACTCTGTGAACCCAGCTTCTGCTTCTGCTCATTATATGCTTTTAACAGACTTCTAATGTAGACGTGTGGCAAATTTATGGATAAATCTCCACCATTGTCATGAAAGCACAAAATCATTAAGAGAGAGTTGAGAGAATCACTGCCGCGGTGCACTGAAGTTAGCTCCCAGACACTGTTGTTTATTCCTGTTGTCATCTATTCATGTAAGTCTTCACCAGTGATTTTCAGACAAAAGAAACCCCCAAAACAAATCGAGTATGGTCTTTATGGTTGAGCATTTGTGAATGCCAGGGCAACTGGCATTTGACTTTTGGTTTGGTAAAGCACCAAAAGAAAGCATGGCTTAAACATGTTTTCTGGTTACACCAACTAGTCTTTACAGTGTGCACGCTGAAGTATTCTTGGGTAAGATGTTGAATTCCGAGTTGCTCTCCAATGCATTCATCGGAGTGTGAATGTGTGTAAATATTAGATAGAAAGCACTAAAGCTTGGGGAAAAAAATACTTGTATGAATGTGTAAAGGAGGTTGAGTGCATTCATACAAGTCAGACAAGGAAAAACAATATATGTTTTGCTTCTTAACAATGCAGAGCAAAATATCACTAGCATTACTGCCCAACTCTTGTTTTTTTCGACTTAAAAAAAACAGCTGCAGCACTTGATGGACAGAGCCTAATCAGTGGTCTGTGCATAGCTTATTTAGCAAGCCACAAATACACAACAGTGGCAGTACAGATTTAAAGTTTTACAGTTTCACTACTGTCTACATTCACAGCAAAATAAACCAACTGCATCATCAATCAAAAAAACAGTTTGCCAAGTAGTCGAAGTTGATGAAAATTTATTCAAAAAAGTAACTAGCAAATAAATCTGATCTCAGTGTTTTTCACAATAGAAATGAAAAGTAGAAAAACCTCATGGGGAAGTCAAAGAACGGTTACTCTGAAGAAAAAAAAAAGAGGTTGTCCCCCAAACCACCACTACGCAGCAGTCTAATTGTTGTTTTTGGAAAGGATTCCCCTGCTTTTACCGCTTTGGTCATCAATGAAAGTGATGAAACTGACCAGCTAAAAGTCTGCTTTTTGTAAAGTCTGATAAATGATGTGTGGCATCGCTTCAAATTTGCTACTTTGTTACATTCTCTACAGAAACAACTTAGATTTTCAGCTAATCCTCAAGAACAAGGCTAAAACACGCAGCAACACTACACTTGAGCGGGAGGAGGGAGGTATGGGGTCTTAACACCCCCCCGTTCTCTACTAGCCATCGGGGTGGGGGGGCTGGGAGGAGATGCTGGCTGTCCGATTGGCCTCCCTGCTGCTGCGGAGCCTGGGACGGTCTGCTTGCCTCCACCCCGGAGGGAAGGGTAACATCTCTTGGGTCTGGGTGCCGTTTCCCCCTCTGGGGGCGAGGATACCTGGACCCGGGGTATAGAGTATGTTTGGGGAGTGTGATTGTGTGTACATGTCCATTTATGTTTATCCCTACGTTGGGTGAGTGCTGAGTGTTTGTATATGTGTGCATGAGGGTGGGAATGCATGTCTGTGTCTGTGTGTGCCTGTTTGTCTGTGTCTATATGTCAGGTCGGGTCTTAGACTCCACCTCTCTGGGAACTCCCAGGCCCTCCAAGTGTGGAGGCCTATCTCCCCTCACCACACTCCCTGCCGGTGACTGATGCCCTCAGGGGTCGGTGCATTGGTGGTTCTTGGTGTCCGGGGCTGGGCGCTCAGGTATGTACCAGGTCACTCCCGGTGGCTACTTGGCGGGGCCTGGCGCCTGTTGCTCGGTCAGGCCTCTTCCGGGGCGCGGGGGGCCCTCGGGCCTCCGGCCTCTGTGCCTGTGGCTCGGTTCACTCTGGCACAGCTGGCTGCCGGCGGAGCCGGCGGGCACGCCGGTGCAGCCCCCTCTAGCTTCTGCCCGGTGGCTACTGGGTGACCCCTCGTCTGGGGATCCTCAGCCCTTCCCATGAAGGTGGCATGGATGCCCCTCCGGTGGTCCTCCTTGGGCTCTTGCACTCTGGGGCCTCTGGATGTCTGGGGCCTGGATCTCCTCCATGCCTGCTTCATGCCCTGGGGGACGGGGCTATGGCTCTCTACATCCTCTAGCAGACCATTACATGGGGAAACCATTTGAATACAAGCGCGCCGATCCACACAGGTGTGCACACGGGTGTTCACTGTTCGTAGACTTAAATCACACCTTTCTTGACTGCTACTTCAAAGCACATTGTGCGCTGTCTGTCCTGCGTGCTGCACAACAACATTCAATATTTAGTATTTACTGCTGTTTACACTTAGCACGATTAATGCGATGGTGTTGTGTTTAGTATGTTGCTTTGTTTTTTTTGCTTGTTTTCTATTCTTTTTCTCTCAACAGGTGATCCCAGAGATATTTTCCCCCCCTTTCTCACTGTCCCTCTCCCCTTCTGTTTTTCTTTTCCTTCCTCTTTCTTTCTCCCTTTCCTATCCCTCACTCATGTCTGTCCCGTCTGTAACAACTGAAAATAAAATAAAATAAATAATAAAAACAAAAGTCGATCAAATGGACCAATACGCCAATGCCATGATGATCCATTTGGCAAAATAAATCCATTGGGTATCCTTGTTGGTCTTCAGACAACAATTCTGACGGCTAAAGAACCAAATGGGACAGGCAAAAAAAAAAAAAAAAAAAAGGCTAAAAGTCTATAGCAATGCTAGCACCTCTGTGAGGTTGAGCTTTGGTGCAGTGGATTTTTAAGCTAAATGCTAACATAAGCATCTTAGCATATTGTCATGTTGATAACAATCTGGGTTTTAGCAAGAAATTCTTACCATGTGGACCACTTTAGTTTTGTATGTTAGCAATGCTAACATTTTATATTTATCCCTCATCAAAGCATAGCTCAGGCTTCTGGAGTTTTCATTAGTTTTACACAGATTTGCTGACATAAGGCATGTAAAGAAACTGACCTGATGATGGCACTCGATGAAAAGCCACAATAGTTCAGAGTCTTTATATCAAATTTCAAGACATTTCAAACCCCCAGCTGGCGAAAACCATGAATTTTCATCGCAATCCAGCAAATTTTGAGATATTTTACATGCCAGCATAGTGGTGGGCTGATGGACCAACAGTACCATTAGTAAAACCGCACCACTAGCATGGCTAAAAATGATGTGATTATGTTCACTTCATGATCTCTGCTGTCTGACTCTGTTCTCCTACCGATTGGTAACTTTAACCACTGGTGAAAAGGCCTCTGTCATATAGTGTGTCGCCACTGTTTAGTGAAGCAGCGTCGCTGTTGCTAAAGCCAATCCCTTGTTATTGAGCCCACGTAATACCATGTAATATTATGTCTTTGTACACTCGCTGCAGTTCAGCGGTTGCATTTGATTCACTTGTTTTCCACACTGCGCCGTGCCAGTGCTATGGTTAGCAGCAGAACGCTCTCGAGGGGCATGACTCTCTTTGGTTTTGGACTCGAGCAGCCTTTCTTCCATTTAATGAGGCCTGTCTTTAAAAAAGAGAGAAAGAGAGTGAGAGAAACATATCCTTTGCTCTGTTCCATCTGAACAGCTGCATCTGCGGTTTTCTCCTCTGATGGCGCTGTGGTTTTGGGAGTCATGCCCTTTAGACAATCTACCTCTGCTCCGATGTTTGAAGGAAGCTCGTCTGAGACTAAGAGAAGAAGACGGCGAATGAGAGCAACAGAATTAGATATTCACAGCTGGCAAAAGCAAAGTGTACTGATTGAAATGACTGCTGGATTAAGTCACCTAATAAGTGCCATCTTTTTGTTTGTTTGTTCTAAGTCAGTTGACAAGATAGCAAACCAGATCCTCAGTAATTAAGAAACATGGCATGATGAACCTTATATAATAATGCTATCCCCAAAGCGAACAATCTGAAATATAGCCAGTCAAGTGCTTAATGGCACCAGGCTTCACCACAGTAACCAAAACACGATGCAGCATTTACCCTCCAGCTCTGCCTTCGCCAGAAAACCTCAGCGCAAGACCGACACCCGAGAGCAAAACACACAAAGGACAGCAGCATGGAGAACTAATCATGAGAGGAAAAGCACAGGGAACTGGAGGAGATGAGAGCGGTAATAAAAGTGAAGCGTGGACGTTGCAGCCAGGACTTGTGGTAAGACTAAGGTATAAGCACTGAAAACTAATTTTGTGAGAACATTTCATGAGAGTCTGACATAGGATCAGTGAGTTAGATGGTAATGATAAGATGGGAGTGTACCGAGTCCCAGAGGGTTCATGATTGGTTAGGATCTTACTTTTTCCAATTATTCTGTCCAACAGATCAACACAAACTACACTTTAATGTTTTTCCCTCATTTTTCATTTTACTAGTTCACATTATTTTTTTGGTAGAGTGCTTGATGACACGAATAAACAATTTTAAACTCTAGTTTGTGCCATTTTATTGTTCTCTTATAAATTCTTTATAGATGTTTGTTGTACTTGTAGTGAATAGTGCAGTCTCTCTACTGCATTTCTCTTTACTACACTATATTTTCAGGAGCGAGGTGTATTGAAAGGCCTTTGGTATGTGAGGGTACACATTTACTGTAATACACTCGCTGCTGCCATCTTCTCCAAGTTGACACATTACTGCTTGTTAATGTGGTTGACTCACCCAAGGCCTCACTTAGGAAGGAGGAAGCAACAGATAAAGGTGAGATAAAAGCTGATTAGACAAAAGGAGTGCAGGAAGGACGGAGCACACAAATGGAGTCAAGGACAGTCAGATAGAGGGAGGAGAGGAAGCACCGCAGGTCATTAATCGAGAGCGGGCAGGTGTGTAGCTATTTCATTCAGGGCAGGGTTCAAACGTCTTTATGTTTCAGTTTCCCCATTCTGTAGCTGCCAGAGCCCTATTTTAAAATGGTAAATATTCATAGTGGGATCAGTTTTTTTCTAATTGATTTCTGTAAAAACACATTTTATCTCAGGGTGGATAAAATGTGGCGTTTTCATTAGGTAAAACATTTCACATCCAACGTCCTGATGAACAGTGTCAACTTTCTGGGATTTTCCCTACCTGGAGGATTGTGCATGCATTAAAGACTCTCAGGGTTAAGTTGGTCCAATCAAATCAAGCAGATCAGATTGACAGAATTTACCCCACATCATCTCGACAATCTTCATCAAAAATGATCACTTTTATTTATACATTATGCAAATTATTCCAGAGTTCCTTAGGCAGGCAATTTGTTAGCAACAAATAGACACAAAGCTCATTGAAATGGGTGCCCTAATGAACCTTGCTAAGATGCTGGACTGCTTCTTATATAGCACTTTTTACTCTAGTTGGGAATTCAAAGCACTTTATACAAGATTTACCCATCCATACATGCACTTTTTTTCTCTGTCTAACTGATTTCAGTCTAACATTCTGATGTTACAGGGATACTTCTTTGGCATACAGACTGGAGCAGCTAGGGATCAAACCACCAACCCCCAGATTAGTCCATGTCCTACTCTACTCCATTAGCAATCCTGGTGATTATGTTAATTTTTTTGGAGGATTTGAATATTTTTAAACCTATTTCTCAATTCAGTCTCTACCAGGATTTCCTATGGAACTCTGGTTCTGTTATTCTGTTGCATGAAAATCCTTTTCTTTTGTAATATCAAAACATGGAAAATATGGTCATTTCTCACAGTTAAATGCACATATATGCCTTTCTATAGTTATGAATGATCTCTCCTACGTCATTGACACCGGAAACTTGATGCAATAGACTGGGAGGTTGGCAGGATGACGAGTGAGTGGCGAGCCCCGTGGGGAACCCTGGGTTAACCACTAACAACCAACGGCTTTCCAGTGCCGACCATGCTGCACTTTAAACAGCCACTTTGCCAGCCCAGTGATGGGCATATGGTGCCAGCCGGGAGGGCTGCACTGGCTGGGAAGCCACCAATATTCATTGTTCACACATATGAAAGGCAAAAGCGAATGGACAGTTCCAAGAAGATCTATAATGGGGTGGTGTTTAAGAAAACACAGTTGGAAAACACTCAAGGACATTAAAAAAACCTCCCTTTTTCCATCACTTTTCTGTTTCTGTCAGCCTCCTTTCCCTTTATCTGTCCGTCCAACAAAGCTGGGAACACGGCAGAGTGAAAAGAGAAAAAAAGAGAAGCCAAGTCCCAGTAAGAGCAGCTCTCGGTTCATAATCAGCCAAATCAAGTTTATGCTTACTGACGGCCCGTTCCACTGAAAACTGTACTCCCTGCCAGGGGTGTGTGGGTAAGTTTGAGCCAGAACGACAATAAAAACCATTGTTGCATTTGTTTAGACAGCCCGTCCAAATCCAGCCCTCTACTTTGGAGCAAATGCTCAGGTTTGTCGGCCCAATAATGGCACCTAATTTGTACGGAAGTCGAGAAAAATCAGAGTAAAGTATGACCTGAAAAAAAAAGCACTTACAACAGCCACCATATTTCACCATGCTTGCATTTTGTTGTCAGATGTTCCTTTTTTTAAATCCTTGGATACTGAGACTTGTGGTGATTTAAGTGTTGCTGAAAGAGATTGACATCCAGAGGCTGCTGTGTGCCAGGGAAGTGTCTGAGCATGCTGTTGGGGGAAAAGAGATGCAATTAGAAAACATGAGAAAGATCCAGAGGTGGATTAAGATTATTTCCACTCTTAGAGACACCTGCAGGCTTAACTTTATCCACACCTTCACCCACATCCTTCCCACTCTCTTTGTCTGATCAGCTCTTTGGATCCCGTTTTCCCTCGCTCCATCCCCAGGCCTGTGCCAGCTGTAAGAACTGACAGGGCAACAAGCGGAGTGGGATTTTCCCAGAAACATTAGCCTCTCAAAGGACAAGGTGAGATCGGTGGGCAGGATGACTGTCTGTCTAGCTGTCCGTTTAGTTCAGTCTCGCTGTCAGTCTCATGCCACTTGGCTTCAAATCATGTGGCTCCGTAACAAATTCATATTCATCATGAAGATATATGAGATTCTTTTCCACAGTAGTCTGAAAGAAGAAGATAAATAGGATGAATAAAAATAGGTCTCTAAGAAGAAACTTTCCATTTGTTTTCCATCCTACTTCTCTCTTAGTCTTTCTTCTTTCCCACCCTATGAACAATGGCGCTGAGTCATTGTGTCCCATCTCTCACACTCCAAGCGTAAAAGTCAGAGGAATCAGCAAGATAAGCAAAGAGAAAGACAATTTCCTGTGACATCACAGATGAGATTGATCAATCTTAATTGGACATCTTATCTAGTTACCTGCCAGGAAGAAAAATATCTGATATGGCCTTCTTTGACATATTAGCACACTAAAATGACATAAGTTAGGATGCATGACAGACACCCAAACTTTAACTAAAACAGACATATCCCAGAAAAGACTTTGCTAAAACTATGAAATGTTCCACAGATATAAACATTTAGCGTACACTTTTTTCTCATTGAGGCTGTTTAGGCTCAATGTTTCATAGCTGCATAAGAAGAGATGTTTATCATGTCTAATCTCTGATTCAGCCTTGCTTGGCAGATCTGCTAAATCAGATCCCTCCAGTTTCTTCTTATTTCATGTCTAGACTACCAAAACCACTTTTGCAACCCAGAATACTGCCTCAAGGGATTTTTTAAATGCCTTTTGGTAAGAAGATATGGATAGAATTGGTTATATCAGTAAATCTTTCCAAAAAATTACACTTTGGAACTTCCAAAAAATGGGAAAAAGGCATTTACCCATCATATCTGTTTCGAGGCTTTTGATTTTTGGTTTCTCAGCAGCAATCTTTGTGCAGCCTGTTCCATGTTTTTCTGAAATTATCTCATTTGTGAGGTCCTTAATAATCTTGCAGAGTTAAACTGTGTCCACACATAGAGAGATTTTGTCCAAAGCTTTGTGAGGGACTGCTGTTCACTACTGGATATTTCATACTGTTAGATACTTTGTTAGTAGTCAATCACAAAAACATATCATTTGCTCCAATTTCATTAGTTGAAATTACAATACTACCAAAGATAACACAGTTTGACAGGTATCAAATTGTATGGTTGGTATTAGCTGAAAACCTGGCCAATCAGCACTGTGCATTGTGTTATTTAAAAAAAAAATTCAGGATACTGGGCAAGTGGAGACAAAATGGTAAATAGACTGGTACATATACAATATAGGATTTTCCTACTCTAAGTCAGCTGTCAAAGGCCTCAAGCCTTCTTACAAGCACTTTTTTGTTCTACATTCAGTATCTCGCCCAAGAAGGCTTCAACATATAGAATCAATCCAGGAATAGATCCACTGACCTGACTGATAGATGACCCGCAATCCTGAGCCTCTCAACACAGGAAAGCACCATTTGCCAGTGTCTGATCAGCAGTGGCCTCATTTCTCAGAATGACAACGATCCTAAACATACTGTCAATGCAGTAAAAGCACAACTGGATAGAAAAACACCTAATGGAACACTATCAGTCATGGATTGGCCTCCTCAGAGCCCGAACATTATTGTTGCAATGTGGGATCGTCTTGATGAGACCGGAAAGAAAGAGTCAACATCCAAAGACAACCTTTAAATATTGTTACCTAAGAGTGTACAAAATGTATGTTTCCCTTATATAGAGTCCCAGATATAAACGGTTTAAATCTGGGACTCTCCACCATTTGACCTTAGAACTGAAGAAGCTTCTCGGATGAGAGGTGAAACGTCTTCAAGCAACTTAAAGAAGTCCAGATGCTTTTCTTTGCAAGCTCCTTTGACTACGATGACCTGGATGACTGAGAACCTTCACAGACATATTTCCCTTATATAACTGATTACCATTAATGTGTCCACATTTCAGTTAATTGCTATACCCATTTTTCAATATTGTAAAGAAAGGTAGGTGGCTTAAAGACATTTGCACAGTACTGTGGAAATCAGTGATATCCTTCCATTGGTTCTCTGAAGTCATTCACTTCAAAGCTGAGATTAAACTTAGTACCTGGCCATTTTTCAATTCTTCTTTGTCTTTCTTCCTATTTTTTGTTTCAATAATTGAACATAACAAGCTTCATAATTTTATTTGTCATATTCAGGAACAGGACTGTATTGTTTCCTTCAAATTTATGGGATAATTAAAGTTGAAAATCACATCATAACAGGATAAATTTACAATAAATGAGCAACACATTTTACAATATGCTCAGTACAACTTTAAGCCAAGGGGTGTTACAGAGGTCTACATTTGAGTATGGCTAGCACTCTACAATACGTGCCTTTTGCAATGTAACCTGAGAATATTTCTTTGTAATCTTCTGTAATGTCTGCAATTTGTTTCCTCCCACGCTGGTTGTGGCTCATCACAGTGGAGACAATATAGGAGCATATCAATGACCTCACTCAAGCACAATTGTTTGACAGATTTCTCACGTCTCAGCAAACAGGGATTGCTCTTGAGTCACTTCTAGCTGTCAGGACCCATCTGTACTGATCCAAGAGTTAAAGCCGAGCACGACTGCCGCAAGAAGTATGCCCCTACTTTATCAAATGTTGCATGAAGTGAGGTTCTCCTTACCTTTATTATATTAACAGAGCAAATCAATAATTTGCTTAATTTTTAACAACCTATTTAGTAAACCTTTGGGGCCTTTTAGCAGTTTGGAATTATATCATAAATCTTTCAGCAAGCTTCTAAGTGTTTCCAGATGTGCTATACTCTAAAGCAGAGAAATGCCCTCTGAACCCTACTGCCACATGATAATGTCCATATTAGACTCCTGCTTATGGCCCACGTTTTGGTTTTTTTTGCTCTTTTTTTAAAAAAAAAAAAAAAACTCCACTTCCTATGTTTTGCTTTTACATCCTTAAATAAAATGTCTACACTGCATTGCATAGAAAATACTGGAATCAGTTTCATGTGGAGGTTGGTGTTAATGAGGCAAGGAACAATGGGAGCACTGCAAAACTAAAATGGTGATCTAGCATGAGTGAATGATTTTAATTTAACTACGTCATGGCCATATGGAAAAGATATATATAAATTTTATAAAGTTTTTATCTGTCTTGTATGAAACTTGTATGAAAAGCATACAAGAGTGAAAACACATATAAGATCCCTTGAAAAATTATACAATGAAACTTGTATGTTTTGTATACTTACTAAAAAAATATATGAAAGTAATGAGAAAGTGGCCACTTTTATGAGTAAATCATATATGTTTTTACTATTTCTTTTCCATATGGGTGGCCAGTTTAATTATTTCAATACTGGCACCAGTGTGTTGCCTACAAAAGGTATATGCCTGGGATTGAGCAACAAAGCAATAAATTCACTTGGATATGGTTAGATACAAACTTTCAATTAACCTTTCTCTTTAAAATTGCCCCATCATGCCGACCTCCATGTTTATTCTTCACCTTTCTTCACCTTAAAAGGAGATACCGCTACTCTACTGACAACAAATGTTGCCCTTGGACAGGTTTTAGATATGACCCTGGGTCAGAACACCTTAATCAAATGATTAGTTCATTACCAGGCCTCTGGAGAACTACAAGACATGTTGAAGAGGTAATTTAGCCATTTGATTCAGGACACATCTAAAACCTGCAGGACACCGGCCCTCGAGGCCTGGAGTTGCCCACCCCTGCCCTTGGATGTGGAATGTATTCAGTTCGTAGAGGTTTGGAGCTCCTGTATAAGTTTAAAATTAGGCCTTAAATAAGCATTTGGACACATCAACAGTGTTCTGTATGGCTCCACTGCTGCATACTAAATGATAACTCATTCAATGTGAGGTTTCAATGTGTACTTATTACATTACATAGCCTGTTAACTTTACACAATTTTGAACATTGTATATCAAATGAAACCCATACTTTTCCCCCCAGACATAACTCAGGTGACCAAATTAATGCATTGAACTTAATTGGCCGAGTGTATATTAAGGCTTACACTGTGTCATTATGGTTTTCTTAGCAAACAGGATACATTTATTTGCCACTTACTCACCCGAGAGCTGCAGTGGAAAAATGTGCATTTGGTCTTGCACTCGTTATGTTCTGGTGCCGTTCGGTCCGACATGGAAGCTCCCACACTGACAGCCCTCCGAGAGCTTATTTTAAATAGCACCGCTGACCTCAAAGTTATGGCTATGGGATGTGGCTCCGGGCTAATGCCCGCTATACTAACTTTACTCTTGAAAAAGAGGCAGAGAGTGGGAGACTGGGTGACTGTGACTTTTGGTTTGATCTGCCATGCTGATATCCCTGCAATCTCATGGTTTACCAAATTACAGCCCATGAGCTCCTTGTTTGCTTCATTATCCCTGTCCTACAAACGCACAGGGGTATTTTATTTTTTCATTCTCACCCCCTGATGAGTGATGTAAGAGTTTTGAGGCGAAGAAAGAAATATTAATGTGTATCTCGGGAAAACTGATGGTAACTGTTTTCTTTCCAACACTTACAAAGGGCATCTTTTATAATGTGTCTTGTTTAATTTGCGATTGTTTTAATGTGCAAAGAAACAACTCAGTTGGCATAAATATTCAATGCTACTGAGTACTTCATGCAGTTTTGGTCATGTCTGTGTGTAACCAGTCGTTGGTAATTATATAGCGCAACAGCCAAAGTGCCCAAAGACAGCACAAATGCCAGTGAAATCACCCAGCCAGTCACCAAGTCGGCTCCAGCAAACACACACAACCATTAACGCATACTCACCCGAGCACGTGGGGACTCATCACACTCTTGTAGCAAAGGTACATTCTGCTCCTGTGGCAACTTCACAAATAGACTTGTTTTCTTTACACTGGAAAATGTGACATTTAACCAAGCAACACTCACTACCTTCTGCCCTTTTAACCAGACCCACCCACCCATCTCCACACAAAATGTTTATGGGGGTAGATTGAGGTAGTTCTCTAGGTGTGGAGGGTTGATGCGTTTGCCTTTTGATTGTTATTGGCCAAAAAAACCCACCTCGGTAAAAACAAGGGCCCACCGCTAGTTTGGAAGCACGCTATAACGTGAATCCTGAGACACTTAGAAAAACAGTCTTCGAAGAACTGTTGCGGCACCGATTTGTGATCACCCTTCAAAGGATCTTCCAAATGCTTTTTCCCTCTCACAGTGGACAGGACACTGCGTTCTGTTCCAAGACTGTTAGGAGAACAGAGAGTTTCCATCAGCAGTCACACGTCAAGATGCTTTTTATGAGGGCACTTGATGTGGATTGGTCATCTGTGTTATTAACAGGGATATTGGGTGCTAAAGTGAGGTACTGGAAAGCATTATTGGTGTGTGTGTGTGTGTGTGTGTGTGTGTTTTGCCCCTAAAAAACACTAGTGTCTCCCTATAGCAATGCAATTACGTAAGTTACAGTTTTGTTCTACACAATCAGTTTGTTGAAATAGTTTTGCTGCATTCATGGCCACCCCTTAAAAGAACAGCATCTCAGTTTTGCTAATGTTTGCAGTGGCAAAGATATTAAAGTCAAAGGTTAAAGGTTTAATGAAAGAAACAATAAAGATGAATTATTAAATAATAAACAAAGCCACTGATTTCTATTGAGGGTTGATGTCCAGGAAGAATAATGCTGTTCCACCCCTATCCCAAGAGCCAATCAACAGAAGAACCAGCAAACATATTAGTCTTTTATTTTATTGCATTGAAGCATGCACGCAGATTAGATTCACTATAGTTTCAACTGTATTGTGGCAGTACTATCTACTCTATGACAGAAAGGTTTTCCTTTTGCTCTTGTGAAATCACTTAGAAATCTTGATCATGTTTGCCCTCTGGATCAAACCATTAATGAAGCTGTAGTGTTGTGTGACTGTAGTGTGACTAGTGTGCATATGTGTATTAAAAGTATTACTTGACAGGAAGAAAGCATTTCAAAGGGTTTTTCATGGCATCCTCATCAGCTTTTTCCTAGGATAGGTCAGTCGGTTCTTGCCATCATTAATAGCAGTTTGTCTTCTGGTGCTGTCCCTGCAAACTCTAAACATGCAGTAGTGCAACATATAATTAAGAAACCTGGTCTCAATCAAACTGTGTTAGTTAACTTTAAGCCTGTCTCTAATCTGCCTTTTCTTTCACTTTTTTTCAGAAGATTGTTTATACATAGTGGAAGTCTTTTTTGGAAAAGCATGGCATCCTGGAAGTTTTTCAATCCAGATTTAATACTACAGAGTAAACACTGTTAAGGGTCTTTAATTATCTTCTCCTGGCTGGTCACTCTGGACACTATGTGGTTCTTGTTTAGCTTGATCTAACTGCCTCGGTAATATATCCTAATATTGTGTTTTCCGCATCTTGTACTGCTTTACAATGCTTTTAGTATTATTATCAGTAAGAACTATTTCTGTCAGCCTCACTAGCTCTGATTCCTCCTCTCCTCACCTGCCACGTGGAGTTCCACATGGCTCAATTTTAGGTCCACTGCTTTTCTCACTTTATCTGCTTCCACTGTGTTTTGGAAAATATGGGATCTCCTTTCACAGCTATGCTGATGATAATGAGATCTATGTGCCATTAAAGCAGAAGAATGGCTTCAAAATTAAATCACTTCTTGTATGTTTTGATAATATTGAATTAAAAGAAGACTAAAGTGTTGGTGTTTAGGCCCATTAGCTCCTGTGAGTCCCCTCTTGTTGACTTGAGGTCCATAGTTACCAATTTGGCATGTTAAGCTCATAATAATAATAATAATAATAATAATAATAATAATAATAATAAAAGTTGATTCTGTTCATCTGGACGTAGCGTTTTGTGGGAGAAATGTTTCATCTCTCATCCAAGTGACTTGTTCAGTCTCAGCTGACTGCAGGTTTAAGGTTTGACTCTCATCATCCACTGGAGCACAAACTGGGTGTCATCAGGACGCTACAACACAGAGCAAACACCATCCCCACTGACACACCAGCCAGGGAGGCAGAAGAACATCACATCAAGAAGGCCCTGAGTAAATGTGGTTATCCCAGCTGGACTTTTGTCAAAGCTGGGAAGGCGCTAAAAGAAAGCTCCAGCCGATCCAGGAGAGAAGGACAACCGCTGCCTAAGCAAAAACCTGTAGTGATCCCATATGTGTCAGGAGTATCGGAGCAGTTTAGACACATTTTTTCTAAACACAGGGTCTCTGTGTCTTTTAAACCCCAAAACACGCTGCGCCAAAAATTGGTCCACCCCAAGGATCGGGTCCCCCGACACAAACAGAGTAACATAGTGTACGCTGTTAAGTGTCAGGAGGATTGCCAGGATTTATACATCGGGGAAACCAAACAACCTCTGGCGAAGCAGATGGCACAACACAGAAGAGCTACCTCGTCAGGCCAGGACTCTGCAGTCTATTTACACCTACAGGCCAGTGGACACTCTTTCAAGGATGAGGATGTTCACATCCTGCACAGGGAGGAATGCTGGTTTGAGCGTGGAGTCAAGGAGGCCATTTACGTGAAAAGGGAAAGACCATCTCTGAATCGAGGAGGGGGCCTAAGGGTACATCTGTCACCATCATACAATGCTGTGATTGCAGCCATTCCCCAACTCTCTGTGAATGGTACTCATGGCCATTGATCAGTGGGCTTTGATCAGTTGGCCTTAATCAGTGGTTGTTGATCAATGGTCATGAGAATTTGCATAATTAAGATTAAGGAACTGACCTCCCAGCCCATCGTTCTTTCATTGGGCTGGTTTCAGTCATTATGCAAATGTACTGTTTATAATATTGGGGAAACCTGCAGTCAGCTGAGACTGAAGAAGTCACTTGGATGAGTGACGAAACGTTTCTCGCACAAAATGCTACGTCCAGATAAACAGAATCAACTTTTAGAGATTTACTTACCTGGATGATTGAGCATGCATCAAGAAATAATTAAATTAAATGAATTAAATAATAATAATAACTTTATTTATAAAGTGCTTTCAAACAAAGTGCTGTACAGCTATTTGAAACTAAAAAGATAAATAAATAAAAGCGATACATACCAATACAAGTAAAAAACACAATACAAGTTAAAAACAGTAGCAATTTAAAAACAGTAGCAATTTAAAAACTAGAATTAACACATGTAGGATAATGTGTCTTCAACTTAGTTTTAATTTCACATTTAGAACACATTTAGTGTAGCATCTTTCATTTAAGGCAATTGTCAAAGCGTTTTTTGACTGGAACGTCTAAAAAAAAGTACATTACGGAGTGGACAGAATTTACAAGATTTACGTGTTATAGTTTCCTGAAATTATTTTGCTAATACATGTTGCTTTCTGTACTTTTGAAAGCTTTCATCCTGGAGGCAGTGCAAGGTCAGGGGATTCTCTGCAAGGTACATGTAGATATCACCAAACTGCATAACTAAATACGGTTGGTATGGTACATTTTAAAGTGCTTTTTAACATATTTAACAGATGAAATGGTTTTTGTCACCTGAAAACCATTAAAACAATACATGAGACTCTTTTTGAGATACATTTATTCAGGGGCTTTAAAGTAAATGTGACAAGACTTAGCAGTTATTCTTTGACTTTGCAGGTCAAAGAATTCTACTAATAGTTTCCTATTTTCTATTGGGAACCAACCATTGTATGCAGCACTTTTCTTATACACATATACATAATAATATAATACAGTGCTTTATTCTAAGCATTTTATGCACTTCCCTTTATTGCACATGCACTCATACCAATACATGCAACGGTAACAATTTGGGGCCTTCCACAAGGAGACTTGATATGTGGACTAGAGGAGCAGGGAATTGAACAAATATAGAACTTGAAATCAACTTGATAGAGTGAGCACAGGTTAATATGCTGCCTCAGCTTTGTATGCTATTAAGTTCGTGGCTATTAATCGGTGGATATGAGGTATGGCCATGTGAGGCCTTTTAAGTATTCTTTCTTTTATAGTATCCTTGCTGAGCTGGCTGCACTTTTGCTCCATCCTCGGGTGTATTGTTTGTCAAAAACAATTTAGTTCCCCTTTCAGGGCCTGAAAGAGCTGTAATAAAAAAGCAGCGCATGATAGCAGCCTTGTACAAAAACAACTGCACTAAAATATGACATTATGAACGCACACGTGGCTTTACACACTTTGACACAATTTATTTGACCCGAGCACGCACTCGTTGACAATTTAGCTTGCACTCCAGCTCCTCCACCAGGGTTCCTTGCGCAAACAGTGAGACACAGACCAGTACAGCACAGCATGACAGGAGCTGCTGGAAACAGGAGGAGGAGGAGAAGGAAAACAAACAAATAGAAAAAGAGGGGCCATGACAAAATGTCCACCAGATGTTGCGGGTCTACTTCCAGCTCCTTTTCTGACGGCTTCATATGTTAACACACTTTCAATTGGGGAAAGCTTGGATAATTGGGGCCCATATTGTCATTTGAATTTAAGGAGTCGTTCAATATGGCATTAAATAAACAACAATAAAGAGTGAGGGATTGTTCACTGTAATAAAGTAAACTCATGGGCTGTGAAATAGTTTATTTTTTCCTGTTGTTTCCAAAACGATGACAAAAATCTGTCCAATAAATGACATATTTGTGAGTCCATGTGATTTTTGTTTACTTCTGTTTAGGCAGTGTGAACCTAAACAAGTCCCCTAACAGTCACATCCATGCTAGCATCTTTCTGAGGTTTTAATGGGCTAAACATTTATATGCCATCATAAAGTTCAGCTGAGATATTGTTTACCACTTAGTTTAACACCATACCATTCTAACTATAGCTAATTAGGCTAACATCAATAACAGACCAACAATTGAGACACTAGTGATTTTATTATGGTCTACATGAATAATAGTTGTTTCTGCTATTTATTTATTTCTAAATATGTTTAATATTTACAATTTTACTCAACTTTCCATTAGCAAGTGCAGCTAGCATGGCTCAGATGAATTTCCTCAATATGATTACACACGCACACACACACACATATATGTATAACGTTTCTACTGTAAGTTTTACTCACCCTGTCACACACATTCATACCATCACACTCAGATGAACATATCCAGTCGTTAAGTCTAACGTCACTAGCCGTGTCTGGGCCTAAACTCCGCTGCTGGTCCATATATCAAACGATCACTATGGCATTACTGAGAGTTGAAAAACTGTCTAAAGTCTTTCATCTTTAATAAAATGATCAGCGTTCTGCTCTACCAGGTGTAACAATTGAGTTTAACATCCAAGCATCCATGAAAACGGAATTTATGACATTTAACGGAGTTAGAAGTTAGCAGGATGTTAGCTCGCTAGCTTCTATCTAAATACAATATAGCACGTCCTGACTGCGGGGTTTTGGAAACAAATTAAAACGTACAGCTCTGTTATCACTTCCAACATAAATGAAGACAGAAAACTAAACAGCAGTGACGTTTGTAGGGTTACTGAAGTTGGGCTAGCTGGTATATAATGATGTGCTACGTGACCGCTAGCGACACAGCTATGTTAGCATAATATAAACAAGCTAACTTTTTTTCCACTCGATAAAAGTTAACGTGAGTGCTCTCGGTGGTCAGGAACAAATGTAATCGCATGGCAGGATGCTGTAAAAGGACCAAACTTCAGCCAGGAGAACAACTGAGATAATCCATCCACAATACGAGGTTAGTCATTCATATATTGCTGCATGGGCTGGGCTGTAGTTACATCCTAAGGTTTTAAAAAATGAGCTTAAATAAATGATTAGCGGTAATAAAAGCCGAGGGAGGTCAACAGTGATCACTGATTGTTTTAGGAGCTTTTTGAGATTAAATAGAAGAAAATACATAATATTAAACATGTTAACAACACAAAAGCCATATTAAACGCAGACTACTTTAGGCTCAGAAGTAGGATTCGTCACGTCATCACTTAACGACTGGATTGGGAGCAATACACTCGGTATCGTCCCCACGTATATTTCAGCATGTGATAGACAGATGACACACTTCACCACTTGAGCCACAGCCGCCTCGAGCCAAGTTGTTCTATATACACCTGAATACATACTATACTGATTCAATTAAATTAATGTATATGACTACAGTATTTAGCCATATATCAATCAATCAATCAATCAATCTTTATTTATAAAGCACTTTTCATACAAAAAAAAAATGTAGCACAAAGTGCTTTACATGGTTAAAAGCAGCCCCCCCCCCCCCCCCCCCCCCCACACACACACACACGCGCACACTTAAAAAGTAAAATTGGACTGCGTACGCATGAGCCAAGTGAGGAAACACTATCATGGGGAGCCGTCTGCACCGGAAGCCGGTCACAGACCGCAGCCTCCAGGCTGGGCACACAGCAGGAGGGAGGCAAAAAAGCCCCCCAGCCAGGCTGAGAGGACCCCCAGAGCCCCAGCAGCCACGGTCGATCACAGCCCCGGTGCAGAGAGCGCCCTCTGAGGAAACACTGGAGATATGACCTAATAAGAGTATATACTGGGTAAAAAGATAAAATAAATAAGAACGGGATACAATATAAAGATAAATATAAATAGAGTAAGAAGATTAAAAAATGAATAAGAATAAAATCAATAAATATTAGGTAAAACCTAAATTAACAATAGAATAACAGGATAGAATAAGCGTAAAATAAATAAACGTTAAGTAAAAGCCAAATTAAAAAGGTGGGTCTTGAGCCTGTTCTTAAAAACATGTACGTTCTCTGCGGCCCTGAGCTCCTCCGGCAGGCTGTTCCACAGACGAGGACCATACCACTGAAAAGCTGCCTCTCCGTGAGTATGTGTCCTGACTTTAGAGACAATCAAAAGGCCAGTACCAGAGGACCTCAAGGTCCGCGAGGGTTCATATGGTAAAAGCAGATCTGAGAGATAAGAAGGCCCAAGACCATTAAGACATTTAAAAACCAATAAAAGAACTTTAAAATCGATCCTGAAACACACGGGGAGCCAGTGCAGCGATTCTAAAACCGGTGTAATGTGGGCCCGCCCTCTCGTCTTCGTCAGCACACGAGCTGCAGAGTTTTGTAAAAGTTGTAAAGTTGAAATATTCTTTTTAGGAAGACCAGAGAGCAGGGCATTACAGTAATCAATGCGACTGGTAATAAAAGCATGCATCAACATCTCCGTGTTGGCCCGAGAGAGAATAGGGCGGACTCTGGCTATATTTTTTAGATGATATCATCTAAAATCCAATTTTGGTTACATGTTTAATATGTGGGATAAAACCAAGCTCAGAGTCAAAAATAACACCCAGGTTTTTCACTTGTAGCGAAGGACATAGTGAAAATGCCTGTAATTTAGACAAGAGTTTCTCTCTCTGAGCCTCAGGACCGACGATTAAAACTTCAGTTTTGTCCTGGTTAAGCTGTAAAACGTTTTCTGCCATCCAAGATCTTATATCTAAAATACAGTTAAAAAGGGCATCCATTGGTCTGGTGTCATCAGGAGACATGGAAATGTACAGCTGAGTGTCATCAGCGTAACTGTGAAAGTTCACTCCATGCTAGTGATGGGTCGTTCGCGAACGAAATGGCTCTTAGAGCCGCTTCGTTGAAGTGAACGACGCGAGCCGGCTCCTTATCGCGAGCCGTCACGTGTTTTTTTTTTTTCTTTTCTCTCAGCCTCTCTCTCGCACTTTTTTTCTGCTTCACTCAGCACGCAAGCCTTGTGCTTTACGCTGTGCAGAGGGGGGAGGGGCGGTAGTTACACTCAGTAACACAGGAACAGAGCCAGAGGGAGAGAAAGAAAGCCAGGGACAACAACGTCACATTAGAAAGGTATAGTAATCGTCCACAACTATTTTCAGTTGCAGATGATAAAGTATTCAGAAAGTTTATTCATGCGGGCCCATATGACAGAGAATATGCATGTTCTTTTTGTTTTCCTATTTTAATTTGTATTTAATTGTGTTGTGGTTTGCAGTGTTTTGTGTTGTTTCACTTTAAATTTGTAAAAGGAAAAAGCTGAAAATTTAAATAGTTAAAAGTTGAAATGTGAATAGTTGGTTTTTGTATTATATGATTTATTTATTACATTTTATGTGGAGTGAATAAATAAAAGTATATTTACGGTGGCCCCTAGAGACAAAGCACATACAAACTTCAAATCACGTACAAACCCTGAAGCACGTACAAACTCCAAAACACGTAAAAACACGTACAAACTCCAAAACACGTAAAAACTCCAAAACACGTAAAAACACGTACAAACTCCGAAGCACGTAAAAACTCAGAAGCACATAAAAACTCAGAAGCACATAAAAACTCAAAACACGTACAAAAGTCAACAGAAGTGCTCCAGAATGCTAGGCGCAGTGTTGAGCTTTTGTTACCTAGTGGCTACACAAGCCAGTAGTAACAGGTAAATGAACATTGTTTTTAAATTATTTGAATATATATGAGTGCCTGTGTATAAATACACAAACAATACACACATGCTTTCAATTGTGTAATTTAAGTGATCTAGTAGCTCTGCTTTGGAAGTTCAGTTCATGCTAGAAATGTGTTTTGGAGTTTGTACGTGTTTTGTCTCTAGGGGCCACCGCATATATTTATATATAAACATATATAAATAAAACCACTTTTTTTACGTTAGTAATTCCTTTTGTGCATAATTTAATATTATTGTTAATAATAAATTAATTAAAGCAACAAAACAACCTGAAGAGCCGGTTCGGAGCCGAAAGAGCCGGCTCTTTTTAGTGAGCCGAACCGAAAGAGCCGGATCTCTAAAAAGAGCCGGAAATCCCATCACTACTCCATGCCTCCTGATGACACCGCCGAGAGGGAGCATATACAAATTAAAAAGTACAGGGCCTAGAACCGACCCTTGAGGCACACCACATGTCATTTTATATTTTGTAAAACCCATTATAGGGTAGAGTATTAGGCTATGTCCACACGTACCCGGGTATTTTTGAAAACGCAGATTTTTCTATGCGTTTGCACCTTTCGTCCACACGTAAATGACGTTTTTGGTCACTGAAAACGGAGATTTTTTAAAACTCCGGCCAGGGTGGATATTTTTAAAAACTCAGTTTTTGCTTTTACGTGTGGACAAGAAAAACAGAGAAAACGCAGCGTCAAAGGTGTGCGCATTTTTTGACGTCACACTGTGCGCCACGTTATTGCTTCGGTGAAATGAATTTCTACAATACTGTTACTGTTAATTGTACTCTCTGCAGTGTTTAAATGCTTAAATATACACACACAGTTACTGTCCCTCCACACATACGACTCGGTTCTGCTTCTATGCCCCAGCTTTGTTTACTTTTTCCCACCGAGGCTTCTAGACTTCTGATTGGCCAGCATTTCTACACGGTTAGGAATATAGCGCCACCTGCTGCTTTGGCATGTTCCTAGCAGCATTTTCCTTCATTTCTGCCTTTACATGTGGACGGGATTATTTTTTAAAACGAAAACGGAAAATCTCTGTTTTCAAAAATACCCGTGTACGTGTGGACATAGCCTTAGTGAACGTGGCTTACTCTCCAGTAATAATGTGGGTCGGAGAATGTTTGTTTTGCAGTTTTGCAGGACTGCTAACAAGTTTTCTAAAAGCAGTTCTAAAACAGTCATTCTAAGAGAAATGAAAACATTTATTGCTGAAATGCTCAGCTCACTAAAGGTAGTGAGTAGTAAGAAAAGTACAGTAGGCCACAGACCTCTTCTGGAAAACATCTACACTCACAGACACTTTATTAGGTACACCTTTCTAGTACCGGGTTGTACCTCCTTTTGCCTTCCAAAAGTGCCTTCTTTGTAGTAGAAGTTGTATAAGGTGCTGGAAATATTCAGAGATTTTGGTCTATATAGACATAATAGCATCACAAAATTGCTACATATTTGTCAACTGAACATCCATGATAGTCAAAGGAGCTTGCAAAGAAAAGCGTCTGGACTTCTTTAAGTTACTTGAAGACATTTCACCTCTCATCCGAGAAGCTTCCTCAGTTCTAAGGTCAAATGGTGGAGAGTCCCAGATATAAACCAACCAACCAACCAACCAACAAAACCGGTTTATATCTGGGACTCTCCACCATTTGACCTTAGAACTGAGGAAGCTTCTCGGATGAGAGGTGAAACGTCTTCAAGTAACTTAAAGAAGTCCAGACGCTTTTCTTTGCAAGCTCCTTTGACTACGATGACCTGGATGACTGAGAACCTTCACAGACAACATCCATGATATGTATCTCCTTTTCCTCCAATTACAAAGATACTCTATGGGATTGAGATCCTGGAACTGTGTTTTGTAAACATTGTCTTGTTCAATAAATCTGGTGTGCTGGCCTCCTGGATGCAGCCATCAGAAGATAGATATACAGTGGTTATAAAGGGTCAGCAACAATTCTCAGGTAGGCTGTGGTGGTTAAACGATGGACAGTTGGTACTAAGGGGCCCAAAGTGTGCCAAGAAAATCTCACTCACTTATGAATTCATGCCTCCGTGCTGTCTATACCAAATTCTCACCCCACAATCTCAGTGTCACAGAAGAAATCGAGGCCTGTCAAACCAGGCAACATTTTCCCAATCTTCGATTGTCCAATTATGGTGAGCCTGTGTGAACTATAGCTGCAATTTCCTGTTCTTAACTATCAGGAGTGGCACCTGGTGTGGTATCCTGCTGCTCTAGCCCATCCTCTTTAAGGTGTGTTCAAAGACACTCTGCTGCATAACTAGGATGTAAGTAGCAATCGGATTACAATTTCTTTCCTATCAACTTGAAGCAGCCTGCCCATTCTTACCCAGAGAACTGCTGCTCACTGGATAGTTTCACTTTTTCAGATCATTCTTGGTAAACCCTAGAGATGGTCATGTGGGAAAGTTCCAGTAGATTAGCAGCTTTTAAAAACTAACAGTAGCCTATTTAGCACCAACAACCATGTCTCTTAAATCACTTTTCTTCCCCAATCTGGATCTGGCTACACCATGTCTACATGCCTACATTAAATCAGGTGAACAAGGTGTACCTTACAAGTGTAATCAACATGTAAACTAAATATACACTAACTGAAAAGGGGTGTTCATTTTTGGTAATTCAAAAGTACCGCAAAGAGTTACTTTTCTAAGTAATGTTACTGCAAAGCTCTTAGTCATTTAAGGGCTCAGTGTAGGTCCATAAAGAGATTCAGTTTGTTCTGAGGTAAGCAGGCTTAGCTCCCCATTACACATTCCATGACGGGCAAACTTGATCCCAGTAGGTTCCAACAGTAGGTGAAGGCGTTTGTGTGTATGTGCAATTATAAGTGTGTATGTTTTCTTGTCAGGGACCCTAGGCTAACAGTGGGATTAACCTTCAGTCATGTGAGCTGGACTTTGCCACACAGCTTAAAGTGTCACACGTGTTCGGGAAACCGCTTCTCTTAAAGGTGACACAGAGTAAACTAAGACTATAACGCACTGTACGAGTGTGTACTCTGACTTAGAAACATGCACTTTCAATTTAAAAGCCTTCCATTTGAAACTGCACGAAGGTGTAGCCATGGCAAAGGGTGGAAATCATAAAAAAATGTTAAAACACTCCATGAGAATTCATAAGGTGTCAAAGCTCACAGGGTGACCTAATGTGAAGAGGGGGGCTTAAGGAGAGCTATCCGGTTTGAGTCTGACTTTGATCCCGTCATCTTATCCAGCCCTTCCTCTCTTTCTTTTCTTCTCTCTACCTCTACCTCATAGGCACCTCATCATCTTGCTGCTTGTTATAGCGAGGCTTCGGTAGGCTTTTGGTAGCCGGACATGTGTAAAAGGCTGCAGCTGCGGGTCAAAAGACTCTCTCCTTTTTACTTTCTTGACTTCTCATTCGGTGAGCGCTTAGACTGAGGAGAAGATGGCATTTCAGGGAGAGCTTTCTGCAAAGCATATCAACGTTTCTTTTCCTTGTCCTTCCAGAGGACACCGTATCCTCTGCTTTTCTCTGCTGTTTTTTTCCACCTTTTAACCTCTGGTATTTTCCTACATTTCCTCCTTCAGACTCGCTCGCCATAATCTATTTTCCTGTCTTCTCATCCTCGGGCTCTTCTTCTTTCTCCTCTCCCATGGGATCTCATCTTCTCAGCTGTATCAGCCATTCATTATATTCTTCATTCCTCAGATAATGCTGCTTTCACCATATCTGCTTAATGGTTAGAAGATGCATGTCTGCACTCGGCATCTCAGCTGCCTCCAGTGTAGAGGGCTTTCTTTTTGGTGTATTTTTCATTGTTCTTTTTAGCTTTCCTTCTCCATTCCCTAGAGATTTTATTTTATTTTTTTGAAAATATGGATTTTTCTTGGATTTCATTTGAAGTGACAAAGACTATTTGGGAGTGTCCATGCAGGACATAGGAAGTATAAGCTCCCAAACACGTATATATACGTGAACCATCCAAGTACATCTTAGTGTTGCTCAATATAGAGGCAACATAGTTTTGAAACAGGGGCAATTAGAAGTGATAAAGCTATTGGCGAACCGAGAGGTTTCCCGTAATTAAAATTAGGCATTGGCACTCACTGAGGTTTGTATCAAGACTCATGTGAACGCTGTTATTGGCAACGCGTTGCTCACCACAGATTGGAGCTTGGAAACTTGATCGTCCGTTGGACTGTGAAACAACATTTTAGCAGAGAGGGAGGTTGTCAGTGAAGTGGATAATATCCATCTCTTGGACACACACTGAGTCTCTGGTGGACATTAATGCATGCACACGCATAAACACACTACTTTGTGTAGTTTTTCTCCTCTCCTTCTCTTTGCTGCCCTTTAGAGGAAATAAAGGTGGCGTCCGCACAATTTCTCCTCTTATTATATCAGTAAGACAATCTTAATTGTCAGGTTACCTTGACGACTCCTATTTTTCTTGCTTTGTTTTTTGGGTTTTGTTCCCGACTTTGACCGTCGGCTTTCTGCCAGTGTCTTGCACAAAGTGCAAAAAAACCCGAAAGGTTCACTTGGGGATCATAAAAGGTATGAAGGGATTGATTACGCGTGGCGGTGATTATCAAACATGAGCTAAATGTTCCAAGAATGAGTAAGTTATAATTCCATCCAAGTCTGTGATTTTCTCCAAGTGGTACACACATTTATGGGAATGGGAGAAAATCATTGCAATCGTCTGCTTCTATGGGCAATATTTCCTATTGTCTGGTTGAATTTGTTATCCTTAAAGTTGCACTGTAACTTGTTTGAAGTGTAACGTGTTGTTCATGGTGATTAAGCCATATAGAAATAGAAGCATTTTCTTTGTTCCTTGTTCTCTGTGCACTGCCACAGCAGTTTTAATTGCCGTTGACAATTGCGCTTCCTTTTCACACACTTTTCTCTTTTAGCTGCCAGTACAGTAAGGATAGGTGTTCCCAAATCAGCCAGGAAATAACAAGAAATCTGTGATTCTACCTCCATGCGCTGAGAGAGTCCTATCATTAATGATATCATCATGAAGCAGCTCATTACACCTTTTATTAGGAAATCATTGATCGAATTACAGTAGTCAGTTTTGAGTACTTGTGATAACCTATTATAAAATATGAATAGATAAGATAGTATCTTGGATATCCATGTATGTATATCTTATGAGTTGTCAATGCTTGCCGAAGCCTAGTAGATGACGTTACATTTACACGAGGGAAAAGAGTGATGCAAAACTTAATGAATGTGTGTAATCAACTTGCTACCTTGCTTCAAAGATGAGGACAAGTTTTGTGACTGCTTGCAGTCAGTTGTTGTCTTTAAAGTGACTTCTAGATGTGTTTACTGTGTCTAGATGGTATCAAGACTCAGTCTGCTATCAGTTGTCATTGAATGGGGTCAAGTTGGCAGTAGCATGCCATCTGTTTGTGATCATTTAATGATTTACTGTGTTAAATCAGCAAAATCCAAATCTGTTTCTGTCTGCTTGCACAGAAATTCAAATTAACCAAAAATTCACATTACCAATTTAAATTTAGAGTCCAGCTGGAAGCGCTTACATTTGAAAGAGAAACAGACATTCCTTCACAAATAGTGACGCAGTTGCTTCAGGACAGAAATGGAATTGCAAATCGACATAGGACCTCGGCAGCCTTGCTTTTATATAGGAGTACAACCTGAATACAACCAGTTGGCAACCGGTTAAGTATTAACCCTGCTGGAAAAAGGCACATCCCGGATGAGTTGCACTAGTCAGCATGCACTGACTCAGAGAGAATGAACCATGTTGGCAGTCTGTATGTGTTTATTAGTAAGATAGCAATTATTTGCAGGCTTTCTTCAATCTATGGGTGATTGCAGTCAGTCCACGTTGGGCTGTGATTTATTTTGGACACAGGTTGCCTCCCACCAGGTGACCTGTGCAGTCCTTGCCATTAAAAATGACCACCAAGAGGTTGGGAGCTTTGAGTGTTTTTCCTAATTGCAATGAGGTGGCCGTCCTCAATCTGGCACATCTGCTGATGCACATCTGCAAGACACCTTGCAACCCACCTCCACCCCAGCTCCCCCTTTTTACGCTAGTTCTGACTTGATCATTGTCAGATTTGTTGTCGTTAATGCCTGCTATGCTCTGTGTTGTGTCTAACGAAAGGGTGTGGAAGTCCCAGAGCAGAGCCCCGCTGCCAACTATAATTTACTGCAGCTGGAAGTAAAAATCATCTTTTGACTCTGTTGGTCCTGTGACTAAACTGCAGATCTGCTTTTTCCTCTGGGAGAAAATGGAAATTATCACAGACTTTATGCTGCAATCACTTTCATTTGTTTCTCTGAAAAGCATAATTTAGATAGTCGGGCTAAACTGTTCACAACCTGTCAGATTTAGTATCTGTCACTGTGTTCCCACTTTACAGCATTTGCTTTGTTCAACAACAATGACTGCACTCAGGAAAAATTAACAGCCAAGTTATGCTAACTAGCTCGAACCTCAACTCTGTAGTATCACCAGGCTTTATCACCAACTGCTATTAGCTTCTCTTTGCTCTCTTTCTGTGTCTGGTAACAGAGTGTTTCTGGCCTGCAGCAGTTGGCTTTCGGTGTGCTGGGTGAAAAGATACACAGGAGAGTCTGGGTGGGGTGGATACACAAGGAGGAGGGGCTGGAGGTGTTAGATAGAGTTGTGTTGCCACAAAGCACGTGTGTGTTGTGATTGCACAAACCTGCACAGAACTAAGGGAGGGATATAAGTAAAGAGGATTGCAGGGATTTGTATTTATTTCCTCTCGTTGTTCAATTGAGAGAGGATTTAGGGGAAAGGTTGTCAGAGATTTTGCGGGGTGCAGGGTCAGTTTAAAGCATCTTTTTTTGGCTTTGCGGTTAGCGCAATTCCATGATGGTGCAACCCGACTCGGAATAACCCATGACTGTGGTTGGAAGACCTCGTTTGTTCAGTTGTAATAAATGGAAAGAAATAATAGCCAAACTAATATTTTCTCAAATGTTAGTGCCGCTGGGGGTTATTTTATACCTTCCAACAAAGAATACACTATGATTAAGTCCAACTTTGATGATCACTGTTTCTTCATGCTTGGATATTGTTACTCAGGATCTAACCACAACTTTGGAGATTCTACGCTCCTACGGGATTTGTTCTTAAACTGTTAGCTGCTTTAACTGAGACTTTAAAAGGATGTTTTCTAGGATGTTTTACTGAAAGGCATGTGTGATATTAAGCCAATCAAAATAGTTTTAAAAAAGGATCAATTGAAAAGATGGTAGTGATAAAATGAACAAGAAAGAAATAGGAGAAGCAAAAGGAAGAAGAAGTCGTAACTGGTTCATGGTTAGGGTCAGCGGGTTGAATAGTAATCAGGTCTTAATGTGTGCACATCTCTGCTGCGGACTGAGTGGAGTTTCATTTACCTTTGCATAAATACACATGCACACGCAAACACACAGATGTTCCACAATTGTCAGGGCGATCAGCACAATCAGCGTCCCGCCACAATCACCAATCACTATCGGTTGCCTTGCAATCACTGCGCCGGCGCTACAGCAAGCCAAACGATGGATGGGCGGTGATGTCATCAGGATGTTATCATGTGGTCGGCTAATGGCAGGAAGTTTGCAGAGTGCAGGTCATGGCCTTCAGGGATTGAGAAAAAAGGCAGCATGACTGAAAACTTTTCAGGTCTGTGTCCAAAAGACACTTTTAGTGTTTAGTTTGAAAAGATGAGATGATTTATTAATTGATTAGGGAAAACAATTTTACTGTTCCTTTGCTTCCTTTTTTTTTGGGGGGGGGGGGGGGGGGGGGGGGGGGAGCCAAACATCTACAAATACTGGTTTAGCTTACATGTCAAATGGATCCGTATCAAAGTGGAAACAAGCAACGGCGACAGGCAATTTTATCAATATCACACATTTTGATGCACATAAACTCAGTGGGCTTAACAAAAGAAAAAACATACCGATGTGGATCTGCTAGAACTCTGTGAGAACAAAGGTTTTGCCTTTATTTTTGAATGGAGACACAGTTCTACTTTACCTCAGGTTCAGCTTGTGCCAAAGACTGAAAGCACCTTCAGCACACTGGAAACAGTTGAAACGTCTGCACCTGATGACCTGAGAGATCCAATGAACCAAAGTCAGAAATGTACTGAGGGGGCATTGAGAGCTTTATGAACTAATAGAAGGATTGTAAAGCTAATTCTGTGTTTAACTGGGAACCTGTGATTGACTTGAATACTGTGGTCATGTGTTTAAGTTTGCATGTGCATGTAAGGACTCTGGCTGCCATATTCTGAACAAGGTGAGGTTGTCCTAGTGATAGTTTGGATAATCCTGCAAAAAGAACATTGCAGCAGTCGATCTTGTGCGATATGAATTGCATGAACCGGTTTCTTAGAGTCACTTTGGTAATATTCTCAATTTTCCTAAATTTTGACACTTTTTTGTGATAGAAAGCAGTTCTGGTGACCCTACAAATATGAATATCAAAACTGAGATCATTGTCCGAAAGCATCCCAAGGTCCCTCGCTGTGTTCATAAAAAGGGACGACAATATCAGGGCATTTTCTCTCTTTGACTTTTTGGGCCATTTTGTCTCTGTTCAGTTCTAAGAAAACATCTCTGCATTTAGTTAATATCATCAGATAATGTCATTTAGATAATCTGCATAAAAATTGTTGGACTGTTTATGATAGCACTAACTGGGAGCTTGCAGAGGTTAAAGAGTAATGAACCAAGAGTTACGCTGTAAGAATCTTTGTTTGCGAAGATCTAAAACTGCTCATAAACTGCTAGAAACTTGTAACCTTTAGATATGATGAGAACCAATCAAGAACCAGACCTGTTAAACCAGCTGGATGATGAAGTCTTTGAATGGCAGCGGTGAGCTCAAGTAGAACTAAGAATGAAACCTTCTGAAGATCATTTTTCATCATCAGGTCAATGATGATATTTCCGTGCTGTGATTGGCTCAGAAATCTGACTGGTACTCATCATAAATGCTGCACGCTGTTTATAAAATAATACTGGCTGAATATAACAATGAGATCTACAATCATCAATTACTAATAGGAATAAGTTATTTTTCATGATTACATTTGAGAGAAACAGGGAAAAGGCAGTGACGTGCTGTTTTGAATAGTTTGATGGAGCTGAGATCAAGTAAGGAGCTGCAAGATTTTAACTGATGAGTAACATCTTCCAGACCTGTGTAAAGGAGAAAATGTGGACATTAAGCGTCAGGCAGTAATTTGACAAGAACATGAGGAGATGCAAGATAAATTAATACACAAGGCTAAGATGTTACATGTAATTTAAGAAATTTAACTCTTTAATAAGAAAGTAGGAAATTGATTGCATTTAATAATGCTCAAGCAGAGATGTTACCTTGCTATGTCAACAGTCTGTAGAAACCCTTTATTTTTAGTTGTTTTATGGTGATTTTCTTTTTCCTGTGCCTTCTGTGTCCTGTCTTTTTTCCCCTTGTGTTTTTAAGGTAGTTCCTGTCTTATTTTGAAAACAAGAGTTATTCCGGGTTTTTACTTTTTGTCATTTTTTCCCAATGGTCTTGTTACTCCACCTTAATTGGCTTCTAATTGTATTCAGCTAGATGTCAGTCACACCAACTGGTAAGCGACCCCTAACCCCCAGTCGTTAGGTAAAAATATGTATTCTTTGAGCAGTTGACTAGTGGTTACTGGTCGCTAGGTGAAATCATTTTTAAAGAGGTCTTTTCTTTGTTTTAAGCCTAACACTTTGTGATGCAAACCAGGAAATGGAGAACGTTCGCCTTCAAAGTAAATTTTCCGCCCTACTATGACAAGTAACACATTTCAAACACCAACCTTTTACTTTGAAATAAAAATTGTGTCTCTGTTTTTGATTTGTGTTGCACTCTTCACAGTTTCAGTGCTGCTTAGTGAGTAAACTACTGGCAGCCACGGCAATCTGCTTGTGACCAAAGCAATCACAAAGAGATTTTCAGTGCAGTGCTGTATAACTCTGTGCAACCATTTTCATGCTATTAACTACAAGCGTGAGTGGAGGAAGACAGGACAAAAGACTCACTGTGGAGCTGTGTATTAACACATACCATAAAAACACATGTTGTTTATATTTGAGTCAGTTTTAAGAACATCAATTAAGAAACATAAAACAAGCATTCCTCCTTGTCAAAACCCCAACAATGCTTAACAATAATGCAAGCTGACTGGTTCTTGACGGTTCAGTTAGATATGTGTTATGTAATGATGGATAATGTAACATCAAGCATAGCTAGAAGAGGAGACAAAAAGCAGGCTACAGATGTTTGGTAAGCTCACTTATTTCACGTCAACTTCCAGTTAATACTTGATGTCTTCAGCCGTGACAGTCTATTTTAATATTATATTATATATATATTTATTGGTATATATTGAGATATACCAATGGTTTAATACAGACCTTAGTAAGCTGGCCGTGGACAGGGTAATGGCGATCTCACAGGGAGACCAAGTGGGTCATTAATCAACGTCAGACCTCCCTCTTCTGTCCTCCCTTTCATCTGCCTGTCCCTCAGTGCCCCATCCATCTTTTCCTGCCACTCTTCTGTCCAGTACTTTCACACTTAATTCTTTGCCATCTCCTGTCATTGGAGAAGACATGTGCAGGATGCACTGGTTTGGTTGAACGCTGGTCATATTACTTCAGTGGCAGCGCAACAGTATTCGATGAAGTAAGCAGGGATATTAAAGTAGCCTTACCACCACTTCACACCTTCAACAAATCGTGTAAAAATACACGTAAGCCAGATGTGTAGAAAAGGTTATTCATTTTTGGGAGCACTTTTTCAGCTAGAGCATTTAAAAGAGTTCAGTTAGCCTGAATTGCACCAGTGGCCATACAGTACATCATTTCAGTAAGCAGCTGGAAATAAAGGGTGGACCACTGAGACTAATGAGCACCGTGCAGGGCTATGATCTCACTTTAATGCTGCCTTTGCAAAGAAGGTTTGATGACTGCTTGATGAATTGCGCATTATTAAGTCATTGTGCTACATAGAGCTTAGAAAGGTTAATTAGCTGTCATGAATAAGACTACTTGTTTGTAGTTTGAATCCTGTCTATTTGCTATTTTGATGATGACCCAGCTGCTACTCTGCTGGAGTGCAGAAATATTTTTTTATCCTAGCGGAACACTTCCTCATAATAATTTGAGATACGAAACAGACATTTTTGATTAATGACGGTTATTCCATTCGACATGTTGTGAAACCACTTGTTACCATTGTAGTGTTTTTATTCAGGAGGAAATCAGGAGTATGACAAGATGTCATTGTGTCTGACAGGCTCCCCAACTGAGGTCAACCAACTCCCCACACTCTCCATCTGTCTTCCCTGCTTAAATGATTAACAGGGTGGAGTTTAAGTTTGTGTGATTCACTTTGCAAAAAAGTCTAAACATTTCTGAGAAGCTTACAGAAACAGTAGCCTTGCACTATAGATAAATACCGAGATAACCACAAGTAGCGTATCTGAAGAAGTTATGGTAGGTAGTGTAAAGGGCAAAGTTCCTTATATATTTTTTGCTGAGTTTATTTACCTAAAGAGGATTATTTCGTTCGCAAACTGCGTTCAAAGAACTAATTTTGTTTTCAAATTTGAAAAATTTGAAACCTCTGTCTCTCTTCCACAGCATGTCTTTTATCCTGTCTTCCGTCTCTCACCCCAACCGGTCGCAGCAGATGGCCCCGCCCCTCCCTGAGCCTGGTTCTGCAGGAGGTTTCTTCCTGTTAAAAGGGAGTTTTTCCTTCCCACTGTCGCTAAAGTGCTGCTCATAGGGGGTCATATGATTGTTGGGTTTTTCTCTGTATCTATGAAGCGCCTTGAGGCGACTTTTGTTGTGATTTGGCGCTATATAAATAAAATTGAATTGAATTGAATTGAATTCAATTGAAAAACTAAGCCAACACGAAAATGCCTTAAAGCTGCATTTTATTTCCTCTGGTTTCCAAACTGGATACGTTTATGGGAAAATGGCCCTCAGCTTCCTCGATCTGTGACCTCACTTTCCCGATGAGCTTCTGGTCTCAGTCTTTTTTTCAAACTCCAACACGATGTTCATTTTGTAAATGATTATCCCATTTTGAGGCCTTTGCACACTGGATGGGTAAGATTTGTGTAAATAATTGGTGCGTTAAAACTGTTTTCTGATTGTGTATTTTTAATGTGGCTACCAAAAGGCTACCATGTGAATGAGAAGTCACTATCATAAGAGGTTCCTTGGTTTCTCAGTGAGATCAACAGCTGGATGGCTGTGGTGAAAACACTCAGACAGATTATATAAATGCAGAAGAGCAGTGGTACCATAAGTTATAACTTCTAAGAAGTGAAGTGAGTCAGTCCCCGGGAGAAAAGAGACGACTTTGATTAATGATGCTCTTATAAAGATGCTCGTAAAGTCTCGAATCTGCAGCCAATTGTAATGTCTTTATTTCAGTTTTAAAGCATGTATCATCGAAGGACTATAGTCAGGATACAGGCTGGGTGTATAGAATCAAAAGTCAAAGCACTCTTTTTTTTTTAAGTCATATCATCGTCTTTGCTCGTGCAAAATGCCACACCTACATACCTGTGCATCTCCTGCTTTGAAATTCAAACATGCACGCACAAATACACACACGCATACAGACTCACATAACGCCAGCTGTCAATCATGATGACTAATGGGCAGTTGATTCCATCAGTCGCCCTGTAATGGTCAGCTGTGGACCTCAGTGTCGGGGTGAAGGTGAGACACAGAAACATAAAGTGTGATTGAGAGAGAAAGATTAAAAAACAAGGGAGGAAGAGACAGACAAAGGCATGGGGAGACGGTATTTATGTTTGGGAATAAAAGAGGAGTATAATGAGCGGGATAATGAGCCCGGGACATCCCAGTGCAACACGCAGACAAGAGATGAGAGATCTGGTTTCTGCTCAGAAACCGCTGGGGGTTTCCTGCCTGAGGAAGGGAGACAAAAGTAAGGATAGGGAGGACGGAGGGGAGGCCAGAGGAGGGAAGAGTGTGTAGGTATTTCAGAATTCCTTTGCCCTCCTCCGCTTCATCTTCTCATCTCTTCGCCCATCCTCCGTTCCCTCTCTGCATGTTCTGAACGTTTTCTGGCAGCGTGCCTGTTGTTTTGACAGCTGATCTGTTTCCAGTTACTGCTGTCAGCTGCTAGAAACTGTAGAATAGCTGTCCAAAAATACAGAACTGTGGAGTACAGGTTAACGTGTAACAACAGCATTAGACCCAAATCAGGATAAGTGGAATCTTTCATCCCACAGCTTCATTTTCCATAAACCGTGTGTCTTCTATGATTATCTTTGGGAGGAAAAAGATCACGTTTGAATAGTCTTCTTCATCAGATTTGCCAGACTGTTGTCTCGTAACTATGGAAGAACTATCTTCCTGTAGGTTTTCTGTTTCTCAAGGTCGTTGCCAGGTAGGTTGTCCCAAGCACCTTTGAGAATTCTTCTTTGCATTTAATCAGGTTTATGTTCTTTTTTTCCCTCTTCGTGTAATGCAATAATGACTCTATTGTGTTTAGATCCAAGCTCTGTTAGGGACTATTTCATGTGTTGAAACAACCCTATTTGTCCTCGTATCGCTCCTCACAAACTGACACTTGGTCAGGGCTACTGGGCGGCACATTTTAAAGCACTTGGTAGCCCCCTTTTTTCACTTATTTGAAGCATTTATAAGTTTAACATCTGGAAAAGATGGCAAACTTCTGCTGGTCAAATTCTGGGTGAGGCTGTAAAACTTTGTGGAAAGAGTCCAGTCACTGAATCAGTTCAGTTCACTTCTGACTAGTGATGGCGATACTGAGGTGAGTTGATGAGGATATCCTAAACCTTTTTTGTCAGTAAAGGCTGCTGTGTTTGCCACTGTTAGCCACTGTCACTGAAACTTTCTTTGAAATGGTTCCAACATTGGCAATTAGCAAATAAACTCCCCTTTTAACAGGTTTCTTCCTCTTAAAAGGGAGTTCTTCCTTCCCACTGTCACCAAGTGCTTGCTCATAGGGGGTTGTTTGATTGTTGTTACTTTTTAAGAGCTATTTGTGATCTTTAAATTAGAACCTAATTCTGAAAAAGCATGACTAACATATAAAAACAGGATGCAATGATTTGCAAATATCATAAACGCAGCAAATGTTGCTTCAAAGCCAAAATAAGCCTTTCAAGCATTGTTGGTGCTTTTTAGATGTGCAAGTTTCCTTAGGCACTGATGCACCCCAGTACCCTTAGAAATACAGACTTTTGAACTAAGTCCTGGTAACAACTTTTCCTCTTTAGGCCATCCATGTCTTCTAAAATTTTGACTTCTCTGACCACAGAATAGTTTTTCTATGGTCAGCCTATTTTAATTGAGTTTTGGCCCAGAGAAGATAGCAGCATTTCTGGACATATGACTCACATATGACTTTCCCTGATGATGAGTGTTTACCTGCATTTATGGATAGCATGGTGAACTGTGTTCACAGACACAGGGACTTCTGGAAGTTTTCCTGGGCACATGAGGTGATTTCTATGACAGAATCATGTCATAGTGCTGCCTGAGGGCCCGAAGATCACAACCATCCATTACTGAATTTTGCCTATGTCCCTTGTACACAGAGATTTCTCCAGATTCTCTAAATGTTTTCATGATATTAGATGATAAGATAGTCAAAGTCTTCATAATCTTATGTTTGTGCTGCTCCTAATGTAAATAAATGTGCGAGATCATCAATAAAAACTACAAATATTTTAAAAAAATATATGTTAAGGAACTCATTTTTGTGAAGGTTCTCAGTTATCCAGGTCATCATAGTCTAAGGAGCTGGGAAAGAAAAGTGTTTGGACTCATTTAGGTTTCCTTGGAGACATTTCACATCTCATCTGAGAAGCTTCTGCTTATTCCTGCTCCTTTTTGAACATGAAAGTTATTTGTAGTTGTGGATTCTCGTTTTCTTTTTGTTTTGCTTTGTTCATTTGTCTCTTTTAATTCTATGTTGTTGTACTTTTTCAACATGTTCAAAATAAAGATTCAATCAAAATCAATCAAGCTTCTAAGAGCAACTGGTGGAGAGTCCAAGATTTTAAGCCCTATGGGAGTGTCCCCAACAAGGTCCTGGACCGCCTATTGATACTCTACCTAATCACACGCCCACAATGTCCACATCCTGGGCCTTTTGACCTCAGTAAATCACATGATATGGTGGGGCTAGGCTTCACAATGGGTTCATCCGAAACCTCGGCTGATTGTGACCCACACCCATTTTCACACCTTGGCTCGTGTGATTAGGTAGAGGATCAATAGGGGGTCCATGACCCTCTCGGGGACTCTCCACCAGTTGCTCTCAGAACTGAAGAAGCTTCTCGGATGAGAGGTGAAACATCTTCAAGGAAACTTAAAGAAGTCCAGATGTTTTTCTATCCGAGCTCCTTAGACAATGTTAAGGAACAAGCATTTACCAGCAAAGAGCTCATTCCAATATAATTCTGTTGAAAAGAAAAACTTTAGCAAATGAGACAAATCACAGTTCTATAAAGTTTTAGTTTAAAATTATACTCACTGAAGTACCCAGCTTCTGTTTTATCAATGTAGCCACTCCCCACATGTACTTTCATTTTAAACAGGGCAGAAATGCAAGCACGAATGTGTGTGGGTGCGTGTTGGAATCCAGCTATCCATCATTAGTCCCTGAGCTCATCCTCTGTCGGCACAGCCCTAATGTACAAGTTTACAAAACAGTTACAGATACAAAACCCCTTTCAATGATGGCGTCAGCTTGGGCAGTAAAACAATTTATTCTGTTTTAAGGTCATCTGTTCGACTACCTTTCCTCACCTTCCCAGTTAGCAGGTTTATTGTTCTCTTTTGAAATAAATGGACGGGATAAAGGTTATCTGCTTTTGGTTAGGAACAAACTGATACACGCAAATCCAAGAATTAGTTCAGCATATGCTTCGCCACAGGACATAAACATCAAGATGCTATTAATGACAGTAAGATAAGACTGATCCTCTACGAGCCTCAGCCTCCTCCACCCAGCTCCCACACAGGAGTCGGTGCTCCTCAGGGGTAACATCATCTCCTCAGTCCTACTTTTACTATTCCTCAGTCTCTCACTTTCTGTTATTCACTGTCACGTCCACGGCCACTGGCTGATAATGTCTTTCTAACAACCCTGTTTCCCTGCTAATACTAATGAGAACATGTGAGGGAGGAAAATCTGCAGGCCAAATGTTCTGTTTTACTGGTGGAGTCTGTTGTTGGGAAGAAAAATTACAAACATGATCACAAGATATCAGCAGCTACACTCCTTGGGCAAGTATCTCACAGCAGTCCCACCAGAACCAAATTCTTCTGGGTAATTAAGAAAATGATTACAAACACATGTTCAAATTTTGAACGCACGTAAGTAATGCGGTGGGAAAACTGCATGAACGTCAGGAAAGGAAGAGAAAGAGTTAACTTTAAGTTTGTGTCTGTCTTATGCAATGCCGAGCTCCAGCCAAGTGATCTGTTTGGTCACACAAGTTTTCCTGCCGAGGTTTATTTGACTTTATTAAACGTTATTTATCCAGCAGAGATTCATTCGGAGCACGTGTTCTCCTTCCCTTCTTTACGCTGACAAAATTTCACACGTCTACACCTTGTGCAATCTCAGGCGACAGGCTGCTTAGCTGCACCACATATCTATCTTCAGCTGCTTTAGCTGTTTTATCTGGTAAAGCTGACAGTGGTGATGGAGCGGGTACGGTAAGCCACTTAAAAAGTGGTGTATTTCTGAACATGTAAAAATGATTGTGAGCAAGGTGGAGCGAGGCGTAGGAGACCTGACACTTAACGAATCCTGAATAGAAGTCTTACAGTTCTCCTGTTGCCCCAGAAGAGCCAATCAACAGGCAAATCAGACAGCAGATGAGCCGGTGGTGTTGCACTGATACATTTGCACAGGTGAGGTTTGGGCTTTGTGGTGGCAGTAAGTAGTAAAGAGGAAGATAATTGAACTTGGCTTACTATATCCGCAACTAAAACTAGCACAGCCTTTGTTTAGCGCTCTGGCAGGATGTGTACAGACGTTAACTATGTCAGCATTCTGGACTGTGCTATGATTCAAGCCTGCTGTTACGCTGTGCACATGTGTAGTAACAGTGTAACATTTTCAACCTAATTTTGTGTGATGTTTTTACGTTTTATCAATCAGATTTAACTGGTGATTCTATACTTTTAAATTTTGTAATTGATTTAGATAATGGCGTGCCACACCGGGTTGCAGTAAGTCAGAGTAGCTCCTGAGAAAGTGTCCAGCCTTTGAGTATGTTTTTCAAGTATTGATGTGCACAACTTTTGGGAAAGTAGAGAATCTTGGGGCTCTACAAAGGACCATATATGATGGCTAAACCGCACACCAAGCCCTCATCACAGTTTATCACCAGAAAGACCAGTTAGGAGGGGTCGTCTCGATGAGAACAGCTCCACTGTTACTTTGGTCCAACCAAGTTTCAGTTAAAAATATAAAATCAAGGCTGTGCTCAGTGATTAAATCATTAATTAAAAATGTTTTCCCAGCTAAAGATCTAACGTTTAATAAAGCCAACTTAAGTGTTTTAGAGGTATTACTTGTTCCCTTGTGTTTGGGAGCAGTCTGTGGCACACAAGGTATGTTTACTATATTTAAAGATCTTGTAGAGTGCAGCTCTCTGTGTTTTGACCAGGCCGCATGTCTTCTTCTGTCACCTAAAAGTACAGAAATTTTAAAACCTTCTAGTAAACAGGGTCCCAGCTTCTCCTGGGAAAAGTCACCACTGCCATAATCCTCGCAGCCCGGACCCTCCACACATCACACGTCAGACTGCGGAGACAGAGCATGAAGGTGGTAAGGAGGAACTAAGGGGGGCGAGGCTGGGCAATGTAACTTCGATTGCTCTGTTGAGGGTGGGGCTCGATGGCGAACCTTTGGCTGCTCTGCTGGGGGGTTTATGGGGGACAAAAAGGGATTGGGCCGGGGGGTAGATCTGAGCCCAGCATTGACCCGCTCCATCATCTCCTCAGTGAATTTCAGGTGTGGGGAGGAGGGAGAAAGGGAGGGGGAGGAGGGTGAGGGCCTGTCAGGGGTTTGGGGGACTGGGGGTAGAGATAGTGTCTGTCTCCCAAATCCAAACTGGAAGCTGGTTCCACAGAAGAGGGGCCTGAAAACTGAAGGCTCTGCCTCCCATTCTACTTTTAAATACTTCCTTTTCTGAGAGCAGTTGTGTAGTTATGGGGCTTAAATCCTGCATGAACCAATACAACGTCATCAGTGATGGTAGGAGCAGTTAAAGTTCAAAGAAGAAGAAAGAGAAAAACACCGTACCTGAAGCAAGAAACACGGGAGGCGCAGGCCAAACACAGCAAGGCCTGGTTTTACCTTTTGAGCCCATGTTCACTGACCCCTTAGATCAATGTAATCATTGGACTTGTCTGGAAATGAGGTTAATACTTGTTTTGTGTTCCAGATCACATTTCTACTGGACAGCTCTAATGTTATTTAGTGTTAGCAGCAGCTGCTACTAACAGTGATACTCTACATGTCCCTTGACTACTATATGTTTGAAGAGTTTGAGCAACTCAAATCATGATTAACATTCCCTACAAGTCATATTTTTCTGCAAACATAACTCCCTCAGGCTCAGCTGCTATTACTATTATTTCCATAGCAGAGCTTCACATTACCGAGCTTTGTAATATTGTGAGATGATGCAACATGATGAAAGACCAACGGCGAATGGTCTTTCGATCAGGTATGTCTGAAGCATCTGCTAGCATGAACACTTCTCAGTGTGTGTGTGTGTGTGTGTGTGTGTGTGTTGGTCCCACCTCTCCCACACGAGGACTTGAATTTCACAGCTGCAGAACCTCATCCCTCAGCGTTAAAACAAAGGCTACTACTTTGGCAAACCGTTTTTCTTCTGCTCCTCTCGTCTTTGTCTCGATCCTCCATCATCCTCCACTTATATCCCTCTCCTCCATTTTTAGTTTCACTTGTTGTGTCTGCCTAGCTGCATCCACCCGCTGCTCTTCACCCCCCCTCCCCAGCCAGAATCTTCCCCAGTGCAAATGTCCTATTAGTGAAAATGAGACATGGCAGTCAGGCTGCAGGAATGCTCCTTTCCCCCCAGACAGCCTATCAATTACCATGATGGAAAGTTATGATGATGCGTTTTACTGCATCTGTAGAATCTCTGAAGTAACTTTAGAAATCACACACTGTGCTTGTTCTCGTCCTCTGTCGGTCTTCAAGATAAGTTTTTTAATAATTAATACCAAATAATTTTTTTAAATATTTTAGCCGTTTGTTTCATTTCTCTCGTAGCACTGATGTTAGAAGATCATTCCGCAGTTTTGGGAAGGACCCTTCACCTGTGTGAAAACAGCCGTGCAAAGCTAGCTTGTTCTCATTTCTGGACACTTTTGTCGCAGCTGGCAGTGTCTCATGCAAGTTACCCTGCAACATGTCATACCTGGTTTATCCCCGCAAAGTCTGAACCATGAAATGGTTGTCAGAAAATTCAAATTCTCTGAAAATAGAGCGTTATTTGAAACTTTTGAAAATTAAAAAATAATTAAATATTAATTTGTTTAAGCAATTTTAAATTTGTATCATGTTTGCTACACCCAGCATTTTTTTTTTTTTTTTTTGCAATTAATTTAGTTTTTTCGTCAGGCAAAAAAATCACATTGATGATTTTTGAGAAGTTTGAAAAACTCACAAAATTGAGTGTTTATTTAATCCTGACAGTTTGTTTTATTAAATATTAACCTGTATTTACAATCAAAGATTTTTTGCATATTGCACAAGAGCTCTGTTACACTGTTATAATACGTTTTCCCAAACTGGAGGTGGGGTGCATTAGAAACTGTCAGCAGCCCATACAGCAAAGTCATAGCGTGTAAGGTACAGGTTTCAATTATCTGATTCATTTACTGTGTAAATAGATCTGTTCTTCTGGCTACATACAGGCCATAACCTCTCTAACTATCAGAGTATCTTTTAGACTTTCAGAATATAGTATACAGCAATATAACAAGAACACTGTGACCTGCATTATATTTCACTTTATGTGATATAGAATATAAAATTCACTTTATTGGTTTTTGCATATTGTAAACAATACAAATACGAGTACTGTGGCTGTCATTGAGGTGGACAGAAAATGTATTTTTGGAGATTCATAAAGTCAGTAATGCTACAAATCCTGTGTTTGAAAAGTCTGAAAAACACAACTCTTATTTCGCTGGCAGTACCTGACTATGGGAGAGTTAGTTAAAACATGATGTTTGCCCTGAGATATCTATTGGCATCTCCTTTGTTCTATTTACCTTCTTGTATTCTTTTAAACAAACACCTCTAGCAAAGCAATGGGAAGAATAATGATATTACAATAAAAACATCTGCTCGGTTTGCCTTTAAACAGATACAAAAGCTAAAGATGATCCAAAGATTTATAAAAGTCCTTTGAACATGAATACCGCTGATTGCTTTCTTGCTGTTTTCATTTTTTTCCCCAAATGTAGCCAAGTCATGCAAACTATTTACAAAATCAATTTTCCCAAACAACTCAGCTTGATGTCAACTTAGTGACAACTTTCTTCTATATTATCTGCATCCAGGAACATTTTCTGCAGATGACCTGGCTGTTTTCCCAGTCTTACGGGCCTTGATGTGTTCACTGATTCGGAAAACCTACAGGGTGATCCACTGCAGTAAACCATGACTTTGTGATTAGCGATAAGCTCTCTTTGTGGTGGTATGAAGTGAAGATGTGTGTGTGTGAGAGAGAGAGAGACAGAAAAATCGCTGAGTGCTGCCAGATATTGATAAATGGTATTATGATAAAGGTTATCTTTCCACCCAGCAGAAATGCTTACATCTAACAAGGGAATGCAATTAAACACTGCAAATGCTGACACATGTCCACTAGGGGTGCAACGATACTCGTATCGATATTGAACCGTTCAATACAGTGCTTTCAGTTCGGTACGCATATGTATCGAACAATACAACATTTTTAATTTATTTTATCAACTTTCCTTCTGACGGTGCTGTCTGTGTTGAGCACTCAGTGGATCTGCGCTCGACAGTGTAGCCTAGGCGGAGTAGTCGAACGCAGATTCACTGAGCGCAGGGCAAGCTAGCAAGACAGAAGCTAAGCTCGTTGCAACATGGCAAATTGAACCTCCCCCACCCTCATTCAGATCTGGCGTTTGGAACTATTTTGGTTTTCATGTGAAGTATGACCCTGAAGCTAAGCGCGTCATGTACAAAAGTAAAACAGTATGTCGGATGTGCCACGCAATGCTCAATTACATTGGTGGGAACTAGTGTGTTAGCGCAGTTAGCTCGTTAAGGTGTTGGCCGTCCAGCCCCACGCACGCGGCGATTTGCCGTGTTGTGGCCTTAACGTCATTTCAGATTAACGCTGACAGCACTAGTGGGAACACAACGAATATGACTGCACATTTATGCCGACATCATCCTAGTGCAAAGACAAGTGGGAGCAGACAAAAACAACAAGCACGCATGCTACAAATGTTACCCGAGTCATTTAGACAGCCGTTAGCACATGATTCTCCTTATGGCGACCTGATATGTTTAATATGCTGCTGAGAGTATAGCCCAGAAGAAGCGTATAGTATAGCTTTTATTTTGGAAAGAGCCATTTCTCTGTAATAAACTCTCTTTTCCAAAGATGAGGGATTTCTCGATCAGGTAGATTTTTTTTTAATTACTGTGTTGTTTCAGCAACATTAAATTTAAAAACTGTACTTTTGAGTTAAAATATATATTTATAATTTTAATAAATGACAAATTAAAAAGGCATCGAAAAAATATCGAACCGTGACACCAAAGTATCGAACCGAACCGAACCGTGAATTTTGTGTATCGTTGCACCCCTAATGTCCACATATGAGGAAGAAAATTCTATAGTAGTATTAAAGTAAAGTATTAAACTACTGATTTATTGGTTAATATAACAGCTAAAAATATAGATATATGTAAAACTCACTAGTTGGATTGTTTTATCACTTTTTAGATAGAAAGCATGTACGACTGCAAAAATACTGAATTGTCTTCAAAGTGTCCAGATGTTTATAAGGACAATAGAGTTGCCTTGATTGAATCAACCAGCAGAAATGTCCATTCACAGCTTTTATTTCCCCAAGACAATATGTTTATTGGTACAAAACAGCTGGCACACTCCCCCACATCCCCCGCCCTCCTGTGTGGCACTAACTGGTTTAAAGAACAGAAGACACAGAGTGATCTCCCTTCTTCCGTCCCTCCACATCTGGCCACGTTGTGTTGAACCTCCCAGTATGGTCGACAGATAAGTCCCAGTGATGAATATGTGTTGTCACTATCCAAAGCTTTGCCTATCTATTAACACACAGCCGCTGTTTCATGTGGTGAGTTGGTTTTCTGTGTGTGTGTGCGCGTGTGTCTGTGTTCCTTGGCAAGGAGGACGGTTCACACATTTGGTCCATCGCTATGTGAGGTGAGTGGGTGTTTAAAGGAGCGGTAGCTAGAAAAGGAAATTATTGGTGGGAGTAGAAAACCGAACAGCAGAGATAGAGGAAGACATGTAGAGACAAAGTTGAGAGAGACAGATGGAGGGAGGTAAAGTCCACAAATTAAAAAAAAAAAGACAGCAGGAGGCATGAAAGACAGAAATCCAGCAGCTACTATAACTTTTAGTTTTGACTTTTAATTGTACTAGAACATTTCCATGAAAAATATAAAACAATGTTCAGTTTTCTGAACTAAGAAAGAAAATGCTACACAACTATGATGTTACTGCAAATTTTGGTATTGATCCAATACCAGTTAGATTCAGGCCAGTATGGGAATAAAGGTATTGCCAATACTGATACCTTTAATATTCTGAACACATATTAATACGCATACGGTTTTTACTTTCCACAATAATTAGTTAACACAACATAACACACATTTCTACTTTTCATGTGTTTTGACACATTGGAGACCAGGAATGTAAATGTGCCTGCCTCTAAAGCAGCTGTGCCCAAACCCGGGCCAAGGACTGGTACCGGTCTGTGAGTCATTTAGTATCGGGCTGCGAGAGTTTGGGTGTGAAATTTATGGTTTTTAGAATTTTTATCAGGTTTTAGCGTTATTTTTTTTTATTGTTTTCATCGTTAACTTGGTTTCCCTGGGTCTTCTTTTTTTTGGTACCGGTTTTATTTTGTTGTATTTATCCGCGACACCTTCAAGGCCAGTCCATGAAAATATTGTCGGACATAAACTGGTCCATGGCGCAAAAAAGGTTCAGGACTGCTGCTCTAAAGGACTTTGGGTCTGCTTCTGTTATTTAAATGTGTTATAAGCTATAAACAAACTAGATCTGACACAAAAAGGATAAGTAGAAGAGGATGGATGGATGTTTGACATATATTATAATTAATTTAACGCAATTAGGTGGGCTGAACACTAAATTTAGAGGATAGTATTGATCCAGTCATGCTAGTATCTGTTTGATACCAATACCAGCATTGATATCGATCCACCTTCTATACACAACATCAAATGAACTCTTGGAATCGTGATCACTACTATAGTTCACATGTCCACACACCTGCATTACACTTATGGTGTGTTTGAATGCTTTGCAATTAGAAAACTGTTCAGAAGTAGAATCTGACACGCCTCATTTCCCACTCAACCACACATTTTCTAAAAGGTAAGAAGAGCCATATGTGAGCATATGTTTGTACTTTCTTTTTCAGATACACACACATGAGCTGCAGGCATGAGTGACTTTGCTGTATCGTCCACTTTAATTTATCCACGAGTGAACTTTTTCTATTGCTGTGATGTAACTCATAGGGATTTATCAAGACTGGCCACATGTCAAGGCTGCTAGTAGTTCATAAACCTCAACATAGTAGTAAGCCTTCTGTCACGATTTACAGACCACTGGGAAGATTCAAGACCCCTGGTGGAACACTCAAGACCCCCATAAAGTCTGCTGACCAGTTGGGATGTAGCGATTGCAGGCTCGTGATGAGGGGAAGGTTGCTGGTTAGAATCCAAGACGGATTTTGAAAATCTAGGGTATGAAAGTGGATGGAAAAAGAATAGACTCTGTAAGCACTGTCCACCTGCGAGCAAGGCATTTAATCCCTCACCTCCGTTAATGCTGCTCTGTGCATTGCAAATCAAGATAGTTTTACCAGCTGTGGATTGGCTTCGCATGCATATAATAAATTTAGGATGTGGTTAGGGATGGTTGAAGGGGTTAAAAGGTTACAAAGACATCACATCAAACTGAACATCAGGGTTTATGGAGAAAAACCAATAACATCCAGTGGACTGTAGTTCTCTGGGCAAAACTGCCTGGTTAATAGCAGAGGTCAGAGGAGATGTGGAGGCAAAAAAAAAACCCTCAAATAGCTTCTCATTACAACCACAGTATTGGAACACCAAAATAGGACAACAGAAGATGGAGAAACATTGTTTTGTCTGTTGAGTTTCGATTGCAATGTTGAGTAAACAGCATGAAAGAATGGATCTATCAATGTTTAGGCCACTGAAGGTGATGCAATGTGTAGGGGATGTTTTTTTCTTTTCTTGTAGTACACACAATTCTTTTGTGCTCCCATTAGTAACAGATGTGCATTGTTTAAATGCCACAGCCTATCTGATCACTGTGGCTGACCATCTCTTCCCTTTATGGTACCACAGTGCACTTATTTTCTGTCAGCTGCTTCCATCAACTTAACACGCCATGTCACAGAGCTCAAATCATCTCAAACTGGTTTCTTAAACATGACAACGTCTTCACAGTACTCAAATGACTACCTCAGTCACCAGATCTCAATCCAATCAAGAATGTTTGGGATATTGTGGAACTGGAGATTTGTGATCATCTGACAATCTGCAGTAACTGGGTGATGCAATTATGTTATTATACACTGGCATCTGAAAGAAATCTTGCCAGTACCTTGTTGAATCCATGCTGTGTAGAATTAGGGCAGCTCTGAAGGCAACCCAGTAGCAAGGAGTATCGAATACGGGGTCTGGCAGGTCTATATGTGTCTTTCTTTATAGCAAATGTGCAGCAAATACGGGACTGCTTCTTTTTTTGTGTGTGTTCAGACGCATTGCTGCTATGTTGATATTTTGCCTGTTACACTGAAATTAATTTATCATTCTTACAAATAAGTCTGGTTGCCATTCGTATGTGAAAGGGGTCCTTTATGAGTCCACGAGTCAGCGACACTCCCTCAGACAGAGGGAACACTTTAGAACGTCCCCTGTCTAATGATAAAAAACAGATACGATCCTTCTTAGTCTGAAAGTGCAGACACAAATTACAATTTGCCTCCACGGCACACGAACACAAAGTGCTCTTCTCCCTTTTGCCTTTGCCATACTACATGTGAGTCTAGCCAGACGCATAAAGTGTGATTAGGTGGAGCACAGATGTCCATTTCAACCACTGTTTTCAAAAATGACAGTGCGACATGGTCCATGCTGTTTAAGTTTGTTAGAACACAGCAACACTAGATGTAATAACACACTGATTAACGTATATTTATAAGTACAACGTTCCTTTCAGGACCTTTAAGTAATATTACCCAGTAATACAATACAATACAATACACTAACAGTCATACAATTACTCTTGTAATGAAGTATTTATGGTATTTCTGTTTCGTTTTCTATGTCATCCAAGCAGGTGGAGAGTGAAAATCTGAGTTCTTTCTTAGCAGCTAAAATACATTCTGACAACAGCAACTTATTCAGATTGCACCAAACAATTACAGTTTCCCACATGCAGTTTCTTTTTCACTTCACAGATGCCTGTATCCACGGGAGACCTGAAACTCTGTGCTCCAGCCTCCTGCTGTGTATAAGTGCAGTAAAACCTTCCAGGGTAGTTTTTCCAAATTGATGTACAGTTTCCGCTGCGATCAAAAGTGGCATTTTGGGAGGGCCAAGAAAATTTTAAAGAGAGGTCAGTCACCACAAACAAACATGTGCACACACACACAACCACACACACACATACATTCACAAACATTAAAAAAAATCTAACTATATATTATATAGGTGCATGTATTTATTTGTATCCGTGTACTCATAACTAGCACAAATAGCAGTCATGCATTGGCAAGTTTTAACTTCAGGTCAGAGTTGTGCAGTAAAAGCTGCCCTGGAGTGCAATAAAGCCAACTTTTACACTAAATATTTTTTTGCCCCGTAGGCAAATTAGCAAAAAACAATGCAGCTCTCCATTGTTTTTAGTAATGAGTTGATTTTCAGTGCAGGGCTTAAGTTGTGTTTTTCATTTTCCCGTGTTGCTGGATGGCAGCAGCAGAAACGCAATTAAAGTCATTGTTTCATTAGGGCATGTTGCCTGTGCGCAGGAATGAAAAGCACCACAACACAGCTATAACACCCTGTCAAGTACACACACATTTTCCTTCTCCACGTGTTTGTTTCTTCTCTTTCACACAACCACGAGCGCACACGTATAATTAAAACTTAAATCCTAAGAAATTAGAACCCAATCAGATTTTCCTCGGTGTTCGTCAACATCCCCCACACCCCTCACATCCATTTTTCAGTCACTTATCCGCTCGCATTCTTTGACAGCCCTCCGTTTTATAAAGTTGTTAGTCGGCATATTCTCCCTCTCTTACTTTCTGTCTTTCTCCATCTGTCTGTTTTTCTCTTTGTGTCTCTATCACAGGCTCTTGGTCTCTAACTCTCATTTAGTCTTTGTGCAGTATTTTGCATTTGAAAAGACCACCCATGGGTTGAGGAGGGGGCAGATTCTCAGAGAGGAATTGGTTTAGAATATTAATTGCTTTGTCTTTTTTTTTTTCCTGGGAAAACTGCCCACATTAACACGGCCTGCCACTCTCATTCTCAGATCCCAGTTTTGCTTATACACACTGGTGTTTTATGCAAGCAATGCTGGAAGCAGGCCTTACATTTGCACAGACTCACCAGCAACACAGGGCTGGATGTTTGTTATAATCATGGAATTGATACAAGCTTTTATTTTGATATTTGAGTTTGTCTATTTCAGTTTTTAAGTGGAGGTCCAAAATCCTGAGTATGTAAATGAAGTATTATCTGTTACAGAATATTTTACTTTACTTTAAATTATTTGATTTTTTTTTTTTACCAAGGTTACCACCAGTGTTGGTCAAGTTACTTGAAAAAAGTAATCAGTAACTAATTACTGATTACTTCCCCCCAAAAGTAATCCCGTTACTTTACTGATTACTTATTTTCAAAAGTAATTAATTACTTAGTTACTTAGTTACTTTTTAAAAACACAATTTACAACCTGAATAGGTGATAAAGCGATAGATCTTTCAGCCCAATTCTACTTTTTCTACATAATCCATCATACAAAATGTAATCAAATGGAGAAGTCCCTTTTTTTTAACTTTTATCAGTTTTAATCTTTTAACTTTATGCATCAAGCAAAAATTTAATGCTGTGTTTTAAGTAAAACACAGCAGAAAATACATAAAGTCAAAGACTAGCGGTCCTGTTGCTCTATTTTCACCTGTAAAGCAGGAGTGGGGTAAGCGGAGGTTTATCCTGGTGCAGGTGTGCCGCAGCAGTCAGTGGAAGAATCCGCGAGTTTCTCTGTGAATTTCCCATTACGTCATAGAGCGCACTCAGTGTTTATTTGGAAGTTTAGGGTTTTTTTTTGCAGTAAAAAGAAGTTTTCTTCCCACGCACAACAGACGCTAATGTTTTTGTCACTTTTTATGGAATCAAACTCAAAATAAGGTCAGTACTTCCACGCTTTAAACGCTGCACGCTCATACTCTCTCCTGCACTCAATATATGATCCATTGTTGATCTGCACACAGCTGTTGTCACGAACGTCGCACTCGCTTACGTCACTGTCATGAGACATTCTCGCAAAAAAATCACGGTTTTAGTAACGCAGTAACGCAGCGTTCCTACGGGAAAGTAACGGTAATCTAATTGCCGTTTTTGCAATAGTAATCCCTTACTTTACTCGTTACTTGAAAAAAGTAATCGGATTACAGTAACACATTACAAGTAACGCGTTACTGCCCATCTCTGGTTACCACACTATTTATTTGTTAGCATTGAAGAAAAGAAAAATATCCAGTATTCTTTATGAGAAAATGTATGAAACTGATGTCACTCTGGTCACATGAAACAGTTCTAGTTTTGCATGTACTTCCTAGAAATTTGTAAACTATTTTAACCAGTAAAGAACTATCTCATATGGCCTGAAGCAAAGCTGGAGAAGTACCAAGGGCTCAGGGAATAGCTTGAGAAGATGTGGACTGTGCACCTCGGACTCCAGTGGTAATCACAGTGCTAGGTGCAGTGACTACCAAGCTAGGTGAGTGGATGGGCAAGGCGGTCCATACATGTGACGTCAGCAAATTGCATGCCACTGACTGGTTAGTCAGTGGCATGCGCCACTGGTCACTCGATGTGTCATGAGAGTGACTCTTTCAAAAAAATCAAAACTGCCAACAAACCTGGCAACAAGGAAATGACTACACAAAAACACACCGTGGTCCCTAAAGTCGACAAAAATACGTAAAGTGAGCAGCAGGTATCCCATTGTTTCGATGTCCTCCATTGTTATGGTGTTTGTGTTGCATAGAAATGATGTCTGGACTTTTGGCCATGTTGCTATAATGACCCCAACGTCAGAAACTGAGTCAAGTTGCATCGTGTCGAGTCAAGCCGAGTAGGTATTAGTGGAAAAGGGCTAATTAAGGTCAAGTATGGTCATTAGGGAGAGGTGAGTCTGTCTTCCTCCCCTCACGCCGAACCAGTTGTGACAGTCGGATGCCCCTCTTTGAGCCTGGTTCTGCCAGAGATTTAGTCTTTTTGTTTTACTGCGTTTCACACAAACAATGCCATGCCAACAGTCAAACACGGTGGTGGTAGTGTGATGGTGTAGGACTTCTTTGCTGCTTCAGGACCTTAAATTGACGGAACCATGAATTCTGCTTTCTACCAGAAAATCCTGGGAAATGTCCAGCCATCAGTTTGTGCCATGTTCAAACACACTGTGGCCATGCAACAGGACAATGATAAGAAACACACCATCAAGCCAGTCTGGACTGAAATCTGATTGAGATGCTTTGGCATGTCCTTGAACAGGCTGTTCATGCTCAAAAACTATCCTGTGTAGCTGAATTGAAACAATCCTAAAAGAAAGAGTGGACGGAAATTCCTCCACAGCGACGTTAAAGCCTCATTGCAAGTTATGAAAAACACTTAATTATAGTTCTTGCTGCCAAGGGTGGTGGAACCAGTTATTACATTTATGGGGCAATTACTTTTTTCACACAGAGCCAGGTATGTGTGAATAACATTTTTCCTTAATTAATAAATTGAAAAACTGCATCTTGTGTTTATTCTGGTTCTCTTGATCTAAATGTAAAATTTGTTTGATGATGTGAAAGATTTAAATATAACAAATATGCAAGAAATGTGGACGAGGGCACAGCACTGTGAACACTGTTAGTAAAGTGAGCTATATATGAATTCCACCACTTAACCCTTTAAGACCTACCATAGAACCAAATCTGCCAGAGCTTACTTTATATTTTTACATGCTGTAGTGCCATTTTTGGGAGCATTTCAAGTTGCTTCTGGAGCGCTATTGCATCAAAATAAGGACAATAAGGCTGTCGTGCTGTAGTGTGAGGAATCCACCAAACAGCTCTGTCTTTCGTGCAAAGTTTTAAAAAGTGTGCACATTGTGCATTGTCCAAAATTGGACATGGCTAAAATGTTTAGAATGACTTTACAGATTGTATTTGGTGTTTGTGTCCGCGTGCACCTGTTCATCTGGGTCTATATGTCAGCTTGGGTCTTAGACTCCACCTCTCTGGGAACATCTCAGGCTCTCCGAGGTATGGAGGCCTATCTCCCCTCACCACACTCCCTGCCGGTGGCTGATGCCCTCAGACGTTGGTGTGTTGGTGGTTCTTGGTGTCTGGGGCTGGGCACTCATATATGTACCGACTCACTCCTGGTGGCCGATTGGCAAGGTCTGGCGCCTATGGGCTGGCTGGGCCCCTTCCGGGGAGTGGGGTGACCACAGGCCTCTGGCCTCTGGGCCTGAGGGCCACTGGGCCTGGGTCCTCTCTGGGACAGCTGGCTGCCGGCAGAGCCCGCAGGCATGTCATTGCAACCCCCTCTGGCCTCTGCTCTCGTTTGGGGCTCTTCTCAGCTCTTCCCAGGAGGGTGGCACGGTTGCCCCTGTGGTGGTCCACCTTGGGTCCTCGTACTCTGGGGCCTCTGGATATCTGGGGCCTGGATCTCCTCCATACCTGCTTCATGCCCTGGGGGACGGGGCTATGGCTCCCCACACTCCCTAGCAGATCGTTACATGGAGAAACCTTTGGAATACAAGCGTGCTGATCCACACAGGTGTACACACGGGTGTTAACAGACGCGGACTAGACCCTTCTTGGCTGCTGCCTCAAAGCACATTGTGCGCTGTCGATCTTGCGTGCTGCACAATAGCGTTTAATATTTAGTATCTACTGTTACCTACTGTAAGCTAGTTTATTGTGATAGTGTTGTATTTATTATGTTGCTCTTTGTTGTTAGTTTTCTCTTCTGTTCTTTCTAATCTCCATACAGGTGATCCAGGTGTTTTGTTTGTCTTTCTTTTTTTTTCTTGCCCCCTTTCTCACCGTCTCTTCTCCCCTCTGGTTTTCTTTCTCTCCCACTCTTTCTTTCATTCTTTCTCCCTGTCCTATCCCCCAGTCATGTCTGTCCCGTTTGTAGCAACCGAAAATAAAATAAATACATAATTATAATAAAGGTCAATCAAATGGACCAAGGCCATGATGATGCACTTGGTAAAATAAATCCCCTTGGCATCTTTCTTGGCCTTCAGACAACAATTCTGATGGCTAAAGATCCAAACGGGACACAAAAAGAAAAAAAAAAAAAAGGGATTGTGATTCTTTTTGAAGCAGTAAAGTCAGAGAGTAGTTTCACTGGGATTTACCTGTTGAAGAAAGATGTATTTTTGTGTTTTTTCCTGGTACATTTCAAAGAAAAAAATGAGAACATGTTGGTATCTTTCAAAAATGAAATACACACTCTGGCTGTCACTCCACCCTTCACCACACCATGTTTTTGCATCTGTAGTGACCTCAGACACTGATGAGATAAACATTTCTTGCCCGTCCCTCCCCGCCCTGCTCAAACCAAACCCAGGGTCTGTCATGCTCCGTCTTTCAAACCTCAAACTACTCCAACAATGGTGTGGTCCTTAATTGTCAAGCGTATCAAGCCTATAACCGGACAACCCATCTAGGGTATCGGATGATAATCAGCACGGCAGTCTGCACTTAGCGCTGTCACTCACAGCCTATGACGTCACAGCGACATGCCTCTGTGATTAGTTCTGGTTCAATTCTGCCTGACCTGCATTGTCACCCGTGATCAGTGTCCTACAGATGCCTGTAATGGGACAAACATTGTTCATTACGAGTTTGCAATGTTCTGGTGCAGCGAGAAGCGGTGGAAGTTGGAGCTGCCATCATGTCTGGAGACTGAAATTCAGCCTTTTTTTTAAGTATGATTATGAAACTGCTTCGATTATAGATAGCAAAAAATAAAAAAGGAGAGACAGAAAAAAGTGCTTTTCCTTTCAGATGATTAAAAGTTATATACTACTGTATATAACATATAAGTGTTGAAAGTTTGATTTACTAGAGCCTCCAGATATAAAACCGATTTTCTCACTTTAGTCTAGACATGACAACTGAAACCGCAATTTGGACACTGTAGTGAAAAGCTTATTAAAAGGTCTGCAAATAGTTGTAACTTTCACTTATCTTGGCTCATTGGTCTAACGGCATAAAGCTCAAGATGTCAAAACCAAGCAGCAACCTACAGGGCTGAGCAATGAAGCCAATGCTGACCTGCCATAATCTGCAGTTCCATGAATGGCCACTTGAGGTTTTCACCAAAAAGTGAGTCAGCGCCCAACAGTTCCAATTTTTAAAATTTACAGAAGTTTTTTTTTTTTTTTTTTAATTAACCACCAATTTAAGTTTTATGAAGGTTTAAAACTAAACAACAAAAACATTTTTCCAGAGGTTTGACGCCATTTTCTAATACACAATATGCAGTGTTGGGAAGGTTACTTTTAAAATGTATTCCATTACAGAATACAGAATACATGCCCCGAAATGTATTCTGTAACGTATTCCGTTACGTTACTCAATGAGAGTAACGTATTCTGAATACTTTGGATTACTTAATATATTATCATGCTGTTTACAACTACGTGAATGTACTATTGCTGTGATTTATTACTGTTACTGAAGGTCCGCGGCTCCGAACCGTAGTAAAGGGACCTCTGGCTAATACGTTGGGTTCTGTGTCGGGCTCGTAGCCGAAAACTAGCTTTACTTTGTTGTCTGGGTCAACTTTGCTAGCGAGAGACAGAGGGAGGCGTTGAAAGGCTGCTCCAACAGAACTTTTTGTTTTTGGAGGAAAACACGAACACGGTGTACAGTCGAGTCTTAATAGCTTACTTACAACTGGGCTCGTCAGGCACTCTTCTTGGCTGCAGTGGTTATTATTATATTTACATGCTTCCAGCTCCCGTTTTTGCTCGATGACAGCTCCTACTTTTCCTTTTTCTCCCTCCCTCGCTCACAGACACATAACGTGTATGGCAGTCCATTCTCCCTGCAGCACGGACTACACTGCCTATGATGCTACATTCTTTAGTGCTATACCGGTAGCATTCTGCCTATTAGCTTAGCACAACAACAACAAAAAGGCTTCTCTCACCCAGGAAACACGCAGAGAGAGAGCGTCATCCTGTAACCATGGCAACCGTAACGCTGCCACCTGGAACTACAGAACGTAGCTGTCAAACAAAACCCAAACAGTCCTGACCCGCCACAATATGAAACAGGGAAGTACCGCCGTGTAATCCATTTATTTCAACAAAGTAACTGTATTCTAAATACCACCTTTTTAAACTGTAACTGTAACGGAATACAGTTACTCATATTTTGTATTTTAAATACGTAACGGCGGTACATGTATTCCGTTACTCCCCAACACTGACAATATGCAACACAGCACACAACAAAATGTTCTCTTCCTTTTCCAAACTTTAACATGCAAAAAACTATTACATTTTACATGTTTAATTTCATAATTTTTAATGAGAAAATGTGAAATTGTGTCCGTTTTTTACAGTTAAAAAATCTATAAAAATTAGTCAAAAAGGATGCAAAAAGTCGATCTACAGTTATTATTAGCACAGGTTAAAGACAGAAATGTTGCTAGCATCACCAGCATCATTTGGTCTTTGCTGGTTTTCTCCAGCTTGCTCACCGGTGTCCTTTTAACACCATCATGTTTCGTCATTGTAATGCAAACTGAGTTGTTTGCAGAAATAAGCTGAAAACTGTCCTTTTGGCAAATAAAGCAGAGGCAATCTGAAGTATGATTAAATTAATCTTCTACTGAGAATAAATCCCCAGAAGCAGCCATGAGAAACTATGTCAAAGCTCAGGTTTAGGTACTGAGTGCTCATACACTGTAGACTATAAAAGGTGATGAAACATACAATAATTTAAAACTAAAATTGACACCCATAGCCACTTAAAAGTTGAATGGAGATACAGAAATGTCTGTGCTCCCATAGAGGTGAGTGTAACATGTGGAAACATATATATCAATTGACATCTGTCTAACCCATTAACCCATTTTAATTGTGGTAACTGCCACAAAGTTACACCTTTGTCATTCTCATTGGTTTATGGAGTGTTATGACCTTCCACCCACCCAATGTTGCCTTCAGCACAAGTCTATTTAGCGAGAATGAGTGAAAATCTCTTACATATGAGGTCTTTTATTCAAGGCTCATTCATCCTCCGAGCAAAACTGGATTCAATTAAGTGAGGCTTTTTGTGAAAGGTCTGCTTGTTACTCTTTCGGTTTTGCTGGGTTTTCCCAGCAAGTGAGGACATTGTTATCAATCATTAAGAAGATGATGCCACATATTGGAGCTCCTTTACAGCGGTGGCTCTATTGATCATGTCAGTTTTGCGGAGACGGCGCTCATGCCTCTCCTGTGATGTGACTTGTCTGCTTGGCTGTCTGCTGTGGAAAACATTCATGTGAAACATGTCATCTGTCCTGTGCTTGTTACTACCATTTCCCCTGACATGTGAGCGCTTCAGAGACTGATGGCTTTTTCAGATGAGACGATGGGCTACTTGCTCTTGACCGCAGTCAGCCTACTCTTTATTTTTTGATATGGTGCCATCAGTCTGTCCCTGGCTTGTTTACTCTGTTATCTCACCTCCCTTTTTTCTTATGCCATCTTTCATTTCCTCCATATTTGAGGGAGAGAACACACTGTATTTACCATTTATCACTATGTCAGATTTTCATTTAGAGGTGCAGGCTTAGAACCATCCCATTACCCATAATTGAGGCAGATAAATTCACCTCATTTCCTTCATTAGTGTGTCTTCAGTAATCAAAGTGAAAAATATAGGAAACTACATCTGTCCATGCTGATTACCTGAAGCATCTGCATCTGGGGAAGTGTACAAATCCCGATTTAGTGTCACATTTTGTATATGAGATATATGACCTTTGAACTCTTCCAATCAAGTTTGCTGAGCTAGTTGGACAAATAAATTGACAATATTTGTATATTTGACTTTGGGAATTTTCATTAATAGATTTCCAAACACAAACTTTGAGTTTATGTTTGGAAATCCATGTGAGAGGTATAAAATTGTGTTTTTGCACCAACAAGATGATTCCCAAAGAGCTATTAGCCAATAATTTAGTATCTGTTTGCACGATGTACAGTGTGTCCTTAAAAACCTTTGAATCGACTGCACAAGTGAAGAACAAAAGAAGAAGTGACACGCCTAAAACAATATCTATAGCAGATGGATGGTATGTGAAAGACAGGCATCCAACAAATTGAAATTTTTACAGGAAGTTGACCAATCAAACGCCTACTCTTGCCAGCTCACATCCTATGAAAGAGCTGCATATGTGGTGGGCTTCCTCTTTACCTACAAGACAAGATAAATGCCACAGAGGTTTGACCTGAGTGGCCTAAACCTAACATTTTGCTTTTATATTGGTATATATGGTTTTTAAGACCCACCAAACAGCACAAAAACTGGACTCAAAATCAGGTCTTATGGAGTGATGACTTCAGATATAAAATTTCTGGTTCAAATTGTCATAAATATGTACAGCTAAGTTAAGGAGAGAGTTACAACAGTGAATGTCTACAGCCATCTGTAAAACACGGTGAAGACTGTCACAGCTCGGGGTGAAGTTCGGTCAGTGGTGTTGGGGATCTAGTCAAAGTTGATGAGCTTCTGAATGCAGAAAACTACTGATTTTTGTCCTGAACGCATTACATCAATTACGCATTACGCAATACATCTGGAAAGTGTCTGATTAGCAACAGCTTTATTTTGCAGCATGACAATGTTCCCAAACACACTGCCAATGCAGTAACAGCATAGCTGAAACACAAACCATGGTACACCGTCAATCATGGATTGACCTCCCCAGAACCCGGACTTCAACATTACTGACACAGTGTGGGATCATCTCAACGGAGAAGGGAAGACAACATCCAAACAAGAGCTTTGAAATGAAGCCTCCACAGCTACTCCTGTAGATTACTCATAGAAATTACAAGAAAACTTGAGAGTTCAGAGTGCATTGAAGAATAAAAGTGGTCATATTGTTTTTGCCTTGCAGATTTATAAAGAAAAGAGGGATTGGTCGAGACTTTTGCACAGCACTGTATAAAATCTCCACTTTGTCAAAGCATCTAATGTGTTCCATGTGCTATCTGCAGCAGTGTCCCGTGTCCCATGATTTCTTTGCTTTTTTGCATTGTTTTCCTCCTCTGGTTGAACTTTGTATTGCCTAATCAGCCATTAAAGCTCAACTCCAGTTGGAATAGTTTGTGAATTTACGTTAGCCCCAAAGCTACAGTCCAGCTACAACTAGTCTAGCTGTTTCTATATTTGTTCACCTCAACCAGTTCAAGTTCATCTGTTCAGTGATCAGTGTCTGGTGTCTAAATGCACTTTAAATCATAGCTATGGTATACTGTAGTGCATAGGTGTCAAACTCTGGCCCACGGGCCAAATTTGGCCTGCAGCCTAATTACATTTGGCCCGCGAAGCCATGCCAAATTACTATTAGAGCTGGCCTGCTGGTATTATACAGCTAATATATATATTGTTTAGTATTAAGCTTTGCTTGTTCCATATTCAGTTTTTCAGCAAAACGTGTTTGAGTCCATAAGAAAAGATTCATTCTTATATCTGGAGGAATAAATATATTTCAATAAATATTAACGTTAGCCCGCGACTTTGTTCCAGTTTTGAATTTTGGCCCACTGTGTATTTGAGTTTGACACCCCTGCTGTAGCGTAAATGTGATTTAGCAGCATCTTACACTTATTACATGCCGCATATAAGTTGATAATTTTCCAAAGAGTTTGTAAAATACTTAAAAGATTAAATATATCCGATGGTTTTGCTCACTGTGACATGAATAAATGCCTCATCACTGTCAATGAAACTATTCCAAGTATGTCGCACAAATAGGGAGACACAGTGTGTCCGTGATTATGACATTCGAACTTTGTTGCTTGTCTTGCTGGAATATGTTGTTGTTCTCAGTGACAGTTTGATACTTTTCCTATGTTCTTTCCGTGAGTGTATTATATCACAGTTTTCGTTACGGCAGAGGCATTTTCTTCCTCTGTTTTTTCCTCTCCTTTGTTTGTGCATATCAATAGGTCATCATCCATTTCTACGGATCTGCCCAAACTGGCTAAAGCTAACCAGTCTGTAGATATTATCAAGTCATTTTTTAAAAAAAGTGATGTGTCATGATGACGGCACTACAGAGTTATGGTCCATCAGCAGTCATGGGGTACAGAGTGATTCTTGGCTCAGCCACTGGGCTCCTCAACCCTCCAGAAATGGAGTGTTCATGAGCGCTGTGTCGCCTAACACGTAATCCACATCACAGGAACACAGTGCTTAGTCCCCCGACGGTGTGACATCATTCAGTGTTTCCCTTTCTTGACCTTTGTTTGATGCCAGCTGAGTACCCATGGGGAAACGTCTGCTCTTACAACAGCTTGTGCCCACTTACTTAATATTTAACATTCCACGAAACTAATAGCAAACACCTGAGAGAGGTACGTGGAGTTTCACAGGTGTTGTTCTTGATTTTATCTGTAGTGACTTTAGTTACAGACGCTTTTGTCCAAAGGAACGCAAGAATAAATCCAAAAAATTGCAACACAGTGGAAGGGCCTCAGTTTCAGTGTCACAACTCTGTGATACATCACACAAGTCCCCGAATTAAGGCTTAAACGAGTATTCGACGTTGACTGGCTTTAACCCAATAATATTATGTCCTTTCCAGTAAATTAAATTATAATTATATTGCTCAATATACAAACGTGTCCCAGACTGCATGGGAATGTGTGTTACACTTGTGTGTCTAAGAAAAAAGCTATCATAGCATTTAAATGAATTGTTAGGCATTTTGGGAAAGGTACCAATTTGCTCTCTTACCGAGAAAGATCAATACCAGGGTCGTACATCCAATAGGCAGCTGTAGCCTCAAGTCAGTTGGGTTGTTGTTCTGGAAAAGATTAACTAGTTGGTTTGGTCCTATCCTAAAGCAGAGGTGTGATGAGAGCTGATACTTTGGTAAGCTAGTGCTAAAATTAGGAAAATCCTTCAGTAACCGTTGTTGTGGTACTTTAGATACTTTCCATTTACAATGGAAATAAAAATAGCTATAGACAGGTTAAACACTACTGAGAACCAGTATTAAAGAGTATTTAAATAAGCCATAACCTCCATCACTAAATCATGGCAAAACCTGCAGTTCCTGAAATGACCACTTGAGGCTGGTTTCTGAAGGTGAGTCGGGTGTTGAAATGACCTAACAACAACTAGCAGCACTAAAAAGCATATTCACAACCTTGTACAAAGAAACAGCCTTTATGGATCTTTTTGTGTTTTCATAAGAAGTATGTTGTGGATTTTTACAACATAAAGAGCTTAGATGTAGCTTTTGGTTCTACAAAATTAAACCAATTGGGAAATGCATAAATGGCACCAACTGTGGTCGCAAAAAGACTTTGGGTCCTATAGAAGTATTTTTTTAAAGTATTTTTTCAAGACTTGGTCTTACTGTGCAGACTCACTGGGTAACATCTTCTCAGGCACAAGTCATTAACAAACAATGTGCGGTATCAAAGTCAGACGCACATTTGTTTTTTGTTTTTACTTACAAAGACGGCATGCACAGAAAGGATGAGCTTTGAGCTTCAGAACTGGCTTAAGAAAACCATGTCATGCTAGCTGTGTCCATCTTTTATACATCTCATTCATTTGGACACTTGTATGGCTCAAAGTTAGGGATGTCGCCACTTTAGTTGTGCCAGCACAAGGACCTGTAGCCCATAGCTGTGTCCTTGGTATTAAATCTGCTAATTCAAGTAACTAAACTGGATATATCCAGTGTGTTTTTGTACTTTCTCTTTTAAAACATTTTTAAAGCAGTCCTCTGGTGGGACTATGATAGAGCTCATACAGGAAGTTTCTGCTTCAGTTTAGTGATTGAATTTCTAGTATTTTTGTTAGACTGCTAATTAGCACCTTTACAGTTTAGTAAAACAACTTGGAAACCTAGCTTTTAGCATTAGCTGATAACTTAGCAATAACTTAAAGGATATAATTGTAAATAATTCACACTATGAACAATTCACAAAAGGGGAAACACTAGAGATTTTACTCCTGAATCATAATAAGCATGAAGACTTATGGAATGTCAGTGGTACTGGTGAATCAGCACTCTAAAACCTCATAAATAACACACTGAATGTCTGTTTAATTTGTACAAAAACACAAATGCAGCTCATGTAACAGTTTGTTATGTAACTGTAAGTGAAGACAAATGTGATATAATGTGTTCTGTTCAGCTTTAACCGTGCTGCTAGGTGTGTTTTTCAAATAAAAGAAACCAAAAAGCGCACTTCATCAAATAGCTAACTATTCTTTAAAAAATGACCAAACAGCAGAGCAGAGTCAATGATACTTGCACAGTTTGCACAGTTCTAGAAAGGCCTCTGTGCAAACATACAAATATTGATGAACAAGCAGACACATACTGACTGAAATAAAACAAAACATATACAGTATAATATTAAGAAACAAAACAACTTCCAAACTTGATATAAAAGTCCTAGTTCTCTGACAAATGGCTCAAAGTTCAATTGAAATGCTTACCATTCTGGGTCAGAGAGACCATTTAACAATTCCAGATTTCTTCAGTTATTAAAACTATTGCTGTTTACTGGTCTCTTGTTGTTGTAGTTGCAATGGTTTCAAAATACTCTGTTTTTAACTTTTTTTTTTGTTTTTAAGAAGTGTCTTCTTAGTTTTCAGGTTGCTCTCAGCTTACATTGCTGACTTTTAACAGGATGTCTGATGCACAATAACCTGTCCTGGAGTTGCAAGCGTTTCGTTTTTGTCCTGTAAAAATAAAAACCATATGCTTTGAATGCAATGCTTGAAATAACTCAGTGTTATCCTGCTTTGCAGTGTGGACTTGTTTGTGTGGATCAGCCCTCCCTGCTGTCTTATCTAAGCGGGACCTGACCAGCCCAGTTTTCCTTTGGAATCAATTTGATAAACCTTTATTAGTTTTACCACACTACATGTTAACACATCGAACGCCCACCTCCAGACCCCTTCCCTTCAAGAAGGTTCACAACCCCCTGCTGTCACCAGCTGACAGGAGGAGAAGGAGGAAGAGGGTAGGGAAAAAAACGCAGGGCTTCTAGGAAAACAAACACTAACGCTGCTTCTTGGCACTCTTTGTTTAACCCTTTCACTGCACCAGTATCATCAACAACATTGGTGTCATATGTTAGTCAGCACTGTGATATTGCAGTTGTATGCTGAGTCATAAATGACAAACTCTTTTTTTTTTTTAATAGCATTTTCTTTTTTATTGCAAATACATATACAAAAGTGTCTTTAAAGACAGTACAAATACATGGTAAGATTGCAGGAAGGGGGGTAAACGATTACTGGAATCATCAGTTCTTTGATACTCAGAGAAAACGAAATGGAGCTTGCAGAGCAGAAAGGATGTATGTTCCCCTCTGGTGAATGCATGAACAAAAAGAGAACTATGAGAGATGCTATTTTCCAGTTCTTTCAGCCATATTTTGAAGTCCGACGCAAAGAAAAATTCACAAATAACATAAAAATCATTTTGTTAGATAGTCCCCCCTCCAAACCCACGAAACAAAGGCAAACACATACTTAAAACATTTAGATAAGATAAATAAACCAGAAAAAGAGGACTACAGCATGTACCATTTTGTCTACGTACCTCCTGGGTTGGGAAAACAAAAAGAAAAAAGTAAAAGAGGGGGGGGTTATATGTTTTCTACATTGCAAAGAGGGCAATTCATTAGTAATAAGAATAGCATGTAAAATAATTACTTTGAAATAAAGTTAATAAATAAATAAAACTGGATTTGACCTGGAGGGTAAAGTTTGGGGGGGTGCATACTGGACACCAGCCTGTGGGAGTGGGGAGACCGCAGGGGGGAGGGGTCAAAGGTGACTTCCTGTGGCTGTCAAGCACACACTGTTGGACAGTTAAGCGTAATCTCAGCTGCAGCCATTGAGCGCAGACGCACAAAAAGTACAAAACATCGGGGGGGAAAATGTTAAATCCAAGGCACGGGTGGTGGAAGGGGCCGCGGTCTCCCTCCCCGCCATCGAGACAGCGCGGCACTGGGAGGCAAAGTCTCTCTCTTTGTTCTTGTGTTGCCTAACAGACAACAACAGGACTCCAACAGCATAAAATGCGAACCGTACTCGCTGAACGGCACGCAAAAAGAGTAAGCGGCGACGACGACAACAACAAAAAGTAACAGAAACCTGACAGAGAACCAGAATCTGCACTACTGCCAGTGGTTAGTTGCCGAACTGGTTAAAAAAAATATAAAGCTGTTTTTTTATTTTATTTTATATCTACAGGTACAAATAATTATCCTAACCCTCTGCCCACCCCACCCCCATGTCCCCATGGGTTACAAACTGCCAGCATATTAAAAAAACAAAGAAAAGAAAGAAAAATTATGAAACATAAACAGTACCTACAGAAATATTGACAATCAGTAAGTCCTCACAGAGGATTTTCTTAAAGTCTTCCATCTCTCTAAAAATATAATATATAGCTTCTATAATAGCAAGGCACTACGTGAGCCAATCACAAGTCCAGCTCTCCTTTCTCTCTTTTTTTTCTTTTTTTTTCTGAGTTCAAGTGTCTGATTGACGGGGGAACCGCCCTCCCTCCCCCCCCAGAGTAAAGTGTTGCATTGTAAGTGTCTCAGGGTCTGGTGAGCTGGGTGTAAACCGGCGCTGGATCCCAGTGCTGCGGGCTGTTCTGCGGGATGGAGGGCACCCCTGTGTTGTCGGCTATGGGCGTGTACATGGGCCTCTGGCTTGGGCTGCTCATGTAGCTGAAAGTTGAGTACAGCCCCGAGCTCTGCCCCGCCCCCGCGTGGCTGTAGTAGGAGGAGGCAGTTGTAGTGCCTCCCCCCTGGTGGTCGGGGTAGTCGTACTGCTGCTGCTGTGCCCTGGAGATGGCCGGGTAGGAAGAGGAGGGGCTGTAGTGCTGCAGGTTGAAGGGGCTGTAGGGGCTGACGTGCTGTGGGGAGCCCTGCTGCTCGCTGTAGTGGCTCGGGCTCAGCTGCTCTGTCTTGATCTGGGTCCTGTGCTGGGTCTGAGCGCCATCTGAAGCCCCACTGCTCCCCAGGGTGGTCAGGGTGTGCTGCTGCTGCTGTTGTCCCTGCTGGTTCGGGCTTTTAGCCATCCAGGTGCCTCCTGACTGGGGGCTGACTGGAGCGCCGCCGCTGCTGATGCTGTAGCTGCCAGTGTAACTTACTGGCGCTGCGTTGGTGGAGCCCGGGTGGCCGTTGGGAGGGAGGTACTGGTCGAACTCGTTGACATCGAAGGTCTCGATGTGGGAGATGACATCGCTGCTCAGCTCGCCGATGTCCACGTCACGGAAGTCAATGTTGAGCTGTCGCCCACCGGGACCATCAGGCAGGGAGCGGAGGCCTACTTCGCGTTTTAGATCGACCTTGCCTGAGCTGACATCAGTCTTTGGGGTAGTGGGAGGGGTAGGGGGACCCTGGGAGCCTGGAGGGCACAAAATGACACAGGTTAGATTTTGTTTTAAAATTAAGAACTGTTTAAGCATTCCAGTTGGACTGAAATTCAATATTTATCTTATACAATCTGAAATGATGGCAGGAGGTCCTCACCTGAGTGCTCTCCTGGAGAATGCACCTCTCCCATGCTGGATGCAGGGGAGTCTGCCTGCTGGAGAGCTTTGAAGATGGCGTTTGGGGAAATGTGCGTCTGCTCGCTGCCGTCCTCGCCCTCGCTCTGCCCGTTCTTTACAGACTTCCTCCTTCGGGGCTGGTATTTGTAGTCCGGGTGATCCTTCTTGTGCTGCACCCGGAGACGCTCAGCTTCCTCCACGAACGGCCGCTTCTCTCCTTCGTTGAGAAGTCTGTGCGTACAAATGACCAATTATTAAACCAATCAGTTTCTGCTGTAATTCATAAACAAAAAGGAGCTAACTGTGGGGAAAAATGAAATTCTACATTTATATATTAACAAAAAAATCAGACAGTGCATGCTAATCGTTACGTAAAAAGTGCCGAACTATTTACAGCGCATCCACACTTACCTCCAGAGTTTTCCGAGTGTCTTGCTGAGCTCCGCGTTGTGAAGGTGCGGGTACTGATCCGCCAGCTTCCTCCGAGCAGCCTGAGCCCACACCATGAACGCGTTCATTGGTCTCTTAACGTGGGGCTTATTCTTGGTAGATCCGTTAACGCGCACCGGCATGGGCACGAGGGTCCAGTCGTAACCCTTGAGTACCTGGGACACGGCTTCGCGGATGCAAGCGGGAAACTTGTCTTCCTCATCCTTCTTGAAGTCGCCCAGAGATCCGTCCGCTCTGAGCAGCCCGTTCTCCGACGGCCGGGTGTTCTCGGTGTCGGAGCCCGAGCCAGACGGGCACGGGGAGCCCGCAGAGTCCTCGGACATGCTCGGGCTCGGGGCGTCAGAGAGGCACTTGTCTTGTTCCTCCGTCATCTTCAGGTAGGGGTCGAGGAGATTCATACGAAAAACTGTTTGGTGCCAATTTACGCGTGAAATCGTGGAGTTAATTCTGCTTTTTTGAGAGAGAGAGGAGGGGAAAAGCCTCTGACTTCACTTCACCTTGCCAGGATGCCCTTGAGCAAAACCTTTCAGCAAAAAAACAGGTAAAAAAAAACGGGGAAGATTCTCAAATTCTCTCCCGTGTACCGTGCGTAAAAGCCGATCTGGAGATGAGGCGCTTTTACGCACGAGTTCTCCAGGATAAGTCTGGTTTCTGCTAACGGATCCGCACTTGCAAGGACGAAAAAAACACGAAACAACCCAAAACACGCCAGCAGGTACGACTCTGTGTTCAGCTGTGCAGAATGAAACGGTAAAGAGCTCCCCTCTCGTTCCCGAGTACAATCCCCAAGAAGCTTGAGTGCTTTGAACTGAAAACGTTTTGCATGCGGGCTTTATAGCGGTTTAAGGTTCTGAGGAAAGCCCTAATCCGATTGGCTGGCAACATGTGACGCCAGAGTGAAGGAATTTGATCCCATTTTTTCCTTCTCCTAACCAGCGCGGGCAGCACACACATTTCCTTGACACACACACACACACACATACACACACGCACGCACTGCACACCAATGTCTGCATGCTGTGTTTAATTTTTCAAATTTTCTTTTAAGTTTTGAATTTTCTACTTCATTTTAAGGCTTCACGGGGACATTTATTATGACGTACTGAATATTTATCCATATATTATGAATTACTCAAAGTGGCATTTTATAATGACGGAAAACAAATTATTTTTGCAAACAGACGCGAGAGGCAAAAGATCTGCAGATAGATTAGCAACAAATCCGTGTAACTCTCAGCAGTCCGGCGTCCCAAACAGCTGCAATTACTTTCTACTTCTACTTTAACATTTTCTCTGCTCGTCTTCCATCAAACCGAGAAGCCTACCCACAGTTACAGCATCTGAACAATAGGGGGGGACAGCAGTCTAGAAAATCAGTAAACTTGCCACCCTGCGCTTGCCAGGAGGAGGAGGAGGAGAGTGAAGCCTGCTGCAGAGCAACAGTTGCTGTCAAACATCAGCTTTTGATTTGTGTCGCTCTTCTCATTTCCAACAACAGAGCAATAATCCAGTGAATTGCGGATTTTGTTCAATTTGCTGACTGTTCAACTTCAGCTCCGGCCTCTACCTGCTTCCCCCTCCAAATGTGCTTCATAAAACAGAGTTCTGTTACACAGTATTATAAACTCTGTATTCTCTTTGGAATCGTGCACTTATTTGAAATACTACTTTTACAATATGACTTCCAATAAGAAGCGCTGTTTTATAGGGTTTATTCATTTATGTACATCTCATTTTAAGTAGGAACTGTAAAAAAAAAAATTCTGTTTTTCAGCAGTAGTGACATTACTGATAAATGCATGCATGCAAATAGTCTGCCTATGTAACTGTAGCAAGGCAGCAATGTGACAATAACTCTTTACAAGTAAGAGAAGCAGGTCAGGGGTGTCAAACATAAGGGTCCGGGGCCAGAATCAGCCCAGCAAATACAGGAAGTCACGCCCGCAGGATGGCACTGGAAAAATGTGAAGGACGACAGAGACTTTAGACTTTTGCTGTATTTTGATAACTTTCAACTTTTCCTGCTAATAAACTGGTAAATAAACACAATAAAAACAATTAATAAACAATTAAATCAAAAAGTTACTGTTTTCACAACCTACTACAGAAACTGTCCACAGTTTAGTCCAAATAGTTATCCTGACTGATTTCTTTCATTTGCTGCAGCAGCATTTTTTATCAACACACATGTTGATATCTCAGGGATTAACAGTTGCACAGTTAAACTTATTTAGGCTTGAAGAAAGGGGAGCATTTTTTGTTCGGCCCACTTAAGATCATAGTGGTGGGTCCACAATGTAAAATGAGTTAGACATCATTGATTTAGATTATGATTACACAACAGATATAAATGTGGAAACAGCTTTTAAAAGCTGTAGTAAGTGAAGGTAGAGCTTAATCTATCTGCCACTGGTGGTATTGGCACTCGACTTATTTTAGCACGATAGGATCAATACTTTGTTTCTGTGTATGTAGCACACTGAGCTGTGTTTTAAATCACAGGGATTTAGTGACGATTAAAATGTGTTCAAAATTTGCAAATTAATGATGCTTCATCTCAGGAATCATGACACACTGTTCTCCGACGACTCTGTGGCGTGCTCTCGAAGCGGTCACTGATGATGGTAACCTGCCTGCACATGCCCCCTTTTGATTGTTTATTATGCTTTGTGGAGATGTGGAAATGTAAATCTCGGTTCAGGTTAATGTGGACAACATGTGCTACCTGAAGTTGCTTTTAATAGCTCACAGATGTCAGGTAAGAGCTAATTTAACTCTGCTGCCTGCTCTTGTTGCTCAATGAGCTGCACACATACAGACACCCACAGCTTTTCTTTTTTTTTTTGGTTTTGTTTTAAACAGAGACAAATCTCACCGCTTTTCCTTTCTCCCCTTGCTCCCGAGTGCTTTAAAAAAGGGAGAATATTCTGGATGCTGTAACGTCGCCTGTTTGCTTTTAGTTCGGCTGCTCAAACTCTGAATCGCTCAGTAATTCTCTCTCTGCCTCACCAATTAGGCCTGTGGTTCCAAAACACTAAAGCCTAACATCGCCGACTCCTCCGTTCCACTGTGAGTTTATTTACACGAGCGGCGCTTATTTAAGATACTCAGTTTGAACACAAATAGAAGGGAGCAGTTTGGATCGGCGTTAAATGGCTCGTGGGACGCCAGCGAGGTCGCGTGCACGCTGCGTGCCGCTGCACGAGGCCACCAAATGCAACCGTGTTTGCTTGTAAGAGCAACGGAGGCATGAACGCATTGACTCACAGAGCAGAGTGGGGGAAAACGTGGTGATGCTGTTGACCAAGTAAACATGCCAAGAGGGGCTAAAAAAGAAGGGGGGTGTTGGAAAGTGTAGAGGGAAGAAAAGAAAAGGACGACACAACCTGGAGCTGAGCGGTTTCTAAGACACAATTAATGTGTCATGAGTCCACAAAGTGAATAGAGGTATTAGAAAAGTCGACTTTAAAGATTTGCTTTAATGCAAAGTGACATTAAAGCAAAAGAAAAAAAAGAGAGAAAGCAAATCAAAGATCACAATGGAAACGTGAGGCAACAGTGAAGATACCAGCTTATCCTTATTTGGTTAAGTCAAAGAACAAAAATATATTCATCTTCCACAACTGGATCCCATTATCCTGATTTAGAAACACGTTTGACCTCCTCTGCCATTTGATTCGTTAGCTTTAACAGCCAACTTACATCTTCCCATCTCCGTAAGAACAGCTGGTTTACTTCTTCTGAATATTGTTTTTCTGCTTTCTGAAGTGGAGTACGGTTCAAAGTGTGGCATAATTTTAGAAAACAGCACAGCCGTAATTTCGCAGTATGTAAAGAAGGTTAAAAAAGAGGACTTTGCGTGCTAGAAATTCTACACAAGACTCATTTAAATGACCCTGTGTTCAACTTTACACCTGGTTATCTTTGAATAGCTGATAGATGCCTGAAAAAAAATCTACATGGATGAAACAAGCAAAGGGCCTTCTCACTTGTAAAGGTGGCCTATTATGATTGATGAAAAATTTTGAAAGTTCGAGGCCTAAGACTGTTGTTTCTACTCAGGGCTCTGCTTGATGTCAGTGAGACCAGGTGTCTCTGATACTATTGTGTCAGACACACGGCTACGGCAATGAGGACAGGAGACCTGGTTTTTAAACCCCAGTAAAGCTCTTCTCTCTCAGCCTCCTGGCACACTTTTGGTTCCTCAGGTATTTAAATGTAGAATGGGAGGCAGAGCCTTCAGTTTTCAGGCCCCTCTTCTGTGGAACCAGCTCCCAGTTTGGATTCTGGAGACAGACACCCTCTCTACTGTTAAAATTAGGGTTAAGACGTTTTTGTTTTTTTTGATAAAGCATATAGTTACTTCACTCCATAAACAGAGATGCAAAAACTGTTGTTGTTGAACAGATACAGGGATGTTTTAACTTTAATTCTCCCCTCAAATTGTTTCCCCGTTCCCTTTTAGAAAACATCCATCCATGCATTCGCTTCCGCTTATCCTTTTCAGGGTCGCGGGGGGCGCTGGAGCCTATCCCAGCTGTCATAGGGCGAGAGGCAGGGTACACCCTGGACAGGTCGCCAGTCTGTCGCAGGGCCAACACACAGAGACAGACAACCATACGCACTCACATTCATTCACACATTCACACCTAGTGACAATTTGGATTATCCAATTAACCTATCCCCACAAGCTGCATGTTTTTGGACGGTGGGAGGAAGCTTTTAGAAAACAATGTAAGAATATTGTCAGGAAGTAGGTTGTTTATTGCTTTATATATAATTTGCACAGTGAGAAAATGAACCAGATTTGTGAATTTTAGTATTTTGATTTTAAGAATAGTGGATTTGTATGATCTCTGTAACCAGTTTTATGGTTTATCCTTATGGCCCTTTTTTTTGCAGTATGAAGACTGATGATAGCAAACATTTATAAGTATTGCCCCAAACCTCTGTATAGTAATGCAAATACAGTGAAATCAGTGAACATTAGAGAATGTGGAGTGATTTGTTGTCCAGAATGTGTTTTACTTTACTCAAAATTGAAATACTTCTTGAAATTTTGTTATGTATATGATTTACATGAGACGTCCAGCTTATTTTATCATCTATTATCATCTGCACTTGTGAGTTTCTTTGGGAGTTCCCAAATAAGACGATTTTAGTTTTACTTAGATTTAGCGATAGTTTGTTCCTGTCAAACCATTTTTTAATTTTGCACATTTCTGAAGTGAACGTATCCAGCAGCTCCTTTAGATTCCCCCTGTATTTGTGTCATCTGCAAATAATACTAATTATAATATATCAGATACCTTCCAAATATCATTTATATAAATAATAATTTTGGACCTAGTACAGAGCCTTGTGGAACATCACATGCAATGTCCGAGCATGATGAGGATCATTAGGTTTTATTAACCTCGGCTGTCTTCCACAGTGTGTCTTTTGTCCTGTCTTCCTCCCCTGACCTGCATCTGGCCATGGCAGATAGATGGCCTCCCTGAACCTGGTTCTTCTGGAGGTTACTCCCTGTTAAAAGGGAGTTTTTCCTTCCCGCTGTAGCCAAATCCTTGCTTATGGGGGGTTCGTCTGATTGTTGGGATTTTTCTTTGGTACTCTGGCTTGAAAGAGGTGTTTTATGTCCATTTTAACTATTAAAACTGATTGATTTATAAAAGCATCTTCAATCCAGTCCATAATAAAAGAATAATTAGAAGAGACATTTATCAATATTAAGGCAAAACAACAGAAAACTTAGTAAACCCTTTGTTGTGTATTGGCTCTGAAGCAGCTGCAAATCTGTCATCTGGTAGATCTGCACAGGTCAAAAACACGTGTGTACATGAACGCAGTGACACCACAAGCGACCTTGACTCCCATCTGGCATCATGTGAAAAATAGAAAACAATGGAAAAAAATCTAATTAACACTGACCTAAGGATGAGCACTCTCAGATGTACTCCTCTTCCGCATGTCACACACACAAAGTTGGACTGTTATTCTTTTGACAGAAAACCTGAATGCTTTTTTTTTTAATAGTTATACTGACATAGCTCCAACTAGATATTCCTGAAGTCTGTAGCTTTATAGTTTGATGGTTTCAAAGCTACTCCAGGATGAAAGGGAAGCCCGTCCTGCGTTCTTTTAGGGGGAATTGGATGACGAGAGTTTGCTGAAGGCAGGGTGAGGTCTTGGGAAACTTCTCATCTTGACTTGGAGCTACAGCGTAAAAACTCTGAGCAAACAGTGGGAGTCAGCTGCTAAAGTCTTGCCTGCTTTATGTTTCTGAGCATCCAGGTTTCAGATATGAATTCAGGTTTAAAGGAGCAGCATTTAATTGCGGCAAACAAATGGAGCCATTCTGGGGAAATTTTCTTATCACATTTTCTTATAATCACTAAGCGAGGGGTAGATCAGGAAGTAGAAGATGTGCATTACTCTTTAATGTAAGTGTAATTTACAAAATGAACGTAATGCTAGATTACATGAAATATGAAACTAGCAAATCCGAGCATAAGCTCCTCACTGAGGTGAAATTAAATGAAAATAAGGATTTTTTTTCCAGTCGATTTCAAACAAACAGACGTCTTTTTCAAACCTGAGGAGTCGCCCCCTGCTGATCATTACAAATAATGTAAGTTTAGAGCATTTCCATGCTGGCTTAACTTTCCATACCCAGATGCATCTTTTATTTGCAGTCTTTGGGTTGGTTCTGTTCGGGAAATGAAGTTGACAACTGGAACAAGCAGCCAAAGTTTGATGGAAAATGTACCCATGACTACACTGGGAATGTACAGTGATGTGTGCAAAAGCAGGGAGATAGTAATGAGATGACACAGAGAAGATGGAAGGCCTCTGAGGCACCTTTGGTAAGTTATACAAGCATCCTGATAACAAGAACACATACACAGCACCACGTTGGTATAGCCACTTTCATTGAGTGTCAGCATCCACACATCTAAAGTTGCATTCATTATTATTATTTGCTATGTCACTTTAATTTCCCCTAATATTGTGTGGGCATAATATAAAAGAATAGAAAACCCTTAAATATTGTTAATTGATTTTTACCCCTTTGGGTCCGTAGCTATTCTTTGAATGTCTAATTTAAGTTTTTAAATTTGATGAATAGACAGTTCAGCAATTCCTCCTTGTTAAAAATGTACCTGTGTGATCACAGCAGTTGTGTAAGGACTATACTGTGAGCAGGAAACAATCAGAGATCGCCGAATACCGAAGCAGTGGGGAGAATGTGAGGGAAGCGTCTCATGGAGCCTGATAGGTGCGAGTTCTTGGAATAACTCGCAGTGATTAATAGCTGCCTCGAGCCTGTGCGCGTCTGTTCCGCTCTGATCTGATCGTCTAGGCACCAGGTGTTTGTTGACCGTCACTCTCCTCCTCGAGTTGTTTAAATAACAGTTAGGAAAGACCCAGGCAACTCCTGATGAGGAAAGCACTGTCTGCCATCCGTCACTGACCCAAACCCCCCTGCTTCCAAGTCTATGAATGATTTTTTTACCTTTCAGATTCAAACTTTATCATCCTTTGCTTTCTTTCCCCCCCAAAAACACATTATTTTGCTTTCAAGTGCTATTGGCTAGGCTGAGATACTTCTGGCCGAAATCAGTGAGTCGACACTTTTCTTCAGAGTGAATCCAGCAGAAAACAGAGCCGGTCGCTTCATACCGCTAGACACATTTCCCAGCAAGCTGAGTTGTTGCTGATTAAAATATGTGCATTAGCCGCTTATGCCGCTGTACGAGAGGTTGGAAAAGCGAATGGAAACCCAATCCACTCAGGCTGAGTCAAAAAAGCTGCAGAGGAGTACCATTTCCCTCCGAAGATATGGCTTGTGCAAACAGCCCTCGCTTTAACAATAACAATGGTCTCACCCAGCCAGTCCGAGCTAACTAATGACAGATCCACACCTTAATGCTGAGCAGTTGTTTGGGTTTAGCCAAAGAAGAAGTTGTGTGTGTGTGTGTGTGGAGGGGGGGGGGGGGGGGGGCAGCGGTTTGTCAGCGGGTAGCTGCTGGAAAACTCCCTCCTTCCTTCCCGGGATTGAGCGCAGCCATGAGTCGCAGGTTGGGGGAGAGCTCTTCTCTTATGCACTATAAGAGAAAAAGCTCTGACGCAGCGAAACGTTACTCTGAGCAGCAGAGGACGTCCAACTATAACGCAGCACATTTTTACAGCTTATTGAATTGTGCGGGAGGCAGGATGGGGGCGGTGAAGGCGGGGACAGACGTCTGAAAGGATTCCTCGGTGTGTTTTTGGTTCCCTTTCTTTTGTAACAGTAACAGGTCTTTCTTTCCCCCAGAATGGTCCATTTCCTCTTCTCTGTCCCTCGGTGTCTTTACAGTTGCGGTTGCTGGTAATTGGTGCCATGCAGTGTGTAATGATTTGATGTGCTTATGAGGGTCATTTGGTGTCAGGCAAAGGCAATTTAAAAATGTAACACAAGCGTGGAAAAAATAAATTAATATATTATTTCTTATTCAAGATATTAAAAAGACCATATATATAAGGATTATATTTTCTACTATATAGAATAAAATATTACATAATTCTTTGTACATATTAATATAGAAGGCATCCTGAAAATGAATATTTCCTTAAAAAAACATGCACTCATGTCCTGATGTACTAAACAAAACACACAATTATATTTGACAGCCATGCCGTCACCACCAACCAGTCATGGTAAATGGCTGCCCGTCTCTGAGCCTTCTTCCTGTTTCCTTTCCCGCTGTCACCAAATGCTTCCTCATAGGGGGCTGTTTGATTATTGGAGTTGTCTCTTTATTACTGGAGGGTTTTTACCTTACAATAAAAAGCTCATTGAGGAAAATATTGTTGTGACTTGGCGCTTTATATATGAAACTGAAGTGAATCGACTCACACCTTGATTTGGCTTTTCAGTATTTTTTCCTCATAGTTCAGACTTATGTTCAACAAAATGTTGAAAAGTTGTCTGAAATGTAGTTGTATTCTGTTTAGCTGCATCAGCCTGAAGGCATCACTGTCACGGCTTAATGCAAAAGTTCAACGACTAGAAACAACACAAGTTGACATTTCTTTAGCTTGTTTGGATCATTCAAACAGACTTTTTTTACACTAGCATTTAAAAAGAACTTTTTCTGTATCTTATCAATATAAAGTAAATGCAGACTGCATAATGTATGGCTATGGAACAATGGCACTGTCTGTCTTTATACTGGCTCCCTGTAAGCTTCGCTGTAGCAGTAAATCTCTCAGCAACCAGGTTCAGAATCTTGAAAATAGACGCCTGATTGTACAACCAAAAGAGGAGGGAAACAATGGGCAACAATTGCAAACAGTGCGCACACACTAATGTGAGCTTAAACCAAGCTTTAAAATATGTTATACTCATTTTCCATGAAATGTATACACATATGCATGTCTGTCAGATTGTATGTAATAAATTTAAACGTATATAATGGTTTTGATTTATTACCATATACACTTTTTACACTTTTTTTCCCACCTCTTTCAACTGTTTGCTTCAGGTGTCACCACAGCAGATCCTATGCCTCCTTTTCACCCTAACCCTAGCTTACTCTTCTGCCACACCAACATGAAGCACGTCCTCCTTTACAACATCAACAAACCTTCTCTGTAGTCTTCCTCCTTATCTCCTGTCTGGCAGGTCCATCTTCAACAACCTTTGTCAAATATATCCACTATCACTGAACACCTGTCCCTCTGATATACTCATCTTTAACCTGTTCCTCCTGGTGACTCCCAATGTATATCTTAATGTCTTTCTTTTTGACCACTGTCTCCAAATCATACATCCCAGCATGTCTTGTATAGTCTTGTAAACCTTCCCTTTCACTCTTGCTGCTATCCTTCTGTCACAAATCACACCTGGCGCTCATTTCCACCCATTCCACACCCTTCCTGCTCTCACTTCTTCACCTTTGTTGTCCATTGTCTGTTACTTTGGATAGTTAAGCCCATCCAAACCAAGAGATTTAAACTTCTTGTATCTGCAGCTTTCCACCTGCCTCCCTCTCATTCAAACATATATGCGCCTTGGTAGGAACAAAAGCTTTTTCTGGTAAAACGGCAAAGGGTGGAGAAACCAGAATCCTTGGGAGCGAGAAAAACAAAAAAAGAAACCCATTGGAAGCAAAGAGAGCTTGCCTCAGAAAGTTGATTAATGGTGAGAGGTCTGGGGTGTGAGCAACAATCATTTGGCATTTTTTTGCTAGTAGTTAAGTAGACTAAGTACCAAAACATACTTACAAGCAAGTGTAATACAAAGGAAAGCGATATGGTGTCTTTGACAGTGCAGTAGGGTGTTGAGGGTTGGGGAAGCCACTTTAAAATCACCTTAGAGTTCATTTCTTGCCTGATAAAACTGGACAAAAAGCTTTCAGAAGGTATCTGAAGTGTTTTTTATTCTACACAAAGACAATGCTCTAACTCCCAATCCAATGAACCCTAAGTCCCTCCTCATGGGTGGGGTGGGTACCTTGCATGACAGTGATTGGACCATATGTGTGAATGGGTGAGTGAGAGTCAAATTCTAAAGGCACGACTCTTCCAATATTCAGTTTGATACAAGCTGCTTTGCACTCTTGCATTATTTAAAATATCTATTAATACAGCAACGTGTTGCAGATTCTGTGAAGAACATCTGTGAACTTGCTTAGAAAATAAATAACTCCCTATTAAAATCAATACTTTTTTGAAAAGGATCAGCGTTTGTATATGTGAACGGAGACTTGTCACATCTGTCATTCCTCCAGTTCCTGCTGAAACAAAACGTCTTCCTGCACAGGCCCCCTGCTCAGCAACACTGAGATCTACGTTTAATGAAACGGTGATGATATCTCCGTGCTTTGGCTGGCTTGCTTTGGGAGCAGGCCTCCACACAAAACCCCGTCCTGCTCTAACCACAGTCATTCAGATTAGAATACCAATGTGGAAGGGAAGAAAGACATATAAAAGTTGAATTAAAGAGTTGTAGCTGAATTTGCTCTACGGCAAAAAAGCAGTCTCACAGGCATCAATCCTGTTGCTTATGTTTCCATGTTAATTATAAACAGTGTTGGGGAGTAACGGAATACATGTACCGCCGTTACGTATTTAAAATACAAAATATGAGTAACTGTATTCCGTTACAGTTACCGTTTAAAAAGGTGGTATTTAGAATACAGTTACTTTGTTGAAATAAATGGATTACACGGCGGTACTTCCCTGTTTCATATTGTGGCGGGTCAGGACTGTTTGGGTTTTGTTTGACAGCTCTGTTGTTCCAGGTGGCAGCGTTATGGTTGCCATGGTTACAGGGTGACGCTCTCTCTCTGCGTGTTTCCTGGGTGAGAGAGGCCTTTTTGTTGTTGTTGTGCTAAGCTAATAGGCAGAATGCTACAGGTATAGCTCTAAAGAATGTAGCATCATAGGCAGTGTAGTCCGTGCTGCAGGGAGAATGGACTGCCATACACGTTATGTGTCTGTGAGCGAGGGAGGGAGAAAAAGGAAAAGTATGAGCTGTCATCGAGCAAAAACGGAGCTGGAAGCATGTAAATATAATAATAACCACTGCAGCCAAGAAGAGAGCCTGACGAGCCCAGTTGTAAGTAAGCTATTAAGACTCGACTGTACACCGTGTTCGTGTTTTCCTCCAAAAACAATAAGTTCCGTTGGAGCAGCTTTTCAAGTCCTCTCTCTGTCTCTCGCTAGCAAAGTTGACCCAGACAACAAAGTAAAGCTAGTTTTCGGCTACGAGCCCGACACAGAACCCACCGTATTAGTCAGAGGTCCCTTTACTACGGTTCGGAGCCGCAGACCTTCAGTAACAGTAATAAATCACAGCAATAGTACATTCACGTAGTTGTAAACAGCATGATAATATATTAAGTAATCCAAAGTATTCAGAATACGTTACTCTCATTGAGTAACGTAACGGAATACGTTACAGAATACATTTTGGGGCATGTATTCTGTAATCTGTAATGGAATACATTTTAAAAGTAACCTTCCCAACACTGATTATAAATTAATGTGACTTTTTATATCCTTTTTTAATCTGTTGAAGGTCATTCAGTTCAGTCTAATTTTTTCAATAAATCTTAACACTCACCGAAAGCTACTTTATGTTGCAATGTAAAGGCTCTATAGTAACTGAGGGAAGACCCCAACAGTCAGATGACCTCCTATGAGCAGATGGCAACAGTGGGGAAGAAAAAAACCTCCAGCAGAACCAGGCTCAGGAAGGCTGGGGAGAGGAAGTCCGGAGAACAGAACCACTGTGAATAATAACTAACTGGTTAATGTAGGAGCCAAAGATGATTATGTATATGATGGATTCTGAGTCTAATATTGCTTCGCTTGAGTCTGCCCCATCTAGTCGCTGGAAGTGGTGTGCAATGGACATAAAGGCAACTGATGCTACCTGGAAACAGTCTTTGACCTCTCACCCTTAGGTCTCTACAGACAAGGTTCATGATTTCAGACAATCCTCAGTGACCTTTGTATTCAGTTTACTTTGAAAATAATGGATAATGCATTTATTTATTGCATAAAATAAATACTGCTTTATACTGGCAACAGCTCTGCTCTGTGGACCTTGGATTATTTTGGATGTGAAGAGTCAGTCATTTGCTCAGACACTACCAGTGGTTGTCAAAAGGACTTTAAATAATACCTGCAGTTAAACACAGAGTGGAGTAGAAACAAAAAAGGAAAGTGAAGAAAAACTGATCCAGCCCTCATAAAGATCCTATTCTGCCTCCCAGTTTACTTTTAAATATCCTAGGAACAAAAGTAAGCAGCAGTCTGAGACTAAAGAGCTTTACTGGGGTCATATGGTACTATTAGGTGTTTCAGATAATATGGAGCCAAATTATTTAAGATTTTGTTTATTAAGAAAAGTATTTTAAATTCCATTCTAGATTTGATGAGGAACAAAATATATATGGGAAAAATATGCTCTGTTTTTCTAGTTCCCCTTTGTAGTCGGCACTCTCGTGGCAGCATTTTAAACCAACTGAAGGCTTTTCAGGGAGCTTTTAGGACAACCTGATAATAATGAATTGAAATAGTTGAGCCCAGAAGTAATAAATGCATGAACTAGTTTTTCAGCATCACTCTGAGGCAGGATGTTTCTAATTTTAGAGATAATTGATAAAAGCAGGTGAGCAGTCCTACATATTTGTTTAATATGGGTATTGGAAACCATATATGGGCAAAAGATGATTTGGAGATTCCTCACAGTGTTGCTGGAAGCCAAGGTATTGCCATACAATAAGTAAGCAAGTCTGGTTAGACACCATGTGCTTACGTGGGTTCTCTTCCGGTAACCTTCCTCCCAAAGTCCGAAAACATGCAATTAGTGGGGTTAGCTTAATTGGTGAATCAAAATAGTTGTGTGAAAATAAAAATACCTCCGATTTCAGAACTGATGATGGAGTGTGTATAAGCTGGCTTAATAAGCTGTACAACATCGTCAAGCCCTCTTAACTAAGTTTGTGGTCAACATTAATACAAAGATACAAAGACTTATTCTCTGACATACATTGTACGTACCCATAGCTGGACTGGCGGCCGATTGGTGATTTTTTGTTTTTATGGGCCGATGATTTTTTATTTTTTTATTTTTTTTGCAACGGTATAAACAATGAAAGGTGGTGGATTGGCCAGATGCTGGTCGAGGTGTAAAAATAACTCTAGTAACTCTCCCCCTCCCTCTCCTGTTGCTACTTCAATCATGAAACTGATCAATGATCAGCTGATCGGCTTTTCTCTCTTGCTTGTTTATCGCCCACTTTGCGCCAGAAAGACGAAACAACAGCAGCATGTTTAAGCTTGGTCAGCTGTTGTTAGAATTTATTGAATATTCATTTCTAGTATCAGCTGATGTTTGCTGGAGCCACAGCTGTAAAGCTGCTGCTCATGATATCGGTTTGGATATGTGGTGAGAGGGAAACATGAAGATGAAACCAGGAGATGTCCTTACTGAATCATCAGAGCTGAACAGGTGATGGAGAAACAGGTTTACCTTTGAGGTGACATAAATGAGTTGAAGGGAAGTTATCAACTGTTTCTGAGAGACAAATAACACCAGGATCCTTTTCTATGTAGCTGACAGCTGGTAACTGTGCAGGGGCGGATCTAGCAAAGTGTTGCCAGGGGGGCAGGTAGGGCATTAACAGGGAGAGGGGGGCACAAAAAAATACTTTTCTTTCTTATTCTCATTTAAAAATATCTAGCTTTTAATACATAATTATCTGAATCTTACAACCAAAGTTTTTATTTGATGTAAAATGTATAGAAATTATACATATACCAGTGTACATCACTTTCACCACAGTGTTTGTTTTCATTCAAAGGCTTTATGGCTTTAATACCTGGTGGGCCGGTCTCTAGTCAAAATGCCCGGGACGATTTTTTGTCCCAGTCCAGCCCTGTACGAATCGTCACTTGTTACAAATGGGAACCATGAAATAGTTGTTTGCTTTCAGCTTTCATCAGTTTCATTTTTATTTAATAAACATTAACTGCTCCTCTTGCTTTAAAAAAGATCAAGACTTTTCCTGAACATGTGCTTGCACACTTGGCAACAGGAATAGTTCATCTAATTCTTTTATTGTGGTAAGTTAGTCATCAACAGTGAAAAGTAATTATTTTTTTTCCATCCCGGGACGTCCCTTGGCTCCGATCTGGCTGCTGAGGCACCAAACATAAAATCATTAATACTTTAAAATTGCGTTATATGCTAGTTTATGTTCCATTTCAAGCCAGATAGCAAACAGAAAACTGTTACTGCCAGTCATGTTTTTTTTTTAATGTATCCAAACGTGGATTTCTTTTACTTTCAGTTGCACATTCCTAATACTTAATTTGCCTTTGGGACAAAAGTTTCTATCGCTAATTTTCATCTAGAGTCTTTTATAACAATTTTTCAAAGTTAATCCGATAAACATGTGGTGTGCTGTTGACCACATACTGAAACGATGTGAATGCCATTGCGTCATTTGTGTGTGTCTGCTTGTGTGTGTGTGATGATGTACTTCTACTTTTGTGTACTTGTGTGCATAAATGTTGGGGTCATACAAGCCCATTGTTTTGTCTGTGTATGTGTGTGTGCTGCTGATGTAAAACAAGCCAGCTGTGGTACCATGTTCAGGCTTGATTTGCAACATCTGGACTCATCACCTCACGAGCTTTCACATTGTCAGAGCCTTCCTCTAGCATACTGATCATTTAAATCCATTCTAAGCTTCTCTGAGGAGAGTTTGTCTCACAAAGCTCTGCGTGATTGTGTCCATGACTCGTAACCTCAGTCTAAATAAAACTCAGATGGACGTCTGCAGATCCGTTGTTGTGAATCACTTGTTACTTCTACGTTACTTACTTAAAAACAACAACTGGCTTGCGAGGTTTGGATTTCTCCAACTGCTTTTGAGATCTGGGTTCTGGGTAGTAAATGACTTGACCGTCACTTTGCAAAATTGCAACCAATACATGACCTCCGCATTAAAGCCAGGAGTGAAACTGTAGATGCACTTAAAACATCAGGCTCTGATAGTTTTTGCAACTGAGATGTTGCCAGTTCAATTATTCTACACTACTTGCTTTAGGAAGTTGCAGTGCCCCACAAAATGGTTTATGTTACAAAAACAATTATTTCAAAATGTGTTTAAAAGAAAATGAAATTGATAGTCACACTTTAACACTCTCCAACCCTACAGCCTATCCAAAATGTTTATAGCCTCGGTGATAGCTCTGCAAGATTTACTTCTAGCAGTTTGCAATGAACACAAAGGTTACTTCCTTTTTTTTCCTTTACAATGCCATAGCATTTACTTGGACCTGTCTTCTTCTGCAGCCCCTACTGGGTAGCATTACATGTGGCAAAAGGAAATTTCTCAGTCTGATTTCCTGCCATCAAAAATGTCTCAGTATGCCCTCACAGAGCAACATACCGAACACAACATGGGGTGGAGGGGATGGTGCACTAACAGGTCATTCTTTTATCAGGTGACTTTTGACTGGTGCTGTGTGATACAGCATATGTTGGTACCAATACCAAGTAAATTCTGGGCAGTATTGCCAATACCAAGGGAGCTTATGCAGGGGACAGCAGTGTGTAATGATTTATGAGCTGAATTACTTTAGTCAGGGTCTGTTGTTTGAATGTGCTATAGGCTATAAAGATACAGATAAAGGTTCCGACATTTTTCATAGTGCATGTTTGAGGTATATTCTTTAGTGAAAAAAAAAATGATACAAAAAATTAATTTGACACAATTTAGTGCGATACATACTGGACTCTGAGGATAGAAACAAAGTATCGATCCACCTCTGCTTTTGACTATTTTGGTGACTTCTGAACTAAAGAGAGGTAGAAATACTCTAAGTGCAAGTGTTGTGACTGACCTGTTTTGCACTAGCAAGCATACCAAACTTTATACAAGAGAACTTAAAGAAAAAAAGCAAGTAATAGTGGCATTGTTTTGGTTGTGTCTTAGTGATTCAAGATTCAAGATTGATCACTAACGTCTGAGAACGGAAACAATGTTTTTATGTTATTGGTAAATTTCAGTGTAGTTTAGAGTTCAGAGCCTTTTTGAAAGCTCTTTAGCAAGTTATAGTTCTGCTTTGGCTAAAAAAAATATACTAAAAATGAGTGATTTCAGCTTCTTTCTCTCCTCTGGATGAGCACATATAATTTGAAGTGGATTCCTGTGCTGTGAGCTCTTATTTGTGTTATGTATGTTGATTCACCTTTTGAGCCAGTCTTTTGGACCACGACATGTTACTCAGTTACTCTTTAAATGTGTAGATAACAAAAACGAGCCGGTATTATGACTACAATCTAAAAAAAAAAGTGCTGTCATCCAAAAGAAAAACGGAGATAAAACAACAGAGATAAAACTCAGTAAAAAAGAAGTTGAAATTATTAAAAGATCTGCAGGTTTTCAGGTTGTTGTTTTTTTTGGTTGTTTTGGTGGCAACTACTGACTTACTAATATTCAAAGGACAAATCTATCCAGTTTAGCTTTAGCTTCCTGTGTGCCAATTAGATTTCAAGCCAGTGACCATATCCATAATTTTAGACAAATAGGGGGAATCCACAGGGTCCTAATTACAGAGGATGGCACATTCTTTTCTTAAGCTGCCTGAAATTTGTGGCAGCAAAGATTCAGGCAGAAACTATGGTTTTATATTTACGCGGAACCTTTGCCAAATGTTGCTTTAATGCCTGCTCTGTACAACTCAGGAACCATACTAAACCCCAGTTTGTTCACTTCTCTTGAACTTGGAGCCATGAGCCGAGCTGCTCATCGCACCACTGAGGCTCATAATTAAAAATCTCCAGTTACTTCCTCCTTACCTCTGCTGACCCTGGCCTCGTGGCTCAGCGTACCCGAGACCAGTGAGCCGCCTCTGGGGAGCCACGGGAGGAACTTGGCCTGGACATTGGATGGAGACTGGACAACGTTTGGAAGTAATGGGGATGTTGACTCAAGAGTGACGAGGGTGGGCGGACGTGACCACTGAAGAAGAGCCTGCCAGGTAAACACCGCGCAATCACGAGGCCAGATTAACCTTGCTTCTGATGCCAGCGTGCAGGCCGTGTTTCTACGGTTTTCAAACGCTGGAGACATTTGTGGATTTCTGAATGCAACTGACTAGGAGAAGGGAAAACAAAAATGGACACGAAACAGATGAGACTGGGAAGAAGAGAGAGCGAAATGGAGACGGCAACACACTGAAAGCGGTCATGTTTCTGTCTCTGGGGCTGTTATTAAAGCAGCATCTGGAATGCAGGAATGTCCGCTGACGTCTTTCTCATCAGGTAGGGTACGAGACGGGGAGGCGAGAGTGTCAGCTTGTTTCAGGAAGGAACTGATACTGCAGGGCCATCTGAGGATTCAAATATTGCCACTCGGGGGAAAGAGGGGAAGACAGAGGTATTGGTTTCACGAAGAATGAAACAGATCCACAGCGAGGGAGCGACAAAGCAGCTGAAAAACCGGTTTGTATTAAACTGTGATAGAATAACGCCTAAATCCTTCACGGCGAATGGTCCAAGGCTAAAGGTAACACTGGGCCCCCTGTCATTGGGACCCCCTCCTCGAGTACCAACCCACTGTGGTGAGTGAGCGGTGGAACGGCAGAGGGCCATACATACAGTACACGCTCTGTCTATCTCATAGGCTCTTTCAGCCTTGTGGTTTGGCAGGTCGAGCAGCGATGTAGGTGGCTTCGAGTGAAGATACGGAGACCCATGTGTGTTGAGCTTAAGTATTCAATTTACCTCTGCCATTAGGACACATTACACATTGAGTCTGTGTGTGGAGTGGGTGCGAGTGTTGGCTTATTGCAGCTAATCCCTCACTTTTAGCCTGCGCTTGGCATTGTGTAGCACCTTTTATTTGTCATGCAATTCAAGTTTTAGAGTCTAATCGGGAAGTTGAGACTTAAGCTTCTGCAAACAGTTGAGAAAAGCAGCCAGCATCGCGGCTCGCCCAGCGAAGAGGAACCTCTTATTCCAGTAACGGGGGGTACTGCTCAGTTACCTACACCGAGGTATTCCCAAGAGCCTGGCCAAACATATATCAGCACTGTTTCATATCAAAGACCTTTATTTTGGCAAATGCTGATGTTTGCTTGGAGTGAGCACTTTTTAATGAATTCACTTGGTTCTGTACATAGTGTTAATGCACAGCAAAAACACAAGCTAAAACCTTTTGACGTCTGTCTGGGTAATATGGGCTTATGGGAAGCTTAGACAACTTCCCATAAGACAACATAGACCCATGCAGGGTTTCGTCGCACAAATGCCCTTTGTGGGACGCGCAGAAATGCTCCCCTAAAAGAAAAGGATCTCAGAAATAAGGTCAAGGTTTAGCTACTGGTTTATAAAAATATCACTTCTACCAACTGTCCTCAAAGGGATTAATTGATGTGTCATGTGTTTATGACTGTTAGCGGTCACATAGGTAACATTTTGAACCACTGAATGTGATAAAACAGACAAAAAAAGTGTCTTGAATCATTCTCAATCATCCAGGAAAATAAATCTCCAAAAGTTGATTCTGTTCATCTGGACGTAGTGTTTTCTGGGAGAAACGTTTCGTCACTCATCCAAGTGACTTCTTCAGTCTCAGCTGACTGCAGGTTTCCCCAATCTTATAAACAGTACATTTGCATAATGACTGAAACCAGCCCAGTGAAGGAACAATGGGCTGGGAGGTCAGTTCCTTAATCATAATTATGCAAAGGATGAGGATGTACACATCCTGGACAGGGAAGAACGCTGGTTTGAGCGTGGAGTCAAGGAGTGGAGGCGTGGAGTCAAGGAGGCCATTTACGTGAAAAGGGAAAGACCATCTCTGAATCGAGGAGGGGGCCTACGGGTACATCTTTCGCCATCTTACAATGCTGTGATTGCAGCCATTCCCCAACTCTCTGTGAATGGTACTCATGGCCATTGATCAGTGGTCTTTGATCAGTGGGTTTTGGTCAGTGGTTGTTGATCAATGGTCATGAGAATTTGCATAATTATGATTAAGGAACTGACCTCCCAGTCCATTGTTCCTTCAGTGGGCTGGTTTCAGTCATTATGCAAATGTACTGTTTATAAGATTGGGGAAACCTGCAGTCAGCTGAGACTGAAGAAGTCACTTGGATGAGTGATGAAACGTTTCTCCCAGAAAACGCTATGTCCAGATGAACAGAATCAACTTTTGGAGAGACACATAAAGTATTCTCTTTCTAATTTATCCCAGTTCCTAATATTGTAACCCGATTCTTCTGTCCAGCTATGGGGCAAATCATTGTCACTAGCTGTTCCTGTCCTACGTATACGTGATTAGTCACACATTACCTTGATACTCCTACAATTAAGTGCCGAAGTAAGTCACTTAATAAATCTTATCCTTAACATTCAATAAACATTTTTTCCATCTCAGCAGCGCTCACAAGTGCAAGTTTAACAAAATGCAGGCCCTACTAGTAAGACACGCTATTTTTATATAGTTTTTGCCTATGTAATCATCTTTATTACAGCTGAGCTATCTGCAGTACCAACAAAGAAAGACCTGGCTTCTACTGTACTGATCTGACTCTGTGTTTCCTCTGTTCCTTGTGATTAGGTTAAGTAGCAGAGCTCTGACTCTGCTCTGGGCCCACGCGTGGCTCGTCCTACGCTGAAGCGCTACGCTACTCTTCGGTGTGCCTTTTATTCTGTCCTGTGCTCCGATGCCGGCTCCTCGCTAGGTGCCAAGTGATTTTTATCACTGGGAAAACAGTCTCCTTCCAATCTCAGCCCTCTTAGGACCATATGAATACACTTTACACTCACACGAAGGAAAACAGGTAACTTGAGATCAGGCTCGGGGCAAGAGCAAGAGTCTGCAGGTAAAAGAGCTGCAGTGTGTCTGAGCGAGTATGTGCTGGATGTGTTGACGCTCATGAATACCGTTATAACACAAATATATGTGCTTTCATTTTAAACCACTGCAGTTTGCATCTTGGCACAGTGGATGAGCAGCAGAGGTGACATAAAGCAAAGAGAGGAACTGCTTTTTATGTGAAGCATTATTTATCCAGGAAGAGTTCAGTGGGCAAATTCGAGTATTTTTCCAGTGATTCCACGAACATTCATGGGCGCTACCATCCTAGCCACAGTGTTCTGCTGCCAACCATTCGTCAAACGAGGCCTTATCTGATCTAGACTTCAAACTTGGCTTATGAATTGCCAGAGATAGTACCAGCACTCGTATTAGTATCAGATCAATACAGAGAGTGATAGGACAGATCATTTGTTTCTATCAGGTCAGTATGTAGCCCAAAGTATTGTGTTAAACAATGATCTACCTCAAACTTATACTAAGAAAAACGTCTGAACGTTTTTGTATTAACTGTCACATCTTGTTTTTTTATAGCTTATAGCATATTTAAACATCAGAAGTTGATCCAAAGTATTTGAAGGCAGGCGCATTTACATTCTAGGTCTCCAAAAAGATCCAGTTTCAAAATACACGAGAAGTTGAAAGGTTGTTTTGTTGTGTTGATGATGATTCATCTCATAAATCCTGACACACTGCTCTCCCATACATACAAAAATATCTGTATTGGTATGTGATGCTTGATAATCAGCGGGTGGAGCTTGTCTGAACATCATCAAAAGCATCAACATCCAAGACTTATCTAATCACATGGTAGGATGTCAGACAGTGACTCTCATTCTCCTTCTAGAGTTTCTTCACCTCCTGCTGCCACTGGTTCAACCTAGCTGACATAATATGTCTCTCTAAAGAGGCCTTGTTGTTTTTCTGCCAGCTTGGTGCGCTTCTGCTCGCAGAGGCACTCTTTGGCCCCTCTGCCCTTCTCCTGCATTCTAAGCTCTGTTTAAAATTCACAGACTTTAGCCTCATGTTGCGCGTTGGTTGGCTGGACCTGGTCAGGCTCCTTGTTAAACTCCATACCCCTGATCTACAAAGGGAACCTGCGCATCACGCTGTGGTTTATAGCCTGTCTTTCAATCACGACACTGGTGTAGAGAAGCAGTTTTTTGTAGAAGAGGTTTAGTAGTAGATTTGTGTCTCTAGCAGACCACTTTGTCAACAGGTTTGACACTTATCAAGCTAGGCGAATATCCACGTGTTGGTGTTGTTCCTGCGTCATGTTGTTGTGTACATGCTGTGATGTCCTAGCTTAGAAAAAAATGCTCCTTTTTATAGGGCTGCTCGATTATGGCAAAAATGATAATCACGATTATTTTCACTGAAATTGAGATCTCGATTATTTGACAATATTTATTTAACAATAACAATGTATTGAATAATGACTTTAAAGATTGTCAAAAAATAATATAAAATAGTGTGCGAATACTGATAACAGTGCAAATGTTTGCAATATAAGAAATAAATGAAAAATGTAAACATCTATGTTTAGTGAACTTTGCAGTGTTGCTCTGTGGTGCAGCTACGACACTGTAGCAAAGTTTACACACTGTGTCTACTTGATCCACGTCTGACTCCGCGAACCCATAATGTTTCCACACCACTGAAGTTTTTTTTTACCTCTCTTTTCAACCAACGGCAGTCACTCTCCTCTCCAAATAACTTCTGCTTAGCTTCCCGAGCTTCCCTCGGGTCCTTTAATTGTTGTGACACGTGTTCGAAATGCAGAGAGGTGCGCTCGATTTGCCACACGGAGCAGCGCGAGAGTAAAGCACGAGGGAGGGGCTAATAATCGGCTCAGTCATTTTTAATGATCGTTGAAAGCCCAGATCGTAATCGAGATTAAAATTCGATTAATTGAGCAGCCCTACCTTTTTATATGAAACTCTCTTCTAGAACAAATGGTCAGTTTTTCAAACGTTTTCTTTATTCATTTATACAACATAATAAGTATATTATTAAGTTATGTTTGGTTTTAGCCAAATTTATGGTGGCATTAGCTTACGTTTGGCTAATGCTAACTGAATGCTAAGAAAGTCACTTATGAAGTCAGTTACGAGGATGATCCTGGACCCAAATTATTACGATGTAGGAACCACACCAACATGAGGGTATCAGATTGAGCGGACAACACACACATACAGAGATTTCTTTTTTTAATTAAAGAGCTCTTCGTTCCTGACTGCTAGAAACATACCCGCAGTTCAAAGTTCAGCCTTTCAATACCAAACTTAAGACATTTGTCTCCGTTAAATGCTATAAAACAAACAATCTCGTCATTTTCAGGGGTGGTTTCCCCAGTTTGTTTTAATATCATAATGACTCCTTTTGGAAGGTAGCCACCACATTAACATGGACATTTTGTGCCCTCGAACAACAATCTGGAGTCATACCCACAAGAGTTTATAACCTAAACCTGAAGGCAAGGCAAGGTGTGTCAAGAGGTCCTCTCCTCATCAGCTTCTGTTTATTTAATTTCAGATTTTCCTTTTTTAACACACATGTACATACACTAAATCCCCCATAAGTCATAAGTCTCCATCCCTCCTCCGCTCCGTGCTTCCCGCCTTCTTTCAGCGGCACTGTTTATTTTAGATTTTTGGAGGAAAAACCTACAGTTAAATGAAAACAAAGGTAGCGTCACACTCATAATATTTGGAGTGGAGAGCAATTTATTTTCCTTTTATTAAATGCTGATTAATATGCAGTGTTGGGGAGACTAATACCGCAGGTTTCATTTCCCCAGTATCCTGTGCTGCACTGTCTCTGCCTCAGAGGTGGACCCAGCTGCGAGTGAGCTGTGAGCTAGAGATATGGAAATCTGGTCTGAATTAAAAGAAATAAACTCCTTTCTCGCTGTTGCCGTTTTCCTGTCTCCTCTTCAGCCATCCTTTTTTTTCTCTTTTTCTTTTCTGAGCTTGTAACTGTCAGGGTGAAGTTTGTTTTGGGGCCGGTGTTAATGTGGATGCCGGGAATGCCCAAACCCTAATTGCTCTGGTTAAATATTCGTGTGTATGTGTATTTATGTGTGTGTGGGGGGGATTCCTTTTAATTAACAGTGAGCATGCATCATCATGGCAGGTGAGGAAGTGAAGCCAGACAGTAACATTGCTGCCTCAGCAGCAGGATCTCAGACCACATTCTTCGTGTTCGGAGCAGTGGCACACTATTTTGTGTGAGATACATCAAGATCAACGTGAAGCCATCCACCATGCATAAGCATGCCTGAAGGTTTTAGCTCCATGCTCCCTTTTGCAAAGAGTAAAAGGGCAAAGTAGAAAACCTGGGCGCAAAATGACTATTTTAAATTTTTTGTTCCAGGGTATTCTGGTTCATTATTTGCTGAAAGCTGCCAACTGGCTGCAAATATTTGCTATTTCTCATCAGTGTTTGGTCAAGTTACTTGAAAAAAGTAATCAGTAACTAATTACTGATTACTTCCCCAAAAAAGTAATCCCATTACTTCACTGATTACTTATTTTCAAAAGTAATTAATTACTTAGTTACCTAGTTACTTAGTTACTTTTCAAAAACACGATTTATAACCTGAATAGGTGATAAAGTGATAGATCTTTCAGCCCAATTCTACTTTTTCTGCATAATCCATCATACAAAATGTAATCAAATGGAAAAGTCTCTTTTTTAAACTTGTTTTATCAGTTTTAATCTTTTAACTTTATGCATCAAGCAAAAATTTAATTATATGCAACATTCTCTGACTTGAATAAATTAGTTTAACATTTAAACCTATTTTCTGCACATTCCAGCACATAAAATATTTTTTTGTGTGTGTGTTTACACTTACTCTTTCAAATAGATGCAAGTAAAACGTAAAAAGAAAATAAATAAAGTCACAGACTAGCGGTCCTGTTGCTCTATTTTCACCTGTAAAGCAGGAGTTGCATAGGCGGAGGTTTACCCTGGTGCAGGTGAGCCGCAGCGGTCAGTGGAAGAATCCGCGAGTTTCTCTGTGAGTTTCCCATTACATCGTAGCTACTCGGTGCTTGCTTGGAAGTTTAGGGGTTTTTTTCACTGTAAAAGGAAGTTTTCTTCCCACGCACAACACACGCTAATGTTTTTGTCACTTTTTATGGAATCAAACTCAAAGTAAGGTCAGTACTTCCACGCTTTAAACGCTGCACGCTCATACTCTCTCCCGCACTCGATATATGATCCATTGTTGATCTGCACACAGCTGTTGTCACAAACGTCGCACTCGCTTACGTCACTGTCATGAGACATTCTCGCAAAAAAATCATAGTTTTAGTAACGCAGTAACGCAGCGTTCCTACGGGAAAGTAACGGTAATCTAATTACCGTTTTTGCAATAGTAATCCCTTACTTTACTCGTTACTTGAAAAAAGTAATGGGATTACAGTAACGCGTTACTGCCTATCTTTGTTCCTCATGTAAAACTCATTTATCATTAAGAGTAAATCCCACATTAGACTGATAAACTGTAAATTTCTGACAATATATTGGTTCATCTCCAAGTTTTCATGAACATTTGACAAAGATGAACAAAGATGACAAACCCTAAAAAGTTCTATAAAAGCTGCTCACCTATAAACGTATAACTAGTAAGAAAATGTTTACTGATCCTGTGAGAATAGAGTTTGACTTAGTTTAAATGGGTGATCCAATCAGAAGCAACTGTGCAGTAAGGTTAGACGCAGACATTTGATCTGCACTGGGAAATAGTGCAGCTTTTTCTTTTTTCTTTTTTTTTTTTTTTTGGGGGGGTCCCCAAGCAGTCCATTTGCCATTGAAACGCGACAAAATGTCAATGCTGGGGAGGAAGGCAACACATATCGATACATTTGATGTTTGATATGAAGGAAAAGAAGAGCAACTCCATCCATCTATTCACTTCCACTTGTCCTTATCAGGGTCATGGGGGGTTGGGCTGGAGCCTATCCCAGCTACCCTTAGACAACCAGACAGGTCGCCAGTCTGACACAGGGCTAACACTGGCAGACGGACAACCACACACAGTCACATTCACATCTATGGGCCATTTAGAATCACCAGTTAACCCAAACCGGCCAGATTGTGGAGAGGAACTCAGGACACTTCTTCCGCTGACCATCACACCAACTCTTAGTAATCTAATGATATCCAGTCGACTACAACTAAAATAATTTAGACACCTAAATTATGAATTAAACTAAATTAAAGTTTGCTGTTAAAACTAACACTGATTTAAATCAATTTTGACTCCTTCAGTCAAATCTTTGGGTTTCGGTCCACTCCCACTGCCATCACATAAACCATAATAACTGTAAGACTAAGAATGACATTTTATTGAATGGGTTTCTTTAAAACTATTGTGTATTATTACTACCTTTCCCATACCAACAAGTTTGGTGGACACCAAAGCTCTGGATTCATCAGGATCACCACAGCTCCAAATGAACGACTCTGTGTCTCCTTTAAGTCAATATGTATACTGTATGTGGGCAGCATGGTGGTGCAGTGGTTTGGATTGTCCTTCCTGGTTCCTCACAGATGACCCGAAAGTATTAAAGTGATTGAGATCAACACAAGGTTAAAGAATAATCTTCCAGATTAAACTTTCACTAGTCTTTGGCAAGTTAAGCAGCACAAACTGTCTGTGTGTGCAAAGACAACACAGCAATAATCTCAAAACATACAAAGAATACACTCATGTTTCTTTGTACATTCAGGAGCTCGCATGCAACGAACACCTCGGAGATCAGGACCTGGTCGGGAAATATGACTCACGTCGGCTTGAGTAAGCAATGCAGTTCGGCCGGCACGTGAAAGGCTGTCCTGGAACAACTCTGTAACCGTATAAGTCGCTGTTTAAACAGGCCTCCGAGAGATGCCCTCTCATTTCCTGCTGGAAAAGCTGATCAATCACAGTTCTCATCACCTCGGAGGGGCGAGAAACGGAGATGTCGGTGGATTGGCTCGGGACGCAGAGAGGAAGGTGAGATGAGTGAAGAAATGACAGGAGAGAAGGTTTCTTTTGTTGCTGTTTAAAGGTATTTGTGTTTAATGAGATCTCAAAGAGACAATCAAAGGCAAGAGTAAAGTAAAAAAAAGCAATTTTCTGATTTCCACATAATATGACATTATCTTTAGAGCAAACATCTAGTATTATGGAAGGATGAAAAGAGCCGTAAGTATGGAAGAAGACATTGGAGCGCGTGCCCCCTCCCTCCCCCGATTTGTCTTTGTGAGTGTTGAACAAGAGCTGGATGAATTGTGAAACGTTACATCCATATATCACATCCAAAAGCAGGCGGTTCTGCTCTTACAGGTCCTCCCTTCGCTCCTTCCTCCTGCCCAGTACTTAAAACAACACATTGTGCCAGCAGCTCTTGATTTCCACTTCAACACCATGTCGTTTTTCAAGCAAGCTCTATCAGAAGCATTTAGGCTGAACGCAGAGCAGACCCCAGTAGCCAGCTCGCCCCTGCCTTCTCTGACTCAGAGCATGCTCAGCTCCAATTTGTCCAGACACGGGCCAGCGTGTGCGAGTCTGTGTGTGTAGGTGTACTCTGATATGCAGGTGTAGACGAATCACTGAATAAAAACGTTGCCATACTTGTTTTTATGTTACAGTGTTGCACCATCTAATAAAAGTAATAAAGCTGAAAGTCCTAAAATCATTTACCACTGTTTTTTTTACCATCACTATATTTTCAGTGGGACGGGTATTGAGCTCATTGTTAAGTAAAAGTTCTTGTCCTACTTAAGTAATAATGGAAAAAAATAAAAACAATAATACTGGCTGTTTACAGAATAATATATATTATTTAATTGTAATTGTTATATAGAGAGAAATCATTTACTGTAACTAAATGATGATCATAAGTAGCGATATCACCCTATAGTTAGTTGGCACAAGCTGTTTTAGCCTTATGGCTTTTGTCATGGTTATTTTGTTGTTGTTGCTGTTTTTCGGTTGGTTGTTTCTTATTTTTTTGAAACCACAAACTTGGGTGGAGAACCAAGTTATCGGCAAACGCTAGAGATCAAAATTGTTTTATTTCTGCTGCTAAGTTTAGTATCTGATGTTGGAAATCTATGGAGGTTATCTCTTTCTTTTGGAGCTACAATCTGAAGTTGCTATTTGAGGAGAAGATTGGGCACTGGCTTCATTTTCAGCTTGATGAAAAAAGGGTCGCTATTTCACCTGCAGGCTGCCAACTGCTAAATGGTATGTTGCACCGCCATTGCGCAATTTTCTTTCTGTTAGAGGCCAAACTGTCATTGTAATTCTTCCACTGCTAAAGTCAGTCAGTTGCTCTGACCTTTTGGTCTAAATTCTGACAAAATGATCTGACAAAGTTTGGGATTGACCACGTTGAAAACAGTTCTGACTAAAGAATTATTTGATTCTTCGTGTCTCGAGCAGGTCAGCATTTGATGCTGCGGTTGAAATGACTAGCTGCTTTCATGCTAGCTGCTTTCATGCTAGCTGCTGCACACAGGCATCTTCTCTGCAGTAAAGCGTTGCTCTTTTACTTGTTAATTTTTCTTATAAGAACTGTACTTCTGTCATATAACCTGTGGAGGCTTTGCTGTATCTTCCTAAACAATGTTTTAAATAAAAGTTCAAACTTATAGCTACGACAATACTGTGGCCTACATTCTCACATAGGATTTGTGTTCTGGACTGTAACACTTCAGACTGCCAATCCCTTGTTAACGTGCCACGTCCTGTTGAAAAGAAACAAAAAAAACAGCTCTGCAAAAAAAAAAATCTGTGAAATGGATCCCCATTATAGCTTCATGTATTATAGCAGACTTTAGTTTTATGAGCTTTTAACAAGTTTCCCAGGGGTCGCAATAATTTCTGTGGTTTATTTTCGGAACATTTACTTTTTCTTTTCCTTAAATGATCAGTATGGGCCTTTTAGCTCTCCGACATGCCTTTTCCTCCATCTCAATCCAGTTTCGCACTCATTCTTTGGGGGCACTTTAGTGTAGTTGGACAGCTCGCAGGCCGAAACCAACGTCAATCCTCAAATTTCCACGATCCCAATTCCAGCTCCTTTCTTAAGGTTATTTCCCCTTGATTGACATTCAGTGTTTAAAGAGTAATATTAAGCAGGAGAGGCATGGAATGGCGACAGGGGGGCGAAACCAAGAGACGAGCTCAAATTGTGGAACACGGGGGAGGTTCTGAGCTTCCGATGTGTCCACAACATCATGTCATGTCCTGGAAACAAAACACATAGTCCTCAGTCTCTGAGTGACATTTCATAAAGCCCGAGAGATTAGTCGAAATCACATCCACATGTAGGAAAACAAATGAGAGAAAAGGAGGATGGTGTAAAACATGACTTCCACCCTCAGTTGTGCCCACAAGAGCTCCTACCTATGGTGTTTTTCTTTCACTGGGCAGATAAATCAACCCGAGGGAGGACATCATTGTCCCACATCTTACCGTCCAAGCTCCACCCTGCATACTTCTCATCCCTTTCTGATATTTCCACTTTCAGCCATCACCCTCTCATTCTAACTCACTTTTTCCACCCCTTTTCTCTCATCCTGCAAGTTTTCACATACCTCCGGCTCCCCTCCTCAGCCTGTCCCTCCACGGGTCCGCACACCGCGTCATGTCGTTATTGTGCGAGTCTGAGCAGTTCGTCTGACAGCCAGAGTGTAACGTTACACCTCTGACCTGGGAGAGTCAGCAGTCTGTAGTTTAAGTTAGAGAAACATTTCGGAGAACTGCTGCGCTTAGTGTTTCGGGGCGCAAACGACCTGCACGCCAAAGATGGAGTTAAAAAAAATAAAAAAGGAATTATGGTCCGCGTGCATAGTTCAGTTATAGATGAGTGACAAAAAAAGAAAAAAAAGGGAAAAACTTGACTGTTGGAGTGAGCCGATCAGGCGGTTCTGATGACCAGTTAAATTAAATCGCCGAGCACAGAACATTTCTTCTTCTTTCACCTTTGCATTTAATGATTAATCACAACGTGTCTCATGTCCTGTCTTCCTCTCCTCGGCCCCAACCAGAAACGGCAGATGTCTGGAAGTTTCTTCCTGTTAAAAGAGAGTTTTTCCTTCCCACTGTCGCCAAGTGTTTGGTCATAGGGGCCATCTGTATCATTGTACAATATAAAGCTCACTGAGGCAACTGTTGAACTGAAATATCTAACCCAGCTTAACAACCTTGGGAAAGCTTGACCCACTGTTAGCAAGATCCCTGCGCCACCAACATCAAAACACAAAATGAGGGCATATCTGTGTGTTTGTATTGGAAGAATGGCATTTCGTCACTCCAGGAGAGTCTTAAAGACTTTTACAATCAAAGCCAGGGTGCACCGAAGCTGTTCTGGCATCGCTTTGTGTCCCAGATCCTTACTAAGACACTTTATGCTGGCTTTTGTTTTTCCATTAATTTATCACCCGTCTGTACGTTGGCGCCTGATCTAGAAAGTGCATTTTACTTTTCTGACGAGTTATAGTCCAAAAAAATCTGGTTAAACTTCTTTGAAGAGAGAGCTTTGCAGAGCAGCATTCAGCATCTCCAAACACTGCTCCCCACCAACAACTCCCATCTAAAAGCTAATAATGCTAATAATAATAATAATAATGGCCCACATTAGCTTACCTTTTCATAAATGCCACTGTCTTGGCCGGCCAATTTTTCCATGGTTTATCCCAGCTTCTTGTTGGCTAATCTCTAGTGGAATTGTGGATGCATTTACTTCATAAATCATTACTTTTTCCATCCAAGAACCTGTAACATTAATGTCAGAGATATAATGTTACTAAATTATAAATTAGAAGCAGAAAAAACAAAGTCGCTAAAGAAGAGCGTTAGGAGGCGGATGGCACTGTTTGACCAATCAGGAATCACAATGTCTGATTTTTTTATTTTATTTTTTTGTTGGAAGTGCAAAGTTTGTGCTGTATATAGCTGCTGTTACATGAGGTTGCTTTAATGCAAAGATCTTAAAGATTAAGGTCACAGATTATAATGCTCGCAAAGGCAAACGTGGAAAAATAAAATCAAGAAATATTTTATAGCTAAACTTAAATAGGTTATTCCTTTGTTTTCAATGTCTGCCCGGCTGCACTTTATCATTTTGTCGATAGTTTGCACAACTTCAATTTTACTTATGAGATCATTTCTGCCTCTAGATGAGCTCAACAGATCTACACATCATCATCATCATTTACTGTCATGGTAACGAGGTTTGGAAGCCTCCGAATCTAAGCGCTACCCCCCTCACAAAAACTTGATGTATTCTTTTGAAAAGCAAAAATGTCAGAATAGTTAATAAGACATTAACCACATTCATACTTTATACTTCCCTCCCAGTCCAGAGGCGTTCCCCTCAGAGGAAAAAGAGTCAGCATTTTGCGTTCGAGTCGTGCTTTGGTTTCTCTGCCTTCATGTTTGTCCTTCTCCAGCAGCCAAGTGCTTGTTGTGAAATAAATATGACCAAACTGCAGCTTTATCACAAACTGGAAGCACAGGATGTGCTACCGATGTGTGTGTGTGTCTTTGTAGGTGTGCGCGTGTCTGAAGGATCGGTGTTCTCAGCACGGCCCTCCTGCAGAGCGCTCTGGCCGAGGCCTGTTGCCTCTGTGCCAATCAGATTTCTCTCATCCAGGGCCAGACGGAGACTCGAGCCAATCAGAGTCCTATTTCATTTCCTGAGAGGAAATAGTGGCAGTAATGGTGCAGTTGTGGGTATCTGCTGGCAGCTAGCATAAGGTGGGGCCAGAGACTATAGTAAATGATTAATTTCAAGTAACCAAGAGTGCACAATAGCCAAGAGTTCCCCGGAGCAATAAAAAACACCACACGAGGCAGCGCAATGCAGCTTTTAGAAAGACATACTAGAGCACACTGCACTGTATTTTAATCAGAGTGATCTAAAAGCTGTAATACATAGAATTTTTCAGTTCTGATTATACAATAATATTTTGGGGAAAATGATGTCGTCATGGGGGAAAGAGCGTGACGATAATGAAGCAGCTCATTTTAAACTCAATCTGCATGCCTACTTATTGCTTTGTGTAAGCCATCGCTAGTTACTGTCACATGTCCCAGGATTTTATTATTATGACAATGAAGTAACTAATAAACCTTTTGTGTAATTGTTTGCTTGTTTTGTTTATTAGCTCAAATCCTCCAAACACCAGGACAATACAGAAATTTGCACATTCACTGTCACTAGTTTATTGGCCTCACTTTCGAGATGATTTTTCTGAAGAGACTTAAACAAAGAACAAATACATAAAAAAGTAACCCAAGCTGTAACATAGCCAAGTAATTTTATATCGTAAAGTTTTAACGATAACTGATCATTCAGATGTTTTCTTTGAGAGTGTTGAAGAACAGAGAAGGTCCAGAGCTTCACTGTCTTTGTGGATTTCAAGAAGCCTGTAACGGGGTGCCAAGAGTCAGGAGTGACAGGGATGTATGCGAGGGTGGTGCAGGATATGTATGAAGACAGATGGTGATGGACAGTTGAGATGACGGATGAGGTCAGACTGAAGTCAGATGACACTGTGACCTGTAGTGACAGCAGGGAGGAGGTGGAGACAAGAGTGAAAGGGGAGAGTTACAAGACGGTCGTGAGACTTGCTAAGATGGTTTGGAGACGGTGACACAGACAAAAAGACAGGAGGCAGAGCTCAAGATGCTGAGTGACCAGAATGGAAAGGACTAAAAATGAGTACATCGGAGAAACAGCTCAGACTGAGACGCTTTGGCCATGAGCACAGCTTTTATAAGTTATAGTATCGGTATTGATATCGGCATCAGCAATACTGGCCCTGTATTTACTTGGTATCGGATCAATACCATAATTTGCAGTATCGCATGGCAAAGAATGTGACTATAGCTGTGTCCCAAAACGTCGGCTGCATCCTTCGGAGGACCCGGCCTTCGCGGTCTACGTGGGCCGGGTCCTTCAAAGACAGAGAAGGCCGGAAGTGCGAGGCTGTAAAATTGGACGGTCTAGCCTTCAGATTTGCGTCACCGCTGTGTCGGTGGAGTTTAATAAACTCGGCCGTCTGCTCCTTGCCATCTAAAATATAACAGGACACTGGCATAAATTCTCGACCTGTTTAATCAGTTTTCTGTTTAACGTTTATTCAGCTGTGTGAAAATCCTGGAGGAACCCACCCGATGGATTAATAAAGTTTTATTTAATCTAATAATCTAATAACTTTGATCTCAGCCAAACCGATTTACTCCAGAACAAATAAAACACCCAAAAAAGGCAAACAATTACATTTTTAAGTTATCTGAGTGACTTATATCATGTTTAACCTGAGTAGCGAAAGAGCGGGGGTCTGTAAACGATGAAGCCGGGAGTCCGCTGCTCTCGCCGGCTGGAGTGACCATTGAACCCCCCGGCTTGCTATCGAGCTGGTGGGTAACAGACGTCTCCGAAAACGTCGGCACACTTTTGCAAATATGCGATGTCTTGATAAACCAAGCAGATATTTGTAATTTACACAGCTACTTTCTCGCCTCTCTGTTAAAAGTTTATTTTGTGGCCCAGAAAGATTAATAAGAGTAATTTTAAAACTTAGTAGCGGCCGCCATTGATTCTGGGATATGGTGGGCCACGAAGGACACACCCGACCCATCCTTCAAATTTTGGGAAATGAAGGACGCATTTGTCGGCCGCATTTGTGTCGAGTCGACGAATTGGGACAGCCTTCGTCGCCTGGCTGTGACGTAATCGGCCTTCAAATGCGGCCTCTGGAGGATGCAGCCGACGTTTTGGGACACAGCTAAAGAATGTGTTGTTTTGTTGTCTTTAAGCTTTTTGTCTTGATATTACATGACCTACATAAATCTGAGGCAAACTTGTCTAACATCCATTGTCTGCGCGACACCGTAGAGCAGGCGGGAAAGGCTAGTGCTTCGTAAATGCACTCGGTGAAATATTTAACAGCTAAAAAACCAGATGTTTCCACAGGAGCTGGTGGAGGCTGGGAAGAGAATTAATGCTGGACTTAGATTGATCAGGTGGTCAGAAATATAGCCACAAATGAGTGCTAAGGTTACTTTGCATGTGCTGGATATGTTAATAAGAAACGGCTAAAATGTTAGCAGTTTTATAAGGTGAGAATAATGCATGCTATCATATATGTACGCGTATTTGGGGTAGCTTATTTTACTGATCCTAAGTTGCCACTGATATATGTGTTAATGTGCTTCATCACACTCAAAGTGGAAGTGCACTCATGTTCACGGTGACACAGACTCACATCAATTCAGTTGGAGCGGCAACAGTCCAAGTACATGAGCCGTGCTTGGACCGTGCAGGGACTGATGCATTCAGTCTCTCCTACTTCCCTTCTCCTTTTGTCCACTTAGTCTCTCTTTTCTAATTACATGCTGTCCTCTGAGTGCCAGAGTGCACGCACATGAGAACAGGACGAGAGATGGAGTCAGGCAGTTACGATCCTGGACACAGCAGATCTGCTTTGTTGTGCCAGACCTCGCCTTGCCAAGAGGTAATTGTTTCCATATTTTACAATAAATTAAACAGTCATTTCTGTCACTCTGTCTCTGTGTCACATTCTCAGTGGTCCTCTCTCTTTCTCTCATTTTCACCTCCTTCTTTTGGCACTGTCCAGTCACCCCTACATTTACTTAATAGACAATACAATATTACTTACACTAATACAGCAGGTGTGATATCTGTTATTTGTAATAAAGACCAGCCTATAGCTCGTTTTTCCACGTATGCACACACTGACACGCACACACTTCCCATTTCTCCATGCTTTCTAAAATAACCTTTTTTACCGTACATTAGGGCACATTTAAGAAAATTCAGACATTCAGCGTGGATGTACTTAATGGGCATTTTCATACTCGGAGTGCTCCTATATTAGTGTAGGTTTTTAGGGTTTGGCGTAGGTTTATTTTTCCTCTCCTGCGGTGACGACTGTATGCTATGGAGCAGCTCCCCTCGGCCCATTTGTGTGGTTCTGTTTCTGTCCCATAAATAAAAGGGGGAAATAAAGACCAAAATGGGCTCTTGGTTTGGTACCAGATGTCTGGATCTTTTAGTTCTTCATTCTTCAAAAAATAACATTACATTTTTTTATTGAGACCCATTCCAACGGTTTCTTGGTTAGGCCTTTTTGTTTTGCTTTTTTTGTTTTGTTTCTAGACTTGACTGTAAAAGTAAAGTTCTGGTTTGTGGGTCATCATCTGGAGTGCTCTGCAAAACCATGCGCTGGAGGAAATCACCCCCTCCCTCTACAAGAGGGTGATGCCAAAACAGGTGTCTGGGCTCTGGTTTCATGGCTTTTTGGGTCTTTCACACGTCACATTTTCTGGTTGACTGAGTTTGGTTCTGGATTAAATTCCAGGATCATGTGCTAGATTAAATTTTGGGATTCAGGCTGGGGTGGCGGTTGCGGGTTGAGTTCTAGCAGGAGAGTCTGCCTGGATATGTTTTTACTCCACTAGACTCTCAGAGCTCAGATACTCTGTCGACAGTTATTTCAGGATAAGCAAGATAAGTGAAAGAGCGGAGAAGAAGAAGGGGGGGCTGGAAGCATGTCAGCAGTTCTGCATGAGGAACCTTGAGAGCGCCACAGTGTGAGACAAATTATATGGGCATGAATCAGCAAGAAAGCAAGAGCTGGATGGATGATGGATGGGGATGGTGAGGAGAAAACAAGGAAAAAGTGTGAGTCAGCACCGAGATGGAGAAAAGGAATAAGAAAAGTGATGAAGAGGCTAGAGGAGTGAAGATGGTGAAAACCAAAATCAGGAGACCTACATGTTTGGTCTGTATGCCAAAAGAGAAGCGTATGAGGAAAAAATTTCACTGGATCAAGGCTGTACAAGCAGCTGTTCTTAGCTACTTATTCAACAAAGAAAACAGAAGTTGAAGCTCTTAAAGCTTCACTTATTCAGATTTTAAAATAAAAGGAACTAAGTTTCTTCAATTCCCATATATTCTAAACTTGACAGTAACAACTGCTTATTTGCCTAACAACTGTGTATTAGAGATTATCTATAAAGTTCACCTGTTTAACTTGTTATGCATTGTTACGGTTTTCCGTAATAATGCATAACAAGGTGGCACTTAACTATGGATGCACCTTGCTAACCAAGCTAGCATGAGTGCTAGCGTTAGCATTAGCATTAGCATTAGGAAATACATCTCCACTATCTTCTCGTCATTAGGGTCATGTGTAATTAAAAAATGTATTAATAAATAAATAAATAAAACATATTTCCACAGTATGTTAGCTATTGGTTACCAAATGGTGGATAGACAGTTAGCAACTGACTAGTTAAGCTAGTTTGGGATTTGGCTCTTAAACAGATAAATATTTCTTCCAGAAAGAAGAGAGCAAGAAAGTTAAATGAGAATTAATAAATTACACTCTTTTTTGGCAATAGTTAAGTATACTTGGTCAAAGTTTACCAAAAAAGGTATATCGGTATTACTGCTATCCTTGTATGCATCTATGAAGCACCATGAGTTGGGTGGCTAAATAACAAGTCAAGCTTAATTTGTAAGCATTAGTTCCAGTCATTAGGAAACATTGTTACCGCAGTGATCTCTATTTTAGATCAAGATAAATGGAATCTTCAAAGATTTTACTTTATATATTTTTTAGGTAGAGGAACCGAACACAAGAGGTTTCTGTCTGAACCTCTGTAATTGGTTGATTTAAAAAAAAATATATAGGCAAAACATGTTCTGAGGGTTCTGCTCAACAATGTTAACAGGAAAGAGGTGAAAGTGAGAATGATGTGCTGGAGAAGTTGCCAGTAGGCCTCCAACAGTGCTGAAAATAACATATGTAAATGAGTAATGTAACTGTCAGTCAGTTAGTAGCCCTCGCCCTCATCTCATATAGGCCTCAAAGCTGCCAAATGACACAAGCTGTTGGGACACTAGAGGGTAAAAAGGATCCAGAACAAACACATTAACACAGCTTGACCGGCCATCTACTGTGAAGGCGTTCCAGAAATCACCATTTTGTCCAATCTCATCTTTCGTCTCCTTTCAAGATTGTATCTGAAACAGCAGATTTGAAATATTGGCGAGCACAGGCATTCACACTTTTCCTTGAGTACACTTTTGCCTTCTGTTGCCCTCTATCTCCTGATTATCTTCAAGAGATTTTTTACAAACTTTTCTTTTATTCTCACAAAACCATACCTCACAGTGTTTTTCTGCTTGCGACATTTAGATCTCATGCATTTTTCATAATCATATTTTCTTCCATTCTACCATGGTCTGAGGTAAATAGCTGAGGTTGTATGTGATATAAACTGATCCCAGCATATTTTCTATTGTTTGAAGCTGAAATGTTCAGTCTCCAAGAGCCTGCTGCTGAATTCGCCTCAAAATGCAACCAGCAGACAATCGCACGACTCTTGTTGTTCCAACAGATTTTGTTCCACCTACAAAGGACCTGAGGTGCAATGTCAACGCATTCCGGTTTACAAATTCATATGGTGTCTCACCTACTGTGGGGAGGGCCATATGGCCTTCAGAGAGGCTCAGGACTTCAGAGGAGATCGTGGGAATTTATTGGAAAATATCCAGCAAAGTTTCATCTTTGTTTTAACTTTCTTTTTTGCCTAAAAAGTTTCAAAAATGAGAGAACTTTTAATGACAAAGAGTTTAAATGCATTAGTGACTTTGTGTGTATAAAGTAGAGCTTTTGAGTAGTTACATAAACGGTCTAACATGACCGGTTCACGTTAAATTAAATGTCATCTCACGACACAAATAACCTCTCTTGCCAGCTTACGAACTGAAATGCTCACCTTCAGTCTATCATGCTGATGGTTTGGGGTAACTCTAGCCCTCCGAGCCTCGGCCACCTGCTGCCATGTGCGAGCTACATGACGGCTCTTTAATTAAAATATCCCCTCTTGCTGCTTATAAACCCGATCGGGTTAAAGCAGATACAATATGAGAGCGTGCGTGCGGATGAGGGTTAGCAAATGAACTATGTGCTATTAATGTGGGCTGGATTTTTTTCTCAGGAAGGAGTAGGCAATTGGAAGAAAGTTACTAGAAGAGAAGAGAAGAGACCGGAAACAGTTTGTCAGGACTGATTCTTATATAGCGCTTTTTTACTCACACTGAGCACTCAAAGCGCTTTATACAACTTGTGTATTCACCCAATCATACAAGCACTTTTATCTAAGGTTTTTAGTGCTTCTATCTATATTCACTCTCCGATGGGCAACATGGGGTTAGTATCTTGCCCAAGGATATTTGGCATGCAGGACCAAAAGCAGACTGGGATTGAACCACTAACCTTGTGGCGATTAGGTGGTCCGCTCCACCACCTGAGCTACAGCCACCCACCATAAACAAACAACGATTGTTTTGAACTCTGACTCATAAAAACTGCACTAGTAGAATAAATAATAGTAAAAAAAAAATATGAAGCAGGAAAAGAGTCACCATTGAGTATGCTTTCAGCCAGTTGACTCCGGATGTTAGGCTTCCCCCACGCCCAAAAATCCCCCTTTAACACTTATCTGGGTTTAACAGGTTCACAAAATGTTGCACATGACTGCTGAGTGTCTTTTTTATTCTTAGCCTGTGTCCTAACAGGGTTTGTTGTGTTATCACTGCGGCTTCTGTACTGGCAGTGCTCCTGCATACAACCTGTAAAACACAGAATGTGTGTGTGTGTTTATAAACTTTGTACGATTTGGACCTGCTGCATATAGATATAAAGCAATTCCCAGTTTAGTTAAAAGCAACAAGGTTTCAAGCATCTTGTCCGGATGGTTAAAACCATGGACGCCTGACCATGGCTATGTTTAGCAATCTCTAAGTTGGCTGAAAACAAAATAATCTCGGTGCCATTTTTGGATATGTTTTTTTCTTTGTTTCTGACGCTGCACATTCCTGCCGGATAACAGGTTTTAACTGGTTGTTATTATGCAGTATTGTGTTACAAATTCTTCGCCCTGTGTTCAGGAAGTGCGGCTCCCTTTTGCAGGGCGAACAATTTCATTCCAAGACACATACAACATGGCCATTTTGCAAATAAAACACTGCTCTATTATAATTTGCTCAATGTTACAAATACACGTGAGATTGCATAATCTGACTCGCTAATATTGTATAATATGTTGTGCTTCAGCTGATTTTGTTATGGTTGCATTTGTTGTTTTGGCAGAAAATGCTACTGCCACCGAATGGATTGTCTTTCTTGTATTTTTCCCAATAGTTCACATCCTAGCATCAGAAGCATTACGTTACAGCCCTGTCATAGGGGTTTGGCTTCATATTGTTACCAGACAGAGGCCTGGGACTTGAAGTGTGTCAGTTATTGTTGCACTCTAAGTCATATGCATGAATAAAAGACACAGGAGGCATCGCGTAAGGCTGTGCAATATTTTGCCATAAGCTTTATATAAACAGGTTCACATAGCTGCTGTGAAGTCACCCATCATCATCCGCATAACCTGTGGGACGATGCCTCATTGATTTAATTTATTTATTTAGGACAGTGCATGTTAATGAACATAAATGTAAAAAAAAAATTACATGAATGTAAACATGCCAGATTATAGCCAAAGGCTAATTTCCATCTGTTGTCCTTAAACATAAAAAAATAGACAATAATTCATAAAAAATCATCATTCATTCATAATAAAAACTCCATCACCAAACTTACACATACACACCATTCTGTTCCCAAATAAAACATTAAAACTATACAACTCATACATGATCACACACAGTCATACATGATCAGTGTTGGGTAAGTTACTTTAAAATAGTAACTTAGTTACATTACTAGTTACTTCTATCAAAAGTAACTCAGTTAATTCAAGTTACTCGTTACTTTCAAAGTAACTAGTTACTAGGGAAAGTAACTTTGGTTTTACTCAGAATTCTCTTGTTAATGTGTTGCTTCCATAACTTTGCCAGTCTTCTAGCTTGCTTACTTGCCACAAGTGCACTGTGCCACCTACCAATAGAAAGGAAAAGATAACGTGCATATTTCCACGAGAGAAATCCCACGCCTGGACCGTCATTGACCGCTGCCATGATTCTAGCCTACGTCACAGCATCATGTGCGCCTTTTACATCCAACACAAAAAACTGCAGTCGTGGTGCTTTGATTGTACTCAGAACTCGGAAATTCTGCCTTCTGAATAGGAAGATGTAGGTAACACCAGACTGCAGATGAGCTGCATACAGGGCTGGACGGGGACAAAAAATCGTCCCGGGCATTTTGACTAGAGACCGGCCATTATAGGAAAAATCATAAAGCCTTTGAATGAAAATAAACACTGTTGTGACAGTGATGTACACTGTTTTGATGGTATATATGCATCAATCTATCAATCGTTTGTTGTAAGATTCAGATAATTATTTTTTAAAAGCTAGACATTTTAAATGAGAATAAGAAAGAAAAGTATTTCTTTGTGCCCCCCTCTCCCTGTTAATGCCCTACCTGCCCCCTGGCAACACTTTGCTAGACCCGCACCTGCACAGTTACCAGCTGTCAGCTACATAAAAAGGATTCTGGGGTTATCTGTCTCTCAGAAACAGTTCATAACTTCCCTTCAACTCATTTATGTCACCTAAAAGGTAAACCTGTTTCTCCATCACCTGTTCAGCTCTGATGATTCAGTAAGGACATCTCCTGGTTTCATCTTCATGTTTCCCTCTCACCAGATAAACAAACCGACATCATGACCAGCAGCTTTTTTGCAGCTGTGGCTCCAGCAAACATCAGCTGATACTAGAAATTAATATTAAATAAATTCTAACAACAGCTGATCAAGCTTAAACGTGCTGCTGCTGTTTAACGCGACATTGGCTGGTTTCCTCTTTCTGGCGCAAAGTGGGCGATAAACAAACAAGAGAGCCGATCAGCTGATCATTGATCAGTTTTCATGATTGAAGTAGAAACGGGAGAGGGAGGGGGGAGAATGAGAGAAGAAGAGGCAGCTGTGCAGCAAAGACACAGAATAACTCCAGCTTTGTGCCTTTTTCATTGTAGCCGAATTACGGGACAAACTGTTCTTTTTCACCTCAATAAGAAACGCGTAATATTTTATCTGAATACCAGACGGGACGGTTGGCAACTCTAATAACTTATGAACAAAATAAAGTTCAACATTAACTTCATAGCACCCACCCAGCTGTATAGAAACTCCGTCATGCTAGCTAGTACGCAGTACGGAAAAAGTCAGAATAACGAAAATAAACTCCACCTAAACTTGGTTTATATCTGACCCAGATAGCCTGCAGGTCATAACTTCTTACCTGAAGTTCAGTTCACACTCGGACCGGCGGCCGCCTCGGGTCTCTTTTCCTTCTCTTCCACCTGCTGCCTCCACCACTTGCTAATGTTATTGAATCTGTGGAAGCTCCGCGATAGCCACCACACGAAGTAACGAGTAACGAGCCTATCTAAATCCCAGTAACGACTAACGCGTTCCTGATTTTGGCATAATAACTAGTTACCGTGCTCGTTACCACAATAATAACGTAGTTACTGTAACGCGTTACTTAATAACGCGTTAGTCCCAACACTGTACATGATCACACACAGGGTTCATTGTGAACCCTGAAGCTTAGTTTTTAGCCAGTCACCATGTTGCGGATTTGAAACTTGATGTGACTAGCCAGGGGCGGGCGTCTAGCTGACAAACAAGCGAGCCAAGGTGCATTCTCCCACACTTCTCTGAGATTGAAATCTTTTTTGAGACGAGTCTCTGTCTGCTGACTATTTGAAGGAATGAGGCTACAATTTGCATCACAACTGTATAACAGAAGACTGGAAAAGTAACGGGGATATTTTCTTGCCACGCTTTCGGCCCAGTCCGAACCAAGCAGCATTTAAATGCCACAGACTACATGCTCAAATGAACTCCATAGTCACTACAACTATGAAGTTGCCATCATGTCAACATGGACCAAAATCTTTGAGCAACGTTCTCAGCACCTGTGCCACGAAGAACTGAACCAGATCTGAAGGCAAGAAGGGGTCAAACCCAGCACTAGCAAGGGGTCCGTGAGTGCATTTTCTCCTGCCTAGTTTCCCCCCACAGCTTTAGCTAAAAATGCAGCAAATTAAAGCAATAAAACCTGAACTATGGTAGAAAAATCTGAGCTAACACAGAGCAGGCCATAAGCACCTTCATTGTCATATTCAAGAGATCTGCCAGGTACAAGGCACAGTTTTATCTGTGTGACTTTTCTTTGAGGTTGTTAAAAATGTTTAAAACTACTTCCAGAACGCACAAGTCGCTCTTTCACAGCAACTGCAGAATATCTCGTAAAGGAAAAAAAAATAGCATCGTTAAAAAAGAAAAAGAAAAAAGTGTTTCCAGTGTTATCTTAGCAGTATGTATCTCTGTCAGATTTGAATGACACTGGGTTCCTGCTGCCACCTAAAATCACACCCCTCTCATAAACATGTTGCCTCAGATGGCAGTTGCAGTAGCTGCAGCGCTGAGGAGACCACACAGGGTGATAGGGGGAAACCGTAATGACTCTGCCCTTCTTGGCCAGTGGATATGATGAGTCACCAGTGTCTGGTTCAGAAGGAGTAAAACATGTGTTTGTGTTGGTGTGTAAGTTTGCAGGCTGTTAGATAAGGCTAAAAGAACATTTCACACAACAAAGTTTGGGCTGTGTGGTGTGAAGCACTTTTCCCCCAATGCAGAATCCCTCTTGATTTCCATCTTATGAACTCTTGTCGATGCAGCATCAGAAAGGAGCCCACGTTTTGGTCTTTAAAATAGAGCCCCTCGGTGGCCTACAGTCATTAATCCATAGCGTTGGAGGTCTGCACGAAGATGGGATTATTCTAACGGTGTGTGCATGCAAACTGCATAATCTGACTTTTGAAAATATTTCTGTGCATACATGCCCTTTGGGTGTTCATGTTTACTCAGTTGTAATCGGAGCGCAGCTAGGCACAGAGTGTGTCATTTTGTCCTAATCTCCTTCTGGGCAATTCATCCAAAAACAGCCACACGCAGACCCTGCTTGACCCCGGCAACTTGGGTGCAATTACAAAGGAATACAACACACATACACACACACATGCACACAGGCAATCACAGACTACCAAATCTGTCCAAATTCATCCTGTGCTGGACAGATACCAGGACCTCCGTGGGCGTGCATTTCCACAGGAGATGTGACCTTAATTGCTTAAGTCTTAAATTATCTTTAATTGTGCTTACTGTGTTGCCTTATAGTAATGGGCAGGGGGTGGCTGGGTTCATGTGGAGCTATAGTTACAGCAGGAAACAGGGCAGTGAAAGGCCACGTAGTCCGAGTCCAGCTGAGTCCACACACACAGACACACGTAAACATAGGCGAGTAATATAGTAACACGGGGATGTCTTTTTATATCTTTGGTAGCGTTAAATAAAGTTGCAAATAAAGTTTTGTAAACCCCTTTTACCCCCTTTAATTACTCATAATTTCTCTTCATCAAAGTGACAGTTATTGACAGTTAATCACTCATTAGCTGATTGGCAGGCTGGAGCGCTTAAATTCTACGTGAGAATATTTGAATCTAATAAGTTATTTGAGTTCCTTTCATAGCAACAAAATCATGTTACATGCTTCATGTTTCACTTTATCAATATTTTACTGAAGGTTCATCGCAAAAGGATTAAGATCAGGACAGACTGCCATTACAAATCATGAAAAAACTGTTTTTAAGCATTTTATTGAATTGCACAAGTGCTTTGTGCATAATCTATCACCTCCAACATCCCCAATAATTGTAATCACCCTTTAAGTTCAATATTCCCAATGAATAATTTACCCAGGACCTGAAATCAGCTCCAGATCACGATACTCCCTTCACCATGCCCAGTTGGGCTTTTGGTGTTTTTGTGTAGTACTGCTTGTTCTAGCATTGTTTTTTTATGTCTAATTTCTATGTGGGTTTATATATGTACAAGGCTTAAGACTATGTGTTGTGTAGAAACTAGTGCTGTCATCGTTAATCTTGTTAAAATGACGTTAACGCCTTAACTGCATTAACGCGGCAAATCTATGTTAACGAGTTACCCCTGATCGCTCCGTGGGCGGTGCTGGACGGCATCAACGTGTTAACGAGCTAACCGTGCTAACATGTTGACGCCGTGCAGCCCCATGCACGGGGCGATCTGCAATAACTCGCTAACGGAGATTTGCCGCGTGAATGCATTTATGGCGTTAACTTAATTTTAATGAGATTAACGCTGACAGCACTAGTAGAAACCATTAAGAAAGCAACTGTTTGCTCATAATGTAATGCTCTGCAACTCTAATACCAAAAATGCATGGACACTGTGTAAAATGAATATTTCATACATCGACTATTTAGTCACAATTAAACAGGGAAATCAGCACAGATATTTTTACAATTTTGTTAAAAAAAAAACAAAAAACATCTCGTTTTGAATTTGATGGCAGCAACACATTTCAAAAAAGTTGAGACAGGTCCATGTTTAACACTGTGTAACATCCCCTCTTCTTTTAACAACAGTCCACAAACATCACAGGCATTTGATATTCATTTTTGGACTCTTCTCCAGATTTTCAGATGTCATGTGCTTCCTGTGTTGCTGGAGTTAAAGTTGCAACATAAGTTCTGAAAAACCTTCAGAATTCAAGGTTTTCGGAATTGCACGTCTCAACCAACTCTGTATATTTTTTATATATTTTATTCTATTGTTTACTCTATTTAATTTGTAAAATATGTATACACACACACGTAGAAAAACATATTTAGTATACACATGCAGTAATGCATATACTATTATATATTGTACATATATTTATTAGTCTCAGATTTAGCCATTCTTATATTTTGCTTGTTTTATGTTATTGTATTTTTGCACAACTCTGTTGCTTGTGAAGCTCGCACACAAGAATTTCACTCGCATGTACTGTACCAGTGTACCTGCACATGTGATGTGACAATAAAAGTGATTTGATTTGATTTGAATTAATTATGTATAATTGTTTTTTTTCTACATCAAAGTGACAATTGTATATCGGTTAATGCAGAACACAGAAATGATTTGTAAATCATTATGCTTTTATTTACATCCTGCACAGCATTGCAGCTTTTTGGAATGAAGACTGCATTGAGTTCTACATTGATGCATCTGGAAAGCCTTTAGAATAGGTAGCATATACGAGGTTGTGTTTTCATCCATACTCTTTTAGTTCTCGGACCTCCACTGTGATTTGTGGAAGTTGCTCTTCGGGGAGGAAGAGCTTCATGCTGGAGGACAGCCAGTCTGAACAGAATCCTTGCCCAGTCATTATCTTCTTCTACAAGAATGTTTGGATTTCTCCCAAATGTCAATTAATTGATTGATAAATATCTCTGTTGAGGTTTCTGTCTTTGGTTTTGTTTTGAGTGTAGAATGTGTTTTAGTGTGCTTTGTGTCTGGCCTTGAAAGAGGACCATACAGGTTGAAAATGGTATGTGGGGTAAGTTCACAACACACTAATTGGAAATGTCACTCACTGACTTAGATTTAGTAGCTGGATTAAAAGCAGTGGGTAGAGTCGAGATATTTCTCTGGCCAGTTACTTGGAGCAAAAGGAAGCACATATTATGTGGTGTCACGTATTTACTTGTAATAGAAAATATGCACCTTAATTATTTGGCTGATCTCTCAGGATCACGAATGCAAAGATTTTGAACAAATGTCATTAGTGTTTAAATTGTTCATTTAAGGAATATTTTAACCAAAGTTTGCCAACACGCCCTCCAAAAACCTGTCTTTTTCTCTGCTCCTATTGACATTCAACATAACAAATGGCATTATTTCTTCCTCCAAAGCAGCCTTCTGCTTTTAATTAATTTCAAAACCAAAGCACCAGAGGGGAGGTAAGCCCTTATGTTGACCACAGAACTGCCCCGACCCTCCAGTCAGCAAAAGAAATGCATCTAAACCAACAGAAATGATACATAGAAAGGAGTTTAAGTCATTGAGTCACTTTTGGACGATAGCATCCATGATACAGGCAAAATAAGTTCTTCTTACCTACTGGACATCTATCACACAGCTGGGTTTGTTTACAACAGCAGCTGTCCCTCAGTGTCAACATATGAGCAGGACACCCATCTAACTCTCTCCATCTTTCATCATGTCTTTCTGTTTCGGAGGTCGCAGTGAGGTGGGGTGACGACAGCAAGAGGTCAGAGCTGGACCAGCATTAAACTAGCAGAGGTCAGAGAGCAGGAAAGGATTTGATGTGATCTTTGATATAAACAGGCTTTCATTAATGGCTCAAGCACTTCAATGGCATGAATATGAGAGTATATCCAGCACAGGCTGCTGTTGAACACACTGAGTTCTGCAGTTTGTAAGTTGTGAACAAATTAACATTTCTGTGCAGCGAAAGCTTTCAGAGAAGCCGGGAAGAGTCAAAAGTCAGGTGAGAGTGAAAGACAAGGAAAGCTTGGAGTTATAAAACCAAAGTGAGAAGCTGAAGTGAGCTAAAATACTTTAATGACACATAAAGATAGACCAGATAGTTTTGCTGCATAAATTATGAAAGTAAAAAAGTCTTTCTAAATAAAGAAAGAATGAAATAGTGGTGGCTGTGTGTGTTGGAGGAAGATACTAGTTTCATCCAATAAAATTACTAACTTTTTGTTTCAACCTTTATTGGATTGGGTGAATCAAAATGTTGTAATGTTATCAATATTTTCGTAATAAGCAAGACAGAGAAAGATTCAAACAAGAAAACTGCAAAAAGTAACAAAAGTAACTTTAACCTACTAAGACCCAAACTTTTTCATGGCATGTATTTTCTATTTCTCTTTGCTATTTGGGCTGATTGGGACCCGATGAATGTAAAAACAAAGAATTACGTGATTTATTTATTTTTTACCTGATTTTTTTGTTTCTGAGAAAAATGAGATCCACATATGAGGACATTTGCTTTAAATTTCTGATAGAACAGTGGCAGTATAACGTCAGTGGATATCAGGATATCAGTGGATATTTTTGGTCTGGACAACCCAAAATGTGATGTCCACATATGTGGACATCACATCACAGGTCCTAGGAGGTTAATCATTTCTTGTTACAACAAAGGGTATGCAGAAGAGCATCTCTGAATATAAAGCATGTGAAACCTTTGAATGAGAGGGGCTGCAGGAGTTCAAGACCACACTTTGTGCCACTCCTGTTAACTAAGAAGTGGGAAGCTCTGCAATAGAAGCTTTAAAAAAAGTTGTCTGGTGTAATGAGTCTTAATTTTGGCTGCGACAGTCAGAAGGTCAGAATTTGGAGATAAGAATATAAAAGCATGATCACCAGTTCAGGTTGGTGGTCTGGGGGATATTTTCTTGGCATCCTTTGGGCCCCTTAGCACCACTAACGATAGTTCAGTTCTTTGGGCGAAAATGCCTTCTTGGGTTGAGAGGTCAGAGCAGAATGGCCAGACTGCTTTGACCTTTTAGTAACTCTTGTTAAACCAGGGTGTGCAGAACATCCCTGAACACCCATCGAACCTTGATGCAGATGGGCTGCAGCAGCAGAAGACCGCACTGAGTGCTGATAGAAGATTGGAAAAAGAATTGCTTGGTCTGACAAGTCCCTATTTTGTTGTAACATTCAAATGGTAGAGTCAAAATGTAATAACAGGAAATTACATTTTCCTGTTATTGGATCCATCCTGCTGTACTCAGGTTGGTGGTGATGTGTATATCTTCACTCCTGGGGGATATTTTCTTGGCATGCTTCAAACCCTTTATTACCACCTGAGTATCATTTAAAGCCATGACCTACCTTTGTACAATACCTGGCTGTGGTCATAAAGGGAGGAACATGGTGTACCCATCATATGATGGATGCTTCCAGCAGGATAACACACCATGTCACATAGTTTAAAACATCTGAAACTGGTTTCTTGAACAAAACAGTGCGTTCACTGTACTTAAATGGCCTCCAAGGTCACCAGATCTCAACCCAGAGAGCATCTTTGGGCCGTCGGGGAACATCATACATGTTGTGAGCAACTGTGTGATGCTATCGTGCCATTAAGGACCAAAATCTCTCATGAATGTTTCCAACACCTTATTGAATCTGTGCATCAAAGAATTCGAACAGTTCTGAAAGCAAAAGTGAGTCCAACCTGGACTTTAATGCTTATATATTTCCACTGACTTACAGCCACTTTGCAGTTATTTCATACCTAAATTATTTCTCAATTTACCAGATCAAAAGTGTGATATGCCTTAACTCCTAAGTGTAAAACTGTAGCTTTTTGGCCATTTGATTTTATGATCAACACTATAAACCCAACCTTGTTAAAGGAAAAAAAACAGATCCTTTTAAAAATATTTAGATTTTTTTTAAGTGTTTATATTGTAGGATTTATTTTATTTGAAGGTGGTGGAAACTTTCCAGCAGCACCAGCTACAACCACAACACACACCAGGAGGCCAAAAGTCAATCACAGTGAAAACCAACTTGAGAGAATATTTGCTGAAATGGTTTATATTTACAAACATAAACTATATGGGTGGGAGAGGCACTTAATGCAAAATATAGCACGATGCCAGGAACATTTCTGTGGCTTTCCAAACTCTGCATATGTATATCTGTGTGTGTGTTGTGTGCGTACGTGCATGTTGACACACTTGTAAATGGATATTTCACAGATTTGGCGCGGGTCCTTTGCTTATGTGTGGTCCTTTTGTAAATATTTGAGTGCTGGAAACATGCATGCACAATATGCAAGATACACACAAAAACAGCATCCGTGCATACAGTGTGTAAATGCAACTCATTAACTACAGAACTGCTGCTGCTGGTGTCTCAGCCCGTCCATCTTTCTCATTTTACTTAATCAACATACCTTTAGGAGCATGAAATCTCAGGCACTAAATGTTATGGAGCACAGCAGCTGAAACAAACAAAACCAAAGAGAAACCGCTATGTTTAATTTATGGGGTGGTATGCTTTTGGTCACGTTTTTTTTTCTCCACACTTTCTTCTTTCCATCATTTTGATAGAGGCTGGTTTTTGTTTTGTTGTCCAGGAGAACGTTCTTACACAACTCTGCTGGTTTCTATTTTGCTTTGTGTTTTGAGCGCCTGCTTATCTTTCTGTTTTTGAGGATTACCAGGGGTCTTCCAAGGATTCTATTCTTAAAGTCTTCCCCTGAATGCTGACGAGGATACTTATGTGTCTGCAGTAACAAACCTGTATATTCCTGCCACTGATTTTCCTAAAAGTATGCTGCTGGTCGGCCCTTTTCTTGATTTCCTCTGCACCAGTTAATTTGGGAATGAACCTGGCTGGTGACACCTATAGCAGTGTTTCCTAACCTTTTGGTGCCACGGCACACATTTCATATTAGAAAAATCACACGGCACACCACCAAAGGAAAATGTCACAAAAAGCATATTAATAATTTTCCCCGTTCACCAGGCACAGCGGAATTGGTCGGATTGTCTTCTCGTTTGTCTTTCTTCTGACCAGTACTCATCCTACGGCCTTCACCTGGGTTGGAGTTTTCTCCAGAACCCAGGTCAGACTGACTACTTTTTCTTTTCAAGTATTTATCTATTGCTGTTATGCACTGCATCAGCTCACAGCATGACTATTATGTAATTTCTTCTTCATCTTCTTCTATTTTACTGGCAGTTGGCAATCCATTTAATTAGAGCAGGTAGTTGTACTGCCCTCTAGTGGAAGAGAATCGAATTGTTCTGCTCGTTACTCGCGCCGATCGCTAATCAGGTGGAACCAGATAATCTTCCAGGGCACACCTGATCATTTCTCGTGTCACACCTGTGTGGTTGGGAAACACTGAAATATAGTTACCTATAGCTGATACGCGTTGTGAATGGGAAAAAATCCATATCCAAACCTTCCTAACCCCATGTGAAAACGTATTTGTCCCCATTGTTGCTGTATCATGAATTAACCACAGTTTTTGGAAAGCTGACTTCAGTTTCTCTAGCGACACCAAGGCGTGATCACTGAAAGACCCACTGAATCAAGAAATCACTTAAATAGAACCTCTCTGACAAACTAAAGTAGGCTAAGATCTCAAAAAAGCAGATCTAGATAGTTGCAAATCATGCTACTCTCTAAAGAAACAACTAAGAAACAAAGTCACTCACAACTGTCCCTACGAAAAAGGTTACAAAGCCATTTCTAAGGCGTCGGGACTCCAGTGAACCTCAATGAGCGCCATTATCCACAAATGGAGAAAACTTGGAGCAGCAGTGGGCCTTCCCAGGAGTGGCCTTACTGGGAACGTTTCTCAGGAAGGCCACATTTCTCGAAGAGTGTATTTGAGCGTAACTCATCCAGGAGGGCAAAAAAGAATCAACAACATCATCTAGAGAACTGAAAGCCTCACTTGTCTCAGTTAAGGTCAGAGGTCGTGATTCAGCAGTAAGATAGAGACTAGGCAAAGATGGTATCCAAGGCAGAAACTCCTGTTGACCAAAAGTAAGGCAAAAAGATCATCTGACAGTTGCCATAAAACATCTTAACAAACCCCAAGACTTTGGGAAAATATATTCTGTGGACTAGAGAAAAAGTTTGATGCTGCATTGCTGCTTCAGGAACTGGACGTCTTGCCTTAATTGATCATCATCGTGGTTCCATCATGGTCACTGATTGTCCAGCAATCGGTTTCTGCCCTGAAACTCAAGCACACTTGGGTTATGCAGCAGGAAAATGATCCAAACACATAAATAAATGCAATACACTGCATTTTGTAGTTACTTGGGCTGCGTCTGATATTAACATTTGCTTAATGAGCTGAAACATTTAGGTGGTGCAAATATACAAAAAACTAAGAAACCAAAAAGGGGTCAGATACCTGGTCACAGCACTGAATGTCTCTGACAGATGTTTCTTCAATTGCATGGTTATCTTTGTACTCGTCAGTTCTGTCACAATTGAAACTTTACTTTCAGTCTCACCTCTGTTAAAAATACTATGTCACACATAGTTCTGTATATAAACTATGCAAATTCACCTGAGATCCACTCTTGAAATGAATATGTTAGAGGGCAGAAGCTGAAGAATAAGTTTAGTTTTCCAGCCGTCAGGTCTTCATGGGTTTAATCCTCATTCTCCTGACATGGTGGGATCCATAAGGTCAATCAAGTCCGGTGTCTCAAAATGTCATTGTAGGTCCCAGATTAGTGATAAAAATGTATGTATTCATATATGAGTAATAACTCATATATGAATACATATATGAGGGAAGAACAGGATGACAAAGTGCTACTAGGAAAAAAATTCTTACCATGATTCCCTGAGCCTGTTTATTCTGGAAGTTTGTCCTTCCCACTATTCTCAAGTACTTGCTCAAAGGGGGCTGTTTGATTCTCTGATTATTGTTGTCTTTACCTGATAACATAAAGCACCTTGACTTATCTGTTGTTGTAATTCGGTGCTATTTAGTGAATTGAATTGAAATACTGACTCCTGGTTGAGTCAGGTTTTTTGTTGTTGATGTTGTTCTGTGTGGGTCCAAGTCTCAGTTTTCAAAAGGTTTGGAAAGCCAAACACATTAGCTTCTTAAACCTGGATCCTTTTTGATGGCCAACAGGGGGCGACACCTGCGGTTGCAAAAAGGACAACAGTTGTGTGGAAGCTAATGAGGAAACGTGGCTCCCTTGATCTATGACCTTGGCAAACACTTTTCTAATGGGTTTATGTAATGAGTTTATGGTGTGAGTCTCCAGTTTAAACTCTTATTGAATACAGCCTGCCCATTCTCATCACTGGTGCCACTGTTGTGGCTCATTAACATTCAGTGTGTCCTTTGGCATCGGTGCCATGACGCACCAGGTTATAGCATTAGTGAGATCGGGCTGTTACTCCCGACCCGTCATTTTTCACCGTGCAGGGTAACTGTTTTTGCATTTTAACTGAAACTATAAGCTTTTCCCAGCAGACGGTGTGACTGACAAGTCGTTGCATGAGCGTGCAGTTTCCCTCGTTTTCTCAGTCTGATCCACCGCTCTTCTGTCACATAAGGGTTCAAAACTCACAACAGTGTCCGACTATGTCCAGCTGTTGTTTTGTTCCCATCAGGTACATTCTCCTGTAAATTGGCCCTACCTGCTGCATGATGATGACATGATGATGACATACTACAATTGTTTGTCCTTTGTTTGTGTTTCTCTGGTGGCAAGCAACAGGTTTGACTCTGAATAGTTGATTGTAGATATATTAGATTTCAGACCACTGTGTTGTACCTCACCTTTATAATAAAACCCTCCAACCCTCCAACCTCTCCGCTAATATTTCAGAAGACATCTTTAAATTTGCTTCATTTTAATTGCACCAGCTGTTTTTATCACATCTTCCTTTAAAATTCTTAATATCACAAATATACTTTGTAAAGCGCTTTTTGTGGTGTTGTTGATCAGAACGATGGTTTGCATTTTGCTCGTGCAGCTGTGTGTAAATCACACTGATGGATCGAGCCCACAATGTCTTCATCTGCTTCCGTTTCACGAGCACATACGTGTAACTCCATGTTTTCCATTGGGGAGTAAATCATTTATTTATTTTTTTCAGTTCATTTAAATTCATAAGAATTGACTGAATGGAAATCTTTTTTCTTTCTTTTTTTTTCACCTCCTCTTTTTCGACGGGGGGAGTTTTATGGCTAGAAAAACAGAATTTGTGGTTTCGACGGTTGAGGTTTGATGCAAACAGCTTTGGAACCTTTTATGCAACCTGGCATCCAGGAGACTAAAGAAAATATTTTGCTTTCCACCCTTTTGAGCCTTTTAGCCTCTGCTAGGGGAAAAGGGGAGAGGGGCTGAAAAAGGAGAAAAAAAAAACCTCTCTCCAAGGTCAAATGTCCTGAGTGGGATGGCTGCCAGATCTGCTCCATAACCACTTTGCTCACACATAGTTATGCCTAGAACACACACAGTTACACACACGCACAGAAGTGGGATGGCATAGGACACATTGCAGATGCACACAAAGGAAAGTGTGTGTGTAAGCATGCCTTAAAAACACTTATATGTGTACGAATCCTTTTCAGAGCCTTTGTTAGGGGTTACTTTAAACAACAAGCGGCGAGATCATCAGATAGCTGAAATGCAAAAACACTGTTAAAATCATGTGTCTGTATGTGTGTGTCAGAGAAACAGAAACGCGGCAAACACACGCATTTCCTCGTCCACAATCGTGCCTTTGTGTGCATGTGAACATGCTGCACTTCCACTGCGCTTTACGCTCACTGAGAAGTATAATCTGTGATTAGCCATGATGTCATACGCACCCACATGGGTGCATACATATACGTACAGTCAGCGGACACACACTCGGCCTCCTGTGTGCAATTAGGATGCAGTGTGGGGCAGCTTAATGCAAAGTGCATTACTTGAGATCAGAGCCTGATTGCGTCCAGAGGTCATTTTTATTTGTGGCTCCTGCTGAAAGCGCTCGGCCACACTGAGCTGATGTCAGTGGAGGGCAGGGGTAGTGGTTGCACTTTGTCTTGCATTTATTTCACTTTTTATTTATTCATTAGTTGTTTTCTAATTTTTTCGCCTTCATCTGCGTCTTCCACAGGCGCGTGTCTTATTCCTCTTTCGATTACTTCCTGTGAAGGTCACTTTCCTCGTCTGTTTTTACTTCCTGGCTTTGTTCTCGATGCCCTAGCCTCATTAGTTTCACCTGTGATCAATTAGTCCTCCTTCTTCACAAATACAAGGGCTTTAATAATCGGGCCCTATCTTATCTTAAAGACCTCACAGTACCATATAACCCCATTAGAGCACTTCGCTCTCAGACTGCTGGCTTCCTTGTGGTTCCTAGAATATTTAAAAGAGGAAAGGGAGGCCTTCAGCTTTGAGGCCCGTCTTTTGTGGAAACAGCTCCCGGACATCACATTTCAATACAGTAGCTTCAGGCTTTTGAAAAGGTGTGTTACAAAAATAAAATTCAACCTCCAACTTTTGTCATTTGTTGACAAAAAGCAGGAATCACACCAACACCAACCTGACAGCAACTAGCTTCTTTTTATAACTGAGCCTTAGAGAGCATGAAAACTAAATAGCTACATAAACGCTCACCAAAGAAAATAGAATACACAGAATAAATATTTACACATGTACAAATTCCTATAAATAATTCAGAAACACTTAAGCTAAAAACAGCCCTACTCATTTCAGTGTGTACTACTTTCACTTGATTCAGTGGTTCAGATGTTAAGTAGGTAACTGAACTCCTCTTACGTTTTTGCCTCACACATTACTAAAGAGACAAACAGAAACACATTAATACACATTTTCTGTATAATCTGAGTTTATAACATGAAAAACAACTACAAAACATGAACTCTTCTGAATAAAGTTTATTTTCCACACAGTGAGGACAGCCAGGCTGCCTCTCTGCTTATTCAGTCGCCTAAAACTGATGCTTCAAAATAACTAAACTCAACAATCCAAAAACAGTAAATGTGTGTGAACATATGATCCCCCTGATCCCCGTGGATCTGCTGTTTTCTATGACAAATACACAAAAATAACACAAGAAAATATCTAAAGTGTAGAAGGAAATACTGCCAACTTTCAAGATGTTTAATAGAGCTATCAGATAGAAAGAGAAATTAAAAAGTACAAATTTTATGAATAAATCTCCAGCAGTAAAGTTAGAATGCATGACTGAATTAAAACCTTGTGACAAATACTGTACCTGGATATATTCAGGTAGCTGAGCTCACTTAGAGCCATGCAACATATTTAATATAACACCACAAAGTGAATTCCAGCGAATTATCAATTATCAGACGATAAATGAACATTTTAAAAAAAGTCAAGGAGAGATGGGAGAAACACCCTTCAACCATCTGACTAGTGATGGTGTTCCATAATTTGTCCACCAGAGCAGCGGTCTCCAACCTTTTTTGCGCCACGAACCGGTTTATGCCCGACAATATTTTCATGGACCGGCCTTTAAGGTGTCGCAGATAAATACAACAAAATAAAACTAGTACCGGTACCGAAAAAAAGAAAATGTATTCATAACACACGTGAAAAAACCCAGGAAAACCGAGTAAACGATAAAAACGATAACAAAATAACGCTGAAACCCGATTAAAATCCCTGAAAACTATACATTTCACACCTGAGCCTCAACTCTCGCGGCCCGGTACCAAACGACTCACGGACCGGTACCGGTCCGAGGCCCGGGGGTTGGGGACCGCTGCACCAGAGGACATTCTCCGTGTTTGAAACACCACAAACACAACAACCAGCTGATCCGAGGAGAGCCACGCAGAACACAAGCAAGTAATCCAATTATTCTTAACCTGGTTTGTATTATGTCCATAAGGACCCATAAATAACTATACATGAGACATGCTAGGGAAATATGTTTATATTTTCTGTTTTTGAAAGAAAAAAAATATCCGCTGATATATCCGATTTTTAAAATGTTATCGGCTGATACCAATATTTGATCAGTTTCTTATTATCGATATTGGTATCAATATAAGCCAGGCTCTAATTCTATTTTTCAAAACAAGGCAATGTAACCTTTCCATGCTTTTTCCACAGAGCCATTGCTCAAGTTTCTGTTCACTTGTCCACAGGGACTGCTATATGTGGAGATCAGTGACTTTTTTTATTCTCCAAGATGAGCTGCAGGGGCGTCCCTGCTGTGGCGTGTGGTGATTTTTCACCGGACACTCCATCTAAACACTCTGAAGTTGATCTTGCAGCAGGAACATGGTGTGAGTTTTCTCAGGCTGCCGCTGCTCCTGCTGATGGAGAGCTCTGTAAGATGACCCAGGAACCAGCTGGAGCTGCAAATAGATGAGGTGTGTATGTGTGTGTGTGTGTGTGTGGATGGGGGTGTGAGTGTGTGTTGATCCATGACTTCATAATTACCAGTGGTTCTCTGGGGAACATCAGTGTGCTGCTGGTGACCTAAGCAGTGACCTCATCAGTGACATCACGGCCGAACGGGCTCCGCTTCTGCATAGAGGCAAAAAAAAAGGAAATAATGATTGAGTACATGCGGGAGTGTGTGAGCGTGTGTGTTCACAGCTCCTGTGTGTGGGCTTACTTTTATATATATGTAGGCGTGCGTATGCATATTTAAACTCCTTGGGTCATGTGCTTAGATCCGTCAGTGTGCTTGTAATGTTCAAAAAAGGGTGTGCATGGTTGTCTGTCAGGCTTTGTTCACACAGCAGCAGTTTAGAACATCTTGGGGTGGGGGTGACAGGGGCACACTTTAAACAAAACAGAGGAAAGTTTAATTTGTAGCTACTTTAAAACTGTTTTTAACGGCAGCTGGCCTATAAGCATGGAAAGATTACGAGACAGTGGGCCCGTGGAGAGGGACACATACTAGGCTCTCCATCAATCCTGCACAAGAGCAAGAACATCGGACTGAAAGTGACCAACGACAACAAACCTCAGGTCTCCCTGCAGTTACTGCGTGGAGGTTGTGCAAAGTTAGAGCTGCAGTAACCACATTAAGACCAATTCTCACACTATACAAAAAGCTGAACTATGTTAATAACTGCTTTGAGGCCCTTAATAATATGTGCCTTCTATCCTGGTTATGATCCTCTACTTTGCTTGTGTGATAGACATGCAAACAAAAAAGAAATCAAAGAGTAGACAAATACTTTTTCACTGTAGTTGACTCAGTTACACACAAATTTGTGTGTGATATGTTAAATAAAGATTGACCGGAGTAGAAACTAAACACAGTTTTTTATTAAGGGGGGAAACAGCTATCCAAACCTACCTGGCCCTACGTGAAAAAGTAATTGCCACTTAAATCTAATAACTGGTCGTGCCACCCTTGGCAACAAGAACTGCAATCAAGCATTCGTAATAACTGGCAACGAGTCTTTCACAACGCTGCGGAGGAATTTTGGCCAACTCTTATTGGCAGAATTGTTTTAATTAAGTCACAGTGGAGGCTTTTTGAGCATGAAGGTCACGCCAAGCATCCCAATCTGATTTAGTCTTGACTTTGACTAGGCCACTCTTTTTGTTTTTTTCAGCCATTCAAAGTTGGACTTGGTTTGTGTTTCGAATCATCATCGTGCTGCACAACTCCAACTGTGCTCGGGCTTCGGGGCACAAACTGATGGCTGGACATTCTCCTACAGGATTTTCTGGTAGAGATTAGAATTTGGGGTTCCATTAGAAGCGGTAAGTCATGCAGGTCCAACAAAGTGCTCCAGACCATCACACCAACACCATGTTTGACTCTGTTATTTTTGTGAAAATGTTGTGTTAGTTTTACGGGACTCAAAACTTCCAAAAAGTTCAAGTTTGGTCTTTCCAACAAATCTTTTTCCAAAAGTCTTGGGGATCATCAAGATGATTCTTGGCAAATATCAGCTGATCCTTTATGGGGGTGTTTGGTCAGCTGTAGTTTTCTCCTTATACAGTGGGGCAAAAAAGTATTTAGTCAGCCACCGATTGTGCAAGTTCCCCCACTTAAAATGATGACAGAGGTCAGTAATTTGCACCAGAGGTACACTTCAACTGTGAGAGACAGAATGTGAAAAAAAATCCATGAATTCACATGGTAGGATTTGTAAAGAATTTATTCGTAAATCAGGGTGGAAAATAAGTATTTGGTCACCTCAAACAAGGAAAATCCCTGGCTCTCACAGACCTGTAACGTCTTCTGTAAGAAGCTTTTCTGTCCCCCACTCGTTACCTGTATGAATGGCACCTGTTTGACCTCATCATCTGTATAAAAGACACCTGTCCACAGCCTCAACCAGTCAGACTCCAAACTCCGCCATGGCCAAGACCAAAGAGCTTTCGAAGGACACCAGGAAAAGAATTGTAGACCTGCACCAGACTGGGAAGAGTGAATCTACAATAGGCAAGCAGCTTGATGTGAAAAAATCAACTGTGGGAGCAATCATCAGAAAATGGAAGACATACAAGACCACTGATAATCTCCCTCGATCTGGGGCTCCACGCAAGATCTCATCCCGTGGGGTCAAAATGATCATGAGAACGGTGAGCAAAGATCCCAGAACCACACGGGGGGACCTGGTGAATGACCTGCAGAGAGCTGGGACCAAAGTAACAAAGGTCACCATCAGTAACACACTACAACGGCAGGGAATCAAATCCCGCAGTGCCAGACGTGTTCCGCTGCTGAAGCCAGTGCATGTCCAGGCCCGTCTGAAGTTTGCCAGAGAGCACATGGATGATACAGCAGAGGATTGGGAGAATGTCATGTGGTCAGATGAAACTGTGTTGTCTTCGTAGCGCTTGTTAAAAAGACCACAGGATCCACTTATGCCTTGCGAGCTACTGCTCCAATCACTTTATTGACACCATTCTAAAAAACCCCTCACACCACAGACCAGTCTTCTTTTATGTGCTCCCTGGAGGCATTCATGAGCTTTCTTAAATACAGCGCCCCCTGCTGGTAAACCTTATTACATAAACACCTACATATCACCACATCCCCTTTCCTCTGAATTATATACAACATAGGTCTTTTTAACTAACATATACACATAATTGTTTTACATTCAAATTTTTTCAATTATTTTTTTTTCAACACCATCAGAATATAAGATAAAAACAAATCCAGTTATAGCTTTACAGATTAAGCCTAACTGGTCTTTTGACCTCACGCTCTGACCTCCTCAATACAGGTTCTGAAACCACTGCACTCTTCTCCACATACTCATGTCCATCCAGTGGTTTCAAATCAGACACTGTCTCTGCATGTGACACATCAACATTTTCATCTTCCTCACCATATTGTTCCTCCTGAAATGTTTCTTTAGTCTTCAGCAAGTTGCGACGGTTCCTTCTGAACACATGACCTTCTTCAGTTCTTACGTCATATGATCTCGGACCTGCTTCCTGAAGAACAATGGCTTTCCTGCTCCATGCATTCTGATCTTGAATTCTCACCACATCATCCTTTGCAAGCAATCCAAGTGCTCTTGTTCCCTTGTCGTATTGCCGTTTTTGTTTCCATTTCACATGCTCTTGCTTTTTTATAATTTCTTCACTCTGCTTGCTTTCTGCATAGCAGGGCAAAGTTGTGTGTAGCTTACGATTCATCAGCAATTCTGCAGGGGATAAACCACAGTCAAGAGGAGCAGTCCTGTAGCTCAGCAGAGCTAAATAAGGATCAGATTGACTGTCTGTAGCCTTCTTCAGAAGCTGCTTGATGATATGCACTCCTTTTTCAGCCTTGCCATTTGCCTGTGGATGTTGAGGACTTGATGTGACATGTTTAAAGCCGTATTCTCTTGCGAAATTCTGCCATTCTTTGCAATTATAGCAAGGACCATTGTCACTAATGACAGTTTCTGGTATTCCATGCCTGGAAAAGATAGACTTCACATGTGTGATCACATTATTAGCAGTTGTACTTGTAAGCAGAGCAATGTTTTTATTCCTCTTATCCACACAAACCATTGAGTTCACCCACTCAGTTGGTTCTTCCACTTTTGTAATGACCTGCAACTGTGACATCCTGTCCAGTTCTTTCTTTAAACGGTCCTTCAGTGGAGCTGGGACTCTACGTGGTGAATGGATCACTGGCTTTGCATCCTCTTTCAGCTGGATACTGTAAGTGCATGGTAGACATCCCAAACCTTTGAAGACATCCTCATAATACTGCACAATGGAGTCAACTGCTCCTCGCTGTCCACTTGCTGCTTCTGCACAGCTAATGTGGTACACCCTTTTTACTAGGTCTAATCTTTTGGATGTCACTCCACCCAGCAGTGATTCACGACCTTCTGGAACAACATTAAACAATACATCATAATCCTTACGTTTTATTGTCACTTTAAGTCTGCATTGACCACTACTTTCAATATTCTTTCCATTGTAGTCTTTTAGAGGTACTCTTTTCTTTATTATTTTGGGCTTTGGTTTCATAGCATGGATCTCTGTCATGCTGATTAGGTTTGCCTGTGCACCTGTATCAATCCTTAGTGCCACCAAAGTTCCTTGTATTGGGAGTGAAACAATCCACGTGTCTTCATAATCTGAGCGTCGGTCACTGTCTTCTGCTACGTTATGCTCACGTTTTACATCCCCAAGTGACACCATGCCCACAAAGAAAGTCTCGCTTAAGTCAGTCTCTTCAACTACATGCACTGATTTGGGTTTGGCTTTCGACAGACATTGTTTGGCAAAATGATTTTTTCCATCGCATTTCAAACATCTTTTGCCATAAGCTGGACACTGTCTAGGTTCATGTCTGCTACCACATCGCTTACAGGAGTACACTGTACCCTCTTTGCTGGACTTTTGTGACATATTCTTCCTCATATTCTTTTTAACCACAGCTATTTTTGCACCATCATGTACTGCAGCGACGCTTGTCTCATTAAATGTCTTTGCATGCTGCAGGGCTAACTCACTTGCGTGACACAGTCTTTCTGCTTCATCCAGAGTTAGCTTGGAATCTCTGAGCAGCCGTTCTCTAGTCCGTTTATCATGGATCCCATACACAATTTGATCACGAACCATAGAATCTTTCAGCTCTCCAAAATCACATGACTGTGCCTTTAGCTTCAAATCAGTCACAAAGCAATCAAAAGTCTCTTCTGGTTGCTGCATCCGAGATCGGAAAACATACCTTTCATATACTGTGTTCTTCTGTGGTGAACAGTGTGCATCAAACTTTTCAACCACTTTGTCGTACTTATTCCTGTCACCAACTTCCTCAAACTCAAACGTGTTGAAGACTTCAATGGCTTGAGGACCAGCTACCGTGAGCAGCAATGCAATTTTCCTGGCATCGGGTTTGGAGTCCAGTCCCATGGCAGCCATATACAGCTCAAACTGCTGCTTAAAACACCGCCAGTTGCTGTCCACATTCCCCACCAGTTTCAGTCCTTCCGGTGGCTTCAAACTTTCCATCTCTCAACTTTGAACTGCTATCGCTTCCACTCTCCCACTTTTACTCCTGGTACCATGTGTTGTCTTCGTAGCGCTTGTTAAAAAGACCACAGGATCCACTTATGCCTTGCGAGCTACTGCTCCAATCACTTTATTGACACCATTCTAAAAAACCCCTCACACCACAGACCAGTCTTCTTTTATGTGCTCCCTGGAGGCATTCATGAGCTTTCTTAAATACAGCGCCCCCTGCTGGTAAACCTTATTACATAAACACCTACATATCACCACAGAAACCAAAGTAGAACTTTTTGGTATAAACTCAACTCGTCGTGTTTGGAGGAAGAAGAATACTGAGTTGCATCCCAAGAACACCATACCTACTGTGAAGCATGGGGGTGGAAACATCATGCTATGGGGCTGTTTTTCTGCCAAGGGGACAGGACAACTGATCCGTGTTAAGGACAGAATGAATGGGGCCAAGTATCGTGAGATTTTGAGCCAAAACCTCCTTCCATCAGTGAGAACTTTGAAGATGAAACGAGGCTGGGTCTTCCAACATGACAATGATCCAAAACACACCGCCCGGGCAACAAAGGAGTGGCTCCGTAAGAAGCATTTGAAAGTCCTGGAGTGGCCTAGCCAGTCTCCAGACCTCAACCCCATAGAAAATCTGTGGCGGGAGTTGAAAGTCCGTATTGCTCGGCGACAGCCCCAAAACATCACTGCTCTTGAGAAGATCTGCATGGAGGAATGGGCCAAAATACCAGCTACTGTGTGTGCAAACCTGGTAAAGACCTATAGTAAACGTTTGACCTCTGTTATTGCCAACAAAGGTTATGTTACAAAGTATTGAGTTGTATTTTTGTTATTGACCAAATACTTATTTTCCACCCTGATTTACGAATAAATTCTTTACAAATCCTACCATGTGAATTCATGGATTTTTTTTTCACATTCTGTCTCTCACAGTTGAAGTGTACCTCTGGTGCAAATTACTGACCTCTGTCATCATTTTAAGTGGGGGAACTTGCACAATCGGTGGCTGACTAAATACTTTTTTGCCCCACTGTATCTCTCATGGATTACCATTTTTGCCCCGTCTCATTCTTATTGTTGAATCCCGAACATTGACCTTAACTGAGACAAGTTAGGCCTGGAGTTCTTTAGACATTGTTCTGGGTTCTTTTGAGACCTCCTTGATGAGTTATCAGTGGTCTTTTGGAGTAATTTTGGTCACCAGCCACTCCCGGGAAGGTTCTTCACTGTTGCAATTTTTTTCTTTATTTTTCTTTATTTACAGATAATGGCTCTTTTTTAGCTGGAGTCCCACTGCCTTACTATACAGGAAGTTCATACAACAGTCCTTTTCTTTAGATCGATGTGTTGCTATTTTAAAGATGTTTTAGCCACCTTCACTTTGTCCGACAGGCTGATTGCTCACTGCCAGACCTAGTGAATCAATCAGGCCTAGTGAACTTGAACTCATTTCTAAAACACGTTAATAATCAAAGTTAACCCAAGTTTACTCAGATTGGCTTCGTCTTATATCAACATGTCATTAGTTTTTGCATTAAAAAAATCTACAAGATATGGTAGAGCTGTAAATGACAAATTTTGTATTTGAAGTTATAAAGAATCCGACCATCCTGTTCTCTTATGTTTAAATTGCTTTCAACAATTCAACAGTTGCCCCTACAGTGAATGTTTCAGCAATTGAGTGTCTCAGTGTCCGCATTTGAACAGATTGTAGAATTCACAGAGTAAAGAAGCATAGCTGCTGCCAGCCTGCGATACACCTGAGGGGACAAGCTCAGCCCAGCGGGGAAATGTCATGCCTCTGATGTGTCCCCATGCTCCCGTCGACCCCTCAGATCGTCATGATGCCCGACCGGTCCTAGTAGCCCTTTGAATCTCTCGTGGAACTGCCGGAGGGATCATATGGTCGAGGTCAGAGGTCGGGAGTCAGAGCTCCAGCGGTGAGGGGCTGATTAAACCATCCCTCTCTCTAATCCAGACCTCTCAGCTGGACATCAAGAGAAGTCTGAAAAATGAAGTGGGAGTTACTCACTGATGTAAGAGCACTGTTATTTGATTTCTGCTTGTTTCACTTTGTTCTAGCATAAGGCAGAAATTAAACATAAAATCCAGACTCCAGACAGAACATTAAAGACACACTGGAACTCCTTTATTACCTTGTATATAGAAATATACCACTGGACAAGTCTTCCAAGCAAACTTCAGGCAACTGCACCGATCTGCTAGCAACCAAAGCAACTGCACAGAGATTTTCAGTGCAGCAATTATAGAACTTTGCAATGTATAGAACCAGTTTCAGCATCGATCAGCGTCTAGGCCAGAGTGAATTACCCAGCTACTGCCAACAACCTCCAGCACCCAATGATCTGTCACCGAAGACGAAGATTTAAATACAGGGCCAGTATAGAGTCCCAATACCAATACAAGTACAGATACTGAGGGAACAGTGTGTCATGACTTATGAGATAGTTTATTATTATTTTGCAAATTCTGAAAAACAGTTAAGGACCAGAATATCTCTGTGATTTTTACATTAATTAGTTAATACAAAACAAACAAACAAACAAACAAAAAACACCTTTCAGCTTTTTGTATATTCTGAATTTGGGTTTTGGGGAGACCTGGAATGGAAATGTGCCCTAAAAGCACTTTTGGTCAGCTTCTGTTGTTTAAGTGTGCTTTAGGCTATAAAATAGACATGACAGTCACTACAAAAGGATTCAGACATTTTTCATAGTGCATCTATGAGGTATATTTTTTAATTTCCAAAAAACTTATTTATTTTCCACAACTAAGTGGGCTCCGTACTGAACTTTGAGGATAGCAGCAAAGCATCGAACCCATCGTGCTATACTGGGCAAACATTCCAGTCTAAAACAAAGAAATGAGTCTGTAGATACATTGTTACAGGATAATGGTTCCTACAGGAAACGGCTTTTTGTGAGTAACCAGGTCTTAATTTCTGGAAAAGTGTCAGTTTCCTGCAGTGAAAATTTCCATCACATCAAGATGGCAAATAATGAACTTTCCCCTTGAAATGGTTTGTTCTTGTTACATTTCTCAGACCTTGACATTTCTTGCTCTGCATTTGTAAATGTGATGAATTGTGTTGGTTTTGGTTGTTCAGTGCCTATTTTGCAAGCCGTAAACAATGACAAAACATCTTTCACCGCTCTTTTTCTTCCTGTTTCTCGTCAGATTTGCACCCCGCATCCCCGCTGAATGTAATTTCTGACATTTGTTTACTTGGTTGACACACTATACTACACTCACAGCGCTAAACTTGCCTTTTTCACATCGTTCTGTTGTTATCTGCTCGTTTCTGTTTTCGCTGCTTTGTTTTCTTCCTGCTTCCAGCTTCCCATACCTCATTTCTTCTTGTCTTGGCACTTTGCCCTTTGCTCTTTTCTCCCCAGCCTCTGTCTGTACGTACTCTCATGGGTTCATATACTGTACACTGTAGTTTAGAGGCAGCAGGCTCTTGTTGGTCATTAATACACGAGTTAAATGGTCTGTGACTCTTCCTGGCCTGGTGAGGAGGTAGAGATGTATGGATATAGTCGGTGGGTTCTTGACTTCCCCAGCAACAGCAGGACTGCAGCCTCATACGTCAGACAGCCATAGCCTTGTTTGCAGAATGTGAAAGGAAGAAGGCAGGAATGGATATGGGTGGAGAGGAAGAGAAGCGTGGTGACATGTATGTTGGGAAACGTGTCTGGAGGGCGACCTGAGTGAATGCGGTCTATTTAGCTCAGCTGCTGCTCGCTCCTTCTCGGTGCATCGCTGGTTCAAGCCCAGGTTTGACTGCTGCCCTCGGAGACACTGTGGTTTCAGAGATTTACACTTAGCATAATTATGGACTCCAAAGACGATGTATTTACACCAGCCTTGCATCTGAAGGAACCGTGGTCGGCTTTGGCAGCGGGGACCGTGGCAATTACTGGTGTTTCCCGATGAAAAATTTGCTTCCACCTTCAGCAAACTTCAACAAACTTCTGAGACAACAAATCAACTGACCATTCCGCTTCCATTTTCCAGGCCACCTAGGAGGAGAAGCAACCTCCCCCACTCCCAACTCCCGTGACAAAACAAAAACTACTTGTTTGCTGCACTCGCGCAACGTTTTTTGGGTTCCACCGCAAGCCGCTGACGCTCAAGGTTGGCGTGTCAGCCTGGGGTGCCGTGGAAAAAACTCGAGGAAGAGAGCACCCGTCGTTGGTCCTCGTCATTCCTGATCGAAATAGCATTCTGCATCAAAAACCAAATTAAATATAAACTCAAGTAGCGGCGGCACCACCCACGGTACGCACACACAACGACCTCCTTCAGTAAACAGACGAGGCTTTTAGCCGGGGCCCCGGTGGTCCGACTTGTGGTCCCACCTTGCAGCAGAGCCATGCTGGCATCCATTTGAAATCCAAACCTGTCTGAGGAGAGGGATGCTACACCCTTTTCAGCCCTGGCTGCGGACCAAGGACCATAAATGACGGTCCGAACCTGATTTTTACAAATGCTGGGTAGGAGGAAGCATCTCAAGTGGGGTGGTGGTAAAGGGATAAAAGTCTTTGCAATAAAAAAGAGTACAATAGTGTCAGAAAAGAACCGTAAATCTTAAATTAGAAATTGTATGCATTTTAAGGTGGTTAAAAAAAAATCATCATCAGAGAAGAGTCAGATTCAACAGAGAAGCCTCGCTGGTCAGCTCGCGTGGCCTATGAAAGAAGCCATTCAAGGCCATGGGTGGCGACAGGTCTGGCACACGGCTCGTGAAAAAACGAAGACGGCGCTTGATTTGGAGACCGCAGAGCACAAACAGGGAAGCCAAAAAAGTTTTTCAGCAAACATTTTTTTTTCTGGAACCCCCTACTCGTTTTTGTGGTGGGATGTGGAATGGCTGAGTCAGCATCTTTTTTTTTCTCTGCTCTTCTTTTATGGAATTTTCTTATCTTCTCCCCAAAACGTAAACTGGAATTTTGCACAAATTCAGCATGGCGCAACCCCCCCGTAACCTTTTATCTGTATACAATCAGGTCTCTATTTGCTTCCCGCACACACATTATTTTCCCATGCCTTGAGAGCATCTGTCACTCAGAATGCCAAAAGTAGCTCCGATATATGTGTTGGGCTTTGTGTCAGAAAGTGTGCGCACATGAACATCGCCGTGCATGCATGTGTGAGCGCAGCCACCCGTGCATTTTTATCAGGCGGACACCTGTGACAGACAAAGATGGCCTTATATCCCAGCTGCGGGATGGCACTGTGCTTCAACAGAGTCCCAGCTGCACAGCATTCACTCCGCTCTTGTATTCACGCTTTTTGCCCATAAGGCAAGATGAATGGTTGTCGTGACGACACAAGATTGCCCCCTACACTTGCAGAATATGTTTGGTAGGGAGCTGCAGAGCGTAGCAGTCATTCACAATATTTGACAACAAAATTGTCAAAAATTATTATTAAATCTAATCTGCAAAGACAACTTTATGCATTTTCTCTTCATCTGTTCTCATATTATTTCTTTTGTGGCTTTGCTCCGTTCTTTCTGTTTTCTCTTCCAGCTCTCTTTATCGCCCTTATCTCACGATTGATACAAGTCAAGGAAAAAACAAAGGAGCTGTCAGAGCAAGCGTCAAGCCAGAACCCCCACCCGTCTCCATCACTAACCTCCACACAACAAGCTCTTTATAGTCGCCGTGGCTGATAGTCAGACAGCTGTGTGTTTGCTGTGTAGGGTGTGTGTGTGAGTGCTTATAGGCTGGGGGGGGGGGGGGGGGGGGGGGGTAGAAACTAGAAGACTAGAAAACTACAAGTTTTAGGATTGTGCGTGATCTGGCAAGAATTGTGTGAATTTGTGTGTTTCTGCTGTTAGATAGTCTTGTTAGACTAAGACACGGGGCAGATTAATGTGGTTTGTGTTAGTCCTAAAAATAAAAAGACATCATTATTTTTTGTTCTATTTTAAACAGAAGACTTTTCAAAGGTAAAAAAAAATAATAGAAGAGTTCTGAGTACATTCAGTGTAGCTCCCCAAAATGCAAATGTGGCATTTACAGCAGCGGTCTCCAACCTTTTTTGCGCCACGGACCGGTTTATGCCCGAGAATATTTTCACGGACCAGCTTTTAAGGTGTCGCGGATAAATACAACAAAATAAAACTAGTACTGGTACCGAAAAAAAGAAGTTTTATTCATAACACACGTGAAAAGACCCAGGAAAACCGAGTTAACGATAAAAACGATAACAAAATAACGCTGAAAACCGATAAAAACCCTGAAAACTATACATTTCACACCTGAGCCTCAACTCTCGCGGCCCGGTACCAAACGACTACCGGTCTGAGGCCCGGGGGTTGGGGACCGCTGATTTACAGTATTTCAAACCCTGCATGGTTTACTAGATTACAGGCCTTTGTTATGACCCATAGCTCACAAGCATAGTGTTTCGGACTCCTTGGTTTCATGTTTTACTGAATTCAGCTTGATGCCGATTCTGTAAAGTCTACTTACAGAAAAGGATGGCCCTATTTTGTGATTGGCAACAACATACAAAAAAAATAGGAAATCAGGACTGGAGCAAACACTTTCTCACACCACTCTATAGTCGCTTGCAATTTTTATGGTGCTATCGACATATTTATACTTTTTATTGATGAATACATGTCAAAAATCTCAATATTTCCATATCTCTCAGGATGATATTTATTTTCTCATGACTTCATTAATATTTGTCTTTGTTTTGTCTGAGGCTTTAATATAGTGCTAATGTTGATAACACTACAATAATAATACACCAGTTGTAGAATAGAATAAAATAGCCCTAATTATACATGTACAATAAAATTATAGATAGGGGAAAGTCCATTAAGCTTTTTTCTTAGTTTTTTTTTTTTTTTTTTTGCTACAATCAGATGGCATCTCAAGAACCTCAAGGCAATAATAGCTCTACATGGGAGAATTTTATCCTCCCGATCCTTTAACACTAAGTCCTGCTTATCTTTAGTAACCTTGAAACAACAAAGGAGGAAGAAAAATGCTATAATTTGTCCATAATTTGATTGAGTTAATTATTTCATGTGTTCAAGTATATGAAGACACTTTAAAGAAAGGCTCCAAAGCAGTGTTGGCATGCCTTTGAACATTTATATAACACACACACATCAATCAATTGACAGAATTCCGTATTTGTCAGAAATATAAAATAATGAAAAATCAAATTGCCGTAGCATAAAACAAAATGAATGTCTTTGCTGATCGTACTGTGTTACTGCCAAAAGTAAAAGTAAAGCTAAACATCAGAGTGATTGGTGAGAAAAATAGAGTAAGCATCTACTGCTCATTTACTGCTGAAAGTTGTTCAGCCGTATGATGGAAATCTTTTGGGCCAAAAAAATAAATTACAACACTTCATCACGAAATAATCATCGGAAAACTCCAAACACTGCAGATTAACATGAACTAACATAAGTAAATCCACAGGGTCATTTTTTAAATATTTTGTCCTCTCGTGTGTCATCTAAACGTCATGCTGCCAGTTTTTGTAAAAGAACAACACTGACAATAAAATGAGGTGTTTGAAAGTGATAAAATAGAGAGGCCGAGTGAGCCATCCACTAAGAGCGACCGTTTCTTTTTGGAAACTTCTCCCTGGCAGCGCATTCGTCCCAATCATCGAGCTCTAATGTAATCACTTTACGAGGCCAAAGCATAATGAATATAGTGTTTAGGTGTGCAGATCCAATCCTGGCCCCTGGTCCTCGAGAGGAAAGTGTACATTTCTGTGGCATCCTGTATTTATTTGAAATACCCTCTGTCTGGTCTCGTAATACAGACACAGGCAAGTGGGCATACAAACCTTTTTCTATTCCATCCATTTTCATGATGCGGTCTTGCATTAATGGCACTCGCCGTATGTTTTTAAGAAATAAAGCAGTAAAAGCTGCTCCGCTCTGCCTTTACTCAATTTGTCTTTTGTTTTAGGAAAAGCACACAGTTTGTTGCCATTTTTAGGTTAAGGTATACAATTTGTCTCCATTTTATTGGAGTGGTGTATTTAAGCTGCATGGGTCTTGTGTCGTGGCCAGCGGGTTGGTTTCAAATGACTGTCAGTCAGCACACAGTTTGGGGATGAGGACAGCATTAAGTGCTATACACTGGTCAACAGCAGTATTTATTCTGTTAGTCGTGTAACATTTTATTGGCATTAACCACTATGTTACAACATACACTAGGTTGTTTAGTTTAGGGCTTAAATACCTGGGACTCTCCTCTTTTTGGTCTTGGCTAAAGAAGCTTCTCGGATGAGAGGTGAAACTTAAAGAAGTCCAGTCGCTTTTCTTTCCATGCCCCTTAAATTATCAACTACAGTCATTGTCGGGATGAGAAAATTATTTTACTGTTACTATTCATAACCATTATTACTGTTGCATTACTTATCATTTATCATCATCATTTCATTAGAGCATTTATTGAAACTGTTGATGTTACATTAAAGTCTGTATTTCAGGTGTGAGCTGAATTACATAATAATCTTTCATTGCAGGTGCAACTGTAATCATGTTATACACACATTGCATTTTTGTGCTAATTAAAGAGTTGAAGCTCGGTCAAGTTAGTTAATGGTCTGAAGCTTCGGCCGACGCGATGTTCGACCGATCTATTGAGTAAAGTGACCCACAGCTATTGAAAGGATTGCATACATGCTTACAATTCACCACATATTATATAGGAATAGAATAGAGTAACATTAAAGAGAGCTATACATCAGTAACTGTAACCAATAATAATCAGTTATATCATTCAAAACTGTAATTATACATGAGAATAATTACTTAAGGTAAATATATTTGAATATACAACCTGGGAATTATTAATCTACTTAAGTAGGATTATAACTTTTAAAGTCTAAATACTTTTTTCCACTTTGGTACAATTTGCAGTTTTATGTGCTGTGAGGTGTTTTCATTACACACATGCATGCAGGATAAGAGACTCTTTTAATGTGGTCCCATTTGTCTTCTTGCTGTGCAGCCCAAAACACAAATACACAACAGAAACTCTAATAAAACAGCTTTACTCATGGAGTTACATGGAGTGTATCTTATGTCATCCCGGCCTTGTTTTAAAGGGAAGGTCAGTGGTGTCGACAGTTTGGTGAAAGGATCAACAAACACTAAGAATCTCCTCTCACACACGCTCCACCTCTTCAGTCTGAGCTCCAGTGGATGTAAATTTAAACCCTCCTTCCCCCGCTGTCGTTGCTTTCTGTGCACGTCTCTGCAAGCGTCTGCGTCTGTGCAGGCACACACACACTTGCACAGTATATCCATGGATTTGTGCTCAAATGTGGAAGAACTTGGATATGCAGGTAATCCAGGTGTCATGGTGCCAACATCCACAATGCCCCGTTCCAGACGTCACTCATTTGGCTCCTATTTGTTTTCAGCTTCATGCTTGTCTGAACATGTCTGCTGTCCAGGGCCAAAGTGGCCTTGGTTCATTAACAACAAATTCGGGAAATATCTCAGCAAACCTTTCGTCAGAGATCGAGCTTATATTAAGGAAACACTGCGGTTTATTAGAATTGGAGAATTCATTTTGTGGGTTTGGACATCATTTCTATCAGTTATTGTAAATCATGAAGAACCACATGTGTTTAGCTGATAAAGGGAACTGATTGCACTGCAAATGGCTATAACAAACCCCCAGTTTGCAATTTCAAGCTAAAAAGTGGTGAAATAAATGCACCTTTAGACTACTTCCTTTTCTCTTCCATAGGAGTTTCAGCTTTTCCTCATGTTTTCTTGTGTCTGTACTCTTAGAACGGTAAATGTTCATATTAAATATGGCCTACTACTACTCTTTTTTCTACTCTTGGATCTCTGTGATGTCAATAAGAGTAAATATTCTTGATATGAGCTACCCTGGTGTAATGTCATGAGATTACATTTAGCATTATAGGTCCCTTTCAAAACCTGTCTTATGATCTGTCTTTCTTGCCCTATCTAACTGCAGATTTTCCAAACCTTTTAAACTCAGTGATGTAAAATGATGTACGGTTGACTGAACAACAGTTTTTATGACTACCTGCTGTACTTTACAGGCTTATTACACTTCTGCATAAAGCTCAACATCGGCCTGTGTTACTTTTAATCTAACATATGTGAAGGTTAGAGCCGAGCTGTCACCACTAGAAGAAACACGTAGCTATTAGCTGGTGACACAAAATAACTTTTTATGCACGTCTTCCTCCTTTCACCTCCATCAGTCTGAATCTTGCACTCTTTGAAACCCCAACACCTTCCCCCTCAACAGTGCATGTGTTTGCAATAACGTGTGGTTGTGTTCAATAGAGAGCAGGTGACCAGCAGTCTGAGTTTATCGCACAGAAGCACACATAAAGAAGGCCAAGCAGACATCTAAGCACAAAGTCAGCAGCTAGCGTGAGCCCACGGGGTTCCTTTCTACCGTACCTTCTGACGTGTCGAATCGCTTTCACGCAGCGGGCTCGGGGGCATGGCGGATCATGTGGAAGCCATCGAGCCACGCTCCGCAGCCGGCGTTCACGTCGATTGGTGCTGACACCTGGCAGGCGTTCTGCCGTTTTCACGTATGGGAGAACATCGACATGCAACTTCCTCCTGCGGTTTGGATCGCTCCCTAAAACGTCTTTCCATTACCTCCGAGTGCCACACAGATGTTTTGGTTGCTTTCTCGCACTGTAACTCGTAAAGGTTTTGGTTCAGTGGTCTTGTTGTGCTGCTGGTGGCTGTTTGGCTAGACTGAATGGATTTACTGCAGTGTTTATTTGAGATCAGATTGCCATCTGTCTGAGGCTATGGAGCCTTTAAAAGCCCAACCGCTAGATTCAGACAGTGTAGATCTGTATGAAAGTCAGGCCTACGTGGACAGTTAATCTGTGTGTGCTGCACTCCTTGTTTGTATGTCATATAGCTCATTCATATCCCACAGGAAAATATAATAGTAAATGTTTCCTACATGAATGCACACTTGCATACGGTATTGCAGTATTACAGTATTGCATACTGTTTCACTAGAAGGAAAAGGGCACTTAGATCTAATTACATTTTTTAATTTGTGTATGCCTAAAATAAAATTCTTATTTAAAACCCTCAAGTTATTTAAGATACAGACTGCATTTATGAATTTTTAGTTGCCCGCTCCCCTGGAATCTGCCAGCCAATCACACAGAAGCGAGCCAACACATTTCGACATGTAGACAGGGTCAAGACGACCTGCTGAAGTTCAACACGAACATCGGAATGGAGAAGAAAGATACCAATACATTTCATTGCTGCCACAGAGGGGACTCTTGGCTGGATGCACTGCTTAAACAATGGAAAAAACACAAACTTTGTCCAAAAACCTCTCATGTTTAACTGTTTTCCACTTTTTCTTTGGTCATTTTAGCCTTTTTGGCCAGGGTGAAGGGAGTATCTGCCATCAAACAAGAAGACAGCCGCATGTAGCTACGACGGTGTTTGCTAGTTCACCTTACATGCATTGGTAAATGGTAAATGGCCTGTATTTGTATAGCGCTTTTACTAGTCCCGCCTTGGGACCCCAAAGCGCTTTACACACCCAGTCATCCACCCATTCACACACACACTGGTGGAGGCAAGCTACAGTTGTAGCCACAGCTGCCCTGGGGCAGACTGACAGAAGCGAGGCTGCCATATCGCGCCATGGGCCCTTCTGGCCAACACCAGTAGGCGGTAGGTGAAGTGTCTTGCCCAAGGACACAACAACCGAGACTGTCCGAGCCGGGACTCGAACCGGCAACCTTCCGATTACAAGGCAAACTCCCAACTCTTGAGCCATGGTCGCCCCATCGCATTAATGTAATAACGTGGTTAGCCTACTCAACGTAAATTACACACGAACAACATTAAGCTACTCACGCAGAGAAGAATGGCTGCTGCTGCCATTATCATCCGTCATCATTTCTGCTACACTGGCAGGGCTAGGGGCCAGGATTCTCCTCTTCGGGTTTTTGGGGAATTTTGTTAACTCCGGGTCCGATAAAAGGCACCACACCCGCAGTAGATGTGCTCGGTGTGAGGTCTCGCAGCAAGTTAACAAATACGGCGCATTTCTCGGCTTTTAAAAAAAACGCTATGCGTCGCCAGGTGTTTCATCAGATTCGAGGTGTTACCTCCTTTGCACAGTATCAGCTTAAAGCACTTGTTGCAGGCTGCTGAGTTTGCATCTTTTGCTGTGAAGCACAGCAAGACTTTTGACCTCTTCGCCTTGGGCATTTTTAATCTGTAGCTCTGCTCTAAAAGAATGTACGTACCTGGGCCTGCATACTGTCCTTGGAAAGGTAAAATGATTGGCTAGAATCTAACGTGTATGACATCTCAGGGAAATAAAGCACCGAAATGTGCGCTGCTTTTCGGTCTGGGTACTACCGTTTATGTCAGAACCGGTGCCATACGCATCCCTATACATACCAGGATGTAACAACATCTAGTTGTGAATGGCTCCATTCCCCCCACAGACCTGACTTGAATAACTGCTAAAGAGGCTGAATGAATAAAGGACATAACAAAATTAGCCATGGCTGTTTAGAGCCATTTAAAGGAATGACATCTGCATGACAAGATTAACGTACATGCTTTTTAGCTACTCTGGACTAAAAATAAATACGTGTTATACGTGGCTATGTATAAACGTATAAACATATGCCACTTCAGGCATGTCTCATATGTCAAGTCTATTTCTTTCCCAACATTGTGATTATTGTATGGCATTAATCACATGCTGACAAACTACAAGTGCACTGAGAGATACTAAGGAAAAATAGTTTTTATAACACAGTTTCTAGACGACAGAGAACTAACACACACACACACACACACACACACACACAGACACAAAAGAAACACCAGGTGAGATCAAGATACGTTATAACTAAGATCAAAAACTCTAAACAGTGTGTTGTATTTATTGGTTTAATACAATATGGATCAAATAATCTATGTGAATTAATAAAAAATGTGACACATGGATTTAAAGAGCAGTTGTTGTTGGTAAGATCAAAAACATGCATCCTGGGTAACTGGCTAAATTTCAAATGGCTGTGAATGTGAATAGTTGCCTGCACTTGATAATCCATCACATTTATTTTTTTACAAGTAAGTACTTATCACACATAGTAACTTTAGCTTAATAGAAGTATTAAATCTGATGTCAGGGCTTGGTCAGTTCAGTCCTTAGCATTGATTATTAGGTGACAGACATATGGTGTTGAGTTTAAGCTTACTACTTTTTTAAAAGTTTTGCTAGTTTAAAAGAAAATCTGGCAGACTTTACAAACTTTTCCACCTTGCTTCCTGCAAGATGATATATAACAGAAAAAAGCAAAGACATAAACTTGTGGAGCGTAATATTAATGAACAGTCTTTTTCATAAAGAGTTGATGAAGGCGTTTTTCCCGCCATCCTGATTACACCAATACATTACATTGCTGCCACGGAGGGGATGTAATGTGTTATTTTACAAAGCTCGTGCTTATGTGTATAAATGGATGCCATGACATTGCTATTTCATCCTTAATTCCATGACGGGAGAGGTCTGCTAAGATATTGATGGGAGCGAAGCCGTTCATTATGGCTTAACCACTACTTCCCTGTCAGAATTAATATTCCAACACTTCCTGTGTTACAGAAGCCTCTGTGCAGGATTATTTTCCTATAACCTTATTGAAAATTGTGGTCTGGCTATTTATATCATAAAATGATAGATTGTAGGCTGAAGGAGTTTAGCTATGAGTCACTGCTCGCAGGGATGATTTTTCTTAAAAACCTTTATTCATTGAAGAAAGATTTGGCGAGTGTGCATTCACTGTTTTGGTATGACTCATCCACTTGTAGAGGCAAGGGTGCATTTTTTTTTTCTTACTTGCTTGAGTTTGGAGGCTAAATGATCAAGGACACCCACTTGGATGACTGAAAAATGGTGAATGGTAAACTTAAGCCAAATTTCTTTGGCTGGAGCACATTTGGAGATTAAATTTTCCGTTGTTGCCACCTACAGACTGTGTGTTAACATTATGAGGCTGGCACATACAGTCACGTGAAAAAGAAATTAATTTGGTTCCAAGGTTTTAAATATCAGCAAATAACAAAAAAGAACATAGAAGTGTGTGAAAAACTACAACCCAGGATTTTGTCTGCGATAACTTTCTGTACAAATTTATCAGCCTTTCACATGATAGGAAGAATTTTGGCTCTCTCCTTTTTACAGTGTTACCTCAGTTCATTGAGGTTTGCAGGCATTTTATTTATGCACAGGTCTTTTAAGGTCCCAGCTCAGTATTTTAATCCAGTTGATGCCTAGACTCTATCTGGACCATTGCAATATCTTTCAGATGCTGCTGTGATTAGACAAACTTTAGCTGTCAAAGAGATGGCATCACATCTGAGGAGTTTATAGCCGACGCAGTGACTGCAGGGTGTCGAGTTCCTGCGGCTGTAAAATCAGCCAAAATCATCACCCCTCCACCACTGTGCCTAACAGTTGGTATGAGATTTTGTGATATGCTTGGGTTTCACTAAACTTATGGCCAAACACCCCCACTTTGTTATTATCTGTCAAAAGGACATTGTTCCAGAAGTCTTGTGGTTTGTTGAGATGGAAACCAATTAAGTAAGGAAGTCAGGCAGGTAAGAAGTGGTGATAATAACAATTAAAAAAGGGCAAAATGACTGAAAAACCAACATGAACAAGGCTGTTATTACTTATATGTATATGGTGTATACCAGTAGTCCCCAACCTTTTTTGCGCCATGGACCGGTTTATGCCCGACAATATTTTCATGGACCGGCCTTTAAGGTGTTGTGGATAAATACAACAAAATAAAACTAGTACCGGTACCGAAAAAAAGAAAATTTATTCATAACACACGTGACAAGACCCAGGAAAACCGAGTAAACGATAAAAACGATAACAAAATAACGCTGAAAACCGATAAAAACCCTGAAAACCATACATTTCACACCTGAGCCTCAACTCTCGTGGCCCGGTACCAAACGACTGACGGATCGGTACCGGTCCGAGGCCCGGGGGTTGGGGACCGCTGGTGTATACTGCATGTCAAGCCAACTAATGAGAGCCAAAATCAGACAAATCAAGCAAGCAACAATATCAGAATTTCTCCTGTTTTTGGAGCTATATATCCAGATCTAGAAATATTCAAATTAAATAAATTTAAATAACTGGCATGCACTAAAAGATCTCTTATTTCAACAGGTGAGTTACTGGTTTGAGATGATGCTCAAAGATCAAAGCAACATAACCAATTCAGTCACAAGCTCATTTTTTTTGACTTTCTCTGTACAGTTACCCAACATGTTATTCTCCTCTTCCTACTCAGCGCTTTGTTGCCCACATTGGCACTTCTCAAGGGCGGTCTAATTGTGTATTCCACCCCTCTCCATCTGTGCTGCATTGAAGCAGACAGGCCTATCGCACCCTTCCTAGGGATATCACAGATCTGGTTACTGTGCAAGCAATACCACTCCCTTCACTGGAAATCTACTGGCTGCCCCAAGAGACCTCGCTCTGCACTTCGTGGGCAGCTTCCTAGCCTCGAGATAACACCTCGTAGAGATACTTGAGTCAACCGTGCACCGAGGAATGTTTTCATTCATAGCAATGAGTATGCATCAAAACTCTTTCTGCAACGAAAGCATTACCTTTATTCAGAAAGGTTACCTTCAGTGCAACAAGTAATTCAGTTTAAAGCTGTGCAAGACCTTCTCTCCTCTATGAGCCTCACCACCTTTTTCTTTGCTGTGCCCTTTGCCACTGAGGGAAAGGAGGTAATAGCTTTCACTAATTTGGCCCTGGGCTGAGCAGTCAAAGCCATATGCCAAAGTGAATCTGTAAAGCTAACATTAGGCAGCAGATATCTGAGGCCAGCGGCTGTAGGCTTTGACATCCTGTATTACACCTAATTGCCACCAGACATTTCATCGAAGTCTCTGCAAAAATCCCCCGCAACCACCTGCTCCTCACTCTGTTTACCTTTTAAACCAGGAATAATGTTAAGGGAGAGCAGGGCGCGAGTTCCTCGCTGTTATTTTCTGACACCCGAGCTGAGGATTGGGGAACTGGAATGTCAGTAGAAATTTAAATTTGAGACATGTTAGGATAGTTAAGGGGTATCCCCCAGTGCATTGTGTTGCAGGGGTACAGTGTATACCTTTCTGATTTATGTGTTTTTGTAAGAGTAATGAGAGAAGGAGAAAACAGGGCAGGGTAATGTGGAGGCATAACCATAATTAGTTGAATTAGAAGTTTCACAGTCATTTTCATGACACGGGGAAACTTTTAATGCATCTCATAGCGAGAGCAGTGTAAATATATTCTATGACGATGATGTGGAGAGTCTTACATTTTCAGTAATTTGGTACATTTCGCTGAAGTACCAGTGTCTCGTGTGTGCTTGTGTATGAAATTATTTCCCCTTCTTCTCTTCTGCTGTCCTTCAGCCATGAAAGAGATGAGAAAATTCCACACCCTTGACAGTGTAATGATGAAATGATATCATTGCACCGTATCCTCTAACACCACTGTGTCAACCTCTAAATAAGTCAAGCGTCGCTCACTCTTTTCAACCAATAAAGTGGACTGCAAATCTCAAACGCCGCTGAGAGCTGTACCGCATGGATATAATAACCTACTTACAAAACAACAGTGTTTACGGACTTTATGACTCCAGGTTGGAAGGAAACCATGAAGTTTTGTTTCGGACCTAATTCAATTTCTCTGTCTGGTACACTTGGATACAAAACTCCACATCCAAGAGGTGACCTAAGTGATCGGATTTGGCTGTTAGCTGTAATGTATTTTGGTCTGAGTGGTTAGTTACAGTGGCAGCCTAGAAAAAAAACATTGGCTTGAATGCAGACTCAGTGTTCTAAAATAATTTCTGTTAATAAAGCAGGTCATTTTTTTCTGTTTCTACATCCAGTATATCCACCACTGGTTGTCTGTTATCATTTATTGTAATCAGTATAATGTAAAATTGAGGTAATACAATACAGGACCTTAAAATGTAAAGGAAAAAATCCCTGCATGGAAAATTCACCTTTGTTTCAACATGTCTCAGGCAAGTTCACCCACAGAAAAGAATTCATATGCATGTATTTGTACAATAATGCAGACTTACTGGCATATATTGTATGGTTAATCACTTGTTGCACATTTATATACTAGTTCTACAAGGAACCCTTGATCAGTAACAGTCTACACAGTATTATCACCACATTCCAAGGACTGAAAAGTCATACTTTTGCTAGCTGACTGGCTCGATCGCACCTCCAGGTGTGTTTGGCTGCACTAAAAGGAGGCTCCCCCTTCACTACTTTAAATGAGTAATTTAGACGTTTGCTGGATGAGAATCTTGGGGATTGTGTTGTTTATTTGCAGTTTATGCATGAAAATGTCTTCCTTCTTTCTCCCCAACCAGTCGCAGTAGATGGCTGCCCCTCCCTGAGCCTTGTTATGCTGGTAGGTTTCTTCCTGGTAAAAGGGAGATTTTCCTTCCTGCTGTCGCCAAAGTGCTTGCTCATAGGGGGCCATATGATTGTTGGGGTTTTCTCTGTATGTGTTATTTTAGCTGTATAAATAAAATTGAATAGATCTGAATTGAAACTGAATATGTTTAGTAAAGAAACTAAACTTAAACCAAACTTTATCTGGTCTGACATTAGAGACTATATAGATGCTTAATGGTAATGTTAGCTGACTTATTAACTTACTTTGATTTTAATCATGTTACCTATTATACATGTAGTAGATCCTTTCAGACCTTCAGCTTGTTAAAAGCAGCAACCAGCTCAAGTTATGAGCTAACATTAGCATGTTAGCCTAGCGAACACTGCATGCTGCCAACCCGAAAGCTGTCTCAGTTAGCAAAGAAATCAGAAAATTCTGGCAAAATTTATTTGAATCTAATTTTATAATACAAATTAATACAAAACAAATAATTTTAGAGATACTGGACATTTGTTCAAAAAGCGTGTTTTTAGTATGCTTTTAGTTATCTAAATTTTTGAGCAAAATATTCTTGGTGTATCAATTTTTGTTTTATAGGGATTACAAGGTACTGAAACAGTGTACCAAGGTATGAATTCTGGTAGGTATAGTTACCTGACTTTGACAAGCTGTAAAATGCTATCTCTTTTTTGTTACTGTGTGTTCTAGTGTTTTGCTAGTTAGCAAGCAGAATTATTGATATGTAGCCAGTAGCTACAACAACTGACCTCACTCTATGCCCCACAGTTGGAAATCAAAAAACAAACTACAACGAAGAAATCAAAAAACAACTTTTAAACTCTTTCATGTTCATGTTTTTAATGTTGTTTCTATGTGCTCTCTATCCTAGCTGAAGCAGTTCAGTCATGTCCTTTACCACGAGTTTACATTTCTGCCTCATTTTAGCCTCATGGAAAAAAAAAAACGAACACAGTATAGTTTATTTGGTGACACTTCTAGCTCTTTTTTTTCTCCTGAGTGTATAATTTTAAAGTGAGATTATTATATCCAGTAAATGGAGGCGGATAATCCTGTAATTGCAGTTTGTGGACCAAGTGGTCGCTGTTTGGCAAAGAGGTGTTGGCTTCCTCTGAGTAGGACTAAAGCAGCACACCCAGTCCCAACCCATATGGAAACGTGTATCGACCACAATAGACAGACACAGAACTATGTTCATATTTTACATCTATGAACATTTGTCACTGGGTGTCACATTGTGTGTGTTTGTGGGGAAGGGGGATGCGGGACGGTGAAGGAGATTTACAGCCCTAATCAAAAACTGGCTCGTGGTTGGAAATGTAGCGTGAATGATGTCATGAAACTGTCCCGACTCTGATGCTGTGATTTATCACACGATATGGGAGTCACGAACAAGAGCATCACTTAAGAAAAGAAAAATCGACGACAAGGACAAATTTTCACAAGCTGTCCTGTGTAGTGTAGGCTGCGTGCATGTCCATCCACATGTCCTCGCCAGAAAAGCAAACAAATGTACATTTGGATATTTTCTTTTTCGCCTTGGATGTTACACAAACCTGTTGCCACCGAGATGATGCATCGTGCCGCCGGCCCTCCATCAATATGTTTAATTACCCTTTCTGTGAATTCATTGCAGTTGTCTTGTAAATATTTTTGCTGGGAGGCAGGTTGTTATTCCCGTAGAAGTCCCACACAGTCCAGGCCTTCCTGAGATGAACCCAAGCATATCCCGTGTGTCACTGTGTATCTGTACTGAGAGGAAGCATGACCAACTGCTCTTTGGCACTTCATTAAACAAAATCTTAAACGCTTGAGCCACGAGCCAGAAGGGACTCCCAGAGAGAGGGAGGCTGGGTGGTTGAGTGCGATTCTTTGTCTCCTTGTGGAATACAAACACTTGAATATTTTGTATAGCTCATTAAAAAAAACTACTTTGGACTGAATGAATACGTTATAATATGTGTTCATATCAGTGCGAATACTATACAAACATATACAACGTATTGTCCTCCTGTGTAACGTTATGTGAACGTGTACGTTGTTGTTGGGTCTACAAACGAGCGTTCATCAGACAGTAACACTCATAGTGCCTGTAATTGATTACTCTCGTATACAATGAGTATATATGTTTTTGTTTAGAATAAGAAAGCATTAATAATCATTAAGAAACCCGCATGTCTGTTGAATAGCATACACAGCAAGCAAGCGAGGGTTAGCTCTTCTTAGGCGAAATAGTAGAAAGTGATGAACAGATCTACTTTATGTGACCAAACACAATAAAACTAGGACCATTTTAAAAGGGCATGCATCAAGTGCTGCATCTTTCGATTTTTCATAATCTTTACAAGATGCTTATTTACATGCGATTTTCTGCCAGATCAGCAATTACTTTCTGGAGTTGCTTCTGTGTGGAGCGCAGTGAGGAGAGGTGAAATGTTTCTGAAATAGTAAACAACTATATAACATAGTTTTATGTGATTTGACTCTTAGTGGGGTTTTCCATATTGTAACTAAAAAGCAGAATAGCACATAGACAAAAAACTGAGCTATAAGCTAAACTTTAAGTATAGTATCCATGTAAGCCACATATATATACATATATATATATATACATATACATATACACACACACACACATATATATATATATATATATATATATATATATATATATATATATGTGTGTGTGTATATGTATATATATAGCCACATATATATATACACACATATATACATACATTTACACACACACACATACATATATATATATATATATATATAGGAAGATAGGAAGAAGGAACACGAGAAGCTGGAGAAATACCAAGGGCTCAGAGAAGAGCTCGAGAGGATGTGGAGGGTGAAGCTAACGGTGGTCCCCGTGGTAATCGGAGCACTAGGTGCGGTGACTCCCAAGCTAGGCGAGTGGCTCCAGCAGATCCCAGGAATAACATCGGAGATCTCTGTCCAGAAGAGCGCAGTCCTGGAAACAGCTAAGATACTGCGCAGGACCCTCAAGCTCCCAGGCCTCTGGTAGAGGACCCGAGCTTGAAGGATAAACCGCCCGCAGGGGCGAGCTGGGTGTGTGTGTGTATATATACAGTGGGGCAAAAAAGTATTTAGTCAGCCACCGATTGTGCAAGTTCCCCCACTTAAAATGATGACAGAGGTCAGTAATTTGCACCAGAGGTACACTTCAACTGTGAGAGACAGAATGTGAAAAAAAAATCCATGAATTCACATGGTAGGATTTGTAAAGAATTTATTCGTAAATCAGGGTGGAAAATAAGTATTTGGTCAATAACAAAAATACAACTCAATACTTTGTAACATAACCTTTGTTGGCAATAACAGAGGTCAAACGTTTACTATAGGTCTTTACCAGGTTTGCACACACAGTAGCTGGTATTTTGGCCCATTCCTCCATGCAGATCTTCTCAAGAGCAGTGATGTTTTTGGGCTGTCGCCAAGCAACACGGACTTTCAACTCCCGCCACAGATTTTCTATGGGGTTGAGGTCTGGAGACTGGCTAGGCCACTCCAGGACTTTCACATGCTTCTTACGGAGCCACTCCTTTGTTGCCCGGGCGGTGTGTTTTGGATCATTGTCATGTTGGAAGACCCAGCCTCGTTTCATCTTCAAAGTTCTCACTGATGGAAGGAGGTTTTGGCTCAAAATCTCACGATACTTGGCCCCATTCATTCTGTCCTTAACACGGATCAGTCGTCCTGTCCCCTTGGCAGAAAAACAGCCCCATAGCATGATGTTTCCACCCCCATGCTTCACAGTAGGTATGGTGTTCTTGGGATGCAACTCAGTATTCTTCTTCCTCCAAACACGACGAGTTGAGTTTATACCAAAAAGTTCTACTTTGGTTTCATCTGACCACATGACATTCTCCCAATCCTCTGCTGTATCATCCATGTGCTCTCTGGCAAACTTCAGACGGGCCTGGACATGCACTGGCTTCAGCAGCGGAACACGTCTGGCACTGCGGGATTTGATTCCCTGCCGTTGTAGTGTGTTACTGATGGTGACCTTTGTTACTTTGGTCCCAGCTCTCTGCCGGTCATTCACCAGGTCCCCCCGTGTGGTTCTGGGATCTTTGCTCACCGTTCTCATGATCATTTTGACCCCACGGGATGAGATCTTGCGTGGAGCCCCAGATCGAGGGAGATTATCAGTGGTCTTGTATGTCTTCCATTTTCTGATGATTGCTCCCACAGTTGATTTTTTCACACCAAGCTGCTTGCCTATTGTAGATTCACTCTTCCCAGTCTGGTGCAGGTCTACAATTCTTTTCCTGGTGTCCTTCGAAAGCTCTTTGGTCTTGGCCATGGCGGAGTTTGGAGTCTGACTGGTTGAGGCTGTGGACAGGTGTCTTTTATACAGATGATGAGGTCAAACAGGTGCCATTCATACAGGTAACGAGTGGGGGACAGAAAAGCTTCTTACAGAAGATGTTACAGGTCTGTGAGAGCCAGGGCTTTTCCTTGTTTGAGGTGACCAAATACTTATTTTCCACCCTGATTTACGAATAAATTCTTTACAAATTCTACCATGTGAATTCATGGATTTTTTTTTCACATTCTGTCTCTCACAGTTGAAGTGTACCTCTGGTGCAAATTACTGACCTCTGTCATCATTTTAAGTGGGGGAACTTGCACAATCGGTGGCTGACTAAATACTTTTTTGCCCCACTGTATATATATTTATATAGTGATGTCATGCACAGGTTTGTGAATTTATTTTGTTAGTTAGCAACATGCTTCTTTAATCTTTAACTATTGCATCATAAGGACATATGTGTAGATACATGCTATTTAATAGTGATATACTAATAAATTACTGGAATCTTGTTCTCCTGAACAGGAGCACGCACTTTTTGGAAGGTCTACGGAAACTTTTAATATGAATACATTGTATACGTTACATGCTAAATATAGATTATGGAAGCACATTCAATAAACTGAGACTTCAGAGAAGAAGAAATGAAGAATGGTTTTATTCTGTATATGTTGTTGTAGATCATGTTGATCTACTGGGATAAATCTAGATGGTAGAGTCATAATTTGACATAAATGACATGAAAGCACCCATCCTGCCTTTCATCATCAGTTCTAGTTGTTGTTGGTGGTGTAATGGTGTGGAAGATATTTTCTCTGCACACTGTTAGTTCTAACTGAGCATCGTTTAAGTGCCACAGCCTACCTGAGTGTTGTCGCCAACCATTTCCATTCCTTTATTTCACTATATCAGATGTTTCAGTGAGGCTAACAGTTTTTCAAAGCCTTAGAATTTCTAGTGAAAGATAACGGAGTTTATGCGAGAGCTGGTCGGTGCAAAGCCCAAAATAGAACAGGGAATCCTGACACTTGTGCTGTTGAGAAGCACCTCCTCTCGTGCATGTGTGCGTCACATTTAGACACACACATGCACAGACACAGGAGGCTTGACTATAATAAATGAACTGCCACAGCAGTGCTATTTCAGGTTGGGTCACTGGAATAATACAGGGCTGGAGGCACAGCTGGGGCAGCAATCAGATGTTCCCTTGCGTGTGGCGCTGAACTTGGTTCTGCCTCTCGTCACACACTTGACACACACTCTCTGAGACAGGTAAAGAAGAGTCAGAATCCACTTTTAAGTCCGTGTCTGACTGGGTCTAAAATTCTCTCTCACTCTTTGCGTATTCCTGGAGAAATGCTCACGAAAAAATCCAAAACATTCTGTCTGATTCATGAATGTGAAGTATGGGTGATGGAACCTGATGTGTGTTTCACTATCAGATGAGTATTAAATTATAGGTATCTCAAAAAGAGACATGTTTTTCTGCTTTCTCTTTCTGTTATATTACAATTTCATGTCTGTAGCCACATTTCCAGTGAGTATATTATGGAATCCTTTCTTTAGTTAGTCAGGCTGGTAGAAGTAACAAATTCTGTGCACTATGAACTACTATCGACTATAATAATAAGTAATTACGCAATGATTTGATATCGATATGCTGTGCTCAGGAAATATCTGTGCTGGTGCACGTTTTTTGTATTGCTTATTTAAATATTTTATTGCAAAAAATCTGCTTTGCATCAGTGTTACTTATAGTATTATTGGCATGTGCAGTAGGTTCTGTTCATTCTGAGCCTGACAGTCCAAATTGGATCACCTATTCTAATCATCTGACGTACTCTACTCTGATTTTGAGAATCTTTTATTCTTCTGGTGTTAAATTTTTGCTCTCTTAAAACAACACGTTCTCACTCCCAAAGCGTCACATTTTAGGGTAGGTGACAAATCGTCAACATATTATGTTTTCGGCTACCCACCACGTTCCTAAATGACAATCTCGGAAAAATGAGGAAATATGAGAACCGTATGGACTCAGTCTACACATGTTCGCTCTTTTTCTTCAAATCGCTTAGAAACACGCTATTTAACATAATTAAAGTCATGGTTAAGGTCAGGAAAAAGGTTATGGTTAGGGCTAGGGATAAGGTTAGGTTTAGGGCTGGAATACAGGGCTGGAACGTTTATTACCGCGGGAGCGTCATTGCACTGGATTTCGCCCATAACCCGCCACGTACCATAAGAACGCCGAAGGTCTCCTTTCGCGTTCCTCAGGAACGCCGCGGGACGGGACAAAACGTCGGCATGTTACGCCTCGGGAGTGAGAATGGGCTGCTTAAAATATATTTCTCTAAACTGCAACAAAACAAACAAACAAAAAGAAACTTGAACATGAATTGCTTTGCATTGTGGGCTTTATGTAACCTTCTGAGTTTTAACACTATCCTCTATGGACATGTGATATTTAATTTTTGGAGTCTTGGTAATAGGAGACAAAAACCTCAAAAACGTCCTTTTATTCGCCCTAAAAAGTCTCATTGTTTTCCTCCAAACCTAATCCTAGAAGTGACTCCTAAAATCTGCACATTGGTTCGTTTTGCCCCACAGTCTCTTGTTACACTTTCTCCATCACATGACTTCTTTTACGGCCAGTCCACTCCTGCCATACAGATGTACTCACACACCCCCACCCTCTCCCCTAGCACTCCTTGCCCACCCAGGTCCCGCCACAGTGGGGCTTGCCCTCCAGTGGAAACAGACCTGGTCTGGTTACCCACCTTGGAGATGATGGATTGATGGCTCACTTACGTGAAAGTTCAGGGCGGGTCTTCAGGTAAACAAGCACAGAGCTGTATTAAGTATGGAGTAGGACGGAGGGAGAAGGAGACAGGATTGTGGTTTATACAATGTGCGTTCAAACTTGGAAGTTTAGGAGTTTCACTCATTTTTAAATAACATTAATGTGACTCGGTTATTTGTGTCCTAATTGGTTTTTCCAAATGAGCAAATTATATTAAGATGGCATCTTGATGCAAGGCTTCAAACTTGAATGTTACCTTTTAGAAATGCTCCTGATAGTGCTTGCACTTTTTTTTTCTCTCTTTATCCTGCCGTCATTTTCCTCCAGTAGGCCAACTAAAAAATGATCCATGGGAAGCCAAATCAACAAGGAAATTGGGCTAGCTCTTTGCCCTCCTCGAATGATGTATAAAAGCCATTTTGCTCATTACCCTGCCACGAGAGACATTTACCAACATTACTCTCCGATTGGTCCTGATGGCAGTAATTTCATCTTCTAACAATCTGATCCTGACAAATTAATTCCTGCTCCCCGCTGTTTTCATGCCCCCCCTCTCAGCAGTGACAAAAATGGAGACAGACAAAATGAGATAATTTAAGTGACTGTAAAGGATGATTAACCAAAGCCCCAACAGGCTCGCTCTTCCAACGACAGGAAAGTCTGCCTTACCTAAATAAAAACTGCTGTAACGTTTTAGCCATATAAGAAAGAGGAAATTAATTAAATGCAGGGCGGGTGGTTTGGCGCCGTGGAAAGAATACACAATTTAGAGTCTTGTGCCAGGGAGCGAAATGGACAAAATGAAGGTGATCAGTCATATTTCGCTGCTTTTTGACATTAAGCATATGCTTTTTTTTTCTAAGAGGTCAGCTAAGCAATTTAGACAAATTGGACAAAATTGCAAAGGTAAACACAGGGAGAGGTCTCGTAATGTTTCTTTCACTCTCTTTTTCTGTGCCTCAGTCTCACTTTCAGACACTATTTTGTTCGGTAAATCCCTTACCTGAATTTTCTGTGACGGTGAAAGTGAGACAAAATGACTCCGTCAGGGCTATCAGGGGCAGGGCTGTGTTATGGTGTTTGACTACGCCACAACCCACCAAGCCAACACAAACTGCACTCATTTGCCCCAGAAAATACAGCCACTTTAGTGCTACTGTAGTATAACAGCTGCATATTGTGGACGGACTTAGCCGTTTGCCTTTATAGGTCAGGGATTCTTGCAATGAATGCATGTATAACTTTACTGTCTTGTGCTGTAAGCAATCTGACAGAATGCATGAGCCATGAGCTTTCAGGTGTAGGCCAACCTGCTGCTGTTCTGTGTTAGTTGCATCAACTTATTGCAAATAGCAACTTTCCTGAAGAGAGTTGACTTCAAATGACTTCAGGTTCTGCAGTCTGCTGTTACCAGAAATACCATTTTATTACACTCATTAAATCAGTGTAGGGAACCACCGCTCTGGCAGCTCCCAACAGCACCAATGTTGTACTGGATTTTATAGTATTTGATTTAGTTTTGATCTAGAAAATGAATGGCTGTTTGTTTACTGTGTCAAAGTAAACTGACGTATCTACTGATTAGCACTCAGCCAGAGCATTGCATAACCATTTTCCCTGCAGGCATGCGTACCTCAACCTGGAAAGGAAAGCTAACCCTAGCATAGCTACATGAAATGTAGCTAATACACTAGTTGATAAGTATAAATGAAAATTTCTGTATGAATGCTGCAGTCCTCACAGAAAATAAAAGGGCAGCACGGTGTTCTTGTCTATCCTTACATACTAAAGAGGAAGGATATCCGCAAGTACGTGAAAAAAAACTACATGTGGAAGATACCGACTCTTGGCGCTATCATGATAGCTCCACCCTGACCCATAAGGACGGCAGTAAGAGTCGAATATGAAAGTATTTTACGTCGTTATCTTTTTGGTTTGAGACTGCTAGCTTTGTGAAATTAGCTATGTTCAAATGGGTAAAATGTTTGCAGTGGCTGGCATTATACAAATGGATGAGCTAACATAAGATAACTGACGTTATACCTCATAGTAAAGCTAGCAGGCTATTCCGCAAGCATTGTATAATTTTAATTTATGTCAATACAATGATTGCTACTGCAGTCACTCACAGTGTTGCCAACTTAGCGACTTTGTCGCTATATTTAGCGAGTTTTCAGACCCCCTAGCGACATTTTTTCTAGAAAAAGTCGCTAAAAAAAAGACGTGAAAGCGCATATCGCTTTTACTCTCAACAAGCAGCGGGTGCTGTAACGCAGTCAGTTCTTCTTTTACTCTTATGCTGTTTTGTGGATCAGGTTTAAAACTACTTATAAACACACACACACACACACACACACAAAGTAACTCCACCAGAGTGCCTATTTCGGGTCACTTTTGCCGGTCCAAGCCTAGCGACAAATCTGGCGACTTTTTCTGGTGTTATTGGAGACTTATTTATGACGACTTTTTAACGTGAAAGGGGGTGTTGCTCTTACTCTCAACAAGCAGCGGCGCTGCCTTGGGCACCTCACCCGTGCTAAAGCGCTCACGGGCGGGGGATAGTCCTCCCCCAGCTGCAGGAGATGTTCACACCTACGCGTCCAAACTGTAAATGAACCGCGCACGAGCAAAGCCGCTGCTCCCGCACTGACTGTAACGCAGTCAGTTCTTCTTTTACTGTTATGCTGTTTTGTGGATCACAAGGTTTAAAACTACTTATAAACACACACACACAAAGTAACTCCACCAGAGTGCCTATTTTGGGTCACTTTTGCCGGTCGAAGCCCGGATAAAGGAGCAGGGTTGGAATTGTGACATTACAAAAAACAATAATTGCTAAAAGAAATTTAATTTGTAGTTCTAAATAAATTCTAACTGCATTTAGGATGTTTTTTGCTCACTTTATGTCTTGTCCACGATGTTATTTCTCTCTCCAGCAGCGTAGGTTACAATTACATTAGCATGACCAATTATGCAAATTAGGTGATGACGTCATTTAGCGACTTCTAACGACTTTTAGGACAACCAATAGCGATTTTCCTTACTGAGGAGTTGGCAACACTGGTCACTCAGTGTGCACAAACAAAAATAGGTGCAGCTAGCACACAGGTAAGGGTGTGGTTTCACAGAGGCAGACAATTGCACCAAAGCATGCAAACAGGAAGGGCCGGGCAGAACCACAAAGTGGGCTTAATAAATGGTCTGCTATAAAGATAGCAGTTATTTTAAATGACTTGTGTGATTTACTAGCTATACTTTGATTATTTCTTGTTTGCCATCGTTGAAGGCGCCATCACGATATCTAAATGCCCTTTTAAATGCTCATTGAGTGACCCTCATGAGTGAGTAGTATTGAAAGTTGTGAACTGAACATTGGCAATAACAGTGAATAATTCAAGCAGCTTGTTTAAACAAGTTGTAAAATGTGCACACGTTCCCTGCAACTGGCAACACTGCAGGCTAACAAAAGGTCTAAAGTGGCACGTACTTGCTGGTCCAGCAATGTTGTCGTCTTAAATTTGACACATTTCATTAAATCAACCACAATAAACTGCATACAGAGAACTCAGAAATGCTCAAAGTACTATGAAATATGAATGTGCCACTGCCACCATAAAGTTCTTGTTTACGTCCAAGGTACATGCAGTAGCTTCCAGCTGGTCACCCTTGCATAACGCTAAAAAAAATGTTTCATGAATCATTTGTGAGCAAATTATACACTGCACACATGTAGTCCTGACAACATTTTAAAATATTAAATATGTGACGATGTGATGTTGACCTTAAATTTTTAATCTCCAGGGATTCATTCGTGTGACAACAGGGTCAACCTCGGCGTTCAACTCCGGGGTCGGCTTGTCAATCCCAAAGCCAGCCAGGCCAGTGCCTTTCTGCACCAAAGTTTCCATGTAGTATAATAATGGTAAGATGAATCACTGGTTACAGTCATGCACACACACACACTCACTAAACCCGTTGCTAACACCTCTTGGGTCTAGACATGCGTGCAAGGTGCTGAAAAGAGAGAACGCGGGCTTCAAGGTGATTGGTTGTTCTGACCACAGAAATGAAGTTTACCCAGAGAAAGTAACAAATACAGGTTGCTAAGACACTGAAAGGAAACCTGTTGCTGCTTTTTCTATTCTTTCACAAGTCTTTTTATACTTTCCTCCCCTATAAGAGCCTGCTGGTAGCCTGTCTCCCAGACTGTGTTTGCTTCTATTTTACAGTTTCAGTTCACGTTTGACATGTTTTCATGTCACTTTACTGGCTTGAAGTGTCATTAAAATGATGATTTTGACCACACATTTGGTAGGACAGAGTGAGTCGAAATTGAACATTAACCGTTATTCTAAGTGCAGAGCTCTTGACTCTGTTCAGTTTGTTGTCATCTATTTATCTAATGACTCCTTCACAGTTTAGACAGCGGACTAGATTCTGTCCACTCCTGTATGCCTAAAAAAGCATAGTGCTGCCATAACCCTAATCACCTAATTGCCCTCCCCTGCCTCATTAGAAAACAAGCTTAACTGGAAAATCGCCTTAAGTGGCCTAAATTAATGAGACCTTCACACTGGGTGCTGAGTCATCAGAGGCCTGAGTCAGGGCGACGTCACCACAAAGGAAACGGCTGCTCCATAAACTGTCAATGCGTATTTGAGCAGAAGCCGTGAGGCTGACACTGACCTTCTGACCATCATTATAAAAGTTACACAATTTATGTGTTGTACACTATGTGTTTTGGCTCATACAGTCCTATACTTCAGCACAAGGAAGTGCAGAACACTACGGTAGTGACATTTTGTAACTGTGACAGTACCATAGTTTTATCAAAAAAGGTTCATTAACCATCCAGGCAAGGTAAGCTATTGGTGACCAAATGGGAACCATCTATTGCATGGAAACATTCTGTATTTCCCAGCCAACCAGTCGGTCTCCCAGTGACTCCCAGTCGTTCCTGGGAGTAACTTTGAAAGCGATTGATAAAGCCCCATTTATGCAAGGTAAGCCCAGGCACTGACCCCCTGGTGACGACCAATCCTAAGAAAAAGTGGATATTATGCAACTGATTGGCAATTGTTGGTTTGAGACTGCTGGCAGTTGCTAGCTTTAAATTGGTCATAAAGTGCTGCACAGTGCTATGAAAATCTCATTGTGATTGCTTAGGTCGCTAGCATGATGCAGCTATTGCCAGTACTTTGCATGGATGACAGTGACTTGTCCACCAAATGACTCTTGCCTACAAACAAATCTGAAAAAAAGGTGTGATGTAGACCAGAAACAGAAAAATGTTGGCATTGAGTAACTGGTGCTGTGACCTGAGGGTCACCGACTCAACTTTTACTCAGGAGGCGAACCTTCTCGGTTTTTAGGTTACACCACAGCTGGTTGAGTAAATGGTGAGTCAGCATCTTCCACACAAACTATTGGCAACTGCCAAAACTATTGGCAGTTTGCTAGCAACCAAAGCAATCACAAGGAGGTTTTCGGTGCAGTGTTTTCTTTGTGACTGTTGTCACTTGACAACAGCCAGCAGCCACTTGCCAACTGCTTGGTCAAAACATATTTTCCCTGTAGACTAGAGGTTGTCAGAGGGTCGCCAGCTGATATCTAGGCCTATGGACCGTATCAGGAACTTCTGTTCGCTCACTACCTGTCAATTAGCATTTTTTTTGGTCAACCTCTGCAAAATATTGTCCAAAAACTATGTAAAAAGTATGTGTGTGATATAAATATATATTGCACCAATTGTGCTTTTTATTTTACAGCAATGTTGTTTTAGTGTGCTGAAGTGATCAGCACAGCAGCTTTTAAAATGATCGATTCGTCTCTTTGAACGGAAATTTGTAATGAAATGGTGACAAACGTGAAACTGATGAAGAACATGCTAACATAAACGTGCAGTAGGACCACATTGAATTTGACACTTAATGCTTTTCAAAGAGGCATGACTACAGCGATGACCCCATTATTTTACCCATCAGCCATTGAGCTTTTCAGACTTCATAACTCACCGGGACTTAGGTCAGTGTGTGATGACTTCATTATGTTTGCTCCCACGGAGCTGCATTCCTACCTGTTGCCCTTTGACCCCTAATATGCTGTGTGGATGGTGGGCATGTGTCTCTGAGACGCACATGTTCTAGGATAAAACAAGCTGTAACATATCAACACTGTCAAGACTGTTCTTGGATAACGCAGTGACTTGAAGTTAGGCGTTTGTAAGGGCTGGCTAGAACTTAGTTACAGTTTTAGGCAAAGCACTTTTCTTTTCTTTTACATCCCCAATAATCATACCTACTGTTATCATTTCTGGATTAAATGTATCTGATATTTGCTTCAATTTTTATTTTCTATTACCCGGTGCCTTAGCTTTCAGTATGTCACCTACTTCTGGTAAGGCAAGGGCAAGGCAAGTTTATTTGTATAGCACAATTCAACAACAAGGTGATTCAAAGTGCTTTACAGAGACATTAAAAAACAAAAACAAATAAAAAGCATGATTTTATATTTTATTTACTGCTTTAGCATGCTAGCATCTATACTCCTTTCACCTCTGCAGTGATCAAGCCTTTCAGGTTTTCAGGAACGTCACTGATGTTTGCACAGGAGATAAGAGCTGACAGTGTGAGCAGGTAACATTCCAATCTGAATGAACCTCATTTCCAACGGATCTCAGCTCCTTTACAGAAACATTTTATGACAGCAAGTCCCGCCAACTCTTTCAAAGGAGCTTTAGCATAGCAATAATAAAACCCAACCAGGACTTAAATGATTATTCTGACACCATCTTGGCAAGAGTTAGATAAGAAGATTGATACGCTTAAGTACAGAGCTGGAGCCGTGAGTCAATTAGCTTAGTCTAGCATAAAGACTGTGGATAACGTGAAACAGCATGTAATATGTAAGTCAAGTTTACAGTGCCAGTCACGTGTGTGGTTACATGAAATTGTTGTGTAATAGTTTTACAAGGGGCTTAACCTGCATAAATAAAAAGAAATTGCATATTTACAGTGCTTCAGTAAACGGATGACTGTGTGAGTTTATCAGTCTGTCATTCTTCTCCCCGCAGTGGTCCAACCATCTGTCTCTCATCTTCTGAAAGTATTTACCATTCACTTCCCCTTAGCTTTCCGTCCCTCCGTGGGAGCTTGAAGTGTTGATAGTTGGGAAATGATGGCTCTGCTGATTCCTTATTTTGGCAAACTCATCACTCTAACCTCAATCTTCAGCCTGAGGTGAAATATCTGCAGCCAGACTGTACGGCAGATTGAGTTATACAGGAGTGAGTCAGAGATGCTCTCCAGCCATAAAAACACAGTTTTAAATCACGAGATAAAAACAGGTCATTTTTCTAGAAACCAGAAAAATATTTATTTTTCAATAAAAGCAAAACTATAGACTTTATAGAAAACATGGATGTTGCCACAGTAAAGTTACTCAACTCTTTAAAACAGTTATTAGCTAAGGCTAGCTAGCTTCTTTTAGCAGCCTGTTAGCATTTCACGAAGGCTAATATCTGCTAGTTTCTGTTACAGTAAATGTGAGCATCCAGCTTAACAGATAATGAGTAGGTACAGCAGCCCACGTTGGCACACTTGATTTTACATCTTAACATGGAAGTTGTCAGGGTTTCTGGGTCGTTGACCCAGTATTTTCAGTTCACGTTCACCGTTTATCTACTGCCTGTTCCACTTCCTGTTTTATTGTGTTAGCCTTAGTCTGTGTGCATTATGTTCAGTCCTCTTCCCATTTATCATTAGTTCATTATGTTCAGCTGTTCACTCACCTGTCTCCAATCGTTGTCATTGTCAATCATGTATTTAAGCCCTCTCTTCCCTTCAGCCCTTGTCGTGTCATTGATGTTACGTTGTCGTTTCCGCCTGCCAGCCATTCAGTCATTCAGTCAGTCCTTCATTCATTCAGTCAGTCGTCCAGCCTGCCATTTCCTACCTCTGTTCTGTTTGTTCACTCCATCGCAATAAACACCAACCTTCACCTACCTACCTGTGAGTCCAGCGTTTGGGTCCTCTTCCTCGCCTCCACTCAGCAACCCCTGACAGAAGTGTTATAAACATATACTGAGATGAACAAAATCCACTTGTTTTTCTTTTGTACCTGCTTTTCACGCCTATAGTTAGGCAGTTAAAAACAGGAATGACTTACTTCCATTCTTTACTCACAAAATGATTGTGAATTTATCATTAAGCCTTATAAAGTCAAGCATCTATTGTTTTAATTTGAAGGATGAGTTCAAGTCAGTAGATCATCAATAATATGCTTTTTTTATACTTAAAATTATTGATTTTATTAACTATTTTGATTTTACACCAATCACTTAACTGATAGGAAGGCTCTGTAGTTAATTCCCCCACAAAAACATCAACAGTAAAGCCATAGATTGTGGGCAGATTGTGTCTCTGTGTAACACAGCAACATGCATGGTTTGTGAATAGTGAACAGTGGTCAGTCTGGACTGTAGTCCCGCTGTATTCTGAGACTAATCAGTTGTGACTACAAGATGACGCCACCTCCATACCTCCCACTAACACCTCATACAGTATGTTTAGTCCTCCATGTCCCTCCCCATATCTAATTCTCTGACTCCAGCCAGTGTCTCCATCGCTGCCTGCCCAGACAGACAAAAGTAATTCAGGTTTGCCTTGTTTGATTTGGGTCTGGGCCTCCTAAAACTAATACCTGTAAGCCCTATAATATGGTAATTTGTAGCGGCTGGGGTAAGGAACGTGGATTTATCAATAACTGGGCTAGCTGGGCTCATATAGTGAGCTTAGATTTGGTTTTTGGAGGGAGACGAGGGGCACACTGAGGGGCTAGGTGAAACAGAGGTTATTCAATAAGGGGTTGGCTGTTTTTCCAAAAGGGAACCGGGGGAACTTATAGGCTGTCACTGAGCAGGCACTGACAGCCTCGTAGACTGACACTCGTGTCTCCCCCGTGGGAGAAGTAAGTAGATGACATGATTGTGCATACGTGTACAGGAACACATAGATATATTTAGTAAAACAGACTATGTCTATAAAGGTTTTCTCATATGAATTTACCTAGTATCAGTTATGCAGATCCTGCAGTTTATTGGACTCATTTGCAGCAAAATAAATGTATTTCCTACAAAAAAGATTCAGTGTGTTCATTGCCACACAGATTCTGATCCAGAATATCCAGATTCTTAAAAAACACGCATTAAGCATCAGTATGTTTCAAGCTGATCTCCAACTATAGAAGTTCAGAGTGAGGTCAAGTTACCATCCATTTAAATTTGGCTTACACCAAGATCTTCAAGACCATTTTAATGATTTATTGATGAAAAATGACAAGTCACTTCCACAGAAATGCTGTGATTTCCATCACTGACAACCAGTGTTGGGACTAACGCGTTATTAAGTAACGCGTTACAGTAACTACGTTATTATTGTGGTAACGAGCACGGTAACTAGTTATTATGCCAAAATCAGGAACGCGTTAGTCGTTACTGGGATTTAGATAGGGTCGTTACTTCGTGTGGTGGCTATCGCGGAGCTTCCACAGATTCTGTAACATTAGCAAGTGGTGGAGGCAGCAGGTGGATGAGAGAAAGGGGACGCAGAAGGAAAAGAGACCCGAGGCGGCCGCCGGTCCAAGTGTGAACTGAACTACAGGTAAGAAGTTATGACCTGCAGTTAGGGTTGCCAACTCCCTGAGAAATAAATAAGGGACACCTCGTGGCCAGGGCCGGGCGACCCAGTTGTCTTCACCCTTCCCAGTGTGGTGAATTTTTTAGCTCTTTTTTTGTGTGTGAAATTATTTTTTTTAACCATTTGACTTGAATTTGATTTAAGTAGATGCGTATCCTTTGTGATATCAACACATGGGAAATTATTTATTTTTTATTTTTAGCTCAAAATGACAACATTAACACAATAAAACAGGTCTCTTTCTTAAACAGAAGCCTGTCATGCTTAACTTTTGATAATAAAAGTAAATCTTTCTTTAAAAGAACTCTGTCCTGCTTAACTTAAAATTATATAAATTAATAGAAAACAATAGAAAGAAAAATATTCTTGTAACAGTGCACATTTAGTGCATTTAGTGCAATTGGCTTCAGCAGAGGCATTATTTCAGCTTTTGCTCCCGTTTGTAAACCCACTTGTTCCCATGATTACGCATCATAACTCATCATCATTATTCATCTATGTATTACTTTTATGTATTACTCATCTATTTGTTGTAATCATCTATCCTTGCAGTTGTTTATTACACAAAATAAATTATATTATCACACTTCTGGCCACATAGCGCTGATATTCACTGCACATGCCCATTTTAACCTTAACCAGAAAGTTTAAAAACAAACAAACCAGTGTTTACCATATCTGGTTCTACCGTGGCCTGGTAGACAAAAATTGGTTAAGGGTTCCCCGAGCTTTCACGCCCCTCATGTTCTTCATGTGCCCACCATTAGAAGCATGCCTATGGAAAAAGTGCGCCGGCACACAGTGCAGTGCGCTTTATAGGTGTTATCGTGAACTTTTCCAGCCAGGTGTTTTCCTTTTCCCATTCTTCCCTGCACTTTTGCAGCCTTTTTTTCTTTCTCTGAGAGGCACAAACATTGCTGGTCTAATGCCTGGCTCACACTGTGCGATTTTTGGCCCATTTTGAGCCGATTTTTGAGTCGTGATCGGCCCGATTTTGGCCTTCATCGTGCATAGTGTAGTATACGTGGGGTAACGAGAAGCGATTAACACCTCACGACCAGCTCCCGATCATCAATCGCTCGTGAGGGTGTCACCGCAGCCGCTCACACTGCTCACGCGCAAACACGTAAACGTCGGTGAAAAAGACGGAGCAGCACGGCTGTGCAGCGTGTGATCTGGACACAAGCGATGGAGGCACAACTTGTAGAACTTTGGAAAGCTCATCCGAGCCTTTTCGATGTGGCATCACCAAATTATCACGACCACAACAACCGTGAAAATAGTTGGATTTACATTGCTGCTCAATCACAGCTGCCTGATCATGTTTGTCATTAGTAATTTAGCAAAGTTGATGGTGGTGTGTGTCTGTGTGAGTGAAAGACAGAGAGGGAGAGCGAGCGACAGATTTTCTGTTATAACCTTCATTTTATGGAGGCACAGTGTGATTCAGGTCGCATCAGAGCATCGGGCGGTATAGTGTGAGACCCTGCATCGTGACCTACGAACTTATAACCCATGCGAGCCAATCGTGCAGTTTGAAAATCGCACAGTGTTTGCCCAGCTTCAGGTGTACTGTCGTCTGAGACTTGCACCGCAGTGTCGGCGTTTGTTTCCCTGTTGGCCATGCTTTTTGTTGTGGTCATCTGTTGTCTTCCGGTATTTTCTCCGCAAGCGACCTTTCCTCAACCAATGAGATGAGCGGTAATCTGAATTGTCATACTCGAATTGTCATAAGTGTGCTGTCAGCTCATTGGTCACAAAGCAGGGGCGGGGCTGGGAATTATGGTTTCAAACAAAGCGTTAATTACATTAAAACTTATAGACTACTTTTGATTCTCACTGTATTACGGGACAAAGTGCGTCCCTTATTAGCTCAATACGGGACGTGTACTTTTGTTTCTAAATACGGGACGATTCCGTTTTTTAAGGGACGGTTGGCAACCCTACCTGCAGTCTATCTGGGTCAGATATAAACCAAGTTTAGGTGGAGTTTATTTTCGTTATTCTGACTTTTTCCGTACTGCGTACTAGCTAGCATGGCGGAGTTTCTATACAGCTGGGTGGGTGCTATGAAGTTAATGTTGAACTTTATTTTGTTCATAAGTTATTAGAGTTGCCAACCGTCCCGTCTGGTATTCAGAGAAAATATTACGCGTTTCTTATTGAGGTGAAAAGGAACAGTTTGTCCCGTAATTCAGCTACAATGAAAAAGGCACAAAGCTGGAGTTATTCTGTGTCTTTGCTGCACAGCTGCCTCTTCTTCTCTCATTCTCCCCCCTCCCTCTCCTGTTTCTACTTCAATCATGAAAACTGATCAATGATCAGCTGATCGGCTCTCTTGTTTGTTTATCGCCCACTTTGCGCCAGAAAGAGGAAACCAGCCGATGTCGCCTTAAACAACAGCAGCACGTTTAAGCTTGATCAGCTGTTGTTAGAATTTATTTAATATTAATTTCTAGTATCAGTTGATGTTTGCTGGAGCCACAGCTGCAAAAGCTGCTGGTCATGATATCGGTTTGGTTATCTGGTGAGAGGGAAACATGAAGATGAAACCAGGAGATGTCCTTACTGAATCATCAGAGCTGAACAGGTGATGGAGAAACAGGTTTACCTTTTAGGTGACATGAATGAGTTGAAGGGAAGTTATGAACTGTTTCTGAGAGACAGATAACCCCAGGATCCTTTTTAGGTAGCTGACAGCTGGTAACTGTGCAGGTGTGGATCTAGCAAAGTTTTGCCAGGGGGGCCAGGTAGGGCATTAACAGGGAGAGGGGGGCACAAAGAAATACTTTTCTTTCTTATTCTCATTTAAAATGTCTAGCTTTTAAAAAATAATTATCTGAATCTTACAACAAACGATTGATAGATTGATGCATATATACCATCAAAACAGTGACCATCACTGTCACAACAGCGTTTGTTTTCATTCAAAGGCTTTATGATTTTTCCTATAATGGTGGGCCAGTCTCTAGTCAAAATGCCCGGGCCGATTTTTTGTCCCAGTCCAGCCCTGTATGCAGCTCATCTGCAGTCTGGTGTTACCTACATCTTCCTATTCAGAAGGCAGAATTTCCGAGTTCTGAGTACAATCAAAGCATCACGACTGCAGTTTTTGTGTTGGATGTAAAAGGTGCACATGACGCTGTGACCTAGGCTAGAATCATGGCAGCAGTCAATGACGGTCCAGCCCATATGGAAAAGATATATATAAATCTTATAAAGTTTGTATCTGTCTTGTGTGAAACTTGTATGAAAAGCATACAAGAGTAAAAACAGATATAAGATCCCTTGAAAAATTATATACTGAAACTTGTATGTTTTGGATACTTACTAAAACAATATATGAAAGTAATGAGAAAGTGGCCACTTTCATGAGTAAATCATGTAAGCCTTATATGATTTACTCGTGAAAGTGGCCACTTTCATGAGTTAAGTCATATAAGTTTTTACTATTTCTTTTCCATATGGGAGGCGTGGGATTTCTCTCGTGGAAATATGCACATTATCTTTTCCTTTCTATTGGTAGGTGGCACAGTGCACTTGTGGCAAGTAAGCAAGCTAGAAGACTGGCAAAGTTGTGGAAGCAACACATTAACAAGAGAATTCTGAGTAAAACCAAAGTTACTTTCCCTAGTAACTAGTTACTTTGAAAGTAACGAGTAACTTGAAGTAACTGAGTTACTTTTGATAGAAGTAACTAGTAATGTAACTAAGTTACTATTTTAAAGTAACTTACCCAACACTGCTGACAACCCTCCTGTACACTGGCCCTGAGATGATAGATGAGTTGCAGAAGGTACAAGTGTTGAAACCAGGGATTAAATTAAACCGTACTTGTATTTTTATTCATTTGAGGGATTCCAAAACTACATAAAAAGAAATACATTTGTGGGTTAGTGATTCTTTATTAGGTTTATCAGGTAACATTTGAGCTAATATTTAAGTGACTGCTTGTGGAAGGTGAAGAGACGGAGGGGGACTGGCCATGCTACCTGTGTATCTTTGTATATGTATTAAGAGTTGTTAGTTGCTAGTTGTACTCACCTTTTCCCGGTTGCTTCTTTCGCAGGATGTGGCACAAAACGGTAAAAGCAGCTCAGTCACCTGCTATAGAGCTCCTGGAGTAAACCAATGTGCCTGGTTAGGGAGCTTTGGTCAATGTGTCTCTAATTTATAGATAAGTGACTGAAGTGTATATGTTATAGGACTTGGTACATATATAAATATGTCTTTCGTGTGTTGTGTTGTATTGTGGTTTGATGTTTGCTTAAGTGGATGTTTATTTTCTCATTTGGTTTGCTAACCCAAGACTTGGGCTATTCCAGATGCTCACCTGAATCAGGTTGAGTATAAAAGGAAGACAGTTGCTTTTAGAGGGGTTGGGTTCTTTTGTGTGTAGATGGATACATGTTATTCCAGCCCTTTTGTTTGAACCAAAACGTGACCGCCGGGAAAACTGACAGCACACGAAGAAAGATATGCGAAGGATTTTACTGAAACACTTTAAAAGAAGCAAAGGGTTTTTTATTTTTAAGAAAAGCTGTTAGAAGTTTACATGTTTGCTATTAGCTGTTGATTATTAGCTTCTCATTTCTGCAGCTGCTCTGTCACACTGTTACCTTTTTTTTTACTGCTTATTGTTTCCATTGTGTTTTATTCAGCTTCTGTTATGTTTTGTGCACTGTGCACTGTACTCTATCCTCGGCACAGGCCTTCAGATTGTTGGGGTCTTCTTTCTGCCATTGCAGGGTCTTTAACTTATAAGGGTATAAAGGTGAGGTGACTGTTGTGGATTGCTGTTAATTAAATTGAGCGGAATTAAAACCCAAGCATTCACTCTCAGTATCCAGTGCTGAAGCAGCTGGTCTGTCACTGTGTACCTCTAACATGCAGTGGGCAAAGTCACAGTCATAGAGTGATGCTTAGTTTGCTACACATTGAAGCACACTGTGACCAGCAGTGAGGCCAGAGGAGTCTGCTCTGCTAGTGTCATCACTATGGTAACCAAGGAACTGCCACATGTTGCAGATGTTATGTGTTAACATGTGTTTTGAGGGTGTATTTTAACCCAAACCATGATTTTACCCTCAAACCTATTAAAGCCGTTTTAGTGCATAAACCTAACCGCATTATAATCACTAAACTTTACTAAATAGCGACAAAGCAGCTAGAGTATAACATGAAGTGCAGATGGTTGCAAGTGAGACTCAAACTTTTCTGTTTTGAGGTGCATGTAACTCATAGATGTGGACTTTTGTTCTACCTCACATTTAATTCAATTCTGCTATATATTCAACTATAGAGCACCAAACCAGAACAACAGTAACTTCAAGGTAATTTATATAAAGTACAGAGAGAAATCGCAACATCAGACGACCCCCTATGAGCAAGCACTTGGCGACATGGGGCAACCGTCTGCTGCGACTGGACTGAGTTGATGGGAGGGAACCGGGACAAAAGAGAACCTGTGGAGGAGTGCCAGCGATTAATAATAACTAAATGCATTGGAGATACACAGGAGCTAAATGGCTTTCCCCCTTAAGGTGGCATACGATCAAAAAGTTCAGGAATGTGTTGTGAGTTACGAGTGACACCCTGAGATGAGAACATGTTGACTTTGTTATTTGTCTGTCATGGATACATAAAAGATTTTGGTGAGTTCCTGAGAAAAAAAGTGAAGTCATGTTCACGAAGTGAAAGAATGAAATACGATCAGTGTACAGAAAGCAAGCAAATGCATGCGTGCACACACACACTGACGTAAGGTAAACAAAGGGAGTGTATTAGGTCTCCTACCCACTGTCTTTGCATCATACCTGGCTCCAGAGCCAAGGAAGTGCTGTATAATGAGCTGCAGAGATGAAAGCAGCTCTCCAGGCAGCAGGAGGCACACTTCTTTGCACTGTGAAGTGTTTTTTGGCCCACGCTATCTTCTTTCCAATCTCTGTGGAAAGAACAGGAGCGGACCCAGCAGATGGTTGTGATAAGATAAAACCACCTCCACGAGGGGAATGAATGCAAGAACACATGTTGCCGCCTCTCTGGGGCTGTTTACCCGAACAAACCATTTCATTCATTTTATAGTGCGACTTTACCAGTTTTCACAGTTTTCTTTGATACCAGTAGATTTTAGAATCACTCATTTATTAGCAGTGACTTGATTATTTGCTTAACTGTTAGCTGTAGCAATTAAAAAAGGCCCATTATAAGACGTGAGCATGTTTGCTTTTTGCTAATTGTGGGCTGTAGCTGGTTTTTTCAGCTGTCACGTTACACAGATTGGCCTGGTAGTTGAAAGAGACCAGAGGTTTGTGTTGCATCACACTGAATTGACTCTGTTTTATTGTGAAGCAGCTCCACAGGCTTGAATGATACACCCATGCATCACGTTGCAGTTTTCCAACCGTCAAACCATACAGCCTGCAACATCTTGCTCTCCCCCCGAGACCCTCACATTTAAAAGAAACTGACTTATATGCACACAATCTGGTTGTGACTGTGGTTGTGTAGTTAATTAGAACCAATGTGGCCACACTGTTAATCATCTCCATCCCAGGCTTCTCATAGTTTGTTAATACTGGATCTCAGAGATTACCTAGAACTAATGGAGTCATTAATTACACACACTTTGCTGTGTTTTTAATTAGTCATCTGTTCATGCAGCAAATCAGCAATGTTTTTTTTCTCTGGGTTTTTTTTTTTTTTTTGCAGCCAGGAGTTCAGTTTTATGTGGCGTTACTCATAACAGCTGCTCTGTGGCCAGCTAAAAAGAGAGAACAAATGATGTGCCGGAGACTCGAGCAAATGTTAAAGAGTGTGTGGGTGTGAGTCTGCTTTGTTTCCAGAATTTGTTTTTGTTCCTGTTTTGTTTTGGTCGAGCTGTCTTTGGATTGGCAGCGGAGATGTGTTTGCCAATCGATTATTTCAGCACGAGGGTTCAGAAATGCGAGCACAGCTCAGTCTGGAGGAAAAACTCCAGTTGCCGCTCGCGGTGCTAAAACTGAATCCGTTCCCATCAGAAGAGCCTCGCCTCTGCACAAGTGGAAATGTTTTTCTAATTTGTATATTTTCTGAAGCAGAAACCAAAGTGCCCATGTGTGTTAATTAGTGGCTGTAAAGTACTTCATGATGTAGCACGTAGCATTCGAACAAAGCGTTGGGGGGCCTATGTGACCGCTGCTCCTGCCGCTGCTGCTACTGCTGTTTCCCACTCAGGCTCTTGCTTATTTCATTTCTGCTTTGTAATGGGAATCAGATGCGATCGTGTTTACAACAGGCCTAAACCAGTCACATGTTGTCTAATTAGCTGCAAATGGGTGAAAAGCTAAAGCGGATATTTTCTTTTTTTCGGGCGGTGCCGTGGAATTGGTTCAAACCCTGTGTTACCGCTGCGTGATTGTAAAAAGTGTCTTTGAGGAACAAGAGGTGGCACTTGAATTTGTGTGACAGTGGGAGCACCAATACAAGTTGGTGTTTTGCACTGGCTTAAAATGAGACCTGGATTCTACCAAACACGCCCAACTGGTGGTACCAAATTGAAGATTCAAATCTGGCTCGAGGAGCAAAGCTGTAGTTGAATTTTTTCTTTATTCCATTTTTCTTTACAAATTAGAGCTTAGTCATTAGTCATTGTTCATTGCAGGCTAACGGCCTACAGCTGGTTGCACTGACTGGTGTTTACTAAACCTGGTCCTAACTGCAAAGTTAAAGAATGGGTTTCACGTACACAGATCAGGCATAACATCATGACCACCTGCCTAACATTGTTTTGTTCCTGTTTTTGCTGCCAAAATAGCAAACAACTGTGATGCATTGTATATTCTGACACCTTTCTATCAGAACCAGCAGTAACATTTTTAGCAATTTGAATAACAATAAGTCATCTGGTGGACTGGACCACATGTGCGAGCCTTGACCACCCACGTGCATCAGTGAGACTTGGCTGCAGATGAGCCTTTTGCTGATTCATCACAGTTTCTTCCTTGGACCGTTTTTCATGCTGACTACTGCAGACTGGGACATCCCCCTTTGGAGATGCTCTGACCCAGTTGTCTGGCCATCACAATATGGCCCTTGTCAAACTCAAACTCAAATTCTTATTCTTTGCGATAAAGTGTTCACTTGCTTTCTAAAACATCCCACGGTGCCACGATGAAGAAAAAAATTAGTGTTATTAACTTCTGCTGTCAGTGGTCATGATGTTACGCCTGATTGGTGCAAGCTGCATCAACCATAATTAAGCTTAAGCTGCGTCCACACCTGAATCACTTTAAGGCTGACTGCTAGTTGTTTGCTGACATTCCTGACTCCGAATGTGCAGATAAGTTTCAAACTGCTCTAAGAGCACTGACATCACTTTGGCTCTTGGTGATGTCAGAGAGAGAGGACATCCCTAATATGGTCATCTGAGGCAGCTATTACTGTATGTCTGCTAATGAGAAGAAAAAGTTAGCTTGAAAATAAAGTGAAGGGAGCTTGTGTGGCTTGTGTGAGAGGATGAATTGAGGAGATATATGAGATAAATAAGGATTAATAAGGATTATTTTGAACTTTGAATTATGGAAAGCTACCCAAGTAGAGTTCCCAAATAAAATATGGATCTGGAAATGAGCAATTTTATAGGTCTACTTTCTAATCTTCAAATCTCATTCCTCTCAGTCCATCTCGTGTTATATTGTAAATTGCATTTCACAGAAGCAGTCAAAGCTGATGGCTGATATTTTTTCTAACATGCTGCACTTTGTATTATCGCAGGATAAGTGTGGTTTTTACTGCCCATTTATTCATTGTGTTTTACAGTGTCTTACCTGTGCTCTAATGTGACCGTAAGTTCTTCTGTCTTGGCATTGTGAGTATTTCTGTTGCACATTGCATCCATGGATCCAATGCTTAGTCCAGTCAGACATATAAAACCAAAATAAACAGACTCAAACACCATGTGAGTCCCAAGGTTAACAAGACTCAAACCAAAATGAGATGAATCACATTCAACCTGCAGTGCTGAGTTTGCTGTATTTTTTTCCTCATGCTGTTCAAAGCTATTTCCATGTGAATGAATGAATCTTGCTCCCTGTGCCTTTTCCAAACAACTGATTTTATGAGATGTGCAATTCCCACCCACACTTGTTCCTCTGCTACTGGTGATATAGAGGCCATTTAACTCTGTGGAGCGACAGATCTAAAGGCGACCTGTGACTCTGCTCATGAATGGTGGCGAGGGAAAGGGAGGTCCTGTCCCATTGTCTGGCTCAATTAATCTTCACCCAGGACAAGGCGTCTTTCATCAACTTTCTCTGCCAGTGTTTTATTGGGCTCTCCCTAAATGGGTGGGCGATGATAGTCCCACAATTCAGCGTGAAACTTGAAGAGGTTAGAGGTCAGATGTGTAGGACGGCATGAAGAAGGAAAGGAACAGGAAGTTTCAGGGTCAGGACAAGAAAGCTGGAGGGACGGGTGGATGAAAAGTAGAGGGGAATGGAGGACACAGTTCCAGTTTAAACAGCATGAACTTGAGCTCAGCAATAAAAGCGGGGAAGTAACTTAAGCTGCAAACATCTGCACCTCCCTTAATAAATCACAGTGGAGCCAACACAAAGAGAATGATCTGGAAATCATTGCAAGTGTTTGTCAAGCTTTAGTAGTTTCTTATTGATATTTAAGTTAAAAAATAAATGTATATGTTATAGTTTCTGACATATAAAAATAATAAAACTCTTTTTTTTCCAGAATTTTTTTCCTGGAATATTTGCCACATTAATATGTGCGATGAGTGTGTTGTGCTGTTTTTGGTATTAATAGTTAACTACAGTTGATGTAGAAGATTTATAGCCTGGAACAGAGAGCGAGGGACCAGAAGAGATCCACAGGGATTGATGTGTCCTATTATGGTAACCCTGGGAGGTCTAAAAGAAAAAAAAAACCCACCACCAAATAGAAAAATTGCTGCAAAAGCTCAGAAAAACCCCTGACACTTTTGGGCGATTTGTGGCTCAATAGTTTGGAGTTCTCCTTGTAATCGGAAGGTTGCCGGTTCGAGCCCCGGTTTGGACAGTCTCGGTCGTTGTGTCCTTGAGCAAGACACTTCACCCTACTGGTGGTGGTCAGAGGGCCCGGTGGCGCCAGTGTCCGGCAGCCTCGCCTCTGTCAGTGTGCCCCAGGGTGGCTGTGGCTGTAATATAGCTTGCCATCACCTGTGTGTGAATGGGTGGATGACTGCATGTGTAAAGCGCTTTGGGGTCCTTAGGGACTAGTAAAGCACTTTACAAATAAAGGCCATTTTTGGGGGAGACAATAATGTGACAAAACAGTTGACAAGCTAACAAGCTAGCAGTAAACAGCTAATAGTGAACATGTATCTACAGGACTGCATGAGTTATCCAATTAAAACACACATGGCCTCCCTCACAACACAGTTGAATCTTTTGCTTCTTTCAAGCAGGTCTCAGTACAATCTTTTAGGTGTTTTTTTTTCATTGTGTTTTGTGTGATTTTGTGTCTTAAGGTCGATTCTCTTCTGAATAAGAAGACAAACATTGATGAACATGGAACAAAAGACTGGCATTCTTTTATTCCTTTAACAGAAAACAACATTTGTGGGTGTTCAAATCTTCTTTACCGTTTATCCTGAAACAGCTGCAGCAGATGCCTGCCCCTCCCTGACTTTTGTTTTCCAGAAGTTTCTTCCTGTGAAAAGGGAATTTTTCCTTCCCACGGTCACCAAGTGCTACGTCATAGGTGCTCATTGATTGTTATAGTGCAATACAAATAAAATTGAATTGAAATTATTAAAAATCATACAAGAGCGAATAACTAGTTATGTTTTATAAGCGTTTACTAGGAAATGTATAAGTTAAACCAGCCGCCCCCACCACACTATATCCTAACACTATTAACTCACCATTTGAAGAGTTCTGAAGGAATACTGATGAGCATAATTATTAAAATCATTAAGATTTTGCATCAGCAGCTTTGCGTCGCCATGAATAATGGAATGATGGAGTGTTTCCATTACCACATTTTCCCTCCAACTTCAGGAAACCACTCGCCAAGCCGCTATAACGGCGGAAAGCCATCGTTTCCCATTACAACCAGATGTATACCCATCTATTTCCATAGCAGTTGTACACACAGTAAGCACTCATTACAATAAGCTATGCATCTCCTACATTATAAGATCCTATACTAGCCTGATTACAACCTCAGTGTTTGTGTTATGCCCTGTGTTTTGTTTTTTTTGCCAGTGATCAGGCTCTCATACAGCTTAAAGAGCACCGCCACCACAACTTCCAGTGAAACGCGGGCGACACACAAACTCCCATGCATCCATACTGGCACAAGAGTTGGTGGAAGATCAAGTCATCTAGAACTAAAAGCGAAAATAACAGGCTAAAAGATGCTGTGATGCAGCCATGCATGCTTGCAGACGTGCTGCTGCAGCAGCACTATGGACGGTTGTATTTCCTGTATTTCCTGACAGCGAGCTTTCCTACAAGGAAGTTTCCCTTTTCAGTTTCCTCAGTCTTGTGTGGTGACCACCTTCTGAATGAGATGTGCCCCACATCTGCTGCAGAACTGAGACGGATGAGTGGAGAACAATGACTGCCCAAGTGAACCCAGCCGAAGAGAGCAGTGGGATAATGCAGACGTTGGTGCACTATTGAAAAAAAGACACACACACACACACCTGCTCTTTCTCGTGTGACTTGGTGCCTCTGTGCTTTATGTGGCCTGTAGTGGTCTGTTGAGGAATGCTGAACAGAACCACAAATGGACCAGACACACAGCCAGACAACATAAAACTCAATTGGCTGGTTCCTGCACTCTCTCTCTATTTCTCCTCATCCTCTGTAGATTATTTTTCTCTGCTGCCATTCAAACTTCTCTTTTAAACCCTTCTTTATATTTGCTTTGTTCCACTATTTTCTTCATTATCATATATACCTGTCTTTAGCTTTAACAATTTTCTTTGACTTTGACTTTTCTTTCATTACTCCTACTGTTGTTTGAAACATTCTTTTCTTCTTTGCTGCGTCACAGCCTTGCTTGTTGTCTTTCAATCGTCTTTCACCCTTTTTTTTCTTTTTTCCAGCGCTAACCTTGAACCACTGATACAACAAAACACTGAACATGAGGCAATTCATCTTCTCCAGCCTTTCTTTTTAGCTATTACTGTGTTGTTGCATCAGCTACTAACATATATATCGACTACTATTAGTTTATAGATGATATAATTCACAGAATTGTTTCTTCTGACTGAAATTATCACTTTGAAATTTGTACTGCAATCGGGTGAAATTGTTAATACCTACAAAGCAAACTCTCCATCAGCATTAAACATACTTTATGTGCTTATTTGTACATATAAGCAAACACTCAAAACTAAAGCCTCAGTCACACAGGCCTAGAGACCAGTTGTTGAAACCCTGGCAACCTCTGACCTTTTGGTGAGTAGCTACTGGTTGCTGCCTGACACGGGATGGAACAAGTCTGCAAGGAGGATGCGGCACCAAAAACCTTATTTTAATTAGTTGCCAGTTTGTCTTTACCAATGTCATTGGTCTGTACACACTGTACACGGAGAACCCTCCCACGACCATTCACCAACTGGTTGGGGAATGCACATTTTCTCTAGTGAAAATGCGAACTGTGAACAGTCTCCAGCAATCACACACAAACAGCTGGGGAATAATCATTTGTTGCTAGCAATTGGAAGGTGCTGGCAGTGGCCAACTAGTCTCTAGGACCGTGTGATTGGGGATGGGGAACATGGTACCCAGTCATGTTAAACCAAGATGTCAATCATGTGATAAAGTCGTCATTGTGACCCTGTTAGCAGTATTAATATTAGCATAGCTCTGGGAAACTAGATAAAGATGTATGTAGCCGCAATGACATCACATTTTAGGCATTTTTCTTTTGTTTTTTGGGATACCAGCTGTGACCACATTTGGAAATGAGGGCTAGGTTAGGTTTTAGCTAGCAATGCAGCTCCCTGAGCCTGGTTCTTCCTGTTAAAAGGGAGTTTGTCCTTCCTACTGTCGCCAAAGTGCTTGCTCATAGGGGGTCAAATGATTGTTGGGTTTTTCTCTGTATGTATTATTGTAGGGTCTATCTTACAATATAAAGTGCCTTGATGTGACTGTTGTTGTGATTTGGCGCTGTATAAATAAAACTGAATTCAATTAAGTGTGCATCAGCAATTCACTGGATATTAAATTGAATGCTAAGTTAAGCTAGTAATGCCTCAAAAATAGGTTGACTTTATTGTATCTTTTAGTGCAATCAAACACATGAAAAAGACAACAGACTGCCACCTGTAAAACACTTAAGCATAGCTTCAAAGTGTATTATCCTGATCATTCCCGATCATTCTTGCCTTAAATTTAATTGGAAAACGAGTTTTTAAAGACTTTTATCACATTCAGATTTGTAGCATTACTACACAACAAGGAATACTGAAAAAGACTATTATTTGGCTAAATTAAAAACTGGATGAATAAATATTAAGTAATAATTTGAAATAAATGCATTATACAAATGTTGTTGATGTATGATTTTAATATTTGACGCATTTAAATATATCTGCTAAAGATGGATCTTCAATGTCAAATCCCCAAATGTCTGACTAACACTTATTTAACACAATTTATTCCTGCCAATACATTGCTTGCCTCCTTCCATCACTGAAATGGCCTTTACTTTGTCCCTTCATTTCTCCCTCACCATCTCCATCTCAGGCGGCTGTAACTCTGCAAACCTTCATCAGTAATTTTGCAGTTCCAAATGTGCCCCCCTCTCAGCCCGGCGGCCAGGACAAACCATGAGTGTGAAAGCTCTCATTTATCACCGGGCACCGCTGGGCAACTGGCCCAGCAGAGCTACAGTAAAAGCCACGGGCGGGGTAAAGTGAGGCTCGGGTACGCTGTAGGAAAGAGGGAAGAAAGGGTGGAGGAGACTGGTCTGCAAGGCACATAGCCAGATGAGGTGGGGTGGAGGTGGTGTGATTACGGACAACAACAGTTACCTCTAAGAGGCGTGAAAAAAGAAGGAAAGAAACTGAATTGGCAAAACTACGTCAATAAGAACAGCGGTTTAATTATTGAATGGATTGGAAACAACTTTTTCAGCACCTCAAATACAAGATAACCTATAATGAAGTGAAAAGTCATAAATATTTTCTCAGCTTTTGTAGAGTCATTGCAAAAAAAACCAAAAACAGCCCACTCTTAAGTTTACTTAAAGGTAGCATCTCCATTGCCATCTCTATGTTAGACCTATTGGTGTTGGATAAAACAATAAGGGATATTGCCAGCCACGTTTTATTCCAGTCCATCTGATAATTTGGAGACATTTCACTCAAAAACGCCAGGAAAGAGGCAGCAGGACACAGTCTATGAGTCACGAATGCTTGTACAAAATTGGCTGGCAAGCAGTTAAATAGCTGTTAAGGATACAATACTCTCGCTAAAGTGATCCAAAGCAGTAATTTTAAAGAAAATGGTCATTTGGAGTAGCACAATTCCTAAAAAGCCAAACCATCTCTTTAGGCAAATGCTGATTATACACTTCTGTCTGCAGTTAATTTTGATGGAAATGTTGCTTGACAGATAGTTAACATAGATTATAGGATAGGCTGTGACTCTCAGCACAACCCAGGCCTCATTAAAGAGCATCATGTTATGTGGTTTGGTTTGTTTACCCTGTAGTTTACACACTACAACAGAGTTGCCAGGCGGTAAATGTTTCTAAAATGCAGATCAATACTAAACAGTGGAATAAATGAATTCTCGTGGGAATTATGGCTGGGAGCTGCGCCACTGACGTAGGACTGGTCTTTGAGAAATGCAGGCTTGGACATGTGTTGACTTAAGATGCCACACAATTGTGGTTCAAAGACGAAAAACCAAATCACAAATTAGGGAACCTCGCACTGGGCTTCATGCATTCCTATCAAACAGTTAGCATAATATTTATTTTCTTCTTTTTCTCCATTGACGTTGACACCGCTCGATTAACATTTCCATCGGCAGACGTTCTACGGGCAGACAGAGGCTGCAGAAACACAACTTGTTTTATGAAATTACCCAGCAAATGGCCCATACAAACCAGGGACTAGTTGTGGTTTTCTCTACATTTAGTTGGTTACAAATGTCAGGATTTTTTTTTTTTAATGGATGGCCGTGTATGATTGAGCAGATTTTTCCAGCTTTCCCACCCCTGCAGAATTCCCTGCCATAATAAGAGTAAAATACATAAATGAAAGCACTTTTGCCATCAATCTCCATGTTGCCTTTCCAAACTAACTTTGACACCTTTCATGCCCGTGGGTGGGAACCCAGGAAAGCTGGCACTTGTGTTGATCACATCTATTGAGACTTTAACCAAATCATGTCCACATAATGCTAAATGAAGGGTCAGAGGTAGAATGGACTATAAGGGGGAAATGCTATAAAGCTTCTACTCATCAAATTGATTTTGAATTATAATTTGTTTCAATGGCAGGATGACTGTAACACAATTTTGGACCGCTGGACTGCTGTATATGCATATAAATTTGCAGGATCTGTGGACAAGCAGAAAATGTTTGTGTACCTGAATGGAGGGTCATGTTCAAAAGCTCACAGGAGCCATTCTTTGGCCAAGATTCACTATCGGCACCTTTTTAAGAAAACTTGAAAAAAATCCATGAAACTCAATCATCCTGAAGCTGTACCAGCATCATTTTAGGGCTTCAGACTATGCAATCACATCATAGCGCTCTCAGGCCTCTACCGCTATGGATTATGACTTGTGATGACAAACAAGGCAACAAGGCTGACTTTGGAGCGGCTTATTTGCGGCTTCTTGCTAAGGTTGTGCTGTCAGTGGGGGGAAAAACGTTTATTTACTGCCTCCCTCATTACAACTGCTTCTGGGAAGACGCTTGAGTTTAAATAAGAGTAAAGGTACTTTATAATCCCGCTAAGGAAAATTAGGTAAGTACTCACACAATGACTTAACTGTACTAAGTAACTTTGAACAGGGGGAGTGAAGTAATATTGACAAAGTGACGTTTCAAGGACATTTCGGGACATACTAAGTAGGTCACTCTGGGCAGCACTGCAGAGCAACAACAAGGATGATGCCACTATAGTCAGATGACCCATGTGAGTCAGAGCTTAACTGCTTCTGTCTCTTTCCATTTGTGCCATCCTCACACATACACCCAGTCTCTCTTTGTGCATCCCTTCTGCTGCATCTAGCCTTTTCCTTTGCTTACTTTTCTGGCCTTTTTCACCAGACATGAATGTTATTTTGTGATAAGGTCACATTGATCAGTCGGATGTACTTAAAAAACTTCTATGACTCAATAGTACCTGCTGAAGTAGCTTTAAAGGAGCAGACTAGCAAACACTTTGTGGTTGGTGCCAGATGGACTGGACTGAGTATTTCAGAAACTGCTGATCTGCTGCGAGTTTCTCACACAGCTATTTGTAGGGTTTACCTAGAATGGTGCATGAAGAGAAAATATCCAACCTCTGTGGGAAAATCATTTGTTGACGCCAGAGGTCAGAGGAGAACGGCCATACTGCCGGAAGGTAAAAAAAAGTTCAAATAACCACCTGTTGCAACCGAGGTATGCAGAAGAGCATCTCTCATGTCAAACCTTGAAGCAGATGGGCTACAACAGCACGAGAACACCACACTGGAACTGACACTTCAATTTGCGCGGGCTTACCAAAACTAGATAAATAAGAGTTTGGAAAAATGCAGTGCCGTCTGATGAGTCCTGATATCTGCTGCAACATTTAATTGGTTGGGTGCATAAACAACATGGAAGCTGGGATCCATCCTGCCTTGAATCAGTGGTTTATCCTGATGGTGGTATAACCGTTACATTCCACATCTTTCATGAATTTGGAATAGTATTGGCACAGGCAGTCCATGGGTCAAGCTCATCATATGGGGTTCAGCTGATGCCCTTCTGCACGTCTTATTGTTGAATCCTGCATTTAAACTACCTCACCCGTGTTACAATTGCATCTTCCTCTGCAGGTCACTTTGGAAGGGACCTCAACCTCAACTATTTCACGTCATGTTATTCACGCAGTTTCCCATTTTATGAATATTATGTCCATTGTTAAAGATTTGCGCTCTGCACTTTGAGGAGGATCTTCCTGCTGCTCTCCCTCCTTTTAGGCACTTCAGTGGGCGGACGAAGTCCCAGAACAGAGCTGTACTGCCAGATGTAAAGTACTGCAGATGGACTAACAATGCTAATTTGAGCAAAGATGTCTCAACAGAATTAATCTTTTATTTCTTCACACATGTTGAAGAAGATTCTGGTTCCAAGTTTGCTGGCCTCTGTTAGGCTACCAAAGTAACAGCCATCATCACTTCCCAGTGTTGGAGCAGCTAATGTGTACAGACCACAACACAGAGTGCAACAAGCTCTGTTTCTTTGGTTTGTACACCAGAGAACTGTGTTGACACCAAACTGACTGAGAGCAGCAACCACAGCTGTAATGCCATATCCACACAATACACAATGGTTTAAAACTGGCAGTCTAAGCACATTCTACAGTAAAGTAGGCCTAAATATTGCATCTCCGAGGCTGTGTTTTAACTGCTGATGGAAAAGTAGGAATGCCAGGAGACAATTGATGATAAATTAATATTATTACCTAAAGACCCTAAATGACTCATCTGAATGTGAGATTCGCTCTTGGTCTATAATTACAGCTCTCTTAAGAAGCACAAACATCACAGTTTATGATTTGTTGCTTCAGGCGAAGGAGCTGGAGCTCACTAGGTTGGCATTGCATTTAATTAAAATGATACTGTCCCCATAGCCCACACTGACACATTACAAGAGTCACACGGTGTGACATGTTCATTTATTTTGCTGTCCTAATATAATTTAGTCAGGATTACTGTATGCAAACGTAGGCTATTTCCAGAATCTGCAGGATGGCTTTTCTGGTAGACCCGCAGCCCAGAACAAAGCTGTCTTTACCTGAGATGGACATCTTGTTAGGATGCCTGGGTCATTGACCCAGGGCTTTTGAGTTTATTATATTATTTATAATTTCTAGTTTTTGGGGTTTTCGTTAGAGTCATGTCTTATGGTTTGTCTCTGTGTAATCCTTAGTTGCTGTCTCCCCTGTCTGCTATATCCCCGTGTCCAGTCAGTGTCTGTGTCTGCCCTGGTCCCACATCTCTGTTCCCTCTGTTGTAGTGCCTGCATGTGAGTCTGTGTCTTTTGTTCAGTCTGTGTTATGTGTTTCCTGTTTTACTTTGAAGGTCTCTGTCTTATCTCAGTGTGTTCAGTTTACGCTTCCTTGTCTCGTCAGTTCTGATTTGCCCCAGCTGTGTTTCCCTCCTGTTGTCCATTCCCTGATTGCTCCCTCTATGTATTTAAGCCCTGTGTTTCAGTTTGTCATTGTCGCGATCTACCGTTTATTTAGCTGTGTGTTTTTTCAGTCCTTCGGTGTAAGTTATTTTGATTTTTCCAGTTATGTTATATTTGAGTTTAAGATTAAAGCAGTTTTGAGTTCAAGTTTTGTCTCCGGAGTCTGCACTTTGGGTCCTTCTCCTGCCTGCACGCAGCCATCACATAACACATCTGTGACTGGGAGAATTCTGGTCAACATGGGGCTGCAGAAAAAATCTTTTTATTAAATATTTTCGGGGTCTTGTTTACACTTAATCAGACATTCCTAAGTACACTTTTAAGCCACCTCTGTATACGATCTTTCCTGATTGTTGTGCTATTATTTAAATCACAGGAACCATACATTTAAAAAAGGCTTTTTCTAGCAAAGAACACAGTTGACAGAAACAGCTGCTTGTTCCCAGGTACCATCAGATTTAAGAAGACATGACTTTTGGGTGTTTTCTCAACAGTTTAGTCATTCTGTATTTAGACCATTATTCCCAGCTTAGCCTGGTGGAAAGAAAGCAAACTTGAGTCTTTTTCCAAATAGTTTCTGGAGCCAACAAAGGGACAGAAGACAGTCAGAGACCGACATCCTCAGTGTGACATGCCTAATTACATGCAGTTACTGTGATTCCCCATAAATCACTCCCCTAAAGCTTTATCTTTTTTTTCTCCGGCATCTTCTATATGAAAAAAAAAATGTAAAAAATAATGTAAAAAGTGTAAAAATTTCAGGAAATGCCATTAAACCACAGCAGCTCTGTGAAATGTTCCATCTCTTTCGTTTACCTGCATGTTAAGAGAAGCATATGTTTATAAAACACTTCAATTTGCTTTGAGGTGAATAGAAGTCAAGCTGTTGGCTCACTCTGAGTGGGCAGATTAAGTCTTTAATTATGCCTGATTTAGGAAATTTTAAAAGAAAGAGGATTTGTTTTAGAGCATATACAGTCATTTCAGAGCATGGCACCTAATCATGGTCAACCTTACAGAGTAAAAATAAACAAGAGCGTTTTTGTCCATTCACTTAAATTGCACGCCTCGTAAGCTCATAATTATCATGCTTAATTTGCACTTGAAAATAAGCAAGGCTTCTCAATGACTTAGGATAATGTGCTTTTCCTTGAAATGTATTTCTTGACCTGGCGGTGAGCTGCGTGCATCTGAGCGCAGCCAGTTGATCTATCCTCTTTCCTGATGTTTACATTGCCATATGGTCCATGTTAAAGGGGCAATCCAGTTTTAAATAACTTTGGGGAAATTGATCCATTATTGTTACTAGAGCCTCGTCAATATAGGATTTTTAAGACTGATTTAGAAATCGGCTACATCACCTGGCTTTTTTGTAACATCTTTCCTTAACATTTTTATTTGCAGTTTTTTATGTGTTCCTACTTATAAAATATTAAAATCCTGTTTTACTGTCCCAACAAGTGGTGGATTACCTTGTTTGCTCCCTGCCCGACTCTGCTCGGATCAGCTGTTGTGTTTGTGGGATTTCAAACACGTGGCGCCGACAAGGAAGTTGCAGGGTTCCAAGCAGTGGACAAACTCTGCTGTTATATGATATTTATAATATATAATTATCAACACCCATCTCTTTTTTACTTTTTAAATTTATCGTGGGTTATAAATTATGTTACCAATATATTGGTAAACAGTGAATATTAGATTATTTATTAGCTAATATTATATTAGCTGTTTGTTAATATTAGCTGTTAGCTAATATTAGAGAAATCGTATGACCAGTATATTCGCATCTAATCTAATATTTGCTATTTACCAACAGAATTCATTTAAGTTAATGAAAATTTTAAATTTAATTTTGTTGCATTTGTTTGTTGCTAGCATGGTCTTACAAAGAGTTTATATTTATTGTCATGATGGAAATGGTAGCTGAAAAAAAGCCACCTGGAAGTCATAGCATATACTGTAAGGTACTTTCCCTTTAAGAGTCAGACAAAAAGATCAACACCTCCTTTGTGTTTGTTTAAACTGATTTGGAATTTACTGGCATGAAAAAGCCGGTTTCTAGTGCTACAGCTCTTTGCGATTGCTTTGGTCGCTAGCAGGTTGCAGTGGTAGCGTGTAGTTTACTTGGAAGACAACCATTTGTGTGGAAACATTTGCTAGTTATTCACAGAGCAGTAGATATAGCTGAGACTGTTCACCCTCAAAGTTGGGGTCTTCCATGTAAACTGTGAGGACACCGCAGTAGCCTGCTAGCAACCAAAGCAATAACAAGGAGGTTTCTGGTGCAGCACCGTCTTTTTGGCCGATTTTTGCCTCACAGTGTTGCCAACTCCTCAGTAAGGAAAATCGCTATTGGCTGTCCTAAAAGTCCTAGAAGTCGCTAAATGACGTCATCACCTAATTTGCATAATTGGTCATGCTAATATAATTGTAACCTACGCTGTTGGAGAGAGAAATAACATTGTGGAAGAAACATAAAGTGAGCAAAAAACGTCCTAAATGCAGTTAGAATTTATTTAGAACTACAAATTAAATTTCTTTTAGCAATTATTGTTTTTTAATGTCACAATTCCAACCCTGCTCCTTTATCCGGGCTTCGACCGGCAAAAGTGACCCAAAATAGGCACTCTGGTGGAGTTACTTTGTGTGTGTGTTTATAAGTAGTTTTAAACCTTGTGATCCACAATACAGCATAACAGTAAAAGAAGAACTGACTGCGTTACAGTCAGTGCGGGAGCAGCGGCTTTGCTCGTGCGCGGTTCATTTACAGTTTGGACGCGTAGGTGTGAACATCTCCTGTAGCTGGGGGAGGACTATCCCCCGCCCGTGAGCGCTTTAGCACGGGTGAGGTGCCCAAGGCAGCACCGCTGCTTGTTGAGAGTAAGAGCAACACCCCCTTTCACGTTAAAAAGTCGTCATAAATAAGTCTCCAATAACACCAGAAAAAGTCGCCAGATTTGTCGCTAGTCGCTTTTTAGAAAAAAAGTCGCTAAGTGGGTCTAAAAACCCGCTAAATATAGAGACAAAGTCGCTAAGTTGGCAACACTGCTCACAGAGCAAACTACAATAACTACTTATCAGCATTTTTGGAAAATTGTGCATTTCACCGTTCAGGCTCTAAGCTTGTATAACTAAGGACTAAGTGTTTTAGAAGTTAGTTGCCTTCCACCACTGATCACTCTTCAATGATTCCCGCAGCTACTAGCATACATCTTTTCTTTTGGACTTTTGGACAGACCTATAGTCTCACCCCTGCACACAGTCTTTATGCTAAGCTAATCCACCCATGATATATTTAAATGGCAGGAATGGCATTGAAGTTCTTTTTTTTTTTCTAGTGAACAAGAGTTGCTTTAGACAAACCCATAATTTATCAAAGCTTATTTAGAAATGAAAACAGACAAACGGAAAAAAAATAGCTTGTTTTAAACATTCATCATAGCTTGCAGACCAACTCCCAGCTTCAACATTGATCTTAAAGTAATAGCTAACCCATAGTGGTTTACAATGATGCCCTGAGCCTGTGGCTCCAGGTTCCAAGATGGCATAGTGCCAGTCAACTGTTTATGTTCTTTGGGCTTCATAAATATGGGGCACTTCCAAAATATCTCATATATAATTTTGTGTTTCATTTGAATGAGTCAGAGAACAGACTTCATCCAGCCGCTCTTGGTACTTGTTCAGTCTGGTAAGACTGACTACTCTTGAATTGCTTGTGAAATGTAATGATGACTGCACTTTACATCAATACCTCTTCGTGCAGCATTGTGCTTGCAAACACCGAGCTATGATAGCTAATACAAATTATGGTAAAAATCGGTAAATATTAGTTGTAATAAACCAAAATTGTTCTCCAAGTGTGTTATATAATTAAGCCTAATATGTGTCTGAACATCAATGAATATTTAGAGACATTAAAAGCTCTTGACTTCAGCTCCCCGTGCCCTAACTTTTAATCACACCAGCACTGTTTACCATTGTTTAGCTAATAGCAGGGATTCAAACCACAGTTTAGTAAACTTTAGGGGAAATGTTAAGAACCGCTCCATTGCACTTCAATCAGAATGGGAAATGTGAAACACATGAAGAGCTCAAACTCAAGTCATTTCTCAATAATCTGCAACCTTGGGTGGGAGGGCGTCCTCTTGCCTGCATCCTATGCAGTCAGTACCTCAGCTTACTTTTTTAAGTCACAGTTTAATCTTTTTTAAGGAGGAAAAACCCTGCCACGGTGCAGAATTTAATGTGACGACTTGTTATTGTTGATTTAATTTCATTCCGGGCCTCATTAATAACCGCAGACAGGTATACGCTTCTCCTTTAGTAAGTCTGCTCAATGCAGCTGCATTCTTTAAGGCATGTTCTAGAAAAATCTCCTGCACATGTTACAAAGACCTGACTGAATCCATGGCTCAGCCCACACACTTTTTCCAGTGGTTTTTGGCCTTGGCAGACCTTTACCCACTACAGCTACATGCCAGCGTCCAGCGTCTGTCTAATATGAGAAGGTGATGTGCATAATTTGTTATATATGTATTCCTTAAAATCTGAAATATAAACATAGCAAAAACGACAGGCCCAAAGCCCTCAAAACCACTAATAATAACAATTTGGTTCAAGCATTTTGGCTGCTCGCATCTGATTAGCACAAACTCTACACTGGATTTTTTTTCTGTTTTTCTTCATCTCTTATTTTTTCATGGGTGAAGGCTTTCCATAAACACCTATGAGAAATGCAGGGAAAATGAAGTTGTGGGTATAGTGGACACAGAAGGTGAACAAGAACCAGAGCAGCTGAATGGCTCCAATACACTTAGAAATGCTTAATTTTAAGTATTTTTTCTCCACTTTATGTTTCCTAATAAATTCTGTAGATTTTATTTTCATGTGAACCAGTAGATAGGTCAGTAGACTGATGTTTCTTCTCCATTTCCCGCTAAGTGTGTAAAGCACGACTTCACACTACATTGACATTGAGAGGGAAGGGTCGTGGACTTCAGTCTAGACTCCCAAACCAACCCCCCTCCCAATCACAATCCGACGCTCAATTAGCGTTCTGTTTTGTGGGATTTTCAGTTGCGCTGCAGAGCTGACCAAAAGAATAATCCAAATACCTCAACGTCTTATAGTCCCTGTATAAACATAGTTAGAGCAAGGAGATATACAGTGTGGTCGCTGCACTGTGCACAGGCACACACTGTAATTGGATGGATCAGTGGAAAGGGGAATTTGAGATGAGCCAGAGCAATTTAGGGGATGACAAGATATTGTGTGGAGCTGAAGAGGGGGATGGCAGCAGGTGAGAGTGATTTGTTCGAGTTTTTTCATCTACTCAGGGCTGCCTCAGCTTAACCCGCAGCTGAAAAATGCCCTGACAGCATACTTAAACTGAAGTGTTTGAAGGAAAGTACACACTGTCACACACTGCTGGATGTCAGGAATCACCTATTATCATCAGTAATCAGAAAAAACGTCACTGCAGTGCTACAACCACAGGCAAATCTACCAGATATGGTAGATGTTCATTAAACTCCAACACTCTAAACTACAGATATTACCCAAACTATTGTTATTACATAGGTGAACCTTCTTTCTAAATATATAGAACATGCTTCTGCACATGATTGACTAAAAGGCAACGTGGCCCCCACAAAACAGCTGCAAGTTAAAACAATGGATTACACAACTCCTTCAAAAAGGAAATGTGCCAAAAGGTGTTGTCTTTGGATGGTCAGCTGTGACAAAATAGGAAGATTATAAAAGGAGGAGGGATGGATTGAACTCAAGACCTTCTTGCTGTGAAGCAACAGTGCTAACCACCACTGTGCCACCGTAGATATTATCAATAGAAAAACAGAGTAATAAGGTTTGAGCTAACCCACAAACTAGGAAATAGGTGCAGGGATTTATTGAAAGATGATTGAAAATACAGTATATAAGGCAAAAAACAAGATATTCTAACAATATTCAAACAAGCTGAATAGACAATATTTGGTTTGACTGCCTTTATTCCTCAACACAGCCTAGACCAGGGGTGGGCAACTCCAGGCCTCAAGGGCCGGTGTCCCTCCAGGTTTTAGATGTGTCCTTGAACCAACACAGCTGATTTAAATGGCTAAATTAGCTCCTGCAGTTCTCCACAGGCCTGGTAACGAACTAATCACGTGATTCAGGTGTGTTGACCCAAGGTGAGATCTAAAACCTGCAGGACACCGGCCCTCGAGGCCTGGAATTGCCCACCCCTGGCCTAGACTCTGTTACGCAACGATTACAAAGCTCTTCTTTGGATGTTTGTGCCTTTTGTATGTTCTCTGTCAAGATGATCCCACTCTGCTTCAGTAATGTTGTGGTCTGGACTCTGGGGAGACCAATCCATGACTAACAAGCCTCTTTTCCATTAGTACCTACTCGGATCGACTTACCATGGTTCGCCACAACTCGACTCGGATTGACTGGTTTTCCATTACCATCGAGTAGCATCTAATGTCCGTGGTCGTTGTTGCCGCGATGCAGCTGAGCGTCCTGTGACTTAATTAGTATGTGACACAAAGGCTACAACAAAGGTGGACGTCAAGGCGATGCTATACCTGCTGCTCAGTCTGTGGCTTTTCGTCGTACTCTGAGACCACAGCGTTGTTTTTTGTAGCCATTTCCCTCTTTGCCGGGTTTAAAAAATAGTGGTTTTGATTCTTGTGAACAAAATGCTCTCATGACTCATCGATTGACACCACTGACAAGCCAATCAGTGGCATGCAGTCTGATGACATCACATTCTAGTACCTGCTGGGATCACTTCGAACCCTGGCCAAGTAGGTACTATTTTAGTACATGGTACCAGGTACTATCACCTATTGGAAAACCCTGAAAACTGTGACGAGTTTGATTAGTAGGTACTAATGGAAAAGGGGCTATAGTGTACCTTTGAGAGGTTTTCTCTATAGCTATGCTTGGACTCCATTGGTAGTGTGTTTGGGATTATTGTGATGCTGAAAAATGACGCCACTGCCACTCAAATGGTTTCCAGATACTACTGCATGGTGGACCTAATCTGAGGTCCATCAATTTTGACAAGATCCCAAACCATAATAGAGCCTCCACCGAGTCTTACAGTTGTCTGTAGACACTCACTGTTGTACCTCTCTTACGTCCACTGTTCACTCCATAAGGCCTGTTGCCACACTGATTTTTGAACTGTGGTTCAATTCGAAGCATCTGCAGTATGCATTTGGCCAAGACGCTAACCCCAAGTTGCTCTCCGGTGCATCCATTGGAGTGTCAATGTTAGATGGAAAGAATTTGCATTGAAAAAAAGTGTTTGTGTGAATGACGCAAGTTGTATAAAGTGCTTTGAGTACTCAGGTAGAGTAGAAAAGCGCTATATAAGAACCTGCCTATTTACTATTAACCATGAAAATTTCATCTCTTTTTGGATATGTTATCTGTAACTGCAGTGTGTTACTGTGCAATAGGTTGTAACTTTCTGTAGGCTGCAAATTTCTCTCCCTTTTAGTTTTCTCAGTTGGGATTTTTGTATGCTTTGGATAGTTGATAGCCAGACAACCACATTACAAATTTTTTTGTCATGAAAAAGCCACAAATTCCTCAAGATTCCGTAGAAAAACACAAGTTTAGTTTTCAAGCTTAAGCATTGCATACAGAAACATTTGTTCGTGAAAGTGCACTCCTTCGTCTGGTCACATTAGCTTACATCCATCACAATGGAATGGAAGGAGGGATATAAAGACAGACAAGCAAGATCACCTGCAATAGCTCACCTCGCTCTGGCTCCTACGTCTCTCCTTCCTGTCTCCTCATCACCACGACAACAGACAAACAGGGCTACGCTACCCTGCCGCCAAACAAGCTCCAGCTCTATGATATCATACCGGATTTCTTCTACTGAAAGAGGGTTCCAAGATGTCTAGAGGATTAAGTGTTGTGTCTGTCAATGAAGCTGAGTCTGGAGAATAATGATATTATTTTGATATTTGAAAACAGATATTCAGAGCATAGAATAAAGATATAATTTTACACGTAAGAAACAACGAATCAAATCAACACACAGAGAAGTGTCAAAGTGTATTAGGAAGTGATACCTTCTTTTTTAAATTAGCGTGTTGTTTTAAAAAACTATGGTCATTTTGTCAGTTTTCCAGTATAAATATACAGCACCCACCAAAAACTGAAGTAGTGCAGCACCATAGGTACTACGGTTTTGGCTGCTACACATTCAAATAAACTGCTAATTGCACATGGAACGAGACTGAATATCTGCAATCACTTTGTTAAACTTGATTCAGCTGTCAAATATTTCAGTCTGGGAACACACACACACACACACACACACACATACATACATTGATGTTAAGAAGTGTGGTAGTGTTTCTCCACTTGCTCGAGCCCTCCTTGTGAACCCTGAGCCACTGTTCAGGGAGATGTAATGGGGTTGTTGTTGGCAGCCCATCATACAGGAACTAAGAGAGCTCTCTCTCTCTCTCTCTCTGCCGACAATCATGAGTCCTCTGGCTGCAGTACACACAAGTGCTGCAGCTGAAGACATCTTTTATCAAGTCTGCTTAGCTCACCACTGAAGGCACAAGACATTCAGCAGTGATAAAAAAGATTTGTGCCGCACATAACTTTAAGTGTATTATTTAACAAAAGAATGACTCAGTGACCTGCCATCGTTGCGCCATTATCATTTGTTGCTAGCTTCTTCTTTTTTTTAAGTTACCCATGGACTTACATAAATGAAGGATGTGTGTGACTTCACTCACTTGGCTTGTGAAGCCCATTTCAAAGCTCTAACCTTGGCATTTTGGCTAGGGGCCATGTTTTTTGGATGTTTTGTTTTCGTCACAAGTGACCATATTTGGCTGAGAGGAATGGAGTGCTTTGTGAATTCTAGCACGCTTGGTAAGCAAGATGCATTCAGAAACACTGAGTGGAGACTTTGTTAGGTGCACCTTACTAGTACCGGGCTGGACCCTCTTTCAGATTCAGAACTGCCTGAATTCTTCATGAGATTTTGCTCCATAGTGACGTGATAGCATCACACTGTTGCTATAGATTTGTCATCTACACGTTATTATATTATTATAGACATAATAAGTCTATCCCATTCTACCGCATCTGTCAAGCCCATTTGAGTACAGTGATATCATTGTCATGTTCAAGAATCCAGTCTGAGATTACCTGAGCTTAGGTATGCTGCGCAGTTGAATCTTATGTTATACTGAATATAAAGGTACTAAGGAGCCCAAAGTGTACCAGTAAATTATGTATGTTGTTTATGCTAAATTTTGAACCTAGCATCCAAATCTTAGACTAAGCACTTTTCCAGTTTTCTATTTTCCAATTTCGATGACCCTGTGTGATTTATAGCCTCAGATTCCTGTTCTTAGCTGACAGGAGTTGCGTAGCCCATCAGCTTCAAGGTTCAATGAGATGCTCAGAGATGCTCTTCTGCAACTGATTTTTTTTAAAGTTACTCTTGCTTTCCTATCAAAGCAGTATGGCCATTCTCCTCTGAGCTCTGACATCAACTACGCATTTTCACTCAGAGACCTGCTGCTCACTCAGTGTTTTCCCTTTATGGGCCATTATCTCTAATCCCTAGAGTTAGTTGTTGGGAAAATCCTAGATCGTCAGTTTCTGAAATACTCAAATCAGCCCACCTGACACCATCAACCCCATTTCTTTTTCATTCTGATGCTCACTCTGGATGTCAGCAGCTCATGTTGACCATGTCTACATTTTTAAATGTATTCTAGTTGCTGCTACCTAACCGATTGTCAGTATGTGTAGCTAATCAGTGATAGTGAAATCCAAATAGAAAAAGAGTGTCACATTTCAAAGCTGGGGCACAGACTTAAAATGATTCAAAAGGCACCAACACAATAATTCAATTTATTTATATAGTTCCAAATCACAACAACAGTGACGTGAGTCACAATAACGCCCAGCTGAGATGAAGTGAAGCAGACAACTTACATCATCTGTAGCTTCAAGCCTTGATAATTTTAAAGCAAATAAGTTGTAAAACTTTTTAAAATGTTGATAGGATGTTTAAACCAGCCTCAAGTGGCCATTCAAGGAATTGCAGCTTTTGGCAAATCAGCACAGGCTTCATTTTTCTAGCTGTCTTCCACAGTATGATTTTTTGTCTCCTCTCTTCTTCTCCCCTCATATCCCACTGTTCATGGCAGACAGCTGCCCCTCCCTGGGCCTGATTCTGCTGGAGTTTTCTTCCTGTTAAAAAGGAGTTTTTGCTTCCCACTGTCACCAAGTGCTTGCTCATAGGAGTTCATTTGATTGTTGTTGTTTTCTCTTAATTATTGTAGGGTTTTAACCATACCACCGAAAATGCATTGAAGTTACTGCTGTTGTGATTTGGTGCTTTATAAATAAAACGGAACTGAACTGGACTGAATTAGAGTTTTCAGCCCCAGATGTTGTTGCTTGTGTTTAAACCCTTATCTTAACTGCATTTTCCATCATGCATTTCAGTTTTTAATCATAGGGCAAGTACTTTCAGCAAAACCCACAGAGTGTGCATTGACTCACATGTTTTTAGCTAAAACACTCCACTCATTTGTCTGTGGCAATCAAGATATACCAATGGGATGGAGCACATTGTTGCTCAAAATTCTTCATTACTGTATGACGGCTGCTTACAGAGTGGTTCTATATTTCAAGTACAACCGTTTCTTTAATGTTAATGCGTTTCACGTATAATATTTCTCTAAACTGAAAGCAGAGAGTTTTGGAATGAAACCTTTAAAAAGCCTGCTGAGAGCGAGTGCCAAAGAGCTGCACAGCAACTCCTATTCATAAAGAGTCCAGGAGAGTCCACTGATAAAAAACAGGCAGGATCAAAGCAAGAGTGGAGGTGGAAGTGGGTAGAAGAATAGATGAGGTCAGTGAAATTTATATATTTATATTATTTTTACAACAAGCAAAGCATCATTACCACTAAAGATCAATACGCAATAAGCTATTACATAAAATCCTGTGCTGCACTCATCTTAAGGCATGTGCAATATATGAATACTCATTTAATATGTGTTCTGAATAAGGCAAAAATAGGTCTGAAATGCAACCATTAAAACAGTGTGCTGTTCCAATCCCTCGCCGCCTGAGGTCCGATAGCATCAACAGCTGCTGAAAAACAATATTAAGCAAAACTGGTGAGACCTTTATTGCACACAATGATTTTGATATTAATTCTCCTTCTGACAGTCAGCTCTTTCAAACTTGGCTCCCAGCTCACTTCTGTGTTGCACTCGATGTGTACGTGTCTGTGTGTGTGTGCTGCACGCTGCATGGTGAAAAGCAGGACTGTTGGTCTTGGTGTAGGATGCCAAGCATGTCTATAAAGGGACTGTTCAGGGTCTTACTGGGCACTGCGCCAGACTGTCTGTGCCCTTGGGATGCCATATATTGTGAGCGTCTGAGTGCACGAGCCCCTGTGTGCGTGTGTGCCCTTGGGATGGCAAAGCACGAGGGCAACAGGAAACGTTGTAGACCACTCAAAATTAATGCTTTTATTTTGTCTCATGGTTTCTTGCCTTTCCATTTATTTTCTTTGTCTCTTATTAGCAGTATCAATAACAAGTTATTATACAATATTCAAGTTATTGTAAAAACGGAAGAAAAAGTTATATTAAATGCTGGTAATAAATGTTCAGTCTTTTCCAAATACATAAAAAAAATGAAGACCAACTGTATAATAGCATTACTGGATAAAATGAGCTGAATTTAGGACACATTTTACTTTAAATAAATATGTTTGGATAGCTAAGCTGTTGTCATTTCGGTCAAATTATTATTATTTTCTCAGTAATTGAATTAAACATACAGCTAAAGCCACAAAGGACAGTTGTAACAACAATTACCTGAAATATGATGATGTTTTTGTTTGTGCCTACCCAACATCCACTGCAACTAGTGCTATTTTTGTCTTCACCAATTCCTGATTTTTACACAAGTTTTGTTAAGCATTAGCTACAATTTTTGCATTAATTGCTAATATTGTTTGTCTGCAGCTAAAAGGTTAGCTAGTATAGCTAACGACTTCTTTAGCTAGCTAGCTAGTTTGCCCGAGATGTTATTTATGAAGAACATTGGCCTGCTGTTCCTTGAAACATGGTCCCTGAGAGTAAACTACCAAAACAATGAACAGAAACAATGAGCTGAAAAAACAAATCACATTAAATAAAACCTCCTTATATCTGAGAGGTAGCTAATACCTAACCTAAATACACATAGCCTTTTGACCAGAACATCTCAAAATATTAATTTTGCAAACAATCAAACCTACAATTAAATCAGTAGGTTTGATTGTTTGCAACATGTCAATTAAAAAACAAATGTTGATTTAAATCAAGGGCAAAAGTAGATTATGAACTGCAGCAATTAATTTATAGATTTTTAAAAAATCTTTTAGTATTTTTTTTATCAGCTATTGATAAGTTTGGTGACCTGATCCTGACATTTAGGCCCAGTGTTTCATTATTTTTTGAAATTTAGGAGTTCTGTTTATTGTCTGGGTTTTTATTTCTACTCTTTGTTCAGAGTTTCTTGTTCTTAGTGTTGTTTATTGTGCAAGTCTGGTTTCATTAATATTGTGTTACTCTAATATTCTGGGGACATTCTCTGTTAGTTGTTGTAGTGTTTTTTGTGTTGCTTTTCTTTTTGGACTTTGTGTTTTGCATTGCAGACTTTTACAATCAGCCTCATTAAACAGCTTGCTTTTCAACAGCATTTGGGTCATTTTCCTATAAATCGTGACATTTCACAGCACAGAGGACTGACTCAAGATTGTGATGAAATAAAGACAAAGTCAAACATTTCAATATTTGCTGTAGGACTCCAACATCATAGCCGTCCTCAAAGCTGAGAAGCCGTTAATGAACTTGCGAACCATCCGTTTCCAGCGACTCCCCAAACAAGACTGTGTTTGAGCGGAACTGACGGTGACGTGCTTCGCCTTCACTTAGCTTAACTGATACTGGACTGAGTCCCTGGGGTCAGCTCTGTGGAAGGGGGTTCAGTGTTTACCTGTGTTTGCCCGTCACTCTGCACGGATCCTGCAGGTTCCCCCTCACTCTCAACTCCCAGAATGACTCTCTAAGCCAAACAGCCAAAGCTTAAAGTTCTGGTTGTTGATGTTTACTCTGCTAAGGCCCTGCCCTCCCATCCACAGCAATGCAGATACCATTCTGAAGACTGGGAGGAAAAATATTTTCCCAAGTGGGCTTACTTGGAACAAAATAAACACATCGGTTCAGGGGTGCACACAGCATTGAAAGAATCCCACCTCAGTCAATAAAAATGGCATGAAACAATTATGTAGATTGATGATTTGCAGATCCTAAAAAATCTTTTTGTATATTTTCTTTGAATAGTTGTATATTTGTCTAAATAATAATTAATCCAAAATCTTTTCTTATGCAAATAAAGTATATTTACAGATACTATTATATGTGCTATATGTAATCTAGAGATGTAAAACCTTCCTAAAAGCTCACAGCCTAATAGCCACGGTGACTAGCACATGCTGTTATGTTGCCATTAATGTCAATATATTTCCCTACAGTCATAGTTCCAAGGGAACAAGGGATATACTTATGGATCTTGCGTATTCAGTCCATACAGAACTATTTATTCCAAAATATTGCACACTACTACAGTGTAGCTATTTCATGGACTAGATTTTTCCTCCCTGTTTTCATCCCAACTAAGCTAGGCTAACTTTCTGCATCTCAACACTGGTATCTCTTACATCACCTTGTTACATTACAGTTTAAAAAATCATCTGCAAAAGGTTTCACTGAGTCCCTGATGGCAATTTCCCAGTCTAGTTAGCACAGGAAGCTTTACTTATTATTTTTAGCATGTTCAATCGGACAAATAAAGTATGGGAGTAGTTCAGTAGGTAGGTGAAGTGGGACTCAAACCCGAGAAGGAATGACAAAGGCTTGGAACAGGTCAAGCAAACACCTCTCAGGTTTAGGTCGCAGGTTCACAGGCATTAATCACAGCTGTCCAGCTAATGGCGACAGCAGCACTCGAGGCCAGGTTTGATCAGCAGAATCACTTGTGACTGTTGTCCCAGGGAAGTTGTCTCCCTCAATAAGCAGCACATGCTACCGCTAAATAGGCCCTGTAGGACAAGCTGTGCATGCACACATGCAGAGCTTTAATCAAGGAAAACCTTTATCATAATTCTAATTCTGAACTATTAGAACTAGAACTAATATTATATGTCTATTATGTTTGGATTTTTTAGGTAGAGAACTTACATTTACTTTCTTATCTTTGAGTGTTAAATTGTAGCATCTCTTAAAGTTGATCTGTCTCTTTTCTTCCCCCTTTTTTTGTACGTGACACCATAAAAACTCTGTGGGCTAGATTCACTCCAGGGACTGGAGTCATGGGTGGCACGACGCAGTACTTAGCACTGTCTTCAGTCACCTGGGACCTTTTTGCATGTTCTCTATATTCCTGCATAGGTTCCCTACAGGTGTTCTTACAGACATTCATGATCAGTTAACTGGTGATTTTAAGTTGGCTTTGGGTGTGAATGTGAGCATGAATGGTTGTCTTTCTCAATATGTTAGTCCTTTAACAGACTGATAACTTGGAGAAGTGGTTAAATTGTCCAAATTATCCTGATAACCCCAATCGGAATAATTTTTCTTTTTATTAATTGTTCTCCCAAGTGTTGGCAATTAGGCCCAAGACAAATAATCTTTCCAGCTGAAACACATCAAACATGCTTCTCAGTCCAAGAAACTGAAGGTTAGAGTTACTGCAAGGCCTCAGAGGAGTAACCTTTAAGCTAAAATTCCCCAATTGCAAAGTGAGAAGAACACCATGACGATGACATAAGTCTGAATGAAGAGGCAACCATCACATTTTTCTAAACATAACCAAGTAGTTTTTAATCGTAGATCTAACCAAGCAACATATTCATAACTAATAATGTATTTTGAAAAATCATACAAATGCCGTGTGAAAAACTGACTGACCGACTGAAGTAAATGTGATTAAAAATGTGTGTGAGGGAACTCAAAATAATTTGAAAATTGGTGACCCCAAAACGTTGATTTTGTTCATCTGGTCGTAGCGTTTTCAAAGGGAGAAACGACACTTATCCAAGTGACCTTAGGCCCCCTCCTCGATTCAGAGATGGTCTTTCCCTTTCACGTACAGATAAGCGTACATCTTTCACCATCGTACAATGCTGTGATTGCAGCCAACTCTCTATGAATGGTACTCATGGCCAATGATCAATGGTCATGACAATTTGCATATTAATGATCAAGGAACTGACCTCATAGCCCATTGTTCATTCAGTTGGCTGGTTAATAAGGTTTATGTGCTGTTTATAAGGTTATGGAAACCTGCAGTCAGCTGAGACTGAAGAAGTCACTTGGATGAGTGACAAAACGTTTCTCCTACTGAAAACGCTTCGTCCAAATGAACAGAATCAACCTTTTGGGATTTACTTACCTGGATGTTTGAGCATGCATCAAGACAAAATTGGTGACCAGTAACATGAAATTAAAAGTCGGGACAATATCATAAACTTCTGTGACGCTGGGGTTGTATGTTCAGTGTCATTATTGTGCAGTATTGAACAAAGGACTGCAGACAGTTCAACGGCAGCAGCATTGCATTGTTTTTAGTTTTGTTCCAATTAAACGCTGCTTCAAGTTAAAATTTTACATACGAGAAAAACTGCAGTTTGTCGCATCTCTGTCTCATGAAATTTGGTTTGCATGCACGATCTGTCTCAGTCGCTCATTTATCTCGAGTGTTCTTCGAGGTCTGGGAAATGAGTTAGACTCTAAAAACTCAGGAATTTCTAATCTGTTTTAGTCCTCTTGCCCCAGTGACATCTTCTCCTTCTGTTGGCTGTAACACCAGGTGTCTGTGACCTTCCTCTGGCATTCCCCCCGAGTACACTTCTGCCTCCTGTTCTTTTTCCCATTCTTTGCTTTAGTTTTCCTCAGTTTCCTCAGACTTTCCTTTCTTTTCTCACGTGTATTTTCGCCTTAAATAATGCTAATCAAATTCTGAATGTTAAGCTTACCCTTCACCTTGGCTCACAGGTATATTCTGCTTCTTTTCCTGATCCTGTAGGTAATTTCATCCACACCGTTTTCAGTAAAGGGATTTGGTTAAATAATATTTTCAGTCTCCCTCCTTTTCCGCCTCTCCCCCTCAGTAGTTGGAATCCCTCAATCCAAGAACAATTGGCCAGCGTGACAAAAGCAGAGGGAGGGAAAATTAAAGAAAATAAATTGATGGAGGAAAGATAACATACTTCGCCAGTGTGGAGGTGGGGAGAAGATCAGCAAAGGTTTATAATGGCAGGAATAAATCATGCTGTGCTTGTTCGTGTCAGTAGGCTGTTTAAATTTGAGTCTCTTTATATAAAGCTTGAAGAAAAGTATGCATTTGTCCTTTCTGTTAGCGACTGAGGGATGATTGAGGGTGAAGGGATGGTGTCGGGTTGCAGGTACAGCGCCGTGGCTCCTTTAATGAAGAAAAATAATGTTATCGTGTTAAAGTAAGAAGCTCAAACTGTGCAGTAGGCTCTGACAAATGGCAGAGACAAATGTTCACAAAACAAAGGCAGTTGGCGCTGACAAGAGGACTTGCACCACTGGAGAATGGTTTCTGTCTTTCACATGTATTGCATTGAGGTACAGAGTATTTGAAAGGTTTTGTGCGTTCAATTTCAAAACCCTTTGAAATGGGAAGCTCATTGTGTGGTAACAGAATGAAGATTTTTTTTAAAAAATTACATAAACAAGTAACTGATTGATGAATGATTTCAATTTCAGTTTGGCCTTTAATGTAAATCTAACTGAAACAACAGCAACATGATGTGATGGGGCTCCAACTAGCCTCCAAAGCACAGCATCTCTTATAAATTTAATTTACTTAATTTTTTTAATACTAATCTAAAACTTTCAAGTTGACCAAAAACATGACCAAAGTAGGATATTTACAGCTAAGCATTTGAATGAATTTCCAAATTTCCTTTGCAGTTGTTGGTATTCCATTACACGTGACATAAACTTGTCGTAATAGCAGCGTTTTAGAAAATTGCAACCTACGTGTTTTACTCAGGTAAAACACGTAGGTTGCAAAGTTTTAAATTTCACTGATTTTTTTCTGGTTTTTTTTTTAAATGCTTTTGTTTATTCTATTATGTCTATTATTGGCTAACACAACAGTTAGCTTGTAATAATTAGTAGTCATAATATTTACGACTATAGTCATCTTTTATAATCCTACTACTTATTTTCAGGATATACCTTTACTGGGTTGCAGCCCTCTTATTTTGGAGACGGTTCAGAAAATGGTTGGATGGATTTACATAAATGATAAGATATATGTCTTTTCACAAAAAATATTATACAGTTGTTCATTTTTAAGAAAAAAATGTCATTAGATTTGATGTTATTCAGGAATTTCATATTAGGAAAAAAAAACAGACAAGGAAGTCTGTAAAGATAGTGCACATGAATATTGTCTGGAGGTGTTGTGGGTTTATTAAAGATAGAAATGTATAAACCTTTAAAATTAATTTTAAAAAATTGCACTCACAAAACCTCCCTGGTGTGTAAATTAGAGCAACATGTCATAGAATTGTAATTTTATTGCCCCTAACCATTTTTGTTTTATTCTTTCTAACACTTTGAATAATTAGGTCAGGGCATGTGCGAGTAATCCCTTGCACAACAGTAACAGGTTTTCAGACTTCTCTGAGTATATCCATCTTTGTGATGTTTTTAAGAATATGTTGAACAGCAGATACGTGGAGCTTCTGTGCTTCTATTTTCTATTCATGAATTAAAGACAATCGGAAAAGGAGGGGAGACAAAAATGTTTGTTTCTGGCAGTAGTTAAACTGAGCGTCTCCAATGAGACCCAATATAAGGATCATTTTGAATTGTGAGTCATGCAAAGACATTCTTGTTTAGTCCCATAAAATATAAACATGGAACTGGAAAATCAGCGTAGCAGGTCCCTCTTTAATCCGAAAATTAAAAAAAACTCTTTGGAAGGTGGAGTATGTATTTACTATGCAGAAATGGTGTGTTTTACATTGTGTTTAAACTAAAACCACACTGTTTGGCTTTTAAAACAGGACGCTCTGGCTTCTGCTGCTTTGAATGACTACCATCAGTCACTTATGAGTTTCCAAACTTCAGCTATTTAAAGGTAAAACTGCCCATTTAAAACATTGCTTCACCCAGTCAAATATATGCATATCTAGTGAGAGACAGAGAAAGAGAAATGAAGAAGTGTCAGGCCTAAAAACCGACATAAATCAGATGAACAGTGTCTGAAAGTGATGTTCTCAAGAAATAGAGGAAAAAAATCCTGCAAAGACCTGACACAGGACCTGAGAGATGCGTCTGACCCATCAGATCCATCTTCTGTTCAATGAAACTTCATCAGAAATGATCTCAATGGATGGATGGATGCCAAACACCATTCTTAAGAAAAGGAGAGGAAATTCGGGGAACAGGCAGAGGGATGCCAGTTTGCACAAGAACTGGACTGAAAATCAGTAACATCAGGTCTTATGGAGTGATGAATCCAAATGTATTAATTCAAATCGTTGTCATTATGTATGGAAGGAGACAAGAGAGAGGTACAACAGTGAGTCTCTGTAGATCTGTAGTTACGGAGACTCACAGTCTTTGTTTTGAGCTGCATTTTAGCCAGTCAGCGCGGATGGAATAATAAATACCAGTGCCGTCTGATTTTTCTTTTTTTTTAACCATCATGCAATACCATCTGGAAATTGTCTGATTGGCAAAGGTTTCATTTTTCAGCATCTTAATGATCCCAAGCACACTGCCAATGTAGTAAAGCCAAAGTTGGATAGAAAAACACACAATGGAACAACGTCGGTCATGGATTGGCCTCCCCAGAGCTCAGACCTCAACATTACTGAGGCAGTTTAGGATCATCTTGACAGGAAAAACTGAACAAAAGGTAGTCAACATTCAAAGAAGAGCTTTGGGATGTTCTTCAAGAAGTCTAGAGAACTATTCCCGAATAAATTACAGGAAAGCTTTCCTTAGAGAGTTCAGGCTGTGTTGAAGAATAGACTCTTGCATAGTAGTATATATGTGTGCATGTAGATAGATGGGTAGATTTGATTTTGCATTCCTCTGAAGGCCGCAAACAATATTCAATTCAATTTGGTAACCGACCATCAAACTAAACGGTACATTTGCTCTGATGCAAAAACGTAATCTTTGCACAGCGTTTCTCATGTGGCGATGTGGTAATGACGAATCGTTGTCAGGCCACAGAATCAGCGCGTGTGCATCCAGCCGATGCAACAAGCTGCACACCCCTACAACTTACACTGGTATTCCTCTTACATACAAATTACCATAAAGCGGAGGGTCGTTTTTATTTCTTTCTGTTAAAAAGCCAAAGCCTCTGCCTGCACAGCCAGCCATTTGGAAGTCGAAAAACAACCCATGATTAATGATCACTGTGACATGTCTGAGTGAACCAAATGGGGTGTGCATGTAAGCGCTCCCCTGCCAAAGCCTTCACCCCTTACACTTATTGTAATCATTACAAGGAGAAAAAAAATTAGGGGTTGGAACTGTAATGGGTTAATTACACCACAATCGGCGGGTGTAGAAATGAAGGCCTATTTAATTATCTCCCTCCATCATTCGACACATTTCTATTATTTACCTTCTCTTTTTCTGCTCGCCGCTTTGAATGAGGTTCAGCGCTGTGAAGGAAAATAGGGGGATAATTGGGTTCATCCATCTCTCTCTCTCTCTTTGCCTCCCTCCCTGAGCCACCTCCCACCTCTCCCTCCCTCCGCCTCCCTCTGTTTAATACCTTTACTCTTGTTTTGTTTCATTTCTTCTTGCTCGTCAGTCAGTTTTTTTCACTCGCTGTGTTGATTCTCTAATCGTCTGATTTGGAGGTTTGACCCAGTATTTCTTTGACGTTCACAGCTTGGCTTGTAAAGACGTTCGGAAAATGGTTCAGATTCTAATCGCCGGGTGGAGCCGAAACTTTGTGCAGAGCAATAGCCACAGCTGAAGGTCGTTGGTTGACATACCTGTCAATCGATCAAATGACCCCGTCACCATCCACCACCCTTCTCCAAACACAGCTTCTAATAGACAAGTTAGCAGCCTGTTGAATGTGCCTCCTTCACATACTCAAAAAGGGCTTTCAAAAATCGCATAACTGCCCTCGGGTTAGGATCATTTTGTCAAATTCGCTACATATAATTTAAGTCCCCGGCATTTTCTGTTATCCTTCCTTATAGTCGAGGGTAGTGGAGAATTACTGGTGAGTAGCAGAGCAATCATGTCGTACACAAGCAGACCTACTGTTGTGGTTCCAGGGCTCTAAAATAAGTCACATGAAATCAAAGCGCCAAATATTTCCTATTTTTGCTGTCGTTGTTTTACTTGCGTAAAATACTTGATAAGCATCAGTTTGTGCTATGAACTGTAGATTAACTGATTAACAGAAACACAGAGCTGGTTGCCAGAGCCAAAAACCGTGACAAGCATCTTTCACAGCCTCCACTTCTCTAGACGTTGAGTCCTGCATGAGTGTCACTGAAACCATGTTTTTTGCTCCTTTTAGAGAGTTGTCGCTGAGTCTGTGGCCTTTAGACTCTCTGGTGAGTGCAGTTTCTTTACAATGTGTCATTACCAATCAGATTCATTTAATGGGGTCCAATAATTAAAGAAAAAAATCATAAAAAGTTTGTTTGTTCATGATGTTAATGATGAAGCAACGTGTCATAAAGTAGAGGAAGAAGAAAGAAAAAAATTCAGGTTGTGCATTTAACAAGGAATTTGTTTTCTTCAAGAAATCAAAAAGATTTTATTGTTTGTCCTGTTTGTGTTTGCTTTTTCCCATCGAATGTCTCACAACAGATGAGAATAATTGAAATGGGAATAACACAGCGATGCTTTGGGAAAGACGAACCCCCATATTTGATAAACCTTCAGCACACCCAAGGTCGAGGAGAGGACGGCACTGGGATGGGAAGTAAAAGAAAGAAAGAAACAGAGAGCAAAGCAGGCTGTTTTAGTTGTTTTCAATAAATTGCATGCTCAAAAAAAGTTTTGTCTCACTCCCATTTCTTTTTGTTGCATGTTGAAGCTCCACTTAGAACCTTGTTAAGATCCATCCATGCAAAATATGGTTTTTTTTGCCATTTTTCAAGTGGTCCTTAACTTTTGGTCGTGACTGTTAATGGGAACTAAAATGGGATTGGATGAGAACTGCTCAGTGCATTATTGGAGCTGGGTCCTCAGGAGATGACTTAGTTTTCCTGCTCCATTTAACAATTCCTCTCTTTCCTCCTTCAGTCCTTCACTTCAACCATCCATCTCTTCTTATCCCTGGGATAGGGAGGATTACGAGATCTGTATAATGTGACGTGAGGCCTGTGGCCCCACGATGTCCCGGCAGGAGATCCCACTCCTTCTCACTCGCACACATTCCACGTTTCTCGGTGCTTTGCAATCACACTGGCCTGACATCCTCTGAAGCTTTTAATTTCTACACATTAATGAAGTGTCCTGTCTAATTTCCCCGTTGCTCTGATGATCCGGAGGCAGATGAAGGACAGAGAACAGTTGGAGGGAAAATCACCAACAGCAGCTTCAGGTTAACTGAAAGTTATTGAGGACAGAGAACAGGAGCTTAACAGGAGAATACTGAAGATGGGCACATATGCAGTATAAGCATATGGAGGTAGGTGTTACAGCAATCATATGCAATTACTGTTATTAATTAGACCCAGATCAATTTCAGGGAAATTTAGAATGATAAAATTACAGGTAGAAGGTAACCTAAAGAGACGTTCACATTAAGTGACAAGCAGAAACATGGCGACAGAAGCTTTAGAAAGGTCAGTGAGCACCAGGAAATTGAAGTTGCAATTCCCATTGAATTTCAGATTGGTTAATCTGGCTATTTTGACTCTGTGGGTGATGCTAACAAACAGGCAGGTGTGGGGTCATTAGGCCAGCTGCAAGTACCTGAATTTTGTAAAATGGTCATTTCATCAACTTCCAAAATGCATGCTGGAAGTGAAAAGCCAAAAGTGAAAAGTGCGAATCCTGAGATTTGTGCCACCATCACTACTCCTGTCTTCAATTGTAGACTTGTTGCTTTTTAAATGTTCTTATCCAGCAATAGGCGACCTGACGAGTCAGAAATTGGCACTAAAGGAGTTCCCAGTGCTTTAAACGTCTGGGTTCCAAAACCCTTCTGGGTTCAGGGTTGGGTTCCTCATAGATGATTACTTAGATCAGCGGTCCCCAACCCCCGGGCCTCGGACCGGTACCGGTCCGTGAGTCGTTTGGTGCCGGGCCATGAGAGTTGAGGCTCAGGTGTGAAATGTATGGTTTTCAGGGTTTTTAATCGGTTTTCAGCGTTATTTTGTTATCGTTTTGATCGTTAACTCGGTTTTCCTTGGTCTTTTCACGTGTGTTATGAATAAATTATTTTTTTCGGTACCGGTACTAGTTTTATTTTGTTGTATTTATCCGCGACACCTTAAAGGCCGGTCCGGGAAAATATTGCCGGGCATAAACCGGTCCGTGGCGCAAAAAACAAATAGATGGTATTGATATAAAGTGCTGTGAAACAACTATTTGCCATGTCCCGATTTCTTAGCTTTTTGCATATATAAATGCTTCAACATTTCAGATCCAGGGGCGGATCTTGAGGGGTGGCATGTGTCACCCTAAAATGATCTCTTGCCACCCCTAGTGCCACCCTGGTTTTGCATATGACAGTGTTGTGTATTAAGACAAGATAGCATTAAATCTTTGAAGTTTGAATGAAGGTAAGTGTTATTAACACTCTGTGTGCTGCACCTCCAAAGCGCATGACCGACATGTAATTAAGCTGACATAGCAACAACCTGCAGCCGGCTGAGTCTCTATTTCGGCTTGTGTTGAAAATTTGGACTTCAAAGTATACATCAGTTTTTACATTTTAATGACATGCCACTAAATCCACAGTTATGATTTAAAAAATGTATATTTTTATATGTATTTATTTATTATACGGGCTATACAGTACATAAAAAAGTCACTGAGATCTCTAAGTCTAGAAATGGTTACAAAGCCATTTCTGAGGCCCTGGGACTCCTGCGAATCATGATGAGTGTCATTATCCACAAATGGAGGAAACCTGACACAGAGGTGAACCTTCCAACAAGTGGCCAGCCAACCAAAGAGTGCACTGCTGACTCAGCCAGGAGGTCGCAAAAGAACCCAGAACTCTAAAGAACGGCAGGTCTCCCCTGCCTCAGTTAAGGTCAGTGTGCATGATTCAACAAGAAAAAGAGACTGGGCTAGGATGGGTTTAAAGGTGAAAGGTTCATCTCATATTTGCCAAGAAACATTTTGATGATCTCCAAAACTTTTCTATGGACTGATGAGCCAAACACTGAACTATTTGGAAGGTTTGAGTCCCGTAACATCTGGCATAAAACTCACAGCATCTCATTAGAAGAGCATCATACCAACAGTCACACATAGTTGTAGCAGTGTTGTGGTTTAGGGCTGTTTTGATAGATTGACATAATTAATGTGCTCTCCACAAGAAAAATCCTGAAGGAGAATGTCCGGCCATCAGTGCATGTTCTGAAGATCAAATATACTTGGGTTTATGATGGATGGCATTGATCTAAAACATACCAGGAAGTCAACCGCAGAATAAAAACAAAAATAAATTGAAGGTTTTCGAGTGAAGTAGTCAAAGTCTGGCCTTAAATCAAATTGAATCCTTTGACATGGCATTAAACATAATGTTCATGCACAAAAACCCTCCACTGTGGTTAAATAAAAAAATGTTGCAAATAATAGGGTGATGAAATTCATTCAAATCCTCTGATGTGAAATACTCTCTAACATTTATTTATTTACTTGAATGCAGCTATTGATGCCCCTAAGTAAAACTGAAAATAATACATAGTGATAGCCTTTATTTCTGATGTTTGGTGTGTGCTGTGACAATTTTTGAGAACAGGTGAACTCCTGTGTTTAACATCCCCGCAAAAACGTCAGTAGCCAACATGGCAGCTGACCCTTACTGGTTTATCCACTCCAGTTTTTCCAGGCATGAGGCACCAATTGGCAGGTGAGGGTCTTCTTATATGTAACATCTTTTTATATATCAACTGTGTGGGCGTGTTAGAGAACCAGCCGGTGCCTGCGCTGACTAGCAGAAACCCATTCTTGTGCCCAACTCAGCAGAAGAAACACAATGAAAACATTCAGCTGTGCTCCTCGAGATTGTTTTTGGCCACAGAATCCCTGTAGGAGGAAACACAAGCCCACCTCTATACTACTGTGTGTCTGCTGAAATGTATGGATTTTTTCTTTCTTTTCCGTGTCTGCGGCTGAAGTGCGGCATGCCAAAAAATTATTTAATTAAACCTTCACTTTATAGGGTGCGACTGCAACGATTGTGCTTTCCCATATTGTGACGAGGAAACGTAGCTAATTGCTATTGATGCAGTATTTTAAAAAGGTTTTGGCACAGCTGGTATTAGCGATGGTGACGACGGTGGAAAATGAACCGGGGCTCGTGTTTTTCAGTCTGCTAGGCCTTGTCCTGGGCAGCACTGTGGTCAGCCCTCAGTCCATAGAAAGTGATGATTAGTTTGCATTAGCTGACCGCTGACCAGAGGAATCCACAGGAGTTCCAGTAAGTGGGGCTTCAGACCGTGAGGAGAAGATTAGTGTTTAATTTCAGTGTGTAGCCACCTGCCTGTCTTTCTTTCTCTTGTTACCTGTCTCACAGTCGGGGATCTCCCAGCCCCTTGAATCCAGCAAGAATCCGCACACACGTACTTCTTACAGGCTTTTTAAAGAATAAAGAAAGAAAAGAAAAGTATTTGCTGTATTAGCGCGCTAATCTCACAAATATTGCTCATATTGTAGTGTTCAAGAGGCAAGACACATTGCCATTAAACAAATAGAATTTCGAGCTTCTGCTGTATCCTGTTTTATTTTGTTAATCACTATTCTTATGAATCTTAAATGGTTGTACTTCCTGTCTTTGTCTTTTTCCCTCTAATTGTCTCTCCCATCCTCATAAGTTCAACCTGTGATTCCTCAGTCAGTTAATTTGGTATATATAGTTGTATGAATAGTTCTAGTTAATTGAAAAATAATAATTCTGTTGTTTTGTTTACGTTCAGTTTTTGTTCAGCACGTTTTGTTGGCCTGACCAATCAAATTAGTTCCCTAATTTGATTGTACATAACCATGTGTGTTATTTAGTCCCTAGTTTATGTAGCTGCCTAAACATTGTTTTATTCTCTGTAAATGGCAGTAAATTACTTTTGGTACTTTTCACACATTAATTAAAATAAATAAAAAATTTAAAAAAGCAACACAAACAAGTCAGCAAACAAGTTTATGAAGAGTTTAATGTGACCTTCAACATGTGGAGGGTGAGGCTACATGTGACATAGTAGCAAATACATTATTATTGGAAATTCAAAATTAAACATGTTGTAAATAGACATGATCTCTATTGCTCACTTCTTATCTTCACCTAGGTTAGGTTAAGGTTAGCTGCTGTTGTTTTTCCATTGGGAAAGGCCAGGCGTTGGTTCGGATGCATCCATCCACAGCCTCCCTAAGTATTATTGCTGTCCTTCCCTTTATGACAATTGAGTACAGAGCTTCAGATGACTGCTTCCAGCAGGATAACTCGGATAACCGTCACAAAGCTCACATCATCTCAAACTAGTTTCCCGAACATTACAATGAGTTCACTGTACTCAGATCGACAGATCTCAATCCAGTCGGGCACCTTTGGGATGTGGTAGGATGGAAGATTTGCGTCATGGTTGTGCTGAAAAATCCTCAGCAACTGTGCGATGCTGTTATGTCAATATGGACCAAAGTCTATAGGGAATGTTTCCAGCACTCTGTTAGTTCTGTGTCATAAAGAATTAAGGCGGTTCTGAAGGCCAAATGAGATCCGATCTGGTAATAGCAAGGTGTACCTAATAAGGTGGACGATGAGTGTCCAGCGTGAGTCAACATCTCTGGGAGTGCTACGGTTAGAAGAGTGCTCATAATGCCATCATGAATTATATTCACATTAGTTCTGCCATGGTTAGATTAAATATTATTTTTAGATGAAAGCTTTTAGAAGTGCTATTTTTTCAGGGTTTTATTTTTTAAATATTTTACTGTGTTTGATTTGAAATTGTACAGTGAACATTATATACTGCTTTAGTCTTAACTAGCCCTACTTTGGCTGTAGACATGATAGACGTGATCCTGGGGGATTATTACGGGTTTAGCACCCTAAATCCTGCCATAAATATCTTTACGTGGGCTTATTTAGCTTCACTGTGTCTGCAGAAGCTCATGCTTGGAACTATGTTTTTGCCTTTTAAATGTCACATAATGCTGTGTGTGGGCCCAGCCTGCTGGTCATCACCTATTTGAGCTGCTAAAGCTGTGACTACACACTGTCCCTTTATCCAGACTGATCCAGTTTTGGAGCCTCATTACCTTTACCTGTCTGTCTGTCTGCCTGTGAGACCATCAGCCTGTCTGACAGGGTCTCCTCCACCGCCGACTACTAGTCAGGATTAATGAGAGCCAAGCAGGCACCCGTCTTTTCCCACCGCTTCTCCTCTTGCCCAGCCAAAGCTGCAGCCAAGGCCGACCGTAGGCCTCATTATTAAAAGCAATGGCCACGACTAAGGCCCTGTCTGTACAAACACACAGCGACGGAGCTGGGAGGGAAAAGGAAACCGGCTCGCGGGGGGATGAGGTTTCAATAAACGTCAGCCAGCGTCGGCTCTGTTTGGACCGCAAATTATTGCTGGCTGATGCTCTATTATTTTACAACCAAAGATCGCTGTCGAGAGAAAGGTAGAAGGGGAGAAAAGAGAAAGAGAGGGTTAGGAGAGAGGAGGAGGGTAGGAGGGAGAAAAAGAAACTCTGGAAGGCAGCCTAAGGGGGAAAAAGGGTTAGTGAATACTATAATAATCTTTAAAAATATTACTGGAGTGGCCACAGCTAAATCTAAGAATAGGCTGGAGAAAGCAAAGTGCCGGCGGATGATTCCAGTGTAGATAGAAGTAGGGAGAAGAGAGAAGCAAGCAAAGAGAGGGGGAAAGAGAAAAAAAAGCAAGCAAGGGAGGAGGAGAGGAGAAAACGGGAAAGCCATGTGAGAGGGTTGTAAAATCAACACCTTCGGTAAACATAATTTACTGCCACCTCATTACTTTAGCAGGAAAAAATACACTTCGTATACTGAAATTTCCCAAATGCATTAATATATTAAGACCAGGTTGCATATTAAATGTATGCACATGCTTTCTAGACATTTTCTTCAGATTCTTTTATGAAAGACATTTAGAAGAAAACAAGCACAGCTGGACAATATTTGCTTTTTTTGCTTGGTGGAACGGGAGAGTCACAATTCACACAGATTCGTCCGCAGTTTTTTGCTCATAGTTTTTTGGTCCTTTTCCTTTCTGGTCATTAGCAAATGAATCATACCACACTAAGTCCAAAACAATCCAAAAATGTATTATAAAACATTTTAACAAGACTGTCCAGTTCCATATTTGTAGTGATGGAGAACACTGTGGGTTAATTCCTAATGGGACGGTCCAAAATCTTTGGTCCTGACTAAAATACTGTGAAAAGCATGCTATGAAATTTGTATAGGAACTCATTCATATCCGAATTATTATTGAATTTCTTTGAATTTGGAGACTTCTTGGAAGTTAATAATAACCATTAACTCAAAAAATAATTGCAATTAACTAACTTTAAGTCATCTAGTCAGATTAGCTTGTTAGCATGCTAAATGTTAAGGTAGTGAATGATATACATGGCTAATATTATCAAGGGTACTGTGCTTGTGAACATGCTAGCATGCTTATGTGTCAATTTAGCTTAAATGGAAGCGCTTGAATGCATTCAGGGAACTAGGTACTGGATTAAATAAAGTCAACTAAGTTGTGCATATGCCAACAAAGATTCCCATGCTTCCTTCTAAGAGAAGCATGGGATCCATTTGTAGATGTTTTTTCGGACCCAAAAGAAATCATGACCAGTTATGCTTTAGCAATTAATTTCCAGCAACCACTCACAACTGGTCAGGGAACACTTAGCAGAATTCCTTAGCAGTCGGGGGCTGTTGCCAACTACTCTCTAGGCCAGGGGTATCCAGGTTGTCTTGCAGGTTTTAGATGTGTCCTTGATCCAAAACAGCTGATTTAAATGGCTTAATTACCTCCTCAACATGTCCTAAAGTTCTCCAGAGGCCTGGTAACAAACTAATCATGTGATTCAGGTGTGTTGACCCAGGGTGAGATCTAAACCCTGCAGGACACCGGCCCTCGAGGCCTGGAGTTGGACACCCCTGCTCCAGGCCTGTATGACTGGGGTCTAAGGCACCAAGGTAAACTAGAACTAGCTCCATACTAGCACTGACACCATATCAGTGAAAAAGGTGTAAGAAAAGCAACACAGCAACAACTTACTCTTAAGCCTTGATTATACTTTGCAGATTTGGGAACACATTCAAATGCGGTACAAGTCATTATAATAAAACCAAGTCACTACAGATGAGTTTGCACGGTTACAAAAGCAGCAGTCACATAGATGTGTGCAGAGACCCACATATTCACTGACTGATGATGGATCCAGGCAGACCCAACCCTCCAACACTAGCCCGAGCAGACACACAGATATAGAAAGGGTTTGTTTCTCAAGTGACTTGGCTAATTGTTGAAGATTAGATTTAAAAATCATTCACAGATGCAAGGTTTAAGAAACCAAATCTATTAGCAAATATTAACAGCTACACTCGCTCTCCAGCTAACAGATTCAAACACTGTAACATTTAGGCAGCTTTGATCGTAACCTTACATTCCTGTTGACACATAGTTGCAACAGATTAGTGGCACTCTTTCAAGCCGCTGTGGTTGATGTTACTCAAGAGCTGCTGACCTTTTACAGGCATCTCTGCTTTTTAACATATTTCAGTCTGGATGCTCACAAACTGATCTGGCCACACGTTACAGGAGTGTGCGTTTAAGACCTAACAAACAATTGTCACCTGAATAGTGTGCTGCTGGTGTGTAGCTGTAAAGACTTTAATGCATTTGTGTGTCTCCGCTTTCATAACGATACGTTACCCCAAAAACAGTTTTAAAGTCATCTGGCCAACGGGGGGGGGGGAACAGTTTTTTTACCACTATAAAATTATCTTGGATTTTACTGTTTGCCTAACACTCTTGTACCCCTTTAATATTCAAGCACGCTCCTCTATTCTGGGCTACACAGAGAGACAGAAAAAAAAGGTGTAACATGTAATGGGCTCGGCCTTGCTGGCAGTTCCTGTAGCTGAATTAAAATGCAACATTATATGGCTTGGCCAAGGTTAGTCCGTGTTAGCAGAGGCGCTGTTACAGGCACTTTTCGAGCCTCTCAATTGAGGTAATAAATTGAGTCTGATGGCTAATTTTAGGTGAAACCCAATACCTTGAGCTAAACTATGAGCCAGAGGGGACCATTTAATCACAATATGTCTGGCACTGCCGCCAATACAGACACAACCTGGAAAAAAAAAGATTTTAGAATAAATATGTAGTTTATAGAAATTAGTTTTAAGGGACAATATACCGTCTGTCAGTCAAATTTAAAAAAAAAAAAAAGGTAAAAATTTAAACTGTGGGAGGTAAAAATCGGATTTAAAATCCTGCATGTCAACTTGGCTGGTAAAATAGTGAAAGCAGCAGTTAAACAAGCAGTTAATTCCAGCGATTTTGGCTCGTTCACAGCCTTTCTGTCTATGAGGATTATTATCCTCTCTATTTATTAAATGTAAACATTCCTTTTCCAGGAATTCGAAGCCTAATCCTTTGTTAATACAGTCAGGACTCTGGGAGAGGTGGCATTTGATTAGTTTTCACTTCGTCAGATAATTTAACAAGATATCTGTAAAGAATTGAAAATGTGTGGTTTCGCTACACCAGCTAAACCGTTCCATGCTAGCATCTCTCAACTGGCAGGGGACAGAAAACATCTCCACAGCAGCGTCCGGTTCGTAGCCTTTGCAGCATGCCAGGAGCCACATCTAGGGAGCCGCAATCAGTGACACTCGCAATAAACGAGCTGATATTTAATCATTAGGCGAGGAATGCACAGCGGACGTCTCTAATCTGCTCCTGCAGCTGCCGAAAAGTTGCGCGGCACGCAGAGTGGAAGCCCTGAACTCTCCGTGTCAGCTTCAGCTGTGTGTCTTCGGGGTTTCAGCGGCAGATCCGAGAGGGGTTACATTGCATAGCATGAGGCCTCAGCATGCCATTGCAATTAATGTATTGTCTTACTTAACAGGATGGAAATGTTGGAATGATTAGTGAAGTGGCGGCGGTGTGCGCTCTGGGGTCGGTGGGAGGATTAGTTACCGAAGTGCTGAAGTGTTCACTTATACCTACTGCTGAGCTGGGCCGAAACACACAATTGTGTTCTTTTAGTATATATGTCGTATTAATACTGGCATGTTTTTAATATTTTGGATTAAAAATGTTTGTTGTCAGTTTAAATTCCATCACGAGATAAGCGTATGCTTCAGTTTCTACGATTTCAGTGGAAAGGACGAGTTTATTTTGGTCACACTTTCAAATCAAGTAAAGGCTTTAATCATTTCACCCTATTATTGAGCACTGGGCCCATTCAATAACCAGTCATACAAACATTTAGTCTCATATCATGACAGTTCACTGATTTATCAGTAGAATTTTCTCATAAGCTTAAATGGAAGTAGAATTACCAGATGTCCCTGTTTATGCAGCATTTTGATTCCTTGTCCCACATCTTGAGGCAACGTACCGCATTTTGATTGGCTCTGCAGGACATGCACTTTTAAAGTATAGCTTTCATCCAGTACACATAAAGGGTCTAATGCTATACTCATCAGGGCAAGTTACAAGTCAACAAAATATCAAAAACTTGAACATTTTGCTGAATATAATAAAAACTACCAAGGTTGGTATGAAACTAAACTAAAAATTTAAACTGGAACTAATACTAAAACTAATACCAGAACTAAATAAAATAGAATTACAGAGGATGGAAGCCTTAGTTTTGGTGTTTGTTAATTTTGTAAAAATTTAATGAAGCTCTTACAGATGTGTATATTGAGGCCTTGGATGTCAGCAAGACCGCGAGTCAACTGCTTTCAAGAAGTTGTGTTCATATTGTAGTTCTCCTAAATCTTGCCTCTGGCATTTGGCATTAATACAAAATTAATTTAAAAAAACCACCAAAACTGCCAGTGAAACTAATAAAAACTAGAACTAAACATTTTCCAAAGTTCAAACTTAAATGAGCAAAGCCACTCTGGAAACTAACATTAAACCGAACTAAAAGCAAAAATTTAAGATGAAGTAAAATAAAAACTACACATGCTAAAGTGTAATAACTCTGGAAACTACCATTTTTGTTTGCTGCACAAAAGAAGAAAATGATGTGAAGAGAGACAGTATGTGTGCCATAAAACTGCATTAAAAGACAGCTAAAATGATGGCAGACAGAAGAACATATGAAATAACAACAACAAATAAAAGAGAATACAGGTGTATATCAAGACCACCTCAGGAGACAATGCAATGCTCTTTACATACTCCTTTTTATCCTTATTGTATTCACTTGCTTAGAAAGTTTCTGCAAGTTTGCATTTTAAGTTAATTTAACCTCTTAAGCCCCAACGCCCCCTGATACGGGGGCAAAAAGCAGGAGATCAGGTAGGCTTGGGGCTTAAGAGGTTATTTTAAGTCTACCTTTCAGCATTGTTGACATCTTCCACTTTGTTCCAAACAAATGCAGCATTTGCCCCACATTCAGTTTCTGGTCACCCTGCAAGGAAGTCATCAGTGGTCCAGACCTGTGGTACTAGTCATGTCCACAAAGTCTCCACTGGGCAGAAATACACATAGCGGTACAGTTAATACACAATATCAAAGTGAAATAAATACTGATAGATACAATAAACATGTTTTTATCACAATTTATTTTATAAACATCATGATCTGGTTATGACTGTTTCTAAATGCATGACTAAATTAAACTCAGTCAGTGGTAAACTGGTGGAAAATCATACAGAAGCATGGATTTGAAGTAGATGCAATTAAATTTGACTTTGTTAAATGAAATTACTGCAAAAATGAATGGTATAGGTGGTATACCTCAGTGATATTACTGCGAAGATGGATTTTGGCTTCTACCTTTAGTGATGCTCTGAAGAGAGGCAGATAGGAGAATATACACCATGCACGATTCACTCAGGTGTATATATTTTCACATTATGGATCAAGCACTGAAGTTTAATCATTAAATTCTTTTTGTGCAATTTGTTTTTGACAATGACCACATGTGGAATTTCCCTAAAAATGTGCAATTACACTTCGGCGAATGGGTAATAAATAGTCTGCAGTGCATGTCTGAGACACAGAGCAGTAACTTTGACAGATCAGCTGGCAAAGCTGTTAAAGTCTCGAACCCTAATTACACAACGCGAGCATAAATTATCATTCAAGGCCAGTTAATCTGTCACTGGCTTCATTTTGATTTAATACGAGTAACGGCGCATGAATCACGCGGAGCACTTTCTGCACTCGACGTGCATTAAACACAGCACCGAACTTGAACCACAGCATCCGTGCTGTTGTGGCGCACCACACGGGAAATACAATATGACAGTAATTATATTTTGCATACCTTCGTGGAATAATCAATTGCTTTTGAGGCAGCAAACCAAAACAAGAAGAGGGCGTATGATTTTTTGAGAAAATATTTATCCGGTGAAGAAATTAGCCACCATGAAGTGTCGATAATTTGTTTTTATTTTCTTCCTAAACAGTTATAATTGCATCCAGAGGGGTGGGGTGCGTATGCAGAGCAGCTGCCCCTTTGCCACACTGGTATTGTTGCAAGAGAGGGGGCAGAGTGGCTCGTCACTGCTGCCGAGATCACTTAACGGGACTGTCACACGTTGAGCAACGCTCGAATTTGTTTACAACTTATATGCTATCAAATGACTTCTTTGTAACTTTGTATCAATACATTTGATATCAACAACTATAATAAACCGAAGTACGCAATACTGGATGGTTATGACTCCAATATCCAAATGTGGGTCTCATTCAACTACATAGTGTAATACTTTTACTTGCACTGACAATTACAAATGAACTAGAAAACAAAAACAAACAAAAAAAAACTCTAGAAACACAGAGAAATGGCTAATCTGGATCAGTTTGAATTAAGAAAATCCACACACTGGGACCTCAACGTTTAACCTAATCCAGAGTCTAAGTAGACAAAAAGCAGTTTTGTGGTTTACGTTGTCGTTTACCCTTCAAGTCTCTTTTGGTCTGTTTGTGTTTGTCTGCGTTACGCCCCAATCACACAGGGTTAGAGACCTGAATACGACCTCCCTCTAGCAACCACAAGTCACTGGGGAAAATGTGTATCACCCAGCTGGTTGGCAAGTGGTTGCTGGCAGTAGTTAGGTGATCACAAAAACGATGCTGCACCAAAAGCCTCATTGTGATTAGTGATTGCACTCACGTGCCAACTTTTCTCCAAACACTTGCCAACAGCTAACTGTAACTGTAACAGTTACAGGTACACCCTGGACCGACTCTCAGTCTGTCGTGGGGCTTTCCCCCAATTTGTGAAGACAAAGTCATTTTAATGGGATAGACTTCTATGCTGATCCGAGCCACGAAAGTGCTACAGTGGGAAAATAAATGTTGCTTCCAGAATGAAACCACACAAACGTGGCTTGTCCCACTTCTCAGATCGATTACATTTGTCTTTATTAGCTGCTCCATCTGTTTCTTTTATTGTCTTTTTTTCGCTTAAGCCTTGTCACAAACCTCAATCCTCTAGAAATTTCTTTCTTTTTTGACCAGAAAGCATGCTAGTCAGACCTCGACGTCGGATCCATCTTTAGTCTTTAGAAAAAGAGCATTTTTCCTTCTTAAACTTTTCTCTGACAGCTAGCCTACCGCTGGAGGATCTTCATTGGTTCATGAGCTGATCTTTATGGAAAACATGAAGAGATTATTGGTTAGAGCGAATCAAAGTGACACCACTCAAGTCAACCAATATACACTCTAGCGACCACAAGCTGGAGTCCGTCAAACTGCGGTGACTTCATGTCTGCTTGTGACGTATAAAAGCGAGCGTCTCTTTACTGTTTCTTTGCTCCTGATTGAGTTTTAATTGATTTCTCCTAGAAGTGTGGTTCATTCTTGTCATTGAGATGGAGACTTTGGGGTTTTTAATTTGCAGATCTCTTGATTTATCCCCCGACTCTGTGATTATTACAATTATGTGGCTTTCATAATAGGTGGATATCAAGCTGATGTTTTTTACTTGGAGAAAGTAAATGCTGCCAGGGGACAATGAGGCTGTTCTGGGTGGGGTTTGATACATGGGCACGCTTGTGGTTGAACCAGTGTGTGTGTGTGTGTCATGTACAGTATGAGCATGTTTATTCATACTTCTGCATCCTGTATGTCCACAGTGTGCGTGCCGGCCGCAGCGCCGCTGCTGCCTGGCTGTCTGCTTGCCAGTGTAATATGTGTTTGTGTTTACTTAAGTGTGTGTGTGTGTGTGTGTGTGTGTGTGTGTGTGTGTGTGTGTGTGTGTGCATGTAAGCGTGTGTTTATGGAGAGACTATGATGTGGAGCACCTGCCCTCTCCACCCAGTATGCTGCTGTGTGGCGGCTACTGAGTTGGAACCTTCCAGATTACATCATCAAACGGTGACAAGGCAGACAGGTCAGGGCGCCTGTGGTTGTAGGAAAAACGGCTACTCCCCAATAATGTGTGTGTATGTGTGTCAGCACAAACATATACACAAACACACACACACACACACACACACACACACACACACACACACACACACACACACACACACACACACACAAACAAACACACACACACACCATGCATTCATATTGTTTTTTTCACATTGACTTAATCTTGTAAACAAAGATGCTGATGGTATTTGCAACCAGCTCACTGCCTTTTACTTTACAGCTGTGTATGTATGACTGTGAGTTGTGCATGACAGAGGTTTAGGAGGGGTGTAACAAAAACCAGGTTATCTATCTAATCAAAAGTTGTAATAACTTGTGAAACTGCACTCACAAATAGACGATACTTTATTAGGTAGGTATACCTCTTTATTTGAGGTATACCTCAAAGCTGCTTTACTGAACAGAGATCTGGTGACTGGCATTTGAGTACAGTGAGCTCAAGATGTTTAAGGAACCAGAGATTTATGACATGCTGCGTTGTCATGTTGCATTAAGCATCAGAAGATGTCACACTGTAGGTATCTTGCACCAACAGCAATGCCACATTCAAAGTCCCATAAATCACCCTTTTTGTCTATTCTGCAGCTTGGTTTAAACTTTTTCTTGTTGTCTTTACCTTGTTTACCTGCCTATTACAGAGTTTTTCCAGTCGTTTGGGTGATTGAATATTTATCCTAACAAGCAAATGAACCATCTCTACTTTTAAGATTAGGCTTAAAAATTTCCTTTTTGCTAAAGCATATAGTTCGGGCTGGACCAGGTGACCCTGAATCCTCCCTTAGTTATGCTGCAATAGGTGTACGTTGCTGGGGGATTCCCATGATGCATTGAGTTTTTCCTTTTCAGTCACCTTTCTCACTCACTATGTGTTAATAGACCTCTGCATTAAATCACACTTGTTATGACTCTCTGTCTCTCTTCCACAGCATGTCTGTTGTCCTGTCTTCATTCTCTCACCCCAACCGGTCGCAGCAGATGGCCCCGCCCCTCCCTGAGCCTGGTTCTGCCGGAGGTTTCTTCCTGTTAAAAGGGAGTTTTTCTTTCCCACTGTCGCCATAGTACTTGCTCATAGGGGGTCATATGATTGTTGGGTTTTTCTCTGTACAGTGGGGCAAAAAAGTATTTAGTCAGCCACCGATTGTGCAAGTTCCCCCACTTAAAATGATGACAGAGGTCAGTAATTTGCACCAGAGGTACACTTCAACTGTGAGAGACAGAATGTGAAAAAAAATCCATGAATTCACATGGTAGGATTTGTAAAGAATTTATTCGTAAATCAGGGTGGAAAATAAGTATTTGGTCACCTCAAACAAGGAAAATCCCTGGCTCTCACAGACCTGTAACGTCTTCTGTAAGAAGCTTTTCTGTCTCCCACTCGTTACCTGTATGAATGGCACCTGTTTCACCTCATCATCTGTATAAAAGACACCTGTCCACAGCCTCAACCAGTCAGACTCCAAACTCCGCCATGGCCAAGACCAAAGAGCTTTCGAAGGACACCAGGAAAAGAATTGTAGACCTGCACCAGACTGGGAAGAGTGAATCTACAATAGGCAAGCAGCTTGGTGTGAAAAAATCAACTGTGGGAGCAATCATCAGAAAATGGAAGACATACAAGACCACTGATAATCTCCCTCGATCTGGGGCTCCACGCAAGATCTCATCCCGTGGGGTCAAAATGATCATGAGAACGGTGAGCAAAGATCCCAGAACCACACAGGGGGACCTGGTGAATGACCTGCAGAGAGCTGGGACCAAAGTAACAAAGGTCACCATCAGTAACACACTACAACGGCAGGGAATCAAATCCCGCAGTGCCAGACGTGTTCTGCTGCTGAAGCCAGTGCATGTCCAGGCCCGTCTGAAGTTTGCCAGAGAGCACATGGATGATACAGCAGAGGATTGGGAGAATGTCATGTGGTCAGATGAAACCAAAGTAGAACTTTTTGGTATAAACTCAACTCGTCGTGTTTGGAGGAAGAAGAATACTGAGTTGCATCCCAAGAACACCATACCTACTGTGAAGCATGGGGGTGGAAACATCATGCTATGGGGCTGTTTTTCTGCCAAGGGGACAGGACGACTGATCCGTGTTAAGGACAGAATGAATGGGGCCAAGTATCGTGAGATTTTGAGCCAAAACCTCCTTCCATCAGTGAGAACTTTGAAGATGAAACGAGGCTGGGTCTTCCAACATGACAATGATCCAAAACACACCGCCCGGGCAACAAAGGAGTGGCTCCGTAAGAAGCATTTGAAAGTCCTGGAGTGGCCTAGCCAGTCTCCAGACCTCAACCCCATAGAAAATCTGTGGCGGGAGTTGAAAGTCCGTGTTGCTCGGCGACAGCCCCAAAACATCACTGCTCTTGAGAAGATCTGCATGGAGGAATGGGCCAAAATACCAGCTACTGTGTGTGCAAACCTGGTAAAGACCTATAGTAAACGTTTGACCTCTGTTATTGCCAACAAAGGTTATGTTACAAAGTATTGAGTTGTATTTTTGTTATTGACCAAATACTTATTTTCCACCCTGATTTACGAATAAATTCTTTACAAATCCTACCATGTGAATTCATGGATTTTTTTTTTCACATTCTGTCTCTCACAGTTGAAGTGTACCTCTGGTGCAAATTACTGACCTCTGTCATCATTTTAAGTGGGGGAACTTGCACAATCGGTGGCTGACTAAATACTTTTTTGCCCCACTGTATGTATTATTGTAGGGTCTACTTTACAATATAAAGCACCTTGAGGCAACTGTTGTTATGATTTGGCGCTGTATAAATAACATTGAATTGAATTGAACCAATGTAGCAAACAAAGTGGTATCAGTGTACGACTAAAAACTACAAATCTGGCAGTTCTGAATGTTTCTGGGTTCTATAGAGTTGAGAGAAAAGTATGCTATCTGAAACAGGTTCTGAATTTTTTAAAAGCTCTCCATATTATGTATTACTTGCAAACAAACAATAACAAGATGTAGCTGGAGGTGGGTTGCAAAGTGACTTGCAGATTTATGGCACCTGCAGACAGGCTAGAGCAGCTCAAATAGTGCTCCCTATATGAAATTTGCCATTTGCATACACTTAAGTGTTTGAGCAGAGCCGGTGTGGGCTGGCATCTGCCAGGTTTGTGGTCGAACTTGACTTCGTGACCTGCCTGAACTAACGCTCGAGTTCGGCAGGCTGCATTTCTAAACCTTCTATAAAATGCTTTCTTAGAGATTCAACTCGACTGCTTTTTTTGTTAGCTCTCCTTAGTCTCACCCTGAAGTGTGCATGTGCTGGTGTGTCTAGACCGCAGATGACAGGTTACTGGGGTCATATTGTTTTTCCATTTGCAGATTTAGAGTATATTGTGGCTTATTTCCACCTTACAAACCCAAAGTGTTCCTGCGCCTACCTGCTATTTGTCAGGATCTGTGTAATTACCAGTGGCTATCCCTCACTCTCCATCTCATATCCTGAGCACAACATTTGCCCAGATTTACCGACTGCATTTCAGATGGTCCTCGCTCAAAAACAACACTCACCGCAGGGAAACGAAGCAACACAAAGATTCTGCCAGGGCTCAAAATACCTCCTGTTTTTGCGCATCCCTCGTGCCTACAATCGTAATCAAACGTTTTTTTGATTAATGCAGAGCGCGCCGAAGGACTAAACCGGTATCAATGCGTTTCAATGAGTCCTCCCTTGAAGAAACAGTTTTGATTCGGGAACATTCCTATTTCAGGAACTTTAAATGTTAAGTAAAGAAACATTATGAGAGGACTGAATGGAAAGCTGTGTGTGTGTGTGAGACTGAGTGGATGTGCATGCATGTGGATTAGAGAAGGCTGAATGGGAGGGTGAATGTGTGATTTGGACATACACCTCTAAGCACACCTAAGTGTATGTAGCCAAATGTTTTTATATGGTTCTATGACGGGGGAGAGAGTGTGCCTAACAAAGGAGACTATTTCGATGGGGCCGGTCAGTGAAGGAGTGCTGGACTCATAATGACATAGAAAACAAACAGTGGTGAATGGGCACATGGTCCCTCCGTAACCACAGGGCCCTTAACGGGAAGAGCCTGTCCAGCAGAGCAGAGCCCAGCTCCAGCGCTACAGGAAGACCCAGGCGCCAAGGAGTTAAAGTAGACCTACTGTGTGTGTTGCGTGTGTGTGTGTGTGTGTCTGCAGTGTGTGACATGCTTTGCAAATCAGTTGCACATATTCACCGATCCACCCACTGAGACGATACGGGCGCTCTCACGCACGCACGTGACAGCAAAAAACAAAAATCACTGACACCCGCTCGCGCGCAGTCAAGAAGGCACATAGTAACGTACGAATGCGCTCGCGCTCCCTCTGTGGCTCGCGTATGCACACAGTAACAGGAGAGACTTCCCAATCAACCACCAGCAACAATATTATCCTGCCATTCAATGTCGCGCCGTGATTGATGAAGCCGAGGGAGGGCCGGACTCTCGCGGCTCACGCCGTTCCAGCTCACAATGTGAAGCTCGTGTAGAATAACAACGCACACACAAACGCTGGTATTAGTCACAGATTGGTGTTAGGCATACTAATGGCCTGAGCTGTCCCCAGCTTTGGGCTGTGCTCAAGACCCATGCCCTGGTGGACTATTAAATATTTTAATCAGATCTCGGCTCGAAGTTTGCTAAAGAGGACGTGGCTCATGTGGACATGTTGGTATCAAAACGTGGAACTTGTTGGGTCAACATTGAAATGAACAGCTGCTGTTTTTATAACTTTAATGTAATAAATTATAACATGCATAATGGCCCTGTCTTTAAGAAAGCTTTTATGAAAATAAGCCAAATCATGTACTCGCCTATTAAGAAAAACAAGTGCATGTGTAATATGTGTCAAAAACTTTAAAAACCCTCCCGCTGATGCAACAAATGGTTATGGGCCTCTGGGAATAGTTTCCCCCTTATAACACGTGAAACTGAGCTAAAGTGGGGTACTAGTTATGCTAAAAATAAAGATGTTAAATGATAAATGATTTACTCCAGAACTCTACTAGGACAATTTCAAAGCATGTGGGATCCTTTCCTTGATGCATTTCAAAATCTATAAGAATTTTTCAGCAAACTCTTTTATGTCAGGCGTGGAAATACAGTGTGCAGGCCTGGGGCAGTGACCTGGGTGGGAATGAGTGAGATTATTGTTTAAAAAATGATGAATGAGGGTTCACTGTGACTGAACAATAACAAAAACACAAATTATAATAAATATTGTAAAAGAGAAACGTTGACCATCTTTTGCACACCTTCCTGTCTCTCATTCACCCTTCACACTGCTCCACCTCAGTCTGAAGCTCTTAACAGCCTCTGCTCTGCTCATCTGATGCCACATCTCTCTTATCTCCTATTTGTTCTCCACACTCTGGACTGTCTGTCCGGTTCAGCAGCCAGCAGTCCTCTCTGCCACAGCGCAATATTCCATCAGCCTGTAATAATTATTGATCTTGCATCTAGCTACACTCTGTTAGCTAGCTTTGTGTCAGACACTTTGTTTCTTTCAAGCACAAACGATCCATCAAGCACACGCTTATCCTTTATCCAACGCAGTGATTAATGTAGAAAACTGGGTGGCAGAGCAATTTTTACCATCCATGTCCCAACTGAAAGGTCGGTGGATCAATCCTGGCTTCTCCAGTTCACATGTTGACGTATCTTTGAGCAAGATGCTGAACCTTGGTTTGCTCCCAGTGCATCCATCATAGTGTGGGGCTGTGAATGGAGTTTTGGTAAATCTAAAATGGGAATCACTTTTTGATTTTTTGCCTTAGATTTGAGATCACGATTCTCTCACGATTTTCTTTTCCAATATAAATATTTATTGCACTTATTAACTGCACATCAACTTCGTAACAGTTGAGACTGAACATAAAAACAATAAATAAACATAAAAACAACAAATGTCTCACGTTTTGTGGTTGCCGCAAAATGTTGTACTGCTTGAAATTCCATCTCCACCGGACGGCACTGTGTAGCGTTTGTCTAGGGTGTTGATCATTTTCCTAAATCCCTCGTTTTGCACAGTGTTGATGGAGCCATATCTTTGGTCAGGTGATAAGTAATAGCCTCCGTAATTTCTTTGTGCCTGCGGGAGTTTGACGGGTATAGGGAAGCGCTGTATAAGGTTCCCGTTATTGATGTTTGGGTGGTTGACCGGGACGGATTTTCTCCAGTCACTTTCTCGTCATCCCTGACGTGCTCTCCGTTGTTTTTTCCCTGCTAATTTTAGCATCACACGGCACAGCTTCTGTATCACGTGGTATAAGGCTCCGCCCTTGTCATTTGTTGAGCAGGAAGAGTGAGCGCATAAGTATGAATCGAGATCGCGATTTTCTAACGATTAATCGTGCAGCCCTACTATTTACCACCTTCACATAACCATTGCCAAAACTAAATCAAACTGTTTTCTGGGGTTTTTTTTTTTTTTTTTTTTGGGGGGGGGGGGGGGGGGGGGGGGGGGAATGTAATTTATAAAGACTGAATGTAATTTTTCTGTATTCGGGAACATTCCCGAATACAGAAAAATTACATTCAGTCTTTTTCCAGTTTTTGAGGACTTTTAGTTATGAAGGCAATAATTTGGTTGATAAAATATCAAGCTATGATAAGCTCTAAAGCTATGAGGGTTTTCATGTCTACATTTCATAAATAATTAAAAATAATGCAGTTACACTGGAGCAAAAAAAGGTGGTATAATTGAGAATATTCTCTCTTTCCACGCGGACAAGCGCTGCTGGAAACAAAGCTGTGTGGGAGGCGTCGTCTAAACAACAGATGCACGTGGAACTGCAGATGTGTTTGCTTTCTGGGTTACACCCACACAGATGTTTTGGAAATGTTGGATTTAGTTTTATTGCTTTATTTTATTCATTTTCTTTCTGTGTCTGGCAGTGACTCAGACTTTCCACCTTGTGAAGTTTCAAGAAGACACGCTGAGGAGCAGCGGTTTTGTTAAAAATAAAAAAAGAGTACCTTTAATACGTTTTTAAATATCCTGCAACAATGGCCCTCTGAGACATGTGCGCAGTCTCTGATGACGGTGGCTATGTTCTCCATTAACTCTGCTTATTTACATGTTACCATGATAACTGTCAATAGCTCTTAACTGTCACTTCTCTTGGCCCCCATTTTCCCTCAATTCGCTCTCCGTCAGACATCCCATAGGTCCATTTACTGCTTTGAAAACATCATAAAACCGAAAAATCACACCGCGGCTACAGCAGATGGTTTGTAAGGTCACACCAGTGACTAAGAATCAGGAAAGTGTCTTGCACAAGCTGTTCAAGTGGTGATTTTCTTTTGGGAATTTAATGATTATATAAAGGTAAAAAAAATAAAAATAAATAAGGATATCAAATGATCATTACTGGGACAACAAAGAGCAATTTTAAGTGTTGTCAGTCTCTGTTAAATTCTACATTCATGCCAGAACTAAACTATTTCGGGCTTGATGGGCGAAGCAGAAACACTCTGAAACATTTTTCACCGTAACACCTCTCTGGGGTCTCTGGACGTGCACATGTGTTGACCGCAGAAGCTCCCCCACTTAGTTTTATTACATGGGGTCAAAATGTTCTTCCGTGGCTTGTTCTGTTGGCTTATTCCTCTTTAATCACACATAACACAGTCAAGGACTAATTAGCAAGGTTAGAAAGTCTACAACTTTATCTGGATGACTGTAAGAAAATGCCAGACACTGCAAGTATCCAAGATATGTCTGCAGTTCCTGTGCCTTTTGGGATACCGTTCTAGTTATAAACAGAAACAGAGGAAATCTGAAATGAGGTGACTGAGATATTTCATGTCTTGTCCTCTTCACAGTGAAGATGTCTGTGACATGAATCAGGAAAAATCATACCTGTATAACCCAGTGCCAGATCACGCATATATGCTATTGCCTGCAGCTGAAAAACAAGAACACACACCGAGGTCTGGCACAGCCAGGCCGGATTCTTGATTTATGCTGTCTTGGAGGTTAAACTCTGTTTAATGAGGAGTCCTCCTCTCCTCCTTTATTACTTATCTGCTTTTTTGTGCCTGTCAATCTGGCTCACTGGCCCAGGAAACATGGCTTTAATCGGAGGTAGGTTGATGATGACGATGAGCTCTATTTAGTCTGTGGGCATTGACATATTTGCTACCACTCGCTCCCCCCGTGTCTGCAAGTGTGGATACCTCCTGTTCAGCGTCTCTCCGCAGCCTCAGCCAATATATTGCGGATGTTTTTTTTCTCCTGGGAATGCTTAGGATTCTGATTTAAGAGATGCTGACATTACGGATAAACATGCTGTTTGTACTAGACTGAACATTTTGAAGCCACAGCCACTGGGATGTTGATTTTTTTTCTTACTTTTTTCCCCCAAGTTGCTATATTTGAAAGGGCAGAGCACAAAGTTAGCTAGCTGGCTTAATTAGCAAACTGCAACCCAAACCAACTAATTATTATATAAGAGGCTAAAATATATTATATAGTTTGACTCCCAATAACAGGTACACAAAATATTTGGACAGTCTTTAACACGTAGCTGACCATGCTATCTCTTAGTTCATTCCATTACAAATGCTCAATTTTACGGCACCAACACTACAAATTACTTTCCAGAGGTCTAGCCAGGAGGACTAGAACATTGTAGCTATCAGCCTGCATGTGCACACCTTTCATTTAAAGTAGCCATGCACCTACAGTCATTTCAAGCTTTAGCAAAATCCAAATGGATGAGTAATTTAAAACAAGGTACCAAAGGCCATTAGAGGAAAATGTACCATATTGTTAGCCAGATGGGCTCAAAAGACTGACGTCGCTAATGTGATGCTACAGTTGGGTTGTGAAGTCCTTTGTTGACTCCTCAAGATGTTTCTGCTGTTTGTATTTGTCCATTTGCATGTCTTTTATCCTGTCTTCCTTCTCTCACCCCAACCGGTCGCAGCAGATGGCCGCCCCTCCCTGAGCCTGGTTCTGCCGGAGGTTTCTTCCTGTTAAAAGGGAGTTTTTCCTTCCCACTGTCGCCAAGTGCTTGCTCATACGGGGTCATATGATTGTTGGGTTTTTCTCTGTATCTATGAAGCGCCTTGAGGCGACTTTTGTTGTGATTTGGCGCTATATAAATAAAATTGAATTGAATTGAATTGTATCTGGGTTGCAAAATACGGATGTGATGAGGAGAGTGGCATCTGACGATAAATCGTTAGCCAACGCAAGTGTAGTTTCAAATCAAAGAGTTAAAAATCTAACTCAAGGAATTTTTTTATTCAGTATGACCCAAATTGAGTCACACAGTCCATAGATTCCTGAGGGACGTGTTCAACCAGAAGCTACGTCCATGTTTTATACTGTCTTTAGTTATTTTGAGCCTCAAGTGGCCATTATAAGAACTGCAGTTTTGTGGTACTTATTAGCTTAGGGGGTTAGAGGTTGTTGCATGGTTTTAAGATATCTTTTAGCACATCACCCCTAACATGGGTGGTCACAGTGTGAATGGTAGAAGCTGCTTTTGGGCAAATACATTATTATTAGGAAGCGCCAAAGAGTCATAAAATATTGCAAGTTTCAGCTTTTTCATTTTATTATGTGGTCAGGATGCACAGCACTGACTCATCCGGAGACTCAGGTACTATTAAGATGCTGATATCAACCTAATATATCAGCACAACTGTCTCCTTTTGGTACTGCATTTCTATTTCTGTTTCTCTTTGTGGGATCTTGAAGACATTAAGGCTGAATCCTCACCCCTGCTGTTCATAGTCATCATGTTCCTCTTTGATTTGGTTCTGGCTCTGATATCAATAAGCTTGATTTGGAAAGGAATAACTGAGGTCATCCTGTGAACTTGAACTGGATCCACTGATGCTGTTTGGATAGGTGCACAGTAGGCCTTGAGAGAGTGTAACCGTAACCATTTCTTTTTACTGCATGCTGGACTTTTGCTCAATCCGCAAGAGGACTCATTCTGTGAAAAGTAGCTTATTGAAAGATGAATGTATATAAATATTCCTAATTTTCTAGACATCAAAGTGGATCTATTACTATGTGTTTTGTTATTTTCGATATCTTTTCATATGTTCAAAATGCTCAGAACTTGGGTTAGCATGATTGCAAATACTTTCAATGAACAATAACCTCAAGTATCAGTTTTGTGTCCTACTCTTAGTTTAAAGAGAGGGCATCCTCTAGCATCTAGCATTGGGGGCAACCGTGGCTCAGGGGGTTGGGAAGCGCATCTGTAACCGGAAGGTCGCCGGTTTGATCCCCGGGCTCTCTGTCCTGGTCGTTGTATCCTTGGGCAAGACACTTTACCCTGCTGCCTACTGGTGTTGGCCAGAGGGGCCGATGGTGTGATATGGCAGCCTCGCTTCTGTCAGTCTGCCCCAGGGCAGCTGTGGCTACAACGGTAGCTTGCCTTCACCAGTGTGTGAATGAATGAGTAGTGGTTTGTGTGCCTTGAAAAGCTCTATATAAATCTTTGCAAGCTCCTTTGACCTCTATATAAATCCAATCCATTATTATTATTATTCAACGTTATAAAATATAGAGCTGGGAATGAGCATAAAAGCTTTGGACATGCAAGAGAGAGGTGGACTGTTCCATCCAGATTCACAGGTAGAACTATCCAAGCTGATGCTGCTTTGCTTTTGGTCCATATTGATGTATCATGAAATCTAAATTTGTGTTTTTTAATGTTTACAAATGGAATGCCAAGTACATAGTTGCATGGATTTCTTTGCTGCCTCAGTGTTACAATTTTTGGAGTAGAAATTAAGGCCTAATAGTGCAAACATACACTTTATCTGGAATATATATTGCTGAAGGATGAGTGCATAAATATGTTTTTTTAAGCAAGGAAGAAATATGCGTGTTTCCTGAAGCGTGATGTACACAAATAAAACGTTGACTGTGTGAACTCTTCTTTGATCAACTTTTGCTTTTTAGATTTTGAACTAGTGAACTAGAGCAGTGGATGTAATTTGATTTTCTTTGTGGTGACTGGTTTTAAAAATGACATTTGTGAAACACACAGTTCTTTCCAGCAGCCGTGCCATCGTCCCACGCACTGCCAAAAGCTGCTCGTGATACCAAATTTTGCACTTATGCTAACAGTCAACTACACTGCTTTTATGGCTACATTGTACTAGACTACATGGATAAGTAGGATTAATTGCTCTGGCTTTAACAATATTGTACTGGGAGATTGTAGAAAAGAGTCGTATTCCTCCCTAAGCTGAGTGTAATGTTTATTTTAGTTTATCCACTGATTTGACTTTCTTTCAACAGAAAATGTTTTGATGGTCCAATCAATAACAGATGTTGCTTTGTCCATTTGTCAACTTTCATTTATCCAGTTTAGAAACACTCAAGGTCACGATATGTCACTTCTTCACTTTCCCCACGCAGATTTTCCCAGCACGGACTCAAACTAGCAACTCTCCAGCCGCAGTCTTGACTGTCGGCCCATTAGGCTGAAGCTCATGTTGAAAGTCTTTGTTCTCTCCAGGATGTTCCTGCTCTGAGCTGCTTGTTGGACCGCTCAGCCAAAACCTTAAGCCACTGTGACAGTTACTGGCAACAGTGAGCAGAAGCCCTGCTAGAGTTATAGAAGATCACCACATGTGGGATCCCACCGAGCATGAGTTATGCTCCCACTGCCTCGCTTTGTCTTTTGATCACGATTTATCGCCGAATGTTTTGTGTCGACATTGCCTCTTGACATGTACGGCAGCAGAGTGAGGGTGAGCTAATGTGAAGAGGCTTTTCCGCTGCATCTTGTTAATGCACTCAAAGGGTTTTAGTATTTTTAATATTATTCAATGTTGTGCTTTAGATTCAGTTTTGAATTGAAGCACCAACTCTTTCTGGGTAAGTCTCTAAAAACCAAACATTTGGACTTGGGATAGCTTTTTTATAGTCTTCCAAGCACATTCTGCCATCCGATTGGATGGAACGCATCTAAGCTTAAGCTATGCCATTTAGTTAACAGTTGTGTCCAGTTGCCCACTCAGACATAAAGGCCTTATTGATGAATTACTCCTGAGATGATCACCGTTTCAGCAGGCTGGACCATTTCAGGTAATGGTCTGATCTAATTAATGACCTATGGGTTCTTGGTGACGCCCCTTTAGAAAGCCTTTGCTGGTTAACCTGACCAGATAGGCAACTTCATAAAGACTCCCGGTGGTTTCAGAGTTCTTCCGTATTCACAAAAACAAACCACTGTGTTCTTAGGAACAGTAAAAGTTTTAAAGATAGCTGTAAACCATGGTCCTGATCTGTTTCATGAAGTTTTTAGTGCAGATGATCTAAAAAAATGTTGTCCAAAGACTTTCAAGCAAACTGGAAGTCTGTAGGACTAGAGAAGTCCAGGCTCCTCTAGTTAAACTATCGTTGGGCTGAACCCCATCAATCTATCTATCAAAGTGAGTGTGTGTGCTAATGTTGACAAGGCGTTTGTATGGATATGATGGTTAAAGTGGTGGTAGCAATGGTAGCAAAAGTGCTACAACTGTACGATACATTGACAACCAAAATTTCTGGTGCCTGATTATAATTCTGTTTGCTATTGATAACCTCAGCTTAGCAACGCACACACCCAAGCAGTGGTGTGCAGCATTCCTGTCTTGTAGCCATGTCCCCATATTCTGTGGCTATGAACAGAAGAAAAACTAAACAGTCACGGTAGTTCTGATGAGTCACCGGCTTAATGGACCTTAGCATGAAACCTGATATGGCCTGCGTCTGTCTTGAGAAGGCAGTGTAGTGAAAGCAGTTTCATTACTACAACCTGAGGCCTCCCAGGCCAGAACCTCATGTGGCAGACGGTATGCCAAGAAACCAAAGGGAGGAGAAGGAGAGGACTGGCTGAACACGATAGAATCAGCAATGGAGGGCCTCCAGTTTCAGACACCGAGAGATGGGAGTTAGGACGGGGAACAGGCCAAAGTCTTTGTTTTATCTGGAGCTAACAGGATACTTGCATCATAGCAACTCTCCAAGAATAATGTCCAAACCTGATGACTCAAAGAGAAAATAGAGAGTTGATGAAAACGAAGCTCAGCTTCTCCTGCCTAGTTAGCACTCGAACTCGAGAGCAGCGTGCATAAGTTGCTTTTGGACAATGAATATGTTTGGATCTTATTATCTGGTTATTGGATGTTGCTTTACATTTATTTGCTATGCAGGCTACCAAAAACTCTGCAGCTGGTGTGAAATATTCAAAAATAAAGAATACAGCCAATAGTCTCCAGCAGGCTTCCAGTGCTGTCAGCTGTCACTCTTCAGCATTTTGTCGTTTTAACTCAGTTCAGAAAGGAGCTAAATTGACTGTGCAAAACCGGCATGCACGCTTCTCTGTGTGTGAGGGAGAACACTCGATTTCACTTTTCACTGCAAATGAAATACAGCTAATGTTATTTTATGTCCCAAAGACTAACTGGGAAGAAAATACCATTGCTGCCTTTTCAGCCATCAGCACTACTTTAATGCTTTGACAGCTATAAAATAATTTTTCCTATTCAGCACAAAAGTGAAGAAAGCAATGTGCAAAACTGAGACGCACTGGACTTTGTATACTGTATACTGAATATGAGATATATTTGAAGAAGTCCTGTGATCAGTGTAGGGTGTAAGGCATTACTGTAATCAGATTACATTTTAGTAAGACAGGCACAGTAATATCAGTACTTGCATTGCAAAGGTTCTTTTGTTATCTTCACACTAGGAAAATTGAAAGAATAAACATCGCACAAATACGCTTTTTTTCTTCCTGCGCTTTTGCACTGTACTCAGCTAATTTAATTTTGTATGCCTGAGGAGGAAAATGGTGGATCAGTCTGCAGCGAAGATACAGACATCATGTTTATTTTTATTGCACAAAAATATTAGTGCAATGGTAAAGTGCAAACTGCAGGACAGAACAAATAAATTACATTGCTAACAAGCTAGAGCTCTTCACACAAGCTTTGCGTTAGCATGCTAAGAACCCAGACTGATGTTAAAGCTGAGTGTATGCTGACCCCAGACCAGCAGCCAGAGACAGGTAACAAAATCAGTGACGAGGAGTCCGATTTGCAGTCTCCATTTTCTACTTGTTCATGTTTCTAAAGTAGAATCACTGTGGCGATGGCTTTCAAGTCCCTTCAGGCTGGTTTCTATCTATCTTTGCTTTGTGTTGTTGGCTTTGTGTTCATACGTGAACAATAAAAGAAAGATTGAATATGGGTTCTTGTTAGAATAGGGAATTATGTTGGTGTTTGGGACTGTAGCCTGTAGGTTTACATTAGCCACAGGCCACAGTCTGAAGCCTACTGCCAGTAGTTATGTTTTATGAGTCATTTTGTGGTATAATGAGAGAGTAATGTAACAAGTGGTATAAAAACTTAATTTAAAATTAGTGTAATTAAATAATACATTGCATCACAAAATAATGCATAATGTGTTATGTGTATTATGTGTTATTACTTTTTTTGAGTAACGATTCCAACAGTGTTTGTGATGTTGATGCTTTGCAGTCAAACTGAAATAAAAACTCTGAAAACTTACACAAGTAACACAGAAGTGCTCCTGTAACTTATTTAGTCTAAAATTAATGTCAAGTATGATAAGAGAAATCATTGCAGCAAGTCATAAACAGCTTTCTTCAGCAACAAGAACAATAAGGAGTTCTGTAACAGAGGCCTTCAAAGACCTCTGGTCTGATGTAGTTATCTTTCAGATTAAGTACCATAATCTGGATTGTCCTTAGTTTTCCTTTTCTCATGTTTAAAGTGTTAAAAGTGTTTTCAATTGTTTAACATGTCCTTTTCCCTCAAATCCTCTATTTCTCTTCTCCTCTATTCCTATGTGTCTGTATTCCAGGTGAAGGCATCTCCCTTGTGTGGTTTTTACTGGGTTTTTACGTCCTGCCCTTATTGTTTTCCAACCTCACTGTTGTCTGATTGAGCTCAGTTTTGTGTATTTAGTCTGTCTTCCCATAGTTTGTTGTTATTCAGTCTTTTAAATCACTTTTACTCTGTTTCATTTGTGAATTGCCTTTGTGAGCTTGTGCTGGTCACAGCAGATTTTATCACTTTTGCTGAAGTCTACTAAAGTTCCTTTTTACTTCTTGCCACCCAGGCTCTTCTCGTGTCAGCACTTGGATTTACCTAATCTAACTTTACAGGAAGAAACACAATAAATCCACAGAACTGTTTGGCAAACAGGTTAGCCAAACTATCGTCGAAGGGTTGCCAAACTTGCTCGTCAAATATCTTTAAAAACTGTCTGCGATTTAAGGCTGTTTTCCAGGAGATTTATATGTACAATGGAGTCTCCAAGACAACCACCAGCATAGATCATGCACAGTGATGAGTGAAGCAATTCAGAAGACATGAGTGCAAACAGTGGAGCACTGAGCATATCGCTCTTGAGAAACTCTTGCTGAATGCTATTATTATTCGCATTTGGAATATTCCCTGCCAAGGATTTCCCTGCGCTTCACTTAGTTTTAGAAAATATGCAACAAGAGTATTTAGGCATTGCGAGAAAATAGCCAAAGTTTGCTTTAGGAAAGACAAAAAAAGCAAGATATAAAAGGCTTGATGTGTATGATCTATCCACTTATCATCAGCTATAAGGATGTCTGCGTCTCTACATAAAACATCAATTACCAAAAAGTAAAATAGATACTTTCTAACTTTATTTTGATAGTTAGATGCTATTCCCAGTTCACCGCTAACTGGTGGACTTAGCACCTGGAGTGTGTGTTATACAAGATATTGTTGAGGTCAGAGACCTGGGACAACTAAATTAACATTACAACAGGTCCTGCTCCCCCTCTTTCAGGCTTGGCCTTTGCTTGTTAGACGTTTACTTATAATTTATTACCAGTACTAACTTGGAGTACGGCCCCAGTGGAAAAAAATTGGGGTGTGTGCCTTTTCACCCTGAAGGTCACAAGTAGTAGCATGTCATCACTGCAGTCATGCACACAATGGTCTCTGCTTCATGTCCCCATTACGGCACCACATTAAGGCTCAGACAGTTTGTGTATGTGACCTCAGTTCAGTCTTAGGAACCCACCTTCATTCAGTTTTTTACACGATGCTCGAAAGCAACATTGATAAAAAGTTTGGATAGTGTGGGTCTATAATGTGGGCCGCTCCAAATAATTCCAACTGAAGGTATGCTTGGCAGGTTTTTAAACTAAAATAACCAGATACAGTGTTGCTCAGTGAGAATTCAGATGTTTGAGTTGATGACAGCTTTGATAGGAACTATAGGTATTGTATTGCAGTCATGTTTTGTTCTGTGGGGGACAGTGTCCACAGTGGAGTCGGTGGTCAGAGAAAGGGGATCTGAGGTGATGAGTAAAAGCTGGTTTTCATTTCTTGTGCCATTAAGCTCATTTGTCCGAGTCCATATGTCTGTCATCTATTTTTACTATTTACCATAATGTATATTTTGTGTAGCCTGTAAGACACTTTGGTCAACCAACGCTGTCTTCAATGTGCTAAAGAAATAATCTTTAATTTAAATAGAATCCTAAATTTATTATGCAACCCAGAAAATATCCCTTTCCTGTAAATTAGATCCAGAGCAGCGACTTTCTACACAGCCATGTTTCCCTGCACAGTCATGTTTATGTTTTTACTTCACTTGATTCTTTCCCTGTAATGAGATTCTGTACTACTGTTGTTTTTTTTCCCCTTGCTTTCTCCCTAACACTTATCCTTCCTGTCTCACCACAGCCATGCTCTATTTGGGTTATACAGCTTGGATTAGAGAAGCATGGATTTATGCTCACAGGAAAGATAAGGGGACATTTTTATGGCACAACCACCATTTCAGAGGTGCGCACGAGAGTTGAAGACCCATTTTTAGACTGCAGACATGGCTGGAAAATTGTTGTAAGCTCCTAAAAACTGGGTTGTAACATTTTAAGACCTCTCTGCGTTTTGCAGAAACACCTCCCCATACAGCAAATATAGGACATCAATCAAGTAGAAATTAGTGCCATTGTTTGTGTGCACGTGAAGCCGAAGTCGTGAGATCTTGAATTTGAATTTTGGTCCATGAACTCAAAATGCTGCTTGCTAACAGCCTCAGTCTCTATGATTTCTGTAGTTAAGGGCACCAGATGTCATTTTGTTCATTATTCCATGTACTTTATCCTGTATCCTATGGTGTATCATGCCTGACCTATTCTGTGGTATTTATTGTTGACACATCGCGAGCATGAACACTAACCAGAGAGCGCTAGATGCCACTGCTGCCTTAGTCTTGGTGGCATTTAGCTAGCTAAACACAAAGCACTCGCATCACAATCAAACACAACATGACTGCTATAACAACACTGCTACCAGAGGTGGCTGTCACAGCAGGTCACCTTTGACCCCTGCCTGCTCCATTCTATATGCCAAATATCCTCGGGCAAGATTTATTGGTGTATGAAGGTTAGATAGGTGAAATTGTATAATGTGCTTTGAGTGTATATAACAGCTTTAACAGTCCCATGAGTCTTTGCACTCTCGTCTGCAGAGTTGTCTGTTGTCCCAGTCACTGCCACCCTAGAGTCTGCAAAGGTTTCAACTTCCTCTTACCAGACTTTACTCATTCAGGTTGTCAAGAAACTGCTGATAATCACATTGAAATTCCAGTGTGTTTTGGGAAATGGCAGAATTTAGTACTGTTTGTCTCATTTGCACTATGCTTAAAAAATGTAGCAATTTCACAGTCAACATACAAGAACCTTTATAGCTGTGAAAACCTCATCTGTAAGGTTTACCATATTTGTGGTTTTATTATATGACTTTGTTGTTTACTTTCAGTTTAAGTGGACTTACACATACCTCTCCAATCAAGCACATCAGCCACCAATACTCAGTATGCGTGGGGTTTCTGCTACTGATTCAACTGTCTGAGGAAATTGTATCTACGATATGTCTCATGTAATCTTTTATGAGGACTGATTGCCCCACTAGAGGCACTAAAGACACAAATGAGCTCACCACTTGGTCTTTTTCAACCAGAACCCAATGCACTACTTAGGTTGGAATACTATCATGCTTGTGGTTTGGTGGTTTAAAATAGTTTTGTGATATTCTGAAGAAATACAGGTGAGAATAAGCATCATTGCGAATAAGCTAATAAAATTAGATTAAAGCTAAACAAGAGTTTTACAGAGGACACACTGTAAGTAATACGGCATAAAAACAAGCACCAACACAGAGCTAATCATCATGCCTGTAGTTTAATCAGAGTATCAAAGTTTGAGTTTTGTAAGGTTGGTCAACAGGTTATATTTGGAACAAATTTAGTGTGTATGTTTTCTAATTTGGAGGTCTGCCTCTTTGAGATGTGAACTGAATAAACAGCTGACTAGAAGTGCTTGTTAAGAAGAAGTAGCTGTTTGTATTTGGGTTGATTTTGGTTGAAGCCATCATAGGTGGTAACCCTAACCCTAAGTTTTAGACTAGATCTAAATAGTTTTTCATACAGGCAGGTTTATAATTTTCTTTGTTCTCTGATTGTCAAGGCTTGGGAGAACAATTAACTTCTTAGACTTCATAGAGTTAGGTCTGCTTTGTGCAGTTTCCCTGTAGTGCTGAATAGCACCGTCCTTCCTTTTCTGCTGTGTTCTGCTAGAGTTGAGAGTACATCTAGTGCTGTCGAGACCTTCAGTTGTTATAAAAATTTCAATTACTGGAGAACAAAAATACTTAAGCACTATAGAAGACCCAACCAGCCGTGGCAGATGTCCGCCCCTCCCTGAGCCTGGTTCTGCCGGAGGTTTCTTCCTGTTAAAAGGGAGTTTTTCCTTCCCATTGTCGCCTGATCATAGGGGGTCATATGATGGGCTTTTCTCTATATGTATTATTGTAGGATCTACCTTACAATATAAAGCACCTTGAGGCGACTGTTTTTGTGATTTGGTGCTGTATAAATAAAACTGAATTGAAATTGAAAATTGAATTTATTCCTGTGACTGACAAATTTCTCAACGTTCCCAAAGTCGGTGTGATGAGCTAGCCACTAAAAATATTATTAGTTGTGTTCAGTAGCGGTTTTTGATACGGGCGCACGGGCGGTTGCCCGGGGCGGCATCATGGTGGGGAGCGGCATCACGGGCATCGGCAAAAAAAAATAAAAAATTGCTCGTACTCATGCTGCCCCGACATCATCCAGCACATATTGGGAATGGCATAGGCACCAATCGGTTTTCTATCGCCCATTTGCTGAGGGTAAGGGCGCCCTCCGTTTGCGAGGTGCGCCTGCTTGCTTCTGAAGTCAAAGTAAACTTTATTGTCATCTCCGCTACAGTCCAGTATATAGAGAGACGAGACAACGAGGCTCCAGTTACAGCAGTGCAAGTAAACAAACAATATATATAAGAAGAGTAAGAAAATAAATATAGACTTTAGGACGAGGCGTAAAGGGATCAATAACAATTTAAAATGTATAATTTACAGTTTGATGATTTAAAGTCTCACACACATAACCCGTCGAAAGGGAAGGGGGACCGGCTGGGGAGGGAGTGCTCGCGCAGGGCGCCAAACAGGCTAGGACCGCCACTGGTTGTGCTCTCTGGCCACATTATCCCCACCTTTGAGGCATCCTTCATCTGATTGCTTACTTGCCAATTTCATCAAGATTCAAGCAAAAAGAATTCAAGATTTCTGTGATTTCTGTGTTCTTTTTCAAAATGATTCGATGGGTTTCTACAAGGTGACCCCATGTCAACAGATGTTGACACACCCACCTCTTCGAATCTGTGCTGACAGATCATTGTGCCGACAGTAGAGTTTTGGAAATGCAAACATATCACCCAGCTCTAGCATACTGCACCATCATACTATTTGCTAAACAATCTGTGTATTGACACCAGTCACAGGCAAGAGTTCCCCAGTGGCTCAGCGTAGTTGTTGGTGACCTGCTGCATGGTAATGGTGTCAGTGGGACAGAGAGTCCTCTGTGCAGCAGCAGCACACTGGGCTGTTGTGACCATGGCCGGTCAGACAGAGGCCCTCTATTCTCTTTCATGAGTGGCACGTATGTCCTCTCTCGCTGTGCTGCTAAATATAGCAACAACAACAATGGCACGGGGAAGTGCCTGTTTAGAAAAAAACCTGACCTCAGATGATATCAGCTTACAGCTTATGAATAAAGCTCAGAGAAATGTAGTGTGCCATTGATGGCGGTGGCCACATACTAAGGAGGATTGTTTGCTGAGCAGCGCGTTCGTTTAATTGCTTCATTTGTAGCAGGTATCAGTTTGGATCTGTACGTGTTGGTATAGAGAGATGTTGTTCAGAAGGGTGAAGTAAAAAGTGAAACTTGTTTTTATCAGCAGACTGAAATTTATGACTGTGAAGGCACTTACAGCAGTTTTACTTTGCATGACTGAGAAAAATCTTGTTGCGTTTCTTTAATCAATTTTCAAAAGTATCCATCTTTGTCGGGCTCAGTGCCAAAAGACGGAAGTGTGGGTCAGCGAAATACAGTGTGCTTGACCCTCGATGCCTCCCACACACAGAAGAACCATTAAAACAATTCCTAGTGGAATATACATGATTATTGCTCTTAAACGTAGTAACGAACATGCTGACATGCATACAGATCTAAGTGCATGTGTTTGTCCCAAGTGGTCTGTTCAGCTGAAAGATGGTAATTAAGTCATTGCTGTGGGTCCTGATGCAGGGCAGCTGCTGGTCAGAAAATGGCATGCTCCTCGATAAGAGGATCTGTCTGTGGCTGGAAAGCACGGAGGGACTGTTCAACCTCAGGCACTGAATTGTAGCTTTATTTGACCTTCTTTATTACCTGCAAGTCAAAATTCACCCAGGGGGCGGGAAATGATTTATGGGATAAGATGTACGTGTGATTAATAAATGAAACAAAAGAAAGAAAGAAAAACCCAAAATCAAATGTTCATGTTTTTCCTCCATCCTGTACCATTTATCCATCTTTGGCTGTTATGTCGTGAGATCAAAATATATTTTTTTTTTTATCCAAAAACCCAAAAAACAAAGTTACACCATAAAGCAGAGAAGAAGTGAACAAAAAACACTAAAACAAAGTTTAATTCCTGCTGTCATATTTTTTTTATATCCATGTCTGCACAGCATTTAAATATCAAGTATCAAAACTAAATATAAAAGTTACATTACATCACTATATACAGATTATATTTTTTGATTTTGAGTTTTTATTTATTATTACAAATTTAAGACACAACTACTGACTGACACAGTGGGTTTAAACACATGTATGGCTGCAAACAACCAACATATCACAGAAAGAAAATCAGTATTTTCACTTTTTATGCGTTAATCCTTGATTAAAACCTGGAAATCTGCCAAATGAAACAGCACTGTGGTCATATGAAAAATGAGATCATGACAAGGAAACGTTTTTAGGCCAGTGTGAAACGTCAAAAATAATGACAAATCACAACTTTCCAATACCCAGAATACCTAATCTGACCCGTGTTAATCAAAAACCAATAAACAGTTTGATCTAGAAAATAGGGACAGGAAATAAAGGCAAATGCTTGTAAAACTAAATTGCATCACTTCAATTTCATTTTCTGACAGATTTGACTTTCGCAAAAAACAAAAAAAAACAAGCCAACATTTGACAGTTTTTGTTTGATCCCAAATTATGACATCATTGTACTGTAGCTTTTCAAAACATACATAGAGCGGGGAAAGCACGTATGTGAGCCCCTGATCCATGTATTAGTTTAACCACTTAAGAAGAAGTGAGCAGTTTATAGTGCAGTGGTTTATTTGCAACAAAGCTTGCTTTAAAAATCATTTTTTCATATATTTGCAGCATAAAAAAGGCAATTCTAATAAGTCACCAAATATGGCCCATGGATCTCGTCTCATAGTTATTTATATTCAACAAGCAGGATTTATTTACATTTCAGCTCTGTGACTCGCTCCCAGCCCTCCCCGGCCTCTTAAGCATCTTGTTATCTCTGTTAGATGTGTTTGGCCAAGAGAGTGCGAGCTGGACGCTGTATGGGTGTCTTGTTCTGCGTGTTTGCTTTTCGTCACTGTAGTTGCCAGAAGATGGATGAGTCTTTCAGTGCAGATAACCCTGGTTTTTGCCACCATTAGCTCCCAGGCAGGCTTCCACCCCCTGTGATCCTTCTTCATCTCAAATAGACTGGAAAATCTAAGATTGTAGAGCTGTCAGGAGTGACCACTTCTATATGCAGTCCAGCCATGATGGACAACCTCGGTTCGTACCCAGCAGTCTTAGTGCCCGCTGAGTGTTTTCCCCTTTTTTCCCTTCTCCATCTCTCTTAAACACACACATACACACACATACACACATACACACACAAATCCTGTCTTTGGAAGGAACAAGAAAATGCAGGAAGGCCTTGTTCCTACATCCGTCAAAGCTAATTTGTTCGAGTGCTTTGCCAACAACACGAGGATTTAGACAACGAGGGAAATTATGTAGAGGTAAACACGCTTCTTTGCATGTAAACTCATGAGGATTCGCAGTGTGTTCCAAACGATTCCATCTCATTTTCAGAGATGAAACGGAGGGAAACATTGTGCAATGGTGCAGAGAGTCCTCGAGGTTCACATTGCAGACTGTGCACGTTTGCGTCATGGTTCCCAGACCGCAGCGCAGCACGCGTCATGAACATGAAGAGCCTAAATATTTCCTTCCAGCTGTAATGGGAGCCTTAGTATTCACGATCCCACTTTCTGATACTCCGCTGAGCTCTTTTCTTTGCACAACAGCCAAACATTAAACATTTTTAGCCCCTTGATTAGAACCGAATGCTCAATCTGCTTGATTAGGAAACCTTGTAAAACACAGAAGAAACACTAGGGGGATTTAAAGGGTTATTACAGTTTTTTCTGATTGCTTAAGCACATTTTTTGTAACTATTGGCTATTTTTGCAAAACTCCACACACAAATAAGAAAACCTGTCACCCAATTATCAAAACATTGTAGTTCTCTTGCAAAAGCGAACACAGCTAGATTAACTCTTCACACCTTCGTAAAAATGGTGTTTTCGTATCAAACAGTACACACAAGCCATCATCTACTAAGCACACAATGCGCCAACTGCACACTGATGGTATGAATACAAAACACATCTGGCTTTTGCTTTCTCTGTGTACAGATGTCAATTGAACATTCTGCCTCTGCCCCCAACATCTGGACGTCTAGCAATTCTGTAAAGTAACAATTTCAGTATTTTTGCATGTATGGTACTGTTGTGTTTCTCATTAGAGTATGGCAGTGCTACAAAGTACTTACCGATTCTCATTTCGAAATGTCCTAATGATGCTTGCCACAGTGTAGCGGCTCAGTTTAGGCTGAACCCGTTGGCCAGCTTCCCTCAGGGTCATCCCATGGTTGATGACATGGTCCACTATTGTAGCCCTGATGTCATCAGTTATTCTGTTTCTTACTCTTCTTACCCTTCCTCTTTCCCCTCCTTGTCCTCTTCTTGCTCCTCTTTGTCCTCTTCCTCTAACTTCCTCTAACCCTCTTGCTTCTTCACCTCCACGTCCTCTTCCTCCAACTTCTTCACCTCCACGTCCTCTCCCTCGGCCTCCTCTGATTCTCACTCTTCTCACTCTTACTGCTCCTTCCATTGTACTCCACATAGACAGCTTACCTGTGGCCTGTTTATAGTGCTTAGGCTGATTGCAAAGTGGACTAATTATCTAAAACAGTTTTCACATCTGAAAGTGTGCCAGACAGTTGGCAAAATAGTGTTAATGATAGCCATACATGTGTATAATTTTGCTAGGAGTGTGTTGGAAATTTGGTAATTGAGTGTAAGCAGTGAGTTGTGCCTACAGTTTTGCAAAGTGTGTGTTACAAAATTGCAAACTGAGTGCAAAGCAGTGTTTGTGCTTTTAGTTTTGCAAACTCAGTGAGTGGTTTTGCTATAAGTGTTAATAGTTTTAGGAATTGTGCTATAAGAATCACAGTTAGGGTTTAAGCATTCAGAAAAAACTGTAATTGCACTGATGCATTTAGATAAATTCGACCCTTTGGGGGTTGGAGTATTGAGCTAAAGCTCATAGTTAATTATGAAATATATCAAATTACAAAAGCAAAAGCACGCAAAGTGGGGTGACTTGTAGGGTTCTAGATTAATGTGGAGAATGACACTAATATCTGTGTGAATTTGTTGAATTTGTTCCTGCCAGGAAATATAAGAATAACAGTGTTACAAGGTTTCAGTTTCTTTTGTAAAACTATGTTCTGATCAAGGTAGAAATCCTCTGAAGCAGAGTCTCTGCCGTGATGGAGCAACAAAGCTTTCAGTTGAAACTCCTAAGTAAAGTCTTACATGTAAAAGATATAATGAATAAAGATGAATTAATCTCCGCTCCTGTTAGAACTGCGTCTAGTCATTTCTCTAAGAACCTAAAATGTTTGTATGATAACACAGAACAGATCTGAGGTCTAATATGTCATTAGGGAAAAACTTAAAAGTTGTTCCAACTCTAGGAAATCAGAACATGCAATTTTTGTTTTATGAAAGTGTATTTCTAAGTCTTAGTTATTTGGGAACAAAGACAAAAGTAATACTGATACACGTCAGGAACCATTCACATTTTCCCCCATAAATGTCAGTTAGAGATGGGTTAGGGCTCAGAGGGTTGATGCACTATTGCTTTACTGAGGAACTTGTTGCACCAGAACACTGTTACAGCTTCATGTATTTTAAAATTAGACTAGATAATAATTTTGAAAGATGAATTTTCACACTCTGGCTCTTGTAGAGTCGATTTAATAGTCAGCAAAAGCACCAATTCATTTTATATTTTTAGTTTTAGCCACTTACACATTGGTTTCATTTTTTAGCCTAAGAGGTTTACCATTAAAAGTGACACTTGAAACCTGGATGGGGCTTGTAGCATCGCGAGTATTGTGGCGAGCTCAGACAAGGAGGAGACAGAGGTATCGTTTGGTCTTGCTTTCCGCGAGCTAGCCAGGGAGCACAGCTGTTTATTAGCATTCCACAGACGAACACACAACGCTAACACCACCGCTCGGCGCAGCTCTAGCGTAACAACAGCAACACAAAATGGCGCTCTCTCCACCCAGCAACACATAGTCGCAGAGAGAGAGCGCCACCTGTAACCATGGCAACATAACAACAGAACATAGCTGTCAAAACAAAACCCCAACCAGCCCTGACCCGCTACAATATGCTAGCTAGCAGCAGTGTTGGGTAAGTTACTTTAAATTAGTAACTTAGTTACATTACTAGTTACTTCTATCAAAAGTAACTCAGTTACTTCAAGTTACTTTCAGAGTAACTAGTTACTAGGGAAAGTAACTTTGGTTTTACTCAGAATTCTCTTGTTAATGTGTTGCTTCCGTAACTGGATACCCAGCAAGATTGCCAGTCTTCTAGCTTGCTTACTTGCCACAAGTGCACTGTGTCACCTACCAATAGAAAGGAAAACATAATGTGGACATTTCCACGAGAGAAATCCCACACCTGATTCTATCCTAGCCTGCTTTTTACATCCAGCACAAAAACTGCAGTCGTGGTGCTTTCGATTGTACTCAGAACTCTGAAATTCTGCCTTCTGAATAGGAAGATGTAGGTAACACCAGACTGCAGATGAGCTGCATACAGGGCTGGACTGGGACAAAAAAATCGTCCCGGGCATTTTGACTAGAGACCAGCCGCCATTATAGGAAAAATCATAAAGCCTTTGAATGAAAATAAACACTGTTGTGACAGTGATGTTCACTGTTCTGATGGTATATATGTATCAATCTATCAATTGTTTGTTGTAAGACTCAGATAATTATTTTTTTTAAAAGTGAGACATTTTAAATGAGAATAAGAAAGTATTTCCTTGTGCCCCCCTCTCCCTTTTAATGCCCTACATGGACCCCTGGCAACACTTTGCTAGACCCGCCCCTGCACAGTTACCAGCTGTCAGCTACTTAGAAAAGGATCCTGGTGTTATTTGTCTCTCAGAAACAGTTCATAACTTCAACTCATTCATGTCACCTAAAAGGTAAACCTGTTTCTTCATCACAGCTCTGATGATTCAGTAAGGACATCTCCTGGTTTCATCTTCATGTTTCCCTCTCACCAGATAACCAAACCGACATCATGACCAGCAGCTTTACAGCTGTGGCTTCAGCAAACATCAGCTGATACTAGAAATTAATATTAAATAAATTCTAACAACAGCTGATCAAACGTGCTGCTGTTGTTTAGCGCGACATCCGCTGGTTTCCTCTTTCTGGTGCAAAGTGGGCGATAAACAAACAAGAGAGAAAAGCCGATCAGCTGATCATTGATCAGTTTCATGATTGAAGTAGAAACAGGAGACGGAGGGGAGAGAATGAGAGAAGAAGAGGCAGAATAACTCCAGCTTTGTGTCTTTTTCCATTGTAGCTGAAGTCCGAGACAAACTGTTCCTTTTCACCTCAATAAGAAACGCGTAATATTTTCTCTGAATACGAGACGACTCCGTTTTTTAAGGGACGGTTGGCAACTCTAATAATTAACCTTAATTATGAACAAAATAAAGTTCAACATCTTCATAGCACCCACCCAGCTGTATAGAAACTCCGTCATGCTAGCTAGCACGCAGTACGAAAAAGTCAGCATAACGAAAATAAACTCCACCTAAACTTGGTTTATATCTGACTCAGATGGACTGCAGGTTATAACTTCTTACCTGAAGTTCAGTTTATCTGACACTCTCGGACCAGCGGCCGCTTCGGGTCTCTCCTCTTGCCTCCCTTTTCCTTCATCCACCTGCTGCCTCCACCACTTGCTAATGTTACTGAATCTGTGTAAGCTCCACGATAGCCACCACACGAAGTAACGAATAACGAGCCTATCTAAATCCCAGTAACGAGTAACGCGTTCCTGGTTTTGGCATAATAACTAGTTACCGTGCTCGTTACCACAATAATAACGTAGTTACTGTAACGCGTTACTTAATAACGCGTTAGTCCCAACACTGGCTAGCAGTAATGCTAATGTTAGCATGGTGAAATCTACAGCGTGCTAAAGTTGTACAGAAAGTGGAAAACAATCAGAAAATTTAAAAAAAAAAGACAACAACAACATTTGCTTACCAAGAAACTGGATATTGGAACGTCTTGTAAGTCTGTTGAACTGCTGCACTGAGGTAAGTAATTTATTTTAAAATTCTGCTTGTGATGACATGCAGACGTGCAATAGACAAATTAGTCAGTAGTGTCATAATAACTCAAAAAAGTACTCACCTCAGCTAATACCTTTATTGATTTATTTATTCATACAAGTTTAACAAAAATTGACCAAATTAAGTTGAGAGGGTTTTATTTTGTTTTTCTTAAAACTTGAAGCAAAGGCAAACTGTTACGTGCCCATACAAAAATTAACCTGACAGTTCACTGGGAGCAGCAGCTGAAACTTTAAGCCTCCAACAGTCATTTGCATGGTGTATGGTCCATTTTCTGACTCCACAACCTCAACTTAGACTTATTAATTTAGACTATCTAGACCTAAGGGATGCTAATGTTACATCCCACGCCCCAACATTTTAACTTTGAGCAATGACTTGTGTCTTTCAGGCTCAGGGGTTTCTGTACTTTTAGCCACAGTGGGTGTTGTTCAGCAAAAGTTACAGTTTTAGCTATTGTTGTCTGCGTGTCCTCTTATCACTGCATCCAAAAAGGCCCGTCCAAGATGCCCAGAATAATTCTGAACTTTTCAGAATTATTCTGAAATAATTCTGAAAATTATTCTGAAATACAGCTTGCTTCCCTTCGGATCACAAGCTACAGCACAGCTTGAATGAACTTCTTAACCTTCCCTTATTTAGTATGAAAGATGGAAGCTCTCTGCCTGACTGACCCTACTCTACTCGGTGATGATGATTAAATATGTTGCAGACCTAATGGCTCGCAATTAGGATTTAAGTCACATCTACTTGAGCTTACCTGATGTTAAAAAAAGCTTAGAACCTGGGTGCTATAGTATCAATTACTGCATATTTTGAGAGCTTAGTGGTAGGTAAAGCCCAATGAACAAATATTTGGCATGTCCAAGCAAACATATCTCCTGTGTTTAATCATTAGAGAGAACAGCGGACCTGTGTAGGTATCCTTCAGTGAATCTTGGTGCTACGTAAACATTTGTGGTGAAAGGTGTTTACTTGAAACTCCAGCAGACATGCGCTCAGGCGTCCACGGAACAACTTAAATGTGCTGATTGCATGGTCAATTTGACCTTCTTGAGAACTTGTGGTGAGCGTGTGTGTTTGTAGCGTATCTATTACAAGCACAGAGTTAAAATGCTCCTGGAGGAGGAGGCTGGAATGAAAGCGGACCTCCTCCCTCCTGACTGAAAGTGTCTTTTGTTTGTTGTATGAAAAGGCTAAAGGTCACTAAGTAACCTGCATATTGGACATCAGCCATGTATTTCAGAAGAGAGCTTCAGTGTTCTGTCACATTTATGATTTGCGCAATTTCAGAAGACTGAAGCTTCACAAAAGGAACTTTTGGCCCCGAGCAGATTTCCACCTCTGTGTATTTTTCTGTTTTCTGTACTCGTCTGCTAAAGGCCTTAAATGTTAATGTGAAACCCAAGTATTATCTTTCCTAGCGGGACGTCTGCAGGAGGAAAGCAGCCTCTCACAAGGGACTCTAATAATGCTACTGTGCTGTATCTGGAGATGGATATGGACATTAAAATTCAGAGAGTAGTTGATGCAAAAAAATCACTTGTGACTGTTTTTATGTATGTTAAGAGACTTATGGAAGAACAGTCTCACAGTTACCCCTTACATTATCTTTGAGGAGCCCTCATAATGAAAATCATCACTTAGTCCTGCCCTTTGTCTAACCCTGATCGCTGATCCAAACATAGCCCTGTCTGGTCTGTGCTATCAATTACATGTAAAACTGTCCCAGATATATCTCACTGCAAAACTTAAGGAAGTGGCTAATGTAAGTACTCCAACTTTAGTCCTTAACTTTGAAGACTTGCTTCCTATTACCTTTAAGAGACAAAGATCACAACTAACTCTTGTTCTTCTATTCGTTGAAGAAGAATTGGAGTGTTTTTACTTTAGAGACACAAAGTTCAAAGGGAGAGTGTGGATAGAAGGTTCAGCAAAACAGCATTCAAGTGGCTACAGTAACTATGTTGGTCCTCCAAGTTTAACACAATGTACATTTTAACCATTTTCTTTCACTGAATTGCCATCTTATTGCAAACTGTCTATATCTCGGTAATCACATAATAATGAGAAGAAGAAGAAAAAGTAAGAGTTAGGGATGCAACGATACCAATTTTTTCAAACCGATACGATACCGATACTTGGATCTGAGTACTTGCCGATACAGAGTACAAAAAACGATACTTCTACCACACACACACACACAAATACAATTAATTGGAAGACAGGTTTTATTATATTCCCTGTCGATAAAAAATAAAATCTTAATAAAAATGACCACAAAAAAATTTCAAGTGAAAAATAAGCACTTCTGTTAAATTATTGCAGAGTCTCCACATTGTAATTTTACAAAATATCACTGAACTATTGGCACTGTCTCGAGCTTTCAGAATAATAAATAAACACTTCTGTTTGGAATAAAATAAATACAAATTAGGTTTGCGAATAAAATAAACTTTTAAATTATTGCAGAGTGTCCATATTGTAAACAAACAAACAAAATAATAATTATTAAATAAATAATAAATAAAATAATAATTGGCTCCCTAGTGGCCAATCTAAAAAACTACAACAGAAATGACAAGCCACCCTCTGATTAATGAAATAAGTTGGTATCGGTTCATGGTATCGGTTAACTTTTACGAGTATGAGTACACACACATTTTACAGTATCGGCCCGATACCCGATACCAGTATCGGTATCGGTGCATCCCTAGTAAGAGTAATCTTATCTCCCTCTCATCTTCATCATCATCATCAAAATATATAACTAAAATAACATTATTATATACAACATTATGGAAAAGTATGCCACTTATCTATTAAGCATTATATATGCATTTAAACAAGAACATTTCATTAACTGTATGTTTATATAAACAGACTGTTTAATGAGACACCAAACAACTGTCTTCATGTAAATTAAGTAATGGCAATTGTAACTGACAGAGCTACCTGTGTCTGAGATAAGGCAGCATCACATTTTGATATCACAAAACCTTGGTATAAAAAACTTAAAACAAAAGGGTATAAAAGGGAAAAGTAGAACAAAATGTATCCAGTAAATCAGCTTTTTATTTCACAGCTGGATTGCCAGACACATTATTGACCAGTTAATAGTGTTTAAAATCAAAATTGGGCAGTCAGTTTACAAATTTCAACAGTTTCCTCACTGAACTCTTGTTTTTGGTACCTATGTGGGATTCAGATCAGAATGACTATATCGTTATGCAAACTGAGTGGAAGAATCTGTGTCACTTCACTCGTCCTTTTCTTCCTGGACAGTGCTGAAACAAGTTTACCATCTATTTACAATGATCTACTTTTAACCCCTATGGAAAGGACTGATATATGTTACATCCCACATACTGCTTTTACGATGCTCATCTCAAACTATAAACTCCAAGGCTTGTCATTTGCAAAGTGTAGCACTGCACAGGTCGGTCTGAAGACAGCAGCCGGTTTGAAAAGACCACATTCAGCTAAATTCGAACTGACTGAACGATGGCCGCCTACTCAGCACTGTGCTGAAGCTTTGATTCAGTTTCACACTCTGACACCCATCCCAGGTCGGTGTGTCTCTTTTGACATACTATGTTTGACAGCGCGAAAGCTGTTTTATTTCAAAATATTTGCTCAATAATTCAGAGACAGATGTGCTCGTATTCCCGTAGATTTGATTTCACGCAACTTGAAATAAAAGCTCGCCCCCGCTAATAAAATGCACCAGTAAGTGGAGGCTGCTGCGGGTACGATGTTGTGCACATGGAAGCAGGGATACATTTCAGATTGTTATCTAGGATTGTCCAAAGACTACACATGCCTTCACTGCTATACTGGGGTCTTGGCACGTCAGTGTATTTGCACAGTTCCTCAAGCACACCGACAGACTTACGGAGTCAGTCACACTATTACATTTCGGTTGCTTGTATGCCAGTAAAAATGTTATATTCGTGTCGTCTCATGTATGCTGATTTGGCACTTACAGACTAGTGCTGCCCACATCTTTTTCTTTTTTGGTGCCCATCACCAAAGACCTGTCAAGAAGTTATACCAACTCATGCTCACCTATATAGAAAGAGAAGGATTATTCCCATGAGCCATTCAACTACACCATTCAGTGAGCCCTCCTCATTTCTGCTTTGTACTTTGTTCATTGTGTCTAAGACTTTCTTCATAGCTGTAAAACAAAATGACAAAGGATTCGTCAATTCTTCAATATATAATCTGATTAAGGTTTTGTTTTCCAGCAACATAGTACCACTTAGCCACAACTTTACTTGAATAGAGGTCTAGTGGGCTGCTGGAACGAGTCCTTATACATATTTCTGTCTTTGTGCGTGCACACATTTCCCAGTCATGCATCTTCAGAGTTTTAATGTTTTTGGCCCCGATTTCCAAAAAAAACTACAAGACTAAACATTTGCGTAGTGCAAATCTCATCCAGCATGATGTCCCATCAATTGCACAAAATTACTCACTTCTGCTTGATGTCTTTTGAGCATGAGTATTGTATTTTCTATGTATGTCTTGCAGTCATTATTGGCTTTCCAGGGCAGCTGAGTCATGGTTGAAGGTGGTGATACAGTATATGCCTTATACTGGTTTGGCCGACTATGCCCCTAAAACCTTTACGTTTCAAAGATAGTGGAGATTGCTGGCAGATTGCTGCACTCATGTGTAGATCTCATGGAGGATACTGCTTTGTCTGCAAACATACACCAGAACCAGAGCCTTACGCCTTACAGCTGCATCAAACACATATACAAAGTTATTACTTTTTCTTTGAATGCAGACGTTTTTTAGGAGGTTGCTAGTTGGTTTCTAGATCTGTTCGACTTTAGCAACTGATGTCACAGTCACTGCGACTAACCTCCATCAACCACTGCTCAGAGACCAGTGATGGCTGACTGACTGGGTCCTAAGACAGAATTACCTTTAAAGAGAGTTCAGCCTTTGATTCAACTTCCTATATATTCAGTGTCATAGCAGAAAACAGAACTAAAAGTAAAAAAATAAATAAAGTTAAAATTAAGGAATTTTCAATATTATTTTTAAGGGTTTTTCCCATATTTTTTAACTACACATTAAATTTTACAATTTTCCCTTTATGGAAACCTCCAATTTAAAAAAAAATGGATAATGTACTGATAATGTTCTTCTTTTTTTAAACAGTGTACACATATGTATCAATGCCACTCTTTGCATTTATTTGATTTTTTTCATTTACATTGACAGTTAAAATCACTGTCAATTTGCTCCTCACACTTCTACTGATGGTCTAAATCCTCTCTGTATACTTTTCACTAACACTTTTCAGCTCACCATCATCCTTCTCCAAGACTCCACTTGACCAAGAACCTGATGTCACACTTTTAAAACCAGACACATGGTATGCCCAAAGCCACATGACAGCTTTATATGTCAGCTGTACCTACCATGACATCTTCATAGGTCTGGCCAACAGAGTGATGGCTTTAACACAGAGTGTATACAGTTCATATCAAGTTCCCGGCCTGAGCTTTGGGTCATACTACTAAAGGAAGCTGAAACAATTTCAAGAATTCTATAAAAGAAATGTATTTTGACAAATAGCGCGACACAATATCCTCAAGCGTTCTGGACAATAGCACAGTTTGATCATTTGATATCTGAAATACACAATTCCAGAGAGGCTTCTGGCAAACATGCTGCATATTATTGGGTGAAGGTAGTGGATAAGAGGCTTTATGGTGGCAACTGACTGGCAGGTTTATGAGGTGTGATGTAATTTGATACCCAAAATGTCTCGGGAACTGATGTGGCTTGTGTCCGAGCTTTGCTTCGTGATGTATAAATTCCAACCTCCTTCATAAATGTGCCTGAAAAAAGAGAGCCTCAAGTCTCTGATATATTAAGAGATTACATCAATGTTTGCTACGATATACTGTAAAATGTCAAATAAAATAAGACATTAATTGGATTTTCAGAATCTAATTTAATGCAGTCATCTTGAAGACATATTAACATTTGAGAAAGTTATGTTTCAATGATTAGAAAGAAAGTGTACTTTATTGATCCCCGTGGGGAAATTCCTCTCTGCATTTAACCCATTCACTCAGTGAAGCAGTGGGCAGCCATTGGGCGCCCGGGGAGCAGTGTTTAGGGACGGTATCTTGCTCAGGGGTACTTCAGGATAGCTGTTCAGGGGAATCGAACCCCCAACCTTCCGATCATGGGGCCAACACTCTACCTACTGAGCTATCCCTGCCCCCCATTTAGATTAGTTCATAGTATTAAACTGGCAGCTTGTGCCATTTGGCCTTTTATCAGTTTCACAGACTGTTATTTTAGCTTTTTAGGACTGATTGTTCTGAGACCGCAGTTTGGCCAAATTCCCACAATTTCATCAGAAACGTCGGCTCCAACAGATCAACCATCATCGCTTCCTTCTTGGAATGTCAAGGCTTGCTTTCCATTGTATCTGTTTCTCCAACCATCACTGGAATGCAACACAATCCCAGAAGTGAGCAAACACATGTTGCTTCATACCTCTACAGCTATGATCTGCAAATTCATCATAAAAGTGTAAGGAGAGCTGATGTTATTGCCACTGTTGTGTCTCGGTCATTTATCAAAGGCAGAAAAAAATGTGAACGATATAACTGGCAACAGGGAAGAAAATGTATGGAAAAGAGTCCAGGCAGAGAAATAAAGCTAGCCAAGGGGTAGTAAATGTTTCTCTTTCTTTGACCCAGACCTGCCTCAGTGGGGTAAATTTCATCTCCAGGAAAGAGAATCCACAAATCTTTGCCAACAGACAGACAGACACGGACAAAAAGGCCTCATCAATGGGCCATGAAGGCATACTTTAAATATCCCTTTTACATCAAGGGGAAAATCTAAATATTGTTCTTGAAGAGACCTGGATGCACTGCTGCTTTAATCGAAGCAAACGTTTTAAGATCTCTGATGTTGCAGAAATGAACTCAAAGGTCCAGGAGTTCAGTTGAGCAATTTGTCAGAGTCCCAAGAGAGCACTTTTGTTGCATTCTGCTGAAATGTCTTCACATCACACAATACACTGTGAATTCACTTGACTTGTTGGTTGGCAAGTAGTAATAACTAACATTTATAACTTTTTAAGGACTTCTGGGGGAGAGGAGTGTGCTTTGGGCCATAAACTTTGGTTGTTATAATGTCGGGTTAATATCTTAATAGTCATTTAGTAGTTGCACAACTGCCTAATAGCGACGGCCTAAAACTGGGATGTTAAAGGAGAAAGTGTTGTATCGGAAATATATATATATATAGGAATAATTCAACATTCTGAGAAATATGTTACACTATGTAAATCATTGGGTAAAAACAACACAGTTGTTGGAGACATAGGTACTTAGGGACTGGTTGCAAGCCTAACACTGACTGATACTGAAAGTCAAATTCACTGCTTGTGTTCTCAGGTTTTATCTGAAAAAAACAAACTTCCAGGACAATGTTCTTAGGTCATAGTGCACTAGACTGTGTTTGAATAAAAGAAAACAAACAAACATTTATCAGCATAAACAAAAACAAAACCATCAAATGTCAAGTCTGTGAAGGAGGGATGATAATTGGGACACCTTGCAATCAGTAAGTTGACCATGAAGTCCTCTGTATACAAAGTATTCTAGAGTCAAATGCAATGCCAATCTGACAGGTTGGCCCAAACTGGATCATGTAACTGGATAATGATCCCAAGCATGACAGCAAATCAATAACATAATGGCTTAAAAACAAAAGAATCAGGATTCAACCCAATTGAAACTCTGTGGCAGGGGCGTTTTTAGCCCACTTTTGTTAAAACACCCCCAAAGTAAATTAAAGCATCCCAAAGATTTCTTACTTTTTTTTGACAATATTTGTTGTTTGTGTGACACACTACTAAAAATATAAAAACTATACAGTACTTGGTTGAGTACTGTATGCCCCCCCCCCCTTTCCCCAAAATGGTTTATTCCAGCTTGCCTCGCCCCTGCTCTGGCTCTAGCGCCCTTTCTGTCAGAGTGATGGTGGCTGAGACACAGCGGAGCGGAGGTGGAAGTGCCTGGCTTAAAACAGGACATGTTTGCCACCCTACAATCTGTCCTACTGTGTAGTAAAATCAGCGACATTTGACCGTCCTTTTGCTCCCATTGAAATGTATACAGCCTATTTAAAATCTAAAACTTAAAATTGTCTGTAGCCTGCTGTTGTTGACACTGAGATGCAAAGAGAGAGTTGACCACCAAAAAGTGATAGACAGATTTGCCAACTTCAAGGTGAGGCGACACAGGTTAAAATAAAATAATAAAATCTGCACAGCCATAGCAACATCTGCAGTAAAGATTTTCATACATTGTACACATTGTACCATAGGCAGAGTTGCCTCCATTTTTATAATTCTTTATTAATATTTTGCACATTTTTACATTTCAAGGACTCTTCTATTTTTGGAGTGTATTTTTTATATATCTGTATTATATTATACATACACATTAGAAGTGAATCTCTGTCCAAAATATGAACTCAGTTTACTTTTTACTCACTATGAGCATCATTCATTATTCTCCCCAAGTAATTAAGGTTAGGTTATGTATTTTTTTTTTATTCCAATCCATTCTTCTTTTGCAGCATTTAAATAACCTTTATCAGATTTGATGGTTTTGTTACAGACTTTTCAAAAAAGTGTTTTGCATTTCTTTCACAAATGTGGGGATTAAATTGTTTTAAAATGTACAAAACAGTGATGTCATGTTTTGTGACGAGGACCCAGGCACAGAGAGACTTGATGAATTTAAGAATCTTATGATTTAATAAAGAAATTTGCAGACTTGCACAGAGCTGGTAAAATTGTGATGACTGATAACAGAGACGAAGACAACAGACGACGAGGACAGGGAGGAACAGGGGTTTAAATGCACCAAGGAGACCGTCAGAGAGAACTCGGGACAACTGGAGACATTTAAGGATGCAGGACTGACAGAGATGGGGAAGAAGTCTCATCGTGACGAGTAAAGTTTATCTTGCCTGGCTGGGCAGCTCTCTGGGTGCTCAGCACCCCCAAAGCTCTGATCCTAGAATCGCCTCTGCTCTGTGGTGGGACATTTAGAGAGCTCTGGAAAAACAAGTGTCCACAAAAAAATCGATGAACTCAAGCAAAGTTGTAAAGAAGGCTCAGCCAAAATTCCCCCAAAATAACAATGATTGTCAGAGAGATATATAATAGTTAAAAAAAGAATTACTGCTAAAGTTGGTTCTACAAGCTAATTAATCATTTTGTCACTTAGTTTTTCACCTGACTGCACAGACTGTTAAAACACTTTGATGCAACTGTACATCTATAGTAGAAGTAACTAATAACAGAAGTCCAGCCATCCTAACCATGAGCCTATTTTTGAGTCAGTATCATTTAATGTCATAAAATAACAGGTGAAAAGTTTCAAATATACAGACATGAAGTAGGATGCTATTTATAAGCAATCCCATGATCTCATGCTGTCTTTACTGTGGAGTATCACTAGCACTTCTCCATCTATCTCACCCTCTCACACTTTTCCTGTCTCACCATCCGTCTCCCCAGCATCATTTGTCAATGTGAAAAATACAACTTTTAGCTAAATGTGTCCTGTTGTCCCCAGACTGCACTAAACACCAGTCATGAAAAGTCATTGCTAACAGCCAGACATCCTGGTCCAGCTCCTGCCATGGTAGATGCATTAAGCTTCCCCGGCAGGCCTCCTCCTTCTCGTCCTCCTTGTCACCCCTGTGGTGAGTGAAGGAGATGGCGAGAATAAACAGGAGGAGGACTGGAAGGAAAAGAGAGAGAAAGTGGATGGATGGGAGTAAAAGGTAAGCGGATAAAGCAAGGGAAAATGTCTGGATGGATTCTGGAGAGGAACCATCGAAGGAAAGTGGCAAAAGACGAGAAGGAAGACTGATAGGTGAGAGAGGCAACGCTAAGAGAGAACAGCAGACCTTTTGGACTGGATGTAAAGTGGGTTGGCACACAAGCGGGTGCATTTAAAGGTACCTGTGGGACAGCCTCACACGAGCATTGACAACTCCTGATGCTTCCAGCAAATGTTGCACCAGACCGCAGCACGTCTCAGTTCTGGGAAACACATTTTCTCTCAAATTGTGAGGTCTTTCTCCCTCTCGCTCTCTCTTGCTCCTTCTCCTTCTCGCTCCCACTGTGGGTAAAACATATCAAAGCAATGTGCTGCTAGATCAGGAAGACACTGGCCCACTGGGGTCACTTTTAAAAGTCATTTTTTTCTTTACCTCTCTCCTAATTTCTCTACATCTGTCTCAGGAACTCACTTTGTCATCCACTGCTGCCGATAATGGTGACTGAGAGGCTCATTAAAGGCAAGTGTTAACAGAGGAGCAGCTGCCACGTTATGAGAGAAGAGAATGATATTCTCAATGTGACTTGTGAGGAATTGTTGGTCTGTTTGCACGACTGAGATGAGAGTCACAATATTGCTAGGCAGCTTGTCAGGTTTACACATCTGTCAGCTAGTCGGGTGTGTTACGTCTCTTTTAAAGCTGTGTTACTACACAGTATATGTGATATGTGAAAAAGAACGATTTCACAGGACTTTGTGGAGTCCTGTCAGACATTTTTGTCTGTTACAGATTTGCTCTCGAGTCTTGAAGTTTGTTAAGATGCAACTTGGCAAACCTAAGCTGTGCTGCCATGTTCTTAAGAGAAGAAGCTTTTTGCTGGAACCCCTTCCAAGCATACTTGTTCAGTCTTTTTCTAACTCATGTCATGATCTTCAATATTTTGTGACATATTAATATCATTAATATTAAAAGAGGGTAACATGCAGAGTCTAAGATGTTTTCATAGTCTCACACACATTTTCTAAGTTATTGTATGGCCCTGACCCCTTATTTATCTGAGCTTTAACGTATCCACACTCCAATTAGGGCAATAGGAGCTTCTAATCAGATGATTCTGGATGTTCCCAGGACAAGGCTAAAAATGAGAGGGGAACGGGCCTTTCCGGTTGTAGGCCCTGTCCTGTAGAGCAGCTTACCCCAGAACATCAGATCTGCTTGCAATGTAGAAACCTTCAAATCCTTATTCAAACTCACCTGTTTTTCCTGGCTTTTAGCTCAAGATGAGTACAGACTTCTCAATGCATTCTAGGGGTGGGGGAAAAAATCGATACTGTGTAGTATGGTGATATTTTGTTTGCTAATAATGTATCGATACAGGGACAGCAGAAATCGATATTTTGTTACAAAAAGGGTTTTTGTGCTCTGACTTCAGAGCATGTTGATCCTTTTTCTGAGCAAGAATCCTGACATTCCTTCACTGTCCAAATGTGTTTAACTTTTTTTTTGGCAGCAATAAACATGACAGTTTACTTCTTTTAATTTAAGACATGTTTTATTTTAATAAAATTGTAACTTTTTTATTTAATGTTAAATTATATTTTGTTTTAATTTACTTTCAAATTCTTCAGTTGCTGAAGGGGCTGCATAGTTTTCATAAATTGCATAGTTCAGAATAGCTATAATTGTACCAGATGGTTGCGTTCAGTTAAGTTGGACGAGACTGTAATACAAACCGTTCAGTTTGTCAACAATAAAACTGAAATGAGAGAAAGACTGAGTGTGAGACTTTGATATTAGATAAAATGAATATTGATAAAGTTTACCTTTATGTACAGAATCTGAATATCGCAAAATGTTTAAAAAAATTGCAATAATATCGTATCGTGCGTTAAGTATTGTGATAATATCATATCGTGGGATGTATGGTGATTCCCACCTCTACTGCATTCCTACTGCATTGTATTCTTATCTTAATTTAACTTAATTTATCTATTGTCTCTTTTTTTTTTTCTTGCTCAATCTGTAAAGAACTTCGTTCATCTGCAGTTGTTTTAAATGTGCTATAAAGTTGAAGTTGAACACTCTACCTCCAGAACTACAGCCACGCCTTATTGGTTCATCTTCTAATCAGAAAGTTGGCTCGAACTCCGGCTGAATTCAATGCATAAAAAAGTGGACTAGAAATGCAATTAACAGCCAAAGCAAAACAGGTGCACTAAAATAAGAAAGAACTGTAACCTATCATGAAAAAAGAAATGATAAAATGTTAAAAAATTTTCTTTGAAAGCACGGAAATGTACTGTTGCCTTTGTAAATACAGAGTAATGTGCGTGATAATTGCGGTGATTATTCTGAGCAATTGTAAAAGCATACTTTAAAAGATCTTTTCCCAGAATACAAAAAGGCAAGAATGTGTGAAGGGTCAAAGAGGTCCTGTTTAAAAAGAACAATGAATATGAAAGCGCTTGGGATAATACGGGAAATACTAAACTTAAGCAAACAAAGCTGGAAAAACATCACTACCAGTAAGTCTTACCTCAAGAGAAAAAAAAGAAAAGAAAAAATGGAAAAATATAAAAAGTAATTCTTAAAGGCATCATCAAATGGTCAACAGTAGCATTTCTACAGTAACTGCCAGAGGCCACTTTGTCTGTAGCTCTGACTGATTCACAATGAATATAACATAGTTCACACTGGAGCATGTACCAGCACAGGACAGCACAGCTGGAATTTACTATATGGGCAACAGTGTGACAGCTGAAGTGAAAATGCCATTTAAGGAGTAGGCTTTTGAGGGAAAGTATTAAATATGAAAATCTCAACATATACATACTTAAACAGTTTTTAGCTTATCTTACATCTAACCACCCTCATCACAGTGACAGAGTGCAGGAGAATACAGCCAAAATTCCTTCAACAGAAATATTAGAAGCAAGAGCATAAAAAGCACAAGGGTCTGAGCCACAGTACCTTGACAACACATAGAAGAATGTACTGTGCCTCTGTGACTCAGCGGGGCTGGAAAAGCATTCGGAAAGGAATACTGTGTAAGTGGACCAGAACGCACTTGGGCTAATCAACAATGGTATCTAACAAAATTAAGTATGTAAAGGAGATCAAGTGTTGATCAAGTAGCGATTAAGCATCAAAAACACCACGCCATTTTGACTGGTGTACTTGAAAGCAGCGAGTTTCCTCTTGTTTTACAACACAGTAAAAATAGTTGTGTCTCCAACAGTACACACTGCTAATATCCAGTACATTAAAGCCCACTTATAAATTGCTAGGTCATGCATTTTGCATGCATCTGCTAGCAAAAAAGGCTACGCTCACCGCTAATTCAATCAACCACTATTAGTCTTGCAGATTAGAATCTGTGGACTGATCCTTCCCAAGGTGGTTTTCTCCTGCAATGCACACTGGATGTTCTCCACTGTGTCACAACATTGAACCTTCAAAGTGATTTTCATTTTGAGGAAGAAGACAAACTTGCCTGGAGCCAAATATGGCAAGCAGCACAAGTGCTGAACGAATATTGTATTGTGCAGCAAAAAAAACCTGCCCTGGTACAATGGTGCACACCACAGCTGAGTGTTTTCTTCTTCTGGTATCTCTACAGTAATAGTCTAACCCTGGAGGACAAATGTTGAAAAAACAAACAAAAACAAGTCTACTGCTGGTCACACTCTTGACCTTCTGCTAACATTCATATGAACTCTTGTTGAGTTTCTGCGGCATAGCTTGAAACCTAGCTCTCATCTCCAGTGATGATAATCTCAGACATAAAAGCTGGGCCAGTGTGACACAGTTGATATTTGCATGCTGTCCAGAGATGCACAAGGAGGCGACCCTGAAGGAGAGATCAGCAAATGTTAATTTGGTGTTTTTCATAACTTCCTGTGGTGGACAAGACTTTCTGAACACATCTTGTACTTGTGTACTAACTAGCTAAGTCAGGTGTTAAAGTACAGTCCTGTGAAAAAGTTTTCATTCTAGGAAAATGGGATGTTGGTGCACACATTTTTGAAAATACAGTATATAAGGAAAAATAGAGTTTTCACAATTATAATGAACATAAAAATCAATATTTGGCATGATGTCTGTGAAGGTTTCCAGTCATCCAGGTCATCGTAGTCTAAGGAGCTTGGAAAGAAAAGCAACTGGACTTCTTTAAGTTTCCTTGTAGACGTTTCACCTTTCATCCGAGAAGCTTCTTCAGTTCTAAGAGCAACTGGTGGAGAGTCCCAGATTTTAAACCCTATTTGGCATGACCTCCTCCATTCTTAAACACAGCCTGAACTCCCTTAGGAAAGCTTTCTTGAGGTATATAGTGATACCACTAAATTTCACTAGATTCGCCAAGAAGCGCCTTGAGGCGACTTTTGTTTTGATTTGGGGCTATATAAATAAAATTGAACTGAATTGAATTGAATTGAATTACAGATTGCAGCCAAATGAAAAGTGCAGAATCCTAGCTACGGTGGCCGATGTTGGACAAACAACTGGCAACTGTTCATCTGCAGTGAATTTACTGTTCACTTCAGCTGTCCACATCTATTTAATCAGGTGGAGGCTGTAAAACATTGTGAAAAGAGTCCGATATGAGTCGATGAAGCACACTTCTGTCTGATGACAATGATACTGAGGTGAGTTACTGAGAATATCCTGAACTATTCTGTAGGTATTAGAGCCCTGGTTTCAGTTCAGGAGGTGAGGCTTTAGGCGAGGAGGATGGGGATGAGGTGGAAATGAGGGAGGAGAGACAGCAAAAGAGTGATGATGTAAATATACATGTGCAAATGTTAAATGGTCATTTAAAAATGGAACTCGTCGGTCGCCGGTCTCTAGTCACATACGTAAAACGTGATTAAGCAGAATGGCGATGTCTATATCGCCCGCTGTATTCAAACTGGTTGGGCAACATGGCGGCTTCCACACACAGGCACCTACATATTTTTAGTGTATTAACCCTAAGAATGAAAACGACAGTATATGATTAATTTGTTGTAAGACATAATTACACACTAATCGATGTATAATTATGAGTATAAGATTTTTTCTGTTAAATAACCTCAAAAAATTCCTTACGCCACCTTTAAATATTCTTTAGTAATAGTTGTCCAGGCTTGTTGAAGAACGTTCCAGTGGTTTTCTTTGGATGTTTTTTCATTCTCTGTCAAGATGATCTCCCACCGCATCAGTAAAGTGGAGATCCTGCTCTGGGGAGGCCTGTCCATGAGTTTCACTGCACTGGCAATAAGCTTGCGATGATTGAAAAACATAACTGTTCCAAATCAGATGTTTTCCAAATTGTTTTACATGATAGATCAAAATCTAACACCACTGTCTGACACGCAGCCCCAAAGTGTTTGATGAAGGTGAATGGAACCAGGGCCGTAATCCAGCCAACAAATGTCGTTTATGTCACTAAGTGGATTAAATCACACCATCTGTTGACCTGGATATATGACCCTTGACATCACAGGTGTAAATGGGGCTGTAGATAGAACCAGACAAGAATACAGAGAAGATGACAGTGCAACTTTAGTATGGCTGATGCAACAGGAGGACAAAGGGATCATGTTGTTCCTGTGGGTGGAGAACACAGAAGCAGCGCAACGCAGAGAGTGAATCTTCTGGGAAGTTAGGAATTGACACTTCCAATTTTCCTTCATGGGAGCAACAGGCTCTGAAGAGTGGTGAGTAATAAGGGTGCACCGCTGTGAGGAAAGTGGATCAGTACAACATGAGAATCTTTCCTCTTAGGCTTTTGCCATGCACTTCCATGAAGTCTTGTTGGCACTGGTAACAGTAACATGTCATCAAACTGCTACTTCAAAGATTATTGTTCTTTCCAAGGTCTCCAGATATTACAACATAACATGCTAACTCTGGGAAATGTGAGGCCAAGTAACAAGCATTTCATAACAAAGTCACAATACTGTAATACCTTGGGCTTGTCAACTGGCGATATGACTCATAACTCATAAAAAAGGCTAATAGCTAATGGCTTGTCATGGCACAATGCAAGAGATACATTGAATTAATGTTTTCCCAGACTTGTAGACTCACAGTTGAGCACTGAGACCAATTTAGAGTTAGCATTACATGTCAGAAGCCGTGACTCTGCAACCTTCCTGGGCAGCAGTGCTGCTAGCCAACCTGACAACAGGAGTGGTCAAGCTGCTTCATGATTTCCCTGTCAGTAAGGTGAGTCAGGCCGTGACTAACCAGCGAGACTAAACCACTATCGGGCGTCTACATCTGTGGCACAGGGGCCAGCGGGCATGATGTGTAGTACAGGAGTAATTCTATCTATTTCTTCAATTCTCTGCCCTCCCAGAAATACAGGCTGCTTTTTGCTGTCAGAGAGAAGGAGGGTGGGGTGGTTTTGTTCCCGCTGCTGGATCTTGACACAAACCTGGAAGCCTTGAAGCCACGAGGGCCAAATGCCTGGAAGCTACCTAGTCCTCAAGGCACCCAGACTGGGAAATGAGTGCCAAGAGGCTGCCTCGTCTGGGCCGGGTGTCTCCACGGAGCTTGGACTCACAAAGTTAGAGATGGAGCATGGAGGGGCTAAACACGGACATTTAGCAGGAGCCTATCCTGTAATTTCATGTAAACTGTCCTCCTAAATTTGCCATGTGAAGAAAGATGTGATGTGCTCAGTAATTTCAACCAAAATCATCAAAACATGGTGGATATTGATCTTCTGCCATCAAATTTGGCAGGAAGAAAAAAACAACAAAAACTCATGCAGAACAGTGGAAAACGTTTTCAGTGGCATTTAGTTAATCGTTACTGAGCAGTATGTTTCTGATGGTTTTCTTCTTCATAAGGACACAACAACTTCACTTTGTGCTTTATGGTGTCTGCAGGGTCTACTACTGAAAGATGATATTTAACAGTAGGAAGAACAGTGCAACCTCCGAGAAGTTTAATGTCAGCACTGTTATATGTCAAGTGAAATTCTTTTTAAGTTTCAACTGCATTTTATCCTCTCTATTACTACAGTGATTTTGTCTTGACAGCTTTCATCCTTGTATGAAAGGATCCTTTTCTAGATACTTGAAGACAAATCAGAGCTGGTGCTAATGCCAGCTTTCACCCATCTAGCACGGTTTAACCAGGCATTAAAAGCTCCATGTATCTTATTGGCATAAATAGGGATGGGTATCGTTTAGGTTTTATCCGATACCGGTGCCAAACTGGTACTTTTGAAACGGTGCCGGTGCTTAAACGGTGCTCTAACCGGTGCTTAAAGAATGGAGAACACAAAATTGGTCCAAAAACCTCTCATGTTCAGCTGGTTTTTTGTAAAAAGATAACAATGTTAGCCTTTTCTGCAGCTATAGGGCATATATGGTATCACTCTTGGCTGGAAGAAGTGCTTAAACAATGGAAAAAACAAAAACTTTGTCCAAAAACCTCTCATGTTTAGCTGTTTTCCACTTTTTCTTTGGTCATTTTAGCCTTTTTGGCCAGGGTGAAGGGAGTATCTGCCATCAAACAAGAAGACAGCCCCATGTAACTATGACGGTGTTTGCTAGTTCACCTTACATGCATTAATGTAATAACGTGGTTAGCCTACTCAACGTAAATTACACACGAACAACATTAAGCTACTCACGCAGAGAAGAACGGCTGCTGCTGCCATCATCATCCTCATCATTTCTGCTACACTGGCAGGGCTAGGGGCCAGGACTCTCCTCTTCGGGTTCATGTTGCTAACTCCGGGTACGATAACAGGCACCACACCCGCAGTAGATGTGCTCGGTGTGAGGTCTCGCAGCAAGCTATCAAATACGGCGCATTTCTCGGCTTTTAAAAAAAACGCTATGCGTCGCCAGGTGTGTCATCGGATTTGAGGTGTTACCTCCTTTGACAGTATCACAGTAACAGTCACCTTAAAGCACTTGTTGCAGGCTGCTGAGTTTGCATATTTTGCTGTGAAGTATAGCCAGACTTTTGACCGCATTGCCTTGGGCATTTTTAATCTGTAGCTCTGCTCTAAAAGAACGTACGTACCTGGGCCCGCCTACTATCCTCGGAAACGTAAAATGATTGGCTAGAATCTAAAGTGTATCACAGCTCAGGAAAAAAAAAGCACCGAAATAAAGCACCGAAATGTGCGCTGCTTTTCGGTCTGGTTACTACCGTTTATGTCAGAACCGGTGCCATCATGGCACCGGACACCGGTACCCATCCCTAGGCATAAATGATATGAACACACAGCTAATCAACAACCATTTCAAAAGCTATTTATCAATCTCTCTTGCCCATCTTAAATTTACAGAGAACTATTAGCCGAAGGCTTGGCGTGTCTTAGCATGGTCTGCAGCGTGTCCTTAGAAAAAAAAATGAAGAAACAGGACAGGTATAGGTCAAAACAAGAAGTCCCAGGCCTAAAAAATATACACAGCAGATGGAACAGTATCTGAAAGTAGTACCTGAGAGATCCATCTGTCCCTTCAATCCATGGTTCACCAAAGCCTCATGAGAAATTCAAGGAAAGGCAAGTAAGTAAAATGTAGTTATACTGCCCTTTTTAGAGATTAAAATCACAAAGTGGTTTATAAAAAATGAAGAAATAAAGGTATAAATAAAGTCATCATAACAATGTCAAGCATAAAGAATAAGAATACAACATAAAAAAGTCAAATTAACAGCTCGTCTGTATGAATGGTAAATGGACTGATTCTTATATAGTGCTTTTCTACTCTCCCAGAGTACTCAAAGCGCTGTATACAACATACCTCATTCACCCAATCACACAAGAACTTTATCTATACGTAGTGCTTTCTTTTTTTTTTTTTTTTTTTTTTTTCGCCTGTCCCATTTGGTTCTTTAGCCGTCAGAATTGTTGTCTGAAGACCAACAAGGATACCCAATGGATTTATTTTGCCAAATGGATCATCATGGCATTGCCGTATTGGTCCATTTGATCGACCTTTGTTTTTATTATTTATTTTATTTTCAGTTGTTACAGACGGGACAGACATGAGTGAGGGATAGGAAAGGGAGAAAGAAAGAGGAAGGAAAAGAAAAACAGAAGGGGAGAGGGACAGTGAGAAAGGGGGGAAGAAAAAATATCTCCGGGATCACCTGTTGAGAGAGAAAGAATAGAAAACAAGCAAAAAAAAAAAACAAAACAATGCAACATACTATACACAACACCATCGCATTAATCTAGCTAAGTGTAAACAGCAGTAAATACTAAATATTGAATGTTGTTGTGCAGCACGCAGGACATACAGCGCACAATGTGCTTTGAAGTAGCAGCCAAGAAAGGTGTGATTTAAGTCTACGAATAGTGAACACCCATGTGCACACCTGTGTGGATCGGCGCGCTTGTATTCAAATGGTTTCCCCATGTAATGGTCTGCTAGAGGATGTAGAGAGCCATAGCCCCGTCCCCCAGGGCATGAAGCAGGCATGGAGGAGATCCAGGCCCCAGACATCCAGAGGCCCCAGAGTGCAAGAGCCCAAGGAGGACCACCGGAGGGGCATCCGTGCCACCTTCATGGGAAGGGCTGAGGATCCCCAGATGAGGGGTCACCCAGTAGCCACCGGGCAGAAGCTAGAGGGGGCTGCACCGGCGTGCCCGCCGGCTCTGCCGGCAGCCAGCTGTGCCAGAGTGAACCGAGCCGCAGGCACAGAGGCCGGAGGCCCGAGGGCCCCCCGCGCCCCGGAAGAGGCCTGACCGAGCAGCAGGCGCCAGGCCCCGCCAAGTAGTCACCGGGAGTGAGCTGGTACATACCTGAGCGCCCAGCCCCGGACACCAAGAACCACCAACGCACCGACCCCTGAGGGCATCAGTCACCGGCAGGGAGTGTGGTGAGGGGAGATAGGCCTCCACACTTTGGAGGGCCTTGGAGTTCCCAGAGAGGTGAAGTCTAAGACCCGACCTGACATATAGACACAGACAAACAGGCACACACAGACACAGACATGCATTCCCACCCTCATGCACACATATACAAACACTCAGCACTCACCCAACGCAGGAATAAACGTAAATGGACATGTACACACAATCACACTCCCCAAACATACTCTATATCCCGGGTCCAGGTATCCTCACCCCCAGAGATGGAAACGGCACCCAGACCCAAGAGATGTTACCCTTCCCTCCGGGGTGGAGGCAAGCAGACCGCCCCAGGCTCCGCAGCAGCAGGGAGGCCAATCGGACAGCCAGCATCTCTTCCCAGCCCCCCCGCCCCGATGGCTAGCAGAGAACAGGGGTGTGTTAAGACCCCATACCTCCCTCCTCCCGCTCAAGTGTAGTGTTGCTGCGTGTTGCTCTAAAGTGTATTTAAAACAAGGGAGAGCATGGTGCTGCTGCCAGAGAGCAGCAGGTGTTAGCACGGCCCCTCCCGAGAACCCTCAATGTCTACATGGATTTAAAATTGAGAGGTGGGCACCGGCGCCAGAGGCAGGTTTGAATACACAGACCGTCTACTGGACGCCGTTAACGTGCCCACCCTCAAGGCCCTATATATATATATATATGTGTGTGTTATGAGAGTGTAAGTAATGTGGATGTCTAAGTTGTGAGATAAAATTGAGGCACAGGTGGCCAGAAGAGGACAGAGGGGGGGGGGAATGTCTCCCCTGCACCCTGGTGACACACCCGCACCCCAAAGCCCTACCTGTGTGGGTGGGTGTGGTGGAGCGTGAAGAGGGAGGCAGCCGGGGATGGGGAGGAAAAGAAGGGAGGGGAGGGTGTCCCTCCCTAGGGCCAGCTCCCCCGCTGACCCCAATATGCACCCCCGTCCTCTGGTATCCACCAAGGCAGGGGAGCCCAGGCCCATCCAGACCGGGGCCTACGGCAGCAACACCGCCAAGCCCCACAGGACCCGGGGCAGCCCACTCTACCCCACCGCAGAGGAAACTGTACCCACCCCAACATTCAATCATCTCCCAGACTACACAGGACACAGACACCCAGGTTAAGTTTATTCTCCACCTCTCCTATGTCTCTCCCCCACCTGCAGAGTGGACTCCTGCAAAGATGGAACAACCTCCCTGCCAGTTCAAGAGCCCCCCGGTTAGGCCGATGCACAAGAGGCCCCCTGCGCCAGGGCTGAGCCCCCGTGCACCCACCCGCCCACAACCTCGGCGACACACCGACGAGGACCGAAGCCCCCAAGGCCCAGCCAGAGCCCCAGCACGGAGGCGAAGCACCCCCGAACCCCAAACCCCCACGCCCGCCCCGGATCCACTCAGGGGCAGCCAGGCCACCAGGCCAGTAACCTACGTCCGCCAGCACAGACCATCCTCCAGCCCCGCTGCACGCGGCCACGAGGAGAACAACCTCTGAGAGCGACCAGAGCCACTAACCAGGTTATGAACACAACCCCCGGGTTAAGCCCTCCAGGGATAACGTCTCTAGGGGTCCTCCAGGTGCCCTAAGCCCATCCCAACCTCCACATCAACCACAATAGCCAAGGCGGGACCAAACCACGACCCCCCACCCCCGCTAGGTGATGGAGCCGATCAAAGGAGCCCAGAGGGATTGATCTAATGTGGTGGCAGAGGCTATATCGAGACTAATGTGATCTATTAGATAGTTTCTGTATTGGCTAGAATTAAGATTATTTTTATTTTTCCAGTTCATGAGGACCGTTTTCTTGGCGATGCATAGGGCAATAAAAACCATGTGGACTGTATTAATTTCTGTAGTGACATCATCCAAATTTCCCAACAAGCATACTAAAGGGGAGGTTGGAATTTTACATTTCAGACACTTTGATAAGTCCTCACATATCTCGTGCCAAAACTTCTGCACTGGTGGACAGAACCAAAGAGCGTGGATGTAACTGTCTGGTGTATTGCCTTGACAGTGTGAGCAGTTGTTGGCGGATGTAAAGCCCATCTTAAACATTCGATGACCTGTATAGTGCACTCTATGCAGTATTTTGTATTGTATTAATTGCAGATTGGGATTTTTAATAAATTTAAAGGTTTTTAAGCAAATCTGAGACCAGACGTTTTGGTCTAAGCTGACTGATAAATCTGCTTCCCACTTTGCAATAGGAAGGGATATTGATTCATCTATTTTAGAAAGTGTTCTGTATATTTTAGATAATAGTTTGGGGGATTTAAGAGTAAGAAATTGAACCACACTTGGTGGTGTTTGTAATTCAACTTGACTGAGGTTAAATTTCTTTTTTACTATGGATTTAATTTGTTGATATTCTAAAAATCTTTTCTTGTTGATCCCATATTGTGTAACTAGTCTGTCAAATGGAATAAATTCTGTTCCCTCTAATATATGTTCTAAGTATTTAATTCCTTTACAACTCCATTCTGGGAAATTAATCATATTTTTGTTTTGTAATATGTCAGGGTTATTCCAGATAGGTGTACGTTTGCATGGGATTAATGAAGACTCCGTTATTTTTAGAAACTCCCACCATGCTGACAGAGAAAAGCTGATGTTGATGCTTTTAAAGCATTCATGTCTTTTGATGTTTGAGCTAATAAATGGTAGGTCTGAAATCTCTAGATCATTGCATAGTGCCTGTTCAACATCTAGCCAGGGCTCATCTAAGAGGGTACATTTTAACCATTCTGAGATGAACTGAAGCCTGTTGGCTAAGAAGTATTGGTGAAAATTAGGCAGATCTAGTCCTCCTCTATCCTTGGTTCTTTGTAGCGTTTTTAAGCTGATGCGCGGGGGTTTATCTTTCCAAAGGAATTTAGAAATATGTGAATCCAGAGATCTGAACCAATCTTGTGATGGTTTGTTAGGGATCATTAAAAATAAGTAATTTATTTTTGGCAAGATCATCATTTTTATAGTGGCGACCCTTCCCATGAGTGATATGGGTAGAGATTTCCATCTAGTCAGATCGCCTTCTACTTTCTTTAGAAGTGGGATGTGGTTTAATTTAATTAAGTCTGAAAGCTTAGGAGAAACAATAATACCTAAATATTTAATATTTCCAGATTGTAGTGGGGCAGAAGATGAATTGTGGAAGGAGCAGTTAATGGGAAGAACTGTAGATTTTGGCCAGTTAATTGAATAGTCTGAAACTCTTGAAAACCAGTTTATTAGAGTAATTACCTCAGAGAGGTTGATTTGTGAGTTTTGCAGAAAAAGCAACACATCATCTGCATAGAGACTGATTTTATGTTCTACGTTATTACATTTTATGCCCTTAATTGTTGTAGCCTGTCTAAGTGCTGCTGCTAGAGGTTCGATAAAAATTGCAAAAAGTGAAGGGGAGAGTGGGCATCCCTGTCTGGTGCCCCTCAGGAGACAAAAGCTGGAGGATGTCTGGTCATTTGTTCTGATACGAGCTGTTGGGGAATTGTATAATATTCTTATCCAATTTATGAAAGAGTTTCCAAAACCACGTAGTGCTTTCTAAGTACATTCACACACGCATCCGATGGATGCATTGGAGAGTATCTTGTATCTTGCCCAAGGATACTTGACATGCAGACTGGAGGAGCCAGGGATTGAACCACCAACCTTCTGATCAGTAGGTGACCAGCTCTACCTCCTGAGCTACAGCCACCCCTCTGAAGTCTGCTTTATTTGAAAGCCTACACTGAAGAGTGTCAAGAACAAGGAGAGTGCGAGGAGAGAAGATGTGCAGCAAGAGGCACGGGTAGGATTTGAACCTGCGCCTCCTGGTCTCAAGCCGCTACTTATCTCACTGAGCCAAATTGGTTTCCTGATGACTAAAAAGATATGAAATGGAAAATTGTCCTCAAAAGAGGTGAAGATGCTGGAAATTCTGTTGAAACGTGCAGAAGAGGCTGAGATTGTGCTGTTAAGAGGTAAAAAGCTGAAAATTCTGCTGAAAAGAGGCCAGAAAGCCACAAATTCTACTTAAAAGACGTGAATTAGCAGAATTTCTGCTGAAAAGAGGTAAAGAAGCTGAAGTTTGTGCTTAAAAAATCTGAAGAAGCTAGAATTTGTGCTGAACCGTAGTGAAAAATTATAAATTCTGCTGAAAAGAGGTGAAGAAGCTGAAATTTGTGTTGAAAAGAGTTTAAAAAGTTGAACAGTTTACTGAAAGGTTTTTTGTGACAAGCGGGATTTGAACGCGGCCTTCCTGCTCTGAGCACGGCTGCTCATCTCACTGAGCTAAAACATGGCTCAGCCCAGCAAGCAAAACTGGTGATCACACTGATAATGTGGTCCCATTCAGCAAAATGGGCCATAAATGGCATAAAAAGCTTAATATCTCAAAAAGTATAAAAGTTATGAGCACCAAAAGATATAGCAGACATCAGCAGAAGGAGCGGAACAGTTAAAAATTTGAATGGTGAAAATCGGATGAAAACTGAGGGAGTAGTTAACCAGCAAAGGTCTGAGCAACTAGAATAATAAGGCAGAAGAAAGAAGAAAGAGAAACAGGATTCACACAAATATCGTCAACATCCAAAGAAGAGGTTGTGAAGTCCTTAAAGAAGCCTGGAGGACTACTGGTGAAGAATACATCAAGAAATTACAAGCTTGTCTAAAACTACAGTGCATTTTATTGTTGTATATTTTCTATTTTCCTGGAAAAATATAAAAAGTGAGGGAAGAACAGCTAAGAGAAGAGGACATGATGATTAAAAAGTCTTACATATTGCAGATTAACTATGTCTTGTAAGTGCAATAGGATTTTTTTCCTATGAAGTCTGGCACATTACAGGAAATTGGCCACTTTTCATTCAGAGCAGTAACTTGCACTGTAAGCTTGTCTTGTTGTGTTTGTTTGTTGTTTCTAATGCCTGACTGCCAACCACATGACAGAGAGCCCTGAGAGCGAGCCCAACCACCCAAACATGATCTGGAATTAAGTAGCTTAACCGCAGCGAATCAGCCAATCAGAAAGAGACTAATGGGAATACACGGACCTGAGTATTTAGCTGTCACATCGTCAGCATGAGATGAAGAAGCAACTACGCTGCGGTGCCACAGTCTGTGATTAAGCTATGCTGCCAGAGGAAAATCAAAGCACTGATTACACTCTGCAGCTCATTGTGGGCTTGGCCTCACAGACTTGGTGGTCAGCATTGACTGACACTGAAATGGCAATGGAGAGAATTTACAGTTTCTTCTATTTTATGTAAAGCAGGCCTCACAAACTGTTAATCAAGGATTCGGTTTCACTGTGGGAAAGCCTTCAAATGTCGATGCTACAGTGCAGCAGCCTCCCATTGCATTGTTTATACGCTTGTTCCAGATATACTGTTCACCATGCCAGACTTTAAGAGATACTAAAACCATCTTAACACTCATGTCTCCGTCTGCATTGGTGGAAACACTGATTACAGCGTTGCTCAGTGCGGGATTAGTCTCACAACCACAGGTTGGTCAGAAGTGGCTGATGTTCAAACAGTAATAGAGACAGAAAGGGAGGAATGGAGGGAGCGGTTTTCTTTTCCAGGGTGGTTTAGTTGTCACATTTACTTTTAGTTTTTCTCCAATTGGTGCTCTTCAGTTGTTCATCTCTTCAACAAGTTTAAGTAGCTGAGACACAGTGGGGCTGATGTTGTCTTGATCATGAGCACTGACCCTAACCAAAACTCCATCTATCAAAAAACGTAGTCGTCAGGGGACGAAACGTAAATCATTATAACTTGCACACATCAAATACTATCTCCAATTCTTTTCACCAGAATATAAATTTAGATTTAGATATGGTTGGAGAGATCACCAGTGACAACCCAGACTTTGCAGAATTAAATGTTATTGATGTAATGAATGTGCATGGCATTTATTTCCAGTAAATTACAAAAGCTCTACAGTAATCATCTAGATGATAGAGAAACCTTTTCCAAACTGGGTATATTTTGCCCTTTATTACCCTGTTAGTCATATGCATCAAATACAGCTGTTTTGCCAGATATAAATGCCTCTACTGCCTCCCTTTGCGATACTGAAAGATAATGGTCCACATAGGAAAGCAGGAAGGGTAGCAGTGATGCTGAACATTTTGTCAAACTGAAGACTGCTTTATCATACTTTCTCAGGAAGTAATTTGGAAAATAAACAACATGTTGTATTGATCACTAAGACTTGAGACTGCTGAATAATATATACACTCATCAGGAAATTATTTACTGATTTACTGCTCATTGGAGACTTCCATAAAATTGAACTTCTTTTTGCTACCAGAGTCTGTTAGAATTATTGGTTTAACCCATTCCCCTATACAGATGGTCTACCCAGTATCCTTAATAACAAGTTTTGGCACATCAGTATCAATTAATAAATGTGTGGTTTGACAACCATTAGAATAGTTTGTGTTTTTCTAAGTGTCACCTTCACACCCAGGCATTTTGCTCTGGAACTAGGGTTGAAATATGGCAGAAACAGTTCAGTTCAGAAAAAGAAACAAGGCTTACCCAGAAGCTAAAAATGCCCAAGCAAACCTACTATATTTAACTGTGGCACCAAGAGTCCTGACGAGTGTCCCTATGCAAGTGTCCCAAACTGTGAGTAAAGTATTGCTTTGAGCAGTGTGTCAGAGCAGAGATGCCAAGGACATGTTTTTCAGGTCTCTCAGACTAGCTATTGTTAATCAAGGAAAGAATTCTGCGATCATTCACTTTAGCTGAGCTGGCGACGGAGCCGTGTTTACATTTTTCTTTACCATATACTAATTTAGCCCATAGATTAGGACTCAGTAAAGACAGACTGAAATATCTATGTGGCTGGAATTCCCAAGGCAAAATAAGCTCCTGGTTTCTAGGTACTCAAAAAAAAAAAGAAGAAGAAGAAAAGGAAAACTGATCCCACTTTAATTTTACAATACTGAAGTTGTTGTTTTTAACGTCTATTCTACTACTACTTAATTTTAGACCAAAACTGTCTCGTGATTATAAAAAAGTCAAGTAGTCCAACACTCAGCAAACACTCCTTCAGCAAACCAGAAACAAGAAATGGTCAGAATTAAACTACCCACAATAAGACACATGTCAACTGAAACCCTTCCAACATATTTCTGTTGAAAACGTCCCTCAAACTTAATCCCTCTTGACCCATCCACAGCTGGCTTGCAGCCCGTCACTAGCAACCTTTAACCCCTCACCCAACATGGCTGCCATCTCTCAACAATTATCGGCAATTGGTCAGTTATTTTCTTAGTCCACTGAAATTACCGAGCCGTCAAAGTAAGCAGTCGATAAAATGTAAATGCTTCCATTTGCAGATCAGAGTGCAGAGGGGTAGGCACCCTCACACATGTGGGTAAACAGCCTCACACATGCACCACAGCGCTTTCACATTCTTCGAAATAATCTAGATTGTTTCCCCCATTGTATTGTAGTAGCACGTTATTCAAACGATCGCTGTATCAAAATAGATCCAAACTGCAAAAAAACAAAAGATGCATTAATGGGTCGATAGACAAAATCCTACCAAATAAATTCTGTCCTAGAAAATGTAAATCAACTGTCCAACTTTTTTCTGGACAGTGGAGCCCACCACACTCCAATTAAGCCCCCGTACACACTTTCTATCATCAGCAGCAGATTTATGAGCCTCTCCAAACAATACCGATGCCTAAATATGTGAATGATTTAGTGCCGCTATGAAACTGTGGCTTCTTTGAATGAAGGAAAAAAAGTAAGACGGAGAGTGAAATGGAAGAAACTATCACAGAGATGTTTAATGATAGCTATTCAGTGAGCTCCATCTGATGGTGGTGATTACCGATGTGGTGAAATATCAGTACTTACAGGAAGCTGTTGACTCTGATCCAGAGCTGGGGCTTAGAATCAGCGGAGACTCAGTAAATTAAAATTGATTCTCCCATAGCACTGAGTCACTGTTGCAAAGGGCAGGTATTACCACTTTGGACATGGAAAAACTGTAGTTTCTTCTTTTTTCTGTCTTTTTTCTTTTTAAGAATTTACTGTTAAACCTAAATAATTGCGCTTTAAGTTGCGTGGATTGCTTATTATTAACAACTTCCAATTCCCTCCATGAAAAAAAGAAAAAGAACATGTTATCAAAGTAAAATCAAACCTGTCAAGCTTCATAGAGCATAATGAAGTTTGAGCAGTTCAAGTAGGTCATATAGTCAAGCTGTGCAATCCCAGTGCATCAGCTCACATTAGCTGATTTCAGTGCTATCCCACAATGCCAGGATCTGACACATCACATAGGGGAGACCGGGGATAGTTGTAACGTGGGTTAGTTGTAACGTGGGTCAGTTGTAACGTGGGTCAGTTGTAACACTTCCAATTTCTCCAATCAGGGCTAAGTTTCAAATGATGTGACTCATTCTGTGCATGCCCAACTCAGTTCTGCTATCACATGTGAAAATTCAGCACATTTTGTCAAACACAGACAATTTAACATGAAAAAAAGTAATTTTTATGCCAAAAAGTAAGTTTTTCTACTTTATTTCAATTTCTAATAGCATTATCTGCTTTGCAGTTAAACTCATCAAACTTAAATTATGTTATTTGTATGTCTATGGGGATATATTCTGTGTAGGTCTTTAGTGCTAATGTTTTAGCCGTTGGCTGTAATGTTAGCTAGTTCATGGCTATAGGAGTCTGGGTCAGTTGTAACAGCAACAGTCTGGGTTAGTTGTAACAATAATGCAGATGTTACAACTCACCGCACTATTACTTTAACTTATATTAAACAAGTTGGGGCAAAGACATCAGCAGAGAGAGGTTCACTGGTCGCTTTTGTATATGCAGTTAATGCCATTGGCAACACAATTCCTCCACTGTTTGTGTTCCCACACATACATTATGCAGACCACTGTGTCAGAGATGGACCAGTAGGAAGTATTGATAGTGGAAATAAATTAGGATGGGTGCAAGAAACAGATTTCCTCATCTTTCTGAAGCACTTTGCAAACCACACCAAGGTAAGCCATGATAAAAAGTAATGGAATTGCAATGCTGGTGAACAACTACATTTTTTCAGCTTCATTGTTATGTTCAAAATTGGTGCAAGAGTTGTAGGTTATAATGCCCACTGAGCCAATGAGGCCAAACTCAAGGAAGACCAACCAAAATTAATGAAATATTCAGTTGCAGAAAATTCCAGAATTTGTCTTTTTTGGGGGGTTGGAATATGTTCAAAAGCTAGATTTCTGCATTCTGTCACACACACACATAGCTACATAAATGGCTCTAAGTGCATTCATGTGTTGAATAAACAAAGATTACATGTTAATGTTTTGTTAGTACCCTTATTTCTTTGTGTTACATTTCACCCCAGGATATGTTACAACTAACCCAGACTATGGGGTTAATTGTAACATTTCACTTTTTGTGTTTGAGACCATACCATGCAATGGGTAATTGTGCTGCAGAGAAAATAGCTGCACTATTTAATAGCCGAGACATGTAAATACTTTGCATTACATTTTGAATCCACTACCTTAAAAGAGCTCCAATTTACAGACAGAAATGTCAAAAATGTTACAACTATCCCCGGTCTCCCCTACCCTTTTGCACATCACATCATAGTGCCCTCTACTATATACCAAATATGTATGTAGAGGTCATAGACTAGAACTATGCTGCCATATATAAATGGCTGCAGATGAACGGGTAATTTAACATTGAAGTATTAAGGAGAACTCTAGAGTGATTTAAAGTGTGATGTACTGTTGTCCCTGAGTGACAGTGCTGTGGGTCAGAGGGCTCAGAGGTGAACTAGAGTCCTCTGTTACTGCCAACAGTGGGGGGAAAAGCCTAGTGAGAAAGCTAATGTCACTGCAGCACATTCATCAGTGTATTTACGCTAGACAGCTAGTTAGCTAGCACTGCTACTGTGCTAGCTAACTAGCAAAAATGGTAGTTCACACTCGTTGGTTTCCTCATTAACCCTTTAAACCCTAACCTAATTTGCCCTTTAAACCAGAGGTGTCCAACTCCAGGCCTCAAGGGCCTGTGTCCTGCAGGTTTTAGATGTGCCCTTGATCCAATCCAACACAGCTGATTTAAATGACTAAATTACCTCCTCTACATGTTTTGAAGTTCTCCAGAGGCCTGATAACAAACTAATCATTTGATTCAGGTGTGCTGACCCAGGGTGAGATCTAAAACCTGCAGGACACCAGCCCTTGAGGCCTGGAGTTGCCCACCCCTGCTTTAAACCCTAAACCATAACCGGCGGTTAATCACAGCTCTACTGTACTAAACGAAGCTTGGAAAGAAACCTACCATGGCTTCCTGTGCTCTGTGGTTGTGAATCCAGCATGGCAGACAGAGGACAGTGGAGAATGAGGACTCTTGGTCTTGCCCTTTCTAATTGACTGACCTCTACTCACAGACATGGGGACTACATGCAAACTGCAATAGCTCTACAGTTGTCACAAATGTTCTTCTGCTATGCAGGAACACCATTTTTAGTACCTGGTAGTTTCAGCACAGCTAAATTGGGTATTTTTACACTCGGCCACTCAAGGTGCTAAATTTTTTCACTTACCTGTTAGCTGTTAGCTCTCCGTTCACTTGCTTTTTTTTCACTTGTTGCGTCCTGCGCTTTCATTTTTGCTGACTTACTAAGTTTACTACTTAGAAGCATGCAGTTATTTCGACTTTTGTTTGCACTTAAGCACCTACAAAGGGCTTGTTTTAGACTTATTCCTGCAACACAAACTACAGGGATTAAAAACACATCCATTTTAATAATTGGGCCTGTCTATGCCAGCCTCATGTTTTCTTCCACCTTACAATGTAGCTTCAGTGCCTAAAACTAATTGTCAGATGGGATGCTTTACGGCAGTGATCTGTTTGTGCTAACTATCAGAGCATTGACGCCATATCAACACCATAAAGCAAAAGCAAATAACATTTTAAAAATGATTTAATGTTTCTCAGATTCTGTGGATACTCGTTGGGTACTTTCGTTTTCATGGCAGATCGCAGCCTAGATCGCTGCAAGTGTTTCTACAGGACAACTGAATGGTCGACGCTATAGTTTGAAACTTGTCAATGGCTTCTTTATGAACAGAGTTGTACTGTCAGATTTTGACATAATGAATCAGCAGGATTCTGGAAACACAGACTCAGTTGCAGCGATGCCAACGGTTTATTTACTTATTTGCTCGCAAGTGTGTGTATGCGTGGTAGAGTGTGCACCCTATTAGTCTGAGACTTGTCTATATTTATGTTGGGATGAAACTCCTCATGGCGCCATTTTGCTCTTTACGCAACAACCTGCATTCCGTCATGTTTGTGTTTTTGCTGACACGGCACGGCGACTGACGCACAGGAAAAACAGGTCTACGTGCCTCTGCTGGGCTTTTTTCTCCCCCCTCGGTGTCTTCTTCAGGCGCCCAACACGTACGACCGACTCTCGCTGGAAAGCCAGAGGAACTGAGCAGTTTTTCCATGAAGGGCCAGTTGGAGTGATGTCACCATCACAGCTCTTACCTTTCTCACTGTCAGCCTCTGCAAGTGTAGTAACTCCGTGAGTGATTGACAGATCCATGATGTAAGCAGCACCTCTTACATTTGCTTGGAGAGTGCTGGAGACTATCTGCCAAGATGGCGTCATTTGTTTACAAAAGCCCATTCCTAATACATGCCGTATGCTCTAATGCTGCATAAAAACCAAGCCTTACATTTTCCAAAACGACATTTAAGTACAGGTGACCAGAATGACATTTTAGGGCTAATTGAAGCCACATTAGTGCCTTTTTTCCCTTTTTTCCCTGTTTTTCTTCCATCGCTTCAGAAAACAAAAAGTTAGTATGTGTATTTTCGAAACTTTGAACCCTTTTTGAGCAAAGAAAGTTGGAAAACTAGTTGCAAAACCCCCTCCATTCACTTTTACCTCTATTGCCATGGAGATGGTACAGAGGGAGGATGCGCGTGTGCTTGTTCTTGGTGTCCCTGACTCACGCCGGGGCCGCGGTCCATGAGCCCGGCGCCAATCAAATGCAACTTGTGTGCCACCGAAACCGCTGAGTCCGTGCCACCCTGGCCCTTTTCTACAGCTGTCACTGCTTGGCAGGAAAAAAAACTGAGAGAAGAAATATAGAAAAGGAAAAAAAATAGCTTCCACTTACACGCAACTGACAGGTTAACATTTGGCAAACGAGCTCAAGGGAGTAAAAATAATTTATTTTGTCTTCTGGTATTGCTGCTCTTGTCAATACATCAAAGATTTGACAAAAAGTTTGGATATTTTCGAGCTGCACTTTTAAAAAAAAACACAAAATGAGTCTAAATAAAGTCTGAAGGCAGAGGAAATCAGTGCAGAGGAATAACCCGGGACTGCCGGGCACTCGGCTTTTCTCCGGCCCGCACAAATCAAACTATATAAAATTGTCCCAGGACTTACAGTAGGACATGTTTGACATCAGCGCACTCCACCCAAACACACACTCACAGACACACACACACACTCAGGCATGTACTCACGCAGATGCAGAGATTGCGAGCATGTCTCGCCTCAATAGCAGTAAAGTCAAACAAATTGCTAAGGTCTGTGCAAACAAGAACAATGTGTGGTAGGATTTGTTCAGCCGCTCGGCCTCCCTCTCGCTCCCTCTCTCATTCTGACACACACATATAGTCCAACCCTCGACTTCTTGAGTTACCTTTATTTATTCCAAAAAAACTAAGCCAGCCAACATCATGTACAAGGTTTGTATTAACGCTAACTATGGAATATTATGTATCATGTCTCTTTTTTCTTCTTTTTTAAATTTTTTTTTGACATTTCCAAATCATGTATAAATCTTGCGACCAGTCACGGAGCAAAGCATTTAATCAAGCTTTATTTAGATGTGTCACATTTAGACCTGCAGAGAAATTGCTGGTCTAGCCTGATTACCAAAAATAAACAGTGGGGAAGTAAAAGTCTGACTCATTCATCATTGCATCATATTGACTGTTGTTTGATGTTCCGAGGTTTGTGGATGTAAGGGAGAATGTCAGGGATTTTCCCCTGCATTACTCAGCAACAGCACTATAGATACGTGCTGACAGTTAGTCAGAAACTCTTTCACACGACTATCCAGCAGTTAGTCACAGATGGGTTATTGATTGAGGTTAATGATTGATATTGAGGTAAGATGTTCAAGCTTATGCCTGTATGTTTGATTATTGCTCATCTTTGCAGACTTTGAAAGTGTCAGGGTTTTTTTTAAAGGCACACAGCTGTAATTTGCTACTGAAAGGTACAATCAGAGTTTATTTAATAGAAAAACTAATATATTACTCTAAAACTTAGAATTAAGCCTTTAAAAATCCATATGAGTGGGCACCAGTTCCTGCAATCCGTCATCCAGCTAATCACGTTTTACATTCATTATTTCTACATTTAATTCATGTCTGCAACTTTAGACACAAGATCTTAAGGATTGTACCTAAGTTTTATCACTTGAAAAGGCGTTCCCTTCACAAAAGATGCAAAAATGCAAAGAAAAAAGACAATGCAGCATCTTTTTTCCTGCTCATACATCGGGGTGTCGAACTCCAGGCCTTGAGGGCCGGTGTCCTGCAGGTTTTAGATCTCACCCCGGGTCAACACACCTGAATCAAATGATTAGTTCATTACCAGGCTTCTGGAGAACTTCAAGACTTGTTGAGGAGGTCATTTGCCATTTAAATCAGCTGTGCTGGATCAAGGACACATCTAAAACCTGCAGGGCACTGGCCCTCGAGGCCTGGAGTTCGACACCCCTGTCATAGATAGTTGATGACCCCCACTCATAGCACATATTTGATGTTTGAAAGGGCATTTTTTGCACATTGTGAAATTAATTCAAAATTATTAACCAAGCGGATTTAAACCATATCTTACTGTTAGCCTTTTGCCTGCTGCCATGCTGGATTTTTTTGGAGTCAGAAGTGAAATAAAAAATTATTCTTTGTCCGCATAGGTTTAATCAGTTTAATGTTTTACAATCCACTTATGTAACAAAATTACATGTAATCAAATTATCTAAAGTTATTTTATTTATTAGTTATTAAAGTTATCTGCTAATTTGTTGGCTAAGCTTGGTTAGCAAGTTGCATCAGTAAACTGTAAAGGTGCAGTCATTAAACATTTAGATTATACTGAGTATACCTGTAGCATAAACTTCTTTGTTATTCTATAACATACAGAAGGCCATATTATTTGTCTGATAATTAGCAACTCACATTAGCAAAGCAGAAAGCTGCTGTTATAGTGATCATTCAAAGCCACACGTCTAGCTTAACACCCCTCTTGACTCCAGTGCAGCTTTAGGCACTTATGCATGGACTTTTCAGCCCCAGAGACTGCAAGCATGCAGATATGATATGTAGGGAGTGACACCAATCTGGCTGTTGATGAGGCCGTGGCACCCAAAACACCCAAAGACATGTTGTCTGAATCTCAGAGACTTTAACAACTTTGAAACTAAGTTACAACTCATCAACAATAGTTACAACAAAGTGTTCCTCACTCCACCGCACTTCCCGGGTCACCAGCTGGACGAGAATAAATTGGCTGCTTTCAAAGCTCTTAACTGTGCTTTACTTTAGACTGTGTACATTAAAGAGAGTTTAATCCACATGTATATACGTATGTGGTTCAGTTAAACGCTCCAAAAGTAAATGTGAAACACAAAGCCTATAGCTACATGCAAATCAGAGACGGCTCTATATAAATATGCTCCTTTTAAACAATATCATTTATTTGTTCAGCCCTAACAGATACTGTATACATTATCTTTAAGGCAGGATCTGGATGACAGACTTTTCTTTAGCGCGGGTGGGCGGGTAAATTAATTAGCATCATTAGACTCCTGACAGTGAAATGAGCCTCATTTAAGAGAATTAGACGAAACGCACACCAGCCAGTGCAGGCGAGGAGACAGGGAGGTGGGGTGTGCGTGTGTGTATGTGTGTGTGTGTGTGTGTGTGTGTGTAGAGGTATAAGAAAGGGTTTGGGGATAAAAGGTATAAAAAAAAAGAGAATATGGAATATAAATACATCCAAGTACAGAGCACAATGGCATCATGCATGCATGTGATCCTGAGCTGAATTATATCTGTGATTCAAACAATAGGAATGTAAATGCAGCTTATTTAATTTAGGGAGCCTGTGTCATTATAGCTGCTGGCCCACTTCTGTGACTCCCCACAGGGGTTTTGCCCCCTCTTGTGGAGCTGAGTTAAACTGTTTCACGGGGAAAAAAAACAGTTGTTATAAAGAAGGAAAATTTAATCTAGTTTTGATCAGAGGTACATTCATACATGGGTACAAAGTGAATCTATGAGTGTCCTAGCCAGGATTCCAGTACTGAGTCATGTATAACACAGTAATACATCCTACTAGATTGAGTGACTCAGACTGATTCTTTACCATCGTTTCCATTTCTCCTCACCAGAGATCACTCATCCTGTTTGCGTTTCCATCTTCAGCAAGGAGAACAAACATAAATACCTTTATTGAAGTTCCAACTAACAAAACATGACGCATGTGTTTGCCTCATCTCTGTTTTTACCTGTGCTTCCCGCTTAAACTGGCCTTCCAGTGTAAACGCCTGCACTGCCAGAGCAGAAAGTAACAAGTCGGCAGTTGGAAAATGTAGGGCTAACTAAGTGAAAGTCCAAATATTACTTTAAAGAGGGCTGATAGAGGGAGGAAAGACACAATCTGATGTAACATTGCACCGCCATAGATGAGTAGGAAATTCAGCTCCTTGCTTTCTTACTTCTTGGGAAAAGTTGCAATGGAAACAAAAAGTGTATGATGAGCTTTAACCAGGATTCCCTGGAAAGGTTGTAGCAAAGTTTTACGCACATAGATGTCTCAAGGTTTACAATTGGGCTTCGCAGAAAAAACTACAACTATGAAAACACTGTTTCTCTTACTACTTTCTAATATATCACCAGGAAGTTAAAAGATGCAATCAGTAGGTGGCTTTAAATTCAGGATTCTTGAAGTTTTCATTTCCTGGTTTATGAAGAGCAGATCGATATAATAGGACAGTTGTACAGCTGATTGCTCTCTTGCGTTCCAGTTTTGTAACGTTTGGCAGGAAGAAGGTAAAATATTAAATGTTAAACTGATGTTTGGTGTAGATTAAAGTAAAGATTAAAGTTTTGCTGGAAGGGTTCTTGCAGTTTGTGTCAGCACAGGACCAACGCAATAAAAGTTTCTCCCTGATCGTCACTAGTCATTAATTTTGAATTAATAAAAATTATTTTAAGCAACGTTACATTAACGCTGTACTCTGATTTAGACTTCTGCAAGGGCTCTTTAAGAGCCTATCATGTAACCTTTATAAGTAGCAGACGTTGTTGCCGGCATTTATGCTTGTGTTGGTGCGTTACATGTTAATTACCGTGTGATCGAGTCGCGGTGCAGGCGGAAAGAAACACATAAAGTGCACCCCCACCCTTTGATGTGGTCACTTTTTTTCTTTTTCCACTTCTTTGTGCATTCCCTCACATGCATTCCAATAGTTTCTGCAATCGCTTTCCTGGAATTTACTGACAATTGTGAGTCGTCATACTGATGGTTATTATTCTCTCACTCACTTGTAGTCAAGACCGCCTAAACTAAGACCAAGACAGACCGAGACAAGATCAAGACAAAGTCGAGACGAGACCAAGATCGAGACAAAAAAGTCTTTAAACTGCAGCCAGATGCTGCTTCGTTTACGGGTGTCAGGCATATTTATGCTGAGCCACTGTGTGAGAGCCGAGAAGCAAAAGAAAATTAAGTGAGGAGCCGGCTCTCGCTCAATGGGAGTGACTCTTCTGATTCACTATAAAGCACTCTCTAAGCACGGCTCTTAGAGCTGATGCTTTTGCGCATGACACATTATCGAATGTTACGTTGTGTGTCATGTTGACTCCAAATCTCCCGACCACTATGTCAATCTGAGACAGCGAGACCGAGACAAGACCAAGACCAAAGTCCATCGAGACCAAGACAAGACCAAGACCACGTAAAAGTGGTCTCGAGACCAAGACCGGTCTGGAGACATCCAGCTCTACCTTTGGCCCTCTACTCCAAACAGATATTGGTCGCTGGACCAGACTGGGAAGGGTCATGGGTTTTTTCCCAATCCTAACCCAACACTAAGCCTGCATTTTGGGGAAAATAACTTTTATTTGTGGGAGGGCGGGGGGTCAGGTAGAATTCCCTGATTGCCAAGACTTGGGAAAACATTAAGGTTAACGTTAGCATTGTTTTTTAGGTTAATTTAGTCAACAACAAGGCAGCTGTTAAGAAAACTGATGAAATTTGCATGGAATGAACCCTCCATTGCTTTAAACAGCATGCTTGGTAAGAGCAAAGTAAACCTTTCTCCTTCTGCGATGTAGCATCTGTGTTTTTTAGGTCTTTCTAAGACTCTCTCAGGCCAAAAAACACATTTTTTGTTCTTACTATTAAACACAAAGTTGCTGAACTGTTTCAAACCTTAATCCTGAAATAGTACCCGCCCTAGCAGGCACTATTTCAATGTGAATATAGTCAGCATTATGTATAAAAATCACTTGTCATCATCCTTCTGTGAACTGGCTGGGGAACAGTGGAACACGCTCAGCCACACATCCAGACTCGCAGAGAGGTGTTGTAATTGTGCAGGGGGGGCCTTAATTGCATCTGATAATTGCTGGCTGTTTTAAAAAAATCTGCCCAGCTATCAGTCACCTAAATGGGGCGACGGAGGGGTCCACTAATCTCACGCTCTCGTTTCTGAGCAGAGGAAAACGGAGTGCAGGGCCGTGTGTTTTTAAGGTTCACGGGAGAGTTGTCGGGGTCTCGTAGCTTTAACCCAGCCAGCTTCCCTGGTGGTCGGCCAAGAGCAGAGGCGCAGCCCCTCAGGGGAGGCAGATGACTCAGTCTGCGCACATGTTTCTGTGCACTGACTACATCCATTTTACACTAAACATACTTGAACCTCAATTCAGTTAGTGCTGCGCTTGAGTAGGCACTTAATTTCTGAGTGATTTTTTTTGAAGTGGAAAGTTATGATGGCCACTGCTACTGTGAGTCCCAGCGGGGGACGGATTTGCAGCTTTTTAAAGGCAACACTGAACTGCACGTGCACAAGTAATTAACTGACCAACACAAACAACAGAAATAAAACTTAAGAAAAATTTGATGTGCATGGGTGTTCTCACATCAGATTGTTTCCGTGTGTGTGTGTGTGTGTGTGTGTGTGTGTGTGTGTGTGTGTGTGTGGATGCATGAGTGTGTGGCCAGGATGTGTGTCTGTATGTGTGTATAACTGTGGATATGGTCATGCTCCCTACTGTTCGTTGCTGCTTTATGTGGGTACTTGGTGGTTCCGAGGTGCATGGCTGGATGACTTGGTGTGACCACTGACCTCCCTTATATGTGATGGTCCAGGGTGCCATCTTCGTCATAGGATGTCTTTCCCAGGTGCCACGTGGTTCTCAAGTGGATGAGGCGCTGGGCTCTGATCATCAGCTTGTACCGGTATGGCCGGCCTCCAGAGGGGTTAGCTGCTTGTTGCCTCTGCTTCTCTGGATTTCTTGTTCTTTGGGAAATTGCGTCTTCCTTCTGCTGAGGCGGGTATCGAGGTGTAATTGGGACATGAGGCCCCACACTGTAAAAAAAAAATTTGTAATATAAAAGTAGTTTACTGTGTATTTTACAGTTTTGTACTGTTCTTCTAGAATATCATTAAATTCACATCAATAGACTGTGATTTTACATTTCAAATGTAAACTAACGTAAAATCACTGTAAATGTAATAAAACATAATTTCCTTGGTTTTTTATGTATTTGTCTGTACATATGCATATTTAGATTGTTAAAATACATTCACAAATGCATCATAATTTCACAAATATTTGTCTGTTATTTGAAAGATTGAACTGTTAAATTCAAATGTAATGCTATGGAAAAATATATAAAATCATTCGTATAAACTTTTTTTACATCAAATAATTATTATTATTGTTATTTAGGGCGATTGTGGCTCAAGAGTTGGCAGTTCGCCGTGTAATCAGAAGGTTGCCGGTTCGAGCCCCGGCTCGGACACTCTCGGTCGTTGTGTCCTTGGGCAAGACACTTCACCTACCACCTACTGGTGATGGCCAGAGGGGAATTATAAAGTGGAATTATAAAGCACTTTGGTCTTATAAAGTGCTATATTAATGCAATCCATTATTATTTAAACCAACTGTTAACTGTATATTTCTGTACATTTAAGTATTTTTATTCATATTGCCACATTCATTGACCTTGTTTACAGGTAATTTCATTGTTCAATCACATTAAATTGTTCCTAATTTAATGTTTAAAAGTAGTTGAAAAAGGCAGAATCCCATGTAAAATTAGGGCAACAAACTGTATTGTCATTACTGAAAATAACCATATTTTCATGGGAAAGTTATTTTCTGGTATTTTCTGGTATTATTTTGGTGCCCCAGCTGTTTTTTTAGGATTTTTTTTTACGGTGCAGTCTTCAATACTCTTGGTGGGTTGCAGATAACCTGAGTCACCTGGACCTTTTTCTGTCTGCCTCTGGCTCCCGAGAGGGCGACATTACTTACTAGGCTTCTCAGTTGTTTAACATGTTTTGCTCATTCAAGGTAGCGAGTGAATCTTGGACTTTTTTCCTTTATTTTTATCTTTACTCCTATTTGTTCCCCCTTTTTTTTTGCTCTCCTCACCTGTCAGTTCTGGCATTGTTACATAATACATTAATTTGAGTGACGAAAAAAATACAAATAAATAAAATTAACAGAAATTGATTAGCAAGAAGAACCTATGGCGAGTTTACAGACTTCCTCTTGGCAAAGGAAGTATGTTTGGCACAGCAGAGGGCTCAGATCATGATTCTGCTAAAGCTGTGGGATAGCACCCAACTAAAACCAAACCTTTAAAATAAAGCCACATATATAACATTTTGTGATGTCACTTACTAGTTAATGTGAGCAACAAACACACTAGACTCCTGCTCTTTTTTGGTTCTCTTTCTTCCCTCAAATAGAGTCACCCATTTTCTAAGTATATGAGCACAATTTTCTACACCACAGCCATTTTCCTTCATAATTTATACCTGTCACTTTATTTAAAGCAAATAGCTAGTGCCAATTACATAACAGCATGCTGCTAAAGTTTGTCAAAATTTGCCACCACTACTACCCAAACAAGTGCAGCATACAGTGAGGTGTTGTGTCAATTGTCACTAGGGATGGGTACCGGTATCCGGTGCCATGATGGCACCGGTTCTGACATAAACGGTAGTAACCAGACCGAACAGCAGCACACATTTCGGTGCTTTATTTCGGTGCTTTTTTTCCTGAGCTGTGATACACTTTCTTCTTCCTTACATTTGTATTGGCGGTTGGCAAACAACTGAAAGGTGCATTACCGCCACCAACTGGTATGGAATGATACACTTTAGATTCTAGCCAATCATTTTAAGTTTCCGAGAATAGTAGGCGGGTCCAGGTACGTGCGTTCTTTTAGAGCAGAGCTACAAATTAAAAATGTCCAAGGCGAAGCGGTCAAAAGTCTGGCTGTACTTCACAGCAAAAGATGCAAACTCAGCAGGTGCAACAAGTGCTTTAAGCTGATACTGTGATACTGTCAAAGGAGGTAACACCTCAAATCTGATGAAACACCTGGCGACGCATAGTGTTTTTTTTTAAAGCCGAGAAATGCGCCGTATTTGATAGCTTGCTGCGAGACCTCACACCGAGCGCATCTACTGCAGGTGTGGTGCCTGTTATCGGACGAAGAGTTAGCAACATCCCCCAAAAACCCGAAGAGGAGAGTCCTGGCCCCTAGCCCTGCCAGTGTAGCAGAAATGATGATGATGATGATGATGCAGCAGCAGCCGTTCTTCTCTGCGTGAGTAGCTTAATGTTGTTCGTGTGTAATTTATGTTGAGTAGGCTAACCACGTTATTACATTAATGCATGTAAGGTGAACAGCAAACACCATCATAGCTACATGCGGCTGTCTTCTTGTTTGATGGCAGATACTCCCTTCACCCTGGCCAAAAAGGCTAAAATGACCAAAGAAAAAGTGGAAAACAGTTAAACATGAGAGGTTTTTGGACAAAGTTTGTGTTTTTTTCCATTGTTTAAGCACTGCTTCCAGCCAAGAATGATACCATATATGCCCCATAGCTGCAGAAAAGGCTAACATTGTTATCTTTTTACAAAAAAACAGCTGAACATGAGAGGTTTTTGGACCACTTTTGTGTTTTCCATTCTTTAAGCACCGGTTTGAGCACCGTTTAAGCACCGGCACCGTTTCAAAAGTACCGGTTTGGCACCGGTATCGGATAAAACCTAAACGATACCCATCCCTAATTGTCACCTATAGCTCACAGCAGCACCCACGGTGTTGGAATCTGGAGGGAGAGCACAATTTCCTTTTATCCTTTAAAGACAACTGATTTCTCTGTCGCTAAAAATGTAACTGTTCTTTTCTATGAAAGAATTATAGTGTTGAAATAATATAATTACAGCAATTTGCTGACTAGCATAAGGTGTTTCCTTCACGCTTCACCATCACTAGCTCATTTTACATCTGCATTGCAATCAGAGGACTAGCCTGCAGATTTCCATACTGATATACAGCAGCACCAGTAATAATATGACTCTGCAGTGAAGGGTCTGACTAATCATGTCTTAATTCCAATGCTCATTTTGTGAAAGTGTAATTTACACTGAAAGGATTATTTTGCATTCACCATTTGCACTGGTGTTTTTGTTTTACTTTGTCTTACAGTGGTGCAGATCTGCTTAGATGACTTAACAAGGTTTCTTTAGCTGATCACCTGCACCATTCTTTGCCTCTACATTACCAAGGGCCTCTCAACTGGTCTGATATGGAGCGTTTGGCTGGCTGATGGTGTAATTATCTTCTTCCAGATCTGGTTGAAGCACCCATGTCTTCCACCACCAGAGCTATTCAACCCTTTGGTTGTCCATCTCACAGTCAGAAACACTATTTCAATCACTTTTGTATCCATGGTAATGCAGTTTTGTTGCAGTCTGTCTGGATCAATGTTCAGAACAGTTTGTAAGGATTGCCAAATTGGACATTTAGTCTCATGTATCCACAACATGTTCTCTTGGAAATGTTAGAAAGTAATTTGGATCCAGACATCCCCGTCAGATATACAGCCTTAGCAGGTGTGTGCAGTCTCATGTCTCTTAAAACTATGATGATTGGAATTCTAGACCAGCGGTCCCCAACCCCCGGGCCTCGGTCCGTGAGTCGTTTGGTACTGGGCCGCGAGAGTTGAGAAATCAGGTGTGAAATGTATGGTTTTCAGGGTTTTTATCGGTTTTCAGCATTCGTTTGTTATCGTTTTTATCGTTTTTTTTTGGTACCGGTACTAGTTTTATTTTGTTGTATTTATCCGCGACGCCTTAAAGGCCGGTCCGTGAAAATATTGTCGGGCATAAACCGGTCCGTGGCGCAAAAAAGGTTGGGGACTGCTGTTCTAGACCCATGAGATGTATTTGATTCATTTAATTTTCTCTGATAAGTTCTTCTGAGTCAAAGAGGAAAGATGTTAATATTGACCCAAGCTTTTAGCATACCGCCATCCCAACACGTTCTCACTCCCAAAACGTCACATTTTACGCTAGGTGACAAATCGTCAACATATTACGTTTTCGGCTACCCACCACGTTCCTAAATGACGACCTCGGAAAAATGAGGAAATATGAGAACCGTATGGACTCAATCTACACATGTTCGCTCTTTTTCTTCAAATCGCTTAGAAACACGCTATTTAACATAATTAAAGTCATGGTTAAGGTCAGGAAAAAGGTTATGGTTGGGGCTAGGGATAAGGTTAGGTTTAGGGCTGGAATACAGGGCTGGAACGTTTATTACCGCCGGAGCGTCATTGCACTGGATTTCGGCCATAACCCGCCACGTACCATAACAACGCCAAAGGTCTCCTTTCTTTGCGGGACGTGACAAAACGTCGGCATGTTACGCCTCGGGAGTGAGAACGGGCTGGCCATCCTACCAGCTCAAAAGAACTTATGTATAACATGATCCTCTCAGATGGGGCCGCTTTGGACAAGCTCCTGTCAAGTCAAAGCTGCTCTGTGGGGCAGCAGGCTTGGAAGTATTTGGAAATACTTACTCTATACTTATTCCTAAACTCCTAACCCTGCCAATAAAATGCAATCTCACCTCACAATAGCAAAAACCCAAATGGAAACTATCATTTTGGTTGTCAGCACCTTCACAGTTGCTTCTCTTGGCTGCGAGCGATGTCCCTTCATGTCTACCTTGTGAGTGTGACCAACGGCGGCGGCAGTGGCTGGTGGACGAGGCCTGCCGCCACATGTGGAACATCACAGTCACCGTACGGTAGTCAGCCGTGGAGCCGGAGAGTCGCTGTCTTCCGCTCCCACAGGAATCAAACCTGGAACGGAGAACTGGGATCTTACTGTGAGGGCCATGACTTCATGTTCATGCCCACCTCCCCCCTCCTCCTCTTCATCATCATTCTGGTTCTCATTGACTGCGTGGTCTATGAGAACATTGCTCTTTCGAGCGCTCAAGCTTACGTGCGTGGAATAGTCCTTCTCTCCATTTAAAGTCTTATTTGGATTACTTACATGCACCGTTAATACCTCAGGGATAGAATCTAATCCTGTTGCCATAAATAAATAAATTGCAGGTATAAGAGACTGCCAGCTGTGACCTTCTGTAACTGAGCAGGAAGTCAGTACGGAGGAAGCACATGATGATCCCCAAAGCAACGAGTATGTGCCTGCCCAACTGTTTTGCGGAAAACTGAAGCTCTTTGATTTATTTTCCTAATATAGCAATCACTACAACTTCATTGCAACTGAAAGATGATTAAAAGCAGCATCATCTCTTTCTCCCATATCCCCCCTCTCTTGCTTCTCTCATTTCCCCTCTCCTTCCACAGAGCAGGTAGCACAGCAAGGCGTTCCAGGCGTCATGGTCCTAATTGATGGCATTAGTCGCATTAGTCACCTGAAAACAAACTGCAACTAATCTGGGACTGTTTACCAGTAAATGTCACCGCAGCAGAAATTGTTGGTGTGTGTCACAGGCCTCCATCCCTCTCTCCCTCTCCTGCTTGCTCTAGTTCCACTCATTTGGCTAATTTTACTGAAGCATAGCACCTCGGGAATTATTAATGACCTAAACAAATAATCAGCGAGGCGACTGAAACGGCGTCTCATTTCCTCGCCAACACCCTAACTCCAACTCTGCACCCCATCTAGAAAAAAAGCAAAGCCAGGAATATGTAAATGGCAATTAATTGGGGAGGCCAATCCCTCCTCCTTTTTTTTTCTTTATATTTTGAGTGAAAACACAGACTGAGTCTCGAGGCTAGCAAAGGTTGAGCGTCTCCCAGGCATCGCGCCAGATCCCCCAACGCTGACTGACTAAACGATGTCGTCGTCAGTCAGAGAATAATTTCACCTCATTACACCGCAGGCGAGGCAGGTAGACACAGGAATTCTTTCCAGCATGCAACTTAGGAAAATAAAACAGAGAAAAATAACAATGTGTGACAGTCGCTCTGACGTCTGGTTCGGCAAAGTGCTTCACCCAAACAGCTTCCACCTGCTTGTTGCAAGATAATTCAAGAATATGATACACCTCAGCATAAAACCAGTGCGGCACATAATAACGCACATTCACCTTCACTTCGTCTGTGCTCCGCCATATTTTACCTCTCTTATTTACCTTCCCTGGCTCTCTCCCCAAAGATTTATAATGTGGCAGGTATAGTTTAGTATGTGAGCAGTGAGCCGTGCAAACCACGTCATGACAACTCACGCACTTCCACACGGGCTCAAGCAGCTTGCTCTGACACACACACATTGTTTCCAACCAATCAGAATGCAAAGGGGCCGCGGTGCCAAGGTGGCTCCCCGTGTAATGTAGAGGCCTGAACTGTGTGTGTGTGTTTGTGTTGGTGCCTTATGTCCGCCATGTGTGTTTCTGCGTCTGTACAGACTCGCCCGGCTTAGTAAAATCAGGGTGACATCGAATTTGCCAGTGGACTGTGTCTTCTCTGCAGCTGCACATTAGTGGGAAAAATTACAAGTTGTAAACTAATTTCCTGTCACTATTAAAACGAATCATTTAAAAAAAACTCAATATCACTCGAAGTTTATATAGTTGTATAGAAAAGTCTTAAAAGACTTACAAATTACTTTAGACTGAAATAATAGACCCACATCATTTGTAAGTAACCAGGTATCTATCTATATATCTATCTATCTATATCTATATCTATATCTATATCTATCTATATCTATCTATATCTATCTGTATCTATATATATAATTACAGATAGATAGATAGATAGATCAGCATAACATTATGACCATCTGACTAACATTGGTTGATGGACCAGACTGGGAAGGGTCATGGGACTTTTCCCAATCCTAACCCAATACTAAGCCTACATTGGGGGAGGGGGGGCATTAAGGTTAGAAAACACGGTCACATCAGACCACCTTCTTCCATCATTATCATTTCAATCTCAAATTATTTTGAGTCTTCTACAGCCTAAAGGCAAACCTAAGACATGACAACTGCAAAGTGATAAGGTGATGGCTTGTCATTTGGACTGTTTGGACATGAAGGCACAACACTTAAGCAAAATTGACAACATGCTGCATGGTAACAATTTTTTGTGAATATATCAGTTTGAAATCTTTGTTAAATTTCTCTAAATCTTAAATATTTACATACATAGTATGTTTTTGTCCTGAAAGTTAGGCCGAAACGTAGAGGAGAACGAGCCTTTTCAGTTATGGCTCCCAAACTTTGGAACACACTGCCTTTAAATCTTAGACAGGCATCTTCAATTCCTGTTTTTAAGTCGCTTTTAGACTGGTGTGAGTCGATATGTTTATGTGTGTATTATTATGTGTTTATGTGAGTGTCAGTGGTTTTACAGCACTTTGGGCATACCTTCTGTTAAATGTGCTAAATAAATCAATTGGATTTGGATTTCGATACATACATCCTTGACAGTACAGAATAGCATCTTTTGAAATTTATTTTCATGACATTTTTTTATGGCTACCAAAAAACTGAACACGTGGCCCCGTTTATGCTAGTTTAGCTTTAGCGCCACTCATTGATAATGAAGAGGAATATTGTTTTTAAAAAAACTTGTCAGAATTGTCTGACATATATTTTCAGTATCTGGGAGGCTCTGCAAAAAGATTTAGCTGGAGAACAATGAGCTTTTATCCTGATTCTGATGGAATTTAAACATTGATTCATCATCACCTTGATATAGTGTCCTGATTTGCTTTGTTCACCACGTTGACTGGTTTTCAGTGGAAAAAGGTATCTGCCACACTTACATTCAAACCTGTTTCTACGATTTCCATCAAGGCTTTAATCTCCTCTAAAAGTTACTTTAATTCTTGGGCAGGAATCTAAAACCTTCAAACGACCTTCAAACGACCTTCAAACATCAACTGAATCTTGTAAATCATAATCAGAGCTTATCTTGACAAGAAAAACTGAAGCAGGTACTCAAGTGGCGACTGCTTTAGATAAATCCGTTACACCTATGCTGATAGCGTGATGTCATCTACATGCAACGCTCCAATCAGTGTGGCTTTGAGTAGTTGCAGGTAAATCTAGAACTTAGCTGGAAGAAAGCTGCAAAACCTTTATAGATAAAACAACTCTTAACATTTATATGGAATCACTATACTACATAAAAAATGACAAAGTCCTGTTATATTATATATTCTTTATTTTTCCATCATTTCACACCCACGTACATAACTCCCATAAAATCCCAGTGTGCTCTCTGAAATAAAATCAATAGATGTCTGGATTGATAAAAGACATAATTTAATTTATAAATTTGATCAGGCACAGTAATGCAATAGTAGCTTTTCCTCATAGCATGTTGAAATCTAATCGTGTTTCATGCTCTTGTTTCTTCTCCCATTTCATCTGTGTTTGGGTTTTCAGCCTCCGAGCCCTCCGCTGAACCCGACAAAAACACGGAGAGTGGTTTCTTGCTTAAAGAAACTCGACCCGGTCCAGTAGTGGTGTCTAACATGCACATATATTCAATTTAGTAAACGAGGCCTTTCTTATAGATTTGACAGGGCTTGTAATAGTCTGATTAAAAGTGATTAATTGCTGATTTCTGGACAAAACGCATACAGTTAATATGAATCACCCACAGGTTGACATGTTTGGTGCAACGGCCGCGGTCATGCCGGGGTAGGCGATAAATATGTGTCTCAGTCAGTGAAGCAGGCAGTCTGAGGATCAAGCTGTGCCCCAGCAGACTTATGTTCTGCAGGGTGTGTGTTACATAGACCCCTTGGTGTCTGTATAGGGTACTGACCCATTACTTGGACCCCTTTTTGGCCGCTTGGATGCCATGGTTGACATTAACACACTCCCTTCCACTCACTAGCACATGTATATTTTCCCTAACTCACATAGATCAACATGTTAAACTTTAAGGTTAATTTTAGATGTAAAGAAATATTAGCATGGATTTTATTTGGTAGGCTGCCGATTGGGAGCACCACCTCTCTGCCAGTCGAACACATAAGGTTTCCTCCACTTGGTCTCCGGAATATATGTTTGTTCATCATAAAGATTGATTTAGACATTTTGGGAGGTGTAGCATTGCTATATGAAAACAAATAGATAAGTTCTAAATCTATATGAATGACGTCTTTGATGAGGTTTTGGAAAAGAGTAGATTTATCATCAGAATGGCCAGAATCATCTCTCAGATCCTGTGTCAGGTCTTAGCTGCATTTTCGTTCCCTATTCCTTAAGGACATGATTTTAATATACAGTTCATCTATTGTAGATGGGGTTTTTTTAGGCCTTACACCTCTTTGTTTTCCACCTTACCAATTTTCTTATATTTTCTAAGAAGACACTGAACACTGCACTGAGGCATACCAATCCCCTGGTTGGGGCAAAACACCATTTTATGCCTGTCAAACTGTGTTACCTTTGGTATATTTCATAGATTCAGCTAAAGCAACAAACTGTCTAAAGGTACAGTTTAAAATTGTTTCTTTTCCAAGATGCCTGTTATGTGTAGACACAACATGGGTTCATCGTTTAAGTTGGATACTTTTTTTTGTTTTTGAATGATTCATAAGACAGTGTTAGGTGGCTTAACAGCAACAACAAAAAAGGCATTCATCTGACTGGGTTGAAAAGCAGCTGATGTCAAACAACGAAATCTTTGAAAGACCTTCAGAGAACAACAACTACATCAACCTAGCTACAGTAAAGAGCAGCCTCACAGCAGATCAGAGAGTTCTTGTCTGGTGTGTGGTCTTTGGCTGTATCGAAGTCGTTTTGGCCCTCTGGAAAAAAAAATGTTGCCAACCCCTTATGTAGAGTCTGAAGCCTCAGCTTTTGGCTCATTGGGGCTACACGTACATACACTTATCTCATCGTTTGAAACATTTGTAATATCAGCATCCACACATTAACACTATACATCTGACAGAAAATTAATAAAAGTATATCTTCCCTCTGCTGTACCACATGATAGGGCAGTTGTTTTAGATTTCACACAGCATTGTCATACTGCCCGGCCCTTCAGGAACATTATAAACTGGAGGTAATTTTTGAGTAATGTTCTCTGACTGTATGACTAATGCTGTTTGACGACATGGGTCCAGGTTGGGGAAGAAATTCATTCATCATGTTTTCTTTCTTCCAAAGTTACAGTAGGAATGTTTGTGATATGTATTTCCAGTCAACCACGTAGACCCTTTCAACAGCTTTTCATATTACTAAGAGAAGGCAAGCACATGTATTAATCAATTTAATGATGCACAAATGATGTTCTATTTATATATACCAGTCAGCCATGACTAGTTGACATAAATGGAATTCAGCCATCATTAATTTAATTGTTTAGATTTCACTTTTTCTACAGTGACATGACAAATGTCTCAGTGAAAAGGGCCTATCTGACATGCCGATCTATCACTGACGTATGGTTAAAAATTGGCCAAATATATTGGAAAGCTGCAGATCTATGTTACCTTTTGGATTTCTTTTGTAAGCAAGTCTTTTTTCAGATCATTACTATGTATGGTCTTATATTACACAACCTTTTGTGACCCAATAAAAATGCTAATGCACAATATCCAGCAGCACCATTTGGGACTGAAGCTAATCTTAAATGCCAGAACCTGCACTTCTTCTAGTAGCCAGTTGAAGCTCGTTCCAGAAGCAAGCCAATCTCCATAGCCTCCCATGTTATCATCATTTACTGTACAGCATTAGAAAGCAAGTTTACAACCTGTTATAAAGAGCAGTTTCTCCTCTATGTGTAGTTACTGTCTTAAAAATGCCTCTAAAGAGACTCTAATCATGAAGTTACTCAATTTAGCTGTGAAAATAACAACTAGTGACCATTTATGATTTTGGTCTCTACGGGTACAAAGGGGAATTTTATTAATAACTCATTCATTTGAATAAACTTAAGAATTAAAATTAGCACATTAGTACTAGGCTGGCAGTTGTGAGGCTGCTGTAGCCTATAGCTGTGTGGTAAGCTTCCCCTCTGCTGGCTTTTTTTTTTCACTGATCTGTATCTATTGTCCATGTTTGTGGTGCTGATGCCTTTTGGAGAATTTGCAGTTAAATTATCCAAATATATTCTGGGTGGTGCAGCCAGTGTTTGTAAATGACATACTTAGTACTTAACAAGTTCCTATGTATTTGCTTTACTTCTGGACAGTTTATGGATGCAACTTGCTAACTAGGTTGTGTTAGCTGCTAATGTAGCCCTCTGCCCTCTGATAAAAAAAACGGTCATTTCTGACTCCAACAACATAGTGTTCACCAAAAAGTTCACAGCATGGCTTCAAGGTAAATCAGCAGGTAACGTTACAGTAAAGTGAGGCCATATAACTTAGAATATCTCAGCATTACATTGCCATGTGTTTAATTTATAAGTTATTATAAATGTATACGTAGAAACTTTATTTATAAACAAACCTGAACATATGCTTTATAATACATGTTGGAGAAAAAGAGCGGTGATTGAGAAGGGCGGGAGAAAATAACAGAGAAGCAGAACATAAGAGATGGGTGTTGTCGGAAAGAAGCGTGGCCTCAGCAGTCCAGTGGAAGATTTCAATTAGTCATGGAAACAGGAGTGGCCCACCCTGCTGCATAGTGACAGACCTCACTTGTCCTCCTGACATACATTCCCAATCCTTTCAGCACTACAACTACTTTTTACATCCGTCTACCCTTCAATTTATCTATTAGTCAAATCTTATCTCTGCGCTTTTATTGTCACTTTACTTTAATGGTCTTTCCGTCTTATGCTTTCTCTTCATCGGCGTTCACCCTCTTTCTTATTCCTCTCTCTCTCCTAACATTTTCTCTCAGTGACAGCTGAGCTTTGACAGCTTTTTACATTTCATTTTCCTCCGCTACGGTGAGAGAACAGCCGGGCATTGGGGGCCTTGTTCAAATAAACAGGAGGCCATGTGGTTCGCCGAGGGTGGCGACACGCCATAACAAACCACCGGCTCCTGGCCGTCGCATGCATAGACGCATTGCACAGGGGCCCCACTACGGCGGGCGGGGGCCAAACGGGACCTGACGTTCTGTTGTTTCCACGACAACCAGACGGCAACATTAGGCGTGTTGAGGTGCTGAGTGACGGCAGATGGGAACTGATGTGCTGAACCACCTGCTCGGACGGTTTGACGTGTACAAGATGGAATCACAACAGTAAAAGCTGGACGGGGGGAGGTGGAGTTTCTATTTTGGTCTGAAACACAACATGGAGGGCAAACACTGAACGAAATAAGGAACAAAATAATAAAATTTAGGAAACAGTGTTATGATAGGCTGCCAGGAGAGGTGTGTGCGGTAATGGTATGAGTCAGGATGTGTTAAGGTTGAGTCAACTCAAATATGCTAGCTGAATCGGGGGTTTCACCCTTACATGAACATTACAAGTAGTTAATAAGAAACAACATACAGAGATTTGGGGTCCCCTAATTTGTGATTAACAGTATTGTCTGTTTTAGATGGTCCAAACTTGAGGAAGTCTAAAAATGGTGAATAAACATAACACACGGGAGATTTTCTTAAGTTAATATAGGATATAGATGTTTTTAGTAGAATGCCATTCAGACTATTCTTAATCACCTTTGTTCAAACATCTAGATTACAACCTCAACTTTTCTTGTTGTGTAGAGCTGGAGTCAGGTAGAAAGAAAGAGCAGGACCATGGAAAACCAGTTAATGTAGTGATTTTGTAATTTGGGCTAACTATTGGAAAATTAGATTAGGGTTGTCTGTGGTTGTCTTTCCGTAAATGGAGTCTACAACAGGATACAGTCTGCCTCAGACATGCTGGAAAGACTACTGGACTACTGGAAGCCCACTTACTTGAACAACAGTCCAATGCGTTATCGCTTAGACTTAGTAGCTGGCAAGTTAACACTGGACATTTGTTCCCTCATATGGATGTCTGTTGGTAAATCCTTGAAAAGCATCGGGTCTCCGGTTAATGGCCTCTGTGGGCCAAATTCTCAATGCATTGAGAATTTGTTATTGTCAGACAATAGCTAGCCTCTTTTGCTCTCCGCAGAGAGTTTTTCATGCATGCACCAATGCTTGTTGAAATGTGAGTGGTCATTAACACTTGGAACACAAGCTATAAACAAAAACCACAGAGCTTTGTATCAAAGATCTTTGCTATGTCTATAGATTCTACATATTCACATCCTGGACCTGCTTAAAGATTTCAACCCTATCTAACATTTGCTGACACTTTGCATCTCATTTATTTACTCGTCAAGCTAAAACTAAGTAAAATGATTTTTAGATTCCCTTGGATTTCATCCAGCTAATTGCTATGCTCACCGTATCTTTTCACTGTGATTATAGTATGCCACAAATACTTATTGTACAATTATCTTGAGTTTTCTGTCACCATGAATAATCTAAGCTACAGGCTGAGCAGAGGCGTAAAAAGAAAAGAAACAAGAAAATGAAATTGATGGCCATAGAAGGGTTTAAATTTTATATGACAGCTACAAAAGCCATGACTCTGAAAGCAAGAAAGGGAAAGGCTGGAGGTAGGGGGTGAAATGTAGCAAGATTTCTAAACAGTCCAAACAGTTTATGCCATGCGCTGAGATAACATCATCCTGCCACAAATAAAAAACACATTAGCAGTTAGTTTCCAAGAACCTCCCTCAAAACTGCTCCCAGCTTGCACTTAGCATAGACTTTCCAAGTGAGTGGCCAGATCGGCTCAAAGATTACCCAAATGACCGTAGCCTTTCTCTCCCTCTCTTCGACCACCTCTGCCCCCATCGAGCGTTAATCCACTTCTGGACCGCACTGACTGAACGGCATCTAATGACCTCCCAGAAGATATTTTTCCCTCTCTTTCTTTAATTTTTCTCGATCATCCATCTCAATTCAAACCAGAGAGTTTGTTTTGCTCAGTTACAAAAGTTATTCCTGGCCATTTTCCGTCAATAGCTTACGCCTAACTTTCTTAAATGTATCATATGTGTCTTATTTTAGAAATGACATGCTTACCTAGAGCATAATACAAAGGCGGGGATATTTTTTCTTCAGCAAGCATAGTAAATACAACACGTCTCTAATAGATACACTAATAAACCTCAGAACAATTTTTAAATATTTAAGCAGTATCAAAGTTTTAAGGTGATCTGCATTATAGCCTAGTTGGGACAAGAATTACCAGTCTACTAGGTCAGTCAGAGATGTAGAAGCTAGATTATAGACATTTCTAAACTGATTATTCAAATTAAATTTAACAGTCACCAGAGACCACAAACCTCAGAGCTTTGAAATGGAACGAGCTGTACTTTTTTCCTTCATCAATGAAGAATTCATATTTATTTACATATTTACCTTGGCTGGAACTTTTGGAGATTCCTGCATAATTTAATGAACTTTTTCTTAACCAACCAATGCTGGGATAAATATTCACAGAGGTAAACACATTTTCTGTGGAAAGTGATTAGTATAACCTCAGTGCACTGCTGCGGCTTTACTTGGAAAACTGACAACCTTTTGCTGCATCAGCAGTTGAAAAATCATAGCTTTGCAGCTGGAACATTTCAATGTAGGCTTTTCAAGCTTTTAATTAGTGAAATGATAGTATAATGAATTTTGAAGTTGGGTTTGGAAGGTAATGTTTTTTCCCTCCTAAATCAGGAATTAAAAAAAGAAGAAGAAAAAACTACAAACACTTTTTCTAACTAGTCTACAGTTTATCCATGAAGGATTGGGTGATTTTAGATCAAATTAAAATAGTCTGACTAAGTCGTGGCTAACTCACTGCGACAAAAACTCTCGGAAAGTTTTTCCTTGTCATTTTTACATGTTGTTTCTCTGTGCTCTTCATTTCTCATATTTTTCATCGCACCAACAACCCTAGTCCTGTTAGAGGTTTCTTTCTGTTTAAAAGGAGTTTTCCCTTCCCACCACTGCCAAATCGTTGCTTATATTCTGATCCTGGGAGTTCCCTCTTCAATGTTCTAGGTTTTTTTACTTTCCATAATAAAGTTCCTTAAAGCAAGTCAATAAATAAGAGAGGAGAAATGACTGACTTGAAACGTGTGACTGCAAGTCGTCACAGATCTAGTCCGTGTCTTTGAAGTAACAAGATCATGTGTTCATTACAAACAGTTGTGCAGCAGTCTCCAACCATTGATTGTCTTAGAGTGACTGTAGCATTATTAGCTTTGCGACAGAACAACAGTTTGCTTCTTAAAACTACATCATATTAACCTTACTTTACCAAGGCAGTACTACCAGCATCTTGTGTGCCCCACTGTGTGGACGGTGTTATCTTTTAGAGTTTAGCATTGGCTGTGTCTAAAAATAAGAATTTAGCTTTCTTGTCTTAAGAGAAATTAATGTGTTAGCAACTTGACCCGATAATAAACCACAAGGGGTAGCATCATAGTAGATAGTTCTCTCTTTTGACATAAATTCATGACTTCATACTTATATATTAGTTTTGTCTTAAACTGAAAATCAAAAACTGATATATGACAAAAAACCCACGTTAGCTTAATTAGTTAGCTAAATTTAGAAATGTATTAGCACCATCTACAATGGCTTGCAAAAATGAACAGCCTGTTTTTAGATTTGTGTAAATGTGTCTGCCCAGAATTGTTCTCTATTAAATTTAGTAAATCTACCTATAACGTCACTGTAAAAATGTCAGATTAGAAACACGGGGGATGGGGGAACAGATGAAACCTCTAAACTTTGGCCTGTTAGCGTGTGAGTTTAGCAAACAGCTATCAAAAGTGTAACATTTAATTTTCCTAAAAAAAATAAATTAAGTGTCTGCTTAAATCAAACTCACCTATCTTTTATCATGTCTGTGTTAATGTTTCCCAGTCACAAGTCAGCGAGTAATCTCCAGCCCCTGACCTTTCCTGCTAAGGTTAGCATGTAGGTCTTCTTCTACAGCTTTTGTTTCAGCGTATTTAACCATTTAGCTCAAAAAATCAGCAAGAGATTTAACTGTATATGCATTTTTTTTTTAGTAATTCCCACCATTACATTGCTTCGACACCACTGATTGCACCCCAAGGCCCTGGGAACATTGGCAGTGTTGTATGGCAAGAGAGACTCCAAGTCTGATAGATTAACATTAATATGGACTGAGGGAGAAGGCCGGTCATTTCCCCCCTTCACGGCTGTCGGGGGAAAACGCAATGGGCCATTGACTGCAGGGCCACACACGGATGAACGATTGCACCCGCTCACATAGACACGGGAAAAAAGGCAGACCCGGAGATATACGGACGCGCGTGGAGACACGAAGTAGAGTCCACGGCGGAGATATAAGGGTGAGCGCACGTGCATAAAAAAGACAAATATGGAGACACAGACATAAACGCACGCTATCGTATACAAAATGTGGGGCTCCACACGAGATGGTGTTATATACATGTACTTACACTGGTAAACTGTGCTGTGCTGACAGCCTATTAAAAACCGAGTGAATTTATAACTCCCAATTTGGTGATTAAGGATTGAGAATTTGCTTGCTCTTAGCTTTAGGTTCTTGTCACACAGGGCCTGTTTTCTGTCTATAAATCTAACGGCCAGGAGTTTTCTTCTCACCCCCCACCCCTTTTTATGGAGGTGATTTGACAGCCAATATAGGATTAAGACCGTTTCATGTACATTCCTCGCTACCACTGGCCACATATGTAAATTCTGTGTCTCCCAGTCACCAGCAGTATATTTCTATTTGTTTTAGGTTCTCTTATAGAAATATCCATCAGACCTGCTGTCCTCAAATGTAAAGGGCAGCAGAATTAGTCATCGAATGGAGTGGCGCACATGTCTAGGTTAGTCTAAATAAAGTCGGTATCCCGCTTTTCTTGTAACTGCTGACAAATATACAATTTTAAACTGTTTCCATGATGAACTGCATGAACTTGGATGATTGACATAGACAGCAAGGATGCGATGCTTTAATCATGTATTTGACATAAAGTCATTTTTCACAGGTCCGGGGATTTATAGGTTCTGTCCAGGACTCACTGTTCTGGTCTGGATGTTGAAAATTATTATTTTGAGTCTTAAATCTTTTTTTACCTGATTTAAATACTCCAATATTTATCGTTCTGTTTTCTGGTTTTGTTTTGTTTTTCAAATCAAAATGTTTTAAAGGTAGCTTACTCTCTGGTTACTTTTTACTTTTAAAAGAATAGTATAGTGGTTTTTGTATATCAATTTTCTTTGCTTTGTTCTTTTTGAGCAAACTTTAAGTTTATAATGCAGTAAACAGAAGTGCAAAATGGTGTTTTTAACTGTACCGTTGAAACCCACTTTAATATCCTTGACATAATTGTGAATATAATCATTTATTATTTAAGTGGAAGAGTAAATGTCTAGAATCTCACTGTTTACAGTAAGATTGGTTAGGTGTTTAGTAATAAATACTAAGTTAAAAAATGTGATCAGTTTATTTATTTAACACTGAACATGCATTCAAATTATTATGTATTTAAACGTATTGTATTTATGTATTTATAACCTGTTACTGTACTGTGCATAACAAATACTGTAAATATACAGTTGCTGCTTTTTAAAGTGCAAATAAAGTCATCAGCATTGATGAAAAATACCTGAGTCATGCACTCAAAGAGAACAGGTTGTCATCTCTCGACTAGAAGACGTACATCTCTCAATTACTGAAGCTCACCAGTAGCCAATAAGTCAACCTGTGGTTTAAATAAGATGCTGGACACGGTTCAGGAAAAAGTCAGTGAGTGCACACCTGCAGATGGGAGAACGCCATGTTTGCACAAACCTGTGGTTCTCTGATATATTTTGAATATAGATACGGGGATGTGGGATAATTACATCTGATACTTAGATCTTCATATTCACTTTTATTTAGGTTTGGGGATCATATCTTACAAATTACTGCATAGTCACCGATCACATTCTAGGTCTCTAACTGTCGATTAACGAGCTGCTATGTTGACATATGTCTGTGATATTTTTGTTTGATTTTATATCTCTGCATCTGAAAGGGAAAACGTTATATATAAAATATTGTACATTTTAATGCCACATCATTTAACAGTTGCATTGCAGATTTGACAAACAAAATCAGATTATAATACAAGATGAATTGTTACAGTTAAAATTCAATAGTACTGAAAAAAAAACATCTAAATTAGACACATTCTCGTTTAAATGCTGAAGGTTTAAATACCTCTTTTGATATAACGTGTAAATCTTTACATTTGTTTTTTGTTTATTAATATTTTGTCATGAACTTTTCTATATGAAGGAGATCTGAAAATGTTCCCATGCTTGTGTGTCAGTATTGCAAACCTAAACCAAACCTTTCTGTCTGTACACACGGCTGTAAAAAACTGACTAATTATATCATTTTAATCAAATGCAAAAAAAAAAGAAAAAAGTCAAGAGAGCTGGCTTTCTTCCCCTTCTGTGTTGTCCTTTGTGTTTGTGGTTTGCATGAAATTAAACTGCACCACTGTTTTTTATTTCCATGGCGACTGCTTGCTCCTTATCTGCCACTCGAACTCGCTCTGGAAAGTCAACACGCTGCTCATTCGCCTGTGTTTAGCTTTCCACTCGCCCCTCACTTCAAGAGCAGGAGCAATAAATACATGGCCATATAAAATGTATAACTTTAGAATAATGTAAATACGTACAGCAATAGTGAATGCTGCGTTACATTCACATCCGTGCCTGTGTTTATCTGGACTTTTGCTTTCCTGTGTGGTTTTTGTCATGTGATGTTTAGCTGGGCTAAACATGTCACACTGTGCTGTGTGGCTAAAATAAGAAACTGGGGGTAGGGAAGGAGTTTTGGGTAGACTGTAAATTTTATTTTATCGATTTTTTTTGTAAAAATACAAATATTTTCATTATAAACATTATTAATCTAATGGAAATGAATGTATAAAGATAGTCCAGCTCTACTGTAAGTCTTACACTAATAAGACCGCAACATGGAAAAGTTGATCATTAAATCAACCAGTACGCTCAGCACTGGCCTCATTTGTAACTTTTTTATTGTTCTCTGTGTTGTCCCTGCTGTTCTGGTCCCAACATCTACTAGCAAAAATGCTGCTGACTGACCTCTTTGGTGCCCATTGTGCAGCCGTTTGTAGGTGAGCGCTGAGAGGGACTGAAAGCAAAGATAGACGGAAATCTTCAGGAGCGTAAACACTGTTAGCGTTACTAACGGCGTTACTTTTTTCAGTAATGAGTAATCTAACTAATTACTATTTCTATCGTTACAACGCTGTTACCGTTACTAACAACAAAATGCAGTGTGGTCGCGTTACTATTTTTCAACAAACAGACGGTTGAAGCTGTGTTCAGCTTACTGCATCTTATATCAGTTGCATGGAAGCAGCTGTAAGTAATCTGGGAGCTACAGCTTTAAGCAGCTGTGCGCTCCTGCGGATGGAAATCACTTTCTTGCAGATGATCACTTTTTGGCACAACACCTGTAGCTAAGGGGCAAAACAATCGCATGAGTGCTGCTGTTTGACTGAGGAAGAATATAGTAAGCGTGCTAAGCCAATCACATGACCACTTCAAGATGACAAAGCAACAAAGTTATACCAGTTTTTAAATTGTGTTGATAGGCCACGTAAAACTAGAGTCATGATAAACAATATATACAAGCAAGCACTTTCTGCGTATGACCAAAAAAAGAAAAAAACAGCCCTTTCGTGTTGGTGGAAAAACGCATCATGCCAACCAATCAAAAAATTATATGGCAACATGACATTTGGTTGTTTAGAAAGAGGGGGAAGTTTTAGGTGTGACGGTGAAAGAAAGACAGCAGAAAAAGAGAGAGAGCGAGTTTTGAGATGTGAGAGATTTGTGACGTTTAGCATGTTTGGAGTGTGTAGTTAATGTGTGGTCTTGTGTAGTTAGTGTGTAGTGTTGTGGATAGTTTTGTGTTGTGTGTCAAAACAATGAGGCGACTGCTGTCTCCAGGTAGAAACAGGAGTGATACACCTGCTGCTGTCAGACCTGCAGGTATCAGGCTGTGACGTTCTCCTTTATAGTGGACAGAATTATTTTTTTGGAGTGGCACAAATAATTTGTGTGGCGTCTTATTGAATGCAGAACAGCTGATTGCTCGGTAAATAGTTCGAAATGGTTATAAATAAAAGGGGTAAAAGATAAATGGCTGCAAAACTTGTGCATATGATTATAAAATTAACAATTTATATTTGCATTTAAAGTTATGAAATATGATTCATTAAACATGTTTGTGGCTGTCATAGTAATAAATATAACTTTTCTACTCAGATTTTATGTTTTTTGTCTGATTTTAGATCAATTGTGTTAATACAGTATGTCAAAATGAAAACATAACTGTAAATTCAGACACGTGAGGTTGAGCTGAAAAGAATGATACCAAACAAGGCAAAGTAAATAGTTTTTAAAGGTGAAATGTGGAGGAAAAATCAAAAGTAGTTAAAAATGGCCAATTATACCCTGGACCCCAGAGGGTTAAACTTTTTTTTTAACGCAATAGTTACTTTTCAAGTAATTAATTACTTTTGGAATCTTGTAGTTACTAACTCAGTTACTTTTTTTGAAGAAGTAACTAGTAACTATAATTAATTACTTTTTCAAAGTAACTTGCCCAACACTGTTGATCAGCATCTTATCAGTTATCTTTATCCTCATGGTCTTCAGTCGCTAATCTTATTCCTGTAGCTGAGCTATCACAGTTCATACACTGTGCTATCCTCAGCTTCATACAGATCCACAGCTGCCAGGTTCAGAGTACACAAGGCGTTGACCTCAATAAACGAGACATGCAACATCACGTCTGACACTCTATAGCAGGTGGTCTGCACGCAGACAACAGGAACTGCTGCAGACACATGTTCCAGCCAAAGTTGATGACTTTAAGTGGCTGCTGATGACGTTCTACAACCATCACATTTTTAGGGTTTAAGATCCACATGCGCGATTTCCAGTAACCCTCAGGTAAGACGGGGCTGTGGCCAAGCTGATAACTGATGTGAAGACCTGTCTTTTGTCTGCCCTCCTGCACATGCAGGCTTTGATCAAGGACTTCAAAGATAAGGCAAATGTGGTAAAGATAAATGACAACTTTACAGTTGTACAAAACCAAGAAGCCAACTACTCATTTTTTGCGTGGCATAAAATATCAGAGCGAACCCAAATCATATCCCAACATCTCGAGGAAATTTGTGATAATAGTATGTCACATGATGTGTTGTCTTAGCGATATACAGGGAAGGGGGGTGGTGATTTTTGATCACTTAAAAAGAAATTAATAGTCTCTAATTTTTTGTCATTTCATTTTAATGAACAGAGACAGAATATAAAGCCAGAAAAAAAACTACATAAAAGCAACGTGCGCTTCGATTACAGTAAATTTGTCACTAAATCTGTCACACAGTTATCCCACGACTAGCATGCTTGCTAACAGCTCGCCTACAGTATACTTGTGAGAAACGTTAAATATTATTTCTGCCACTGGATGATGAAATATTAAGGTGATGATTAAGTGCAGAATGACTTCCTGACGAACGTTAATTTAATTCTTTGAAATTCTGATGGTGCTGATGTTAGATGTTAGCAATAATGACAGATGCTTTTAGCAGCGTGCTGCAAACGGCGGATAAAGAGTTCCTTATTTTCACATAGAAACTGTGAGCATTTGGTTTGTGACAAACACAAACATGAACGATATAAGCGAAGTAATAAGTCTACGCCTTGCATGTCTGCTCTGAGTGATCTGAGTTAGCCAGCTTTCAATGCAGGATATTAAAAGTGCCAGTAGGACGCAGGTTCAGGTTCCATGTCTGCGTGCGCTGAGTCCTGTTTGTGTATTTTGGATAAGCCCTGCACTCCCCTAGAAAGAGGAATGAAAATCAACAAAACAAATGAGGAAAGGCCTAAGGGCTCTTATTGATTGGAATTAATTGGTAATTGCGTCACAGGCAGAATAAGCAAACAGGTTAGTAAAGACTTTATTATATCATTTTGCTTTCTATTTTTTTTTCTTTTGAATTAAGGTGTGCACAGTATATGTGCCTTTTGGATGTGTATTCTGTCAAGTACGACTGAAACTCCTTTTTGTCTCTCTGATCTTTTCCCTTTACTTGAAGCTGACTGTTTTCTTGCCCATTTACAGTTCCTTGTCTTGCCAAAGGTCTCTTAAATGTCCATCTTTCTTTTTCTTTTTTTTTTGTCAGTGATATATGAATTAATGCCGCTTACACAGTCCCATTTTCTCTTTCTCCACCACCACATTAACAAATTTATAGTCCTGGCTCAAAGATACATGTGCTTTTTTTGGTTCCGTTCCCATCTAAGTCTTGCTTATTTAAAAGCCACACAGGCTCATACATTACCTGTGGAGTTTGGGTCTTAGCATTATGTCACCGTGGGTTCGGGGTTCTGCTTTTGCACTTAAAAGCCCCCTGACGACAGACAAAGGCATAATCAAACAAATTCACAGGAAAACATACCTATAGTGGCTCGCGCTGTGCACTTATTGCACAGTGCAAACATAACCACACGTTGGAGAGAAAAATGGGTTGAAGCTCACAGAGTAAAGCCACATCAGGCAATTTTGCACTTTGGCAGCACCAAGTGGAAGTCAGTAGAAACTGCTCTTGTTGATAGTTGCTGTGCTCCAATTCTGTTGTGTTTATGATCTCCTTAAACTGGGATATTTGAGCGTAAAGCAGTCCAGTAGAGCTCTGAATAGGTAAAACGATCAAATCCCTTACAATTAAATATATATATGTATATGTACTACCATAGTGACAATGAACTATGATACAGTTAGCTTGGGAACAGTAAATTTCTTTATAGAGCATTACAAAAAAGACCACTCATTTTGTATCAGTCACATACTTTAATAACTGGCCACACGAATGTATTGGCATAGTTGTTTGTAACTCCTCTAGGAAATCAGTGACGGATGAGGTTTTCTGGGAAAACTTTCCTTCCCGCCTGCCCTTTGTTGAGACGGCTCAAACCTCTGTGGGCATAGGATAAAAGAGTATACATGTGAAGTTACATGACACATTCTAGTTTACTGGTATTGAACAAATAGCAGTAAATTAGCAAGATACTGATAAAAGTGATCAAAAAAAAGATAAAAAGATGGACGTGGCCCCTATGACATCACCCACTGGTTAGTGAAGTCCTGTTACTGTTATGACGCCTTGAGCTGATTGTGTCATTGTCATTGGTGGCAAGTCATTAGCCAAGGATCATACCTTGAATATTCCTCACATCCAACTCTAGCTTGATTATAATTTATAAAATGGACATGTTTAATTCCATATGGACAGAAACTAATGCTTGAATCCATAAAGCCATCAGGAAAGTGTTTAATGAGAACACAGAGAAAGTTGATAGATTATTTTCCCGTAGCGTTTTACACAACTGGGTTTCTTTTTTCGGCTACACGAGTCGCCCCTTGCTGATTTGGAAAAACAATGCTGGTTTAAAGCATTTCCAGTGTAGGATGAAACTACATACATCATTCATACTATGATTATGACATATCTGTGAGGGTATACAGTATGCAAACCCTAAAGATTAGTACCATTTTCATGTCTTTACAATCAAAGGAATGCCAATCATGGAAAATAAGGAGCCTTGATGAGGCTTGAAAAGGTTAACAAAACCATTTTCTGAAGATTTTGGAATTTTATAGTACAACTAAAGGAAGTAAAAACAAACTGTATAATTGTCCAAGAGGTCAGAAAATGTACCCAGGGTACCTGCATAGCACACCTGCAAGAAGGATGTTACTACCCACCATAAAAATGACACAGGATGAGCCAAGTGGACGTCTGAGCTTTGTTCAACTTTGAGACGCCGGATATCTAAATGAGAAGTATCATGGCAAGAATCGCACACACAGATGTTTCCACCAAAGAGTGGTTGAAGATGAATATGTTTTGGAATGGCCGAGTCAAAACCCTGACCTCAGTCGATTAGAAACGAAAGACCTGAAGCCAGCAGTTAATGTGAGGAAACCCACACACGTCCCAGAGTTGAATGAGTCTGTAAAGAGGAATGGGCTTAAATTCCGACAATTCACAAGTCTCATGGACAGTAACCAGGAATGTTTAAATCCTACAAAAGGGAGTCACACCAGCTGCTGAATTCAAAAGTTGACATATGTGGTATTTGTTATATCCTCCTGTAAATAAATGACCAAGTCTAATGATTTTGTTCAGTTTTTGCTGAATATGGTTCCTTTTTTGTACTTTTAGGATTTGTGAGGAAGTTTTAAGACTGTGAGGAACGTAAGCATATAAATGCTCCACAGATCAACCTTTTAGAACTTTTGTGTATCTTTCTGATATTTACTGTTTATTTAAACCTCCACTGAATTAGAAAAATCACCTTTCTCAGCTCCGTCCCCTCCCTGAGGTCCCAGCATACGGGCTGGGTGTACAGCTCACACACACAATGCAACAACAACCAAAAGTACCGCAAACGTGTATACCCAAGTTACACATCCAGTAGATAATGTATGCAACATTTTACAACTTTTGAGTAGCTGAAGACTTTTTTTTTTCAATACTAAAACAAAATATGTTCTTCATGTCCATTTGAAAGCAGAAGACTGTAAGACCAGCTCAGCCTTTTTTTTCTCTGTCACACTCTTGGAAGCACACGTGCAAACACACACACAGACGCACATGCACACACAGTCTCCTTTAGCCTCTCTGTGCCATAATAAGAACCTGGGGCTGTCAGCGCAGCACTGTGAAAACAAATTAGTCCAATGATTAATGAAAGGGTATTAGAGCCAGCAGCTCATCCTGCTGCGTAGATGGGACACCCAGTGCAGAACAGCATGTGGCATATACGGCCCATACACACTGAAACACACCTTTATTTCTGAGCTTATACTTTAAATATCAGAGACAAATCCTTTACAAATCAGCAGCAATATTTATATCGCATAATGTTAATGTGACCACCGTTTTGTATCATCATTTGCAAGTGCAAATAATGCCAGATAAGCATTTATTTTTCAGTTTTTGTGGTAATGTTAATCATTTGTTTCACTGTTTAAACTGTTCCAAATCGTGTTTGGCCTGCTGCATGTGTCTTATTCCATACTATAGGGACATATTTTAAAATGCAACATCTGAATTAAAAGCTAACTGACAAAAATGACCCCAGGACTCTTCATGGTAAAGCTGCATAAACCCTAAAATCTTGAAAATCAGTCCTTCATCCTGTCCTTATTTGCTCTCAGCTGCTAACTTGATCTGTATGTTTCCTTTGTACCTATGGCAACACATCTTTGATAAAGACTGCCTTTGGCCGGTGACCAAATATAACTTTCAATTATCATGCAACATTTGGTTTACTGTAATTGTTGATGATTACCATTGTTCTCCGCACTCACTCACATAAGAAGGGTTTAAATGTAAGCTCGAAGCATTGAGGTAAGTTTTGGGATAGGTCACACGTCATGGGTAGGGTGAAATTTGATCTCGATTCAATGTCCAGCACACATTACCGAGCTGTAGCCTGCAGATAAAGTCATTATTTTATGATCACTGTAATTTCTAACAAATTAACAAAATACAACATGAGAACATGAGCTGTGCTGTGAGATTTGTGATTCTGACATCATACAGATGTCTGCCCAGTTTTGGAGGTCAAAGTTGTCATTGGTTACGACGCCAATTCTAACCTTAATTCTAAACCTAGCCAATCAGAATATGTAATTTTGTTTCTATTAAATAGTCTTACCAAGTCGCGGTAACAAAGAAATTAAGGATTCCATCTTTTTTCACAGAAAAACTTGGTTTTACCGTTCTCCAAAATAAAGGGTTAGGGTTAGCGCCTATGATTACTTAGTCATCAGTAGGGTTAACAGTATATGTTAGCCATCCTCTGAGTCCTTGTTTAGAAGCCAGTACTGCTGCACTGAGTCTCCTAGCATTGAAAAGGTGTGGTTGGTCACGCTGCCTTACATAAATACCATCACCAAATCAATTTCATGGCTTTCCGCAGACGTACAATGTGACTCAAAAGCTGTTTTGTTGCATCAAGTAAATTGACAAGTAGAACATTCTGGGACAAGCAGGCTGTACTGTTCATTGACTTTTGTGGTACATTATACATATAATAGCAGTGGAAAATAGACCAGATCTTTATATAATAACCCATATCCAATAAACCCTATTCTTTGTTTTAAGCTTTAGTTGTTATCCTGACAATGTTCCTGCAAAAATGAGCAGCATTGTTGTTGGAGAGAATCACACAGCTCTTTGCCAATACCACAGATTAGGCAAACCTAAGAGGGAAATGAGACTGATTGGAGAGAAGAGCTCATTAGATTAGAATTATTTTTCATTAACATCATTAGTGCGGTGGATTAAGGGAGGAAACTATACTGTGGTAAGAATAATGCTTTCAATGTGGTCTCTGCTATGAGCTGGCAGCATTCAACACCAAAGTAAAGAGATATCCTTTTCAGAAAATTAGCCAGTGGAAGCGATCATCACCAGAGTAAATATTGACCGCCAATTTGGATAAGTGATAGCGGGGAAAGAAGAAATACATTCTGAACTTTTACACCATTTTGATGATACTCTCCGTCCTCTTTGTTGAACTGAGCCAGAATGACCAGTCGTGGTTTCCCTCTCAACATTTTTACTGGAGCAAGATACCAATTATTTTTAATGGAGCTGAAATAAGAACAGTGCAAAGACGCAGCGGTGCAGCGATGACCTCATAGCTGTGGCCTTCTTCCTCCTTTACGGTGTCGGATCAATGTTGGATCTGGATGTGTCGGAGCCACATAAGCCCTCTGACTGACCCACGTACAACACCGATTGACAGGCAAGGGAGCCACAGATGTCTTACCTGTCAAAAGCCGTATTGCTAACGTGGCGGATGTTGATGGATCGACGACGGGATGGTTGAGTGGAAGGGGTGGAAAGATGAGGAGATTGTTGTCGGAAAAAGAAAAAAGGAAATAGAGGCAGAACAGCAAAGACGTGAAGGATGTAGGGTGAACGGCCTTAGTCCCTCTGGTAGCCAGAGTGGATGTAACCTAACCAGCAAGAGCAGTTAATGACATTTTATATAACTATTAAGCAATTATTGAATACACAAAGTCTTTTTATAGCATTCGAGCACCACATACATTGGGGACTTAGGCAGAGGAGGGGAGCAAAGGGGATTTAAAAAATCGTAATAATAAAATCACTCGAACGTCCGGGCCAAAACCTACATTTTCATTTGGAAAAGCAGTCATGCTTGAGCATAATCCACAGCACACCTCAGGTTTCATATGTAACTGGGATTTGTCCACAGTGGCCTCAGCTACTCTCTTAAACAGGTACAGAGCTCTCTCTCTCTCTCTCTCCCTCTTTCTGCTCAGCAGACCACCACTCAGATTGCTACTTTCTCCCCTCCAGGCTCCCAGTAGAGCTCCCGCAGTGGAGAAACACACTCCTGCACTTAGGTGATGGAGCCGAGCTGCCAATAAAATGAGTGGCAGTCTCCAAAGTCTGAGATGAATGAGAACGCAGACGTTACTACCTCTCATGCAGCACTGTCAGACTTTGGGGATTAAATAATGCGAGGATAAGAGTACATAAGGTTTAAAAAAATGAGCATTGGTATACTGAAAACACTTCTTTCTTCTTCTTTTTTTTTTACCTTGTTCTGAAGCCAAAAGAAGCATACATTACTCTTCTCCCTACAACTGCAAGACTGTTAAGCAAAATAGGAACTTTAAATTGCTAGTCCTGTCATTTGGAAGAACAAAATATCTTCCTCGAATCCTCCCCTTACTGATCACCTACATAATGCACTTAACCTTGTGGTTATGTGGTTAATCGCTAACACATTGCATACTGAGTGCCATCAGTTAACTCATCTTCCACTGTTGCGCTTCACACTGGTTGGAGCCTTGATGCCCTTTTCACATGCTCTCAGCACATGCGGGATTTACAGTTGTGGTCAAAAGTTTATATACGCTTCATCATGGACACGAATGTAATCGTAAATTGGCTTTTAATGCTTTCTTTGAACTGTTTTTTTCACGGTACATCTGTAATGACTTCAAAAAAGAAGAATTGGGTGCACAACTTTTATTTTGGATTTTCTCTGGTCCACACTGGTACAAAAGCATACACGCAGGTTAAATATATACATGAATTCACTTAATTCTGTTAATAAGTGGTTCTACAATGTCTTTTCTCTGGAAAAGGCCAAGGTTTAATAACCTAGATAATATGCTCAGACTGTTACTGCTTTGACTACAACTGGTAGTTTCTCTTTGACAGTATGAAAAGTACTGGTTTGACAGCACTCATTGAACTGACCAATATTTAGAACAAATCGTAGGAACTGAGTGAAGATCTACAAAGGCAAAATGTCGATGAGATAAGATACATAAGTTGGGACTTCTATTGGAGCCATTTCTACAGTTGCACAGTCCAAGAGCATCATTTCAAACAATTGTAAGCTCAAATTATTTAGAGGTGGCAATAGTTTGCTAAGGTTGCCTAAGACTCTCATCCCCAGAGAGAGGAAATTGGTTAGGATATGAAGGAATAGCCAACGAACCACCAAGACTCAAGCCTGCCATGAAGTGGAAATTGCTGGAAGACCAGCATTACCATTGAGAGGGCGTCAACCAAGAAATTAGCCCCTGCTCCAAAATCGATGCCTTCAAGCTCAACTAAAATGCTTTCTGGAGAAAGTTTTCACAGTCAAAGATTGAGCTATTTGGCCACAAAGACGAGATCTATGTTTAAAGGAGTAAAGGTGAAGCTTTCGAACCTAAGAAAACTGTAACATCTGTCAAGCACGGTGGAGGTTATATCATTGTCTGGGCTGTTCTACTACCATTGGTACTGGTTTAAGGCAAAAGATCAAAGAAATAATGGTTAGGGTGGGAGGACTAATGAGGCCTAATTCCAAAAGCTTGAATTTCACCTTGAATCGACAGTGAGATGGTTGGAACTTGGACACAATTAAGTGTCCCAACAGGACACGCATCACACATCAAAAGTAGTTTTGTAATAGATAAAGTTGTAGATAAAGGAGGCTAAGCTTCTGAAATGGTCTTCCCAAGGCCTTGGCCTCAACCCTAATAAAAATGTGTGGTCTAAGCTTAAACACCAAATCCTTACAAGAAAACCAACCAATTTAAATATCATCGCAGTCTAAGGAGCTCCGAAAGAAAAGCGTCTCGAGTTCTTTTAAGGTTCTTGGAGACGTTTCACCTGTCATCCGAGAAGCTTCTTCAGTTCTAAGAGTTCTAACTGGTGGAAAGTCCCAGATTTTAATAATCTATTTATTTAAATGATCTCTACCAGATTTGTCAGATACTCAGCCAGTATTATACTAGGAGCTTGTTGACTACCAAAATCATCTGATTGAGGTGCAGCTTACTAAGGGACATTTCACCAAACATTAGTGTTGGTGTATTTATATATTTGAGCCTGTAAAGCTGGGCTTACACTGTGCGATTTTTTTCAGTCGCGCGATTCAGCTCCTGCTCAAACTGTACGATTGACTTGCAGGGGTTAGAAGTTCGTAGGTCACGATGCAGGGTCTCACACTATACGGCCCGATGCTCTGATGCGACCTGAGTGCTCACACTGTGCGTCCATAAAATGAAGGTTATAACAGAAATTCTGTCGCTCACTCTCCCTCTCTGTCTCTCACTCACACAGACACGCACACCACCACCATCAACTTTGCTAAATTGCTAATGAAAAACATTGATCAGGCAGCTGTGATTGAGCAGCGATGTCCATCCAACTATTTTCACGGTTGTTGTGGTCGTGATAATTTTGTGAGGCCACACCGGCAACACCCTCACGACGGTGTCATTTCAAACCTGTCTGAAATCCTCCCGACCAAGCGATTGATGATCGGGAGCTGGTCGTGAGGTGTTAATCTCTTCTCGTTACCCCACGTATACTACACGATGCACAACGCACGATGAAGGCCAAACTCGGGCCGATCACCAAAACAGTCGCATGACTCAAAAATCGGCTCAAAATGGGCCAAAAATTGCACAGTGTGAGCCCAGCATACGTAAACTTTTGACCTCATATGGATTAGAGAAAAGTAAAATAAATTCAAATTTGTGAACCCAATTGTTGTTTTTTAAAATAATTAAAGATGTATGCTGTGCAGTCATTCAAGCCTGGAAAAAGAACAGTTCAAAGAAATCATTAAAAGTCCAAAATTACCATGACATTCATCCCGATGATGAATGTATGTAAACATCTGACCACAACTGCTTTATCCCACACTGGTATTTATTTGTATAGTTTTCTGGCTCTATAGAGTGAAGAATTATGGTTACAGACATAAAAACAAACATAAAGACAAAAACTAACTTTGTGCTATTCGTAGTTTGAAAGGAGAGTTTACGTTTATGAGAATTAACTGCAAAAAAATGTTTTTTCTGTTTTTGTAGTGCATTTTAATGCATGCATCTGACAAAATACCCTGTGTTGGCTGAGAGACCTGTGTTTTAGCTTTGGTGTTTGAACTGTTGTACCAATCATGTCTTCACTAAAATAGCAAAATCTGACATTTTTGTGAACCTGAGTAGTAGATGTGTGCAAACTGTTAAACTGTCATTATAACTGATTGTAGCCACACTGTTGCGCAACATGAATATGGGTAAATATCAAGAATGTGTTTAATATGCCATAAGCTGCTTGTGAACATTCTTTGACTGTGATTATGGTTATGTCACTGCTGTCAAAACCACATCAAAGCACTACGTATAGTGGCGTATTATCGGTATGTCAAACAACCCTGTGTTTATTTCGAACTCTAAATCCAGTGACAACTGCAAATCGTTTTATTTAGATAAACATGGAGTATTTGCCTTTGGACCGTGTGTGAACCTTTTCTGTGTTCCTGAATGAGTTATTTAGCAGTGCAGTGATATTAATCACGAGTTTTTCTTGCCAGCGGAACAAAGTTGTCAGTAAAATTTTGCTATCCGGGAGACCCAGCAGATCTCAGTTATACTTACCCTCTCTACAGTAGCACCATGGGATCTGCTGTGAAAGCAAGCTCTGTCTAATCAGAGAAGAATATTCTGGATCACTTAGCTTTAACATTACCTCTGCCAGCAGACCAGTGAAGGGGACGTTTAGTCAGAGGAATCTCCTCCACATCTACAATTGTTAATGAGGAAAATTTGAATTTCAATAATTGCTGCCATTTGTTTATAAGAATAATAAAAGTTCAGATTGAAATTTATTTGAAAGGATAAACACAATACACTGAAATTCAAATGCAATCATTAGGCAGGTTTATAAACACATGAAACACGTAAGCTTCATCATTCCCACATCCATCTTTTCCATCACTTTATGTATCGTATAATGTTTCTGCAGTAAGTCACTGCAGATTTCATGTTTTTCTCAGCAGGTTTTGCAGCCTATTAGAGATTGCAGCTCTTTAAGTACTCCACAGTATATGTACATTATGCCTCACATGTTCCATTAAAAATGAAAAAAGGGGGAATCGTAACATTAAGAACAACATAATTCGGGTCACTTTTTCATTATTTCAGCTATATCAGATGGGACAAGGTGCACCATACAGGCCTACAAAACAAACCAGTAGAAGGCAACTAAGAATAACTGCAAAACCAAATCATAATATTTTGTCGGGGTACTGTACTTGCTCAAGCGCGTGACTGGCTGACACTACAAAAATAGACAAAGAAGATTTGTGGAAGCATTTTCTTAAGACCTTACTCTGTTTCCTCTAAAAATATTGTATGGGGTACATAAATGCAAGTATATGAAGTAGCAGCGATTAAGAAGAGGTTAGTCTCTGCGCACATGTGGGAAAATGCTGCTGAGGATCATCGAGACTTACATAAGTCTATTTTTTATTCTTATGTAAAATAAATACATTTAGTTTTGTTTTGTTAACAAATGCAACAAAAGTCACTTTCTCATACTGAGAATAAAATGTACTTTGTAGAGAGAATTTTTTTAGCTGACAATTTTGAAATAGTGTAGATATTATGAGATGATACTACAAAGAGGAAATTTAGATGGGAATGACAGCAGTCCACTGGACAAACACAGGGATAACTTGATAAAGAAGTTTTGATGCTATATCTGTTAGCACTTGCTGAAGAGCTGTCTCCAGATCTGCAGTCTGTGTTGGACCATAACCTAGCAGCTGGTCATCGTCATCATTTTCTACACTATTCAAACCACAGAAAACAGGTGACCCCTCTCAAAAAACAAGTGTAATTATGTTGCCGTGTACTGAACTTTCAGGAAACATTCCTTAACAGTTTGATGGAATTATTGTTGCTCAGGGGATCTTTCCCACTATTTCCTTACACCGCTTTCTGAGTCAGATTAATTATTTGTTTCCCAGCGGACTGTTTTTTATTTTAAACTGAGTTAAACTGCACAGCATTCACTGATTCCTTGTTCTGAATTTACAGCTCTTCAATTGTCTTATTTCGGTGTTAGTTAAACTGCACCGCTAAGACAAGAGCAATTCAGATTAGGTTTAAGATTGGGTGGTGGTGCAGCTGACAGAAAGTCCCCTTTAAAGACGGTTTTTAACTAAATCAATATAAACAATAGTAAAAAAAAAAAAAGTTTTTTATTGTTTCACTAAAAAGTGTCTATGAAGCTGATTTCATGATCTAGAAAAAATGACTAATTATTATCTCCAAAAGTTGATTCTGTTCATCTGGACGTAGCGTTTTCTGGGAGAAACGTTTCGTCACTCATCCAAGTGACTTCTTCAGTCTCAGCTGACTGCAGGTTTCCCCAATCTTATAAACAGTACATTTGCATAATGACTGAAACCAGCCCACTGAAGGAACAATGGGCTGGGAGGTCAGTTCCTTAATCTTAATTATGCAAATTCTCATGACCATTGATCAATGGCCATGAGTCCCATTCACAGAGAGTTGGGGAATGGCTGCAAACACAGCATTGTAAGATGGCGAAAGATGTACCCTTAGGCCCCCTCCTCGATTCAGAGATGGTCTTTCCCTTTTCAGCGCTCAAACCAGCGTTCCTCCCTGTCCAGGATGTGAACATCCTCATCATTGAAAGAGTGTCCACTGGCCTGTAGGTGTAAATAGACTGCAGAGTCCTGGCCTGACGAGGTAGCTCTTCTGTGTTGTGCCATCCGCTTGGCCAGAGGTTGTTTGGTTTCCCCGATGTATAAATCCTGGCAATCCTCCTGGCACTTAACAGTGTACACTATGTTACTCTGTTTGTGTCGGGGGACCCGATCCTTGGGGTGGACCAGTTTTTGGCGCAGCGTGTTTTGGGGTTTAAAAGCCACAGAGACCTGGTGTTTCGAAAAAATGCGTCTCAACTGTTCCGATACTCCTGACACATATGGGATCACTACAGGTTTTCTCTTAGGCAGCGGTTGTCCTTCTCTCCTGGACCTCACAGCCCATTGTTCCTTCAGTGGGCTGGTTTCAGTCATTATGCAAATGTACTGTTTATAAGATTGGGGAAACTTGCAGTCAGCTGAGACTGAAGAAGTCACTTGGATGAGTGACGAAATGTTTCTCCCACAAAACACTACGTCCAGATGAACAGAATCAACTTTTGGAGATTTATTTTCCTGGATGATTGAGAATGCATCAAGACGACTAATTATTATAATAATTCACACATGTTTTAAAAATGAAAATCTGTGTAGTTTGTTATTAATTATTATTTTTATTCAACATATTTTTCTCAGTGCATATTTTTCATAGATTTGTACCAAATAACAACATAAACTGTGGCTAAAATTCAAGCTTTCCATTATAAAATTATACAAGAAAGTAAAAGAAAAAAGTTCTTATACAAATACCATTTCTGCACATTTGTAGATCAAATGAGACCATAAAAAAGAAAAAGATAAAAACTTGCAACATGTTGATTGTTCATGTGTGTAAGAAGGAATAAACTATGTGTGTGTCATCATCCATTAACAGATGATTCCTGGAGAACTCATTAACAAACACAAAAGAAAAAAAAATCAGCTTACTAGAGTGTAATACTATGACAATGTTTCTATAATGTTTCTATAATACTAATGAAGATTTATATACTTTTTCTATATGCACATTTAAACTGTACCCCATGTCTGAGAAGCCAATGCCAGCACCTAATCAGAAAGTGAGAGGTTTCCATAAATTTTAGTCATTAATGTCGCGGTGCATTAAAAAAGTTACCACATATTTTATACAATGGAAAGGCCACACAGCACGGCCACAGCTATCAGCCGTGTTTATAAAACAGCATGTACCTGGAGGGCAGAGCTGCCATTCATCCTGACAACTCAGCCGGACAAGACCGATGAAGTGCCGACAGTGCGGATGGATGGGTGCGGAGGGAAGGAAGGAAAGAAAGATTGAAGGTGCAGAGGCTGGCACTGGCAGCTGGGTGGAGGAGAGGAGGTTAAAGGTGTGTAAACTGGCAGCAGATGGAGCGATGGAAAGTGTGCAAGGTGTGTAGGGTCAGTAAAGGAGAGTATAATGGGGTGTAGGTTGATGGTGATGGTTGCTCTGTGCCCTACGGCCCTCCCCTGCTCCAATGATAACTTGCGGTTTTCAAAGTGTTCCTCAGAGCCACAAAGAGGCCTAAGAAATATCTGGCACTTGGCAAGCGGTGGGCCGTTCCATCACAAACAGGGACCTGGGACCCTTACTCTTGAAGAAGGAAATGTCTCTAAACCATATACCACCCAGTTTACTCTGGCACCGTGCTGGAAACCAAGACTTTTATATGCATAGCTTTAACATCGGCTTTTGGAAACAGAGCAGATGATGGACGAGGGCGGAAAGCAACCTGCTGGTAATAGGAACACCGGGCTTGTAAAGAGCATGCATTTCCCTTCATTTTTGACTTGTTGGATCAATTAAAGGATTTGAGAATCAAAGATGGAGAGTTTCTTTGCATGTTTGTTCCTATTCAGTCACTCATTGGTTGTTTTCATCCCAGCGTGGCTGTATTTTGTGCTTTTGGTTTATTCTTAACAGTCCAGGATACGAAATGAAAACCACAGATCACAAATATCTCAGTGAGAGGACAAAATGCACCCTGTTAGGGTCCGGTATGAGCCGGTGGCAGCTGAGAAGGAAGCTACTGCAGCACCGGTGTATACACTTCTTCTGGGACTTGCTTAAAGAGCTATGTAAATGCTGTTTTGGGGAATTGCTGTACATATATCCAAGATGTCTACAATGCTTTCATTGTTGTCTTAAGTTTGCAGCACAGATTTGAAGCTTATTACTGTGTATCCATTACATTTCTCGTTATGCATCCAGCATGCCAGCTTTTGCTCCAAAGAGATCTTTGGTAGCATGCAGTCATATCTGTTTCTTGCAAACATTTTAACTTGTCACGATGCTCTCTGTCCACGTTCTGGTTCCATTATAAATGTGCAGGAAAGGTCAAGGTCACATCCTCCCTTTGCTAAAGTCAAGCTGTAAGAGTGCTCCTTATTTGACACCTTCGGCATGCTGTGTCCACTGTCATTTTCCCTAACCACTCTGTCCCTCAGAGGGGTTAAGTTAAAGCATCTTCTCCTCCTTCTCATTGCTCCCTACCCCCTCCTTCACCTACTGCATTCTCTGACCTAATCCATCCTAAGTGTTTACAGACCACTCCATTTCTGAAAGGGGGTCAGCTGGTCTTTCTCAAACAGACCAATCTGAAACCAATGAGTGATAGTAGAATGACTTCAGGTTACAAAGTTCTGCTTGTGAGTGCAAGGCTGGGAGTCTGAATGTTGTAATTTACAAAAACGAGTTAATGAAATAAGGAGTAAATTATTTTTATATTTTGAAAGGCAAAAACATTACGCTGTCCTCCCTTACCTCCCTTAGGTCAAAAGGTACCCACTTTGTTCATGACGCCAAACAAAATTCAAAGCCTTACACCTGAAAGAATTTCAAGAGATTTATCAGTGATGAAATGTATTCTTTGTTTTCCTAATATGACAAAGATGGTCTAGTTCAAGTTAGCCGTTTTGGTTTGATTTCTAGGTAAGGTAGTTAGCTAACCTGGCTAACTAGCTTGGTGGCTATGCTTCACTGTAGAAGAACTAGTGCTCAACATTATAATGTTAAAGTTACCTTGTGCTAATTTAATTTTATAGAAACTATTTTGGCATTATTTGAAGACAGAACATATATTCTAGGAAACTAAATCATTGCATAAAGTATTCTATTTTTTTGAAAATGTAACAACTAAAATAAAATAATAACTAGTTAACATTAGAGATATTTACTAAGGTTAGCGCATTAGCTTGCTAAAATTTATTAAGTGGCATTTGATATAAATAAAGTCATTAAGATTCTTCATTCTGCACAAATTCCTATACTTGTTTATTAAGCACTTTTTCAAATGATCTTTAATATACTCATCATCTGAAATAGTCTTCAAATGAAAACTGAAAGAACGTTCTTCAGTTCATTCAGTGTCACCTAGATTTACTTGTTTGAGTTTCTGGCAAAAGAAAATTTGTAATCAGTAATTGTTTTCTACTGTTGTACTATTATAAAATAAAAAGAAAATAATCGACAACTCAAGAGCGACTTAGTCCCAAGATCTCACATTTTTAAGCCCATTTCTTTTCCTACTGAATGAACTGACCTCACATCCGGTCATTTCCATCCCTGTTTTCACGATGATATCGGGGACAGAAAAGCAATACAGTCCTGATCAAAAGTTAAAATGGTCAAAAAACATTTTTTCCATGGTTGGACCAGGTTGAGCTTCAACATGCAGCAAGAAGAAATCGGACTGAGGTCGTGTCCAAATTCATGGGCTGCATCCTCCTGAGGACCCGGCCTTCGCGGTCTAAGTGGGCCGGGTCCTCAGAAGGTCGGGTAGGCCGGAAGTAAACGGCTGTGAAATTGGACGGTCTAGCCTTCTGATTAGCGCCACCGCTATCTCGGTGGAGTTTAATAAACTCAGCCGTCTGCTCCTTGCTATCTAAAATATAACAGGACACTGGCATAAATTCTCGACCATCTCACACTTCTGTTTAATCAGTTTTCTCTTTAATGTTTATTCAGCTGTGTGAAAATCCCGGAGGAACCCACCTGGGGGATTAATAAAGTTTTAAACTAAAACTAATAACTTTAATCTCAGCCAAACCAATTTACTCACGAACAAATAAAACACTGAAAAAGCCAAACAATAACATTTTTAGGTTGTCTAAGTGACTTATATATTACGTTTAACTTGAGTAGGGAAAGACCGCGGTGATCTGAAAATGATGTGCCGGGAGTTTGCCGTTCTCGGCGGCTTCAGTGACCCTCAAGCTCCCGGCTTGCTATCAAGCTGGTGGATAACAGACTTTTGCAAATATGCGATGTCTTGATAAACCGAGCAGATATTTGAAGTTTACACAGCTACATTCTTGCCTGAAAATATGTTAAAAGTTTATTTTGTGACGCAGAAAGAGCAATAAGAGTAATATTAGAAACCGCCGCCATTGTTGAAAACTGGAATTGGCTTGGCCGCGCTATGAATTCTGGGATATGGTAGGCCACGAAGGATACACCCGACCCATCCTTCAAATCCAGGGAAAAGGAGGACGCATTTGTCGGCTGCATTCGGAAGAGTCTACGAATTTGCACAGCCTTCGTCGCTTCGCTGTGATGTAATCGGTCTACAAATGCGGCCTCAGGAGGATGCAGCCCGTGAATTTGGACACGACCTGAGACAAAACTTTTTTTGAGCATGCAATTTATTGAAAACAACGCTTTAACTGAAACAGGCAGTTTTACAGCTGATGTTTCATCTTGAAGCTCAACTTGGAACCTTGCAAAACATGATTTTTTGCCTTTTTTCAAGCGCTCTAAAACATTTGCCATTCAAATGTTTGTGCCATTCAGACGTGAAATTTACGATGCAAACACACGAGACAGAATTCTACATGTACATAAATATGAAAACATGAAAAAAAATTTTTTTTTTAAGAAAACAGGCTGATAATACTCATCTTTGCATGTGGAGAAGATATTATGTGTCTGTCTTTTCATAGCCATTTACTAATAAATTGCTTTCCGTTGTTTCAAAAATAAAGATGCATTCAGTTCCTTCATTGCAACAATCCGATCTATTTCTTCATCAAAAAACTTCAACATCCATCTATCAAACTGATAACAGTATGATGGCAAAAACTGAACCGTACTGAACTGAAATGGATGTATTTATTGGCAATGTGTCCTTCATTGGCTTCTTAAAAAATAATGTGATATATCAATTTCTAGAATTTGATCAGAGTTATGGGTTTGTTTGTCTTGTGTTTGCCTCATTTATTAGATATCCGCTGCTTTCCAGCACAGTGTAGGAGGTAAAAGGTTAAACGACAGGTTTTGGGTGGGGGTGACAATCTGGGGGATCACACAAGCAAACAAGGCACTAAAGGTGCGAAAGGTCAGATGAGGGAGAGTGAGAAATTGAAGAGCAGGGTGTGTGGGTTGGTAAGAAAAAATGAGAAGCGTGTGTGTGTTTAGTGTGTGTGGAAGCAATGTATGTTTTTCTGTCTGAGCTGTGGATCAATGGCGGGACAGCAAAAGGGGAGGAAACAGGATTGTCGGTGGGATGGGATGGGATTAAAGGGACAAGTATGGAATCTGGGGTCAAGGCGAAGATTTAGCTACTCACCCTTGAACGTAGATCATAGAAACAGCTTTCAGTCTGTGGGTGCTCTCCGTGTGTGAAAGACGGAGAGAAATGGAGAGACACCGATATGGAAGTATTGTGGGAAGCAAAGTCAAGTCCTACCCGGATTTTTCATGCCTTGGCTAAGCACACAAACTTTGCTTGATTGCCTCTCATTTGAACCGAAACCTCTGACACACACATGCACAAACAGACATGTGGAGATACATATGAGCTCATTTATCAGGCGCACACATTTTCTCTGAAAGCCTAAGCATCTGAAAGCTCCCACACAGTGAGACTTTTTATTTTAAATTAGCACAACCCTGTCATTGGCTAAGATACATAACAAAGCCTGAGAGCTCCATCATTGTTAGCGTTTGTTTTTAAAAGGATGAGAATTATTCAACTCACCCTGCCAAGTCCCTTTGTGTCTGTATCTACAATATCTCAATAATTTATTGTCAGAATGTCAAAAAGCCAGATGAGACCTTTAACACTGTCTCTCATTCTTCTCGTCATCAGGATCTCCTGTGATCCTGGTGTTAAGATAATTAAAATCATATTAAGATGCTCTTATTGACTGCCATTAATCAACTGATGTCTTCTGTTCACTAACAGCAGATATTCAAGACTCTTTCCAGGTCTGATTTCGCCTGCCAGGCAGAGCGGTGTAATTTATGAGTTGTAATTATGGAGGTGTCAAAGGAATAGAACCAGTCCTGCTGCATGAATGGGTGACTTCTTGTTTTTTGCTGGTTGACTTGTATGGTTGATCTACTTCTCATAATGATATCTTACAATGTGACAAGAACAAACAGAAGAAAGCTCCAACAACTGAATCTTAAAAAAGGGCTCCCTCATATTATTTATATGGTTCACTTTGAAAGTTGGCGAGTAATTTAAATTCATGGGTGTCGAATTAAAGCTAACATCTGTACAACATCTGTCTGTGCATTTAGTTTGATTCTATAATACAGCTTTGATCACCAAAAAATTAACTGCCAGATCATGAGAAAAGAATCAAAGATTTTTGGCGGTATTGGTTTAGGATGAAAAATCCAAATGATCAGACTGTAGCTATGGATTTAATTTTAGCTGCCAGATTCATGGGTTTATTCAATTTCCACTGGGACCGTGGACGCCAAAAAATGCATGCTGTATCTATTTTATCTTTAGATAAAAGTATCACTAATTGCAAGTATGATTCTTTATCTCTGGGCAGCCTGTTCATATGTCTGATGTTTGCATTTCTGATGTGTGTTTAACTATCAAATCTCTTTATTCTTTGTTCTTGTCTTTCTGGACTCTCTCATGTTCTATCAGTGAATACAGCTCAGAAATAGAAACTTCTCTGAGATTTCTGCATATCTGGTGGATAGACTGGCGTTACAAACCAGAACTTGTAGAAGAACGGCCATGTCCTGTATTGTCCCATTGGCCTTTCAGTCCACTGTAGCGAACAGGAAGACCAGTGACATTTTGTATCAATGTGCGAATTCGTCTATGTTGTTGAAACTGGCCCTGATCTATCCTCACTCTATGTCACCAGGAGACCGAGGCCCTGTACAGGCTCTTGGTAAATGCATTGAGGAAATTAATGACTGGTTGTGCCACAGTTTTCTCCAGCTAAACAAAAACAAAACTCAAGTAATAATCTTTGGTGCCAAAGAAAAACGATTACAGGTCACCAGAGAACTTCAGTCTATACACCTAAAAACCACAAACCAGGCGAGAAATTTGGGTGTAGTGATGGATGCAGACCTAAACGTAGAAAAACACATTAAGACAATAACAAAATCGGCTTACTATCACCTCAAGAATATATCAAGGATAAAAGATCTGATGTCTCAACAGGACCTTGAAAAACTAGTCCATGCATTCATCTTTAGTAGGCTTGATTACTGTAACAGCATCTTTACAGGTCTACCTAAAAAATCAGTCAGACAACTACAGCTCATTCAGAGCTCTGCTGCTCGAGTCCTCACTAAGACCAAAAAAGTGGACCACATCAGTCCAGCTCTGACGTCTTTACACTGGCTGCCTGTCCGTCAGAGGATAGACTTTAAAGTTCTGATGCTGGTCTATAAAGCTCTGAATGGTTTAGGACCAAAATACATCAGTGACCTCCTGACCCAGTATGAACCTTCCAGATCCCTCAGGTCATCTAGATCCGTTTGTTTATCAGTTCCCAGAGTCAGAACCAGACACGGAGAAGCTGCATTCAGCTTTTATGCTCCATATATCTGGAACAAACTCCCAGAAAGCCTCAGATCAGCTGAAACACTCAGTTTATTTAAATCCAGGTTGAAGACTCACCTGTTCTCAGCTGCATTTGAATAAAGCACCAAATCCACACTTTTAAGCTTAAATTACAAAACTTACATTTTAACTACTGATGTTATCTACTGTTCTGATTTTATCTACTGTTCTGATTTTATCTACTGTTCTGATTTTATCTACTGTTTTTTTAATCAATTTTAAATAATTCTTTGTATTTGTTTTTGTTTTTTAATGTCTCTGTAAAGCACTTTGAATCACCTTGTTGTTGAATTGTGCTATATAAATAAACTTGCCTTGCCTCTTATTTGATGATTCTCCACCATCTTTCAGTGAGTTATAAAACGATCTAGATATAAAGCATCTATGCATACACTTACCGTATCTGGTTTTAAGTGAAGCTGAACGATTATACAAGAAAGGTGGTCAACAAATAGCTGCCCTATTTGGTTGCTTCAGTACAGCCAATCACAAACCAGGACTTGTGGAGGGATAAAACTATAGAGAACCATCAAACACTGGTGGTCCAGTGAAGATGATACTGTATACAGTGGTCCCTTATTTATCGCGGGAGTTACGTTCTAAAAATAACCTGCAAAGTAGCCAGCTTTATTTTTTACAAGTATTATAGATGTTTTAAGGCTGTAAAACCCGTCACTACACACTTTATACACTTTTCTCAGACAGGCATGAGTATTTTCAGACTTTTCTCTCTTGTTTAAACACTCTCAAAGTTCAAACCTTCGTAGAAAAATAAGTCCATTATTATAGAATGAAACTAAAGATCAAACCCTGTTTTCAGTTTCAGAACATGGGAACAGAGCAGCTGCGAGAGAATTCAACATTAATGAATCAATGGTACGGAAGTGGAGGAAGCAAGAAGAATGAGTTGAGTAAAGTTTGACTTATCTGACTGTTTTGTTTCGCTTAATGCGCTTTATAATCGGGTGTGCCTTATTCTCGGTAACTTCTACCTTCCTTTAGCATGTTCTGAAGTCCAACGTTTTGTGCAGGTGCCTTTGATGGTGCAAAATGATTCGTGGACATTGTTGTGTTTGTTGGGGAGAAAACTTACAAACATACAGTACAGCACTTCAAAAAAAAAATAAATCTGCAAAGCAGCGAGGCTGCAAAAGGTGAACCACGTTATAGCGAGGGACCAAGGCATCTGGGTATTATGTCCTCTATGTTGCAATCTACCACTAGAATGTATGCCCAGCTTTGTTAATTATGGCTCCACAGTCTTCTCATGGGTCCTAAAACACAATAAGCACATGTATGTACATCTGCAGCTCTCTTTCTTAGCCATCATCTTGCAGGAAGTCCATTTTAAAATCCACTTGCAGAAAAGTCCACAGCTCTATTATGAATGTAACAAAATCACTTTTTATGGTCATTACTTTATCTGGACAAATCATATACAAATAGCACTCAGAATATTCTATTTGTATGGACTTAATTAACAGTGACCCAAGCAGAAAGCTAAAACTGACTCCCAAATACTACAAAAACCTGATTTTTTAGGTGGTGTACTGTTTACAGCATTAACCATGATCTGCAACATTTGGGGTTCAAGTCCTGCCGAAGGCCTAAAAGGCCAAATAACCAGACTTTGATGTCTTTAATGTAAAACAAATGTACATGAAACTTAACTCTAACCCTAAATTGCTCCCCCAAGTCCTGGCAATCAAGCAACAAGCGAAAATAGAGTCAGTTTTGTCTGTCTCCAAAATAAAGATTTAAGTTTACCACCTATGATGACTTAGCTCTTAGACTTTAATCAGCATTTTTCCACCTGAACATCATCCTGAGATTCAACTGTGAAAAGTGTAAAAAGAGCGATAAGTCGAAAGTCGCACACCACTGCAATAGACATAACAACACAAACGGTTTGATGTTCTTGGGAACTTCTGGCTACCTGTCATGACCTATTGCAACAGTTGTCTGGTCCAAACCTTAACATGGATCATCACTTGGTTTTCATTGTTTTTATTTCTGTCTGTGGTAAAACGATGCGCCGCGTGGGGAAGGCAAGAGCTTCATCACTGTTTACGTTCTCCATGCTTGGACTACACTAAAGCTGTGTGTGGGCCGGACCCCCGCTGAGACCGGTCGTGGAACTACTGTCATCAGTGTGAGCAACACCGATCTCACCTCCCAGTGTTCGGACAGGTTCCGCACCATTATCTGGCTGACTTGTTACCCAGAATTCCTCGTGTGTGAGCCGTAAAAAAAAAAGCCCATAATCCCTGCTGTTTGGTAGATACTTTTATATGCAGAACAGTGAGCATGGCGCTAATGCAGCTGTCAGAGTTCGGGCTGAATATCTGACTGCATCTGCAATGATTGGAGCTCTTTGGGGGATTTTCTCTTTTTTTCGTCACATGGCTTTGAAATTCCTCTTTGTACTTTTAATTCCCGCTTTCTTTTCTTTTTTTGAGTAAATGTGAAACTAAATTGAGATTTCACCCTGTTCAAACAATGTGTGTCATTTACAAGAGTCTAGTGGTTTTCCAGACTAAGCAACTACCCTGATTACTCACAATGAATACAAACACTGACCAGTCATTATGAGAAGACTTTGGTTTTGTCGAAGCCTGTTAGCGGTGTGAAAATAATGCTGTCTGACAACTCAGAATGGAGTTGGCTACAACCCATTTTAAACATGTGAGATAGTATCAGCATGAAAAAATCTCATGGTTTCTCTGTTATTTAGTTCGGGAAGATCGTAAAGTGTGAGTAAGGGCCACAGGGTCAGCGATTTAAAGTAGCCCGTACCAGAACTACTTTCATAAACTTGACATAAAAGATGAAGATAGCGCCCAGACCTTAAAAGAAAGGTGTCAGTTACTGTCTTACTAAAATAACAGAAGGGTTTAAATTAATATATAACTAATAAAATCTGGTTTTGGTGATCAGTATCATTACAAGCTCCATCTCCTGATTGTTCACCTTATCTCAGTGTCATCCCAGGTGAAAAAGTCAGTAAACTTTAATAAGGACAGGGTCAAAAAATAACATGTGAAGACTAGAGCTGAAGGTTTTTGCCATTGCTATCTTGATTTGAAAAATGGCGTGGTGTTGATCTCACAAAAACATCAAAGGAATATACATATCTACATTCAGTTCAATTTAGTTTTATTTGTATATCGCAAAATCACAACAGCAGCCACAACAGATCACAGAGCAAGGGAGTCAAGAGCTTTTTCCCATAGATTTCTACATAAAAAGACTGCTTTTTACAACCATAGGCCACCAACCACCCATTAGAAAGAATGGCTTCTGTAATTGCATGATTTAGAAATAAATAATCATTCTGTACATACGATAATTTTTAATCCTACAACTGTTTATAACTTGCATAGTTCACATTTCTGTATAACTGTATATCCGACATTTCTGTATAGTTTTTTATTTCATATTTATATCCTGTTCATAGCCTGTACATAGCTTGTACTCACTACAGCCTGTACATACTTATAGTTATAGAATATTCATAACATACTTCATACCGTGTACATTATAACATACCATAATAGACCCATTTCTGTAATATACTTACATATCTATATTATTGCTAATATATATTGTAATATATCTATATCATGGCTAAAGCACTTCTGGATGGATGCAAACTGCATTTCGTTGCCCTGTACCTGTGCAAGTGCAATGACAATAAAGTTGAATTCTATTCTATTCTATTCTATTCTATTCTATTCTATTCTATTCTATTCTATTTCTTAAACCTGACTGCCATGTTCATTTTCATATGCAATGTATGGATGTACCTGGTATAAGCTCATAACACAAAACATAACATATTTAAATCATATTTATATGATAAATATGCATTAGCACTTCCAGTGATGAATCAGATGACTAAATCTGAATGCCTCGATATAATGTACCAGAAGTGAAGTATCAAATACTTCAGTCTGTACAGAAAATTTAGAAAATAGACAAACTGAACTAGATGACTGTCAACTTAATACATGCCGATAACTGATTTGTCAGTTTCTCTACATCCCCAGCGACTACATCCAGGCCTCATCCTGACCTCCCGACACACCCCAGGAAACCAAGAACAACTCCATACAAATCCTTTAAATAAACTATCCTCGTTTCAGTAAGTTTAACACGGCCTCCAGAGTTGTAACCCACGGCTGTTTTCAGCCTCAGATGGTGGTCTCCTTCATTGACTCCGTGTTTCGCTAATGACCTTGGATCTGGATTGCCATTGTAAAACACAGATAAATGTTTACTGTTAAGAGATGACATCACAAGAACTGAGGTCTGTATAAATATACAGGTGCTCCCCCACCACGGCCACTCCACTTCCTCAAGTCCACATTGCTTTGATAAAAACAACTCTAAATGCCAGCATCTGCTGTTTCATTTATTTTGTTGGCTGCTGAAAACATAAACTTTTACTTAGCTGTGTGTTATTAGAATGTAAGCTTTTTCCATAGATCAGTTTTTGTTGGGCGAGTGTAAGTATCTCTGTATTTTTGACCTGAGCTTTCTTTCTTGGTCCTGTCATTAATTAAGACCCTTTTATCCAGGCACATGTTTTTAAATGCATTACATAAACTCCTCAAACATCAATAAATCATTAGGATTTTAATCTGTATATTTAATCTATTACGAATGTAAATAAATAAAAATGTTGCTGAGAACACTCTTAACCTCTAACTTCCATTTCAATTTTGGAACGCACGACTGGTTCAAAGGGAAATCTGGTGGATATGTGGCACAGAGCAGCAAGAACTAAGTGCATTTTGTCACTGCTAGCTTACACAGTAGAAATCCATTCCATGTTATCACAGCCCTCTCAAGGGAGCTATAGAGGGAAGATAAAAAAGCATAGTCATATTTGTTATTGCTTAGGAGATAATGAAGACAGAAATAAAAACAGGCTTCTTTAAATGATTACAAGACTTTTGAAAAATAGGTCGCGCTTTTGTTAGCTTGAAAATGGTTTAGTCTGTTTCTGCTCTCCATACATGCAACAGTGTAATGATTTAAAGAATTCCAGACTTCCAATTTCTCTCTGGAAATAGACTAAAATAAGAGATTATTGAGAGCCCACTCATATGTGAGTGTTAGGTATGTAGTTCTGGATGTTTCTGGGCTATAGCTAGCTAGCTATAGCCTAGCTAAAGCAAAACCTCCATAGTGAATGGAAACAAAAGTACACCAGATACATGTACTTCTCATATTAAAATGTGAACATTTACAAGGTGTAATATGTGTAGCATTTTTTTAAAAACTGTACAGTTCCAAGCTAACTCTTTTTGTCTCCTTGGAGCTAATGCTAAACCAGCACTTAACCTTGGACTCTTGCAATTGATACTTTTACTTAAATTCTCAGGCCCTGGTGTTTTCACAACATAACCAGTTATTCAAGAAAAACTCCAATCAGTAAGTAGCCCTGGATAATTTATACATAAGGTTTATGAAAACTTAGCATTTCAGAACTAATGTCCTTATTTTTATCTTTTATTTTTCTGACATGAAATCATTAAAAACTTCAAATGTGAGGAGACTGAAAATGTCCTTACATTATTTGTCATGTTTGGTACAGATTTAATACTTAGAATCTTATCATTTTACAACCTCGAGTTTTTCGGTTTCCTCACAAATTTATGCTACATCTACGTCAAAAATTTCAGTTGCGTGGTTTCACTTTTAACCCTTTAAGACCTACCATAGAACCAAGTCCGCCAGAGCTTATATTATATTTTTACATGTTGTAGTGACATTTTTGGGAGCATTTCAAGTTGCTATACATCAATACAACCATTACAGCCTAGATTTTAATAATATGTATGAATTAAGTGCATAGTAATTACATAAATTGCAAAAAAGTGAAATAAACTACAAAAAAATTGAAAATCGTTTTTGTTTTTTTAACATATATTTCTAGTTAGAGAAATTTAAGAGGCTTATCCCTCAAAACTGTAAATACAAAAAAGTTGCACAAAATAGTTTCCCACCACAGGAAATTTATTTTGAGTGTCTTCATAGTTTTATTTTTGAAATACACCAATACTACACCAATAATACTACTTTATATACTGCAGGAAAAACGAAAATAAATATTACAATGCAAATTTGCAAAAAAGCAGCATATGCATCAAAATAAACTATTTACAGCTGTGCAATATGAGTCCTAAGCATCCCAGAAACGACACAGAAAGTCATAAAGTCAAACATAACTTTTAAAAACACCAGTATAGGCTCATTGAGGCCCGGAGGGTAAAAAAATAAATTACCGCGAAAATGACGTCACTTCCGGTTTCGGGCAGGTCATGGCGGACATGCGAAAAGTTCGCGCTGACGTCTATTCCAACGTAGGAAGTGTTATGAACCAGCTGATCGGATCGGCAAAGCGTGTTTCTGGAATATTATGTTTTTGTTGCTGCAAGCGCTTTTTATGCAGTTTTTGCAAAGCTATATGTGGAAGGAAACTGTGACCGAGGACAAGCTGATGGCATAAGATGTAAGTACAACTTCTCTGGTTTCATATGGATAAAAAATTATTGCGCTAGCTTATGTGGTTGCAGAGCTACCGGGATTTAAAAATAGTTACGCAAAACAGAGCGTGCCCGCTCCGACCGGTTTTAAAGGGTTAAAAAGCCTTCTTTCTTTTGTATATAACTATGTCCAGGAACAACCGTGTAAATGCGTGTAGCACGTAACATTACAAAAAACCTTAGGGCTACAAGCTACTTTTAAAATACCTACTACTGTGTATATAATCTTTTCTGCTGAAGTTTCATTTTCCTCTGAATCTCATTGCTGTCACACCCGCTTCTCAAACAAGACTGACATGCTCCCTTGTTAGACATTCAGCAGCCATATAGTAACATGACCCATTTGCACACACACACGTTAAGTCATATTGAGTGTGACCCACTGCCACCACACTTCTATCGCAGTCTCTCTACATATCATACCGTATGCGCGAGTGCTTACATAGTGTGTCTGTGTGCAGACGGAGCTAAGCACAAGCCTAAGCTGTAGCCGATACCAGACCGGAATATAATACACATCCCCTCAGCATTAGAAACATATGTGGAAGTCTGACAAAAGCTGGCATGTTCTCTGTGTGTCAGCAGTCAGTCAGTCTCCACGCTGTCTGTTTTTTAGCCCATGCAATGCTCTCTAGGGCGACACAGTGAAACAGGCTTTACAATGAATGCAGGAGAAGCTGTGAAAATAGTCTGTTATTGGTTCACGAGCAGGATCCTTGGTTACTTTCAGTGACAGTTATATTGCTGAATCACTATGTCATTTGTATGCATTTGGACAACTGTATTAATCAATATGATTTATGTTTTTTATGTTTTTCTGAGCTATAATAGTTGGTAGAAAAGTAACCTTTGACTACATTTACTTGCTAAATTGCTCCACTAAGCCATTCCCCTTACTTTAAGACCAAAAAAGTAGCTCAAAAGTTACATATTTTTGCTCTTAGCCTTCAAACTAACGAAAACCTGAAAAAAACATTCCAACCTAACCTCTTAGAATCACAGACGCTGTCTACATTTTTACGTACTTCATAATTTCCTTACCTTTATAATTTACAGGCTACAAGAAAAGCCTAACACTGAGCATCTGTTATCTACTAATCAACTGCAAAAAGTCAATTTTGGGCGCAAATTCAGGATATTATATCACCATGTGGAAAGGGTAGCTTGTTGAAATAAGATGTAACAAAGTTAGTTTGTATGTATGCAATTTAAGTACATTTTCAGATTTAGTGCACAGAATAAAAAATAAACTAATAATGATGGGGTCCAGTGGAAGATGTATTTTGTGATTTTTCATGGAAGGACTTTAGTGTTTGTGCTAATTAGTTAACCACGGATGTTTTCAATTCAATTCAATTTTATTTATACAGCGCCAAATCACAACAACAGTCACCTCAACACGCTTTATATTATAAGGTAGACCCTAAAATAATACATACAGAGAAAAAAACCAACAATCATATGACCCCCTATGAGCAAGCAGTCTGGCGACAGTGGTAAGGAAAAACTCCCTTTTAAGAGGAAGAAACCTCCAGCAGAAGCAGGCTCAGGGAGGGGCGGGGCCAATTGCTGCGGCCGGTTAGGGTGAGAGAAGGAAGACAGGATAAAGACATGCTGTGGAAGAGACCCAGAGATTAATAACAAGTATGATTCAATGCAGAGAAGTCTATTAACACATGTTAAGTGAGAAGGGTGATTGAAGAAGAAATACTCAGTGCATCATGGGAATCCCCCATCAACCTACACCTATTGCAGCATAACTAAGGGAGCATTCAGGGTCACCTGATCCAGCCCAAACTATATGCTTTAGCAAAAAGGAAAGTTTAAGCCTAATCTTAAAAGTGTCCAAACAATTAATTTCACCCGTTCCTCATGAGTTTCAACAGCATGGATTTATCCCCCATGTTCAGAAGGTCAATACAAAGTTGTAATTTAACATTAATTGACGTTTCCTTCTTATTTCCACAAGATAAAAATCACATTGCCGTGTTGCAGTTTTGACATAATGGAGAATGTATCGAAGAGTAGATAGAATGGGACTTTCAGGGACTGATAGCTGCCCTATGACAGCCTAACACAGCTGTCAAAAGGCAAAGTACCCCCTAGATACCACAGAGAAACAGACAGTTATTCACAGTCACGTTCCCACATAAGGCCAGTTTAGAATAACCAATTAACCTGTTTAACATGCACGTCTTTAATCTGCGTGAGGAAGCCAGACTATCCGGAGTGAACCCACACAGGCACAAACTCCACAGCCTGTGCATTCACACTCAGGAGCGTCTTGCTGTGAAGCATCAGTGGTCAAACCTGCATCACCTAAATTTAAATCAGGGATCTTTTAATTTTTACAGCCCAAAACTTTTTGATCGCACCGTGTTAATTCATGCTATTGGTAAAGTTACCAAACTATAACATCTTCCTGCATTTTGAAATCTGCTTTCTCACCTGCTCTCAAGCAAATTATTCAATTCATCTTCATTTGTTAATATAATTATTAAGTATTTGTGAAATGCAGCTATATAGGAGGGAGCCAGCTGGAGCATTTTACCTTTACTGTCTCTTCTGATGGCAGCACAACAGTGTGTCTTTAAATACCTGCTTTAACGGAAAGCTGCTGTCTGTGCAATTGAATCCATAATGACCAGCTACAACAACATAACCCACCAGTTATTCAGTGAGTAATTGCTATTCTTAAAAAATATGTTTTCTGAGGTGAGACCCATTTAAGATATTGGCTGAAAATACAGCAGAGCATGCTGATTGAGTACCAGTCAGGTTTTTTTTATTTTGATATTGAAATAAAACTGACATAATTTGTTAGTTTTAGACCGAGTCATCCAAAATCCTTTCGCTGAATTTGCAGCGATGACAAAGTTCCTGCAGGGGAAAAGCAGCGGTAAGCGACTGCTAGGAGCTTTTATTTCTACCTTGAAACCTTGCACCCTCGGAAAGTGCCAAATTTCCGCCCTGCTCCGAGTAGGCTGGCATTCCTGTTGTTGGTCTTTGAAAGCTTGTGGTTTAGCCAAATAGATGGCTTGTCTTTGCCACAGAGGCTTTAGCACACCTAAAGCACCCAGTCTCTGTTGCTGACTATCTACTGATCTGAATGACTAAATAATTCACTTACCATTCCTGACGTTCAGTTTTCTCAAGTGGCTACTAATCAGCGGTCCTCCAGTCAGAGGAAGTAAAGGGTAGGGTGAGGAGCTTTTGAACACCAGCAATATGTGACAATCTGTTTTGGCACTTTGTCAAAACGTCTCTTTTGTCACCGCCACACATTTGTGAGCTAATAGGTGATGAAAAGCCCGGTTGGAGGCCCAGATGAAGCAGAATATTTGATGAATACTGAATCAGAGGCAGAAGAGACGTTCAAGCATTAGCATGCGTGCTAGCCAGAGTCAGTCCCAGGAGAGAAACCCAAGTCTGGCCTCGGCGTCCCAGCGGACATCCTCTGCCGAGGTTAGCATATCCCTGTTTCGGCTGACTTGCTGAAAGTCGTGTGTGTGTCTCTGTGTTATATACTCTGTGCGAGTGTGTGTGCGTGGCTGCTGAAAGATTTGTTATTTGGAGCGGTGAATTTTAATGACGTTTGTCAACTCTAATACGCAGAGCTGCCCAGCTGTGGACAAGACTGAAGTTTTCTCAGCTTGCTTTGAGTTTATTTAGAGGAAGTGCTGGTTTTCACGAAAATTACTGCTACTTATTTCTGGAATAAATGCACGGTATTTATAGATGGGGACGGGCATAGTAGCATGTGTACACATTTACATCCTCGCCGTCATCACTTGTCACTGGAAAGACACTTTGTAGGCTGTTTAATAACACTGCTTAATAAAGATTTATCATACGGTTCACATTTAGGTATTATTTACATTTACATGCTGACGGGAGTATGAAACAAATATGGCGTTGAACTATATTAATACAAACAGAAGAAAAGAATAGTAAATATATTTTGGTACTCTGTAAAAAGACCAGTTCTTCTACTTTTGACTATATAAATTTAGTGCAGTTCAAATGCATACTTCTTATTTAAAGCATTTGCATTTGTAGTTTTTTGTGACCATGATACACACTGCATAATCAGCTTTACCCATTTTATAAATTGTAAACTATTAGTCCAGATAAACCACTCTGTTCATCTGGACATAGCGTTCTTGAATATTAATATGCAAATTATGTTCATGGCCATTGATCAATCGTCATGACTACCACTCACAGAGAGTTGGGGATTGGCTGCAATCACAGCATTATAAGTTGGTGAAAGATGTACGCTTAGGCCCCCTCCTCGATTCAGAGATGGTCTTTCCTTTTTCACGTAATTATTCTAAAGCATCTTTACCTTCAGAACTTGGATGTAATACGTAGAAGCACTCTGAGAATGCCTTTGACCCATGACATCACTACAAATGGTACAAACTTAGGTTTATATAAGGAAATAAGTTAGTAGCTGTTAGGATTTTGTGTAGTGCAAGTTGAACATAAGTATTTAAAAAGCAGGATTTAGTTAGGATTAAGATTAATGATTAAGGTGCAACTGGATTGCTTAATAGTGCAAACATTTCACAAATATATTGAGATAAAATTAGCTGAAAAGAACTATGCAGGAATGAGTTCAATAGCAAACACAAACCCAAAAATTATCTTCTTCGAAGCTGCTCTGCTAGCTACTTTACCAACTAATTGTCAAGTATATGTTTTAACTTCTTCAAAGTGCAGAAATGGTTAGTTATCAAACAATATTTTAAATTATATATAAAGCTTAAAAACTCCTTTCTTGGACGTCATAAGGTACAGAAGTCATTGGAAATGCAGAAAGTGCAAAAAATTAGCATTCGGTATTTTGGAACATAATGGTGTCCATGGCTTCTATTTATTAGACAACCTGTCAAAAACAAGCAAGTGGTAATATTTTAGAAATATTTCAAAATGTGTTTAAAACTAAAAAACTGTATATTTGTTAATTTTTTTAACCAAATTAGAGCCTGGGTGTCTCTGAGAAGTCAGAAATTATTCAAGCCTAATGTGCAACCTCTACCTCTAAAACTAAGTCTGCAGGAAGCAAAGTAAATCATTTTAATATGTTCTGCTTCTTTGTAAAACAGAAAATTCGTGGATAACAACAGTAAATCAAGTTGTTAAGCACTGTTTATGCATTATGTAAGTGTTTAAAAGGCAGAATGTTTATAAGTTTTAAAGCATGTTAGTTGATGAACCTGAGTTACCTGATGAAATCTAAAAAATGCACTTTTGTAATACTGCTCTGCTAACAACCTTACTAGCTAATTATCAAATATATGTTGTAGCAGCTTCCAAACACAGGAGTGATGAATTTTTAAAAATGTTTTTATACGCAAACTGAACTGTCCTAAAACAAGACACTGAATATCAATGAAATGTAATAATCGCTCCCTGCTTTTCGAGCCAGTTCTCTTCTGATTGGCTGCCCCTTACAAACATAGGGTTTGAACAGGATGTGGGTGGGGCTTCATGCTTCAAACTTGTATGCCTGAAATGACCATGTTACAAATATCAGCTCTTACTAGTTTCATAAAGTAGAGAGAATCAGTTTTAAACTGAATGTTGGGAAGCTTGAGCTTTGGCATGAGGGATTACTTTTACTTACAGTGACATCAGTATGTGTGTGTGTATATATATATATATATATATATATATATATATATATATATATATATATATAAATAAATTCGGCCATGTTTAACATGAACACCCACCATTGTTACACTGTACGTATCCTAAAAAAGCACACACCCCTTTAAAGGTATGCTTGACCAGGTTAAATTAATATAAAAAATGTATTAGAATAATTGCAAAACATAGCAATTATACAAGATGCAAATGCAATCTAAATTATACAATAATAATGTTCGGAATACAAGCTCATCACGAAAGATGTGCAAAGTTATCTTTTATGATTTCTGTTGCAAATAAAGTTTTTTGCACATGCTCTCATTAACGGAAGAATCTGCTTTGAGAGAATGTGGTGAAAATGCTAAACAGGCTGCATATGGAACTGAAACCTGTCTTTGCATTGTCAGCGGTAACCTGGGGGCACATGTGCCACACATTACCTCTGCTGTGCATGGCCAAATGCAGATATCTGAAGCCTAACAGGCTGTGAAATGTTACACTGTCAAACTCTGAAAACCATAATTCTGCAGATCTGTTTGACACCTACACCTTCTTGCCTTCAGCTAGAAGTCATCAGCTGTTTCCATCCATCTTGAACAAAGACCAACAGCATGCATTGCAGAATCCAGTACTGCCCATCATTATCACTTTTAATCAAGCGTCGGCTCTTCAGCTTGCATGGAGCATGAATGTTTGTTCATATATGTGTGTTTCCTGCTCTGTGATCAGAGACGTGTTTATAAAGCAAGCCGCTGTGCCAGCTCTAAACAGCCAGTGTTTCTTTGTGCCAGTGAGTCATGTCAGTTGGTTAGCACACATAATTGCTCCTAAATTCTCCCGTCAGTGGCTGGCTAATATCTGATTAAAAGGTAATGAGCCACATCCCATTCAGCAAAGCACCTCCCACTACTCTCTTGCTGTGTTGCCTTCAATTTTTTTTGTGTTCTTTCTTTTTGAAACTTAGTCTGCCATTTTCGGTGTCTGTGCCATAGAGACAAATAAAAGTTAGCTATAACGTAATTTTTTAAATTAATTTTTTAAGTGACAAATGAGGAAGTAATAACCTATTCAGAATTAGAATGATAACATAAAAATTTGTGATTTTTTAGGATTTCATACAGAGCATCTAGCTAGCTAGCTAGCTAGCTACCAGCTAGCTAATAAAATACTAGAATTTCATGCAGCAAAAACTGAGCAACAGACTTTTTGTAAGATTTATGTACAATTAACTGGACAGCCATCCACATTTTTAGTTAGACAATTTAACTAAAAGTGCTCAAAAATTCACAAACAAGGTGGAGAGGTCTAGTTCTAGGTAGCGTAGGTGAGGCCTAGCAGGTACTCATTGGCTATAGCTAGCTGTCAGGTTGTGTGCACCCCCACCCCGTTTCTTTAGTGTTCCCAAAGTTGATTAAAACACTCAAAATTCAATGAAAGAGGTGCTCATCACATTTATATGTTCAAGTGCATAGTGTGGAGGATGTCATAAGGCCTAGGGGCAATCGGATGTAAAACACAATGTTTATGAGTTTTTTAATTTGTAAATCGGTCAGATTTCACCCGAACATGAGTGGCCACACCACTGAACAGAGCTTTTAGAGGGAAGCTATCCATAGAGGTCAAAACTAGTTTTTGTATCCAGATGTAAATATGCTTTTAAATGCTGTTAAGATTGGCCTTTTGAACATGGGAGTCTATGGGGACTTACTCAGCCCCAAGTGGCCACTTGAGGAACTGCAGTTGTTGTCCAAGTTTGCCACTTGATCTTCCCTCACTTATTCTTATATATTCATCGGACATTTCCCAGGGATGTGCCTTCAGTTGCAATCCAGTGACAAAGAAGGCCACAGTGCATTACTTATAGTTTCACATGTATGAAACACTTTATTCACCACTTCTAACTTTCTGTTCTAAAGGAGCCTGATCCCTGACCATGACTCATTTGGCCATGTGACCATTTTTCTGCATTTCTAAGACTAAGGGTTCATTCACCAACAATACCTAATATAACCTAACCTGATTTAAATTTCACAGTCTCCATTCAAGATCATCTTCTTGCATATGTCTAGACAACTTCCACTGCGCCTGAAATGTCACCATGCTCCACACTTTGGATGTAGACGGATGTAGACCGTAGAAAGAAAATTGTTCCATTACAAAGATGCTCAGAATAAGATTTGTTGATTTGATTATTTTTCTGAGTTACAAGGTGATATTTTTCTTTTTTCTTTTTTTAATCATGATTCATTATATTAATGAAGAAAAACAGAAATTTATACAGCTGATATCTCCTAAACTGGGCAACTCACACTGAAACAATCTACTTGGATAATTATGGGAAAGAAACAAAAAATATGAATAAACCTTTTTTTTTAACTTGCCATTGAACCAAATGATGACTAGACAATTTTATTTACTCAAAGAACATCTTTGCAGTGTGAAAATGTATTTATTTATTCTGTGAAAGCTCATCTCACCACCCTTACCTCAATTTTAAAACCTCTTTCAAAATTCAAAAGTTTGAGGCCTTTTTCCAGAAATTAATTGTGCACCTACTATATTTAAGAGCGTCTGCAGTTCCTGTTTCTGGTTTAGTTTAATGTTTTTACTGCTGAAGAATCACTTAATTTGGTGCTCTGTTTTCCAGCAGCTCTGTCTTGATTTTGTGAAAATTAGACAGCCGGCTGTACTTAAAGGGAAGAAGATGATAACACCACTCCTCCTGGACACTATGACAAATTATAATGACTTTTTAATGCTCTCTGGCGCAGTAAGTGTCTTGGATTCCTTTATTGAGTTCATTTGGAAGCAAATTCCACCTGGTTACCTCAAACAGTGTTAAAGAAACACCGTTTTTGCAGAAGTTTAACTTCAGGACACGTACAGAAATATGAGCATTTTTCACTACAGTTTCATCAGAGCTGTTTCAGATGGACTCTCACACAGTTTTAGCTCTAAATGTTGGGGAAAATGAGAAGCTAAGAGGGCATAACGCAGGGACTCTTAGATTGTTTAAGACCGCGCCTGATAGGTTTATAAGCTTCAGCAGCAGACCAAACAGCAATTTTTGACGCCATAATTGCTCAATTTATGAGCCAGTGCTTAGATATGAGAAGTATTGCGCTGGGTATTTATGCCAAGACAAGTAAACTAATCAGATTTAGGGAGTACAATTGGAAATTATTTTCATTCTAAATGATTTATTTAAAAAGAGATTGGATGGGATTTTGTGATGGTTGAAAAAATCTGCCTTGCGATAGCTGAAATCCACTTCCAAAGAAAAGAATATCATTTACTAACTCATTAGCCTTTATTTTCAGTGTAGACATACTCTGTATTTCTTTGTATATCTCTCTGTGCACTGTGTTTGGATGGCTGTATGTTTGCATGCATATACTGCAGCTGTGGCTGAACGCATGCTTGCGTTTCCACATACAGTCTTCTGTGCTGTACTGTAAATGCATTTAATAGTCCACAGTTCGTTTCAAACTCTGCCCTGGTGCCAACTCAACATTGTCTCCCTTTGTGCCATAACTTCATGAGACACCAATATAGCGAAAGTCACTGGCTCAATAAAAACGATGTTGGCATTACTGCAAATCACTAAGAAATTCAAACACTGAGCATCAAATTTATTTTGTCTTTTTTGTCGTGTTGTGGGCGAACAGCGAGGTTGCATTATAAGCAGGAGATCCATTGGGACACAATGGCCATAAAACTACATTGGGTAACACAAGTATAGTTTTGCACGTGATGTTATCTGCACCTTATTCAAGAGCTGTCCGCCAGTATTGGTAGCGATCACATCCAATATATACTTCACATAGAAATTATCACTACTTTTTTCCCCAACACAACACCTATATTCTGCTTGTACTTTTGTAGGCCTTAATATCCATACATCCATTCTCTTCCACTTTTCCTTGTCAGGGTTGCGGAGGGGCGAGTCGATATAATTTAAAGTTACTTTTTAGAGGGCTAAACTTCACAGTATCAGGAAACACACTTGGAGGGTGTAAGTTAACATCCATCTTCTGTCCTCCCTTACCCAGTTTCTCCTGTAGAGGAATTTCTTTCACTAAGGTATTAATCACATTATTTCATTGTTTTAACATGTCTGACACTCATACTTAAGACAAATGGTAGGGGGTGTAGCAAAGATGTTGGGGGGAAAACAGGAACTCCAGAGGACCAGTCTTTTGTCTTTTGAGGACTCTGGGAAGTAGCAAGGGAGTGTGAAACAGCTGTGTACTGCCTTTTGTTCCTGGAGAAGGTATTTAACTGAGAGGTTGACTTTGGCTCAGAGAGACTCTGCTGACCCTGCCCCGTGGTCATGCAGGGGCTTCACAAGCTTGTTTGTATGTTGTGTGCATGGAAATAAAAGAATGCTAGCTACCGCTCACCGCTCGTCTGCAGACTTTATTTAAGTGGGAAAACTTCCACAACAAAATGGCGCTGTGAGCAGGGCGGTCCGTGTGGTCGCTGAACAACGGTTCCGTGGACGGGCTGATCACCCCTGAGGGAAAAGGTACCTTTGTCCTACCAGCTGTTGAAGCAAAGGAAATGGAGGAGTCACGGAGCCGTGTGTTTCAGTCACCACCGAGATCATCGATTTTGAGGGGACTTCTGCAGATGGGTGAGTTGTAGCTAACTTTGTATACAGTTATGAGGAGTTTTTTGTCTGGCCGAGGGGGGGAACGCTGGCCGACCCCGGAGTTCGAGTCTCCGGGAGGAAAAACCTGGTGGTTTGAGGCCCCAGGCTTGTGTTGGGTACGGCTCATCACAAGGACATTGGCTCGAGCGCGCTGTTGGGGAGAAGCCGGCCCAGACCTGTGTTCGGTCGAAGTACGTCACAGGGACAGCAACTCGGGTACACTGTCGGGATCCATTTCTGTGTACTATAGTGCACGGAGTGGCGGTGTTCGTTCCTTGGTCCGTAGAAGGCAAGGGCCTCACGGGGGACGCCTCGTGTAGTAAAATGGGATCTAGATCCAGTAGATCGGCAGACGTTCCACCAGGCGGCCAGAGACAAAACTCAATATGTGACTGTATGGTAAGAATTGAGTAAATGTGTGGTGTGTAAGATTGCAGAGAATGGTTGTGTGGGAAACGTTGATGTGTGTGTAAAAACAGTGAGAAACGGGGTTACAAAATGTTGAAATGGGGAACAAAAACAAAAAAAAAAAAAAAAAGAGAGAGGAGTGTAGAAATGTGTGTAACAGTTGTTTCCAACTAGAGGGAGAAGGTGGTACTGCAGGCCACCAGCTCCCCTAGGGTGGACACACACAAAAATTTTTTTTTAGCAGAATTGTTGATAAAATAAGCAAATAGGAAGAGGGTTTGGTGTTTTTCAACGTAAAACAACTGCAATCTCTCTGGGTTTTTAAGAAAGGGGAGTTCAGAACCAGAGAGAGGAGATGTGTTGTTTTAAGCAATGAGAAGAATGATCAAAATGTTTCAGTGTGTCACTTGCAGGAGAAGAGCAGACCTGGATCAATTTTCCACATGCAGCAGTCGGAAGAAAATTATAGGTTAACATGATTAGAAACACTCAAGCCAAGTTTTGGCTGAATTGTTTTACAGCTTAACTTCCACGTGTTTGTCACCCTGAGAACACAAGCTCCAAGAATCTCTCCCTGAAGACAAGAAATGCAGTTCCAGAACAACGAGATGGATCTCAAGAGCTCACAGCAGCATCCTGAGCAGTGAAGAAAAGGTCCAGCAGCAGCTGTGCAAGACAGCGACAGCAAGGAGAAAAATGGCATCATCATGACTGGATGGATGGATGTGCATTTCCAACGAGCTGCACCTTCACTGTGTGTGAATGGACTTTTGAAAAGACTGCTTGAGTTGGACATTTGCCACTTTCGGCGCAAAAATGGCAAAATGAGACCGTGGAAAACAGGACAAAGCTGAAAGACAACTGACTCTCACTGGACTGCTGCAAGGGGGAGAGATGAGATGAGACCACAGTCAAAGGAGAAGGGGACAACATGGAGGAATGCTGTTGTAGTGTGGGAATAAAATTTGGGTTTAGGAAACTGGGAAGAAAAACGACTGCCTTGCGTGGAGAATTGAAAAGTGTCTGGAGCACTGCAAAGAGGAGAGGTACACAAAAAATAACACAAACAGAAAAATGCATTAATCCTACTAACACAAACACACATGCAATGAAGCTCATGAAGACCAAATAGCATTTTAAACATTTCTGTTACCATCATCTTGTCCAGTTAGCTTAGTGGGTTAAGCAGTGATACATAGACTAGTGAACTAGTATTATTTTTGGGGAAGGATGATTGAATCATTGCAGGGGTGAACAGAATGCTGCGGGAGGGTCAGATGAGTGGGGACTAATAGATTATTGAGTTTCTGGTTTCTGATGTGTGAGGGAAGTCTTATCGTGACACACATCTGGGTACATGGGGAAAACAAAAACTCATTTTCTAATAGAATATTGCTGTTGTGTGAGGTGTGTGTGACTGGTGGATGAAAGTTTTGGATTTACTGATGCATTTTCTTTTGGTACCACTTTGAACCTGGCAATTAGTTGTTTTGATCTATCATTCTAAGAGAGTATGCTTAGACAACTTCTAAAAAGAGGCCTTCATATTTTTTGACTTTTAACAGTGCACTGAGATTTTTGTTTGGCAATTTTCTCTTTTTCAAGCAGGCCTGCAAGATCGGAATCGAAAGCGCTACACAACATGTTGATCAATCGCAAGTGAGCTTCTCCAAAATTAAAATGGGCTCGGGAGAAAGCCACTTATTTGGGACAATCAGAAAACAAGTCCCTGGCAAAAAGGATTCAGCGAGGTAATCCAGTCTAAATTCTTTTTTTTCCTTTTTGAAATTACGTCATTGCTGGCAGTAGAAACTTATTGCGACACAAGAGGTTCTGCTATCAGCAATAAACACGGGGATTGACTGGACTGACAAAAACCTGACTGACTTGACACCAATATGCAAGATTGCACCTCCACCCAGAGAGACAAAAGGGTGGATGTATATATGTATGTTTCTTTTACAGGAGCAGAAAGGTGACAGCAATGGGTTGCATGGGCTTTTGAACGGTGCTGACTTAACCTTTTAATTGCCACTTTCTGTGTCTTTGTGAATTTACCAGCGGTGTGTTATTCATGACCTTGTATTGTTTACAGTGCAGAGGTCACTGTGAGAAAGTGTGCATACAGACGCGCTGCGCTAACATCTATATCACTTTCTCCACAGCAGAGGGCTAATCATATGATCTGATCACATGATTTACAGCAGGACACACCACTGGCTAATGTTTTTTTTTCCTTACAACAGGGCCTGGAGTAAAGCTACTTCAGGGGAGAAGCCCTGAGAATTTTTAAGAGACAATGCACAACTTTATTGTGCATGTCTAATTGTGCTAAGCTAACATAGGGCAAAAGAGGGTTTTTTTCCGGGGAAGTTTTCATTTTTAAATTGCAGGAACCGTGACATGAGGGATATGGAAGGATTGACTGAGGCGCAGATGCAAACTGTGACTAGGAGAGAACGCTTCAAGTGGACCAGTGAGAAGCAGGGACCATCTGCAGGACAACAGACAAACGACAGTGGGCTTCCAAAGGATTGTCACGAGGAGATTTTGAACAGCAAAATCTTAAAAATAAAATGAAAGAGTTTCGACGTTGACGCTGAGGAAGACAACTAAGGTGTACGACGTGCTCTGCCTTAAATCTACAGCTGCGTTGGAACAGAAATCGAGGGATGGAGAGAGCGTGCTAAGCTCCAAAAGTGACAGCGCAAGGAAGATCAGCGTTGGAGTTATGACTCTGTAATGGCACAGATGCCAGGAGCCATGACTGTGACAGAGAATGACCACCTAATGCTGTTTCACTTTGCCATGCAAAGTACTTTGACACTCTGGAGAAGACCTTTCCTCTGTATCATTGTTGTTTCCATTTGCATGTGAGAGCTTAGATTGTGGGGAAGATTAAAGATGAACAAAGGGTGGTGGGAGAACAGTGAAGTGAGGATACACAGTGTGAAACTCCTTTAAGTGTACAATAATGTTGATGTAATATGCAGAATGTCAGGAAAGAAATTCTGGTTTAATGTGATTCTTGATTTTAGAATCAAAGGGTGGGATTGTAGAGGAATTTCTTTCACTAAGGTATTAATCACATTATTTCATTGTTTTAACATGTCTGACACTCATACTTAAGACAAATGGTAGGGGGTGTAGCAAAGATGTTGGGGGGAAAACAGGAACTCCAGAGGACCAGTCTTTTGTCTCTTGAGGACTCTGGGAAGTAGCAAGGGAGTGTGAAACAGCTGTGTACTGCCTTTTGTTCCTGGAGAAGGTATTTAACTGAGAGGTTGACTTTGGCTCAGAGAGACTCTGCTGACCCTGCCCCGTGGTCATGCAGGGGCTTCACAAGCTTGTTTGTATGTTGTGTGCATGGAAATAAAAGAATGCTAGCTACCGCTCACCGCTCGTCTGCAGACTTTATTTAAGTGGGAAAACTTCCACAACACTCCACATAACGAGCAAGATGCTAGTCATGAAAGTGTTTTACTTCCTGTTCTTACATGTGGGTGGCTGTAGCTCGGGTAGAGTAGGTCACCTACTGATCGCAAGGTTAGTGGTTCAATCCCTTGCTCCTCCAGTTTGCGTGCCAAGTATCCCTGGGCAAGATACTAACCCCAAGTTGCTCTCCGATGCATCCATCGGAGTATGAATGTTAGGAAGCACTAAGTATATTAATTTGGCATGTTGTATAGAGCACTTTGAGTTCTTCAGGAGAGTAGAAAAGCGCTATATAAGAATCGGTCCATTTACTTTCTATGAGAGGGAATATATAGCTTTCCTGATAGTTGCCATAGTTCATCTCATCTACATAATGTTTAGTAGATTTCTTACCTACTTATTACATATCCAAAATGGCTGACCAGTTAATGTCACTTGGTTAGTGGTCATGTGTCTTGCAGACACATGACAGGGAAAAAGTACTGAACACAATTAGAAAAGGAGATGCGGAAAGTCATGAGACCAGCTGAAAGCAATCCTGCTGCTTAGTGTAAATTAACATCAGCTGGTTCAGTCCCAACTGATGGCCTATAAAAAGGTGTCTCATTGATTGGTAAAACCAGTGAGTACTCTCATGACCATAACAGCCTTATTGTTGCAAAATATACTGGTGGAATTGGTTACAAAAGAATTTCTAAACTACTGAAGGTTCCAGTGAGCACTGTTTGGGCCATAATCCAGAAGTGGAACAAACATTATTTCACCATAAACCGGCCCCCACAAGTGCTCCCCACAAGACTTCAGACAGAGGAGTGAAAAGAATTATCACAAGAGCTGTCCAAGAGCCAAAGACCACTTGTGGAGAGCTACGGAAGTTTAAAGTTTGCTGAACAACATTTAGACATGCCTGACAAGTCTGAAATACTGGGAGAATATAGTCTGGTGAAGTATCGTCTTTAGACGCAAAAGACACTGCATTTCACCCCAAAAACCCCAAACCGATATTAAAGTTTGGAGGTGGGAACATCATTGTGTGGGGCTGTTTTTTGTACCATACGACACTGGCACACTTCATAAAAATGAAAGAAGGATGAATGTAAAAATGTACCAAGACATTCTTGATGAAGTCTGCTGCCATTTACCAGGATAATGAAGATGAAACGAGGATGGACATTTCAGCAAGACAATAATCCCAAACACACAGTCAATGAAACTCTCAATTAGTTTCAGAGAAAGAAAATAAATCACCTGACCTCAAGCCAGTTGAAATTCTATGTAAAGAGCTAACGCTCAGAGTTCATCAGTGGGACCATGGAGAATTCAGGATCTGAAGGATGAGCCAAAATCACACCTGACGCGACTGGTTTCTCCATACAGGAGGCATCTTGAAGCTGTAATCACCAACAAAGGCTTTTGTACAAACTAATGAATACATTTTAGTAAGCATGTTCAGTACTTTTTCTGTGCGTCATTTCTCATCAGCACACATCATTTAATTTATGGGCATCTATGGTTTGATTTCTCTGCATGTGTGGATTGGATTGTTTGTTACCAACATCTGGTAAGATTTCAATGTCAATAGCGCCTTTACAAAATATATTTATTTACACAATGTGTGACGTGTTCAACACTTATTTTACCCACTGTATGTGCAAAAAGTCTGCATAACTGTAAAATGGAATTACAATATGTTCCAGCAAATTACTGTATAAACCTATTACAGTTTCCTAAAATGACATAAATTGGATAAGTCATTAACAGTTATTACATTCTCTAAATGACACAAGATATTCTTAAATGTCTCGTCTGCTGTTCATATTTTACTAGATAAAAAGTGCATTTTCCTAACTGAAGCAGAACCCAATTTTCCAAAAGTAGCAGCAGGAAAGCCAACATTAGATGCGTGCTTTGCTAAAACTATTCACATCTGCACTCATTATCATCCAGGAATTTGCAAGCAAAAATATTCTGCCATCAACAGCATTCTGTGGGGGAGTCCATGTCTGATAGTATTCCATTGTGTGTCTCTATCCAGGTATGCCTTTACCACACTGGCAATGTGTTTGGGATCATTGTCATGCTGAAAACTGAAGTGAGCCAAACTCTTTCCAGATGGTATTGCATGGTGGATCAAAATCTGATGGTGCATTTCTGCATTCCTTCAGTTTTGACAAAATCCCCAACACCGCTGGCCGAAATGCAGCGCCAAACGCTCGGCTGTGTTTCACAGATGGCTGTACAACTCCAGAACAAACCAACTAGAAATATCAAATTTGGATTCATTACTCCTTAAGACCTGCTGCCACAGATTTTAAATCCAAATCTTGTGTAATTTGGCATTTAAGCTTTGTTTTTGCTAGGTTACCTTATTTATGTGTACACAACACTGGTTTGTCGCTGGTTGCATTAGCTTGAATGAGTCATAGGTCAGTATTAGTGGCCAAACAAACAAAAAACATTCATCTGAAAATAATCAGGTAAAACGATTGGACTGAAACTGAGTGAAAAAGCAGCCAAAGACCCTGTGAAAGCCTGGAGAACAGTGGTCTGGCTCAAGACTATTTTAAAAATTAGATGAAAGTCTGGCTTCTTGGAAGCCAACTATAAAAATTTGAAGGGTGTCTCAAAACTTTTGCACAAACAGAAACATTCCAGAGGGTTCATAAACTTTTTTATGCCACTTAAACTTTGGACGATCTAAACTCTGTCTAGTAGATAAACTAAATCGAATGGTCCTGAGGCCACGGGCAGTTTCGAATAATTCATCATCAGAAAATGCTGCCAATTAAACAAACAAAGCACTTATACTGAGGATTGATGTCATTTGGAGCGACTCTAACCCAAGTGTGGTTTTAACACGCTGTAGAAATGTTTGCAGACTTTGAAACAGAGCAGCTAACACAGTGACCTTTATACCTGCTGCTGTCCGCTTTCATCTTCAGACTTATCGTAGTTATCGTCTGCCTCGCTTCAGGAGTGCAGCAGGGAATGACAGGACGTCTGGCTCATGTCTTGCGCGCGAGCTATTTCGGATCTTTTTCTGTCTTTTTCAAAAGCAATAACCTGCTCCAGAAAGCACGAACACGGTGGAAAGTGAGCCGCACTTCAGACAGGAAGCGCGAAAGATAATATATTTTACGCTATATGTTTTGGGAACAGAATGTTAGTGTGACTCCATATATTAAACATAAACCCATTTAAAGCTAATTGAATACAAATACAGGGTCAGTATATAAAATAAGATAAGTGGGTAAAGAGACATATCGGGTATTAATGTTAACTGTTATATTTTTCCTGCTAGTAGGTGAGATATTCTATGTCCAGACTATTATAAGACATGAGGCCCCCTAACATATTTTTCTTGGACAGGGCCCACACACTACACACACACATCCTCAGTGGAAGCTCAGCGTGCTTGGAGAGGAAAGGCGGACATTTCGGGGCACGGGGCTACATTATACTATAGTAGCGGCTTTTATGAGACAGACAACATGCCTGGCTCCAGCAGGAAAACCTCATGATGGACAGGCACTTTACCTGAGCCAAGAGCAGGCGGGCTAGGAGGAGGGAAAATGAAATAAAATCAATACTCGAACATAACTTTTAAAATAAACATTTGCACTCTATGGACATTGTTGGCAGTGGGAGCTGGTAACCTGCCCCTATTGGTGGAACTCAACACCAGACCGTGCGTGGAGCACTGGCTCCCATCGAGGTGATGGCTACTGGCAAGATGTGACGTGAATAGCAGGCTATGTTATGTTTGTCCTAGGTAGAAAGAAGAGAGAGCGAGAGAGAGACAGAAAAGAAAAAGGAGGAAAAGGTAGACGGGGCTCTAATCCTGCTGTAAAGCTGCTCTTTCTCTTAGCGAGGGTTTTCGCGGCTTGGGGATCAGGCTGAAAGCTGCCTTAGCCCGTGCAGGGGTGACGTCTGGTTAAGCAACAATTCTCTTCCTCTGTTTAAAATGCAGCAGGTTACTTCTCCTAACTCAAGGTGGGATTTGAATGTCTTTCTGTCATGATAATAATGATGTATTTAACAGCAGCATCACGAATGGAATTTTAGTGGTAGGCCAGCATGTCACCAATGGACAGAACAGAGGTTAATTTTCCTAAAAATCACATACTTGCACTTATGTTACACCTGTACTGCAAGTGCTTTTGCAGCATCAAACACAGCTATGGAAATTCACTAAAAACAGGAGCATGTCCAGAATTATTTACCTCTCCTTCAAGGTCAATAGACTGATCTGAAGCTCACAATGGCTTCACTGTATAAAAAACAACAACAACAACAAGAATATTCAGAGCCAACTCCCAGAATGCACTGCTGCTGAGCTCTGCTCACACGTGTCCCGTTTCGATATTTAGTCTTGATCTTTTGTTTCATTTTGTCCTTTGGTCAGACTTTTAGTTTTAAAGAAAATTAATTTGTTGCTTTGTTGCCAGAACATGAAAAGAATCTTAAAATAAGATTTAAATGTTTCTCATACACAAACACCACGTCAGGTTTGTCTGTCATAAGGAGCTTCCATCACAGCCAATCACACGAAAGAATCTGAAGACTCGCTCGCTGAATCTCTTCAGGGTTCATAGTTCACCAACACCAGAGCGAGGCAGCTGCTGCTCTGATTCACACATGACAGAATGTGATGTCATCAACAGTAAGCAAGTTTTTCCTTGACTTATTCGAATAATGGTGTAATTAATCAGCATCTCTTCAACATTACTAATCTCACATGTGTATATTCCCTCCTTCTCTGGAATGTGATATAGAACTATTCAGATTTTCAGTCTCTGTGGTAACTGTGGTAGATCTATCATTTGTCTCATCCTCATTGGTCAACATCTTGGCTATGAAGTGGAAAGAGGAGGGCCTTTTACTGACAAAGGGCGAGTAGACACAAAATATGAGCAGACTGTTTTTTTGCAGGCATTCAGGGGGGTGGTCAGTATATCTAAGATGATCACTAAAACATGCCAGGGGGCATAAAAGCTGCAAAATGCAAGTGTCCGACTCATATCTTCAGATTCAAGACACCACCCTATGGAAATTCATGTACTACACAAGTAAATATGTGACATCTGAAATGAGAAAGACCGAGACCATTAGTCATGTTGTTCTGTTCAGTGGTAAGGTTTCCAAAATTGTGGAGGAATTTTGATTATTTGAACTAACATTCAATAGCAACATTGAATAACTGCCATTCTGCATGCATAAGATGAATCATGTGTAGATACCCAGTTCTACATCATCGCTAAACCAGACTGCAAGTCCTCCACGATGCCTTTCTTCAGACCACTTCTGATATCCAAACCTCTTGTCCATTTCACGCCTGCATTTCACCATAAATTCTCGCAAACACACGAGAACTTTCAAAAAATAAACATCTGATTTCATAATTCAGTTCCTATCTTCTGTGCCTGCAGGATTACATGTTGCAAGCAGGTGATCCTGAGCCAGAATACCCTACAACAAGATCTAAACAAATAATTGATTATGTTCTGTGTTAACTGATTATGTTTCTATCCAAAGTATGATTTATCTTATTATTGTAAGCCATATGTGCTGAATATTGATGACGCATTAGGATGCCATAGGTGGCCACACAGAGGATGCAGTCAGAGTCAGAGGCCAGCTCTTAGTCTCGTCTTAGAAAAGGTAATGCTCTTTCTACATGCTTATATAATGTATAGCTGCTGAATCACAGCACTGCATCTCATATGAACCTGTGGAATGCACTGAGCATTGCAGACTGATGAGCGATGTAAAAGTATCCGAGGGGGATTTTTGCTTAAAACAACAATAGACAGTCTGGGACTAATAGTCCACAGGATAAGCTGGGTGGCCTGGTCTGGCTGCTGGTCCTGCCCTGAGCTGGCCCAGGTGCTGCTGACTTTGGTGGAAAAGACCTCTCACTCTCCTCACAGCTGGCTGGAAGGACACACACACACATGCAGACACACACATGCACACAGCTGGTTCCTGCAGTGGTCCAGCTGCAGCAGCTGCTGCCACACTGACTGCTTGAGGGACGGTCGCCGTGAAACACCTGGAGGTGGATGCAGTCAGGTTATGTTTAAAAATAAATTAATAGACGCGTCTCACATTTCAAATGTGTGAGCTGCTAAATGTGAACTTTGATTGTGTTTGTCACCATAAAAAACACAAGTGATGGTCCATTCGATGTCCAGATGGCAGTATTGTAATTTTTAAGTTATCAATAAAATAAGAGTGTCTTCAATTTTCACTTTGGCTTTGCATTATGGCTTGAATGCTCCCTGGATCTTCTTTCTATTAAACAGTACTGTGCAAAACGCCGTTTAAATAGCCCTCATTTTTCATGCTTCCAAGGAGCCAGAGCTTCTTGAGCAAGAGTTCTCCAGGCTTTGTGAAGGTTATTGAAAGTTTTTATTTGACTTCTAGTTCATTCAGTACAGTTTTTGTACCTAAAAAATGTCAGAAGAATTGAGATTGTTTGATTATTCAGCCACTTAACATCAATCTATGGATAATTTCAAGCATAAAACAGGCGTGGAGCAGTGTTGTCTCTGCACAACTTAGCTAAGAAGTACATTTACCTTGTATCTTTAGGCCCTTTGCTACCAGCAGCCCATTGCAAAAACATATTTGTTCCCAATGCCAAACATAACACACACAAAAATATCCACAGTAGATGAACGATCTGAAAGTCATGTCCTTTAGAAATATGTAAAGCTTCAGCAAAGAACTGACACAGCAACTGAGAGATGAATCTGGCTATTCAGCTGATCCATCTACTGTTTACTGAAGCCTCATTAAAAACACTCATTCTTAAAGAAGGGGAAACGGGGAGAAAGAGCTGAGGTATGCCAAATTACACAAAAGCTGGCCTGACAATCAGTGGCAACAAGTCCAGTGATGTGATTAATCCAAATTTGAAGGTTTTGGTTCAAATCATCGTCTAAATTTAAGAGGTCAGGAGAAAGGCACGAAAGCAAGTGTCCGCAGCATCTATACAACACTGTCATGTCATGGTTCGTGGCTGCACTTCAGCCAGCAGTGTTCAGGATCTTATTAATTAATTAAATCAAAACTGATTAAATTATGAAGGCAGAAGCTACCGTCATATTTTGATCCATCACAAGCAATTGGAAGTAGCTTCATTTTTCAGCATGACAATGATTCCAAACACACTGCCAGTTCAGTAAAAGCGTACCTCCCAAATTTAATATGCTAATTTAGATCAGATGTCTAATCCCTAAACCTAACAAAGGAAAAATGGAAGAACTAAAAGAACAGAACTAAAAGAACAAAAGTCGAGGCACGCAACGATGTGTGCCGCTGGTAAAGTTTCTGGGCTGCTTTTCCTCATAACAGCCATCCCCCAAGATTTTCTCCATTTAAAGCATTGTCAGGGATTGCAACATCTAGTCCTTTTACTGAATCTGTAACACTAAAACAGACAGGAAATCTAAAATGCCGCTATTCCTCCACTCACGCTAGGTTAAGCTAGCTTGCACACTAGCCTTAGCTAAAGTACATTTTTCTCAAAATTAACCTTTTCTGAATGAAAAACTATATTGGCACACAATTGTATTTTTTTTTGTAAAGATGCGAGGTTAAATATAAATTATTCTGTTGGGCAAAAAGCAGTTCTAGATAAAATTGTCATAACAAGCCACGTTAACTAGCCTAGCTAGCAGAGGAGCAGTCACCTGACACTCAAGCAAGAATGTGAGATAGAAACAGGACTGGTTGCTGATGTGAGAATATTTACCAAGTACATCATAAGATGATAACAGAAATCATGTGATTATTTTGCATTTTGTTGCTTCCAACACTTCTGTGCATTGATGCCGCTGTTTAAACCTTTTTGGAGGGAGGATCTTTCTCTCAAAATAATGTTTTGTTTGAGAAGATGGCACTTCCTAAATAAAGCTAAGCGTGGCTGAATATTAGTTTGGCATCAATTTACTGTTAAAGAACTGAGTAAAAATAAACCAAGGTGGTAAAAAAATAAGCTGGCTCTGTTAAGGGCAAAATGATTAAAATTGGAAGTAAAAGCCGGGGTGAAAGAAATGCACACGCTTTCTATGGGGACATCACGGCATGACTGAGAAGCAGCATGTTTGTTTCTTTAACTTTTGTTACTGGAAGAGAAGGCAGGGTGTGTGTGTATGAGGCCAGAAACTGCTGTGATTCAGCTGCATGGTTGTATAGAGAGGACACTTCATCTGTGGTCAGCCTTCACACTCACATTTAGAGGTCTGCACAAACACCACCGGCACACTTGAAGACACAAGACATAAACAGTGAAACACCAGCAACACATCATCTTCCTGCCTCTTTTGACTTTATATCACTCTCTCTGTTCTCTCTGTTCGGCCACACACATAAACATCCACCTGCTTGACTCAGAGCAGATGCAGTTCACGCTCAGACTGTGCTGACTGCATGGCCTCTGCTCCGTATGCTGCACGTAAGAAGGAAAATACTCATAAATCTCTCAAAACACCATGTTCCACCAAGTCTTTTCTCATTAGCTGCTTCGGAGAATACATGTAAACACACCTGTCACAAGGGATGAGCAGTACAGGGAAAATGACAGCGAGTATGCAGGTCTTTCTGGAAAACTAGCGCCAGCATTAAAAACTGAGATTTAGCTGAGATTAACATTCAGCAATCCAGTTCTGACATTTCTATTAGACAGCAAAAAGAGCTGCAAAAATCAAGTCATGGATTTTATATGTCTATATGTGTCTAATAAGGGAAAGGGCAGCGCTTAAGCAAGGCACTCAACCTGACATTACTGCTCAGTGTCTCGTATTAGAAAAGGGTGGATACTGGACAGATCACAGGTGTGAATGCATGAAACTGTGTGAGTGGGAAGGAAAGTTAAATGAAGCATTTTATTTTTGAGAAGAGAGCAGGAGTCGGTCTGTGCGAAACAAGCTGAGTGACTGACACAGAGGCCTGAAGATGTGTCTGTTTATTTTTAAATATTAATTTGTCCTCCAAGCCTAGAAATATGTCTTACTTGTGACTTTATATCAGTGTAAACACCTAAAGGCTTTGTGAATAAGTAGTATGTTATGTGCACTGCATGTGTTTGGTTGTGTTTTTAACCCTTTAAGACCTACCATAGAACCAAGTCCGCCAGAGCTTATATTATATTTTACATGTTGTAGAGCCATTTTTGGGAGCATTTCAAGTTGATATACATCAATACAACCATTATAGCCCAAATTTTAATAATATGTCTGCATTAAGTGCATAGTAATTACATAAATTGCAAAAAAGTGCAATAAACTACAAAAAAATTTAAAATTGTTTTTGTTTTTTTTAACATATATTTCTAGTTAGAGAAATTTAAGAGGCTTATCCCTCAAAACTGTAAATACAAGAAAGTTGCACAAAATAGTTTCCCACCACAGGAAATTTATTTTGAGTGTCTTCATAGTTTTATTTTTGAAATACACCAATTTTTGTATACTGCAGGAAAAATGAAAATAAATATTATAGTGCAAATTTGCAAAAAAACAGCATATGCATCAAAATAAACTATTTCCAGCAGTGCAATATGAGTCCTAAGCATCCCAGAAACGACACAGAAAGTCATGAAGTCAAACATAACTTTTAAAAACACCAGTATAGGCTCATAAGGCCCTGATGGTAAAAAACTACACAGCAAATTCAAAAGTGTTAAATGTTTTGGTGTTAGTAGTCTTAGAGTTAATTTTACTCTAAGTAGAGTCACATTCTTTTAATGTAACTCTGAGGTGTAAAATGATAGTAGTTAAAATCGAGTGTTAAAAATGAGTGTTTCTATTTCAAATCTGGAGGTGTTACAATGGAAACATTAACTCTTGACCTCTTAACTCTGAACTCCTACAGGGGCTATGACACTAATAGAGTAAATTCACAGACTCCGCCCCCAGCACGGCTCCAATCGAAGCTGAAGTGAAGCCGTTTCAGAACATTTTGCTCTACATATTTGAGTTGTTTGCCATGCTTGGTAAGTCATGTTTTCAAAGATTGTTTCAATTATTGTTATTAGCTTTTACTTCTGTGGCTCTTTGGAGTTGAGACAAAGCTGTGTGAAAGGCATTAGCCATGTTGCTCGGTGATAGCATAATATTCTGTTTTAGCTAGCTGAAAGGTATTGTTTGCGGGCAAATACCACAGCCTTGAAAAAAAGCTTGCATGTGAATTTTCAGTCAAATTTCTTGGTCAAATACACTTAAAACAATGTCTAGAATGTGAAATGTTGGTATAATGGTGCTACTTGAAGCCTGAAAACGATCTCCCATAAAAAACGAGCAAACAGCAGTAGCAGATGTCCCGACTGAGTTCTATGTTAGCATTTAGATCCCTCCAGTTTTGTGCACACGGTTTAGGTAAAAATGAAAAAGGTTGAGGTTTTAAGCTAGCGCAAAATTATTGCGCTAGCTTACGTGGTTGCAGTGCTACCGGGATTTAAAAATAGTTATGCAAAACAGAGCGTACCCGCTCCGACCGGCTTTAAAGGGTTAAGGAATAGCTATTTTTAATTTACCAACTTTTTTTACTGGAAGCAACTATAAATAATCCCTATTAATATATAGGTTAAATTTTGTAGTTTGATGGAAAGAAACATTCTTTAGACAGATGTTACTGTAAGAACGTTGGTGCTTCAATGGGAATGAGGTGGGCGAACCCAAAGTCACGGTGCAGTGGTGCAGTGTGGACATGACTTGCTTAGAAATGAGTCATGCAACAACTTCTATTGTGAGCTCCAGCAGATTTGCTTTCTTTGTGTCCAGGCTGTGGTCGACTGAACGATGCTGCTTCTCCATCAAAGTTCACTACACTTTATGATTCAGTCAACTGTATTCACAGTACGTGATCAGATGTTAGATGAAGCATCACCCTAAACCGTCCACGACAGACAGCCAACCCTCCCTGAGCCTGCCGGAGGTTTCTGCCTGTTTTAAAAGGGAGTTTTTACTTCTCACTGTCCCCAAGTGCTTGCTCATACAGGGTTGTCTGATTGTTGAGGTCTTCTCTGTATTATTGTAAGGTCTTTGGTTTACAATATAAACCACTTTGAGGTGACTGTGATTTATTATAAAAAAAATAAGGTTTTCAAAACTTTTTGGAAGTTACTCTTCAACCACTATCTTTGCTGTTGCAAAATCCTTCCAGAAATTTCTATTCAGTATCTAACTGGAAGTGACCATGGATACCACAGTCTGCCCTGCATCAATCCAGCATCCATCATTGTAAACTGCTCCGTGACACAGCAGTCTAACCTAACATATCTGTAGTTTCCAGCATGCACTAAAAAAAAAAAAAATTTTCACCACCAATTATTTGAATAAAATGCAACTAAAATATATAAAATCAAAAGGTTCATTTATAAAATTACATAACCTTTAAGGAAAATGTGCTTGTTATAAAATGAATCTCTACCATCCATCGTCTTCCGCTTATCTGGGGCCAGGTGGCCGGGGCAGCACCCTAAGCAGAGAAGCCCAGACCTCCCTCTCCTCTTGTCTGGGGGAACACCAAGGCATTCCCAGGCCAGCCGGGAGGAATGTTTACTCTCTTACGGTTAAAGGCAGGGTACACCGTGGACAGGTCGCCAGTCTGACACACAGACAGAGACAACAATTTGCACTCTCTATGGGGAATTTAGAGTTTCCAATAACCTTTGCTCACTAACTGCGTGTCTTTGGACTGTCGGAGGAAGCCTGCATGCAAACTCCACACAGAAAAACCCTGCCTGATGGTGGAATTGAACTCAGGACCTTTTTGCTGTGAGGCAACAGTGTTTAACCGTGCGCCGTATCGTGCCACCGTGCTGCCCCACGACTGTCTACCAATCAAGTAAATTTTCTTTAACTAGATCACAGTAAATTGACCTAATTTTGTTGTATTTATGCAACAAAATTACAATGAAAAAATGCATGTTATTAAATGAGCTAACACTTTTTTAGTGTACACGTTAACTGACAACCTGAGCCACACACACACATGTATAGATACACTATGATTGAAAGGAGAAAAAAAATCTAACTTCAATTATGACCCTAGATGTAAGATTTAAATTTCTAGTTTATAAAATGAAAGATTATTTTCTAAGCAGTCTTACCTTTAAAAACAATCTTTCATTTTTCTCTCAGTATCACATGTTAACTTTTTGTCCCTAGAAAATACAGAAGCTCTGCATTTATCTAGTAAACTCAATGCCAAACTGCTCCGTTTTTTAACTGTTTTTGTTGATTTTTGTTGAAGCGTTTCAAACATCCATCCATCTTCATCCGCTTTATCCGCGGGGGCAGCAGCCTAAGCAGAAAGGCTCAGACCTCCCTCTCCCCAGCCACCTCCTCCAGCTTATCCGGGGGAACACCAAGGCGTTCCCAGGCCAGCCGAGAGATATAATCTCTCCATCGTGTCCTGGGTCTGCCCCGGGGCCTCCTTCCGGTGGAGCATGTCCGGAACACCTCACCCAGGAGGCGCCCAGGAGGCATCCTTGTCAGATGCCCGAACCACCTCAGCTGGCTCCTTTCGATGTGGAGCAGCAGCGGCTCTACTCTGAGCCCCTCCTGGATGGCCGAACTTCTCACCCTATCTCTAAGGGAGAGGCCAGCCACTTGTTCATTGAAGTTCATTTCCGCCGCTTGTATCCACGATCTCGTTCTTTCGGTCACTACCCACAGCTCGTGGCCATAGGTGAGGGTAGGGACGTAGATCGACCGGTAAATTGAGAGCTTCGCTTTAACACTCAGCTCCCTCTTCACCACGAAGCGTTTCAAACACTGCATTTGAAATTACCTTCCAAAAGTGTGCTGCTTACCCCTCCACCTCTTCTGTTGTGTTGCTAGATGCTGAAACACCAAACACAACTTTATTGACGTTTGAATCACAAATGCAGGAAAGTACTAAGAAGGAAGAACGCATGTGTGAAGGAAAAACCATGTGCCGCCCCACCAGCATCAGCTGCAAAGATGCCAGCCTGCAGCCAATGAAAAGTGATCTTATAATAAACTAGCTGAAGGTAGTGAAATGCTTTTCTGGATCATTTCGGCCCACTTTAGTGCCTGAATGTACCTCTTGCAGTTTTTCTTTGTTAGGGTTACATTATCAACCTAACTGTTAAAGCCACTTTAGTGTATGTGAATGATTTACACTGGATATAGAGTCCAGTATCATTTAGCTCACAGCATGCATCAATTAAAATTCAGTTAAATTAGGGAATAAAAAATAAAGACCGAAGGACAAGGTACAGAATCTCCTGTGCACCTCAAAGGCACAGTGGCTCATTTGTAGCCATTGTAGGCATAAACAGAAGTGGTACCAACTCTTTATTAATAATCAGGAGCTCATTTTTTTGACTCTAAATTGACTTGATGTCACCCATATAGACCAATGTTTTAATTACATTACATTCTGGTACATTATGTTTTTCCTCTTGCAGTTGGAAGGACAAATTGTTGGGAGCAGGGCTGACTCACCATGCCAGATTTGGCTCTGTTAATACATCCATTGTCCAGCTGAGTGAATCATAGCAAACTGGATCTAGGTGCTTTTTGACATAGTGGCTGGATTCATCCAAATTTTACTTAATGCTGGCCAATGAAAACATTTCAGTCAATAACCATTTGAAGGAATAAGCTCCCGTACCTGCAAATTCATGAATTTCCACTGATGGAACCAAGATCTGAATGGCGTTCTGGGCAGAATCAACCTTTCAGCTATGACATTAAGTATCAGTCACCTAAAGCACTCTTAAGATCCCTTCACGGACAATTTAAGTGCTGTTCACACCTGGAGCCATGTGACCCTCACAACTCACAAATATGTTCTGACATGTTTTGGTGACTCACAAATATATTTTGACATATTCTGGAGTTGTGGGTACCACCCCCGAGTTGGTAACGCCATTAGAGGTTAAATACCTTGGACTCTCCGTCAGGTTTTAGAACTGAAGAAGCCTTTTGGATGACAGGTGAAACATCTTCAAGGTCTCAAAACAAGTCCAACTGCCTTCAACTTAAACACTTTAGACTACCATGACCTGGATGACTAAAAAGCTACACAGACATACCCGCGAAAGGTCTTTCCCTTACTTAAAGTTAATTAAATTTCAGGAACTGAGGTCCAAGTTTGACAAAGTTGCAACTCCAAACAGGTTTCTCTTGGACTTTGTCTTTCTTATTTGGTATTTGTAGTTTTTTCTGTGTGTCTTTTGAAAAAATCATGTTTAATCATTAATTGTTATTATACTCAGGATAAAAGACATGTCATGGAAAAGAACCAGTCTTCATCACTTGGGTGGCTGTAGCTCAGGTGGGAGAGCAGGTCATCTACTGATCAGAAGGTTGGTGGTTTGATTCCTGGCTTCCCCTAGTCTGCATGCCAAATATCCTTGGGCAAGATACTAACCCCAAATTGCTCTCCGATGCATCCATCGGAGTATGAATGTGTGTGAATGTTATCTAGAAAGCACCTAGAGAAATGTGCTTGTGCGAATGGGTGAATGCACAAGTTGTGTAAAGCGCTTTGAGTGCTCAGAAGAGTAGAAAAGCGCTATATAAGAACCAGTCCATTTACCATTTACCATCACTTAAGCTCCAACCGGTCGTGGCAGATGGCCGCCCCTCCCTGAGCCTGGTTCTGTCTGAGATTTCTTCCTGATAAAAGGAGTTTTTCTTTCCCACTTTCGCCAAGTGCTTCCTCAACTGATTGCCGGGGTCTTCTATGTATTATTATATTATAACCTTATATTTTAAAGCATCTTGAGGCAACTGGTAAACCAGTTATTTGCACTCACTTGAATGAAGTCGTTCTGTAAGCATCTGCAGTCTGAAACTTGCTGAAGCCCGAGCACAGTCCTACCTCCAGGTGGGCCAATCAGCACGAGAGTTGTGGTAGAGGACGCGTGGCTGGCAGCGTAGCAGGAGAGACCGCAGCCACCTCGCAGCTCATGAAGGCCTCCATTCACCTCAATTCACACAATATTCATGCAAGAGAGAGACTTCCCCAGCGAAAACAAGCCCCGTTTAAAGAGAAAACAATCAGCCCTCCCCAACAAATTCCTGCTAATTTGCCAGCGTTAGGAGAGGTAGGAGAGGAGCGATGCGAGTGATGGACGCCTGCCCGTCTAGCAGCAAAATCTGTGTGCGTGTGTTTGTATCTGTGTGTGTGTATGCCCTGTGGCTGCGCACGGCTGCCAGCTATTCCATCAGGCTCAGCGTTGACACATCCCCGATGCATCCTGTTCTGGTGTTTCACTCGTCAACCTTCCAACATCCCCTTCCTCTAAACACAGCGCTCTCTCATCTGACTCCACATACCTCTTCGTCAAAAATAAATGTTTTTTCTTCACGGATTTACTTATTTTATATTATTTTTTAAAAAACTGTATGTCATCTTCAGAGTGGATCCAAAAGCCTAAATTGAATAAGTGTTTTCGTCCTGTTTCATTAATCAAAACCGTCGGTAGCACACGTGAATGACTTATTATTGTGTGTCAACTTAACACGCAATGCAATATGACTCAGGGTATAATTTGACTTTCCATATTTATTTTTCTGCCTTATTAGTAATAGCGCTGCTAGCTCAGTGAGGACTGTGAGGGTGCACTGTGCTGAAAGAACATGTTCCACCCCATGAGGGATGAAACACTGGGGTAAACCACGTGTGTGGAAAGCGCCCGTGGCAAGTGTGTGCACTAGTAATACGTGTGTTCATTAATTATGTGTGTGTGTGTGTGTGTTATCCCTGCATATCAAGTCGGTTACAGTAGCCAGATTGTCTGAGCGATTAGCAGGTGGGTCTCGTCTTTAACACTTTGGACACCCGTGTTTGTTTGTGTGTGAGGTTCAGGTGTTATGTGATTTGAAGAAATGGAGGACTGGTGTGTGTGTGTGTGTGTGTGTGTGTGTGTCTTACTCAGGTCTGTTGCTGAAATTGGTGGTTAGAAATATTTCAGTGCAGCAGCTTTACTCACTCAAATAATTCACCTCATTTAACTGATTAAATTAACATATTTTTTGTGGAAATATACCCTATTGCCTGTGAAGCTTGTATTCATTCTGGTGGCAGTAATTGCTCGTAAGAATTTCATTTTTTTATTCAGAAGGAAATCTGCTATAATATCATCCATCCATCAATTGTCCCCCAGCCTCCTACTTCAGCTCCTCCAGGGAAACACTGAGGTGTTCCCAGGCCAGCGAAGAGATATAATCTCTCCACCATGTGCTGTTTGTACTTCTGGGCTTCCTTCGGTAGGTCATGTCGCTTGTATCCGCAACCTCAGCCTTTCAGTCACTACCCTATTAGGTGAGGGTAGGGACGTAGATCGACTGGTGAATCGACTTTCATGCTCAGCTCTATCTTCACCCAATGTGCCGATTCGGCATCCGCATCATTGCAGACGTGACTCCAGTCCATCTGTCAGTCTCCCGCTCCCCTCTCACTGTGCTCATTATCAAGACCCTGAGATACTTAAACTCCTCCACTTGGGGCACCAACTCGTCCCTGACCTGGAGTGGACACTCAACTCTTTTCTGGCTCAGAACCATGGCCACAGACATGGAGCTGCTAATTTCCCACTGCTTCACACTCAGCTGCAAAGTGCTCCAGTGTGAGCTGGAAGCCATCAAATGATGAAGCCATTATCCGCAAAAAGAACCAGTTTGGATTTACTACATTTGAAATATTGAGTAACCACACAGAAATCAACAGGTTAAGGAAAGTCATTTGTCACTGTGAGGAGTGCTGAGTTAGGTTCAAATTTGCTTAGATTTGTGAAGCTAAACAGAAAGTTTAAAACATTCACAGCTGTTTTGGTGTTTAAAAGAAAAAGGCAAAGACAGCACGCAGCACCACAGTGGGATTTAAAGTAAAAAAATCAACATATGACTGAAGTGTAAAATTTTTGAATTCAGAGGCTTCAGAACAAAACTTTTTTCTGAATTTTTGAGAGATGTTAGGCATTTACTGACAGTGTTGGTCAAGTTACTTGAAAAAAGTAATCAGTAACTAATTACTGATTACTTCCCCTAAAAAGTAATCCCATTACTTTACTGATTACTTATTTTCAAAAGTAATTAATTACTTAGTTCCTTAGTTACTTTTTAAAAACACGATTTGCAACCTGAATAGGTGATAAAGTGATAGATCTTTCAGCCCAATTCTGCTTTTTCTGCATAATCCATCATACAAAATGTAATCAAATGGAAACGTCTCATTTTAAAACGTGTTTTATCAGTTTTAATCTTTTAACTTTATGCATGCAAATGTAATTATATGAGATGAGATGATGAGATAGCCTTTATTTGTCAGTTGCAGGTCTTTTGCCCATAACCGAGATGACAGACCTTGCCGACTGTACATACAATACACAAACATCACATTGGGGAGACAGGTCAGGCTAGGTAGCGAGGAAAAAAACATCGAAATGTGTAACACAGAAGGATAATACAGGAATGCACAGATATCAACACACCATAGCACAATAAACACAGACAAGCAACATGGGAAAGAGTTCCAGTGTGTACATCTGATCTGGGACCGCTGCAATCTTTCGACTGCGCCTCCAACTGACCCGATGTCCACATCAGAGGGGAGGTAAGCGTTGGAGGTGGCGTTGGATCCGGGGTAGGGAGGGTGATGCGTCGGTGAGTGCTTATCAGTATCAGTATATGTATGTGTGTGCGTGTCCATAGTTCAGCTGAGACAGTGTCCTTCGCCCTGCCAGGCTAAGTAAACAGTCTTCCAGCCAACCCAGGTGGCCTTGCATGGAATGGGAAGGAACAGACTAAACACAGTCGTTATCAGGGTGTTTTGTTCAGCTCCGGCCTTGTAGCTGGCGCCGAGAGGGTATCCACATGAAGTGATGTTATTTTTTTACTTTAGTGCGAACAGCTCATATGAATTTCAAAGCAGTTCTACAGTCCAACACTGGTCTCTTAATCTCCCGTTGGAGAGCCGCGAGCTTCGCCATACTTGCGTTCTGTGATGTTGTCATTTCTTGTGCTCAAGGAGCCGATTTCAGAGAACTCACGGCAGTGTGCCTCCCCAAGATGTCATCCAATTTTGCGCCCAGAGATGTTATTCCGGGCTAGCCCTTCCGAGATGTATCCAGTCTGCAGTCAGAGATCTTATTCTGAGTATTCACAGCAGCCGTAGCCTCTCCAAGATCTTATCCGTGCTGACTCAATGAGCCCATTTTGAGAAACTCACGCCTCTCCCATCGTTCCAATCCCAGCGGGCAGCCTTGTGGGGGTTTGAACAGCTGGTTCCGCTTTCTTAATTCTTCGATAAGTCAGGGCCAAGCCAGCTCCGATCCGCCAGAACCCTGTTACCATGGTTCAGAATAGGTAGATATCTTCAGCACTCAGGCTCACCCAAGCCCAAACTTCTCGTTGAGAAAGGGGTGTCAATTGCATTCAGGGACCAGTTGATTCAATCCATAATTCCTCTTTTAGGTTTAGAGAACAGACTGTGAGAGAATGTTCCAGGGAAAAATACAAAAAAAAACACGAGACTAGACAAGGACATAAGCAGGGAAGATAAGGGAGAGGAGAAAAAGTGCGTCCGCCTCCTCCGAGAGCCAAAGAATAAAGATATATGCAACATTCTCTGACTGGAAGAACTTTGTTTAACGTTTAAACCTATTTTCTGCACATAAAATAAAAAATATTTTTTGTGTTTACACTCACTCTTTCAAATAGATGCAAGTAAAACACAGACTAGCGGTCCTGTTGCTCTATTTTCACCTGTAAAGCAGGAGTGGGGCAGGCGGAGGTTTACCCTGGTGTAGGTGTGCCGCGGCGGTCAGTGGAAGAATCCGCGCGAGTTTCTCTGTGAGTTTCCCGTTACGTCGTACCGTACTCAATTCAATTCAATTCAATTCAATTCAATTTTATTTATATAGCGCCAAATCACAACAAATGTCGCCTCAAGGTGCTTCATAGATACAGAGAAAAGCCCAACAATCATATGACCCCCTATGAGCAAGCACTTTGGCGACAGTGGGAAGGAAAAACTCCCTTTTAACAGGAAGAAACCTCCGGCAGAACCAGGCTCAGGGAGGGGCGGCCATCTGCTGCGACCGGTTGGGGTGAGAGAAGGAAGACAGGATAAAGACATGCTGTGGAAGAGAGACAGAGATTAATAACAGATACGATTCAATACAGAGAGGTCTATTAATACATAGTGAGTGAGAAGTGCTTGCTTGGAAGTTTAGGGGGAAAGTAACGGTAATCTAATTACCGTTTTTGCGATAGTAATCCCTTACTTTACTCGTTACTTGAAAAAAGTAATCGGATTACAAGTAACGCGTTACTGCCCATCTCTGTTTACTGAGCAGTCTTTATTACAGCCACCTTCAGTTGTTGTTTGTTTGCGGGAATCTCTGACTTCAGTTTTGTCTTCAGTAACTAGAAAGTTTGATCTATTGGTTTGAGATCAGATGACTAAATTGTCGATTGAAGATTATCCCATTTCTTTGACTTGAGAAACTCTTATTATTTTAGGTCATTATCAGTTTACACTGTGAAGTGCTGTCTGCTCTGTTTTACGGATTTGGAGCAGAAAGTACAGCTCTGTATGCTTAGCATTCATCCTGCCACTTCTTGCAATCACATCGTCGGTTCTGCAGGTAGCCCGTGCCATAACATTGCCTGCACCATGTTTTGACAGGTAATGCGATATCCTTCAGATCCTGACCTTTTTCCCTACTTCTCTTTTAAGAATTTATTTTAGGGATTGTGCCTTTATTAGAAAGGATAGTGGAGAGAGTTGACAGAAAAGTGGCAACAGAGTCTGGACGAATGGAAAGCGTAAAATATTCTGAGAAAGACTCAAAGAGATGTCTGCTGAAATTAGCATGCAAGCAGCTACCACTTTGTAACTCAAGATAAGGCAGGCAATCAGTGACGCATCCAGTCCAACATGTAAGGGAGCAGAAGTAGCAGAAGTAGAAGTAGCACTCCCACGATCTACGATTCACACCGATTGCCAATCATGTTTGAGGACGTGCAGTTAATGAATGAAAAAGTAAACACTATGATTACAGCTGCACCTTTGTCAAGCAACCATTGAGCAGGAAGGATGGAAGAGCCGACCAGCTGGGGTTTGCTTTTATTCTAGCGCTACGTCTCACACAGAGTTTCTGCAGTTTCTCCAGCAGATCATAACGCAGGTTGAGTTATAGATATCAGAGCAACACCGGTAGCTCTGATGTCCATGTGCTTAACAGCTGCAGCTTGCTATTGCGAAGCAGTAGACTTATATAATATGTATTATGGCAGTATTACATGTATTGCACATGTGTTGAATGGTCTTTTAGAGAATATACACACTGGCGTAATCAGAGGTTAGATGCTTAAAACTCAGCGTGGGTTTTAGCCAGCCCTCTGCCCTCGACAGGCCACGCTCTCTTCCCCTTGCTGTCCTCTCCTTCCTCCTGCAGTCAGCTGGCATGTAAAAGAAGGGCTCTTTGACTCATGTGGAAGGAGGGAAATGATGAGGGTTGGGGGTCTCAGTGCTCTTGGAGTCTGATAGTCTGGCTGGTTAGCACAGCTTTTCCTCCAGGGTTTTAGGCAGTCAGAGAGTCGTGCAGAGAGATTTCTGACAGCACATCTCCACCATGTGGACTACGACAGAGCGGCTACGAAAGCTGGCCAGAGAATCATTACAGATAACCTGAGTATGGCTGAGACCATACCAGTATAAAATACCAGTAATACCAGTAAAAAGTATCTGTCCTTTGACTCCATGTATTGTATCTGGTTGTGTTGCGCAAGTTTGGAGATTGCAAAATCATTTAAATCAAATCCATGAGGAGACCAGCTTCATGACATTAACCTTGCATTCATAATCTATTCCTATAATGCTTAGATTTTACTGGTATACTCATTTTCAGGCTCATATTTTTATTGATTTCTACTAGAGTAACTTGGCATTACAGTTCTAAGTAATCATTACTTCCATGCTGCTTAGTTCATCTGTGTTAAGACTCATGCTGGCCTAGAAACCGCTCAGCAACCGTTGATTGTGAGGGGAAAATGTGTATCGCCCAGGAGATTCAGTAGGGTTGCTGGCAATCACTGCGTCATACCCAGTCACAGAAGTCCTTTTGCAACTGATGTTACCCAGAGACAAACAAACAGTTTTAGCTACTTCCCCATCCCTGTAAGCCAGCTTTTTTCTAACTTGCAGCACTTTGTAAACAGGAGGATTTAACAGCAGGTGGGTGGAGTTTCTGTACTCATTTCCCTCACTGTGAGCCTGAGACGATCATATTAAGGACATCGACTCTCAGATACGACCTCATACAGAGTCAAGTAGAGGATAAGCTGTCAGGACAGTCTGAAGCCTGAGCTGAGCTGTTAACTTGAAACTTGTCAAAATTTAATATGAACATCAACTATTGTATATAGTAAACCAATATGTATGATAAACAAGAAGGAAGAATATAATAAGTCCCTTTAATTAACCAAATAAGCCAAAAACAGACCATACCATGATTTTTTTATTAAAGCAAATTTATATTGAAATTAAAAAAATGTTCTGAACTGCAAATATTAATATTGTGATACATTATTTTCCATTAACCCTTTAAAGCCGGTCGGAGCGGGCACGCTATCAGGGCCTTATGAGCCTATACTGGTGTATTTAAAAGTTATCTTTGACTTCATGACTTTCTGTGTCGTTTCTGGGATGCTTAGGACTCAAATTGCACTGCTGGAAATAGTTTATTTTGATGCATATGCTGCTTTGTTTTTGCAAATCTGCATTATAATATTTATTTTCGTTTTTCCTGCAGTATATAAAAATTGGTGTATTTCAAAAATAAAACTATGAAGACACTCAAAATAAATTTCCTGTGGTGGGAAACTATTCTGTGCAACTTTTTTGTATTTACAGTTTTGAGGGATAAGCCTCTTAAATTTCTCTAACTAGAAATATATGTTAAAAAAACAAAAATGATTTTAAATTTTTTTGTAGTTTATTGCACTTTTTTGCAATTTATGTAATTACTATGCACTTAATGCATACATATTATTAAAATTTGGGTTATAATGGTTGTATTGATGTATATCAACTTGAAATGCTCCCAAAAATGGCTCCACAACATGTAAAAATATAATATAAGCTCTGGCGGTTCTATGGTAGGTCTTAAAGGGTTAAACAAGCTTGTCTCCTTGAAGACCTGTCTACATTAAGCAACTTGTGTTTTCACATTTGTACAACATGACATATCGTGTTTACCTGAACAATGCATTTATACTATACTTAAACTACTGATACTACTACACTACATGACCAGCAAAAGTGTGAAAAACACAAAATTGCAAACCCTCAATTTTTGTCACATAATTATATCTGTTTGTTCCCAAAACAGAGAAACTGCTACAGTAGCTTTTAGTACGTACAAATAAAGCCAGTGTACGATGTACACAGAACATAGATTCTTGCTATATAAATTTAAGCCAACACACTTACTTAGGATTCATTCAGTACATGCTTTAGCCATGCTCAGCAGCCCCTCATGCCCCCCGCTAGTTGTAGACCCCCATGCTGACACCCAATCCTTTGCCTCGCTAACATAACATTTTCACAAGGGTTGCAAACTGCACGCACAACGACACAAGAATGACACAGATAATTAGTGTTCATTGGTGGAGGCCTGCTGCTCCTTCTTGCTGTGTATTTTCATAAGAGTTGAATCTAATCCTGAGATAATGTGTATCTGTAGTAGCAACTACTGTTTACACACACATATATATATATATATATATATATATATATATATATATATATATATACATATATATACATATATATATATACATATATATGGGTCGTGCACTTAATTTTTTCATTTCTGGCTTTGGTTATCTTCTATATCTTGTACAATACAAGATGAGCACATAAATATTACAGCAAAAATAAGAAGGATAATTGCAAGATCAAAACATTTATGATTATTATTTTTTATTTTACTTCCCAATTTGGCTTTGTAGCTTTTAAGAACAAAACCTTTCAAACAAATCTCATATAGCCACCTCAGACATCTATCGTCTGTCAGCCCAGCAGTAAAACTAATGACAAAATTGGAACAATCTGCTTTTTGAATGGCCACTTTTATTCCTCAAATGTAGCGATCTGCGGCCTAATTTGTCCTGTGGGACGCTGCACGCTCCCCATAAAGCCACATTAGGGCTCCAGTAGCAGAGGTAATGAACATGATTCAGTCAAGGTGCCCGGCAGCAGCTCTGCCTCGCCAGGACGCGAGGCAGCGGCAGCAGAAAATGTAGGCGAGCGCGCACACTCGCACACACACACACACACGCAGGCATACACATTTTACAACTTGTAACATCACGGTCAGTGTAACTAATCACTTTATAACTGTTGTTTTCGACTTGTTTTAGTGTGCTTGAATGGAAACGGTGATTGTCATTACATTAATTGATTATGACACCGTTTACTACTTTTCTGTCCTTTGAAACCCAAGATGGATTTTAATAATGTTAAAAGCTTTAATCAGCTCTTCAGTGAGTAAAAGCAACAGAACTGGCAACAGGACTTTACAGCTGCACAATGATGCATCTGTTCCATTTGCCTAAATTCAGTCCTACAGCTACTTTCTAGTAAAAAAGGTATAAGTTTGCTTTCTAACCAAAACTTTTACAGGTCTTGAATATTGGACTTTTGTCATATTTCTGTTCACTGTTCACCATTAGTGTCCAAAGTAGAATCATTCATTACCAGAAGCACATAGAAACAGCTCATGAAGACATTTCTACACCACTTGATGTCAAAATGTTGACCTTAATTAGGACCACAAACTGCTTGCAACTAGGAAATTATAATGGTGTTTGCATTAAAAAAAATTTGCATTCATTAACCAACTGCAAGTAGTTAAGGCGAAAAGCTTGTTGCACAGATGTTGAGTACGTGAGTCCCTCATTTGATGGCAACCTGTGCCAAACATTCACTGTCCAACAGACTGCAATCAGTCAGACAAAATGTCTAACAGACGGATTCATTTCATGTCACATTGCCGCTGACTAAAAAAAAATGAATCTGACTAAGCAGAAGTTCATATGATCTGACACACACACACACACATAAATTTAAGTGTGTTCATAGACATGCTGCTACATGAGCAGAGCAAAGACCTTTCACTTAAGATTACCCCTCATCTTTCATTGCCTACAGCTTCAACATCCCTCTGCATCCCGAACAGTCCAATAATACTGTCACTGTCGGCACACACACACACACACACACACACACACACACACACACACACACACACACACACACACACACACACAATCAATTACATGTTCTTGACAGACACGGTTTTATATGGTCTCGATTATGAACAGGTTTTTGCATGCACATGCTCTCCCACCATCTGTGCACACACTGAGGGTTCATCCATCCACACCCCGGCGTGTGCCAGGGAGTTGTGTTGCAGATTTATATGACAAGGTGGCAGACAGACAGTGGCAGGGCTGCGAACCTGCCCTTCTCACTGCCGATGTTGACAGTGTTATTGCTCTACCGCTGCACGTGTGTGTGCTTGTATGTGTGTGCATGTGCGCTTTTGGCCACATTTAAGTGCAAGAATATAAAGAGAATGAATGAGCTTGTTTACAATTCACTTTTTTCCCTTCACTGTATAAACTGTTGAATTAGTCTGAAAGCACTGATTTCATTTAGGATTAGCATGGGATGTTAATAGTAAGCACAGACAAGAGGCAGGATAAGAGATAAAAGCAGTATTTTGAAGCTTCAGTGGATGGGGGTGGGGCGCTAATTTATCAGCTAACAATATCTGGCTTGATTGACGACATGCATTCAAAGTGTGCAGGTGCAGTGCACATATGGGCTAATAAGTGCTAAGGAACTGATTAATAAAACACTAGGATTTCACCAAAACTGAAGCACAAACTTCCTGGATGGACTGTACCACACGACAAGCCACAATATTAGCTCAGCCAAAAGTGCTCAAGAAAGCACCAGCAGCATAAATGCAATAAAGACATCCAGTGTAATGACTCGAGTAGTGGAACACACCCAGCAGACATGTCAATCAAAATATCCAGACCCACTCACTCAATTGCTATGTCATGGAAGTTATGCACAGAGGCCAAAACTACGGTGGCCCTCAGCAGTCAAAAACATACGAAACACAACAAAAGAGTTTCTGAGGCAAATGTGACTGAAAAGCTGCAGAAGTATAGAAACCAGAAGATGAAGATAATGTTTTTTTTAATCACTTAATTCGTATAACACCGTAGCATGTTTTTTCTTCAACTCATGCAATACTTCTTGGTGCTTTTAGTACTTTTTCGTAAGGCGTATAGTTAGGGCTGGATCAGGTGGCGCTGAATCCTCCCTGAGGTATGCTGCAATAGTGTGGTTTTTGTCTTGTCTCCCTCCCCTCACCCCCAACCAGTCATGACAGATGGCCGCCCCTCCCTGAGCCTGGTTTTGTCGTCAGGTTCTTCTTGTTAAAAGGGAGTTTTTCCTTCCCACTGTCACCAAGTGTTGTTCATAAGGGGTCGTCTGATTGTTGAGGTTAGTTTTTACCCTACAATATAAAGCTTCTTGAAGTGACTATTATAATTTGTGATATATAAATAAAATGTAATTGCAGTGCATTTGACCTTTTACGGCCACAAAACTGCATTTTGTACCAGGTTCTAAGTATGATTTTTAAAGCTGTAAATCTGGACATTTTAATTCAATTCAATTCAATTTTATTTATATAGCGCCAAATCACAGCAAAAGTCGCCTCAAGGTGCTTCATAGATACAGAGAAAAACCCAACAATCATATGACCCCCTATGAGCAAGCACTTTGGCAACAGTGGGAAGGAAAAACTCCCTTTTAACAGGAAGAAACCTCCGGCAGAACCAGGCTCAGGGAGGGGCGGGGCCATCTGCTGCGACTGGTTGGGGTGAGAGAAGGAAGACAGGATAAAGACATGCTGTGGAAGAGAGACAGAGGTTAATAACAGATATGATTCAATGCAGAGAGTTCTGTTAATACATAGTGAGTGAGAAAGGTGACTGGAAAGGAAAAACTCAATGCATCATGGGAATCCCCCGACAGCCTACGTCTATTGCAGCATAACTAAGGGAGGATTCAGGGTCACCTGGTCCAGCCCTAACTATATGCTTTAGCAAAAAGGAAAGTTTTAAGCCTAATCTTAAAAGTAGAGATAGTGTCTGTCTCCTGAATCCAAACTGGAAGCTGGTTCCACAGAAGAGGGGCCTGAAAACTGAAGGCTCTCCCTCCCATTCTACTTTTAAATACTCTAGGAACAACAAGTAGGCCTGCAGAGCGAGAGCCAAGTGCTCTAATAGGGTGATATGGTACTACAAGGTCATTAAGATAAGATGGGAGGCTATCAGGATTGACTTACATACTGTTCTGCTAGCTATACGTTGGCTTCATGGTTTAGCTCCTGAGGTTTCCACATGTGCACAACCAAGTGATGCAGCACTGAATGACAAAAAAGTAAGAAATTGCATAATTTGAAACTGTGTGTCAGTGAGTGTTAGAGTCCAAATGTTAATACTGTTACAAGTGTGTTCCAGATAAGAACTTTGATGATAACACTTCTCTCTAGTCATTGGATCAAACCTGCCACATGCCAGACACATGGCTGATTGGCCCTAAACAGGTAGCACTGGGTTGAAATCTGTTGCAGCACATTTCAGATGCACTCTGCCAGAACAAATGAAACATGAGCTCGCAGATTCGCCTGGTGCTCAGGCTAAACTGTCACACACAGTTGACACTCTTGATTTTTCCTTTCAACAAATGTTTGATACGCACACACTCAGTCAGTCTCTGTTTGTTGCCTTATCTGACTCTTACTTCCAGCCTCTGATGAGGTGTTTGAGGTTGTTAACGTTGGCCTAGCACTGCCCACACACAGTAAAAACAGAAAGTACTCGTTAGGAGAGGAGCAGGAGCTCTGATTATCTCTCCTGCAGGCGGTGCAGACTTGGCTGCAAGCTTCCCTCCATCCATCTTCACTTCCATCTCGCTGCCTTTTAAACTGGGATGGCTCGCTGCCAAGGAACAGCTTGCCTCTTGCACAGTTAGTGGCGTAATGAATTCAAGTAGTTTACGTGAGGCTCTGTGTTCATATTCACCTGCATGCACATTGCACTCAAATTACCCACCTACGGCCATGAGAGGATTCGCCAGTAAACACATAATAACACCAGGCTACCTACAAGCAGTCACGTGGAATACATGAAGATGGCATATTTAAAATCAGGCCACAGGAAACACAAGAGCTGAAGGGTGAAACCAAGCCAATCTGGCAATCTGAGAGTGTTTTAACTGGAAAACTACTGTAGTGTGACTACCATTCAAACACCAATTTGTGCAGCTCCTCCCATTTGAAAAACTAGATATTATATTGATTGGAAAATATAAACATATACTAAGTCAGCTGTAAAACCTGAACAGTGTTATTCAGAGCAAGTCCAAAAAAATAAGCAACTAAAAAGTTAGTTAATGAATAAACAATTGCAAGTGCCAATGCAAACTGGGTTTTAGGGGGAATGGCAAAGATTTGCCACCTGGCAGGCGTTTTGGCGTTTTGACAGTTATTTTGTCAAGACTGCACTCCATCCAACGTAAATGAATGGGAAGAGAGTCAGCTTTTAGTTTAATGGTCACCGAGTTATACAGACTGTATCTATAGAATCAGCTGTCAAAATGGATTTTAAAGAGAGATTTAGAAGTTTGGAGACTTTGCCCCAAAGCAAGCTTTTAAAAGCTTTTTTTACACATGCAGAGTTTAAGGGTTCAGTTCAGGGGGCACGTCCCACCAGAGCACTCTAACAAAAACAACTCTAACTGAAATTATGCACATGGTGACCCATAGAAAGATTAAGAATGAGCACTTCGCTCTCACACTGCAGGTTTACTTGTTGTTCCTAGAGTATTTAAAAGTAGAATCGCCAAAGTGCTTGCTCATAGGGGGTCATATGATTGTTGGGTTTTTTCTCGGTATGTGTTATTGTAGGGTCTACCTTACTGATTTACAAGTTCACTCAGCTACCTTAAGGAGCTCAGTTAATTAATAAACTTAAATCAACTTAGCTAACAGATTATGTCAGTTAAGCTAAAATAGATTCCTAAGTTAAAAGAACTACTGAAGTATTTGAATTAACTAAAAAACCCAAGTCAACTGAACTAGGACAAGAGTTTAAACAATAGATTCTTTTAATTTAGCTGAAAGGGTTTTCCCAAGTAAAAATGACAATTAAAGGAGTTGAACTGACTAACAAATCTCACACAACTAAACTAAGACGAAAGTTTAGACAACATGTGATTTTTCACCAACATAACATTTGGTTGTGTTACAAGAACAAACTCTATTTCTTGACTTAACTTAAAATTTTAAGGCAGCCCTTTACCTGATATTTTTAAGTTAAAACAACAAGTTATATTTTACAGTGTAGGGGGTCATATGATTGTTGGGTTTTTTTCTCTGTATGTATTATTGTAGGGTCTACCTTACAATATGAAGCGCCTTGAGGCAACTGTTGTTGTGATTTGGTGCTGTATAAATAAAATTGAACTGAATTAAATTCAAATGAATAGAAAGAGATTTTAAAAAACAGCATAGTACATGTTCACTACAATAAAAAGCAGATATGAAATAAATTTAATAAAAATTTATTTATAAAATGCCAAATCACAACCACAATCACCTCAAATCTGCAGGGACGCAGATCCTGATACGCTTAGAAACAAGAAGTGAGGCACAGAAACTTGGCGCAGGAAGGGAGTAACACCTGAATGACAGATGTGAGGGCTGTGGAGACCGAAGGAAATAGATGCATCATGGTCTTAAAGGGATGGACATGTCCAGCAACAATAATCAGGGAGGCTGTCAGTTAAGAACATCCCCCACATCATTACACTACCACCATCAACCCGAACCCCTGATAACAACGCTGAATGGAGTCATGCGCTTATTTTCTTTATTACAAATTCTGTCCTTTTTGAAAAGTTGAGACTCATCAGACCAAATTTTGATGAGCCTGTTTCCTTTTTTTAGCTGACGGGAGTGACACCTGGTGCGGTCGTCTGTTTCTGTCAGCTGGAAACACTCTGGCATCAACAAGGGATTTTTGCCCAGAGAACTGCTGCTCACTGGATATTTTCTTTCTCACACCATTTTCTGTAAACCTGGAGAAGGCTGTGCAGGAAAATCCCAGTATACTCTCTGCTACAAACAACATCGGCACATTCAAAGTCACTTAAATCTTCTTTCCGACACATTCTGATGCTCAGTTTGAACTGCAGCACGTTGTCTCAGTGAAGTCTGTTTGCATAAATGTGTTGAATTGCTGTCATGGGATCAGTAGATTAGATATTCACACTAACAAGCAGCTGAACAGGTGTACCTAACAAAGTGGCTGGTGAGCATATATCTGCGCTGCCACCTGATTGGCTCGTTGGGGTCAGAGACAGGTAAGCAACATCTCTGTGAATTACAGAAGTCATCAGCTGAGCAGCTAAAAGTAATAAACTAATGAATCTGATAGGTCATTAATATGAAACTGAAACAGCTAAAATAATGTATCAAATTTGAGCAGCAAACACTGATTTAAATATGTTTGAAATGTACTTCCTGTACTTACTAGAGGTGGGAATCACCATACATCCCACGATACGATATTATCACAATACTTAACGCACGATACGATATTATTGCAATTTTTTAAAAATATTTTGCGATATTCAGATTCTGTACATAAAGGTAAACTTTATCAATATTCATTTTATCTAATATCAAAGTCTCACACTCAGTCTTTCTCTCATTTCAGTTTTATTGTTGACAAACTGAACGGTTTGTATTACAGTCTAGTCCAACTTAACTGAACGCAACCATCTGGTACAATTATAGCTATTCTGAACGAAGCAATTTGTGAAAACTATGCAGCCCCTTCAGCAACTGAAGAATTTGAAAGTAAATTAAAACAAAATATAATTTTACATTAAATAAAAAAGTTTTAAACTTAATTAAAATAAAACATGTCTTAAATTAAAATAAAAAAGTTAAACACATTTGGACAGTGAAGGAATGTCAGGATTCTTGCTCAGAAAAAGGAGCTGATCAACATGCTCTGAAGTCAAAAAAACTTTGTTACAAAAAAACTTTTTTTGTAACAAAATATCGATTTCTGCTGTCCCTGTATCGATACATTATTAGCAAACAAAATATCACGATACTACACAGTATCGATTTTTTCCCCCACCCCTAGTACTTACCCGCTGATTTCTTGTCCATGTGTGTGTTTACAGTGTGTGAACACCTGGTACGATCACCTTGGCAAAGAATTCACAAGTAATGGAAATCTCACCATGTGACCAACCTTTTAGCTAGCTGGGTAATGACATGGGGTAATGTAAAAGGAGTGTAGATACCAGGTTCTGGTGCTGTGGCTGTGACTGCTAATGTCTTACTGTCAAGTAGGAGCTAAGCCTGTGAAAGCAACATGAAAGGAAACCGCCACGAGTCTATCGACGGTCCCGCTGGAGGCCGATGCCAGGACTGAGCCACAGGCCGAGTCTGGCTGGCAGAGTAAAGCTGCACTGCAGTGCTGTGCCGCGCGGCTCTGCAGACTGTCTATCTGACTTCACCAATGTTCTGTACCAAACCACAACATGAAAAGCAACAACCCCTCTGCTTCTCACAGGCTCCTTCTAATGATCTCTTACATGTGTACTTGCTTTTACATGTTAAGTATATAAACACGGTTCTGTTCAAAATGAGGACTGGCCATATGGAGAAGGAACTATGACAAAATGATTAATGGTATAAAAATAAAAAAAGTTATCTTAATTGAAAGAGATACAAAGTTAAATAAGTTCTTGGTGGGCACAATCATAACACTTTGCAGAGTGGAACCTCTATATTTAGGCTACGCTGAGTGATGAAGGTAAAGATTTTATTATAGCTTGTTCCCACCATGGTTCAGTATGTTTCAATATGTATATAAGCTGAAAGCGGCAAACTTTCCTTAAATTGTCCAAACTACAGTTAAAAAGTCCTTGAAATAAAAATACTGAACACCCTGAAAAGAAACAGCTGGGTAAAAGTTTGCAACAGACAAAAGTTAGACAAAAAATAGAGCTAAAAGCAGCTTTTTTATAGTATAGGAACAAGGGAGTGAAAGACTATATGTGTCAGGTGGATGCATGTATTTTAAATATGAAGAGGGCATTTTACTTTCCACTAATTGGTCTGCTAATTTGGACGTTGGAGTTCGATCCTCAGCTCCTCCAGTCCAGTGACCCCAAAATACCGAACCCCAAACTGTCCCTGAAGCTCTCACGTGTGGGTGCACTATATGAATGTGTATGTAAACGGGTGACTGTGGCATTCAGTGTAAAAGTACTCTGTAAGAGTAGAAAAGTTTTGAAAAAATTGGAAAAAAAATTGGATTAATGGCAGGAATAAAGCCCCAAATTATGTAAAAGCAGTAAAAGTGTCATGTGTGCTGTAAATGTCCTTGGCTCCATGACATACTCCTCTCTTTTATCTCCATCAATATAAATGCCTAAAAATAATATTTAAAAACACCCTAAGCCCTGGAGCCCAGGTTATGGGCTACTGGAATAAACTTTTATTATTATTATTACTATTATTAGGAATTAGCCAGGTAAGTCTGTCTGTTTCATCCATTTTTTAAAGCTTACATTTGTGAGTCCCAATACTTGTGTGGCATTGCCCTGAAACATACCCCGAAACCATCACAAACACACATGCAAAGTGTCAGCCTTTTTTTAACTACCCGTTACCGTTTTCCTGCTGCGCTCAACGTCATTTAAAATAACTAATATATCCTATAAAACCCACCAGCAGTAGCCTGCTCAGGTTTACACAAATAATTAGCTACAGGCAGACACAATTATATGCTGAGAGAAATATGACCTGCCAGAGTGCACGATAGAAACCAAAGGTAATGACCTCATGTTGTGGAATTTCTCTCGAGCACTCTGTGGTAAACAACTAACGGGATCTGTAGGGGGCTTTTTGCTGATTTTTTGGGAAATAAAATGAGGGGATTAGCAGCATTACATGCAAGATGTCATTCTTAAGTCCTCTTCCTCCTACCTCTGCTTTAATTCCATCATCTTCTAAGCCGTTCTAAAATATGTAGTCACTGTGGTTTTCAGGAACAAAACCAGCAGGGTGATCTGCGGCTTTTTGACAGGGCTCGGTGCTGTGTACCTCCTGGGTCTGCGATCCCTATTGACAGCTTTACAGGCAGCTGACTGGAGGTGCTATGCCAGCACAACAAGGGAGGCCTGCACCAACAGTGGCAGCTTAAAGAATCGCACATTAACATCCTTCTTCCTGGAACTCAACAAGACCAAATAAAAAGCTGTAACGCAAACTTTTCGTGCCATTATTATGTTGAATTTTAGGACAGTATTTAGTGCATTGGGACTTTCTGACATTTTACAGAAACATGAGGAAAATAGTAACTTCTTTGCCAGGAAGAGTTATTTAAGTTTGCGTAATCAACACAATTAAGTGTCCCAATAGTTACACAAGTAAATAAATTCATATTCATGAACTGAATGTGCTCATTCATAATAAACAGTGGTTACTGTTTCTTTAAGTCAGGCATGTGTTGTAAAAATGGTCTTTATTTATAACATAATTTATAGTTGTTCATGAGTGATATGTGAGGTGGTGCATGTCATTCACCCATTTTCCAGGATATTGGAGATCCCTCTTCTCAGCTTCTTTTTCCAGCTCTACTGGGGGAACACTTCGGAGTTCTCAAGCCAGGCCAAGAAATTTTATCTCACCAGCTGGGGCATAATCATGCTAATCAGAATCTCAAACTTCCTCAGCTGACTTTCTTTCATATCGAAGAGCAGCAGCCGAACTCGACACAAGATGACCGAGATTCTGACCCTCCCGATTTCCAGGAGGGAACCCAGACATCTTCTGAACAAGCAGATTCCATTTGCATCTATGGATGCAAATTCAGCACCACCCATAGGTTGTGGCTGTAGGTCAGGTTGGACTATGGCTACGCCAATGGACTACTTGCACTAGGGCATGTGACGTATTTCCGTTTCCAAATACTACCACTTGAGCATTTCCGGTATGTTTGTTTATCTGTCGGTAGCTATGCTAATGTCGCTTCAGAATGAGTATAAAAAGGAAAGTATTTAAAACAGAACAACCTGTCTTTATTGGACACTGAATAAAGATACAAGTACCATTAGCATTATTTCTGTATTACTCATGTCAGCACGTCTTAAACATATATATTTTACACTTAGCAAGAGTAGCATTAGGTAGTTAACTACCTCCTTAGTTAGCCAACTACCTAACGCTATTATAACAGTGTCTAACAACAAAAGTGACATTAGTTAAGGAAACCTCAACTATAGTTTCGGACGACATAAAATACAGTTTAAGAAAACATGTAATATAGAGAATTGACATCAAATGAAGGACATAGCGGAGTAACGTAGTGTTTGCATTTGACGTTAGCTAGCGTTTCTTTGTCGGTTAATTTACGTTTTCTTACCTTCGTAGTTGTGTATATATGATGCAGCATTTAACTTAAATCCTTTATCTAATTTGCTGGCGGGGGCAGTCGTCACTCTGCAAATCCGATGAACATCAGTATTGTTCAATTTTGGGAGCTCTTGTAGGCAGCGAGTGTAGAACGTCGCCATGGTTTAACCGCACCGGAAGCACTGGGGCAGGACTACATAGAATGCGGAAGTGATTGTGCAAGTAGTCCATTCATCGTCACAACAAACAAGCGGCAAACACAACACAAATCTGTCTGTCAATCTCATGCTCTCTCCTCCACTCACATGTGTAGAAATCCTGAAGATACTTGAAGTTCTACACTTCTACACCCAAATTTTGTCAGTAAAAATGATAAAGAAAATCTGTGAGGGAGTTTCCCACTCCCATTGGACACTGACTTATTGCCAGCAATATGAACCAAACTGTCACTATGCTTGTACAAGAACTGCAAATCAGACAAGTAAGTTGTAGGCTGATTTAAAATGATATGCTATGAACTTTTAAACCATAAAATAGAATAGAACAGAAAACAAAAACTAATTTTCATAGATAAATCTATATAACGGTCAACAAACATTTTGGTTGAACGACGCGCTTTGACTGATTTGGCTGGCAGATGGAATATAGCAAAATAATCTGCTATGTCAAAAACATTTGTGGATTTTAGTGTAATTCGGTGGTACGTGTGCCATGTTCACAGTTTCAATGTTAGAGCTGGATCAGTGACACTCTCCTTTCTGTCAGTGTAAAAAGGTTAACTATGTATTTAATCCCTGAAGCTTGTTAATATAAGAAAGGTTCCAAACAAACAGGGAAAAACATAAGTGCTAAAGTGACAGTGCAGATTCATACTGGACAAACACACTCACACTCACACACACACACACACGACTACCCACACAGACAAACATAGAGCACATACTGGAAAAATACCCATGACATCACCGTCACTTTACCTACCATTGAAATGCTACTATTTATGCACAGGCGGCTGCTACGTGCTACCAGGGACTTAAACACACACTTCATCTACCACACCCACGCAAACACACACACACACCCTAACATACACAGTCACTCCACCCCATACACACCCATGGCACCACCTACATACCCACCCGACACCACAGACATAGTGACCATTTCTTTTCTAGAAATCTGCCCCTCCTTTCACGCAACACAGACACACACCTCTCGTAAGAGAGGTGTGTGTCTGCTCAACAAACACATAGCAACACAAACATCAGTAATGTGTATATTTGTGTGTGTAGTGGAAACTTAGATTGGTCCAGAGGTGTCACCTTCTAGACCGGCGTCACACGTTTCCTCTCCTGATATTTAGTGGAGCTTTCTACTTGCTGATCTTTCCCCTCCACGCTCACTCTCTTCTTTTTGTCCCCCCCTGTTGTTCTTTACGCAGCATCGTTAATATATCTTATTTCTTTGAATGTTGTCAAAGGAATCACACAAAGGTCAACTCAGTTTTACGAGACTGTGCCAGGGTCTTTTTGGTCTGTTTGTCCATTTTCCCCTGGTTGTGCTTCATATGCTGCCACTGCTGAGTGCACTGTCAAATAACAGAAAGTGATTCACATGTTCTGAGAAGTCATAAAAACAGAAATGTTTAACTTTATAAGTGATATGCTTGGCCTGTTGTCAGACAGCTCAGGATACTAACACGTGAAATGCTTTCCTGCTTCCTCTGTTTTTGTTTTTAACAGAACTGGTAATCCTCCTACCACATTTCTACATTATTGATTAGCTTGAGCTAATCTAAAAATGGTCTTTCATAGCCCAACCATGTTGTTAATATTAATTAATTTGTGTGGTTTGTGTATAATGAAATATATTTTTTACACTTTATGTAAATACTTGGCTTTCAGTCAAAAAATGGGTCTGCATTTTAAAAAGTTACACGCTACCAGAACATGGTTAGCATAAAGAGACACGTAAACAGCTAGCTTTAGCACTTTAGCTTACTGATTGATATGGCCAGGTTAACATTTATGTAAACTCTTTAACACTTCAATGGTGTTGAAACAGCAACTTTACTGATCTCTGACATGTTAGGAGGAAATTCAATGTGAGTGTGTTAAGGACTTTAACTTTAGCTAACTTTAGCTAGCTGTTAGCAAAGCGAGGAGCTATGTGCCTGTCTGTCTGCAGTGGGACTGTGTGAAGATGCTCAGCTTGGTGAGACTTAGATAACATTGCTGGTATCCAATATTTATTTTACATCAATTAATAGCTGAGCATCAATTTTTTGGGCAATCCTTCTACTGTGTACTGCTTCACACCACACCCATCAGTGCCAAATTTCACTACCAAATCACATCTATCAACAGCAGCAGCCAAGTCCCCCCTTTACAACGCAGGCAAAGTTTGTAAGACGATGTATTAATATTGTAATGAAGTAGAATCAGCTTTTACCAGAGTAACTTTTAACCCTACTTCTACTTAAGTGATGAATGTGTATGCCTTTGCCACCTCTGCAAGTCAGCAGAGTTCACAATAAAGTGGGAACATGTGTAGTGACAAACACTCCCCATGCTCCCTGCTACTGTTACAGCAACAAACTCATGCAATTCTAATTAAATTCAAAATGTCAGGTTTGATTAATGTCCAAAAAACCTTTACGGCACAGTAAATATATTCGACGCTTTGGAAAAATCACAGAGAAATGTGTTTTTCTTCAGCAGTTTTTTTTTCTGGCAGCAGAGTGACGTGTTGAAGGAATTCCCTGCGCGTGCTTTCATTAACTTTTCATAAACCTACTGATCTCTACGTGATTGTTCTTTCCTTTGTCGTATCTTTTTTTCCTCCATCTGTGTTTCTTCCACTTCCCTCAGTCCTATGTAGGATCCCCTGCCCCCATTTTTCACTAATTTTTATAATGCCTCCCCAATCAGCCTAAGGTCTGGTTTAGCACTAAACCCAATGCTAAGATTTAGAGTGACACTGCTAATCAGGGTTCAGCTAAAGCTGGACATGGCCCGCTTAGGACTGTTTGCATGTCTGTCTATAGCATTGAGTGTCTGTGCATTTAACACAGAAAATAACCTCTTTGTCCACTGGCCAACAAAGCTGGTGCCACTGTTATGGTCTTATCAGCCTACTAGACATTTAGTGTAAAACGCCTCCTTGGATTTATCCAAAGCAAACTTGTGTTGTGTAACATACGTAATTACAAGCTAAATTTTTGTGGGTTTGGTCGTGATGTCCCACTGTGCCATCATGAAACTGTATGTGCGTTCATTTGTATGCACTTTCTTAGCTGAGATGTTTTTTTTTAAATCTTGTCTGTGTAGTGATAAAGTTGTTGAGCCAGCATATTTATAAAGTATGTATGTGTAGGCATTAGTGTGAGCACAGGACAGTAAAATAGCTTTGGATTGCACCTAGTAATGTATTTGAATTTGGAAAAAGACCTTTGATTTTAATGGAGAACACTAATGCGATTCCTTTTGTTAATTTAAGCTCTATTTTTCTGGTATTCATCAGGGAGTTTGGCCTTTTTTCCAACAATAATTTTGCGGATGAAAATGATTAAGTTGCTATTCCTCGTTTCATCTGATGATGATGACAATGTCCTTTCACTCTTACAGTACTTAAAACCAAACACAGTGATACAGAAATTTGACCATTTGGTCTATTAACTGTGAAGCCAGTTAATTCTGATGTGTTTTGAATTCTTTTCGTGGTCCTCAACATGAATTTCCCAACATTGCTTAGTTGTCCTGAGCATGAGATTTCATCAGTCTGCTGTCATACTGTATGTACTGATTTGTGTCCATGGTCATGAAATAAATATTTTCCAGTTAAAAAGCCCAAAAAAGTCTGCATTTGTAGGTTGGAGAGGTTTGTGATGGAAAGTTGAAGTCATACATGTTACAGATATTCATGTCATTTGCTTTGTAAGCTTGTCTTGTCAAATGATTGATGAACTTACGCCATCATGTTGTCCTTCCATCTGTCTGTTCACAATTCACCAGAATTACTATTCATTCTACAGTATTGGTAAATGGACTGATTCTTATATAGTGCTTTTCTACTCTCTCGGAGCACTCAAAGCGCTCTATACAACATGCCACATTCACCCAATCACACCCATTCTCACAAGCACTTTTTCTATACTTAGTGCTATCTAACTAGATTCACACACATTCATACTCCGATGGACGCATCGGAGAGCAACTTGGGGTTAGTATCTTGCCCAAGGATACTTGACATGCAGACTGGAGGAGCCAAGGATCGAACCACCAACCTTCCGATCAGTAGGTGACCTGCTCTACCTCCTGAGCTACAGCCACCCCATAATTATTGATCAGATCATAGTTAGACACAGTGATCGCAAAACAGATCTTTACTCAAACTATGTTGAAGGTCAGAGCCAAGATCACAAGATTACAGGAAATAATATGTCAGTAGTGGTTTGTCAGTGGAATGAACATGACTGTTATTTTTTTTTAAAACAGTTAGATAATATACGCAACACCCTTGTTAGGTTTTCCATTCCATTTTGCCACACTGTCAAACACAACACTGATGTCATTGCTCTAGTCCAGGGGTCATCATGGACTAGCAACCTTTAAGACCCAAAGAGCCACTTCTTTTTTCCACGCAAAAGAAAACACTGGGAGCCGCAAATACTTTTTAACATCTAAAATGAAGATAACACTGTATATATTGTTTTACCTTTATGCTTTGTGTGAACAACTAAAGTAAGTAAGTAAAGTTTATTTATTAAGCGCTTTTCACAGTGAGGCAGTCACGAAGCGCTGTACACAAATAGTAAAATAAACAAAACAATCAATAGACATTATACACAATGTAAAAGATCAAATGTAAATAATGTAAAGAATATAAAATACGTAGATCAACAAAAGGCTTGTTTGAACAGAAACGTTTTTAACTGCTTTTTAAAAGAATCCACAGAGCAACTAAAGTGTGTTCTTTATGAACTCCATGAAGTGCTACAGAGAAAATTACATTTTATTCGTGTAATTAACACATTTTGAACTCTTAAAGAAATACAACAAAAGGAAAGACACCCAGCTGAACTAAAATGATCCAGCAAACAAAAACTGTTGTGAGCCACCACCCTTATATCGCCTTTGGGCTTTTGGAGCCTTGACCTGACTTTTAAAAAGTAATTGAAAAAAAGCACTATGCTGCTAAAAAATGAAAAATAGATATTTGCAAAATTCTGCCTAAATATGTATTTTACCTGGTTAATGTGTGTGGCGGGGTGTGGTCTGCAGCGCCGCTGCAGGGGAGGCGGACGCATCTGAGCGGCACCTGCAATCATGCCTCGCCGCCTTAATGTCTGTGCTCTCTATGCTGTTGTGTTGGTGTGTGTCGGGCTGTGAGCTGAAAAGCTACAGCCGGCTGTATGCGTACAGCAACCGTGTGTGAAAAATGATCAATAAAGAGATGCTGAAAAGCAGCGGGTCTGCCCTGGTATGTTTACAATGCGACTTCTGCTCCTGAACCTCTGCGCACAGCATCTTCAAATAAACTGTCATCTGTGAGGCGTGAGCGTGTTTGTTTTTAACATAGTTCACGGTGGAGAACAGCTGCTGACATAATGTGGATCCGAAGATCCATAATTGGCCTACCTGGGGTTGAAAGTCTCGATAAATGCACGGCGTTTCGGCTGGTACACCGGCTTCCGAGTGTGACGCTTATTTTGAGCGATGAAAAATAATAAAATATAATATTTTATATTTCAATATCACAATGATCTTCCAATTTAGAACTACAAGTTAAAAAAGAACTAAACACAAATAAAATACACTTCAGCTAAATACTTCTAATTTATTTTCCCAAACAACGCAGAGCCGCACTATAAGGACTAAAGAGCTGCATGCAGAAACCCACCTCCTCATCTCATCAGTAAAAGTAGCTCCTTGAAGGACAATTTTACTAACAATTTTTATACAAAATAACCAAACTTTGTGCTACATTAATCATTTAGATACTAATAATGATAATACCAAATAATATAAGTACATAATAGGTTATACAAAATTATTCAAATTTAAATTCAAATTCTAATGGATGTCTTTAGCTTGAAGTTGAATTTTAAAATGTAACTATTTTCTGTTGCCTACATTGTTGAGGGTGACTTTACTTCCGCACATAAACAGTACAACTAGTACAGTAAAGGGTTACAGAGGGATTCAGCAGATCAGGGAACCCTAACGTCTGTTAGTGGCTCATAACTAACATGCTGTGATCAGCTGATCTGCTGCTGATTTACACAAATAAATTCAACAACATGTAAACTGTTTCACAAGCTATCCTGGCTGATGTGCATCTCCTACACTGACACTATACTGTTCACACAGTTTTTACACTACGCGGCATAAATTTGGAATTCAGTGAATTCATCTGAGCATCATCAGCTTAAACGTAAATTCATCTCTGCTACACTTGATGTAACCCAACACAGACCATAAGCAACACAGACACTGTGCATCAGTCCAACACACTGCTTCACTGTGAATTCACCACATTAATGCAAGTGAACCTGTTTATCCTGCACAAAGCTACCCAGTGTTTTCATGCAACATTTATTCCACATAACTTGAATATGAAGGTTTTTAACTGATAATGCAAAACTCACATGTTTTTGATTCAGGTGGTAATTTTGGAAGAAATATACTATAAACAAATGTATGTTGTTTTAAAATCTGGCTTGCCACCATTATAGCACATTTAAAATCTCACTCCTGTACTGTATCACTGTGATGAAATAAAATACCACCAAAAATACCACCAGCAGTGCATGCTTTGGTACAACAGTGTGGTTAAAGGTAAGCATTATTATGGGTTTCTACCACAAGCCAGACAGAAGCCTCGACTCTTACAGCCTTAAAATAATATGCCGAGTACTGAACCTTGGCTTCCAAAAATAAAAATACAAAAAAAGCAGTCTGGCTTTTACCCAGCAAGCCCCTGGTGCTGAGCTGTGAGACACAAGTGCTGTAAATGCTCAGCACCTGACCTTTTGTGTGTTTTGGACTTCAACACGCCCTCCAATTGTTATGGCAGCAAGATGGAGTGAGCCATGTGAGAACCCACCAGGGCTGTCGCCTGTAACCCCAGAGAGGTGGACAGGGCAGATTCTTCTTCAGTATATAATGGATTTGAAAAAACAAAAAATACTGGTCAAAGGTTGACATTTATTTAGACAAAATGTCTTCTCAGTTGCTGAGAGAAAAAAATATAGAATATAGAATAATATAGAATATCAAACACAATATCAGGTTCAAGAAACAGAACAGAAAGAAACAGAACAATATGCATCCTCATTATAAGAGGTTAAAGACGCATTCTTATCTAGCCAGTGCTAGCCAACATGTTCTTCTCTTTGTCATATTTTAATTATAAAAGAATACACCAAGTTAGATGTGACTTATTAAAATGCAATTTGCAGCTCTCAGAATGACTGTACTGTTTTACTAAAATGTGTTTTACTTTATTTGGCTGCTGTTTTGGCTATATTATTTGCTCTATGTTAGCTTGAAATAGTTGTATTCAAATTCTTTGTGAAATAATAAATATAAATAAATAACAAGTATTCATCCATTCACTTTAGGGTCGCTGGAGCGCTGGAGCCTATCCCAGCTGTTTTAGGGCAAGAGGCAGAGCACACCCTGGACAGGTTGCCAGTCTGTCACAGGGCTAACACACAACCATTTGGGCTGTCATTCACAACTATGGACAATTCAGTGTCGCCAATTAACCTATCCCCACTAACTGCATGTCTTTGGACTGTGGGAGAAAGCTGAAGTACCCACGCACACAGGGAGAACATGCAAACTCCACACAGAAAGACCCCACCCTGGTGGTAAAGTTGAACTCAGGACCTTTGTGCTGTGAGGCAACAGTGCTAACCACCGTGCCAACGTACCAGCAACAAAGCATCCAATACATAGATGTAAATATCACACGTATATTTGGATGCGAGGACGCTGCTAAGGAGTTTGTACTAGCTGTTGTGTGGTATGAAAGGTTTCTTTATTGCTAAATAGCAAATGCACAAATAAATAGACAGACCTGAAACAATTTGTACTTAATCAAATTAGCATCCAAACATTGGATGAGATGAAATGTCACTAAGGGTGGATTTAAAAAACAACAGTTTCCTGATTCAAATCTATTTTATCTTGAGTAAAGCAATATTGATTCATTAAATCCTGAATCGAGTTTTAAATATATGTTTTGCTCGAAAGAACAGAATCTCAGGTTAAAGCTTACAAAACTGTTTCACAAAACCGCCAAACAGCTAAAACAGTAAATGAGAGCAGAGCAGGTAAATGAAGACGTAAACACAAAGCGTGGACCCGACACTTCAGAATCAGTGAGATGTCGGCTTTCTCCCCCAACGGTACGCAGACACGCCGTCGGTGCTGATAGCCCAAATCTCACAGATTCTGATGCTGCAGGTTTTGTCACTCTCCGACCAAAATTCACTGAAGAAGATCAAAACTGTACTTCACGTTTGATAAACCTCGTCATGAATTCCCTCTTACCTTTGCTGTTTTGCTTCCACCACAATAAAATCAAACTTCCTGCACAGCTTTCTCTCTCAGTGTACTTTGAGACCAGTTTACCATGAAAAATCTGTTTTGTGATTAATTCGCTAGCTTATTACGCACCAGTCTACCGTTGTTTACAGCGCTGTCAGACGCTTTTTTTTTTTTTTTTTGCTTTTTGGTTTGTTTTTTTCAAAAATGACCTCCTCCAAGAAAATCTCATTTCTGCTGTTCAAAACCAAAGAAATGTAAACTTTTACAAATGATGCAAAACACTCAGCTGTGTCTCTAGTTAAACCTCTGTAACTTTGCTCTGCTTCACCTCAGCAGCATCAGGTAATGTTGAATCGTGGTTTTCTCATATGCTATAAATAGCCAGGCCAAGAAAATCTCCTTCATGTTTTACCCTCAGTTACTTTGACACAAAGGCATCTGCTGTGATGAAGTCTCACAAGTGTCAGCTTTGTTTTTATACATAGATATAAAATGTGGATATGTAGTGATAAATGATCAGATATATAATATTTCTGACTCAGTCCAAATTGAATCAGAATACCCAGCCCTGCTTGTCACTCTATGATAAGTAGTATTTCGAATTTTAAATGTCAATATTTAAAATTTACATAGACTAAAAATAACTCAAATGTAAAAAACCTGACTAGTCAGCTACAGATTTTAAAACTTTTTTTGTACAGGGTTGAAAACATTTAATTGTGTTTATGCCTCCCCTAAAAGTCTATGGGGAGGCAGTCTGGGCCCTTCCTTGCTGGATTCATTTTTCAGCCGTGTAGGCTGCTGCATGAGGGGTGTTGTATTTTTTCAAAGTCAAGTGAAAGGTCCAATCAAAGAAAATATTGATAAGGCCAGGGCGGGTATTACTTATTAAAACATTAAACCATGAGATTTAACAATTTTGAGATGCCAGGAGGGACTATAAAACAGCGAATATCAGCTCATGCTTCTGGTTTGAGTCTGGGTGTGATGATATGAGCGTGTTTGTGTGTTCCTTGGAAACAGATGAAAAGTCAACTAAGATGTAATAAGCTAACTGCGAGGGAGTCTTAAAGTCTTTGGTAGCGAGTCGGGGTCTTGTTTCAAAGTGCAGAATCTGCCGTAAGCCCCCACAGACGCAGACTAAACACAGCATTGGCCCTATTGTTGTTCTGCACTGTTACAGCCCTCCCTGGAGATTTAGCAGGAGCCATAACCCTCTGCTGCTGCGACAGGCAGCCAATAGCCACGCTGCTTGCTAATGACCCAGCCACAGAGGTCACACCACAGCCTGATCACAAGAATTTTTACAGCACTGGATTGGAAAATGATGGGATTTGGGCTTGTTTTTTTGACAGTTTTCAGGTAAGCCAGTGAAACACTGAGGAGTTCCACTTGCTCTCACAGCATAAATACAAAGTGGAGGCAGGAATATGGCACAGTTTCCCGTTATGGCAGACCGACATTTAGTGATAATCAGTTCAGCATGTTACCATTTCTAACCATTGTGTTTTAGGAGCTGGACAAAGTGTTACACGTCATTTTTTTTCACATTTACATTTTCCATGTAATACACGACTAGTCACTCCATCTTCGTTCTTTTTTTTCTCATCCGTTTCCATCATGTGTCGTTCTGTGGTTTGAAGACCGTATACACACAAAGTAGCCATTACGGGAAGGAAAAGAAGCAGGTTTACTGGAAGAGGAGGCCCATTACTGAAAGCGTAGAGTTGGATCACGGGATAGGTTGAAGGTCAAACAAACACTACGCGTTTGTTCCGTCCATTATGGTGGACATATGGGATGGTTACACATGCATTTGTATATATTTGACATGTCATCTCCACCTGGGTCTGGGTTTCATCGCCATCTTGCAGTGGCTGAGTCACATAATGCACCATGTTAGCATAGTGATTACCTATCATTATGCAGCGCTCCGGTTTCAGTAAGACTACTCGGTCAAGCATCTGATCTGGGTGTTTACTACTTGTCAACGCTGACTTCTATTTTCCATGTCTGGGGTGAACACAAACCCCTTCTGTCAACAGTTCAACAGCGTTCACTTAAATGAAGAAAGATAGTGAATGTGGCATAACTTAGACTTCTGAATGAATGGTCACAATTTTCAAGGGTAAAAGGACTTTAAAGTATTTTAAAAGTATTTTTATGCCAGAAAAGGTCAAATGGCTGTATTAAAGCTAAAATGGGTCACAGCAGTAAACCCCATGAAAACTTTCACTCACCATTAGTTTTTTTATAGGTTTATAGTGCATTTACTGGAGGTTTGTAGTTAATTGTAGTTAATTTCCTTGGTCGGACACCCGCATGTTCAGCGTTCTAGTGCTGTGTTACTCGCGCTTATCAACTTTGTTTATAGCCACAGCAGGCGTCTGTTGTGAGAGAAAAACACCAATAAACCCACTGTAACCTCCCTTAATTACAGCCTACCAAACAGCAGATCAAATTAGCAACTCGCTGGCAAACAGGCTATAAAACCTACCACCAAAGAGCTTGATATCTTTCTCAAGAGGTGACAGAGCCCAACGAATCAGAGCTAAAATGAAGAAAGTGTGACTAATGAACTTCTGGGGGCCACAAACACAGCCATACATCATACGTATAATATTTACAATACTTGTTACCTTGAAAGTGAGATTTGCATAGATTACATGGAACCAAAAGTCTAAAAATAGTTTAAACAGGTCCCTAAATGCGAAAAGCTAAACAAAAACAGCAACCGATGGCACAGACGTCCACTCAGTGCAGCCAAACGTGCCTGGGCATGAGAGATTTAGTGAAATATGTCCCCTTAGTTATAATGTTTCCATCTTTAGTTTGTGGTGATAACACTGTGGATTGCACATGTCAACTAATTGGAGCGCTGATAACTTTTTTGTGAATGTTTTATATATTTGTGTTGTCACTAGACCAGAATTATTCAGATTATCGACACAGTTTGACATCTTCATGTTACAAATGTGTAATTTATAGAAAATTTAAATGAGATCATTTTTTGCATGTTAAACTAGAAGATTTAGGAAACATAAAAAAATGGAAAAGTAATATTTTGTACCTTAGCCGGGTTTCACGTCTTATACACGTCTTAGTTTGTTAGACAATAAAGTCAAACATATTGGGATTTAAGCTTTACTATAAAATTTTGGACATTAGAGTAACACATAATATCTCTTTTATTTATTTAATAACTTTTTTTTGCTTTTGCTTTTTTGGTCAAATTGGGGTTCAGATTTTGGGTTTACTGATTTTGGCAGAGGTCTTCATGTGGTGATTGTATTGATATCCACAATTAATGTCTACAATTACTGATTTCTTTAAACTACAGATAGGCTAAAATGGATAAAGGATAATGCAATTCTATGGCTTAAATCAACAAATATTAGATATTCAATAGACCTCATGCTGTTAATAAATATGTGGATGTAGATGAAGCAGGTAAACTCGTAAATGGAACATTTTCAAATTTCAGGCTCCGCCCACCATCTAAAGCAGCAGCAATCTGGTCGTTAAGTCTGACGTCACTAGCCGTGTCTGGGCCTAAACTCCGCTGCAGGTCCATATATCAAACGATCACTATGGCATTACTGAGAGTTGAAAAACTGTCTAAAGTCTTTCATCTTTAATAAAATGATCAGTGTTCTGCTCTACCAGGTGTAACAATTGAGTTTTACATCCAGGCATCCATGAAAACGGAATTTATGACATTTAACGGAGTTAGAAGTTAGCAGGAAGTTAGCTCGCTAGCTTCTATCTAAATACAATATAGCATGTCCTGACTGCGGGGTTTTGGAAACAAATTAAAACGTACAGCTCTGTTATCACTTCCAACATAAATGAAGACAGAAAACTAAATAGCAGTGACGTTTGTAGGGTTACTGAAGTTGGGTAGCTGGTATATAATGATGTGCTACGTGACCGCTAGTGACACAGCTATGTTAGCATAATATAAACAAGCTAACTTTTTTTCCACTCGATAAAAGTTAACGTGAGTGTTCTCGGTGGTCAGGAACAAATGTAATCGCATGGCAGGATGCTGTAAAAGGACCAAACTTCAGCAGGTAATCCATCCACAATACAAGGTTAGTCATTCATTCTGCTGCATGGGCTGGGCTGTAGTTACATCCTAAGGTTTTAAAAACTGAGCTTAAATAAATGATTAGCGGTAATAAAAGCAGAGGGAGGTCAACAGTGATCACTGACTGTTTTAGGAGCTTTTTGAGATTAAATAGAAGAAAATACAAAACATTAAACATGTTAACAACACAAAAGCCATATTAAACGCAGACTACTTTAGGCCCGGAAGTAGGATTCGTCACGTCATCACTTAACGACCGGATAGCAGGGTAATAGCTGCTTTCTGAGCAACTATGGAACTAGCTAGTTACTTGAATGAACGTAATCAGCACTTTAACATTGAGTAGAAGGATGTAGGCCTATAAGACTAAACAAGGCTCAAAATCCTGAAAATATTTGTGGTTGTGTACTCAAATCTTGTGCTCGGCAGCTGACTCCAGTATTTCATTACCATCCATTATCATTTTAATAAATATTTACAGCCACAGCATGTACCTAATGCATCAAAGCATTCTTTACTCCCTATTCCTGCATCTAGTTATTCCAAAACTCTGTAGACAGCGATATAAAGTCAGACTGAGGATGTGCTTGACCCCATGCAGTTTGCTTATAGGCCACACAGACAAGTAGAAGATGCTACAGTGACCTTGTTGAACCTGATAAACATCTGGAGAGAAAAGGTTCTCATGCTTAATTACCGTTTGTTGACTTGTCTTCAACTTTCACACAAGTCAGCCTTGAATTTTAATCAAAGGCATACAGGTGGAGACATGGATAAGGATTTATATCTAGCCTGAAGTAGAGAAGTAGTAGAGATGGAGAGGAGGCAGGTAGAGACATAAGAAATTCCGAGATGAAGGTTTGATGGCTATCAAATTCCAGGAGCAGGAAAGCAAAAATCAAAGGGGAAGTTAAATGGATGATCTGAAGAAACACTGTCACCACCAGCTTTAGGGTTTAAAGGCTTCGGCACTAAGAGGATGACGGTGGAAAGAAGTGAAGAACAGGCTGCAGGTGATCAGTGACCCACTTGTGGAACAGAAAGGGTAGAAGTGGCCGGCATAGCTGATGAAGTAGCCACTGGATACAGCTGAGAGTTTGAATCACATCTGAGAGTTTTTGTCTGCTAAACATTAAAATTCTTGGCAGGAACCACCTGCAATAAAATAAAGAGTGAATAAAGAGTATTGGAAGCCAGGAGTACAACAAGAAGAGGAAATATTCTAGAAAATTCTGATTGCTCTATGGAGGGCCAGTACCTTCCCCTGGCACACATACTTTTGCAAAAAGCTATGTCGCTAAATGCTGTATGCTAGTTCAGCACAGCTCCCCCAGAGGCCTCAGGGCATCAAAAATCCGCTTTGATATCCATCAGAGATATTCGGTCTTGCTGCTGTCACCTGAGAAGGCATTACCAGACCAATCAATTTACTGGAAGAGTTCAAAGTCCCCTAAATTTATTATTTTAATAATGATTTTAATGTCTGTGTAATGAATAATGGCAAAATCTTCCCGAGGAAGCCATGGGGTACAGTAACCTGTATCAGGCAGCTTTGAAAAATAAAACAGTACATAATAACGGTAAATGAAAACACATCCATGATGAACATTATTGTATTCAGGCACCACATTTTTACAATGAGATTAATAAAAGCAGGTGAACTTTATCACCACGTAGAGTTTAATTTATTAACTTCCTCGTGTAACACAAGCTACCTCAGTTGAGAGATTAAAAGAATAAATCTCTTGTGTAATGGCTAAAGGGGATTCTCCCAAAACACTAGTAGGAAGGCATTAATAAGACAAAGAAGCTAGGATAAAAAGGAGGACATGAACAGAAAAAAGGGGGAAAAAAGTGCAGCTCTGTTTTATTTTCCCGCTAAAGTCCCAGCCTATTAAGTATTATTATTTTTGGATGTTGCGTGACCTTATACCAGCAGTACCTCCGGCTTGGTCGTGTGTTCCAGCAACACTGAAATCCACACAGAAAAGCCAGCAGATCCAAAATAGAACCCAGGACTTAGTGACTGTGAGGTGGCAGAGCTAGCCAGTAAGTCCTCCTGGCGGCAGATTCGATTCATAAAAAAAAAACATCAGGCAAATCATTTTGGGGACAAGACAATGGATGTCTTCTGAAAACCTCGTTATGGCCCTCAGACCTGTCTGCGTGCTCCTTGCTAACACTCAGACACAACCATGCGTAAATACATGAGACACTACACAGATATTTAACATCTGCTTCTCATTTTGGTTATGAGTTGCGTGGGATGCTAGGGAGAAAGGAGCGCAGAGATCCTGAGAGAGTTTCCGAAATGCTGGATACGCTTTCAGATGAACACATCTGAGAGTCTAAAATAGGAACGACATCTAAGATCACATCAGAATCCAGATCAGCATTACTGCTAAACAAGTTAAGACATACAGGAGATTCGTCTTGGTATTTTGGTGCTTAATGATGCTCCATAACGTATGCAAGTACTGCAAACAAACAGAATATGTCAATATGTGTATAACATATATAGATATCTGTTTTACAGAGTGTAAAAATGTCCACAGTATTCAGTCTTAACATATGTGCAGAGGGTCAGAAAAATGTGCCGTTATCTAACCCATGGAGATGATTGAGATGGAGGTGTTATGATTGCATTCTTGCCATGCATCCATTTATCTGACGTATATTTATGTCTGAGTTGCAGAGGCAGCAGTCTAAGCAGAGATGCCCCTCTTCCCCTGTCCCTCCAGCTCTTCCGAGGCAAAAGCAGCTAGGAGATGCAATCTTTCCAGTGTGTCCTGAGAGGGCATCCTCCCCCCATGTAGGGTGTGCTATGGAGCACATAGGTTTTATCCTAGTCAGATGCCTGAACCAACTTAAGTGACTCATTTCAATGAAACTGTAATGAAGACAGGTGGAAACTGTTCTTGTGCAGGGAAGGTACAGTGGGGCAAAAAAGTATTTAGTCAGCCACCGATTGTGCAAGTTCCCCCACTTAAAATGATGACAGAGGTCAGTAATTTGCACCAGAGGTACACTTCAACTGTGAGAGACAGAATGTGAAAAAAAAATCCATGAATTCACATGGTAGGATTTGTAAAGAATTTATTCGTAAATCAGGGTGGAAAATAAGTATTTGGTCACCTCAAACAAGGAAAATCCCTGGCTCTCACAGACCTGTAACGTCTTCTGTAAGAAGCTTTTCTGTCCCCCACTCGTTACCTGTATGAATGGCACCTGTTTGACCTCATCATCTGTATAAAAGACACCTGTCCACAGCCTCAACCAGTCAGACTCCAAACTCCGCCATGGCCAAGACCAAAGAGCTTTCGAAGGACACCAGGAAAAGAATTGTAGACCTGCACCAGACTGGGAAGAGTGAATCTACAATAGGCAAGCAGCTTGGTGTGAAAAAATCAACTGTGGGAGCAATCATCAGAAAATGGAAGACATACAAGACCACTGATAATCTCCCTCGATCTGGGGCTCCACGCAAGATCTCATCCCGTGGGGTCAAAATGATCATGAGAACGGTGAGCAAAGATCCCAGAACCACACGGGGGGACCTGGTGAATGACCTGCAGAGAGCTGGGACCAAAGTAACAAAGGTCACCATCAGTAACACACTACAACGGCAGGGAATCAAATCCCGCAGTGCCAGACGTGTTCCGCTGCTGAAGCCAGTGCATGTCCAGGCCCGTCTGAAGTTTGCCAGAGAGCACATGGATGATACAGCAGAGGATTGGGAGAATGTCATGTGGTCAGATGAAACCAAAGTAGAACTTTTTGGTATAAACTCAACTCGTCGTGTTTGGAGGAAGAAGAATACTGAGTTGCATCCCAAGAACACCATACCTACTGTGAAGCATGGGGGTGGAAACATCATGCTATGGGGCTGTTTTTCTGCCAAGGGGACAGGACGACTGATCCGTGTTAAGGACAGAATGAAAGGGGCCAAGTATCGTGAGATTTTGAGCCAAAACCTCCTTCCATCAGTGAGAACTTTGAAGATGAAACGAGGCTGGGTCTTCCAACATGACAATGATCCAAAACACACCGCCCGGGCAACAAAGGAGTGGCTCCGTAAGAAGCATTTGAAAGTCCTGGAGTGGCCTAGCCAGTCTCCAGACCTCAACCCCATAGAAAATCTGTGGCGGGAGTTGAAAGTCCGTGTTGCTCGGCGACAGCCCCAAAACATCACTGCTCTTGAGAAGATCTGCATGGAGGAATGGGCCAAAATACCAGCTACTGTGTGTGCAAACCTGGTAAAGACCTATAGTAAACGTTTGACCTCTGTTATTGCCAACAAAGGTTATGTTACAAAGTATTGAGTTGTATTTTTGTTATTGACCAAATACTTATTTTCCACCCTGATTTACGAATAAATTCTTTACAAATCCTACCATGTGAATTCATGGATTTTTTTTTCACATTCTGTCTCTCACAGTTGAAGTGTACCTCTGGTGCAAATTACTGACCTCTGTCATCATTTTAAGTGGGGGAACTTGCACAATCGGTGGCTGACTAAATACTTTTTTGCCCCACTGTATGTTCGATGTGGACCACAACCTCACACGCTCTTGCTCGCCCAATCTGGAACTTTTTGATCGTTAAATGTTGCCCTTTCTATCTCCCTCGGGAATTCACTGCGGTCATTGCCTGCACTGTTTACATTCCGCCTCACACGGACTCGGACACTGCCTTATGTGAGCCACATGAGGCTCTCACACCTCAACAAACACTTCACCAAGATGCCGCACTCATTGTTATGGGAGATTTTAACAGAGTGAATCTCAAACGGACATTTCACAACCTTCACCAGCACATCAACTGCCCCACCCGGGACCGTTCAAGAACTGTTACAAGGCTCAGCCCCTGCTGGCATTTGGAAAATCGGACCATGCCGCCATCTTCCTCATGGCTGCTTACAAACAAAGGCTAAAGCAGCAACCACCAATCAGGAGGGAGGTCGCTTGCTGGACGGACCAATCAGTGGTCACCACCACACATTTCCTATAATCCTATAATCCTATAATCCTATAATTCCTATAATTTATAATCTTTATAATCTCTTTCTGCTATTTGCACATTTTTTACTGTAAATTTCTAAGTTAATTTGTAAATTTTGTAGTAACCTGTAAATTGTAAATACTGTAAAACTTTTTTTCTGTCATTTAATGGTCGGGCATTGTACAGCTACAAGCATTTCACCCCCATGTCATACTGTGTATGGCTGTGTGTGTGTGACAAATAAAATTTGAATTTGAAATTTGAATTTGAACCGAGTCTCGAAATGTTTGTGTCCATGCTGTTTAGGTTTGATCAAAATCTTTCCCGAAAGACAAAAATGCAGCAGAATAACCAGTCTCATCAGCTTCACTACGTTCTTTGTTGTGCTAGGAAAAACACAATACTCTCACCACCATTTCCTTGTTTGCTTATAGGGCCTGATCAGGGGTATCTGTATATTATTAGGTTTTCAAGCAGTGAAAAAACGTGAAATATTCCAGCGATACATACACAAAACCACACAGATGTATAGAAATTGTATAATCCACTGCATGAACAACATACTGCACAGTGAGCTAAACCCAACTCATCAACTGAAATGTACTAAAATTTGAGGTTGCTGAAGAAGAGACAGTTTTTTACTTATTAAAAGCTCACAAGGGTGAGAGCTGGAACAGTAAGCTCCCCATGCTGTGTTACATTAGCACAAAGAAATGTCCATGGCTGGGAAACAGGATCTCATGCAGCAGATCAAAGACATATTGAGCTTTGAGCTGCTGAAATCAGATGTCCAGCAGCGCCATCAGCTCAGAAGTGTCAGAAACCACTGGGACCACAATACCTCATCCGCAGTCCAGAAAGGAAGTATTTTTTAGTTAAAGATCTGCTGCCTAAAAATCCATTATTCCCCTGCGATGACAAAACCAAAAGGCTCGCAACAACACAGGAACTGAGTTTGTTTAAACAATATGGACAGATTTTTAACCATTACCCTATACCGTCGGGGTATATCTTCAGCGACAAAGAAAGAGGTCTGCAACAGATGGCGGGTCCCCACAGAGCCACGATGTCAACGTCAAAGAGTCTGTCTGGGATTACGTAAAGCAGCAGAAGGCGTGTGGAAAACACTGACATGCTTGGAACAACCTGCACAAATATACCTACAGGAATTGCTACGCTTAGAAGGGAAAAGGCTGTCGCTCTAAACTTTGCTTACTTTACAGTAAATCTTCGACTAGTGCCTAAAACAGTAATGCACATTGTGCATTCACTATCGTATGATGATGTGTCACTACCAGAATTTTAAAGTAATCATGTAACAAAGGGAAATTGTTAAAGGAGCAACACGGATTTGCGGGCTACTAGCCATTGTTCCAAAGGAGATCACTCATATGCTGTACAGTAATAAGGTTATATCTATATCTTATATATGACACCAATATAGCATTATAATCAGATTTGCCATGATTTAGTAAAATCATATAATTTTAGAGTGAAAAAAAGGAGTGAAAGGTTCTCAGTGAATGCTAATAAATGTAAGGGAAATTAAGCTAATGACACCTTCTGAATGAGCAGTTGATACAAGACCTCAGTGGATATTCTCCTTTTACTGTGATTTCAGGCTTCTTGCCTTATGCTAACGCCTCTTGTTTAGGCTCTGAGCGACTCTTGCATGTGCAGAAACAAATATTTTCCATTTGGTTTTCCCATTTTTATTGCTATTGCTGCAAACTTGCCATCTCCTCCTTGACTTTAACCAGAGCTCCCAGCAAAATGCGCAGAACTAAACAGAAGAGAGTTAAAAACCCCAGCAAGTTTGTTGCTAATGCATGAGATTTATTTACATGAGTCTGCAGTCAAGGATCCAATTGTGTTTGCCGGGCTGCTCTCGTGCTCGCTCATGCTAGCGTTAAGGTCGTCCTGGCTCAGATCTTTCAGTACATGGACCACCGCTTTGTTATATTTAGTGTGCAGAGCTGGCTGCAGACCAGTCCCCATTTACACCCTAATGTTTGGCTACAGACACCATCAGTGCCTGTTTGTGTACATGAGTGCACCCTTTCAATATTCCTGCACATCACAAGGTTGCCAAGCAAGAACTGTTGAAACGCCGTCACATTCCCACTCCCCAATCACCCCATTAAGTCTGCGTGCACTGTATCTACATGGCATTTTCTACATGTTAGTTGCTGTCAGCTGTACATATTAACAGTCAGCACTGTGCGTGCATGTGCACGGGTTCATAATGTGTGTGTGTGGTGCATTTTTATGGTTTATGTGGAGTGGCTCAGTTACGCAGTCAGCTGGATTTGCTATTAGACAGCATGTAAAATCTGACCCTGCTGTCTCCAACCTGTTTTCACGTCTAACAGCCTGAGAGCTCCACTTCCAATTGCGTGTCTGGGAGTATGATCTTCATCCTCACCTCCTCATTAAACAGAGGAGGTGAGGATGTGTAAGAATTTGAAGACATGATGAGGAACACGTCTCAATTTGACACAGAGTAAAAAAGAAAGAGCCTAGGCTGCGTTGGCCACCATCAGCTTCTCAGATATGCTGTGTTAACTTTAACCGTGTTTTGAGAATCTGAAATATTATTGGAGCAGTTGCACAGACAGTATTTGCTGAGGGACTATCATCTAGTTATGAAATATTGCAATGGCTTAAACAGGACAAATCAGCCTGGTTCCTAGAGACTGGGATATACAAATATCAGAATGTGTGCGTTTGGGGACAGGCGCCGGCAAACCTCGGCACATACCTGGCTTTGATCCTCACCTCTGGAGGAGACGCAGCGGTGCAGGCATGGAATCTGGCTGCATATATCATCCTTTATTTACTGCCTTATCAGACCTTTCCCAGTCGTAAAGCACCGAGCAGAAAGTTCATAAAGTCATCAAATGAGTTTATATTTGGAGGAATCCAAGAATCAGATGCTGGCAAATACAAATGACACAAGATTCACTTGCACGCTTTGTTCTAGTTGGTTTTCCCCAGCGACGAATACATTAAAAGAAAAATTTATTGCTCTGTTACCTAAATGTATGACTCATACATTCTCAGTTACTTCTGCTGTTCTCCCTGTAAAAAAAAAAAATCCTATTTATAGAGATGTATAGTTTGTGTTTGTGTTATATTTTATAGTAATATGAACAGGGTTAGAGTTATAGAAAACAATTCCTTAATGTTTCTGATGTTATCCTTCTTTTCTTCTTTTCTTTTCCTTCTATACTTACATATCTATATTATTGCTAATATATATTGTAATATATCTATATCACTAAAGCACTTCTGGATGGATGCAAACTGCATTTCGTTGCCCTGTACCTGTGCATGTGCAATGACAATAAAGTTTAATTCTATTCTATTCTACTCTATTCTATTCTATTCTATTCTATTCTATTCTTTTGGTGCAAAAATTGTGCTCAAACACAAAAAACACAAACACAGAGTGTTAAGCAGGAGGCCTGAAGAGCTTAATCCATGTTGGTATTTTTCACTTTTTGGAATTAATAAGACAGAAAAAACCCTCAAGACTGTAAGATAGCAGATAGTGATGTGCGATATCATTGACTTCAATTCCGATACGATTTCAAGTAAAATTCGGGGTGGTATTGACGATACTGATCCGATACCGATACTTTGAACAAAAATGTAATCTGTATTTCAAATTATAGCTTCATAATGATTACAGGACATCAGACTACTTGTTCTTATTGCTTAAAAATGCAGAATTATCATATAGAAATAAAAAACCTGAAGTTGTGCGCTATTTCAACACGCTGCCACCTGCAGCACTAAAGGGCTGTGTCCCAATTCAGGGTCTGCACGCTTGAAGTGCGCATTTTAAGTGCGATTACGTCACCGCCACGCGACGACGGCTGTCCCAATTCGAAGTGTACTTCAAATGCATACTCCAAATGCGCCGTCAATTTCCCCAAATATCAAGCGCACGCTTCGTGGTCCCATATATCCCACAATTCATAGCGCGGCGGTGGGTGTGGATAATTTTGCCGCAAAATACGTCAGAAGGGAGCGGCCGAAGAGTGAACTGTCAAAAGTAAGTACTGAATATGACGTCACTTATTCATGTGCGAATGTTTAATAATGAAGAACATTAAAACATTGCTGTTGGCCACATGTTGGCAAAGTTATGTGACATTAGCGATGTTTGTACTTTCAGCGTTAACTTGATGTCATAATAATCTGACAATACTATAATATTGGCCATATTATATTTACATTACCACAGTGAGATGATTTTAGTCTCATGAACAACATTAGCTAATTGTTATTTACTAACTACTCTTAAATGACTGTTCGGTACAAAAATGAAGCCCAACAATCATGTTTTACAGTCCTGTGGTCTCAGCCTCAGATACTCACAGTGATGTCATGACAAAAATGAATGACCAAGAAAACATTTTTCTCCTTCATTTATGTCACACAATGCTGTATGTAACGTTTATCGCGGTTAGTATCATGGTTGCTAGGCAACCTGAACAGCGCGACGAAGGCTAGACCGTCCCATTTCAAAAGCCTCTCACTTCCACACTTCTCATACTTATAGTACGCACCGTACGTAGTAGTGCGCATACTTCAAGCGTGCAGACTCTGAATTGGGACACAGCCAAGGACTCCACGAGAGACGTCTGTCTCGCCCTAGCAGCGCCTGTCCCTCTCCTCCTCTTCAGTTCGCTTCAACATAAGCTCGTCATATTCTGTGATATGATTTACTGTGTTTGACGAGGTTAGTGGTGTTGCCACAACACCTCACTGTCTTGCCACATGTATTGCAAACCACATCTTGGCTGTTTGTGGAGGAATAAAATACGTCCACACATGACTCAGCTTACGCTCAGCCATTGTTGTGAGTGCGCACACCAAGGGCCTGTGACACATTTATACAGCCGTATTTCGCACATGACTATGAAAGGCGGAAGAGGAAGTAGTTCCTTCCAAGCTAGACGATCCAAATGATATGGCTTCTTTCCACTCTGTTCCTGTTAATGATAAACTACAAATTTACCCCAGATTACTGAAATATCAATATTTTAATATGAGAATCGATTCTAGAACATAAATTACTGGTATCGGAGGAATCGATATTTCACCACTAATAACAGATTAACAACAACACATGTTTTTGTGTGTGTGTGGGGGGGGGCTCTTTTGAAAATAAATGCATTTGCAATAATATATATTTTTTAACTCTAAAAGTTAGGAGAAATCAGATTTCACTTTTCCTTTAATTTTCCTCTTTTCAGTTTCTTTTGTGTGAAATCAAAGGGAAAATTCTATGAGTGGCTTTAATATCCCTTCCAAACTGTTTTCTCTTGCCTTGCAGGTAAAATTATTTTAGAAATACATAATAATTGACTTTTATGACCATTCGATAGCCAGAATTCTCCCATTTAACTGTCTCACATGCCACACACACACACACACACACACACACACACACTTGAGTAAATCTAGGGAGGGATTTGAGCGCGACCACAGAAAAACATGAGCAACGTTGATGTGACATATCGAAGCTAACTGATGTTGTCACCGGCCTCTCCTGCCTGGACAAAGTGCCGCGTGTGACTGTGATTGTATATGTGTGTGTGTGTGTATAAGCAGTAAGGCCCATTAGTGTGCAGTAATGGGAGGGGATATTGGTGGTATATAGGTGTAATTACCTCGAGCCAACATGGAGCTCAGGCCGCGTGGCGCCTCCAACACAAATATGAACTGCAGAACATAGATACCACTTTGTCCTCTTTTACCGCTTGACCTGGGGGAGAAAGTTCAACAGTGACTGCAGCTCTGAGAGTGTGTGTGTGTGTGTGTGTGTGTGTGTGTGTGTGTGTGTGTGTGTGTGTTGGTAGGAGAGGAGAGCCTTGGGAAATAAAGATCCCAAAGAGAAAGCCAGAGGAGAAGGGGCAGAGAAAAGTGAAGGTGTGTTGGACAATGTCTGCGCTGACTGTTATCTCCTGGCTCTGCTCCTGTTCTTCTCCTCGTCCGTGATAATCTGCAGAGCGTTTTCAGAATGGGCTGTTCCCATCACCAATCTGCCCATCGATCCACATCTCTGGCACGCTGCGTACAACGCCCCCACCCTCTGATCTTTTTCCTTCCTTTCCTCTATCCATCAATCTATCTCCACCTCCTCCCTGACACAGCGGTTGTACATCTCACTATTGTATTTTCTTTATGAGAACATCTGTTTAGCTTACTAGTTCAACTCTTGGTCTTGAAAAGTTTCCAATAAAGTCTGAAGTCGGCCTCCATGTGGAGCACTACCATTGTGCTGACTGCCTGACATTTCGGGGAGGCCACAGAGTGCCCACTGCCAAACTTTGCAGTAAAGCGATTGAAACTGTACCAACTAGTAAGGCTTTTCAGGTGATGTAACATAGACTGAGGAAGACTTATTGGGGTTCTCAGTTCTGTGTAGAATTTGCTTATAGTAGCATTTAACAAAACATTATAAATAGATGACTGGAATCTCATGAAAATGAGCCGAAATTCTCAAATTTGTAGATGAGAACAAAGCCCAGACTGGCCTCATTTCCATCTCTTGTGTTTCTTGGACCAAGTAGATTTTTGTGTGGTCTCTCTCAAAATTGGTTTCTTTGTAACAGTTTACATGAAGACCTTATTCACCTAGTCTTCACCCAGCAGCTGATGTGTGAGTTTCAACTTCAATTTTTAACTTTAATGATTTGATTTGAGAAGAGACCGTACAATATTAACAAACATGTTGCCATTTGATGTGTTACACCACAGCATCTGCAGTCTCTTGGCATGTTATTATTCATTTTGTCTGGTATGTCTTTTCTGGTTTAACTCTGTTCCTTTTTTTGTTTAGTCACAGGCCAAAATGTTGCATCCCATTTATTTTCACACCTCCAAAGACCCGAACTCTTTCATGGCAGGCATTTTTAATTTCCCTTTGCTATTTGGCTTTATAGTGTTTGAGAGAACACTATAAAGTCACAATTGAGTAATGACGTGCAAAACTCTAAAATTGGTGCCTGAACACAGCAGCATTTTTCCTGGTTACAAAAACAAAATGAGAAACAACGATTGTGCCCCTTTGAGCAATATGGCTCATTTGAAAGCGCAAAATTTAGTTTTGTGGTCTAGACAACCCAAAATGTGATGTCCCCATATATGGACACCTAAGAGGTTAAAGACAGATGTACCTTGCTAATCCTGCTAGCTAGAGCTACTATTACCTGACAACTCTTCAGGTCTACTCTTTTGTCTAAGGAAATGAAGGGAAAAAGGAAACACTCCCGTTTACCGTCAGGCTCAGGGAGGGGCAGCCATCTGCCTCAACTAGTTGGGGGTGAGGGGAGGGAGACAGGAGAAAAGACAGACTGTGGAAGAGAGCCAGAGATGAATAATAACTAAAGATGAACTATAGAGTGGAGTATAAACAAACAGTGAATGAAAAAAAGTGATTGAAGAAGAAACACAGTGCATCATGGGAAGTCCCCAACAGCCTACAACTACTGCAGCGTAACTAAGGCAGGATTCAGGGTGACCTGATCAGCCTAAATGGTTTATCAAAAAAGGCAGTTTTAAGCCTAATCTTAAAAGTAAAGAGTCTGTCCCTTGAATCCAAACTGGGAGGTGGGGCCTCCAATTTCTACTTTTAAATATCCTGGAAACCAGAAGTGAGCCCACAGTCTGAGAGCAAAATGCTCCATTGGGATAATATGGTATTATGGCTTCTTTAGGACAACATGTGAGGATTTTAACCCTGTAAGAACCAACCCATCATAAAATAGCAACTGAGATGTTTATTGACCCTTATAACAAAACCAACTTTTTTTGTTTTTTGCTATATCATGTCGTGTATGATATATTTTTATTATATATTTTTTGTATCACATTTAATACATTGGGTGTTTTTGGCAACTTTTTGTTAACAGCAAAGTTAATTTTAGACAAAAAAGGAGTTTTTTGAAATTATGGCAAGTAATGATGATATTGATGAGATAGATGTATCAAAAACTCACGTATCAAATATCATACAAAGGGCATTATAGGGTTAATTTCGCTTCAGGTAGCCAGTGAAGAGCAGTCAGTATGCAATAAATATGCTTGATATAAAGAAACTGTTCAATTTAACAGTTAGTAGGGTTGTATTTGTGCATGTAGTGCTTGCAGTCGGGTGGATTCTCACATCACCCAATGCACTGAGAGTGCATTAAGTGACCACTCACCAACCGATTGGGAAATACAGATTTTTCTTCTTATGGTTGCCAGGTGGTTGCAAACCTTTCTCTAAACCTTTCCTTACTCACTTACATTATCACCATGACTGTCACAAGTCTAAAACGGGAAGAATATACCGTCTCGATTCAGTACGAGTTACCATCTTGTTACCTTGTTTTGCACTGTTTAAGGCTGCAATAGGATAGCGTGTCTTTTCCATACCCTTCTTCTGGAGGGCACCACAACTGTAATGATTCCAGTTCGGGTTGTAAAACGATCAAATGGTCCCATTAACAAAATAAGGGAGTACACCTTGTTTTGCATGCTTCATCTTTCAACATATTTAAACCTCCTGTTTCTATGATACAGCGTCTAGAATTTCTTTGGACTTGCTATTCAGTATTCACTAAACATGGCACATTTCCCATTTAGTATCAGCTATGCTCATAAGAAACATGCCTGGCTCATGGTGTTGCTGTGGTGGACCTCAGAGCATGACAGTTACCAGTTACCTCGGTTTGGCCGTGCAGGAGTGTTAGACTGCAACGAAGCCAATTTGTTCTTGGAACAGAAAAGTTTTAAGTTCGCTCCTAGGGAAGTTGGTGAGAAATGCTTTTTCCTCAATCAACTGGAGGCGATTTAGCATTTGTGTGCAAAGAGGACATTTCTGTTCGCATTGATGCATTTAGATGTGCTGGCCTGTTACCAGGTGTGAAACTGTTTAACTGTAAAGCAGGACGATGCTAAGAACCAACATGTGGGCTGATTCTTTGTCCTCCTGAAAATTCAGGTTAAGAACAACAACAGCAGGGGAATTGAGGAGGAGGAGGAAGAAGACAGGATGGGGCTAGAGTGTGGTGATGTCATGCTGGTGGGTTAGGATATTTTATCACACATGGTTTCTATATCAGTGAGCCGCTGTTTGGCTGAATGAAAGAGGAGGACTGGGCGAGCTTTAAGATCCAGCAACACGTGCAGATACATGCTGACCACTGGCTTTGATTTGAACTGTGGCTGGCACTATGTTTTCAGATTTTCTTCAACATTTCTGTATTTATTATCACACTTGGAATTTTATAGCTTTCCCTGTATCAAGCATCACTTTGTAGAGGCAATAAAAGTCTGGATTCCTCCACTCTATGACATGATGACAGAGCTCTAAATTTGCAACAGCAGCAAATGCATTCATGTTCTTGCAGAAGTGTTGGTGGATCTGTATTACAGCTGTATTGTGCAATGGTACATAGTGACTCTGTTTTACAGGAATAGTTAACCAATCTGGAACATTGCACTTGCATTAATTGCTTTCATTCTTACATAACTAGATCTGCGGTTCTCTTATTAAGTAAGTTCTGCTCTGCAGCTGGGATAGACTAGATTAGTTTAGCATAAAGACTGCAAGCAGGTGTAAACCACTCCAAAAACATCACTACAATTAGGAAGAAATTTCAGAAATGACAAGTGAACACTGTTTTACAGTTTCCTGATGTTTACATATCATTGTGCTGTCTGAGTTTTAAGTGCCTAAACATGTAAAACTTGAGGTGAACGTATGTAAAGATTCCCTCTGCAAGTCAAAAGCCCAGGGTTCATCCATCTCCTGGTTTGTCACTACATCATTTTAATTGTTTTCCCTGACAAAGTGATTTTGTTGTTGAGGTTTTTTGGTCACATGACTGCAACTCAATGCATTTAGGTTTGTAGATGAGGTCAAGACAACCTGTTGAAGTTCAAACTGAGCATCAGCATGAGGAGGAAAGGTAATATATGCAATTCTGAATGTGGCATGGTTGTTGGTGCCAGATGAAGGAAGCTTTATTCGTCACATACACGATCATACAGAGTGCAACATGCAGTGAAATGTTTTGTGTCCAAGCTGCGGCCGTAGCCGCGCCATTCCAGCTTGGTTTTTAGCATGGGGGGGGTCTAGTCAGAGCACTTACTGGATAATGGGTGGGAATCGAACTTGCGACTCCCACGCCAAAGGTGTGTAGGTGTGTCCAAAGGTGTGTAGTCCTACCACAACACTATCCAGCTGCTACTAGATGGGCTTGCCTGAGTATTTCAGAAATTGCTGATCTACTGGACTTTTCCCACAGCCATCTCGTGGCTTTACAGCGAAAGGCCCAGAAAAGAGAAAACTTTGAGTGCGCTGTTGTTCTCTGGGCAAAAATGCCTTGATGATGGCAGCAGTCAGAAAACAATGGCTAGGCTGCTTTAATAGAAAGTTATCTCAGATAACCACGTGTTTCGGCTAAATTATGCAGAAGAGCATAAATGTGCATCTCTGAATGCACATTATTATGCAGAAGAGCATAAATGTGCATCTCTGAATGCACATTATTATGCAGAAGAGCATAAATGTGCATCTCTGAATGCACATTATTATGCAGAAGAGCATAAATGTGAATCTCTGAATGCACATTATTATGCAGAAGAGCCTAAATGTGAATCTCTGAATGAACATTATTATGCAGAAGAGCATAAATGTGCATCTCTGAATGCACATTATTATGCAGAAGAGCATAAATGTGCATCTCTGAATGCACATCAAACCTGAAAGCAGACGGGCTACAGCAGCAGAAGATCACCTCACACGTCATTCCTGTCAGCTGAAAACAGGAAACTGAAACTACAATTCACACAAGCTCTAAAAATTGGACAATAGATGATTGGAAAAATGTTGAATCTTTTAAAGGAGTCCAAGCTTCTGCTTTAAAACTTGCAGAGTAGGATTAGAAAGCATGGATCCATACTGTCTATTATCAGTAGTTTAGGCCAGCGGTCCCCAAACCCCCGGTCCATGAGTCATTTGGTACTGGACTGCAAAAGTTGAGGCTCGGGTGTGAAATTCATGGTTTTTATTGGTTTTTAGCGTTATTTTTAATCGATTTTATCATTAACTCGGTTTCCCTGGGTCATTTCCCGTGTGTTATGAATAAATCTTCTTTTTTTGGTACCGGTACTGGTTTTATTTTGTTATATTTGTCCGTGACACCTTAAAAGCCAGTCCGTGAAAATATTGTCGGACATAAACGGGTCCGTGGCGCAAAAAAGGTTGGGGACCGCTGAGTTAGGCCATTGGTGTTGGTGTAATGTTGTAGGGTACAGAATGCTGAAATTCTGTACCCTCTGGAAATGTTTCCAGCATCTTATTGAATCTTTACCAATAAGAATAGTAAAGGAGTTCTGAAGGCAAAAGAGGGTCACACCCAATATTAGCTATGTGTACTTAAAAAAGTAGTTAGGGATGTACAGACGCACTCAGAGGAATAAGTGCTCAAAAAGACAGAAGCTAGCCGAAGCATCAGGGCAGCATAAAGAACAGCAGTTTTAGGGCTATTTTTTCCCTTTCTTTGTGAAATGCTATGCTAATTGCCTTCCGTTTTATAATTAACAAATATGACATTGTTATCATTCACCTTTTATTGCTCTTAAGACAAGGGAAAAATCCAATTCCCAAAATACTAAGGGGTTCTGACAATGACGTGTCATTTGTTTTAGCATATTTGTTTAGCTTTGCAGTTGTAAGACTTTTCCTTCAGAAGATGCTTAGTTGAAATAATTAATGTACACATAACTTCTTCAGACTCTTGTATTAACTATTGGGATAATATACGCCTGGTGACTCTGGCACATCCACCTGCGCAGCTCTGAGACCAGCGAACAGGAGGCCAACCAGGGTGCAGATACAAACCAGAGAGACGGAGGGACGGGCAAGGCTGTTTTCAATCACCCTCCTGTGCGATCTCTATTACTCCTCTGCCTGTTTTTGTCATCCCAAGATGTCATTACTCAGTTTCAACACACTACGGACTCTCCTGTAACTCATATTGGTGCACGCATGAGTCCAAGAGTGGAGGATATCTCATGGCCTCTGCGATTAAAAAAAAAAGTGATAGTGATATTTATGATGGGGTCCCCCCAAAAACAGTGTGGTGCAGAAGAGATATATGGCTCGAGTGAGATGGTTGGATTGACTGCAGGAATGAATGTTACTAATATTTCTGAGAAGACAACTGATTTTCATTTCAGTAACATTTGAAAAATCCTGCTGTAATCTGTTTTCTTTTTAAAACTCAGTTCACATTTTATGAAAGCTGATGATGCTGCTTCACTTTCTTAATCCTCTAATTTAATTACCACTGCACATTTGCCACGCTAAAGTCAGACAAGGACAAAGGTTGTTCCGGGTGAGGTTTATTTCAAGGCCACATCTCGAACCCCACAAACACACAGGTGCTCATATGAATAACCTATTCTCTGACTCGTGCTTCATAAAAAGGAGTTGGGAGTTTCCTAGCGTGTGGAAGGAAAGGTTAGACAAACCAGCTGACCCTCTGTTTCCTCAGCTACCAGTGTTTACATAACCAACGTACTCCTGTGTTCATGTATGTGCAATCACAGGGGCCACCACCCCACCCCGGCAGACTTTATCTGCAGCAGAACAAATCAATCATGTGCATTCATGTGTGCGTGTCTGTTTTCTTGAATATGCATATGTAGCAATCATTTCCCCCCGGCTTTTGAATTATGGATTAACATATTAGTAAGGCGAACGATTATGAAGTTGGGCTGAGCGCGCTCTCTGGAATAAATCACCTTGACCCCTAAAAATGTCTGTGCAATTTTAAGATTCGGCGTGTCAGCGCAGATTTGACGTAAAGCGTTTAAAAGAAATGAAAGCAAATTAGCAAGCAGGGCTCATTAGCTTTCTCTTCTAATCAGCTATGGAAGCAGACGAGCCAAATAATAATCCCCGTCTTTCACCCTCCTCGTGTCTTTCATTTATCAAACCCGATTGTGTGTTGCTCAAAGTCACCCTTCTTGGCTTTGGCAGTCGAATTTTGTGCTATTGGCCGTTCCTGGTTTCTAGTTTCTGCTAAATTAGAAACAATAAAACAGACAGTCCAGCAGTGTTGTTGTTTATTTTGTGCAGTTGCACTGCGATGTTGAGGTGGAGTCAGTAAGTGGTGCCAGTGAAGACAACTGGAGAGACTTTTTGGACTAATTTCGAGGATAATTCCAGCTTATACATGTCATTTTTTTGCAGCTCTGTATCTTCCACTACATCCCCATTGTACAGGTTCTGGCAGCATCACAAGCCAACAAATCTCCAAATAAACATGATTTTAACATGAATCATTTGTCTCTAGGTTTCACTGGAAATAAACAAAGGAAGGAAGCACGTGAAACCTGAATTACAGCGTGCTTAGTTTGACCAGTCATCTCTGTGCAGTTACATGTGGGGCAGTAGATCACCTTCTGCTCAGTCAGCATTTGTGTGCAAAGAAGAAATGATAGAGAGATTGTGGCGAATGAGGGTCTGCGAGGAAAAAACGACATTTCTCATGATGAGTATTCTGTTGAAAGCAAAGCTCCAGTTTTCTTAGCGGTTCCTAAGACAGATTTATTTTTGGTGGAAGGAGAAACGATCTTAATTTTATTTATATAGCGCCAAATCACAAAAACAAGATAAAGTCTCAAGCTAAAGATGCTTTTTAAGGTGGAGACACTAAAATAATACAGACCGCTGTGTGCAAGCACTTTGAGTCTTACTGCCTCGTTTCAGATGCATTTCCTTTTTTTGGGGGGGTTGAATGGGGTATATGTTATGTGTCAAGCAAGGCTCTTAACGTTGAATAAACCAACTTGGATTTTTTAACTTTTAACATATTTTACTTGATGTTAGCCATATTAGACCGACCTCATGGCACAACATTTGCCAGCACCACAACTAAGTCATCAGTGCCAAAAGTAGCCAAGTTGTGTCTGCTGTCTGGGTTTTCCTGGAACATTTGCATGTTTTGAGTTAAGAAGGGGAATAAATTTAATATTCAAGGGTCAAAAACCAGAAACAGAAAAGCAAACTAACGGTTTCCAAAATGCAGTTTCATCTTGATTCATAACATAACAGCCGCAGAGAAGTTAAATGATCATACATCAGTATATTTATGAACCATCCTTCATAACCAAATTCCACCTAAACACACAGTAGCACAGTCTCGATCTGTGGACTTGAAAAGCTACAAAAAATGTATTTTTTATGTGGTTAGTAAAAATAAATTGTAAAATTCAAGCAAACATTTCTAGCTAAACGTCTGTGCTGTAGGATTCTGACAGATGAATAGCTACTTTGTAACATGGGACTGACGCTGCTAACCCTATCAATATTACACCCGGTCTATTACTACCACGCGTTGCTTGCTAATCATTGACGGTTCAGTGGCGTGTTTTCTTTTTCCAAACGTCTCTGTGTTCCTTTTTGTTGTCATAGAGAGCAGGAGAGTGAAATGGTTCCCACATGTTTGAATATTACTCTGTTCATTAACAGTGTGTGTGTGTGTGTGTGTGTGTGTGTGTGTGTGTGTCAGAGTGAGCTCTGATTAATTGGTCCTATCCACTAAGCCCTGGAAACAGCGGGGTTTGGACCAGGCCACTAATTGTCATAATCCACATTTATTTATTTCTACTGCTTGACCAGACCTCACCAGCTATAAGTGCGCATGTGTGTATGCATGTGTGTGGGCGTGTGTCATCTATGCTTTCGACAGACCATGACTTGGCATGAGCGTCTCTCCCTTCTCTGCTCCTCTGTCTAGACTCTAGCAAAGAAAGCAAGAGGTAAGCCGAGCTGCCGAATGAAAGAAAGGTGGAGAGAAAAAGAAGAAACTCCAGAGAAGAGAATATATGCCTTCTGCTCAGCCTTGTTATGGTCAGACCTGTTGCCAGATGGATCCCAGTGGATGCTCCATTCTCTGCAGATTGTTTAAACTGGTGTGCTACTCGCTGAGGTGCTTTAAAGCCTTTCAGCATATTACGGTTTGCTGATTTTGCATTGGAGCCTGCCGTATTCCCCAACAGTCTTATAGTCTGCTAAAGAGGGTCTGTTAAAAACACCAAACCTCTAGCTGCTTCTGTCTGTTAACAGGATGTCTATTCAAATGCAGGCAACTCCACAGCAATCAGGGTCTCGTCCTGTGTGCAAAAAAAATCTTTTGCTCAAATTAATAATTAATTAAAACTCAACACAAAAAAGCAGGAAAAGAAGAATAAAGACAAATAGATCTGATTAGTCACATTTTGATTGTAAAGCAATCAAAATAAATATGCAATATTGAAGGTTAAAGTTACTTTCAAATGTATTTATAAAGAACCAATTTATTACAACAGTCATTTCAAGATAACTATTCTATTGTTCAATTAAATTCACTTCACTTCAATTAAATTTATTTATATACTGCCAAATCACAACAGCAGTTGCCTCAAGACGCTTTATATTTTAAGGTAAAGACCCTGAAATAATACGGAGAAAACCCCAACATTCATCTGACCCCCTATGAGCAAGTGCTTTGGTGACAGTGGGAAGATGAAACTCCCTTTTAACAGGAAGAAACTTCCAGCGGAACCAGGCTCAGGGAGGGGCGACCATCTGCTGAGAGGTTGAGCATGAGGGGTAGAAAACAGAACAAAAACACGATATTGTAAGAGAAATAGCATAAAGTATTATAGAAAGAAACCAAAAGGACCAGACGAGCAAGGACTTGGCAATGGTGGGGAGAAGGGTCTCTTCCTTTTTACAGGAAGAGAGTTCCAGCAGAGAGCTCTCTTCAGCAGGTTCAGGAAGAGGCAGCCATGTGTTACAACCAGGTGAGTCGTCTAAAGACATCAAGAGATGAGATGAACACGGTAAATACATATTAAGTAGTGAGTGTCTTCTTTTAGTTGATTAATTCCACTCAGCTGTTTTTCCAAATGGTTGCATTCTGATTATATTCTTATATAAAAGCAATGTTCCTGAGCACATGTATGTTTTTGAGTAAAACTGCTGGTAAACGGTTAATGTTCTGTGTATATAGAGAGCAACATATTCGAATTTTTAGACTTATCGCAGTTAATTAACACATTTTCACCAATAAATGTAAATGCTAGCTTGACCACTGCTTATCAGGTTCCTGTGATAGACGGGCGACTCTGTAACCTGCCAACCTGGGCTAGTCTCCAGCCTCCCTGCAACCCTGAATTGGGTAAGCAGGAGAAAACGTTTGGCTGGATGATCATCAGGACAGTGATCGGGACTTGCCTCGTCCACAGCATGTTTTTTTATCCTGTCTTCCTTCTCTCAACCCAACCGGTCGCAGCAGATAGCCGCCCCTCCCTGAGTCTGGTTCTGCCGGAGGTTTCTTCCTGTTTAAAGGGTTTTTCCTTCCCACTGTCGCCAAAGTGTTTGCTCATAAGGAGTCAGATGAATGTTGGGGTTTTCTCTGTATGTATTATTGTAGGGTCTACCTTACAATATAAAGCACCTTGATACGACTGTTGTTGTGATTTGATGCTAAATAAAACTTAATTGAACTGAATTGAAGTTGTCATTTCAGTTGCTGCTACTACTACAGCTGTGGCAACGTAGCTAGAAAAGTAGAGCAGATCATCTCCTTATCAGAAAGTTGGTGGTTCAATGTAGTAGTGTGAATGTTAGAAGAACATTGTGTAATTGAATGGGACATGCTGTTTAAAAGTTAAAACTGTGTATAAGAGGCAGTCCATCTACCATAACAACTTAGGACACTGCTTTGTTTCAGAAATGACTAAAGAACTTTCTTAATCAAGACAAAGCAAACTTTAAAAGAAAGCCCAAAGTTCATTCCAATGACCTGAACATCTCGTGAATTCATGAGGCAGACCGAAGGTCTCACATGAAGAAGTGTTTCAGCTAAACGTTCAAACTGCAATCAAATATGGAATGAATTATAGTGATGCAACAGAGATTAGTGGGGCACACACAGTAAGTGGTGACAGACTATCATCTTTGTATTCTTTATTAGCCACAGGATTCCTCTATTTCTTCTGTTGGCCGGCTTGCATGTGAGCCAGGCGGGAGGGGTTTACAGCGTCTCCAGCAGCCCCGCAAACAGATCACCGAGCCAGAGCATGGCCATGATAAATGCCGCCTCTCCTCCTCTGACCCTGATAAATGGGACCTCCTCTGAGAGAGGAGGAGGAACGTTCATGCTGCTCGCTGCTTCTCTGTAGAATCCTGGGCTGATCCCGCTGTCTAGTTTCACCTCTGTACCAATACAGAGGAGATACAAACATCTGTTGATGAATACAAGACACATTTGTATTTGCTTATATTGATGCTTGACTAAGAACAATTAATGCTAAACTGCACACAAATAAACTCAGTAACAGGGATGGTTGTTCGTTGGCAACAGAGCTGTAAAAGAATTTTCAGAATCAGGCTGCAAGCCATTAGTTTGTGCACTCATCACATTATTTCTGTGCAGGAAAAAATTGCCTTCTTCATTTACATTGTAATGACCATCTGCCATTTAAAGTTGTTTGTGATCCCACTGCATTTAATTCATAGATGTTGAAGTCTGACACAAGGCTGACTGTACAGCCACACATTAGCTCTTTGGGCACAAGTGAATGCACTCAGGTCTTCTTCTTTCCACCACTCCCTTTAGGGGATCATTCGCCTCAAACTCACCATATTCCTCACCCTCCTCTGTCACACCAAACCTCTGCAGCTCCACCAACCTTTTCTGTTGTCTTCGTTTTTCTATATCTACTATCCCTCCTCTGCACAAGTCCAAACATTACACCAGGTCTCATCTTTCCTTCTGTCAAACATCACCCCTGACACGTCTTCACCCCCTCCTCCCTGATTCTTCACTTCTCTTGTGCACTTTTCATTGCTTTGGATGCTTGACCATAATAATCTATCTTGACTACTTCTGCTCCTTGCATCTTCAGCCTTCCACTTGCCTTCATCTTATTCAGATTCAAATATTCTGTCTTGTTTCTTCTGACAAAATTCTTTTTTTTTTTCTTTTTTTTTGGCCTGTCCCGTTTGGTTCTTTTGCCATCAGAATTATTGTCTAAAGGCGAGGAAAGATGCCCAACAGATTTACTTTACCAAATGGACCATCCCAGCCTTGCCGTAATGGTCTATTTGATTCACCTTTTATTGTTTATTTTATTTTTTGTATTTTATTTTCACTTGCTAGATACGGGACAGACTTGAATGAGGAAAAGAAAAGGGAGAAAGGAAAAGGGGGAAAAAACAGCAGAGAAGAGGGACGGGGATAAAGGGCAAAAAAAACAAAAACCAACTAAATAAGCAGACAAAAAAAATACATATATCGATCACCTGGATCACCTGTTGAGAAAGAAAAAAGAAAACAAACAGAAGAAAACGAGAGCAATACAATAAACAACATCATGATGATATATGGGAATATAACAGTAAATACTAAATATTAAACATTATTGTGCAGCACGTAAGATCGACAGCACACAGTGTGCTTTGAGGTAGGAGCCAAAAAGGGTGTAGTTTGTGTGTGTGATCACCCGTGTGTACACCTGTGAGCATGGACGCGTTTGTTTTTAAAAGGTTCCTTCATGTAATGATCTGCTAGAGGGTGTGGGGGGGCCACAGCCCCGTCCTCCAGGGCATGAAGCAGGTATGGAAGAGATCAAGACTCCAGATATCCAGAGGCCAACAGAACACAAGAGACCAAGGAAGACCAACAGAGGGGCAGCTGCACCACTGTCCCAGAAGGAGCTGAGAGTCCCAGATGAGGGGTCACTCAGCAGCCGCGGAGCAGAAGCCAGGGGGGGTTGCAGTAACGTGCCCATGAGCTCCGCCGGCAGCCAGCTGCGCCAGAGTGACCGAGCCCCAGGCCGAGAGGCCGAGGGCCCCCACCCCAAAGTGGCCCGAGCAAACCCCAGGCTCCAGGCCTTCTGACAAAATTCTGCCATCTTTGATAATATAACCTTGAAGGAACCTATAGCATGATAAATATGGTCAAGTAATCTAAGAAATTTGCTTCTCTGCTTTAAAAAATCATCTAAGAATAGCAATGATTAAAAGGTCAGGTTGTAAAGTCACCAAAAACGGATTACGTACTTCCTAGCTTATGGCAAAAACTTAAATCCCTCTGTTTGGCCACTTGAGTTCGCCTAATTACCCTAGAATCCCATGTGCATAACTTAAAAGCATGTTTTATGCCTGGTATGAAAACGGTTTAGATCATGTTAAATTGTTTCCTGTGGATGATTTTATTTTTTTTAAAGCGTGCAGCACGGTTACTAACTGCAAGCAAAACCACATATCTCCAATACTAGTGTACACTGGCTGCTAGACAGTTTTCAAATTGATTTTAACATTTTTTTTTTTTTTTCATTTTTAAGCCATTGCATGGGTTAGATGGGCTGCTTTGACCGACATAGGCAACTCTAACTGCTGAGCCCTAGACTTTCACAGCATTTGTTCAAGATAATGAGCACGGCTCTGATTGTGTTAATGGTGGAGTACTTTAATGCAGTAAATGACAAATGATAGTGTTCCTGTGTAAGTAATTTTCCTATGAGTCTGTGCCCCAGTGTTATTGAGTAGTATTTGATTTCTTTGTTTATTAGTTGATATTTGTGTCTGTTGTACTCGCATAGGTTGCTAGCTTTTTGACTTGCCCACATGCAGTACGATCGCTTAGTTTGTCTCTATAAAACCAACATGGCTGTGAATCCAGTCAAAGTGGCAGTTTCCATCTTTTATATACAGTTAGTGTTGTGACCAAGGTCTTTCCATGTTTCAATAAAATCTGAATGATGAGATTGATATGAGATATCCTGATAACTAACAGATACTACAGGGTAACATATGTCCCTCTGTCCCACATCATAAACAGTGTGACATATTTTGATATTTTTAGCAGGACATGCAATTTTTTTTTCTGTATGTATATGAAGGTGAGGCTTTTTTTATACTCAGAAGAAGGGGGTTAGCCTGTCTAATCACATGTGGTCACAAGCTGTGCCAAAATCTGCAAAGTGTAAATTTTGGTGAATATGCCAGAAATTACCATAAAGAAAATGACACCGTATTTGTGCCCTATACCTTCTAAATGACAGTCCAGTATCACACAGTTTTTTGTGCTTTTTTTATGTTATATATGTAAATTCAAGGCTAGCTCTCCACACTGCTAACATGGCCCACTTTGTCTAACACACACAGAGTGACTGGTCCACATTTAGTTTGTTGGGATCTGGTCACCAGCAGCACAGAAAACACAACCTGCCTGCTGGAGTTAACAAACCGTGGCAGCGAATACAATAGTCAGCATCACTTCCTCTAGGTAATTGGTTTCCACTCTGGTCAGCCTCTCTGACCTCTGACTTTGACCCCACGCCTGCCTCCCGTCCCTCTGACACATCGTAAACATTGACAACAGCCTTTAACCGGCAACTAATTGCAGCCCTATTGCAGTACAGATGGTTGATGGCGAGGATTTAATTAAAACTTTCCCATGAACACCCGACCAGAGAAGGCACCTGTTAACGATGACATGATGTAACTCTGTTACCACGACTACCACTCCAATTAGTAAACAGAAGTGTTTTCCTAGTCTGTTTTTTATTGGGGGCCACCAACAAGAATTTGTGGCTTTGTGGCTGCTGCTGTATTTTTCTTCAGCAGTTGTTTTTGATGGCTAACAGGAGCACAGAGCACGATCCATCTCTCTTTCTGGCTCGCTTTAGTCACTAACGCTGCTTTCAATCACGCTGACATAGAAACGTATCTTGGGAACTTGCGCAAGAGGAAGGAAAACGTCAATGCTATCATCTTTGTAAAGGAACCCCTGCTGACCTCAGCAGAGTCTGGCCTGAAGTCTGGAAGTGTCCCCATCTCATGTGGGTGTCCGTGGGTGTCATTTGATACCATTGCTAAGTGAACTTTCCTTTACAGCCTTGGAGGTTACACACAAAAAAACACACTGAAACTACAAAAAGTAACTAAATGGACAGCCACTGTTCCAGCGCAGGCCCCTGAAGGTTCACTAGCAGTTCACTGCTCACTATACACACATCAAGTGTTAAATAAGGCATTATAATCCTACCGTGGGCCTTGACTGAGCCTGTAAACTCCCCCTACAAACCTACTGATGACCCCTCCCCCCCAAAGCCCAGCCCCTTGAGGTGAGGGCAATAAAACGCACCTCTATTTTGAACAATAATCAGCCGTTTTAATCAGGCATATTAGCCCTCCAATAACTTTAAACGTCATCTAATCCCCTAAAAAGAGACTGTGAGAGAAAGCCGGCCCTCATGCCTAATTTTACCCCAGTGGTTTAAGTCGGGCGCCTGGTCTAATTCAAACTTTACGTGGGCCCCAACACGTCTGAGAACAATGTGAGGTGTCTTTGGGGAGCAACTGCAGTGACAAATGACCCCAAATAGGCTTGCACCTCTGTGACTGTCGCTGGACTAAAAATGGCTAATCTCTCAAAGTTTTAATGTGTTTTAGTGTTTGTGTGTGGTTCTGGACTTATCGGTCACGCACAACTCGTGAACCTGCAATTGAGTGCAAATCCCTGAGGGGCTTTCGAACCTCTCTCTCTCTTTTTTCTTTTTGCTTGACCTTTTGCGGAACTTGGTTTAAATTGTGGATACAAATTAATGGCTTTAGTATGCGAGATTACGAGTTCATGGGCGTACAGCGGTAGCACAGCGTTGCTGTACGCACATTTATTTTAAAAATTCACTGATACAAATAAGTCTGACTTCCGTGTTTCACCTGAAATATGAAAGTCAAGAGGAAAAAGCTGTATTCAGGATAGATACTGCAAGAACCAGGACTTCAACAATCACTACATCTGTTACAGTCTAAATGCCAGATTGCATAAACATGAGTGAGGGGTTTACAACCGATCGCACATGTGCATCTGAATACACGCACATTTTAATCTTCCTAACTTTTATTTTGTTTCCCTTCACCTGCACAGCTTTTTCTCCTTCCCTCTAAATTTCTTCCAGTTCTGTTTCATGCAAATAACATCATCTGACCTCACGCGCTCTTCCTGTCCTCACCCTCTCCAGAGCTCGATGTATTGACTGCGTGTGACGTAACCGGCACTATCGCCCGTTACCGGGGCACTGTTGAAGCTCTGGGAGTCTCAGAGGAGGAAACGCAATCTCAGTGGGCACAAATCACATTCATATGCACCCACACATAAACACATCCATAAATTTGCAAGTGTAAACACACTTTAACTAGTGGGTAAACAACTTACAGTTTTGGGCAGTTACTAATAAACAAGGAAAGACATCATTTCACAAGCTGTCAGGCTTGAAAATGTATTTTCCAGGCTGGGCCTTTTCAGTTTAATTTTAGAAACGTCTCATTTGCATGAACAGTAAATCAGCTGGGTTCACAATAAACAGATCTGAATACATATTGCAAGGTTAAAAGGTTAGCATCTACTGTGTTTCAGTTACCTTCAACCACATAAAAAATGAAGTTATGAATACAGAAATATTAGGACAGTGCTTTTGAGACCGCAACTTTACTAGCAGTACCCCTCACGGCCCTCAGCTTTAGCAGTACAAGGCAGCTCTTTTCAGCAAAATAAACTAACTATGAACTTTATAGCATGTGTAAGTTTTTAAATCCACAATTCTTCTTGAAAAGGGTGGTAGGCAGAGCTACAGAGGCAGTTACTGTGGTTCAGCATGGAGGATCTCTGATTTTAGTTTAATATAACTAGAAAGACGTGTTGCAGTGTTACGCTTAGGAGTTATTGATTTGGGAAGCTCAAAATCGTAATCTGGAACTGGAAAATCTACCGAAGCCTGCAACTACTCACACATGCATCTGGAAATTTACAAATATGCTTCTGCTCACCATTAATGATTTTGGTGTGTTTTAGAGCCTTACTTCTTACTTTGTCTCTGCAGAAGAGATGAATGGTGAAGCAACAAGAACAGCTAAGAATGTGACCAATTGGCTTGTCTGCATGCTACACACAAAGAACTTCACACCTATTCGTTGACTAACTGGTGAGTTGTTGCCAGCAATCGCAAGGGCGCTGCAGCAAAATCCTCTTTGCAGTTGTTTTGGTTGCTGGAAGTTCATTGAATTTGGTTCCAGCTTTAATCCAACTTTTCACAGATACACAGTGTTTAACTAGTTTCCAAGTGTTTACAGACAAGTTGTCCTCTTCCATGCAAACTACTGGTTATTACTGCAACCTGCTAATAACCAAAAGACTATCAGCAAACTCCAGCAAACTGTGGTTGCCTCTAGGCCTGCAACAATGGAACTTTAGTGATCAATTTCACTGCAGTTGCCAGCAACCTGCAACAACAACTTACAACTAGTTGGGGGGGGGGAAACATTTAATGTTCCTTACCAGGTTGCAGTGTTAAAACTGTGTAGATTATGCTGTGTTTCATGGTCAGATTGTGTAACATTAAACAAAAATTATAGATTCACGTGTTACAGCTGAGAGAGGAACAGCCACCCACTAAACGAACTTGACAACCAATTTATACGTCATGCTCATATGTTATTACCACTCAAATGCTGACTCTGCAGTTTTCTCTGTAAATAGAACAATATGCATTCCTTTACAGATGCATACAGGTTATATAAGTGCAAACCTTCACCAATCTGTTTGAGAGGAATTTCAACCTGTCTTAAACTGAGACAAGTTACCTGCTGCCAGGTGATATGTGCAATTAGCTCATGACCAAAAGTGGTTGTTCAGAGGTTAAGGATGCTGCATGCTCAACCTATGGCTAACCGGCTGGGTGCCGCAACTACTTTCAGTCAGTCAAAAAAAATTCACTGCAAGCACTCACCAATCCTCAGTTTTTCCACAAAGGCTACTGTCTTATTTTGCTCTAGTGTGACTGAGGCCCAAATCAGATAAACAGACATATATCCTGTTGGTTGACAATTTGAAAATTATCATCTGAATCCCCTGAATTTAAAACATTTTGATAACATTTTATCCTTCCAAGGTGATAATGAAGTCTGTAATTTAATATGTTTATAGTTTAAATGTGATCTCTGGACCCGATGCTGGTAGAAATAACTCTATAGCAAACACATGTCAACTGAAAAACTGCACAGACACAGTGCAAATACACTATCTTGATCCACCATTATCTCTTTTTCCAGCATGGCTTCCATCTTCGCCTTGTCATTGAGCCCTCCCGCTGTGTCCTTTCTGATGTATTTCATTACTTTTACATTCAGACACGAAGAACGCATACATCCTCACTAAATAACTATGCTTCCTCCCCCGATCCACTTTCCATCTCCGCCTCCCGTCTATTCCCAAGGAAATAATTAAAAAGCCCTGCTGCTCTCTGATATTCCCCTGCTGACCCAGTGTGTGGAGGCCAAGCAAGGAAGCTTTTGTTTTATGTGCTTGTAAGGACTTGGCATTAAGAGGAAGCAGTGGGCTTGCCAGGGATATATATCTGTCTTTCTTAAACCACATCTACACCACACACACAGACACACACACACACTGTAGTAACCATCGTAAAAGCCACAGTTTACGCATTAATTGTGAATCTTTCTGGGATTTTTGCATACATAAGAAACTTACGTGTACTTTAGCATAAACAGCAATCAACTCCTAAAGCAGCTTCCTAATTGCACCTCCCTTAAATCTACAGAAATAACATTTTTGTACTATGTCACTTTGTTGTTTTAAGGATTATTTATAGTACTACTTTCTCCGTCTGACTTGCAACCGAACTCCACAACCTGATCTTAACAAGGAACGGTTGACAATGATTTTGCAAACATATGTTTTGAACAAACTCACAAAAACATCAAATATACACTCACAGATAGGTGCCTCTCTACATCACAATACAAGAACCTTACACAAAATTTGCAAGCTTTAACTGGATTATTCTCAGATTGTTGACTCATATTTAACCATTTCTTTGCAAAACTGTTACTATTAAACTGTACTGGGGGGCCACAAGGCAGTGTGGAGCAGCAGAGTACACGCATTGGTTTGACAGAAGAGAATGGTTGGGATAGGGTGAGATGGGCTGTGGTGACCTAATCAGGGCAAAGTAACAGGTAAAAAAAAATCACTTACCAAAACTGGAGCATCTGCTTCTTTGATAGACTACAACACAGAAATCCAGAATATTAGTCACCTTTCCACACCTGATTATATGTAGCATTGGCAGTCTCATGGGGTGGCGAGAGGACAATCAGCCCCATCGTGGCTCTGCTGATCATTGTTTCATGGGACTGTTTTCGCTTTACACGCCAATAAACTTGTTTTTGCTTCTCAGATACTCAGCTTCTGTAAAGACACGAACCCCTGTTCAGACAGTGTGTGTGCGGCAGAACGAAGGCAGGGCCACACACATGCACATCAGTGGCTTCTCATTTACCCCGTTTAAGCACATTCTTTATGCGGCCAGGCCATCTCTCTCACGGCGCTCTGATCTGCAGATTTGCTGATGAGCTCATACGCTGCCAGACCAAAGCACAAACATGTTGCTATAAAAAGATAACTCTTCTCTAGAGACCTCTGAGCCAGACCTACAAAGTATATGTGGACTGTTTATACAGACTGCCACGCCGCAATATTCAAAACTTTAGATAGGGATCATTGAGATTTCAGTCACATATGATATTTTTTCTTTCAGTTTATTGTTTTGATAAATCCTATTTTTTAAATGGAAGTTAAGCGGCAACTTTTGTGATCTTCTGTTTTGCAACTCAAAACCATCTGTTATCAAGAAACGAACTCTACAATCCTGGCATACTGTTTGCTGCTTGGGTCTGCTATTGCACTCTATATAAATCTGTAGAAATATACCTGACCAACATGTGTCAGTGGTTCAGACTAGCATCTCAAGTGAGGTGCTAAAACACAAAAATTATACCTAAACAGGAGACCACAGTAGATATCCTGTGTAAAAATGTACTCAACTATATACTTCTCTATATAACAAAGTATTCTAGAATCAAATGTGAAGCCATCTCTTCTACATCTAAAGCTCAAACTGGGTCATGCAACAGCACAATGATCCCTAGCACAACACAAAATCTTTAACAGAATAGCTGATAAAGGAGCTAAAAATACTAAAATGAACAAACTCTACAGATACAAGTTTGACACAATGTAATCATTTGATCTATGGCAAAATGCAACATTATTTCCTGGTGCAGCTTTTTTAAATCAGTTTTATTCATCCTACATGACATCAAAACACTGTGGAGATAACTGGGTAATGCTTCCTTTGACTGCTACAGAGTTGATCTGGAAGATCCAATAAAGCTTGACAACTTTTGCGAATACATTTAGTATTTGTTTCCATTTAGTATTTTTCTCTGAAACTTTCAAAGTTCTCACGGCTAAAACTTTTTAATTTCACTTATTGTCACTACATTTGTTTTCTCCCTCTCCACGAGGTTCAGACTACAAACCATAACACAGGGTCTGTGTTCGTGCTCGCTCAGTTATCGGGCCTCTGCGGTGCTTTATAAAAGTGTTGGATCACAGCCAACAGAGTTCTGCTGGGACTCGCTCTACTCCAAGGGTCCCGTCATGGTTCCTCTACCACATTGGGTCTTCATTAACCAGGGCATTAGGCGGGAACACACACGCACACACCTCCCTTAAGGACGAGCAGATACCCTAGCATTAGTGTTTGTCTTTCCGCTAACGACAAACATGTATAAACCCAAACTCAGATTCCGCTTTAGGGAAATGCAAATCCTGCGTGAATTTAATGCGAGCCATGTAGCCCTTGTGCTTCAGGGGTGCAACTGCTTCTGTTTTTTTCCACTTTGAACTCTAATTTACATCACTGTATCAGACTCACGGGGGATTTACAGATTCAGCGTGTACGAATCCCTGTAGATGTTGAATTATAGAGTCAGAGGGCACATAAACAAAAAAAAAACAATCCCTACATTTGTTTTGCTCTATTTTCCACTGCATCTTTTGCTCCACTTTTATGTCCAAACCAACTTCCCACAATGTGCTGAAATCAAGTTCATAACCTGCCATTTCACACTCTGCCCTCCCACTTAACTGTCAACCCTTCAAGCAAGCTTGCTACTTTTGATTATGTAGCAACCAGCATCTTCAAAGACGCAGGATACAAGAAAACTCATGTCAGAGTTGTAAAACATGCTTGGCCTGAGAGAAAATAGAGCTCAGTAAGTTAAAGACCTGATTTCTCTTTGCTTTTTTTCCCCTACGGAGACAATTTTAGGTGACTGGCAGCACTTCTGAGACTTGGAAGAAGGGTTGGGCCTAGAACACCCATTGGTGACTCATTAGTAAAGAAAATTAGCGACTATGTGAAATCAAAAGGTTGAAAATGAAAAAAAGGCAAAGCCTATTTGTGTTTATTAAAAGGTAGCATCAAAGATTGCACATTTCTTCAAAAAGTAACCAATCTCAAAGTAAACGCTAAAGGCTAGCCTACTCATTCCATAGTTAGACTACATTCACACATAGGCACCTCAAGCACCGCTCTTTCCTATCATTCACCATGAAAGGGATGACATTCCTGAACTTGACTGCGGATTACATGCTTAGAAAACAGCTGAGAAAAGTTTAAGCTCCGTTTAGTTAGCATTGCTGCAGCTAGCGCGTTGTTAGGAAGGCGGTTGCTTGTGCAGCCTGTTGCTTGACAACAAAATAATAGGAGAACTTTTTTTAAAAATCTTACACTGTACATAATCCCGTTGTTGGACATTATATGAGCAAAGTAAGAGGCAATTAGCTTGACTCAGCAACTGCTAACTGCTAATGCAAGCTCTGTTAGTGAGGGTAACATGTTGTTGAATTCGGAAAATACAGCCATCTTGGTCAAGCAGCATCATGATTTTTAGTTTCACTTTTTTATGGAGACACTGTGATTAATGAAATCAGAGTTATTTTTCAGATCTCCATATTACATTTAGTAAGCTATACTTCTTTGTCCATTTTGGGTGCTTAAAACTGACAAAAAGCAGATTTCAGCCTTTTAAAAAGCCGCTTTTTTATTATTAGTTTCACTCAAAACTGAGCTATGTTATGAAGTCATTTTTATGCCTACTTTAATCATTAATCACTTTGTCACTATCAAGACTGTGGAAAATCATGAAAGGAAATACCAGTAAAACAATTATTTTTCTTGGTGAAACGTCTACAGCACAAAAGTCCTACCCAAAGAAAAGTTTTCTCTACTTCTGTGCTTTTTCAAACGTTTAATTGTTTCTCTGCAATGGCCTGAGCTCACAGTTCTGTCTGCCAATCAGAAATAATGACATACCTGTGCCAAGGCTACAGTCAGCCCCAACACCAATCAGAAGTGACCAAGTGGCCGGGTGACACAAGAGTCAGCGCCAGTAAAATATGTTCAAATATTTTGAGACTATTATGAAGCAACTGTGAGTAGAATATAAAACATGTAACAAATACATCAGTTTGGGGGGCAATGATATGTTCCCGGTCAGTATTCACTCATTACATCATTCATGTCGCCAACATGGATGACGATACTGTTGGATGAGGGTAAATGAGTCACTTTAACAAGAGAAAGTGATCACTGACTGATGAGGTCTGTGCTCGAGAAAACATTTAACCCTGGGAAAAAACGGTACACTGTTGAGTATTTCACGTATGCTCTTTGTCAGTTTTCACTACTTTGTCATTGATTAAGCTTTGTATGTCATTTAATAAATCTTCCTTTAAATATTATGGAATCAGCATTGCAATTGTAACCTTTTTTGTGGTGAAAAATGAGTTTCAAGTAGGGCTGTGTGTCCCTTTTTTTTTAAAGTTAAACTCATATTGAATTACTGACATGATGAGGTGTAAAACATAAAACAGACATCATGTTTTCTTGCTGCCTTGTTGGCTTCTTCTGTGTGGGGAAAAAAGGCCAGAGTATAAAATAGGAACATTTATGAAAGATGTAAACCTTTCTGACACGCTGTCCTCAAAAAATATCTCTGCCACAGCTCGATTCTGGAGGAAACTAACTGAACTCAACCAATAGTTCAACAAGCTGTAGATATAATATTGGCGAATTAAAACTACCAACAGAAGATAATTCAGTAGAGAGGGTGCAACACTTGGACTGTTGAGTCGTGTCTCAAAAATAAAAGTCAAGTATTCTATTTTTCTCTTTTTTTTGCTGGTGTCCACCAAGTCCTGAAGAAACTAAACAGTATTTTGGCTGCTAAACGTTTGATTATCTTTGCCAACTAATTGCTTACATTGCCTGTAACCTAGAATTTATAAAGGTTACAGGTGAAGGACCCACATGCAGGACCCTCAGGGTGTTTTCACACCTGAGGTAATAAGTGCATTTAAATCAAACTCTGGTTCTTTTTGGGGTTTGTTTGTGCAAGTGTGGACACAGCAATCGCAATCCCCTGTGGACTAAAACAACTGCATCGAGACCTTTTGGAGGAGGTAGTTTCAGTGCTGTTAGAAATGAACTCCAGAACAATTGGTTTATGGCGTGAATGAGATCCAACCTCAATTCAAACCAACTGCCGGGGTACATTGCAAGTCTGAGCTAAAAAAAACTTCCCATAGCCATATTTGCTTTGCATTCTGGGATACAGCAAAGTACTATACACATGCAAAAGTCTGCACAGGCTAACAACTGGCCATGAAATGAGCTTAAATTCTCAACACTACAAATTCTTCCTGAAATTACTTCTTTTTCACTTCCGCCCCAGACACATCTGGTCAATAAGTGAACTGAACATTCTCACATGGTTTCACAAATTTTGTTAGCTTGGAGTTTACTTAAATTTCAAATTGATTACACCAAATTCTGACCCCACCATCCAAATCTTGCAGCCCATATTGAGACTCATTAGTCCAGGTAATGCTTTTCCATCGCTTACTGTCATATTTTGCTCCATCCATGTGAACTGTAGCCTCAGTTTCTTGCTTTTAGCTGACAGAAGTGTCACACGTTGTGGTCTTCTGCTGTTGTAGCTCATCTGCAAGGTTTGACATGTTGTGCAATCAGAGATGCTCTTCTGAATGCCTTGGTTGTATCAAGTGATTGAGTTGAGTTTATTAAGTTTATAGTTAAGACGCATTTACCTGCATCTGGAACACTATCTATATTATGCTAAAGTAAGTTAAATATACACTCTGAAACCTTTGACGCCCACGCCCATTGGTATTAACAAACCCAATGATTTGTTCCTCAACAACAGTGAGAACTAAATGTCCACATTCAGAGATCTTTGAATTTGGCTTTTTCTCTGTAATTTGTTCATTGCTTTCATGGGCATGTAGCTTATTGAGAAAAAAAGAATTAAAATGAAGATGACCCTTTGAAGGCAGACTAGTAAATATAATCATGTTATATGTTACCACAGTGTTTCCCAACCTTTCGGTGCCACGGCACATAGTTCACATTAGAAAAATCACACGGCACACCACCAAACAAAAATGCCGCAAAAAGCATATTGAAATTTTTCCCCGCACACCAGGCATAGTGAAATTGGCTCGGTTTGTCCCCTTTTGTACCTTTTTTTGCTTTCTCCTGACCACTACTCATCCTACGGCCTTCATCTGGGTGGGAATTTTCTCCAGGACCCAGGTCAGACTGACTACTTTTCAAATATTTATCTATTGCTATTACGCCCTGCATCATCTCACTCACAGCATGACTATTATGTAATTTCTTCTTCTTCTGTTTTACCTGCAGTTGGCAACCCATTTAATTAGAGCAGGTAGTTGTATTGTCCTCTAGTGGAAGAGAATGTAATTGTCCTGCTCGTTACTCACGCTGGTCGCTTAAAGTACTAATCAGGTGAAACCAGATAATCTTTCACGGCACACCTGATCACTACGGTGGCCCCTAGAGACAAAGCACGTACAAACTCCGAAACACTTGCAAACTCCAAAACACATGCAAACTCCAAAACACTTGCAAACTCCAAAGCACATGCAAATTCCAAAACACAACGGAAGTGCTCCAGGACGCTAGGGGCAGTGTTGAGCTTTTGTTACCTAGTAACTACACAAGCCAGAAAGTACCAATGACCGGATATCCCAATTCAGGGTCTGCAGCCTTAAAGGCCGCATTTTAAGGCTGATTACGTCACAGCGACACGACGAAGGCTGTCCCAATTCAAAGGCTGCTCGAAATGCGGCCCTCAAATGCATCCTTAATTTCCCTGAATTTTAAGGATGGGTCGGTGTAGCCTTCATGGCCCAACATATCCCAGATTTCATAGCGCCGCAGCGGTGTTACATCATGTTCTATAAGGATGTTGTGTGTTTGTATACTTTCTGCCCAGTTTGACCGATTTAGCAGAAGTCAGCCTGTTTAAGGCTCTGATATCTATTCTGTATGACTTAAAGCAGTTATGACATGGTCTGATTTTCTCACCCAATAAAGGAATATTTCATATATCAGTCTACTCTTCATTCTATCAGAAACAGTTATCACAGCTCGTACATTTTCTTTTTATAAATATATGTAAGCAATGAGCCAAATTTAGTAATGCCAACATACTGAAGGAACAACATTTGTCTCTTATATATATTATTATATATGCACTGTCAAAGATACTTGTCTTTGAGTGAAGATTTAAGGTGATAAGACATGTAAATAACTGCAAATTGAATCTGTACTGAAGCTCAGTATTTGACACAGAGTTCATGTTCACTGCTGTAATAGCTAATAATGATTAATATAATAACTATAATATTGGCCATATTATATTTACATTACCAAAGTGATATGACTTTAGTCTCATGAACAACATTAGCTAATTGTTATTTACTAACTAATCTTAAATGACTGTTCAGTACAGAAATGAAGCCCAAAAATCATGTTTTACTGTCCTGTGGTCTCAACCTCAGATACTTATCAAATCACACAAAGCTCTTGTAGAAACAAACAAACAAATGAACAAAATATGCTCTCCTTCATTTCTGTCAAACAAAATTGTATGACACGTTTCCAGCAGTTAGTATCATGGTTGCTAGGCAACCTGGGAAGCGCGACGGAGACTAGACCGTCCCATACAGACAAACTTGCCGTTTATTTTGCAAATCGAGCTCAACACTGCCCCTAGCGTCCTGGAGCACTTCCGTTGTGTTTTGGAATTTGCATGTGCTTTGGGGTTTGCAAGTGTTTTGGAGTTTGCAAGTGTTTTGGAGTTTGCAAGTGTTTTGGAGTTTGCAAGTGTTTTGGAGTTTGCACGTGTTTTGGAGTTTGCACGTGTTTTGGAGTTTGCAAGTGTTTTGGAGTTTGCAAGTGTTTTGGAGTTTGCACGTGTTTTGGAGTTTGCACGTGTTTTGGAGTTTGCAAGTGTTTTGGAGTTTGCAAGTGTTTTGGAGTTTGCACGTGTTTTGGAGTTTGCAAGTGTTTTGGAGTTTGCACGTGTTTTAGAGTTTGCAAGTGTTTTGGAGTTTGCAAGTGTTTTGGAGTTTGTATGTGTTTTGGAGTTTGCATGTGTTTTGGAGTTTGCACGTGTTTTGGAGTTTGCACGTGTTTTGGAGTTTGCAAGTGTTTTGGAGTTTGTATGTGTTTTGGAGTTTGTATGTGTTTTGGAGTTTGCATGTGTTTTGGAGTTTGCAAGTGTTTTGGAGTTTGCAAGTGTTTTGGAGTTTGCAAGTGTTTTGGAGTTTGCAAGTGTTTTGGAGTTTGTACGTGCTTTGTCTCTAGGGGCCACCGTAGATCACTTCTCACGGCACACCTATGTGCCACGGCACAGTGGTTGGGAAACATTGTGTTACCATATAAACGTTTTGCTTTTTCAGTCATGGCCTTTGTGTGCAATAAGAGGACAGTATTGAAGCTGAATTTTTGGACTGATTTCTTGAAACTGGCTTGACTTGGGATGGCTTGCCTCTTTCCTGCTCAGGATGTGTGCCACATTTAGTGAAATATTTTGATCTCCTGTGGTTAGACCGTTCACTTTTGCTGGCCTAAAATAGAAGATGAGATATATTTTAGATTTATAGTCCCGTTTACTCCTTTTAATTCATCACCTTCCAGAGCAAACTCGAAACCCAGGAACATCTGTCTCTGTCTCTGTTTTGAAAGACTACTCATATTCTCTGTTGTCCTGTTTTTGTTGTGTGTGTGTGCAGTGTTCACCTACGTACGTGTGCCTGCATGAATGTGTGCGTACACCACAATGAGCCATCCGCTGGCCAGCGCCGAAGCCAGAGGGATGTTGACTCTGTTATTTTATTGATACTGCAGCTAGAAGACAAAATAATGTCATCTTCCAGGCCTATTTGTTCAGAACAGACTGTCTGAATCTCTTGCGGTACCTTTAAAATGTTAATAGTGGCCGAGGCCAAGTGTCTGACTTCAAGGTTTAAAAACCAAGATGCCATTGCATCATCAACCTCAACATTCTGTCTAGCCTCTGTCCTCATGTGATCCTTTGCCTCGGTCCTGCTCTCAGTGAAAAACTCCCCCTCGGATCCTTTTACACTATTAGACAGGAGTATTTTTCATACAGAGTTTTGATTTACTTTCATCTCATCCCCTACAATCCCTCACAGACCCCAGAAATGAAGTATGAACTTTAATGTGAAGCTGACAAAAGCAAAGGATATGGTGAGAGTAAGAAAAAAAGCACAATGTGATGCTAGTTAGCTTCAGGGGGGGAAAAGTAAGTTCATTTAAATTTTGGTGTGGCTAATGCTTTACAGTACTCCTGCTGTTGCACATTAGCAAACCACTGGCTTCAGAAGTGGGGGATGAATTCCCCCACAGAAAGGAAAGGACACAGTCACTCTGTAAGACTGTATTCAAGAGGTCTTGCTTTTAATTAAGTGTTAACATTAGCATGCTTAGATGGCACTGCTTAGTGTGTCCTTCATCTTAGTTCCATGTTAGTAACATTTATCAGTTAAAAAGAAGTCAGAATGTTCTTAGGTAAGCCTATCTGTTCATACCTTTACTCAATTTAAAGGAAATCCCTATAAGAGCTGATAAGAGCTAATGATGTGAAATTCCATATACTTAGGGCACCACTTCAGGCACTCACATATTCTGTCTAATGCTACTTTCACATTAGGAAAAACATTAGTTGGAGAGTGCAGCATGACCAAAACTACTGTGCCTGTGTAGTAAATGTACGTTCTTGTTGCCACTGAGATATCTACCTCGAAAGCAGGGACCAGAGCTGCAAAAACTTGTGGTCAGTTGCCATCTTCAAAGTAACTTTGCTGTGTGAAGACGGCATTCAAACCACAATAAGACAGTCAGCCTGCTATCAGTCCAATCCGAATATCATAGATTTGAAACAGAATTCCAGAAATTCCTCAACAAATATTGATGTACTGTAGTTTCTGCAAAAGGAGACAGGTGCTCAGCAACCAGACTAAAACCACAATACAACCAGTTAGCAACCAGCTGAGTTGAGTCCCCTGTAGCAAAGATGTGACTAACAGAAGAGTTGTGCTTACTGGCAACGACTGTGTCTGCATTTAGAAAGAAGTTATTTGCAAACTTCCATTAATCTGTCTGAGAGTGGTTGCAGACTGAGTCTGATGGAGAATTTTTGGAGCTGGTTGGTGAAGCTACTTTATTCACCAAATGCAAAAAATTCAATACAGCCACCAAGTTATCCTACTTCCGAGGAACTTTTTACTCTAGAGAGGTGGTGTCCAAACCCAGGCCTCGAGGGCCGGTGGCCTGCAGGTTTGAAATGTGTCCTTGATTCAACACAGCTCATTCTCAAATGGCTAAATGACCTCCTCAACATGTCATGAAGTTCTCCAGAGGCCTGGTAATGAATGAATCATTTGATTCAGGTGTGTTGACCCAGGGTGAGATCTCCCTCGAGGCCTGGAGTTGGCCAAGCTTGCTCTAGTGGAACTGAACTGTAGGCATTTTACAAGTTTTCATGGTTAGGTCCTGTTTCTGCTGGAAGTTTCTTCCTGCTGAAAGGGAGTTTTCCTTCCCAATATGACAAAGAGCTTGCTAATATAGGGTAGGGTATTGTAATGTAGGGTCTTACCATAATAACAACTTGAACTAATAACTGAACTGAAATTGAAATATTGTCATTAGCAGTTCTTAAGTAGCATAAGACCCCCAGAAATACATTTTAGGCCGTTTAACTTGTATTTACTTTGTTGTAGTGATGCACATGACCAAACCGTCACTATCAGTAAACCCTGGCAGGGTCGTCGAATCACTGATTTTCATCCAGATGTTTCATCTATCTAGTGGTGTTAGGGCCTTGCACTCGTAGACAGAAACTGTTCTCTTTGGATGAAAATACAGCGAGGAGCCAAACTTCAGCAGAACACTAACATTAAAATATATTGTCTGCATGCATTTTAAGTGTCATCCCAGCTAATTTGCCAATATTTTACTGGGAAAGCATCAACCGCTCACCTCGCCCACTCCCTTTCTCAAGCTCTGAACGTCTTGGCATGCCTGCAGTGTCTCTCCCAACAGGGGCTGCAAAAACAGCATTAGCATACGTAGGAGGGGATTTTTTACCATTACTCAGAATCAGATATCGCACACTTAACCGTGACATAATTTTATTTATAATGGCTAGAGACCGAGGGCTGTGTAAATGTCATGTTCTGATTCCTGCATGTTTGCCCACAAAGGATAAAGGCAGAAGGCGTGGAGGTGGAATATGCAGCAATGCTTGGGCGAGGACTGACCGGCGACTGGTCATAATATACATGTAATTATACAGTTGGTAGTTTTAGCCAAGCAATCTGATCGGGCGACTGTGCCGTCCAGCCATAATGAAGATCACAAACTGACTTCCAACCCATCCATTAGTCAAAAAAAGCTTCTTTTTTTTAACATAACTTTTCTGACTTTTACTAAATATGGAGAGATGATCAGGAAAATGACATGTTTCCACTCTGACCTTGACTTGCTTACTCTATATTCACCTCTTTTCATTGGTCCAGGCTCATGTAGGCACACTAAAACCTGGGCAGCACATGTGTTTGATAAAATCATTTAAGTTACGGATCAGGCAGTGGTCTGTGCTGCTTACGTAAAGCTGTAACAAGGCCCATTTAGACAAACAGAATGAGCTAAATTCACCAAAGCCATTTTCTATTTACGCATAATTAGGCTAATTTCTTCATAAACGGTCAAGCAGGAGAGGTTAAAAAAAAGTAGGGATTGCATTTTGGGTCCCTTTTGTGAGTTTAGATCTAATTGCGGATTTACAAGTGGTTGATATACCAAAATGGTACACATATAGGCACGATGCCACATTTATTCTAAACAACTGGACGAGTCACACAGTTATTACACTTTTCCATTTTTTTTTAAAGCAGTTGGGACAAAATAGTTTAGGGCAAGATTAACACATACAGTGTATTACTGGCGTGTGATATGTACACATGCATAAATATATTTTGACTTGATAAAAAAGATGTTAGAGAGGGAAAAAGGTCAAAGGGTACAGCTACATCTGGACCTAATCCAAAGTAGTTTGTCAACAGAGGCCTGGCAACAAAGCCAAAGATACACATAAGGAGTACATATAAAAATCATTTCTCTAAATGATCTGTGCTGTAATTGGTTTCTTGTATATTATATAACATATAACATTGCATTAACATGTAACACATGCACAATGATTTTTCAGATATTTTCAGATATATAACATAAAATAACATAAGAAGAATGTTATTAGTTCCAATTGAGGACTTTTTTGTGAATTTTTCTTCAAATTTCTCCACAGTATTACTGTCGTTAGGTTATGTTGCATTTATTCCTTCTGTTCACTCTGCTGCTGTAACAATAATACTGTGGAAAAAATAGAAGAAAAATGTACACTGTACAAGGCAGAAGAAATATTTTTAAAAATACAATTTATACATCTAATTTTCTTAATTTGTCAGTTGTCTTTTTTTTTTTTTTTTTTGCCTAGCCAAGTAGTTTTATTGCCTTACCTTACTAAATAATAGTAGCTCCTCATCATAACCACCTCAACTGTTCAAATCAGTGTTCACCCCCCTCCAACCTCCCTGACAACCCACAGCAAAATTCCATTGTATTTTATTTTTAAACTGAGTGTTAACGTACATTGTTGTTTATTTCAGTGTCTGTTAGCAGGCACAAATCTGATACTAACTTCCTTGAAGTCAGAAAACTTTGCCAGGACACAAAATTGCTTTGCAAAACCATCAATCGAGAACCAGCATGGACAAAAGGGTAATTGTATGTAACATCAACCAAAACTGAAAAACGTTATCCCTTCACAATTATCAGATATTTTTCTGCAAAACACACACACACATACACATATGCCTTGGTTTTTCATGAAATGACCTCTAAAGAAGACGTCACCAGTAACTCGCCCCACGTGCAAGTTGACCTGAATAAGGAGCCCCAGGTCATCTGTCTCAGGCTCAAGCTGCAGGTTGATGCAGGTCACAGGTGGCTACATGTTGGTGCAAGCAGCTCCAGATGGATGTCAAAGGACACCTCTCAATTTCACAAGTCATCTCTAAGGTAAGTCGACACAGAGCGAGAGGAAGGGCAGCAATGTCAGAGAGGGTAACAAGAAACTCTTTCCTTTCTCACTCCGGTTGCTATTTTTGCATTGCACACTCCACGCAGCATGAAATGTCATAATTTTGGCTTTCGTGGCATTGAACGCCAGTGTTTTTTAAAACCCACTCCTTTTTTTCGAGCCCAGTTCCAGTCTGGACTTCATTAAAATGTTGAAATTCAACGGTACAAGCAGGGAAGGTGCGAGTACCAAAAGTGAACCTAACATCTTTTTCACATCACTGTCGGCTCCGGTTAGTTAAAAACTGATGTTCTAATGCTAGAACACATATAAACAGTCATCTAAATTTAGCTTCTTTTTTTGTATGTCTGTCTCTGTTTAATTTTTTTCAATGGAATTCAACCTGGGAAAGTCCCTCTCTTTAGACTTTGACAGCTACGTTTTTTTATTTTGTTGTTCAGGATAATCTGTGAATTTTAGAGTGGAGCCAGGCCTGTAATTACAAGGTAAATTAGCAATAGGCAGTCACTTCTGCCTTTATACAGCTACTCTTCAAGCAGAGAGCTTACAGAAAAAGTAAGCAAGTTACACTACAAGAAGTATTGGCAGTACCTAATCGCCATATATTATTTTACATTACATTTCCTTTATGTCTTCATCTGAGATCTAATCCAGTCAGCAGAGAGTAACTACAAACACAGGCCTCTTCGTAGCCAATGTCATGTGAGTGTATAAAACATTATTCAGTAATAAAGGCCGTGTTTGGTCCTTGGACAAAACGGTCAAGTTCTCTTTTGTGCTGAGATTTGTGCTGTGATGCTCATAATCTTGAAACCATTTGGTCTGCAGAGAGTCCATTGCCCAGAACACAGTCGGTCCGTGTGGTTCCGATAGCTCAAACCAATTTTTAAAGGCTCCATGTTGCTGAATCACTTCCAGCTGCTGCAGTCAGCATCTTGCCAGGTTAGTCATCCATTGATGTATTACCAGCTGGCTGTTACCCAAGCAGCTTCTGCTGCACAGAGTTTAGGTTAGTTTAGATTAAGTGGTAACTACTACCACAGTTTGTGGCTGAAGCCAAAGTACAAGCAGTGCAATGAAGCAATGGCTGCTAAATGCTGGCTTGGAAAAATTCCTGCCTGTAATTTACACTTCTTTCCAAAAGTGTCACTTTACTTTGCATCAGTGAGTCATTACTGTCTTAATATCTTTATTCAAATTCTTTCTTAAATGGGCTGTTGGTTGTTTCTGAAAATTTGTGCTCGGTTATCAAAGACTGACAGTGGGCTCACTTGACGCTCTGCACTGAATTTTTGGAGTTCCTAAGTAAAGAATAAAAATTGAAGTTTGTGGCTAAGCATTTACACAATCAAGGCCGCAAACTCACAGTTTGGTATGTATAATATTACTGAATTACGATACCCGTAATGTTAGCTCATGTGTGGGTTTCCAGTAAGCTAATATAAAAGGTCATTGTGAAATTACACCCCACTTAATCATGGGGTTTGGAAAGTAGGTATTTCAAAAGTGTGTGTGCACATGTGTGCAGTTTTTGGGCTGCCTGGGCTCAAAGGTACAAATGCAATACATACAAATGAACACATTTAAAGGCTATTATGGTGGCTGTTTTAAATAAGCAGGTGCCTAGTTAAACATTCAGAACAAACTAACATCAATATGGATTTACTTGCCACTGGAAAAATGCAAGTTTTTCTGTTTCTAAGCTTTGTTTTGGTCTCCACCAACTCACGCAGGAAGTATCTCCTTAGGCCCCAGTCAGACAGAATAGAGACCAATCCACAACCACCAGTCGCTAAGGAAAACAACTGCAGTTGGTTGCTAAAGGTTACTTGCAGATTGTTGAAGTCACAAACCAGACAGCATGCAGTTATTATGGGTGACTGAAACAATCTGCAATCACAAAGTGGTTTCTCTTCGCAAATGTTTCAAATAGCGAGAGCCAGCAAAGCGCCTGACAGCTGGTTGGAGAATAGAAATTTTACTTAGCAATTAGAGCTTGTTAGCTAACCCCGAGATCTTAGCTACTCATTGGCTTTTGCCTATTTTTTTTGTGTGATTTGTGAGTTTTTATTTGTTTGTTGTTGTTTTTAACAGCATTCATCTACTTTCAGAAATAAGACTGATGACAGAAAATTCAAACTATGTAATTAAAGATACTAAGTAGTTGCAAAGTAACTACAGAGTAGAGCTAAAGCATATTAAATGAGAGCAATAACTCATTGCTCATAACCACTTGCACCTGGTGTCAAAGTTAGGCATTTTAAACATTTTAAAGTAATTGCACTTTTTGCGACTTAGCGTGTCTTATTTAAACATTACATATGAATGTTGCTGTAAAAGAGAGTTTTATTTTAGCTTTCTGCTGCATTTTAATATACTTAGCTTTTGTACATTGTGCGTTTATATAATTCCCTTAACGGTTTTTATAATTTAAAGCGGAGTAATCAGTTGAGGTTAAAATAAGTATATACTGATAAAAGAGAAACCAAAAGCACTGGCTCTTACATGCTGCTACTGCAACATTTAAGCAGCTGCCATTAACCTTCCTTCTTGTGTCGTTTGTTGTCTTCAGTTTTGTCTTGACCTGTTTGCCAGAAGGTTGCTATGATGTGTTTCTCTGCTTCAGGCACCTGTGTGGGGTACGACTGTCTGTGCGTGTGCCAGCTGCTTGAAAGAACAGCAGCAAGTGATGATAGAGCAGTGAGGACTAATTAAAGAGGTCTTCCAAAGGATGCAGTGCTGATGTCAGTGACACCACAGCTGCAAAGGCCTTCTATCGCTACTCACACACACACACACAGACACAAACAGTATTAAACTGAGTCTATGTCACACACCTGGAGGGTCTGGAGTAGTGGGTGTGAGGTGTGGGGGTCGGAGGAAAGGTGCTGAAGTGTCAATCACCTGCTCTGGCTGAGGGAGATTACGTGCTGACTCAGGAAAACAGCTGATCAACAGTAGTCATTAGCTCGGGCCTGGGCTTCCCCGCTACTTAGCTACCTGAATACAATGACAGCAGTACACCTGTGCACAATATTAGGCAACCTTTCTTTAGTGGGCTGCAAGTTTCGTTTGTTTTTTTTTTTCATCTGGTGTGGGTAGGACATAATTCTCTTCTGTGTCTGTGAAGCGATTAGCATGGCCTAGCGTAGCAGGTAACTCAACAATAGCTAAATCAATAACCAAACTAGCTTTGTGCTCAGCTATCATGGCTGAATCTTGCATACAGTCCATGTGGCAGTGAGCTACAGTTTTTTGCACTCATGCTCAGTAAGCTTTAACTTTATATTATGCTCCTACCCTTATACTTAGCATTAGCACTGATTATAATCACAGCTATCAAAGCTAGCCTACAGGACCTCACACAGAACAAAAAATCTAAAAAAGCTACACTCTTTGACTGACATGACTAGCATGTCAGTCACATAATATGTTTGTTGTACTCTCTCATTTCTTCTCAGTGGTATTATTTTCCTTTTAGCTTCCCAATTTGTACCCATCTTCCTCCTTCTCAGCCACAGAAACCCAGACTGTTGGAACAGCGTCCGGTACTGCCGCCAAGTCTGACTTCCTCCAAAAGCACGTACGTCGTATTTGTGCTGCCAATTTGGGGGTTAACAACATGATTCTAGTGCTCAAATTAGGGCCCTTTATCATTCCTCAGCTGACCTCAACATCCCTGCTGGGACCTAATGATGACATCATTAACAAGCAGCAAGTGTTGCTGGCTGATAATGCCTGAGATCATGTACAGTAACTGACGAGAGCAGATCGCGATGGTGGTCGAGTGTGTAAGCGGAGTAAATAGTTGGACAGAACAGGATGGTGAGTAATAAAGGTGCTACACACATATGTAGATGTTTGCAGGGTTCAACAGCAAATAATTGGGGTTTATCTAAAACTGAGATGTCTGTGAGGTTTCTGCTAACACTCCAGGACAATCGAGTACATTTTTGGTTTGGACAGTGAATGAAAGAATTTTTCAGAAATTTCCAGAGTAAATGTTCTTTCATTGCAGCTACTTTCTATCAAATAAAGTTAGAGCAGGAGGAGGTGATAGTGGCCGACAGTAAGTCACACAGTATTTGAAAGTAATTAAGGCCCATCTTTGGAACTTTGAAGTTTCACTTTTACTTGCCCTTTACTTTCCTGAAATTAGGTATAAAAGTGTTTCTTCTTTAATAGAGCAACGCTTTAATTGGGGATAGGTGGCAGTGGCACAAACACTCCCAGTTCTCAACTGTACTGGAAATAGACCATTTTTAGTCTTATGCAGGACAGTTTCCCTACTAGGTTACATATAGGTTAGGAAGCTCATCTTGTAACCGGGAGGTTGCCGGTTCGATCCCCAGCTCTGTCTGTCGTGGTCGTTGTGTCCTTGGGCAAGACACTTCAACCTACCGCCTACTGGTGTTGGCCAGAGGGGCCGATGGTGCGATACGGCAGCCTCGATTCTGTCAGTCTGCCCCAGGGCAGCTGTGGCTACTACTGTGGTTTGCCTCCACCAGTGTGTGAATGTAAGAGTGAATAGTGGAAAAGTGCTATATAAATGCCATCCATTATTATTAATAAAAAGCAACAATAAAAATGGTAAAAATTTACTTTTTTTGAATAACAGTGTGCCAAAATTGTCCCATTTCAAAGGTCATGAGACAGCAGCACACATTTTACATGCACCACTAGAAGATGCTTAATTTACATCATAACGGGGCGATCGTGGCTGAAGAGTTGGCAGTTCGTCTTGTAATCGGAAGGTTGCCGGTTTGAGCCCCGGCTCGGACAGTCTCAGTCATTGTGTCCTTGGGCAAGACACTTCACCCCTTGCCTACTGGTGGTGGTCAGAGGGCCCGGTGGCGCCAGTGTCCTCGCCTCGCCTCTGTCAGTGCGCCCTAGGGTGGCTGTGGCTACAATGTAGCTTGCCATCACCTGTGTGTGAATGGGTGAATGACTGAATGTAGTGTAAAGTCCTTAGTCCTTAGGGACTAAGTAAAGTGCTATACAAATACAGGCCATTTACCATAACTATAGGCTGTAATAACAGCAACAAGGTGATGTTTTATTGGAGAGGAAAGAGAACCACAGGTTAGAAATCTCTTGAGGTTACCAGGATGACTCCAAACGAGATTTTCCGTTCACTTATTCACACAATAACTGGAAAGTCTCCTACTCTACATAATTTGAGTTGCATTCTGTTTAATGCTTATTAGAATGATTGCAAGTGATAACAGTCCAACAAATATAGTTTAAAGCTTTCACAAAGTCTCTCCAACCATCTCGACAAACTGCAATATTTTTAGTTTGTGTTTATGTGTGTTTAACATTAAATCTGATGTCCTCTCAGTCTGTCATGCAAAGATAGTAAAGAATCACAGTTCAGAGTAGAGCTGTGCAAATATTTAGGTGTGTTTGCTTTTCTAAGGACTTCAAATTACAACCAATAAGAACATGCATGTACTCTTTATGTGAAAGCCTTTTGTATACCAATTTTTATGAAGTATGTGAACATATGGCATCTCTGCCTGAGTTTCTTCTTGTGGATCTTTGACTGTATTTCAAAAGTAGCTTCCTAGTCAGATGGAACGTGTGTGTGTGTGTGTGTGTGTGTGTGTGGTAAGTAGACATCAAGTAAACAGAAAGTCAAAATGAAACTTCAGTTCAAAAGATGGGCCTCAATCCATCTACCAGCTTTTGGCTGACACTCATGTCATCTGGCTCTGCAGAGCTTGTTAGTTCCTTAAAGTTAAGTGAGGGAAATGATGTGAATGTTTGGAGTTTGGGAAGTTACAGGAACCGCCTGACAGCCGAGCCAAGTTCCCTCTAACCCCAATGGAATCCAGCAAGACACCGAATCGCAATACCTGCTGCACACCTTTAAGGACACACGCTCCGACTGTTGTCATGGCTTTTTTGTTTTTTGTTTTTTTCCAAGTTATTGCCTCTAATTATCTCCTTTCTGTAATGGATGTGCTAAAGCACGTGCCCCTCGCTTGAGCGATAAGATCACTCCATGGTCCTTTACTACCCCCACCTGGTGAGATGGAGAACTGCAGTTTTCATGTACTGAGAGACACTGGTATGCTTGTCATATATATAATTCAAATAATTAGAAAAACTATTTATTATGCCTAATTACATACTCATAATGTAACAAATCAATAATAAAGCATTTTTTCTGTGAAAATACTGACAGACTTCTAACATACCAAGAAAAGAGTGTCATCAGATTACTTTTTACTGCTCTTCAAGTGTATAAACTTCATTTTCTTTAAGAAAAAAACTGCTGACATAAAATCCTAGATTTGATAGGAGTAGATTTATGAGCACGTTTGGGATGGTAAAAGCATTATCTCTCCTCTCTGCTGTAAAGCCAGCTGCAGAAGCCAGCTGGAGACACTAACAGATTATAAACTGTAGGCCCATAAAACTCATTATACGTATCAGCAGCTATCACAGACCTGCTCTCTCCTATTTCCTCCATCTGAGAGAGGACAGATGAAAACTTATTGGCAGCTGGGGGAAATGCTTTATAACAGCTATCACCTACCAATACCAGAGCATATTTTTAGATCCTTTAATGTCTTTTCCTTTTGTTTAACTGTTTTTCTGACAGCCGCTGCATTCTCAAGTTATGCTGCAAGAACCCAGAAGATAAAACGATATGTAAACACAGACTTTTGTGAAAAGGGCCACATAAGCTTCCTGCATTACGTAAAAACGTGTCACAGCCAGTGATATTCATCAGTGTCACTGTCCATGTTTTTTAAATCAGTACATACTTTTCATAGTACGATGACACCACGAGACAAATGTAAAAATCAATTTTAAGTGTGACAGATTACTGTGGTTATCAGGATTAACAGCAGGCATACACAATACGCACGACTCATCACTTTGAGTCATCTGTCATTGTTTTTGGATAGATGCACAAATATGTGTTCAAGTGTGTATAAAGTCTGGATGCGTCTGGATTTAATACAAATTCAAGATAATCTTTTTTTTTATTGGTAACGACTGATTAATAAAACTGTGGGACATGAACTTGTTTTAACTTTTAAAGTGGAGCCTCAAGATAAAGTTTAAGAACTGTTGCTATAGACCAGGGGTGGAGGGAACTCCAGGCCTCGAGGGCCGGTGTCCTGCAGGTTTTAGATGTGTCCTTGATCCATCACAGCTGATTTAAATGGTTAAATGATCTCCTCAACATGTCTTGAAGTTCTCCAGAGGCCTGGTAATGAACTAATCATTTGATTCAAGTGTGTTGACCCAGGGTGAGATCTAAAACCTGCAGGACACCGGCCCTTGAGGCCTGGAGTTGCCCACCCCTGCTATAGACTGTATATAAAATATGGAAATTTGAATCCCTTCGGTCTAAGGACTTGCACTTCCGTTTGCAACCAAGGTATCGCCCCCTGCAATTGTACTTAAGTCTAACGAAATACAACCTTCAACCTTTTTATATAAAGTGATGCCAAACTGAATTATGAGTCTGTTGCCTTGCTTTGCTTACACTAGTTGTACTGACCGTGGCTGTGTGATATAATTTGTGTATTAAACTGAAGGCCTCAGTTACACAGGCCTAGAGACCTGACAGTGACCATCTGGCAGCCACCAGTTTCAGGGGAAAAATACGTATTCCCTGACCCGACCAACTGATTGCTGACAGTTGCTGTGATATTGACTGCTAAAGCTTCATTCATGCAGGCCTTGAGACCAGTGAGTGACTTCCTAGTAGCTATTGGTTGCTAGGGGGAAAAATGTATTCCACAACTGATTGGCAGCTGGCTAACAAGCGTTTTTTGGCAGTTCACAGGAAGTGTTGGGGAAAAACTATTTGCCTCCTGCCCTCCCAGCCCATTGTTCCTTCAATGGTTTCAGTCATTATGCAAATGTACTGTTTATAAGATTGGGGAAACCTGCAGTCAGCTGAGACTGAAGAAGTCACTTGGATGAGTGACGAAACGTTTCTCCCACTGAAAACGCTTCGTCCAGATGAACAGAATCAACTTTTGGGGATTACCTGAGATTCATGTCTGATTTCTGTCACATTCACGTTTCAAAGTAACTAGTTACTAGGGAAAGTAACTTTGGTTTTACTCAGAATTCTCTTGTTAATGTGTTGCTTCCGTAAATGGATACCCAGCAACTTTGCCAGTCTTCTAGCTTGCTTACTTGCCACAGGTGCACTATGCCACCTACTAATAGAAAGGAAAAAATAATGTGCATATTTCCACAAGAGAAATCCCACACCTGGACCGTCATTGACCGCCGCCATGATTCTAGCCTAAGTCACAGAGTCATGTGCGCTTTTTTACATCCAACACGAAAACTGCAGTCGTGGTGCTTTGATTGTACTCAGAACTCGGAAATTCTGCCTTCCGAATAGGAAGATGTAGGTAACACCAGACTGCAGATGAGCTGCATACAGGGCTGGACTGGGACAAAAAATCAGCCTGGGCAATTTGACTAGAGACCGGCCCACCATTATAGGAAAAATCTTAAAGCCTTTGAATGAAAACAAACGCTGTTGTGACAGTGATGTTCACTGTTTTGATGGTATATTTGCATCAATCTATCAATCGTTTGTTGTAAGATTCAGATAATTAATTTTTAAAAGCTAGACATTTTAAATGAGAATAAGAAAGAAAAGTATTTCTTCCCCTTTCCCTCCTCCCTACCTGGCCCCCCTGGCAAAACTTTGCTAGACCCGCCCCTGCACAGTTACCAGCTGTCAGCTACATAAAAAGGATCCTGGGGTTATCTGTCTCTCAGAAACAGTTCAGAACTTCCCTTCAACTCATTCATGTCACCTAAAAGGTAAACCTGTTTCTCCATCACCTGTTCAGCTCTGATGATCCAGTAAGGACATCTCCTGGTTTCGTCCTGTTTCCCTCTCACCACATATCCAAACCGATATCATGACCAGCAGCTTTACAGCTGTGGCTCCAGCAAACATTAGCTGATACTAGAAATTAATATTAAATAAATTCTAACAACAGCTGATCAAGCTTAAACGTGCTGCTGTTGTTTAGCGCGACATCCACTGGTTTCCTGTTTCTGGCGCAAAGTGGGAGATAAACAAACAAGAGAGAAAAGCCGATCAGCTGATCATTGACCAAACAGGAGAGAGAGAGGAGAGAATGAGAGAAGAAGACGCAGCTGTGCAGCAAAGGCGCAAAATAACTCCAGCTTTGTGTCTTTTTCACTGTAGCTGAATTCCGGTGTTGTGCCAGAAAGTGATTGCTCGTATTTAAACTGCTATAAGTAACTTGCTGGGCTATAATATGTGAAACATATGTCAAATGCATCCCTCATGGATGACACAAAGTCATACTGAGCCATAAACAACATTCGTGTAACAAGGTAGAAGGCGCAATCAGTTTTTGGCAGTGACTTTTATATAACCGTTATTTATGCAGTTAAAAATGTCATTAACATTAAAAATGTCTTTTGTAAGAGTAAGTTGGCCAAGAGGACAGCAGAAATGGCAGCAAATATTACAATGGTTCTGTAAAAATATTTTAAGTGGGGATAAAGGACCGGATTGGTTATAATGTAAGTACAATAACACAGACTTGTAAAGATACTTGAAAAAACAGATAATTTTTAATTCTATATATAACCCCTTTGTAAATGCTGTTCACCAAAGTCTATTTAACAACATACGTAAAGATATTACACATAAAAAATACAGGGAAACATTGGAAATCGTTTTTTGGCAGAACACCGGGACAAACTGCGTTCCTTTTCAGCTCAATACGAAACGTGTAATATTTTCTCTGAATGCGGGACGATTCCGTTTATACGGCAACTCTAATAATTAACCTTATGAACAAAATAAAGTTCAACATCATAGCACCCACCCAGCTGTATAGAAACTCCGTCATGCTAGCTAGTACACAGTACGAAAAAGTCAGCATAACGAAAATAAACTCCACCTAAACTTGGTTTATATCTGACCCAGATAGACTGCAGGTCATAACTTCTTACCTGAAGTTCAGTTCACCCAACACTCTCGGACCGGCGGCCGCCTCGGGTCTCTGCTCCTCCTGTCTCCCCTTTCCCTCATCATCCACCTGCTGCCTCCACCACTTGCTAATGTTACTGAATCTGTGGAAGCTCCACGATGCCACCACACAAAGTAACGAATAACGACCGTATCTAAATCCCAGTAACGATTAACGCGTTCCTGATTTTGGCATAATAACTAGTTACCGTGCTCGTTACCACAATAATGACGTAGTTACTGTAACGCGTTACTTAATAACGTGTTAGTCCCAACACTGAAGATAACACATGTAAATTCAAATTGCAGTTTTTACATGATGATTTCGTTTGTTAAAGGAAGAATACAATCCAAACCCGTCTGGTTCTATGTGAAAAAAAAGAATTTCCCCCTAAATGCAGTAACTGGCAATGAGTATTTCACAGTGTGGAGGAACTTTGGCCCACTGTTCTTTGCAGAATTATTGTTGTTTCCGAGCAGTTTAAGGTCATGCCAAAGCATCTCAATCGGATGTCCTCAAAACCTTTACCTTCATTTATTTATTTATTTTTTGAGGCATTCAGAGTTGGACTTGTTGGTGTGTTTTGGATCATTGTCGTGATACATTATCCAAAGTCCACTTGACTTTCATGGCATGAACTGATGGCTGGAGGTTCACAATCTTCAGGTAGAGACCAGAATTCATGATTCCATCAGTTACAGCGAGTTGTCCAGGTCCAGAGCAGCAAACCAGCTCCAGACCTTTCACCACAGCTTGGAGAGGAAATGGGAAGTGTTTGCAAGCAAGTTGACCACTTCTATCCAAACAACCGGTGAACGCAACAATCTGGTGGCAACCAAAAAATCACAAGGAGGTTTTTGGTCCATCACCCTCTCTAAAACAGATTTAACCTGGCAACAGCCAACCAGCTCCAGCAACCACTCACCAACTGGTTGGGGAGCACACGTTTTTCTACTACCTGGTTGCTGTGAATGGGTTGCTCGCTGGTATCTAGCTGGTCCCTTACTGTAACCATATCTATATTTTTAGGCAGTCTTTTCCAAGAAAAATGTGTCTTTTACATTTTAGATGTTGTGTTCAGGATCACGTAAATAATGGGCAACTCAAAGCACATTCTAAGGAAATGTTTTTGCTGTATTATATCACATCTTCTTTAATACTTTGTTTGGAACTGCACTGCACAAAACCTTTGCTTCACATTAGTGCTGTCGTTTCTCACTGGGTGTGTTTTATATTATTGGCCTTTTAAGGCAGGTTCATTTGTAATTATATACACTGTCACAGTATTTACAATTTATGGTTTATTTTGATATATACGGTAAAATTTGTATGGACTTATAAGTATGTGAAGCACGTATGAAAGAGCAGATGTCTGTTAGCTCATACAATCATTTCTTCAGTGCTCTGACTGAATATTTCTATTCTTTCTTCTTTTGTTATATTTCCTGTAAGTGAATTGTATGTGAATCAGGTGATGTACTTAAGCAGTAAGCTTATTTCTGCCGAGAATTTTTAAAAACGTCATTCACACAGGGGTTGTAACTTCTGTCAGCAACTTCATCTGTCATTAAAATCACACTAAAAAGCATTAGACATTAGTAGATTGCAGTTTTAAAGCTTCATGAGGTTTTTAATTATGAATTATTATGTTGCCATTCTCTGAGAACACCAGGCACACTCTTAATCACAGGCCAAGCTGCAACTTTTCCTCTTTGCGTGGATTTTTTCAAATGTTTTCTCTAATAAAAATGAATACGTATCTAATACAAATACTCCTGTATTGTTTCTGTGCTGTTACTGATCTTTTTAAAATCTTTTTAATGACTTTAATGTCTCACATTTGTGGCAACAAGAAAACGTCATTCAAAGCATTTGCAATATCAGAGCATTACAGGAAGTTATTTGTGATGCCTGGTACGGAGGTATTTTGTGCAGTTAGACTCACTGTAAATTGCTTTGGATGAGAGCAATCAGAAAGTGGCTGCACTGCCTGAGTTTTCTCTCCCAGCAGCGGGAACAAAGCAGAAACAATGCTCAAATCTCCTGCCAGATGAAACTGCAGAGGAAAGCCGGAGCAGATGTCTGATGGGAGAAATGTCATGAATTCTGCCAAACCTTCGGGGAATTTCACACTCGCACAAGAAAATTAGAAACAGGGAAAGAGAATCAAAAAGATTTGTCTCAAAACACCAGCATGGGGCTGAGTGGGATGCTTTGTTGCGTGAGAGGTGCTGTTAAAACTTGGATAGGTCCTGCAGCCACTGTGGAGACACATAATGGAGCTACCGGTTAAGTTAATGATGTCACGTCTATTACACATTAGCTACATTTGACGCAATAGTTTTACTTTAGCAAATTAAATGTCTGGGTGAGTGTTATACCAGTAAGAGCGCACATTAGCAAAGGTAAACTTAGTGAGCTTTCTCTTGAGTTATAGTAAAAGTTTGATTCTGAGATATCATTAATAAATGACCCAACTCTCCTGATGTTTGCCTCCTGCTGAGTGTGAGGTGCTAGCTTCTTTCACACATGTCTGACACCAACACAGATGTCAAAAAATTATGGAATTTCTCTCCCATATCAACACCCTGTTTGATTAAACCTGGAATTAACTGGAATGCCTTTCCAGTAAGGGGCCAAGGAAACACGTCAACATGACATAAGCATATCATCGCCTTTAAATGTAACATGACAAACTCAAGACTGATATTTCTGAAATATTACTCATGAGCTATACTCTATATTTCCAAGCTTGCCACTAACATTTGTTTTTGGTGAGCTCAAGCCAAGTTTAGCCACTAATTCGGGCTGTCATTTGATACGCTGCTATTTGGGAAATACTTATTAGGCTGCAGACACTTTATTGTGTGTAGACTGAAAGATGTAGCCTTGACGTCTCCCACTGCTGTGAAGAAGAGCATTTTAAACCCTGTGACTGTCTCCGTCTTGTCATCCTGTTTTGGGGCTTTTTTGTTTTAACTTTAACTTCTTTTTTAAGTTTGATGAGATCAAAGGTACGTCAGCTAACGCTAATGTGGGATACCTTGTTGGGTTAGCATGGGGTATCTGTAATTAAATAGGATGCTAACGTTAGCAAAACACAGGCGTAATATAGAAATGGACTTACTTGAGAAACTCAGCAGACAACTGCTGATAGTTTTTTTCAACCAGATGAAATGACATTAACAGATACAGGATGAGGATGGTGCAAAAGTCTTGAGTCACCCCTAATTTGTTTGTATTTTGCTGTGAAAATGGGAAAACGGTGCAGTGGTTCATTAAATCATTTGCAAAAATGCAACGATGTATTCTGTTCTGGACTTTTTCAGGGGGAGAAGACTGAAGAAGTCACTTGGATGAGTGTGTTTCTCCCACCGAAACACTACGTCCAGTTCAAGAGTATACATGTTTTAGAACCTTCAGGAATGGTTCTGCAGGCTTCTTGAAGGACATTCAAAGTTCGTTAAAGTTTGAGTGCCTTTTTGTTTCTAATCTCTTTCAAGATGATCCAAAGATGATCTTCAATAATGTTGAGGCCCTGGGCTCTGTGGAGGCCAATCCATGGCTGATAATTTTCCATTTTGGGTTTTTCTATCCAGACATACCTTTACTGCATTGTCAGTGTGCTTGGGATCATTGGCATGTCAGTTAGAAGCTTTTTAGATAGTATTGCACTGTGGATCAAAATCTGATGGTAAAACATGATCAGTGTGAACCAGTTTTGCAACACCAGTTGCTGAAATGAACCCGTTAGTCTGTTGCCACTAGTAAATTGTGTAAATTGGTAGACGTCAGCCTTTTTCCCCTGTTTTCCTTCCATATGAAAGGCTTCTTGACAAGCCACCCTTCTGCTGAGGCTTTGGTGAACAGTAGACAGACCGACTTAAGGTATACATGCATCTCCAGGGTCCTTTGTCAGGTCTTACAAAATAGATTTTTGGCGACAATCTTTCTGGAAAACAATTGTATTACTGTTGGCAGTTTTTATAAATTCCGCTAAAGAAACTGGAACGACTGATATTTTTTGTGACAAACTGCTGGCAACAAAGTGCCTAAAGATGTAACTCTTTTTTCTTTTCTTTTCTTTTGTTGCAAAGTTGTCTATTTTGCAATCCACAATGCTTGCCCATCCCTTGAGTTGTGGTCTATTTGTGAATGATTCATAGGTCAGTATTGTGACTTGATAAACAGAAAAAGCATCCCTCTAAAAATGTTCATGTACAACAACTAGACTGAAAATAAGTGGAAAAAAGGCAGCCAATGTCCAAAGAAAAACTTGGAAAGACCTCCAGAATGCCTGAATGACTTTTGATCAGTCTCTTTGAAAGCTAACAGTATAGAAATTAGGGTTGGCTCCAGACTTTTGCACACTACCGTAGCTCAAAGCACTTAAAGCCCCTACAATGTAGCTATCACAAAAAGACACTCTGGCTTTATAGAAGAAATCTCATTTTTGTACTAGTCTGTAAACAATTTTATTTCTGCTGTAAACTTCGGCATTTTATGCCATCCGATTTGACTCTCCTTTGGAACTAGCCTCATGTGGTCAGTCGCCATTTTTGGCACTTTTACATTAGCTACGTCGGCTTTTCAGCCCCAGTTTCTGCCAGTTGCTAGCGCTAACATTAGCTGCATTTGGTTATTTCAGAGCTTTTAGCAAGAGAGTGTGAATTATTACCTAATCGTTTAACTTAGCATTGTAAATGAAAGCCTGTAGGCATTTTCTCCAAGGTTCCATATAGCCTAAAGTTAACAGTCTATGATTTGGTCATTATTGATTTTGGCATAAAATTAACTACAATGAGATGCAGTCAACTAAAACTGAGACAAGACGTGTGTCATTTCTTACAAAATTTAGTATTTATGATAATTGCAGTACTGGTGGTGAACCTCTGATCTCTGGACTCTTCACCCTCCTGCCCTCTGGGAGGCGCTACAGGAGCCTCCGGACTAAGACCACCAGGTACCGGAACAGCTTCTTCCCCACAGCTGTCAGACTCCTGAACATCTGACCCACGTTAAACGCATGGACTGAACATAAACACACCCACAACCACCTACACACACACACAATGGACAACTGTACCCTCAAACACACAATAATAACATGGACTGAACCACCACTCACAACCACTAGCACTTTATATAGCCTCTTAACTGCACTACTGTATAGTTCTGTGTAAATAATCATACGATAATTTTTAATTCTACAACTGTTTACAACTTGCATAGTTCCCATTTCTGTATAACTGTATATCTCATATTTCTGTAAAGTTCTTTATTTCATATTCTGTATAATTTTTTTTCATATTTAGATCCTGTTCATAGCTTGTACTCGCTACAGCCTGTACATACTTATAGTTATAGAATATTCATAACATACTTCATACCGTGTACATATTACATACCATAATAGACCCATTTCTGTAATATACTTACATATCTATATTATTGCTAATATATATTGTAATATATCTATATCATGGCTAAAACACTTCTGGATGGATGCAAACTGCATTTCGTTGCCCTGTACCTGTGAGATGTGCAATGACAATAAAGTTGAATTCTCTTCTATTCTATTCTGAATCTGAATGTCTTTGTTTGTTAGCTGATATTTAAGAGAAGATGATGTTTTCTTTAGTGATCATGTCAGTCTAACAATGTGAAATACTGGTAACAGTATGTCTTTACTATGGTCACGTTGGTCATGCCTAGTCTTACAGTGAAAATGAAAATAGCACATATTCTTTGAACTTTTCCTTAGATGCGTGATTTTAAAAAATGAGTTCAAGAAACATCCACAGGGTATTTAGATTGCTCGTGGCACTTTTTGCTCTTTAACAAAAACCAAGAATAAGACTGAGGAAGCCATATGTGCTTCCAGTCAAGCTTGAAAGTTAAAGCCAAAAAAGTAACAGGATATCATTTGGGTAAATCCTGGCAGTTTGAACCTTTGGACAAAAATCAGATGCTAGCTGTTATAAAACATGCACACGCTGTTCTTCTCTTTCCCCAAATTATATGAAGAAAGATAAAAATCTGTTGATTATACTTGACAGATTTTTTTTTTTTTTTTTTTGGTATTCTCTTTTTTCTTTGTTTGTGATTTCTGCTGCTGCTGGAAATAAGGCTCATGAGAGCAGTCAGTGGGATGTAAAACCTTCATTATTACAGTAATTTCATCCATTTTTGACATAAAAATATTTCAGCGTTAAGGCTAGCTCCAATATAAAGATGCAATGTAGTGATTCCAAATAACTGATTCTGTGTCTCACATGTCCTGTTTCATATTAAGCACTGACACCAGAATTAACTCTGGATGCAAAATTATTTTGACACAAAGTCCCAAAAACACACTGATGCCAGGGCTGTGCTACAGTAGAATATCTGCAAGAATGCTCACAACTAGTGATACAAACTGTCTCCAGGCTTTTGGAGGAACAAATAACAGCTGGAACAATTGCACATCAGTACTCTGAGGAACCAACAAAAGCAGACCTCAATACCATAAATAAAAAGTTGAAGCCATAAACCTTCATGAAATAGAGGGTAAAATAACAAGACTGCTGTCCTGCTATGGGATGGCCACACTGCAGGGCCCCGGTCTCCTCTGTTTGTGTTGGACCAGCTACAGAAACACACTGATGACCTTAGTGACCTCTACAGTTAATGATGCGTGTCTGACCCCCAAACTACAATATAATACCTAACCAGTATATCATTGTAACAAAGGGCAGGAAAGCTAAATAAGTTAAGAGCGCTGTTGTGTTGATCAGGTATAGATCAATAAGTGTCTTATTGAATATTTTTGTGTTCACTTTGTCTTGGCTACAACACATTTTCACATTTTTCACATCTTATCCCCTGGCCACAAGATCAAGGCGCCTTGATCTGTCCATCCATAAAGCAATCAATTATCTATTTCTTACAATGCTATCACCTTTATAAGGGTTGTCTATACAATGTGTCCTCAAGGTTATCATCAGGTTTTACCAACAATTAATAACCTAGCTTAAGCATTTTTTAAGCTTCATCTAGTTCAGGGGTGGGCAACTCCAGGCCTCGAGGGCCTGGTGTCCTGCAGGTTTTAGATGTGTCCTTGATCCAAAACAGCTGATTTAAATGCCCGAATTACCTCCTCAACATGTCTTGAAGTTCTCCAGAAGCCTGGTAATGAACTAATCCTTTGATTCAGGTGTGTTGACCCAGGGTGAGCTCTAAAACCTGCAGGACACCGGCCCTGGAGTTGGACACCCCTGGTCTAGTGGTACCTTTTTGTTAGATACATCTTGCATACATACAACTTGACTCTATAATGTACAGTGCTATGCAAAAGGTCTCCAGCCACGCCATATTTTGTCATGAAATACGAAATAGGTTCAGCGATTTGTAGACAACTTGCAAAAAGGATCTTGATCATTGATAATGAGGCAAGAATTGTACTGATCGACAGCATTTTTCCTTGGTTGAGGGTTTTAAAAGTCATGAATTAACAGAAAGGTCATACAGACAGTAGTCTTTATCTGTGATGTGCAGTTACACACTGGTTTGAATTTGATTTTTAAAAAATTGTAGCTAATAAGTTTTATTACACCAACATTCAACATGTTGTGTTACTTTAAGGATTACTAAGGTGAAACAACTGGAAATAGTGTGAGACTAATGTTACCCAGCATCCATTAGTTTGGAGATTTGAGATGATATTTAACTGAGCGATTTGTTAAAGTCACTGAATTATGCACTTAAGTTGCAGTTATCAAAAAAGTTAAATGTCGAAAATTACCAACAGCTAGAGTTACAGTAGCTAAGTTGGGATATTTGGCAGAATCTTACCTCAGCTTTCCTCACCAAATGTTCGACTCTGTTTCTGCTGTAGATGTCCTGAATGGATGAATGGATGGATCCAATAATTTGCCCAAAACCTGATAAACCAAAAACAGCAACAACATTTTTTTAAACTCATGTTTTCCCTGAATGCTTTACCTTATGTTGTGGTGATCTTGAGGCCAATATATCTAAATCACATTTGAACTGTGTTGAAATTGTATTATTATTGTTGCCAAAAAAAAAAAGGGGGGGGGGGGGAGCTTCTCTGAAATTTTTACAGGAATCAGTCATCAGTCATCTGTGAGGTCTATTAAATCACAAAAACAATGATATAACTCACAAATCAGACCTCCGTCTCTGCCTGCCGCCGTCTCTCCCTTTAGTCTAGTTTGAGATTCACTCTTGGCATCAGCTGTAGACAGTGCTGCTTTGGGAAGAAGTTCAACTGATATTCATCATTCAGACAGCACTCTCACCTTCTATCCAACTGTTTCCTCACCAGCACTCTTCATGTCTCTCCCCATATATGTCTCACTTTGTCCCTTCCATCATCAAAGTATGCTAAATACATTTGCTCTTATCATCCCGTGAAAGGAAATTAAATAAAAGGAAATTATCTCATCTTGAATCCATTTTTCGGTCCAAGCATGAAATGAGCCTCTGCTGTGCTTAAAGTTCAGTGCTCTTGGGACACAGTGAGAAGGAGCTGACAAGGGGAAGCTTTGGTTAATGAAATCAGACTGTCTTTACTGTCTTTTGGGGAACTTTTCAGCTTCAGTTTGGCCTGCTATTTGTACGCCTTTGTTGTTTTCTGCTTTTGTGTGTTTGTGTCTATGAATGTGGACCCAAGCTGCATTTCCCGACATCTGTGGGTTTTCTCATTAAGATTTTTTAGATAATCATGACTGAAATTTGAAAGATTGGAGCTGAATCATAGCTTTTGGATTACACGGACAAACCATGATACAAAAAAACCTGCATAATCTGTGTTTTCTGTTATTTCCTGAGGAAAACTAACATCTAAAACTGCCAAAAGCTGTAAATATCTGGTGTTGTTGACAGCAGATATTTCCATATCTGGTGTTGTGTGCAACATTGAAGTAATAACCCCAAGGGGCAACCCCCGCAGCTGTAAAATGAAGCCCCTTCAACTTCCATCTTACAATTGCCAAGAGTATTAAAAATCATATTTACAGTCTAGTACAGCAAACAAACAAAAACCTTTATTCATTGCTTTGCCCTTGGAGAAACAACTCTAAGTGGGGTTATTTCTTTCTATTTATTGCTCCCCCACCTGGATATTGGAGTTAGTGGCATGGTCTTCTCCACTGACAGATGTCCTGACCCAGGCAGCTGGAGCCAATTGTTGTGTCCCAGACCTCATCCACTACTTCCAGTCATTAAACTGGACCTCTGCATTGTCAGTTTGCTACTGATGCTGTTTTTAATAGATTATCTAACATGTATTAATGGTTTCTGTGTGCTATAGAACATCCAAGAAATTTCTCCTTCAGTTTTCTGAGTAAAAGCATTACTCAGCTCTAATTAGCCAATATGTGTGTTGCACCTCTATGGTGAGCTTACTGTTAGCTATTAGCCCAAGTCTCCAGACAGTCAACATGGCAGCAGCCAAAATGCTGACACTGAAGCCACACGTGGTGGCTACCATCCATCTTTTATACTGTCTTTAGTCAAACAACTTTGCATCAGTATAAAGTTTTGGTTTGTTGATGCTGTGTTTTTGTTTTCTTGTAGGCAGCTGTGTGTCATTTTAAAGTTAATTCCCTAGCGTAACCCCCTCACAGAAAAATCTAGAATATCTGTTGACAGTTTTAGAAGCAAGACTTGTTTTGTTAATGCTTCCAGACATTTGTCTTGCCTGAAAAATCATGCAAAGGTAGGGGGTTGGCACTGGATACATGTGTGAAGGAGAGGAAAGCACACAAAGCGGTGAAGTTGCAAGGAGCAGAGGTAGTGGATGAGGTGGATGAGTGGAAAAACCATCCAAAGCGATGGACAGTGCACAAGAGAGGTGAAGAAGTGAGCAGGCAGGGCGGAGTGGGTGGAGCCGAGTGACAGAGAGAAGCAGCAGGAGTGAAAGAGAAGGTTTAGGAGACGGCAGTGAGACCTGCTGTGATGAGTGGTTTGGAGAAAGTGGCAGTGACAGAAAGAGACATAGAAATCAGCAGTAAAATCTTAGTAAAGATAAACATTAAAAAATTGCTGACTTTTCTTATAAATAATGCTTAAAAAGGCTAAATAAAAAAATCTAAAGTTCTGTGGTTGAGCTGTGCAGGAAAACAAGCAAAAAAGAAAAAAAGTATACTGGATGGTAATCGCTGCAAGGGGAAAAACACTGAAAATAATAAATGCCACAACAATCATGCCTGGTCAACAATCAGGAACAGAACCTCAAAAGATGCAAAGTCCTGATAAGCCAAAAAAAAAAAACAGGGGATGGGAAAAAGTTTGACATTTAAAAAGACTCACTGCAGAGTTGTGCAACAAAGTTATTTGAAGAGGGAGCAAAAATCAGCCACTATCATAAAAACAAAAGGAGGAAAGTGTGGAAGATAAACATGGTTGCGCTTTCTTCATGACTTATGTCGATGGAGCTGACTGATAATTTCACTGCTGACAAAAACAGCGAGCTGAAGATGAGGGAGAAAAGCAGTGATCAGTGCACTCAGACTAATTCAATTATTACTAATTATTCTTAAACATATGACTAAAGCAACCAAAAATGTTTCAGGGTGAAGATATGGGGCCATTGTGAAGATCAGTCGCTATGTTGTCGACCAGATTAAAGGCAGAGGGACCAACATACATGTGAAGGTGTCTGGAGCAAACAGCGAGGATGAATCAAACATCGCTGTTTGATTTTACATCCTTTTACTGTTTGTGAGTTTGACTCACCGATTCTGCCTGGTTTCCTTTTTTTTTTCTCCATTCTCAGCATTCTCATTATTTATGAGATAGTTTGTGCACACAGCACACAGCCAAGCCTGCTGCGTGCAAAGCTTCAAAAACCTGCCCAGAGTCTAACAACAACTAGACCAAGGAACAAAATAACGGCACATGTGAAGGAATCAAACAGGCCAAAGCAGAGCTAAAAGAATGATGTATTGGGCTTAATTAATTTAGAGGTTGAGAAGGCAATGTTAATATTGATACATGGATGCATGAAAGTGTGCAAACAAGTGCGCCAGGTCCTCTTTCTTGTATTGATGTCAACTTTTTTCCATTGTCTCCAGAAAACCTGCAGTTCCTCAGGCTTGGAGCTCGCTCCAAAACACTTTATAAACCTTATAAACATGCTATAGCCATTTTTCCCCTGCACAATCCCTATCCGGTTGTTCCCTATCAGCGTTCTGCTCTACCAGGTGTAACAATTGAGCTTAACATCCAGGCATCCATGAAAACAGGATTTATGACATTTAACGGAGTTAGAAGTTAGCAGGAAGTTAGCTTGCTAGCTTCTATCTAAATACAATATAGCATGTCCTGACTGCAGGGTTTTGGAAACAAATTAAAACGTACAGCTCTGTTATCACTTCCAACATAAATGAAGACAGAAAACTAAACAGCAGTGATGTTTGTAGGGTTACTGAAGTTTGGCTAGCTGGTATATAATGTTGTGCTACGTGACCGCTAGCAACACAGCTATGTTAGCATAATATAAACAAGCTAACTTTTTTTCCACTCGATAAAAGTTAACGTGAGTGTTCTCGGTGGTCAGGAACAAATGTAATCGTATGGCAGGATGCTGTAAAAGGACCAAACTTCAGCCAGGAGAACAACTGAGATAATCCATCCACAATACGAGGTTAGTCATTCATATACTGCTGCATGGGCTGGGCTGTAGTTACATCTTAAGGTTTTAAAAACTGACCTTAAATAAATGATTAGCGGTAATAAAAGCCAAGGGAGGTCAACAGTGATCACTGACTGTTTTAGGAGCTTTTTGAGATTAAATAGAAGAAAATACAAAACATTAAACATGTTAACAACACAAAAGCCATGTTAAACGTAGACTACTAACGACCGGATAAAGAAGACTGATTCTTATATCACTCACTGTTTCAAATTGTATTTAGGTTTAAAGTTATGTATGATTAACGGGATTTGTGGCTTTAACTGCTAGATATCTCATCAGTCACTCACTCAGCTGGAAGTCTTGATTACATTTGTGGTTTCCTGTGCTGTTAAGTGTACTAACTGATGTACAAGTCCATGCTCAGGTATTTTGATGAGTTCGTCTTAAAATACAATGCTCAAATAAATTAAGGGAACGCTTTGAAAAGACATCAGATCTCAATGGCAGAAAAATCCTGCTGGATATCTAACATCGCCGTATAGGAAAATTATCAACTTGCAGAGGGCAGAATACAAAAGCTGCGTCCAAATTCATGGGCTGCATCCTCCTGAGGACCCGGCCCACGTAGACCGCGAAGGCCGGGTCCTCAGGAGGTCGGGTAGGCCGGAAGTAAACGGTTGTGAAATTGGATGGTCTAGCCTTCAGATTGGCGTCACCGCTGTCTTGGTGGAGTTTAATAAACTCGGCCGTCTGCTCCTTGCTATCTAAAATATAACAGGACACTGGCGTAAATTCTCAACACACTTTTAATCAGTTTTCTGTTTGACGTTTATTCAGCTGTGTGAAAACCAAGGAGGAACCCACCCGGGGGATTAATAAAGTTTTGTTTTATCTAATCTAAACTAACAACTTTAATCTCAGCCAAACAGATTTATTCACGAACAAATAAAACACTGAAAAAAGACAAACAAGTCTAGTCTGTAGAGGTCTATATATCTACCCATGGATATGCCTTCCAAGTCCATTACAGACGCATCACTAAATTGCTGAACGGTGTTACAGGCAGCATAAGGTTCTCCACAGCTTCTCCAGACCTCTTCATGTCTGTCACACGTACTCAGGATTAAAATCTGTCAAAGACCAGAGGACACCAGTTGTAGACCTGCCAACTGTGGTATTCGATGGCACGTGCCAAATGGACTTGTTGATGCCAAGTAGTGAGTGCATCGGCCACTAGAGGATGTTGAGCCCTCAAGCCACCCTCATAAAGTCTGTTTCTGATTGTTTGGTCAGAGCCTTTCACACCAGTGGCCTGCTGGAGATCATTTTGTAGCTCTAGCAGTGTTTATTCTGTTCTTTCTTACACAAAGGAGCAGATATCTGTCCTGCTGATGGGTTAAGGACCTTCTACAATCCAGTTCAGCTCTCTCAGAGTAACTGCCTGTCTCCTGGAATCTCCTCTATGCTCCTGAGACCCTGTAGGGAGACTTGGAAAATCTCCTGGCATAGGCGAGTACTGATGTGCCCTCCTGGAGGAGATGGACTATCTGTGCAGCCTCTGTAGGGTCCAGGTATTGCCTCATGCTCAAAACAAAACTAGCGAAAAAAACAGTCAGAAAGGATGAGGGTGGAAAAATGTTAGTGGCCTCCACCTGGAAAACCATTCCCGTTTTGGGGTTGTGTCATTATTGTCCATCTTCTATATACAGCTTACAAGCGGAAACCTTTCTGACTTTTTTAGCTTTGGGCTGCATTTCAGTCAGTTGTGAAGACGCAGCCACCTCATGGATCTTATTGTAGGCTTGACCACATTTTCTGAATGTTTTAATAAGTCCCAACGATCGTCACTCATCGCAGTTTTGACGGAGGCAAAGGAAAATCTGGGCTGCTCAGCAGTTGTGAATGGTGATAAACATTCCTACAATCTAATTATCCATTAAAGGAGAAATCAAATGGCAGTAGCTGCTCCCAGCCAGGCCTCACGCCTCGCTCCCCGCACATGCATGTCTACGTGTGTGTGTATGTGTGTGTTTCTATAAAAACTGGGGCTGGCAGGGGCAACAGATTTTTTTGGTCATTAATTAAACGTAATTACAGTCAAACCAAACTGTTATCAGCTTCTTCTCAAACAAGCAGTTTGGTTGAAACTTGAGCTCCTTTTCTGCATTTGGCTTGATCGCACCCACTCGCACTTTATATAAACACTTTATAAATCCTTCCAACTGAAAGTGTCTACACACACACACACACGCACACAGTATCTTCTAGGTCCAAGCAATTGAGGCACTTATTTATAAATGAGGCCTGTCTCAGATTGTTCATGGAGGCTTTGCAACAAAACCACAATCTGCCTAAAGCAAGAAGCCAAAGAGGTAAAGAGCTTTGGCGAGTGGCTTTTCTTTCTTCTTTCTGTTTTTTTTTTTCAAGCTTTGTTTCCAATGAGAAAAACTTCCATGAAAGTAATATTGTCTCGCAAGTTCTCCTTTCATTTTATCATTTAAACAGACTGAAATCTTCTGCAGTATATGCTGAAGATCTGTGTCGGTACTCTTAAGTTTTATTTGTTTCTTTGGTGTGTTTTTACAATACCAAAAATAAAGCATCAAACGCACATATTTATTTTAAATGAAATGGAACTAATAGAAGGGCATTTCTGATCCGGCTGGCCTCGTAAAGGAGGATTACATTTTTAGTTTGAAGACAGTTAAGGAGACAAGAGCCATGCTGAACTTTGTGAGGGAGGGATGGAGATGAGAGACTGCAGAGCTTTTGGCGCGTACACGTTGCACCGGTCGACCAGAGTCCCATTAGGAACTCAGCACTACAATGGAGAAAGAAGAGGAGGGTGATGATGAAAAATGGATGTATGTGCTGGATGAATTCCATATGCCGCTCTCCTCTCAGACAAGAGCAACAGGCTCAGGATCAAGTTCCCCATCCCAAATCCCAATCCTAGACCATCAGTGTGAAAGCAGGAAAACTGACCACAATTAGAATCTAGGGTTTCTTTATCCTCTGCCATCAGGCTTTTATGTATTCTATTCATACAGAGAGTGCTACAATGTTAATGATTTTGCTCAAGTACAGCATCTACATTTTGAGACCTCTAGACTGGTGATCCAGATGTCTGGAGGGCTAGGTTTTTCAAATAAAAGGTTTAGAAGCTCACTTCACTGTTATTCATTATGTTGTATTGCAGTGTATGACAGTATCATAATCTAGATCGCTTCAGCAATGTATTTGGATTTATATTGCTGATATAAATGCAGAAAAATACATATAATTTATTATTACATAGATTAGTTTTCAGGAATTGTGAACTACTCTGTTACCTCGTGGTTGCTCGGATGTCATGTCATGGATGTCAAAAAGAACTAAACACAAGGACCTAGAGATCAAAAACAGAAAACACTGGAGCCCAGAAAACAACTCAAAACAACCAACCAAACAAAAAAGGTTTTAAAAAGGTGCAGGCAGCCAGGAAAACACTTCCAAAAAAAGTTCAGGGGGGCGGCCCGGAGGCTGACAGTCAAACAAGTCAGTTCTGGAGGCAACAGGGCAGGTCCGGAGGCCGGCCATGCGGGAGGCAACGGCGGCGGCAGCTGAGCAGGTCGGGAGGCCGGCCGTGCCAATAAGAGGGCCTGGCAGACCACAGAGGGAGGATGGGAGACGAGGTGGCAAAAAAATGGTGGAGTGAACTGTGTCAGGCGGTGGCAGCGGCAGGTGAAGGTTGCCATGCAGGACTTGGGAGAGCATACAACGCCAGCGAGCAGAAAAGCAGAGGGAACTGTTCTGTTGCTGGCATAAACTGGAGGCTAGATCACGCTACGATGGGGAATCAGTGGCAGCGGGACAGCACCCTACCTCCCACAGCTGGTGCCGATTGGCGTGCTACAGAAAGCACTCCGGAGCGGAAACACTGATAGGACAGCGAGGATTCCGCCGGGTTTTCCCTTCTGCTCCGACTGGCTGGATTTTTAACTTTTAGTGACTTTTACGCCACTGGACTTTTAATGTTTATGTTTTATTGATGTTTATGGTGTGTTTTCCCTGGCCAGGGTTGTTTTAATTCCCTTTACATTTTTAACTGTTTAAATTGAATAAATTATATTTTAGTGAGCCAGTTTTTAATTCAGTCTATTCCCTTGGCTGCTCCACAGCTCCATCCGTTTTTTGGGAGGGTTTCCCTCCTTTATTAACACCTGTGTTAAATCACATTCGAATCGTTACAGTAGCGCTGCAGGCGACAAAGGCTGGACAGGCCCCCCCAACCCTCCAGCGGAGGCAGGTTGCTGGACATAGGGCCAGCAGGTGCAGAGACCCCTGGCTGAACAGGCGGCTGAGTAAACGACTGAGGTGAGAACTGACCAGGTGACGGAGCTGATAGGTGAGCTAAAGTCTGAGCTATGGAGAGAAGTTTAAGATTTATTGACTGGTGTAAAGATGGTAGCAAAGGTGGGATGGATGGTGCATTAGCAGTTAGCTGAGCTAGTTCCCATGAGCCTCTAGAACCTGAAGAAAACTGCTGGACCGGCTCACCTGAGCCTCCAGGGAGGTCAGAAACAGGTGCAGGTACCTGCCGGACACCAGCCACTCCCACCCGAGAAAAGGTACGGGTGCTGGAGCTAACTGGTTCACGGTCCTCCTCGCCCTGGGAGCCGGGACAGGCACCGTCAACGGCTGAGCAGCTGCTGTCCCCACCCGAGGACCTGGCAGCGACAGTTAGAGCCTCAGCTGGCCTGGACACCGGAGCAGGGACCAGCTGGACCTCAGCCTCCCTCACCCAAAGCACTGAAACAGGTGCAGGGGAATTCTGGGCCCGAGCTACCCTGGCAGCAGGAACACAATGGCCTGTATGTCTGTGAAGGTTCTCAGTCATCCAGGTCATCGTAGTCAAAGGAGCTTGCAAAGAAAAGCGTCTGGACTTCTTTAAGTTACTTGAAGCGCATGGCACAACACAGAATAGCCACCTCCACAGGACAAGATTCAGCTGTCCATCTGCATCTTAAGGATAAAGGACACTCTTTCGAGGATGCCAATGTTCACATTTTGGACAGAGAGGACAGATGGTTTGAAAGAGGAGTGAAAGAAGCCATCTATGTCCACTGTGAGCGACCATCTTTGAACAGAGGCGGTGGTTTACGACACCAACTCTCTGCCATCTATAATCCAGTTTTGAGATCCCTCCCCAGACGCCTTAACGCCCACTCACATCCTGGGCCATCTGACCTCAGGAATTCGCATGATAAGGTGGGGCCAGGTTTCACAATGAGCTCACCCGAAACTCTGGCTGATTGGGACCCACACCCAGTTCCACACCTTGGCTCAGGCGATTAGAGGATCATCAGGGGGTCCTTTTGTCCCTCTGTGGGGGGAAACTCCCACCAGGTTTATATCTGGGACTCTCCACCATTTGACCTTAGAACTGAAGAAGCCTCTCGGATGAGAGGTGAAACGTCTTCAAGTAACTTAAAGAAGTCCAGACGCTTTTCTTTGCAAGCTCCTTTGACTACAATGGCCTGTAAATGGCCTGTATTTGTATAGCTAGTCCCTAAGGACCCAAAAGGGCTTTACACATCCAGTCATCCACCCATTCACACACAGGTGATGGCAAGCTACATTGTAGCCACCCTGGGGCGCACTGACAGAGGCAAGGCTGCCGGACACTGGCAAAAACTGCTGGACGGGCCACTGGGCCCTCTGACCACCACCAGTAGGCAACGGGTGAAGTGTCTTGCCCAAGGACGCAACGACTGAGACTGTCCAAGCCGGGGCTCAAACCGGCAACCTTCCAATTGCAAGGCGACTCATCTAAAATGTTTTTTTAGCTTCCTACCACCACGTCTAACAGTCTCAACAGTCTCAACAGTCTTTGATTTAACAGTTTTCACAGTCTCAGAATTTACATGGCCAGGTTTAGAAAAAACAGACTTGGCAAAAGTGGGTTTTAGCTTGTTCCCACCATGATGAACAGTCTTAGAACTAAAAATCTCAGAGAAATGTATATTGTCATTAACTAGTTTGTGAGGAAATAAACTAAAACTGGCCTCCCAATCCAAATCATCATCGAGAAAAGAGATCCCGAAGGTGTCTGAGGTGAGATCATAGTCCTTTCTGTTTATACTCACCACCAGAGGTTGCTCAGAAGTGTCCATATGACAGCGGCGTGGGCGACGCTTTCCTCGGGAGGAGTAACGCTATGGCTTCAGCAAGGAATGCGTGTCCGAAGTTAAACGAAGACCTCCCACTTGTAGTGTAGGTAGCACAAGTGCAGGCGAAGCAGCAGGTGAAGCAGCATGGCGTCTCCGGGGACCCTCAAGAGCTAAACGAGTCCCATGAAAAATGCGCCCGTAGTCGGGGGTGAGCCATGACCTCCACCGGAGGTCCTCCTCTAGCTGGAAGAGAGCTACCTGCCGGCGCTCGTGCAGTTCAACGTCTGCTGGGTCCATAGTGTGGTCACAAACTTCTATCATGTGAGGGCTGTGTGCAGGCAGGAGTGGTGGTAAGGAGGACTTTAAATATACTATACTATAAATTGTAAAATTTATTGTCAAATTCCAAAGTAATGGAAATTGCCTGAGCACTCCAAGTTAGCTGATTGTCACTCCCTAAAATGTAACAGCAATAATACATATTTTTAACCATGTTGCATATCTCACACACACATATGTATATATATATATATATATATATATATATATATATATATATATATATATATATATATATATATATGTGTGTGTATATGTATATGTGTATATATGTATATGTGTATATATATATATATATATATATATATATATATATACACATACATACATACATACATATATGTATAAGTTTCAGTGAGTGTGGGTTTGGGCTGTAGCCATCAGACCGCTGAAAGACACAAATGGAGTAGAATTTTTCCCCCTCCCATGTTTTTCCTTGACTAGAGTCTCAGACGTCGCTGCGCTGCGGTAAAGAAAATGGAAAGAACAAATTGAAGCAGATAGGCATAGGTCCAGTTTTTCCTCGCACCATTTGTGATCAGCATTTTTCAAACCAGTGACCAGTTTATGCAAATAAAGAACACAAAAAGGGAGCAGGAGATGTGTGGCTCAGATAGCAGGCCTCAGTAATAATGGGCTGGTAGCATGATGTATGAGCCAATTTAAATAACATAAACCTCCTCGCTTCATCTGGAAACTTGAGACAAACACACACACACACACACACAGAGAGACACACACAGATACATATACATTGTCTCTAACAGCCAAGTATACACATAAAACAGCACATATTGCATTAAAAAACAAACATTACCCTTTGCATTACTCAATGTGCTTGGTTCCCTGGAGCCACGGGAGCCCGAGCTACAACAACTGGGCTACTTCAGTCTATTTGGCCAGTCTAGCTTAATCTACATCAGTCGAGCTTCTGGAGCCACAAGATGTTGGCACTCAGTGAAAAACAGCATGAGAGAGAAGTGCAAACATTTACCTCCTGCTAACTGTCCAATCAGCACGTTCATTCTTCTATTTCTCTGAATTATGTGTCTTCAGCTGCTATACTGCTACTACTGCTCCCTTACAGAGTGTAATTACTCAGTTTACATTCAAAGCTGCACTTATCCTTTTCTGGGACATTTCTGCTCCGATGTGTCTCAGAAAGAAGAAACTAAAAACATATTGTCCCTGCCTGCTTATGAATTTCTCAGACGAAGGGGTCAAAGTAGATTCAGGAATTTTGTTTGTGGCCGACACACCAATGTAAATCTGTTATTAACTCATCAAAGCACATTTTTGTTCTGTTTTAGTTTACTAGCTAGTTAGTGAGCTCTGCTGTGTTTAGTTGTTAACTGTGCCCACAGTTTAACGTGTGGGTTTCTTAGAGCATTTTTATTGGAAATAAAACAATGAATCAATCCAGACTAAAACCTTTGCAGAGCAGCAGGGCCGTGCAAAGGCATCATATAATCTCTAGTGTATTTTTCATGGTGATCAACCAGAATCCCATTGCGGTCATTTGACCCACTATTTGTGTATTATTTGTAAGGATATTAGCAAATTTGGATAAAGAAATGGGCAAGCATAAGAATTTGGGTTTGACAAGGGTCAAACTGTGATGGTAAGATGATCAGGTCAGAATATCTATCTGGTCGTTAAGTCTGACGTCACTAGCCGTGTCTGGGCCTAAACTCCGCTGCAGGTCCATATATCAAACGATCACTATGGCATTACTGAGAGTTAAAAACTGTCTAAAGTCTTTCATCTTTAATAAAATGATCAGCGTTCTGCTCTACCAGGTGTAACAATTGAGTTTAACATCCAGGCATCCATGAAAACAGGATTTATGACATTTAACGGAGTTGGAAGTTAGCAGGAAGTTAGCTCGCTAGCTTCTATCTAAATACAATATAGCATGTCCTGACTGCGGGGTTTTGGAAACAAATTCAAACGTACAGCTCTGTTATCACTTCCAACATAAATGAAGACAGAAAACTAAACAGCAGTGACGTTTGTAGGGTTACTGAAGTTTGGCTAGCTGGTATATAATGATGTGCTACGTGACTTCTAGCGACACAGCTATGTTAGCATAATATAAACAAGCTAACTTTTTTTTCCACTCGATAAAAGTTAACGTGAGTGTTCTCAGTGGTCAGGAACAAATGTAATCGCATGGCAGGATGCTGTAAAAGGACCAAACTTCAGCCAGGAGAACAACTGAGATAATCCATCCACAATACGAGGTTAGTCATTCATATACTGCTGCATGGGCTGGGCTGTAGTTACATCCTAAGGTTTTAAAAACTGAGCTTAAATAAATGATTAGCGGTAATAAAAGCTGAGGGAGGTCAACAGTGATCACTGACTGTTTTAGGAGCTTTTTGAGATTAAATAGAAGAAAATACAAAACATTAAACATGTTAACAACACAAAAGCCATATTAAACGCAGACTACTTTAGGCCCGGAAATAGGATTCGTCACATCATCACTTAACGACCGGATAAGTTTCATGGAGTGTTCCTGGTCTGCAGTGGTTAGTATTTATGAAAAGTGGTCCAAGGAAAAGAGATGAAGCAGTGATGGGGTCATTGAAGACCAATCATGGGCATCGGAACAGAACTGGGAACACCTGGCACCAGGATGCACTGTGGGAAGAAAGCGAGCTGACGGAAGTAGTTTGATGCTTTGGGAAATCTTCTGTTGGGCAACGTTGGGTTGCTTTCCATGTGGGTATTATTTTGAGATGTACCACCTACCTAAGCATTGTTGCAGACCACACAACCCTTTGACGGAAATGGTATTACAGTGCATATTGGCTGTGGTTTCTTTCAGCAGCATACTGCTCACTGCCATGAACCAATAATGGTTCAGGAATGGTTTGAGGAGCACAACAACAAGTTTGAGGTGTTGACTTGACCTCCAAATTCCCCAGATATCAGTCCAATCAAGTATCTGTGGGATGTGCTGGACAAACAACTCAGATCCATAGAGGCCACACCTTACAACTTATATGACTTGAAGTATAAGTTGCTGACAAGTTGGTGCTGATACCACAGCACACCTTCGACGGTCTAATGCAGGGGTGGGCAATCTCAGTCCACGAGGGCCGGTGTCCCTGCAGGTTTTAGATCTCACCTTGGGTCAACACACCTGAATCACATGATTAGTTCATTACCAGGCCTCTGGAGAACTTCAGGACATGTCGAGGAGCTAATTTAGCCATTTAAATCAGCTGTGTTGGTTCAAGGACACATCTAAAACCTGCAGGACACCGGCCCTCGTGGACTGAGATTGCCCACCCCTGGTCTAATGAAATCCATGTTTCAACAAATCAGGGTTGTTTTTGGTAGCAAGGGGGACCAACACAATGTTAGGCAAGGGGTTGTGATATTGTGCCTGATTGGTGTGTCTTACCTTGTTACTAGGACACAATTATGAGCTCATGTCTTCATTAAACCCAATCACAGTTAAAATTTACTTTTCTGATGGAAAACCTTTACACCAGTCCAAAATGAAGGAGTTGTGGTTCACATGTAATTTAATTGTCACCTCACATTTGGCACGTGTGTTTTAAAATACTGCCATTTATGAATTAATTTGCACCTCCTGTCAAGTAAATGTGCTCTTTAAGGTCTTAGACTCTATTAGTGTTTGATTCAATGAGAGTCTATAAATTTGTTGTTTTTTTGTTTTTGTTTTTAATATCAGTAATGTGGTTAGACTCTGACCATTTTAACACTTTGGTTGTTTCCTTTGTATTTGTTTTTCTGATAAATGCTGTGAGAAACTGCATCGATTTTTTTTTTTTTAATTTTTATGGAGATAGGAAACAAACATGGTAGTTAATGTAAAATGTGCCTGTTTGGTCCAACCTGTGCTATTTGACCATGAGGGAAACTTGGAGTGCAGAAAAACAGTAAGCGATTAGCAATGAACATTGTAGACTAAATAAAAAACAAAGATCTGTCCTTTTAACACACAGGGGCAGACACACTTATGCAATCAAATATAAATGTATTTTTACCAGCAAACATTCTCTCTTATTCACACAAACACACACACACACATAAAAACCATGCAGGTGGCCGACCATGATAACAAACAGCATAATTAGGAGCAGGTGAATGTTATAAAGCACTTTCTACTGCAAATTCGAGATGAACACGGAGTAAAAAGGGAAACAAGTATGTTTCAGCGATTAGGAATAATATCTAAACCGCCATGATTTAACAGATGAAGTAGCGTCTGGCTGGCTTAATGACAGAAAGGTGAGGTCGCCACGGCGAATGAGAGGGAAATGGGGTGTAGGAGAAAAAAACAAGAAAATATAACTGGTCCTCAGCCTCATGCAATAGTCAACCACTGCCTCTGTAGCTTGATCCAAGATTAAATGTTTTCTGTGTTTCTCCAAATTAAATGTGAATGAGATGAAAGATTGAGTTCAGATATTGGATTAGCAACCTCGTGAACAGAAAGCTAAAGGCTGTGCAGTAACATCACAGATTTTTGGAGGTTGACATTTTAGTAATTTTAAGGACATGTTGTAATGTTCCATGAGTAGATCCATACTACTGTCTTGCTTGGATAAGAAATCGAGTTAGCTAAATCATTTGTTGGCCAAAGGCACAATCTTTGTAGTTTTGCTTCTGCTCACCACCTCAGTGGATTTTAAATCAAACAAACTATGAAGTGTGAAAGTGTGAAACTATGAAAACATCTAAGTACAGATGTTTTGCTTTAATTTAGGGGGTTTACCAAATAAAAATTGCATTATAGCCATTTTTATAGGTGGTACCCTCATTTTCAGACACTCAAAATTAAACTGGACAAATTAACACAAGGATTGTTTTTACTTGGGTGAAAAACTGTTGCAGTCAATGTGTCAGTTGAAGAATATCCGATTTCTTGAGAAAAGCTTAGGTTGCATTTGCAGTATGTTTTGGCTCATTAACCATTTGCACTGTTAAGCTCTGTTTTGCTGCTTTTGGCTGATTGGGAGTATAATCTGAGTATAGCCCTGTACACTTTAGAATCCATCCTGCTGCTCCTGTCAGCAGTCACATCATCAGTCAACACTTAGTGATGCAGATCCACAGTTGTTTTTCTTAATCATGGGAAAAAATTCTGTCCTTATCCACTTTAGTTGTCTCCTGTGAACTTTCAGGTCTTTTATTTTTGCTGAGTTGAACAGGAAGTTCGTGTTTGGTCGATTATTTCTTTGTTGTAACAATGCTTCTTGGCAATAAACGGCTGGAAATCCTGTTTATTTCCCTTATTGACTCCTGTTCGGTGTTGTTTATTGGATTGGATGATTAAAGTCTGAAGAAACAAGACATACTGGTAGTTTAACAAGTAATTCAATTAACAAACAGGCGGTGTGTATGGCTCTTCCAAGCATATGGAAGAGCCATACACACCCACAACAGCCCAACACCTCCTTACACAGGCAGAATCTGGACTCACTGCTGAATGTATGTTACCAAATGGGCCAGTGAAGGTCAGTCGTGGCCTACTGCTCCACCTTGTCTGTTTAGAGAGCTCTCGGCCAAATCACCCGGCAATTCTCGTCTCCAAATCTGTAGACTGCTTACAGTTCCTAAGCGCTGACAAGGTGACAAACTGTTTGCTTGTGCTGTGGTTTTATTGAGACGACCACTTCACAGTCTTTCTTTGATATAACCTGTTATATAGAACTTGGCTTCAATTTGGAGATGCTACGAACGGTTCAAATAAAGATGCAACTTCTTTTCTGGAACATCAGCTTGAAGTTGCACTATGACACAACCAAACACAAATTTCCTCACTTTTCCTCAAATTTAATTAAAATGAGTTTGCTTGTAGATATATATTTGTCAACTTTTCATAGAGCCAGAGTAGCTGTTGATTCTACTTTATCTTTCACTTAAGCTAGTTGTACCATCCTCTGGCATCAGCTCTAAATTTAGTGCTTTTATCTCACCAGTAGAGATGGCACAATACCACTTTTTTATCTATGATACCGATAGCGATATCATAAATTTGGATATCTGCCGATACTGATATGAATCCGATATTGTCGAACCACAGAACTGTTTAGCCTGCAACACTGTTTTTATTTTCAACGGAACAGTCTATCCATCGTACAGTCAGACTGAGCAATGACAACACACAGATGTCCGAGCGGTTGTTAAGCTTAATGTAGAAATGCTTTACAAATATTCAGACATGAAATTACACACTTGCTTTACTTCTCTGGGACAGCTTGCTTGGACATGAAATGCTGGTTTGGTAGCACGTAGCGAGGCTCCAGATGCTTCAGTGTGAAGTAACTCCAGATGGCTGACAGGTCTTGCATGCAACGGCCGCACTATCACGTGATCCATACCTCTCTGACGTGCTAAACTCATGAGCTGGATTATTCCCTGTCACAAGTTTTGTGAGGTGCTTTTGTGATATTTAATGGATCAGATTACATTTTTTATTTCTCTCTGATATCTGATCCAGTAATTTAGGTCATGATCGGACTTATACCGATACTGTTTGTTGGATTTACAGAAAGTGTGCAATGATTGTTTTAAAAAAAAAATCAGGCAGGTGCATAAATGTGGGCACCACAAAAAAAGAAATGAAATCAATATTTAGTAGATCCACCTTTTGCAGAAATTACAGCCTCTAAACGCTTCCTGTAGGTTCCAATGGGAGTCTGGATTGTGGTTGAAGGTATTCCTCTTTACAAAACATCTCTAGTTCATTCAGGTTTGATGGCTTCCGAGCATGGACAGCGCTCTTTAACTCGCACCACAGATTTTCAATATTATTCAGGTCTGGACTGAGATGAACGTTCCAGAACGTTGTACTTGTTCCTCTGCATGAATGCTTTAGTGGATTTTGAGCAGTTTCGGGTCCTTGTCTTGTTGAAAGATCCAGCCCCGGCGCAGCTTCAGCTTTGTCACTGATTCCTGGACGTTGGTCTCCAGAATCTGCTGATACTGAGTGGAATCCATGTGTCCCTCAACTTTGACAAGATTCCCAAGCCCTGCACTGGCCACGCAGCCCCACGGCATGATGGATCCACCACCATATTTCACTGTAGGTAGCAGGTGTTTTTCTTGGAATGCTGTGTTCTTTTTCCTCCATGCATAACGCCCCTTGTTATGCCCAAATTACTCAATTTTAGTTTCATCAGTCCACAGCATCTTATTCCAGAATGAAGCTGGCTTGTCCAAATGTCCTTTAGCAAACCTCAAGTGGCTCTGTTTGTGCTGTGGGCGGAGAAAAGGCTTCCTCTGCATCACTCTCGCATACAGCATCTCCTTGTGTAAAGTGCGCCGAATGGTTGAATGATGCACACTGACTCCATCTGCTGCAAGATGATGTTGTAGGTCTTCGGTGCTGGTCTGTGGGTTGACTCTTACTGTTCTCACCATTCATCGCTTCTGTCTATCCCAGATTTTTCTTGGTCTGCCACTTCAAGCCTTAACTTGAACTGAGCCTGTGTCTTCCATTTTCTCAATATGTTCCTAACTGTGGAAACAGCTTAAATCTCTGAGACAGCTTTCAGTATCCTTCCCCTAAACCATGCTGGTGAACAATCTTTGTCTTCAGGTCATTTCAGAGTTGTTTTGAGACCCCATGTTGCTAAAAGAGGAGGGAAACTTACAATTGACCCCCTTAAATACTCTTTCTCATTATTGGATTCACCTGTGTATGTAGGTCAGGGGTCACTGAGCTTACCAAGCCAATTTGAGTTCCAATAATTAGCTCTAAAGTTTTTGGAATCAATAAAATGACAACAGTGCCCAAATTTATGCACCTGCCTGACTTTGTTTAAACAATTATTGCACACTTTCTGTAAATCCAATGAACTTCATTTCACTTCTCAAATATCACTTTTTATTGTAACAACCAACAATTTATTCAGGAAAATAATGACTATTAACAAGGTTGCCCAAACTTTTGCATCCCACTGTATATCAGATCGGTCCATCCCTACTCACCAGCAATAAAAACTAAAGTTGAACTGCAACACCCCAACATCTCAAATACCACATCATCATATACTATTTTAGGTCCTTTTCCACTGGCCTGCTTGCAGTCCAGACCTGTCATAGCTAATATAGATAGATAAAATAGATAACTCTTTATTGTCATTGTACAGTCATACCTAATACAATAGTAAACGAAATTGGAACCTGTCCCGCATCTGCACTACACACTATACAAGACAACACAAGAGAACACGATACAGTACCTTAACTTAATTTTAAAAAAGAAAAAGCGGGGTATGTTTATTGCACATTGTTATTGATATTATTATAATTGTTATTGCCCGCCAAAAAAGTCCAGGGAGGTAGCCAATCAGGTCAGCTGTTAGCATTGATTAGGGCTATTGCCCTGTTGTAAAAGCTGACCTTGAGTCTGTTTGTCCGGGACCTCAGCAGCCTGAATGCCAGCCAGACAAAAGCAGCTCCATCAAAACACGTTATGACCTGCAAAATACTACACAGAAGGCCCCAAAAGCTGAAATTATAAATCAAACAAAAAACTTTTAAACCTGGATTTATATAAGTTTCTTTTTCACCACTTGGTTTGAAAGGTTTGATATGGTATTTGATAAAGAAATTGTCACACAAGACAGATGAGCAGAACTCACGTGGAGGCACAGAAAAGTGTGGTGAACGATATTTATTTGCTCAAAAACACGAAGTTACGAAGTGAATAAGACTGCGCACAATAAACTAAGATTTACTAAATCTGTAAAAATGAATGATAAACTATGACTAAAAGCAAACTCGATTACAGAGACCATAATCTTAAACTGCCGGACCTGGGTTTTGGTAAATGCAACTGGGAGTCAGTACACTGCAAAGAGAAGAGAATAGATTTAGTGGCTGAGGCCATGTGATCCGGAGGAGAAGTGTCAAAGCACATTTCTTTAATCTTACAGTTTGCAGATGGAGAACTGGCAAAAGGAGGTTGAGAGGTCCGGGTGAGGCAGCCCGGTTCCAGGGCAGGGAATCTGTGGAGTGCAATGACTGTGGCCGGAGGGCAAGGAGATGAGTAAAGCAGACTGAAGCTGTGAGAGACTGAACTGCCAAAATGAACCAGCAACCGAATGAAAGTGAGTATTGTCAGAGATGGAACCCGAAAGAGAAAAACACAGTCACAAGGTCATTTGCATTTTATGGAAATCTACCACCCAGAGGTGGAAACAGCAGTTCGGATGATGACTGAAGCACTCACCCAGACCATGACAGAAATGCTACTATAACCAACCAAGTCAAAATAAAACTACAAAACAAAAGAAGGTAGGGCGGGTATGGCAGTGAAGTTAAACCCTACATGCCATTGCTTTTAGGTAGCATGCAGAACAGGTTCAATCTGTAAGGAAGCTGACGTGTTAGCATATCATGTGACACGCTAGTGAAAAACTAAAGTGAAAGTATTTTAGAAGAAGCTTAATATGGAGCACAGACAGATACACGGGTGGTAAGATAATATTTACATGGTTGTTTCAGTGTTAACTTCAACTTTATATAGGTTTTGTTGAATCTGTTATTGGCAGCAGTAAAATTATGGTGATTTATACTTCTGAAGATAACAACGCTTTTCACTTAATCTTTATATTGTTGAAATCTAGTTTGAATAACATGGATACTTGTAATCTATAATGAAAACAAGAATAGTTTTAAGAGACACATAAGACTAGGGATGGGTATTGATAAGATTTTCACGATTCCGATTCCATTTTTGATTCTGTTTAACGATTCGATTCTTTATCGATTCTTTTTAAAAAAGGAGAACACTAAGGTTGATTAGCTCAGAACTTTGTTTTATATCTTCTCTTTGAACAAGACAGAAATTTAGGAGTAACATGGCCTTACAAACCCAACAGTGAGATCTTAAGAGACCCACAGCCTACGGCTCTTCAATGGGGTGTCACAGGGTCCCCAGAAAAAAAAATTGTAAATGTAAAATAAATATTCTTCTGTAGCAATAACAAAGTATAACATAAATTATTCTGTAGCAATTACACAAGAATATCCAGTAATGTCCCTGCCTACAATTAAACACATTCACTTACCGAAAATCGGGGGCATCTGCTGTGGCAAATGGGTGCAAACCTTTGACCACAAACTTAGTCTCTGCTCAGTGACATTCGTCTATCCTGGCCTGAAAGGAGACGCTAACGGTAAACTGCAGCGAGAACTGCCAGCATCTGAGCCAGACTCTGTCTCTCTCATCATGGTCACCTAAATGCACAGTAATGGCAGGTTTTGTAATAAGGCAGATCGCGCTAACATAATCTGCACTGTTAGTTGATTATTTAGCTGCCGCATTAACGGGAGAGGACGTGCAAACGTTACCGCTGCTGCTAGGTTGAGATTCACGAGTCCGGAGCGGAATTAAAAACACGACATTCATTTAAGGTCATCGTGTGTTTTGTGAGCAAATGCTTTTGCATATTCGTAGTGTTTCCTCCCTTAAATGAAATATCTACTTTGCAAGTATTGCAAGTTGCCCTGTTGTCATCCGTTCTCATAAAGTATGACCAAAATTTTGAGCGTTTGCGCCGCTTAGCCGCCATGTTTCCTGCCAGATAAATGACGCTCCGCAACGTGGTGACGTCATTCGGGGTGACTGGAATCGATAAGGGAATCATTTGCAAAAATGGCAAACAATTCCAAGGAATTGAAACAGTGGGAACCGGTTCTCAACAAGAACCGGTTTTCGATACCCATCCCTACATAACACTAATTTTAAAAACTAACTTCATTTTAGAACATCTTGATTTTTGCATCAATGATGAGTCTCTACTCTTAGTTGCTTAATCAAAATATTCTCAGATTCATCTTACTAACAGTCACGCTTTGTTGTAGTCACAACATGACAACTTGTGCAACCAGGACAAGAACGGTTCCATGATGTTAGTGACATACATGCTGTGTATCATTCACTGGATTAGGATTTATTAGTACTGTTTTGGTATTATTATTAGTAGTAGTAGTAGTAGTATTCACAGCCGTAGTAGTATCAGTATTAGGCACTTATGGAATATTTTGTTTTGTTTTTCAGACTACCAACAGCAAGAACTGTGACACAGCCTTTCTTGTTTGTGTGCTTCTTTTTGTAGTTTTTCCATATTTGTTGGATTTGGTCCAAAGGTGCTGAAAGGTTAAAGAGGAACAATGACCAATAGACTACCTGCTTGTGTGTCTATTCCATTAAGCAAACTGTGTGAAGCTGCTGAGGCATTTATTGAAAACTGTAATCAATTTGAAGAAAGAGCACAAGCCATTGGCCATGAACTTCAAGAGCTATCTGATGAATATAAAAAGATGGAAACTGAAACTACATGGAAAAATGGGACTGGGGAAGCCCTTAAAGGACTGGGATATGTAGCTGCTTTAGCTACAGCGTTTGGAGTAGGGTTTTTAGTTTCACGTGGAGAAGGTGAAAAAGCGCTCGCTGTGGGAGGTTTACTTTCATTATCTGTTGCTGCAGTCGAAACTGGAGACTCAACTGTTTTGAATGCAAATGTAAAGAAGACACTCACAGAGCAGGACATGATGAAAAGTTTGAAAGCTTTGGTTGAAGAATTCATGACCATTATTGGAGCACAGAAGACCATCCTGGATGATATCATCACATTCTCAGATGAACTGAATGAAAACTCCTCCTTTGTAAGAACAGAAGCTGGAGCACAAGCAAAAGAAACTCTTTCAGACATTGAAAAGTTTCAGGGACTTCAAAATGAAATGAACAAACTGACAGTGGATGTAAAGGCCGCACATCTTATAGCTGAGTCAGCCCGGCAGTGTGAGAAAACTCTCACTGAGCTTTTAAAAATGAGGAGTAAATGCAAAGATTTTGAGCAAAATTAGTATGAAGTACTTTGATACCTTTTTTCACTGGGGAACTTTAATGTGCAGTACATGCAGTTGATGAGTGTGCAAAACTAAGACAATATGCAAAGATCAGTCTCATGATATAACAGGTCAATCTATAAAGCTGCTGCTTAAAGTACAAGAACAGTTGCAACTTAATATCGTACCTAAAATTATTATTAACTGTTATTTTTAAACTGTTTCAATTTTTGTTAAAGAAGCAAGGTTGTACTGTTAATTTCAATCATCTGTACGACCAAATAAAAACCCTGAAAGAAAAAGAAATAATGAAGTATGTAGGACATAAACACCCATATTATGCTGATGACGCCATCTTTTTAATCTTATGGTTTTCAAACTGCAGGTCTGAAGTCTAGTTCATGAAAAGCTCTTTACTCTTTCCTAGTCTTTCCTATCCCTCAAAGGAAATCTAAATTAGTACTGGAAATTAACACTGGTTGGACAGCCTATTGGCCTTTAAATCACTTGCTGAAAGGCAGAACTTATTAGCATTGAGGCAATCCGGTTGTTAAGTGATGACGTGAGGAATCCTACTTCCGGGCCTAAAGTAGTCTGCGTTTAATATGGCTTTTGTGTTGTTAACATGTTTAATGTTTTGTATTTTCTTCTATTTAATTTCAAAAAGCTCCTAAAATAGTCAGTGATCACTGTTGACCTCCCTCGGCTTTTATTACCGCTAATCATTTATTTAAGCTCAGTTTTTAAAACCTTAGGATGTAACTACAGCCCAGCCCATGCAGCAGTATATGAATGACTAACCTCGTATTGTGGATGGATTATCTCAGTTGTTCTCCTGGCTGAAGTTTGGTCCTTTTACAGCATCCTGCCATGCAATTACATTTGTTCCTGACCACCGAGAACACTCACGTTAACGTTTATCGAGTGGAAAAAAAGTTAGCTTGTTTATATTATGCTAACATAGCTGTGTCGCTAGCTGTGTCACGTAGCACAACATTATATACCAGCTAGCCAAACTTCAGTAACCCTACAAATGTCACTGCTGTTTAGTTTTCTGTCTTCATTTATGTTGGAAGTGATAACAGAGCTGTACGTTTGAATTTGTTTCCAAAACCCCGCAGTCAGGACATGCTATATTGTATTTAGATAGAAGCTAGCGAGCTAACTTCCTGCTAACTTCCAACTCCGTTAAATGTCATAAATCCTGTTTTCATGGATGCCTGGATGTTAAACTCAATTGTTACACCTGGTAGAGCAGAACGCTGATTATTTTATTAAAGATGAAAGACTTTAGACAGTTTTTCAACTCTCAGTAATGCCATAGTGATCGTTTGATATATGGACCTGCAGCGGAGTTTAGGCCCAGACACGGCTAGTGACGTCAGACTTAACGACCGGATCAGACGAATGAGATATTTAGCATTCTTAGCTGACTTCACCACCAGATTACATATATGCACAGAATGGTAAATAATGGTTCTCAGTGGTGTAGATAGTGATGCGTATTTCTGCTCAGTCAATAACGCATTCACTGATGTATTATGTTGTCTTACTGTAATCAACAGTTGCTTTTCTTGGTGTCTCTTTACTGCAATAAAACTTGAAGCACAAATAAACTTTATCTGAAAAAACAATAACTGTGAGTATATCCTAAAAGCTCCTTTGGGTCAGGGACCTGTTTCACCAAGGTAATTTTCAACCTGACATCTAATTCACTCACAAACTGCAGATATGGTATCTACTTCTTTAATGTTTTCCTTTCTGTCTCTTTAGAAATGTAACTAATTAAAAATTTCAATATTTCATGTTGCAAATTCAAGGAGACAGGTCCTAAGATATGTCCGTATCACAGTGGTTCGGTGGGTAGTGCCATCAACTCACACTGAGGTTATTGTAAGCACAATATCAGTTTTAGTAACAACTGTTCACCTGTTTAGTAATATATAGAAAACCAACACATTTATGAACAACACTGACTCTACATAATAGTGATGGGATTTCCGGCTCTTTTTAGAGATCCGGCTCTTTCAGCTCGGCTCACTAAAAAGAGCTGGCTCTTTCGGCTCCGAACCGGCTCTTCGGGTTGTTTTGTTGCTTTAATTATTTAATCATTAACAATAATATAAAATTATGCAGAAAAGGAATTACTAATGTAAAAAAAGTGGTTTTATTTATATATGTTTATATATGGCCCCTAGAGACAAAGCACGTACAAACTCTAAAGCATATACAAACTCTAAAGCATATACAAACTCCAAAAAGCACGTACAAACTCCAAAACACATTTCTAGCGTTTACTGAACTTCCAAAACAGAGCTATTCAAATAATTAAAAAAACAAAAAAGTTCCTTTACCTGTTACTACCACACACCAAATCCGGTTGTTGATACTTCCTGGCTTGTGTAGCCACTAGGTAACAAAAGCTCAACACTGCGCCCTAGCATCCTGGAGCACTTCTGTTGTCTTTTGTACGTGATTCTGAGTTTTTACGTGTTTTGGAGTTTGTACGTGATTCTGACTTTTTACGTGTTTTGAAGTTTTTACGCGTTTTGGAGTTTGTACATGCTTAGGAGTTTGTACGTGTTTTGGAGTTTGTACGTGCTTTGTCTTTAAGGGCCACCATAAATATACTTTATTTATTCACTCCACATAAAATGTAATAACTAAATCATATAATACAAAAAAACAACTATTTACATTTCAACTTTTAACTATTTAAATTTTCAGCTTTTTCCTTTTAAACAAATTTAACGTAAAACAACACAAAACACTGCAAACCACAACACAATTAAATATAAATTAAAATATTAAAACAAAAAGAAGATGCACATTCTCTGTCATATGGGCCTGCATGATTTCTGAATCCTTTATCATCTGCAACTGAAAATAGTGGATGATTACTATACCTTTCTAATGTGACGTTGTTGTCCCTCGCTCTCTTTCTCTCTGGCTCTGTTCCTGTGCTACTGCAAGTGTAACTAACGCCCCTCCCCCCTCTGCCCAGCGCAAAGTACAGGCCGCGCATGCGGAGTTTAGCGGAAAAAAGGGCGAGAGAGAGGGTGAGAGAAAGAAAGAAAAAACCTCAGGGCTCCCAATAAGGAGCCGGCTCGCGTCGTTCACTTCAAAGAGTCGGCTCTAAGAGCCATTTCGTTCGCGAACGACCCATCACTACTACATAAGGCCACTCTTGCAGTCATACTGATTACTCATGGTTAGGCTGATCAGGGATCAGATGAAAGCTGTGCCAGCTCTGGTGATGATCATTATCATATGTGAAATATTGCTTCCTTTTTTGTCTTTTCTGCATTTGTGTAAGATGAAGTGTAAAGACAGATAATTTTTGGGAGAGGTAATTTTCTAATAAAAGGGGCTGCAATTCATACCATCACAAATCACATATAAATGACAACATTAGTTACAGAGAGAATGAACACCCTGAAAAGGACAGCTAGCTGTTCTTGTTTGTGGTCACGGGCAATATGGATACACTTTTCAAAATAAAAAAGAAGAGAAAGAAAGAAAAAAACATCAGATTGTAGCAGAGTTCGACATCCTTGTCATGTGTTTCCACTTGTGCTGTGACTGTATTCCTCTTCATTAGTCAGTCAAACAGAGGTGCAGCAGCACTGGGAAGCAAATGCCTTCCATGTGTCTCTAATTGCCTCAGTAGAGGTATTTAACACAAGGTGAAGCCATTAACACATGGACACACTTGTCAGATGTGGAGCCAGGCGGCTCTGGGTGAAAGAGAAGACAAGAGCACATAAAAGCTAATGCAAAATCCACAATATCCATCTAAGGAACCTGAGTGATTGCTCGCCAGAATGCTGTGCATCAATTCAGGGCAATTCAGGAAAAGCAAATATAAGAGTGAAGCACTACATTTGTTTGTTTATCCACTGCAACCTAAGACTTTGATGAGTCTGAAAAAGTAAAATCTGAAACCGAAGAATTTTTTTTTAATAAGGTTCTTTAAAAAAAAAAAAAAGGTTTTCTTATAAAATCATATCTAAACTTTAAAAAATCGTGTATGAAACCATGCGCCCATACTTTCACCTCATGTAAACAAAGCGCATGGTTTACCATGTTTTAGGTAACAGCTCCATCTGGTGTTTAACTGGAAACACTGCATCATCCAGGAAAACAACAGATTATATACTCACTTTAATATGATACTGATGAAATTGTTTACAAAAGGAGGGTTTGGCTTTTAGAGATACAGGACAACAGAAGATTTCATAGCTGAGGAAGTTTGTCGCTATAGCAATGAAGGGAAATCACATCACAAACTGTAGGACTGCCCCAGGGAATGTTGGTATGTTGGAACGTATGGATAACACAGTGGGAGATTATTATAACTCCTGTAAATTGATGGCTTTGTCATCATTTTTGCTGCCAGCTTGGGGCAGTGTGGCACAGACCCTCCGTAAACAGACAGTAGCTTCACTCTGAAATGAACTGAAGTCGACTGCCATCTGTCTCTTGATTGTACAGGTTTGTGACAAAAGTTATAACATAGAAGTTGATATATCCACTGGTCGGCATGTTTATTAAAGTTAAAAATGTTTTTTTGTGTGAAGAAATTGTATAAATATGTGGTTTGGTGGGAAAGGTGGATTTGCTTCTGACTAAAGGCTGTGATGGTTCCATATTTGATACTGACTCCTGAACGGGCTCAAAATATCCAACGTGAGAACAGGACACCAATCAGCATCTGTTGGAGAGTCTGATTAAACACTGCAGTTAGTTGCCAGTCAGTGCTTGACAGCCTCGGATGTTCTCTGTCACCACTTCTTTCACACCTGTCTCTCGAAGAGCAGTGATACAAAGCACCTCCTCGTCCTTCAGCAGCCTTCCCATCGGCAAACAAAAAGACAACAAGACACAGACTGCAGTGACCAAATCCCGGCTAAATATCTGAGCAAACACACTTTGGCATGTCCGTGAACACAAGATATCCTTCCTCACCAATTATCTTGACATACAACCATACTGGGAAAGTGCTGCAAAGTAGAGGCTTTGCTCACACAGGGTGGCTACAGCTTTGTACCAAAATGTCACCACACAGGAACCAACAAAGTCAGCAAGATCCACCCTGAAATTTTGAAACAGCTTGGATCCAGACACCTTCAGCATTGTGAACTGGTATGGCTGTTTCCTTGACAGGGACCATGCTTAAATTTTGAACTACTTGATCAAAGCCTTCGTGACTACATACAAGACTGCAACCAAGGTCTCCCCATAACAGAGATGAGGCTGATTTTATAGCAGCTAGTAAATGCTCTGTCACATCTGAGTTCCTTAGGAATACTGCACGTTGATCTCAAAGACATGGACTGCCATTACTGCCTCCTTAAATTCAAAGTTACTGACATTAGTCTGGCATGTCCCATCTCTTCAGTGATTCCTGGTGTCTGTATGGAAACTGTCTGAAGCATGGCACCAGAGGTTATGCTCCACATTTCATTTAATGAACCCATTGATACGTGGTCTCTGGGCCCTGGTAGCTGTGGAGCTGGCTCTATCAGCTCTACCCTGGAAATATGGATTATTGTCTCTTCAAGTTCATCAAACAACTGACTGTGCTACTAATACTGAATACTGTTTCTTTACAAGAAAACTTAATGAAGAGCACTCGAGATTTAAATCATAAGAACAATTTGAATATGAGATGAGGATTCCAACCACATGAAACCGAATACTTAAAGCTTAAGGATCTTGATGAACTCGGACAGTTAATGAAGGTGAGAACAGGAAGCCACAGTGATCAGCATTTGTTGGTGAGCCTAATTTAAAGGATACTGCGCTTGAATGCAAACCAGTGCATCACACCCAGCCGGTTCTCCAGCTTCCCTTCTTCCCCAGCCTCTCTAAGAGTTCCCTAGAGACACCTGCACTGAAAAGAAGAGCACATAGGACCAAAACCTTGTGGTTTCTCATCAGGTTTTCCTGCTGGTAAACAAAAAGACCACACAACATCGACTGCAGTGTCCATCATCTGCCTGTATACCTGAATACTGCACTGATTACACTGTCTTACTGTTTTACTATTAGTATTTTAATTAAAAATGAATTACCAGATTACTCCAACAAATATCACTATGGGGTTTTTTGTTGTTGTTGTGCTGTTGTGTTTTGTTTTGTTTTTTCACTTTCCCCTCACCCGCTCTAACGGTCACGGCAGATGGCTGGCCCTCCCTGAGCCTCTTTCTCCTGGAGGTTTATTCCTTCCTTCTTCCAAATCTAGAACAAGCAAGTTCTTTTTTCTTCTTTCAGCCTGTCCTGCCTGACATCTTTTGCAAATTATGATATGAACGCACTGTTGTGCCAATCATTAGTTTATCCAAGACAACCTCTAGATTCTCTACAAGCTGAGGCCACATATTTCTGATAACAAATATGTGTCCACCCAAGAAAGAGAGACACCAAGATGAAGGATAAGAGCCCAAGAGAACCAGAAGCAAGCAACACGTACTCCTTCATAGGCTGGCTATCCTGGCATGAGCCGAGAACAAGGTGCCAGGCATCTGGGCCACCCAACAGTTAGGTTTAAGTTGTGTTAAATAAAACAATGAGCATCAACCAATTGTTGTTTTTGATTCTTCAAAAAAAAAACATGCAAGGGCCTTGACAACTGGCCTGTAGAAACTGAACTGTCACTTATAGAATTAGATGATTTTGACACAAAGAATTCTCTAGTGTTGTAATATTGTAGGTTGTTTACTTAAAGTTTAAATTGCCATGAGGTAACAGCTGTTAGGATTTATACATGCAAACTGTAATACTTCCACACAATGCTTTGCTAGTTCTTTTAAACTGCATATGATTATGAGGTATTTTATAGCAGAAAACACTACTATGTGATAATATTATATGAAGATTATATAAAAATATTCAAAGAGATATGTCAGATGTGTTACAGTTACATCACGTAGATGTCAAAAATCTCTGAAATGCCAAAAAAAGACTGCTTATCTTTTAGATCTCTTCTCACCAGCACATTGCTAACATACAAGGCCCTGTCCACGTACACGGGTGCTTTTTAAGCTTTGACTGTTTCTGCTCTTTGTGCACACGTATACGACATTTTAGGTCGCTGAAAACGACGTTTTTGGAAAAATTCCTTACAGTGTATACATTTTAACAAACTCCATATCTGTGTTTACATGTGGACAAGGAAAATACAAAAACAGTTGTCTTGCAATGTCAAGGATTTGGAGTCAGACTGTGTGTTATTGTGGCTTTTAATGATTTCTTTGAATTGTTCTTTTTCCAGGTTTGAACGATTGTATAACATGGTCAAAGGAGCTTGCAAAGAAAAGCGTCTGGACTTCTTTAAGTTACTTGAAGACGTTTCACCTCTCATCCGAGAGGCTTCTTCAGTTCTAAGGTCAAATGGTGGAGAGTCCCAGATATAAACCTGGTGGGAGTGTCCCCCCACAGAGGGACAAAAGGACCCCCTGATGATCCTCTAATCGCCTGAGCCAAGGTGTGGAACTGGGTGTGGGTCCCAATCAGCCAGAGTTTCTGGTGAGTTCATTGTGAAACCTGGCCCCACCTTATCATGCGAATTCCTGAGGTCAGATGGCCCAGGGTGTGAGAGGGCGTTAAGGCGTTAAGGCGTCCTTTGACTACGATGACCTGGATGACTGAGAACCTTCACAGACAGATTGTATAACATGTTTCTTTAATAACTTTAAAAACAAAAATTGGGTGAAGAAGTTCACATTTATTTTTGATTTTCTCTAAGCCACAGAATGCTAAGTGTATGGATGTTTGACAGAATTGGCAGAATTAATTTAAACTGTTGGGGTTTGCGGTATGGACCCTGCTTTTAAGCAGTCCCATAATTTTAAAAAACAATTGAGATCCAGGATGTGGAGGAAACAACAAACAAACAAAACAATAAAAAATTCAGAAGACTCCAAAATAATTAGTTCAAACAACTGCACATAAGTATATGTTATTCTGATGTGTCACTACTTTGCCAAAGTTGGTAAGAAGAACAGGCCCTGGGCCATCTGACCTCAGGAATTCGCATGATAAGGTGGGGCCAGGTTTCACAATGAACTCACCAGAAACTCTGGCTGATTGGGACCCACACCCAGTTCCACACCTTGGCTCAGGCGATTAGAGGATCATCAGGGGGTCCTTTTGTCCCTCCGTGGGGGGACACTCCCACCAGGTTTATATCTGGGACTCTCCACCATTTGACCTTAGAACTGAAGAAGCCTCTCGGATGAGAGGTGAAACGTCTTCAAGTAACTTAAAGAAGTCCAGACGCTTTTCTTTGCAAGCTCCTTTGACTACGATGACCTGGATGACTGAGAACCTTCACAGACAACAGGAGAGGTTTTGATTTTGTTTTCTCCCTCTGCCAAGTGTCTGATCCACACTTCCGTCCAGTAGGTGGCGATAATGAATCTTTAAACTTCTTTGCTAAGTGCAAGCAGACCCAGAAGAAGAAGAAGGAGAAGGCTTGGAAACCTTCCAATCATTTTTGACAGTCACCAATCAGCCAACAGCTGGTTAGGTTAGTTTAGCACTGCAAGACTGGAGAAGGGGGCGCAGCTGATTTTGTCCAAAGGTAACTAAATTCACCTGTAAACATAGCAAATGCTCACAAAACAGTTTGTCTCACTGCTTTAGTGCTACTATAACAAAGATTTTTAAGGCTGTTATACGTTCCAAGAAGTTCCTTGAGCAGGACTAATGATTTTATTTAGGCTTGTCCTCGTCATGAAGGTGCCAGGCAGGAGAAACTTCAAAATAAGTCACTGCTGCAGGCCAAGAAACAGATAGAAACACAACTTCTGTTAAACTACAGAGGCTTTTGTTTGTACCAGAGCAAATGGTGTGAAGGTTACATAATGTTTGGTCACAAAGCCCAGCCCAGTGGCTTTCCTGGAGGCCTGTTTCAGACTGAGCCTGGTTACCTGTTTTCACCTGACTTTACACAAAACTAGCTGGAGTTTCAAATTCAAATGTCAGATATTAGAATTACCTCTAGTCTGCAAATCTAAGACAGGAACGTGAAGTCCAGATGTCAAAATAAGGTCTTTAGCATCTATCAGGAACAAACACTGGGTGGAAACACAAAACAGATCATTTATATCAGTGCTGAACGTTTTTCATGATCAACAAGCATTTACAGGTTTGCATGTACTTCACTGAAAAGATGGTTTTGTGCTAAGTTGATTCTTTCAGAAAACATTTCTTTATGTGAAAGAAAGGGTGGCTGTGGCTCAGGTGGTCGAGCAGATCAGCTACTGATTGGAAGGTTGGTGGTTCGGTCCTTCCCCAGTCTGCATGCCAAATATCCTTGGGCAAGATAACCCCAAGTTGCCCTCCGATGCATTCATCGGAGTGTGAATGTGTGTGAATCCCATATGGAAAAGAAATAGTAAAAACTTATATGGTTTACTCATGAAAGTGGCCACTTTCTCATTACTTTCATATATTGTTTTAGTAACATACAAGTTTCATTATATATTTTTTCAAGGGATCTTATATCTGTTTTCACTCCTGTATGCTTTTCATACAAGTTTCACACAAGACAGATACAAACTTTATAAGATTTATATATCTTTTCCATATGGGGTAGTTTAGGTTGCACTTGAGTTTAGAAGTGCTTGTATGAGTGGGTGTGACTGGGTGAATGAGGCATGTTGTATACAGCGCTTTGAGTACTCTGGGAGAGTAGAAAAGCGCTATATAAGTATCAGTCCATTTAGCATCTTTCCTGCTTATGAGAACATCGGCCTTGCTTTAAGTCAGTGTAAACGTCCAAGGGTATCCTAGTCTCACAAGCTTTTACATATACAGCGTACATGTCTAGAACAACAGAATTTTTAGAGAGGGGACTTTTTCTTGGGCATTCAGTACTCAGTACACTGCTCCATACCCTGACAAGACAGGAAAGTGGTTTCCATAGTTCCTATTTTAGTGTAAATTTTAAAGCAATTAATCTTTTTTTTCTTCTTCTTCCTCCTTGGGTTTATTAATAGCATTTGAATAGTTCAATTAACTGTTGTTTCCTAATTATTTTGGGATTCTGTGTAGAATGCAGATTAAAACAGAATTCAATAGTTTGCAAATAATTTACATGATATGTTTAACTGAAAATATTACAAAGAAAACAGAAGCTATATAACAGGAGTTACAGCAGTTAGTTTACCAATCAGAAGCTTGAATGGGTCCATCGATGGTCCCTCAAAGTCTGTATATCAACGACATACAGACAAGACAACTGATCGAAAAGCCAAACCAGTGATTATTCCGAGTAAGTACCAAGAAGTAAGAAGTAAAGGCATAATGAGGCTTGTAGTAGAAAGTGCCTTCAGTGTGCAATTAGAATAGAAAACCAGTACCAGTTCATTTTCCATGTTTAGATCATGTAGTTGTGTGTTGTTGTTTATTTTTGTTGTTTTTAGTGATGTTAAGCCAACATTGTACTATTATAAGAGAGGATTTTGCCCTCTAGGGGAAAGAAAAAAATTAGCCTGACTTTTTTATTTTCCAAAGACTTGAAGGGGAAAAAGTCAAAGTTCTTTCTCTACTCTCAGACTTTTTTATGCATTTTGTCTTTTTTCTCCTCATCATCTGGTTTATTTATTTTTTTAATTCTCAGAATATAGTTTTTTTTTTTGTTTTGTTTTGTTTTTGATCACGCTGATCACTCCATCTTCTCCTGTGTTGGAGACACACAGCAAATATGAGCCTCATTTTTTGAGCGTGATTTTTGATTGGTCAGACCACCGGCCGGTTGAGTTTGATCCCAGAGAAGATGATAGTTTTGCTGAGTCTTATTTGTATGTCTGTATTGTTTTAAATTGCATCTGTGGAGAAAAACTGACTTTAATGCGCTGCTCGGTAGATAAGCCGTATGCCCCAGCGCTCAAAAAAGCGAGCGCTTAATACTCTAACAGCGCTCGCTTTTTCTGCTGCCTATATGGATTCTGGAATAATGAACTCCAACTGTAAAAGTGTTGAGGACCTTTCGGACATTCTTCATTCCTCCTGCACTGATATCTTGCACTCTATTGCTGCGCTCAGGACTGCGCGCTAAGCATTTATCAGAGCCATGGTTAGACGCGCCGAAAGGAGATGGAAAAAGGTCAGATTGCACGTTTCCCTACAGATTTTAAGGACTCGTCTTTCTGCTCACCAAGAAGCTGTAAAAACTACAAAGACACAGTTTGTCTCAAACTTAGTGTCAGTAAACAGTCACAGGCCTCAGGTACTTTAATGTCCTTAATCGCTGTCTTGGTTCAGGTGATAATGCCGGAGTTATTTCTCCACCAAGTATTTGCGATGATTTTTTAGCATTTTTTTAATGACAAGATTCTATCGATTAGTCTCGTCGTCTGCTGCTTCAGATCAGAGTCTTTCTCCTATGTGCTCTTAGAGCAGTTTGATCCCGTCTCCTTTAATGACTTGACTGCGGTAGTTTGTAACCTAAGATCATCACACTGCCCCTCTGATTGTCTCCTTCCAAGCTTGATTAAAAGCACTTTTAATACTGTTGGGCCTTTCATCCTGAGATTAATGAATACATCCCTTACTACAGGCTGCATCCCATCATGCTTTAAACAAGCTATAGTTCAGCCTCTTCTTAAAAAAAATAACCTCGACCCAACTGTTCTGTCCAATTACAGGCCAATCTCAAAGCTTAATTTTCTGTCTAAAGTTTTGGAGAAAGTGGTCTACCTACAGTTGCAGGCCCACCTTGATTTTAATATGATCTCTGAAAAACTTCAATCTGGTTTTAAATCACTTCATAGCACTGAGACGGCACTTTTAAGGATTTTTAACGATATTCTTTTAACTCTGCACTCTGGCAGCCCTGCTCCCCTTTTATTGTTGGACTGCTTTTGACACGGTCGACCATGACATCCTGTTATCACGGCTAGAATTTCATGCTGGCCTAAAAGGATCTGCCCTACAGTGGTTTTGGTCCTACTTGTCAGAAAGGTATTTTCATGTCGATATGGGCCCCCATAACTCCAAAATAGCCCTTCTTAAATACAGTGTACCTCAAGGCTCTATTTTGGGTCCTGCCCTGTTCGCACTCTATTTGTTGCCATTGGACTCCATCTTCTCGCGGTACAGCATTTCATTTCAATGTTTTGCTGATGATTTGCAGGTTTATCTACCTTTAAAAGCAGGGTCAGACCATCCCCAGCTCTTATTACGCTGCCTTGACGATGACAAACAGGGGTTGTCATAAAAAACCTCGGTGTCTACTTTGATGGTTCTTTTAAATTGAATAAGCAGGTGAGTGCAGTAGTTCAGTCCTGCTTCTTTCAGTTAAGACAGCTAGCCAAGGTAAAGCCATACCTCCCGGCTAACGTCTTTGAGCGTGTTATTCACCTTTTTCCTTACTTGCAGATTGAACTACTGCAATTCATTGTATTATGGTCTAGATCAGGCCACCATCCATCGTCTTCAGATGGTTCAAAATGCAGCTGCTCGCCTGCTAACTGGTACCAAACGGAGAGAGCATATAACCCCAGTTTTAGCTTCTTTACACTGACTTCCTGTCTCCTACAGGATCCAATTTAAATTTTTACTTTTTGTTTTTAAGTCACTTAACGCCCGAGCCCCTCCTTACCTATCTGAGCTCCTCTCTGCTTATGCTCCAGGAAAAACCATGACGTTTAGCTCAAAATTAATGCTGTCCATCCCACGGACTTATCTCAAATCTCGTGGTTATAGATCCTTCTCTGTGGCAGGTCCCAGACTTTGGAATAGTCTCCCCCTAAATATTAGATCTGCACAAACACTTGAGCAATTTAAATCATTACTAAAGACACATTTTTATGCCCTGGCTTTTAACACACTGGCCCAAGCATTTTGGTCTTATTGGAAATAGTTTTAGTTATTGTTTTAATTCTTTTATTGTCCTATTATTGTTTTATATTGTTATTACTGTATTACATTGTTGCTTCTTAATGCCATTTTTATATTTTTAAGCACTTTGTGCAGCATCGGCTGTTTGAAATGTGCTATATAAATAAACTTGACCTTGACCTTTCTTTGAAATTTTAAGATTACAGCCATTGCTCCTATTACACCACCCTACCTTACATTCTGAAAGATTGAGCTTCTCTGGGAGGCTCTTTTAATACTATCCTGCTCCCTTTAGGGCTCGCCACAGAAGATCATCTGCCTCCATCTCACCCTATCTTTTCTGTCACATCAGCCCTCTCCATATCCTCCTTCACTACATCCACAAATATTCTCTCAGATCTTTCTCTTTTCCTCCTGCCTGGCAGCTCAATATTCAGCATCCCTTGTCCAATATGTCGATTAACCCTCCTCTACACATGTCCAAACCATCTCAATCTTGCCCCTCTAACCCTCTGATGTATATATATTTCCAGTCCTGTCTATTCTGGTCACTCCCAATCAAAATCTTAGCATCTTCACCATTGTCTTCATCTTTGACCTCAATTTTTTTTGTCAGTGCAGCCATCTCCAAGCTAGTAATGAAACCAATTAGTTAAGCAGTCTACAGCTTTTCAATCATGTTTATTGCATTCAGGTTTTTACACACCAGCCCTTTGGAAATAAGGTTGTATATCCAAACATGAGTTTTGCCTTTTTATTGAAAGCAGTTTAAAAAGAAGTCAAAGCAGCTGAGTTAAATCCAAGTCTTGTTTCAGTAAATCCTCTTTGTTGCCAGTCTTTATTGCTTTTGTCTGTTTTCAGGCTTATCTGACTGGGTGGCTACTCAGTGATACGTTTTCGTTCATGGTCTTAAATGTGAGTAATGAGGGGGATCATCATTCCCGTGTAATGGTCGTAGATTTGATTAGTAATGGGAGAGGAGATTGAGCCATGGATCAGCGTGACGAACCCGAGAGTTTGATCCCTTTTGTTGTACTTGATTGATCAGAGGTCAGCGGGGATTCGCCCTAATTGAGGAATAAACACGTCACGCTGTCAACTCTGAGTCACTGTCCAAACAGTGGCAGAGTTTTTTGTGAAAACGTGCGCGTTAACAGGCAGCTTTTGAAAACGCGCTTCATTTGCGTCACGGCTCGGTTGTTCGTTTGCTCTCCAGCGACTGGCCTCATACTGATAACGCATGACGTGGGACAAAGGTGACAAGACATCATGATCGGATAATTTTATTTGGTCCAGCGAATAAAACGGTGGCACCGAAGGGCGAGTGGTGTAATACTAAAGACGTGAAAGTTATTCTCTTCAATGCATTTGAACCTATTTTAACACATGCGGTCAATCTGTCGTAAAACGTGCATTACAGCATGTCTGAATTAACTTTTCAAATGAACAGGAGCGGCTTGTAAACTGCAGTCAGCCGGACAAATTAGTGGTGTGTTTATTTTTCTTTACAGCTGGTTCTCTGCTCGTTTCCACCCATATTTTTGTGTATTTGGTTTTTGTGTTTTGTCATCAGTCATGGTCCAGTCACCTCTTACTGTTTGCTAAATACAAGGGCACCCCCTCATTTATTACCTGCCCTCCCAACAGGTGTAGAGCTCAGTCCAGTCTGGAGATGACAGCACGAGCTCCGCGCCTCTGCCTCCTCGCCCTCCTGCTAAGATGCGTCACCCCGCTGGCGATCCCGCAGGACGGTTTGGACGCGACGAAAATGGCCAGGCAGGAGCAGGATCCTCTCTTCTATCTTAAGGATATCCCCAGACCAGCGGTGGCTCCTCAGAAGAAGGCTCCTCAGTTCATGCTGGATCTTTTTAACGTGGTTTCTGTCACGGGTGGGACCCCGAAAAGCCAGACGGACATTCTGGAAGGAAACACGGTGCGGAGTTTCAGCGATAAAGGTGAGAAGCAACAGTAACGGCTGTTCCGCGAGAATATTTTCCAATGAGTTTGCATCTAGGGAGCACAAAAATAAAAAGTATGTATAAGTGCGTAAAGACGCAATCGCGCACGGCTATGTGTCTGTTTAAAAGCCTGCGCTTTTCCAGTGTATGGTTTCATCATTTTTCTAAATATTTTTGTTGTTTTGTCGTATGCAGGACAACCTGGAGAGAGTTTTCACTTCTTCAACTTGTCATCTTTCGGCAGAGATGAGAGAATGATCAAAGCGCAGTTCCGCTGGTTCCGAAAGAAAAGGAAGTTTTGTCCCGGAAGCTTTCACACGCCTCATTTCTACAAAGTAAACGCTTCTTGTTTGTTTGCTTTTAAAGACATATCATTTTCACTTTTTTTCTTATATTGTACAGGAAACATTGTGGCAATGTTTTGGCGCACTAACGATAACTAAGTGTACTCACCCGGTTTCTTTGTCTGCGAGCATTTCATAATCGTGGGCCTTTAACAGGGATTCTGGCGTTTTTGAAAATAAATAGTGATAGTTTCTGTTTGTTGGTTGGCGGTGGGGTTTTTTCCTCTTTTTTTTCTCCAGGTGGCTCTGTATGAGGTGCTGGAGAACCTTGTGAAGCCATGGCGAGGAAACCTCATCACCTCCAGATTGGTTCCACTATACACACAAGGATGGGAAGTCTTCAATGTCACTCAAATGGTAAACAAAAATCCATAACTTCATTTTCTTTGTTTAAAATTAATGTTTGAGGCTTGTTGTGAGAAAATAATTCCTTTTGAGTTAAATCATTGGTCATTATTTCAAAACTCAGATGATCAATTCCAAATAAAAACGTCTCATAATGATGACGATCATAGTTTGTGTTAGATTGGGGGGATGATGTCATGCTTGTTTTAAATGTCAGGTATCCAAGTGGATCCAGAACAGTCAGGAGGACAACGGCATCCTGGTGGTGACTACACTTCCTTCCGGTAACTGGATGGAGTCGGTGTTGCATTCATCTAAACAGAATGTAGAGCTGACAGACACAAGCGCCTACCTGGTCATATTCTCACACGACAAACAGACAGGAGCATCAAACCAGTCATACTTTGGTAAGGTGGTGAGAGAGATGTGGGCATGTTGCACAGTGTGACCTTTCCTCTGTTATAACAGTGATTGATTTAGGCAGGCAAGATGCTTTTGCCATTTTTAACTTAATAAGAATTTTTTTTTTTTTTTTTTTGTGTCCCGTTTGGATCTTTAGCCATCAGAATTGTTGTCTTAAGGCCAAGAAAGATGCCAAGCGGATTTATTTTACCAAGTGGATCATCATGGCCTTGCCATATTGGTCCATTTGATTGATCTTTATTATAATTATGAATTTATTTTAGTTTCGGTTGCTACAAACGGGACAGACACGACTGGGGGATAGGACAGGGAGAAAGAATGAAAGAAAGAGAGGGAGAGAAAGAAAACCAGAGGGGAGAAGAGATGGTGAGAAAGGGGGCAAGAAAGAAAGAAAAACAAACAAAACACCTGGATCACCTGTATGGAGAAAAAAAAAACAGAAGAGAAAGCAAAAAAAAAAAGCAACATAATAAATACAGCACCATCACAATAAACTAGCTAGCAGTAGATAACAGTAGATACTAAATATTAATATTATTGTGCAGCACGCAAGATAGACAGCGCACAATGTGCTTTGAGGCAGCAGCCAAGAAAGGTGTAGTCCGTGTCTGTGAACACCCATGTGCACACCTGTGTGGCTCAGCATGCTTGTATTCCAAAGGTTTCTCCATGTAACGATCTGCTAGGGAGTGTGGAGAGCCATAGCCCCCCTCCCCGTATGAAGCAGGTATGGAGGAGATCCAGGCCCCAGATATCCAGAGGCCCCAGAGTACAAGGACCCGAGGAGGACCACCAAAAGGGGGGGAACCGTGCCACCCTCCTGGGAAGAGCTGAGGAGAGCCCCAAACGAGAGGTCACCCAGCAGCTACGGAGCAGAGGCCAGAGGGGGTTGCAGTGGCGTGCCCACGGGCTGCCACTTAATAAGAAATTCTAAGCAAATTGCAAGTGGAATATTCGGACTCCTGCAACTCATCTGGGCTTTGGTTTCATGCTTGGTGGGGTTTTTTGTTTGTTTTTGTCTTTTAGACTTGGGCTAATCAAGTCTCAGGGCAGATGGTCACCATGAAAGAAAAAAGTGAGGCATCTACACATCTCATGCTAGTCTGCTTAGCACCAGTCGACCGATCAATACAGTTTGTTCACTTAACCGTCTCTTGACTGTGTGCTGTTCATGTGGATCCATTTTAATGCAGTTACAGTATGTTATACATAATACGGCTCAGTTTTTAATCAATGAGTGAAGTTCTAGCATTATGTCATTTAAATGCCAAAGTGAGATTTGAGTGAGTTTGAGGAGTAAATGGTGATCGTTAGACGACCGAGTCTAATCCTCAGCAGTTTTGTTTTCTGCAGTGGTCAGTATTTATTAAAAGTGGGCCAAAGAAGGAACCAGCGACAGGGTCGTGAGAGATGAAGGCTCACTGATGCACATGGGGAGTGAAGGTTAGCCGGTGTGGTCGATCCAACAGATGAGCCACTGTAGCTCAAATCGCTGAAAATTTTAATGCTGGTTTTGTCAGAATACACATGCCATGCTGACCCCTGTCCACCGTCAAAAGCACCAACAATGGGCATGCAAGCATCAGAACTGGACTATGGTGCAATGGAAGAAGGTGGCCCGGTCTGATGAATTACGTTTTTTTACATCACTTGGATGGCAGGGTGCGTGTATCTCTTACCCGGGGAACCCTATGCTCTATGGGAAGAAGGCAACCCAGCATAGGCAATGTGATGTTTTGTTCTGCTTAGAAGCCTTAGTTTCTGCCATCTATGTGGATGTTACCTTGACATGCACCACCTACTTAAGAATTGCTGGAGACCATGTACACCCTTTCATGGAAACAATATTCCCTGATTGCTCTGGTTTCTTTCAGCTGCGTCAAAGCAATAACGGATCAGGAATCGTTTGAGGAGCACGACAACAAGTTTGAGGTGTTGACTCGACCTCAAAATTCCCCAGATATGAATCCAATCGTGTGTCTGTGAGGTGTGCTGGACAAACTAGTCCTGTAACCATGGAGGCCACACCTCCATGGTTACAGGACTTAAAAGGATCTGTTGCTAACATGTTGGTGCCGATACCACAGCACACCTTCAGGGGTCTAGTGGCTGTTTTGACTGACTAACTGACTCAATATTAGGCAGGTGATCGAAATGTAAAAATGGTCATAATTTTCTATCCTACTTCATCACAGGACAAGCCCAACCTGAACCGGCTGCCCCCGAGCGCCGCAGCAGAAGGCCTCGTGCAATTTCGAGTATCATGCCCCTCGACCACTGCCAGCGCGTTTCTCTGTTTGTTGACTTCGAGGAGATCGGCTGGTCGGGCTGGATCATCTCTCCCCGTGGATACAATGCCTATCACTGTACGGGCTCCTGTCCGTTCCCGCTGGGGGTAAACATCAGGGCGACCAACCACGCCACAGTGCGTTCTATCATGCACGCACTCAAGGTTACTAGCGATGAGGTGGAAGCGCCCTGCTGCGTGCCGGACATGCTCCAGTCTATGAGTCTGTTGTATTTTGACGATGAGGAGAATGTGGTTTTAAAGCAGTATGACGACATGATGGCGTTAAGCTGTGGCTGTCATTAGCTGCCTGTGAGTCTCCTGGATTAACACTGGTCAACACATGGGCATGAAACAGTGAGGGTTGAGTTCCTGTGTTTTTGATGGTATTCACTGAGGTATTGAAAGAGCTATTTCATAGCTACTCGTCGCTAATCCTTTGACGATGCAAGTCCAATGGCCTGTTGTTGTTCTCCATTTTTTAAAATATTGTTTATATAGTTGATATTGTGGCCCAAAGGCCCACTTCAGGTTCTTCTTCTGGAGTGTAATTTGAATGTTTCTGTGACACTGATATGTCCATGGTGCTGAGCCAGCCCCTGTGGGCCGTCCTACAAAATCATTACTTTTTATTTGGAATTAACTTTTACTGTCTCTCAGCAGACTGTGGTAGCTGCCACTAAAATGCTCAAAAATTACAATTAAAGGTGATGTTTTCAAGTATTGTTTTAGTTCAGGAGCACATCAAATTAAAACTATTTTTACATTTAAGCAAAGAACTACTCCAACATTTTTAAAGTAACTTGATTTTTTTAATTGGCTATTTAAAAAACCACATTTGGATAAACTGATTGATTGAAAATGATTTCCAGGGACTATTATTTATTAAGTACCACATATCAATGTGGTACTTAATAAATCAGTGTCGAATGTTTTTTTTTTTATATATATATATATATATATCTTTCAAAAACACAAATACAAAAATTAAAAAAGTGTGATGTACAAAAAAAAAGCTCTGGATGTTGATTTCAAGGCCAAAAAAAAAAGTAATATGCAAGTTGTTACAACCTGATTCTGTAATGTAAGAAACAATGTTACATGTTTGTGTTTTATTAAAAGCAGGGGGGGCTATGCTGAATGAACTGGGGGAAATTAAAAGACCCTGCATTGTGTTTTTAAGTTCTTATTGTATTATGTTAGAGCACACAGGAAATAAAAGAAGCACATGAGTGCCCAGAAACATTCTTGTTCATTGTTCGGTGTCTTTGCATAAATTGGTCAGCAGGTAGGTAGGACAGAGGTGAAGCTGGAAGCTGCTAATGTGCTTAAAAAGAATACAAACTAATATTTGATGCTGCATTTAATAAAACAGTTTTAAAGACAACTGCAGTGGTTTTAAATAAAAATTCTTTAAATTAGCTTTTTGTAAATTCCAGTGTTTTAGAAACAGTCTACTTAAACTGTCAACAGAGAAAAACACTTGATTGCACTGTATGTCCAAAACATTTGTGTGTTGTGTTAAAGAGAGTCTACAGAAGCTGGTTTCTGCCACTGGAATAAAAAATGCCATGCGTAACCTGTAAATGTTGAGCTAGGTATCTCAAGATTGGGTGGCTGTAGCTCAGGTGGCAGAGCAGGTCAGCCACTAATCAGAAGGTCGGTGGTTCGATCCCAGGCTGCCTCCTGGCTGGATGTATCCTTGGCTGGATGTTAGTATCCTTGGGCAAGATACTAACCCCATGTTTGCCTACTGGTGGTGGTCAGAGGGCCCGGTGGCGCCAGTGTCCGGCAGCCTCGCCTCTGTCAGTGCGCCCTAGGCTGTGGCTACAATGTAGCTTGCCATCGCCAGTGTGTGAATGTGTGTGTGAATGACTGAATGTAGTGTGAAGCGCTTTGGGGTCCTTAGGGACTAGAAAAGCGCTATACAAATGCAGGCCATTTACCATTTTGAGTATATAAGTTGAAATTTTGAGAAAATAACTCAAAATTCCAAGTTTGCTCTGCAAATCAGAAAACTGTAAACGATGTCATCTGCTTCTGTGTGACAAGGAAATGACTTCAAATCCTTCAAAGATCTTCCCAATTGGCAGAGGCAACTCGAAATTTCAACTTACTAAAACAAAAATTTTAATTATTTTCTCAGAATTTCAAATTATTTATGTGAAATTTCTACTTATTAACTCAAAAAGTTTTTTCCTTTTGTTTATTTTTCCCCCACTGGCAGAGATGAGCTTCCATACGTAACAGAAGCTGAGCTATGGCTGGGGCTTTACTTCCATGCAATACCACTTTGTGCCAAAAGATGGTGCAACAAGTCAATGTAACCTTCATTGAAGCAGGCGAAAGTACTCACTGTTATTTACAAAGGCAGCCTGCGAAAAAGGCTCAGCCCCTCAAGGAACATTGAGAGAGATTGGGCTAAAAAGAGACTAAAGTTAAACAGCAGCACGCTTCGCTGAGGATAATTAGAAAAGGTAGAAGAATGGCTGTTCAGTGGTGCTGCTGTGACTCAGGTCGAAGAGCAGTTCGTCCCCCAAACAGGAAGTCATAAGATATGTTTGTATGAATCTGTGTGTTACTGATGAATAAAGCTTATATTATACTCTAACCATTCACTAACCCAATTTAAAGCAAATACCCATAACAGTAGTTGTTTTCTTTTATTGGAATGCATCACAGACACAAGACAGCCCTGCTCGATTCTACAAACCTGCAAAACAAATTCTCCCTCATATCCTCTCCATACAAAACATGAATTCCAATAATACCAGTTGAAGCTTTAGACAGTATAAATGAAAACATCATCAAAATGTGCAATTTGGACTTTAGCATGCAAAGGTTTCCAAAATGTTGTAGTATGGAGATAAAATCAATAAGGGTTGGTTCAAGTATATCGAATGATAAATGACTGTATACGTCTGGTGAAAAAGGAACTCTCAAGACAACAAACCTTGCAGGTAGTAAAAGAAATGCTACAATATCTACACAGTTGTGGAGACCCAATACAACTGTAATATATAACAAACTGTCAGCATTTACAATAAATAAACACTTTACAGTGAAGCCCACCCTCTCTGTTTATACTTAAATACATTATGTACATGGAACGTCCATGTCCATTTTACTCAAAAATCTTATGCAAACCCTTTCAACCACATTTAAATTAGCACATTCTACATCATTCATCCAATAAGTCGTCATCTTTTGTCAGGTTATGCTCATCTAAAAGCCATTCTCTTTTCACAAAGCCATTAATGGCTTCAGTAGCTTTACAAATCCAACACAACTTCAGTGCCTCCTGAAAATTGAAGGCAAGAAAAACAAAACCACAATCACAGATCTAAACTGCAAAAACAGTCAACACCGAAGGGAAAAAAACGCCCTGAAATATGCATTGGCAATGAACTTTACATTCCTGGGAACATTTGTGGTGCCTTTTTCCTCATTCTGTCTGTAACAGGCCAAATGTAGCAGTACAACAAAAAGTATTTACAAGAGCAATTATTTCTTTCTGGGATTGCTGTTTTGTACCAGCGTTCAACAACCAAACCGAGAAAGATCCATCACTACAGTGTTGTTGCTTTTTAATAGTCCTTCTGTCAAATGCCGGTATAGTATAAGAAGGCAAAGTTGGTTGGGGAAGAGTTTTAACATGACAAAAGCATTTTTTTTAAAACTTCTGGAATGCAACAAACACCACAATTCAGTGATACAAAACAGCATTCCTTTTAAACCCTCTGGCCCATCAGCTGGGACAGTCGAGTTCCTCGGTGCCTATGAACTCCCCTAACATGTGTTCGTTCTGACCATAGAGAGGTTCCAAATATGGATGTGCATCTTTACAGTACATTTGCTTTGATCTCTCTATATTCCTCTGCTCAAAGTCCTCTGGTTCCAAATGAGGTGCCTGAATTGTAGCTTTTGGCGCCATGGGCGACAGAGGCACTGGGACAAAGCCATGGTAAACAACCAAAGGAGGGCTCAAGACCTCCATAGGTGATGCCTTAGGGACAGCACCTTCTGGTGGCTGGACTGGCAGCTGCACATAGCTTCCTGTTTCAGGATCAAAGAAGGTTTTCGTCTTGACTTGTACAGGCATGTCTACAAAAAAATACTGTCCTGAGTCTGGATCCTGGAGCAGCTTACGTTGGGTCATGGGGAAGGACTGCGTAACGATAGCATGCTCCATGCTAGACTGTCGAGACAGCTGGCTGGTGTGGCTTGATTGGCGGGATAGGGGTGAAGGGCGAGGTACTTCAGTGGCATACGCATCAATACTGTGGCTCCGTCTCAGAGGGTTGTCTCTGTTAGACTTGTTTCTGGCTCGGCCTCTCTGCTGAAGCTCATCCATGATGGATCTCTCAATGCGTTGGGTTCTGGGATCAAGCTTCTCATTGACCGGCATGTCGGCGCTGAGTCTGCGCTCGGCTCTGTCTCCTAAATGCCGGTCAGTGCTTTGCGTTCGATGCAAAGCCCTGTCTGGCACTTGTTTCTCACCGATGTGAGCTTTGTAGACGGGCACATTACTGATGATCCTGTCGCTACTGCGATGTCTTTGCTCTGTCTTATCTCCAGTGTGTCTGCGGCTGCTGCGGCCTTGTCTTTCCGATGCCGTACTGGGTAGGGCTTCTCTCCTCTGGTTGTTACTTTCCAATGATTCGTGATCCTGTCTCAGAGTCTCATGCTTGACCTCTGATTTGTTGCAGCTGGGACTTTCATTCTTGTTTAGCAGTTGCTCACACTGGCTGTTGCTGTTTTTGCTATGGTGGCTTCTGCTGTGATCGTCCTCACTTTTTCCTCTGTGTTCTTTCTCGCTCCTCCTGCCATTTCTGTTACCAGTGCTGCTTTTGTGCTCAGACTTATCAGCCTTGTGTCTTTCTGCTCTGTGTTTGCTACTGTTGCTGCTGCTTTGAGAAGACCTGTGAGGTGACTTTTGGGCCTCTTCTTTCTTTATCCTTCTATTTGCAAGCTTGATTGCTTTTAGAACTGCCTTTTCCGATTTAGGTAGGACGGGCGGTGGCTTCAGCAGACCTGTTTGGCTATCATTATCACCGCCACTTTGGCTGAACCCCAACGTCGTATCATATTCTGTCAGCCCAGCGTTTAACACCGTCTCCTCAGATGTGTCAGCTGTGCTGTTGGTTAGACTCTCCATTCCTTCCGATGACGGGCTTAACCCGGAAAATCTGTCTTCCTCCTGGGGCACAGTGAGGAACCCTCCAGCTTGTGACTTCTGTGGGTTTTCATTTTGAAGATCTGAAGGGTAAACCAGCTGGGGTGGTGACTGAATCGATGTCATCTCTGTTGGCGTAAGAATGTCTGCTAGAATTACGGCCCTCCCACTGGTGGTAGCACTGGATTCATTAGCCAGTGTGAGCTCTGGACATTCCTTTGCATGATATAGCTCATCCTCCCCCCTCTCTGAACCACTCAGACTCCCTCTGGGTGACCAGGGTTGTATGGTCTTCCTTAATTTGTTACTAAAAGTGTTGTCTTTGACTTTAAACAGGGAAGGGATCCCCAAGGTCGGTGAGAAAGTATTAACAGGTGACAGAGTTGCTGAATTACTTTCATTGTTAGTTAATCTTTCATCTGTATCTGCATTTTCTCTCTCTTTGCAAGCCTTCCATACTTCCAACTCTTGTTGAGGAGACTTTACGGGTTGCTTTATAGCATCTGGCTCGCTTTCGTGATCACTTAAAGAATAATATTCCACTTCTGCCCTGTCCGAATCGCCTCTTGTGTTCCGCGAAACATTGCGCACTGCCTCGTTAACCACCTTCACCTCTTCAGTTATATTTTCAAAGTTGTGGAGTGTGCTCTCCACAGAGAAGTACGAGGATTTCGAGGACAAGCTGGTCTGATCGGGCGGGCTCTGAGTTACACTAACACCATTCACCAGCAGCAAGGGCGATATTATGTCTCTGGGGATTTCGCTATGAGCTTCTGAATCCACATTTTTATCCTCAATCGGTTCGTGTATTTTCGTAGGTTCTTCATCCATTACTACATTCTTAGTCACCGTCACATCTGCTGTGATTAAATGATCTGGTTTTAATGGGGCCTTTCGCTTTATCCTGCATGCCTCTTCTGCCTTAGCAGCATTGTTTTCAGCTGATGCACTCCTTGGGCTCATATTTATGTGCAAGTTGTTGCAAGTTGCACTGAACTGTGATGATATCAGACTTTCCTCCAAATTCCACCTCTCGTTACTGGAGCTGGTTTCACTCTGACTGGACACAGCATAATCAGTATTTACTTCTTGTACAGCTAAATCTTTCCCCGTTGCGTTAAGGTGTACCTCAAGATTTTCATATTGCCCATCTTTGTTGCAGACATTTTCATCCACAGAGTCTTTCTCGCTAGCGACGCTTCCACGTCTCCTGTTACCTCCTTTTTTGATCCTAGGAGGAACAGGAGGAGCGTCGACTTTTCTGCCTACAGTTTCATTCATCAGGGAATCTCCGCTATCCTCAGACACCTGTCTGGCAACTTGTTTTGAATTATCTGGATTATCCTGACTAGAACGATCGGTAACTTTGTCATTCAAATGTCTGCCTGTAGATTTTTGGCGTGTGTTCACCTCACTGCTAATCTTGTTCAAGCCAGATAGTGCTACCCTACCGCCTGATCTGTGTGATTCTCCAAGTCTAGGTTCAGTCTGTGCCAAAATCTGTCTCAGGTGATTGTGGTCTCTCAGATCACTCAACATTTCTTTTAGTTCCTTTTCTTTAAGCGCAGAAGTACTGTCGTTTTCTTTCTCTCTCCTCACTGTGATACCATCTTTTGTAGAGTTTTTACTTTGCTGTGCCCTTGTTGTATAACTGTCACTGCAAACTTTCTCATCTAACTGTGGATTTGCATCTGCTTCTGTTAATTTATTCTTCCTCCTCTCCCTTTCTGAGATGATCTCTTCGAGTGCCATTTTGGCTTTGTCATAGTTGTCATTTATGAGCGCTTTGTTTACGATTACATTGCTATCTAACTTTGCGAAGTCCTCCTGTTTGTTCTGCTCCTTTTCTCTCTTTGCAAACATTTCTCTCTTGGCTGACGTGTTGCCTCTCATCGACAGCATGCCTCTCTTTATATTTCGAAGCTCCCTTGAGATCAGATCATTTTTAGCCTTCGTCTCCTCGTCTATGTTAACCACCCCCAGTTTGCTCCTCGCGTTTTCGAGAATGCGATTACCAAGCCTGGCTCTCTCCAGCTCTTTCAAAGCATTCAAATCATTAATTATGTGCTCGCTGTCTTTAATTTCTCTCGCCTCATCATCCAACTCCACTCTTGCATTCACGTTCGGACTGCCCTCTTCATTCTCCTCGACTTGTTCATCATTGCTCACTGCAAATCTCTGATGTTTTATATAGTTATTCTGTCTGGCTGAGAATATATATTTTAGCTTGCCTTGTTTCTGGATGGAATCATTTTCTTTTGGTGGCAAATCTAGTTTTGGTTCCTCCAATTCATCATTACGCATTTGCTGTTTATCAAGAGGAAGTTTAATATCAGATTTAGCAATATTTCTCACTGGAACAGGTGGAGGCTCTTTCTTAACATTACTATTGTTGCTAACCTGTTTTCCATTATTCAGTTCATCCCTGTTTTGGGATAAAACATTGCTCTCTGCCACCAAACTCTCCTTCTTGCTGCCTAACACCTCCTTTGAAACATTCTCATCAATTTCTTTCTGCCGCAGTTCTTCTCTGCCTGCTGTGTGCTTGTTGATGCTATCTGACTGAGCTTTATTTTTGGCTGCATTAATTGCTTCTCTCGCTGCTCTGATCACATCCACTGTGCTTATTATTTGGCCACTGGCCTCTTTTTCCTTAAACATCTGCTGTGCCCCAAAGTCTTTATCCTTCCTGTCTTTCACTGGACACTTTGTTTTCTCTGGCACATTTGGGGGCCTTTTCCCTACTGATGGCAGACCCTCATTCTCAAGCGTGTGGGGTGAAATTAGGGGTAAGCAATCTTTGATGATGTTTGAAGTGTTTGGTGAAAGCCCCGTGTTCGCTGGCGGTGCGTTAGGGGAAAGCTCTTTGTTTAGCATAAGCGGCGAAACTTTCTGCACCTCGGCAGGTGCATCTGTATGTGCAGGTGTGCTCTGAGGGATTTGAAGATATTTTATATCACCGTCAACAGGGCTGGCTTTCTTGTACAGATTCAAAGAAGGGTAGTTTTGCTTTTTAGCCATTGAGCTCTTGTTCTTCTTTGGGTATATAAAGGGGGGCGTGGAGTTTTCTTCCCCAAGAGCCTCCCTTTTGCTCTGAAGTAGATTTGACAACAAATAATCGTCTGACAGAGGCCTGTCTGACCTATCCTCTGTAAGATCAACAGTTGGGGATCCGTGAGATTCCAAAATAGGACTGCAGACTGTCAGTCCATCTTTCGTCATGGCAGGTGTGCTTAAACCAGATCCACTGCCTTCAGAACCAGCTCGTGGATTTTTCTGATTGTCATCTGTGCCGCCTTCGGGCAGCTCCACAGTTTTGAATTTAGGGGGACTGTAGCGGCTCTTCACCCTTTTCCTATTGTCTTTGAGGTTGAAGAGGATGCTGGAGGCAAGTGATTTGTAGCTGTCCCGCTTAACTTGAGGTTCAGGGGTCCCCTTGGCCTCAGAGTGCGGCCTGAGTGGAAGGTCAAATGCAGAGGGCGAGAGGACCGTTTGGAGGATTTCTGATGTTTCTGTCGGCTGCCTGGAGGGAATGAGCGGAGTCATCAGCTGGCAGATGTTGAACGGAGTAGAAGCTACAGAGCTGACCTCCTCAACTGCTTTGACTTCCACGGATATGACTTCCTTTTTGACCAACAAAAGACTTTCATCCACTGTTTTCAAATGGTTTTCTGGAGGAGTCATCCCAGGCTGATTGACCAGAACAGCACTTGTTGCTCTGGACCTGTTGCGCCTCCAGGGGGCAGCAGTTCCATTCCCTCCATCGGATGAGCACCTCTTCTCAGCTGGAGCCACTGAGGGCTTTGGTAGGACCTTTGGTGGTTGTGGGGCAGGCATGGGTTTAGGAGCAGGGGGAGAACAAGGCTGAGCTTCTTCTTTCTGAGATGACAGAGGCTTCTCCGCAGGCAAAGTTTCTTTTCTACATGCCTCGGTTAGTTCCTTGTACAGCGGCAACTCGTACATTTTAGGGATATTATCTATGGGGAGAACGGAGCTCACTGTGTCCCCCTGGACAAAGGGGAACTGGTTAAAATCAGTCCATGTCTGAAAAGGACTAAATTCACTGTGGAGAAAAAAGTTTTTAATATTAAGTTTTCTTAATTTGACAGTGGCCTTCCCATTTTTAATCCTTTTGGATTTTCCTGTAGGAAGGCCGATGTCTTTGCCAGTTTTGTTGGATGAGCCATCAGCAGACTGATGCTTAAGAGGGTTTTTGTAATGATGATCTGTGAGACTGGTGTGATAATCTGAGGAGAATTCTGACAGCTCTCTCTGAATGCTGCGAAGTGCCGTTTTATCCCACGATTCTCCGTTAGCATCAGCCGTGCTTCCATTTTTGATTAACATCCCCTTGCAGCTTTCTTCTGTGGCGCTTAAAGCTTTGAGGAAAGATGACATGTGGGATATAGTTTTCTGCTGATGGTGCTTCCATGGCTGGGTGTGATTTTTCTCACTTTTGCTTTGCCCCTGTTTTTTAGATTCCTTAATAGGATTCTTTTTAAGTGGCTCCTCTGCCAGAGGTTTGTGGCAGCTGAAAGGCGAGTATCCACACAAGAAGTCATCATTGTAAACTGCATCGTCTCCAACGCAGAGACTTCGGAAGGCTCGATCGGTGAGAGTGCTGACCTCCCGATCGGTCTCGTCCATGAACAAGTCCGTGAAGCCATTGGGGAAGCGGTGGTGGAGCATGCTCCCTGCCCGATGGTGTCGCTTTTCCACGCAGCTCATGATGTCAGCGACTGTCTTTGCGTCTTTGCATCACCAGCTGTGCCTCCTGTACAGCTGCTTCTCCTCTGCAGGTTCCAGTTTCTTCCAGCTCAGGATGACATCTGGGAAGCGGTGGGTTACGTAAATTTCCTAAAAAACAAGCCAGTGAAATCAGTGTTAGTTTTCACATAAGCTTTTCTAAAACCGTTTCACTGTCACACAGTTTAAGCAGTTAACTGTTAGCATTTGTTCAAGTCAAGAATCCAAAAATTGTTGTTTGACTGACACGATTACTTTAAATGGTTTTGAACTCGCTGCACTGATGACCTTTATGTACACAACATGTGCTGGCTACAGCCATGCTGTCACTATGCAGGCAGTAGACAAACACTTCATACCATGCAGTTATTTTAAGCATCGCATGATGCCTTAAGCTGTGAGCACCAAGCTGAAAATAAATGCTTCCCTTTTTTAGGAAAAATATAAAAATTTCTGTTATTTGTGTCCACATATTTGAAATAATGATATTCTTCACATGCAACATTCACTTTAAAAGAAGAAGATTGTTCATTTAAATGTCAAACATTTGTTCAGCTGTTATCTAGATATATTTTTTGCTAAGCTTTAGATGCATGACAACATTGACATGAATCTATAGGAAAGAAGGCAGCCAGTGTCACAGATCAGCAGCAGCTGCTCTACTGTAGCTCCCTTGAGCTATGTGGGTGAGGTTTTAGAATAGCTCATTAACCTATTTATACGGCCTGACCTGGGAGCATAGCCACAGACATATAACTCAAGTCTTCAACTATTCACACAACCATTGCTCTCCATATAAGAGGTTTGATTGAGACAAATATAACCGTACACACTTCATGAATTATAGATATGTTTAGCGCATTAAAATGGAATAAATGGAAAGCAGGTCTCTCCAAAGAAGTGTTTACATTCACAGTCAAGAATGATTTTGAGGAAAGGTGGATACATTTAAAACAAAGGAAAAAAACAAGATAAATTAATATTTATTTACTTTTATTTTATTATCTGAACCTAACAGATTAAATATCCAAAACTGTGTCGCTTTACTGTATCCTAGACTAGGCTTACAGAAGACTTTGGCTTTCCAGGACTCTTCACTTGCCAACCACCTTAAAGCAGAGATCAGTTAGCGCCACGGTACTTTCCCAGCATCTGCCTGTGTATTTATACCCAAGGAATGAGTTATCCAAGTCACCTATACTGTATAAAGGCAAAAACCACTGGAGTGTAATTTTAGTTGTCCTAATTGTTCTCAATGTTAGTATATCTGATGTGAAAGTAAAATAAATAAACATGGTTATTTTAGAGTAAGAAACTAATGTATGTCCGATTTTTGAGATTAATGTTTAGCACAAAACTTTAAAAAGTTTAAAGGTTTTAAGGTACATGTCTTTTTAAAAATCACACTGCTCCCTCACCTTGGTGATGGATCTTTCATGCTGAGTTTAAGAGTCCGAGGTTTGCGTAAAACCAAGTCCTAAATGTAGAATCCAAGGATGCGCCTGTCGAGAACACGTTAATAGTTAAATGTTGTCAATCGCTGGTGTGGATGAAGAAATAAAGAAAGCTCACCAAAGTGAGTCAAGCCCTGAGATCCATGTTCGAATGCGCTGGTGTGGCCGGGCTTCTGATTGTGAACTCAAATGATACCAAAATAGACGCACAAGTCGGTGTGGCCAAACTGAGCAGCAACAGAGGGCCCAGCTAGCTTGCTCACATTGGAATATCCAGTGGGTGTCGAGTGGCAGGGCAAGACAGAGGGGCAGGATGAAATGGACACTGTCATTGGTTATTTTTATAACAAGGCAGTGAGGGCTGATAGGCATGGGCCCACTCTTTAGCTTTGCCAACCCTGAAAACATGACAAGGCCTTCTTGTCAATAGAGATTAGCCATTGTTTGGGTTTATCCTTGGACAATAAAGACGAATGATGTACACTTTTATGGTTATACCACTCGCTACCACACTGCTACTGTCTCCCGGGGAAACAAGCTTTCTGATATTGCATCACAAAGTCCCTGAAGTGGAGATTGGCAGCTGGAGGCAGACGTCTGCTGACTGACGGCGGAGCTGGGCTCATTCTTGTTGTTGAAGCTCTGTTTACAAGACTCTGTGTGACTGAGTAATCTAGTTTTAGGACCAGCAGCTGTTGTTGCTGTGAGATTACGATGAGACAGAGCTGGAATTTTGTTGACTTGTTACCCTTTGTGAGGCAGAGAAAGTCAACAGGTGAGGTCATATGTAGTGGTTAACCTTGTGTAGTCTCAAAATGGAGAAGGTTGAGTGTTTGAGAAACGTTGGGCAGCTCAAATTTATTTTATAGGGCAAAATATAGTCACCAAAAATAGGTCAACTGTAGCCTTTGCAACAGCTATAGCTCAGTTAATTGGAATTTTGACTTTTTTCAGCAGTTGGTAAACATCAAGTAATTTTGTAAGCTAATTTAGACATGGCTATTTCACTTGTTATCTACTGTCATCGTGGCTAGCTCAAGCATTCAGAGACCTGCAATAGTAAGGACCTGTAAGGAATATGCACTCGCCAGCCGTTTTTTTAGGTATGCATTTATGATAAATGGACAAACAGCTCACACGATCTCTTAAAGCATTAGGCTAAAAAATCTACAGTAAATATGAGCACTTCCACAAATACATACACTCCATACACATTTGTTTAACCTGGCATAGATGCACACGTGGAAATTAACACGGGAATGTTGGACATCTTGCAGCTGATGGAATTTTCCATGAAAGTTTGTTCACTTGTCAGAAATCTGATATCAGAGACTGAAAACCAGTTATGCAAAATCCATGTAAGCTAACTATCCATTTTCTTCCATTTATCCACTGGAGCCTATCACAGCTGTCATAGGGCGAGAGGAGGAGAACACCCTCAAGAGGTCACGAGTCAGACAACCATTCACACCTATGTGCTATTTAGAATCACCAGTTAAACTAACACCACTAAGTGAACTCATACTAATAAGGGAGAACGTGCAAACTTCACACCACACCCAGATAGTGGATCTGAGCCCAGGACCTTCTTGCTGTAAGGCAACAGTGCTAACCACCACATCTATGTGTTTCCCTTGCATAGAGGTTATTCCTGGTTAATTGTAGTACTTCAAGGGTCTGCCTGTTTTATAGAAGAATATTACTGTAAATTATTAAAAAAGACACTTTTTCATTGTGGTGCTGTTCAAAGTATACAATGCTTATGCATACACATTGATGAGAATCCTATCTCTGGTTATTTAAATATGTCGAAGTGGGATGTATATGAACATCGGAGGCATTGACTGATGTGCATAAAGAGAATGGAAAAAAAAACCAACAACCAGTAAACAAGATCAGTGCTTCACAGTCCAGATCCAGGCTTTGTTTTTACCATTATGACTGACACCCACATCTGACACCAGCCTGGATCATGCTTCTTCATGCCTGCTGAGAATTGGGACAGGCAGGGAAAGGGGGTAACCGGCCTCAAGTTCTGGCAGGCTAATAAATCCAGGTATGGGAATTCTAGGACAGCTGAGACAGATCATGTACAGTGGAGGTGCAGTGAAGGTAAAAATAGGTAAAAAGCATCAAGAAAGACCTGATACATGACTTGTTGTATTACCAGCTACATTCGTATCTTGATTATAAACTCAAACTGAGTAACTGCTTTGTCTGACATCCCTTAAAATAGGGACTATATTGTGTAACAATTAAGATAAGATAACCTTTATTAGTCCCACACGTGGGAAATTTTTTTGTCACAGTAATAAGTTAATTATTTATAAGATAATTATTATAAATAATTAATAATAAGATAATTATTTATAAGACTCTCAAGAAAATTTGCATAGTGACTCTCAGTGCAGTGACCTGAGTAGGTCACTGCACTGCACAAAGGAAACTCTGCAAACTACAGAGAGCTGCTATGTTATTTTAATAGACAATAAAGGTGTTTTGTTAAACATTTCTTTTTCATCTGCAGCTGAGGTTAGAAATGTGCTTTGATCTGTTGGAAGAAATGACTCACCAGACTATCATTATTACCCAGACGGGGACTTACACCATGACTGTAGTAATGTAAACCCCCAATGCTGATAAGGCAAGTAACTTTCAAGCAAAAGGATTTTAAAAATGCACTTGAATCATCATCATAGAAGACGTGAAGCTGTTAGACATGGCTAAACCATGGCTCTACCAAAATATTCATGACAACTTCATGACTTCATGGTACGCTGCAAGTCAATGCTGGTCTGGTGCCAGTTTGGTCTGAGCGGACACCTTGACCTGTAATATCTTGGTGACAGAAATAAATCCAATGGAACATCATGCTTCCCGTGCCAACATCTCTCGACGCAAACAACCAACAATACCTGCCAACGCGTATCAAATGGATCAGTGCCACACAGTTAATGATGCTCATTAATAATCAGACTGGGGTGTGAATATCAAATTGCACAAACAAGAAACACTTGTTGACCACATCTGAGGAATTATGAAACTTTTGTAGCAAACTTGCATTATAAAGCGACAGAAATACAGCACGCTGCAACTAATAACACCCATAAGTTGTATTTGTCAATTTAACATGCACAGGGAAATGTGACATACAAAAGAAGGAAGATAGATGTAATCTTTTAGTCAGCAAAGCGTTGAAGCCCACAAGCTCAGGAAATGCGCTGTTGTTGTATGAAAGGCTGAAAGGCAATTCAAGAAGTCAGTGAGTGTGTTGCAGACAGCAAGAACGATGAGAGTGGTTAAGACACGTGGATGTTTGCTGGCAGCAATCAGGATTATCTTTTTAACTGGTGAGTACAATGAATGCTCGTATGCACTTGTACATGTATACTCTCTGAACAGGTTCAGCTGCTTATTAATGCAAGTATTTAATCAGACAGCATAGTTTGATTAAGATAACGTGCTGAAGTGTCAGAGTATTTTGATCAGAGATCAAAGGAGAATGGACACACTGCTTCTAGGAAGGCAACAGTAAGTCTTTGAATGCAAACCTTGAAGCAGATGAGCTACAGCCAAGTGTCACTCCTGTCAGCTAAGAACAGGAAACTGAGGCTACAGCTCGCATTGGGCTCGCCAAAACTGGACAACGGAAGATTGGAGAAACCTTTCCCGGCCTGATGAGTCTTTCTGCTGCCACATCACCATGGTAGGGTCAGAATTTGATGTACATAAAGCGTTATGAAACAACATGAATCAGGGATTCAGCAGCACGAATAGTGTAGGTATAGGTAGTGATATGTAATGGTGTGGGGGATATTTTCTTGGCTCTTTAGTATCAGTGGGCCAAGAATTGTTTACCATGGCTTGCAAAAGTATTCGGCCCCCTTGAACTTTCCCACATTTTGTCACATTACAGCCACAAACATGAATCAGTTTTATTGGAATTCCACGTGAAAGACCAACACAAAGTGGTGTACACGTGAGAAGTGGAACGAAAATCATACATGAGTCCAAACATTTTTTACAAATTAATAACTGCAAAGTGGGGTGTGTGTAATTATTCAGCCCCCTTTGGTCTGAGTGCAGTCAGTTGCCCATAGACATTGCCTGATGAGTGCTAATGACTAAATAGAGTGCACCTGTGTGTAATCTAATGTCAGTACAAATACAGCTGCTCTGTGACGGCCTCAGAGGTTGTCTAAGACAGCGGTCCCCAACCCCCGGGCCTTGGACCGGTACCGGTCCGTGATTCGTTTGGTACCGGGCCGCAAGAGTTGAGGCTCAGGTGTGAAATGTATAGTTTTCAGGGTTTTTATTGGTTTTCAGCGTTATTTTGTTATCGTTTTTATCATTAACTCGGTTTTCCTGGGTCTTTTCACGTGTGTTATGAATAAATCTTCTTTTTTTCAGTACCGGTACTAGTTTTATTTTCTTGTATTTATCCGCGACACCTTAAAGGCCGGTCCGTGAAAATATTATCGGGCATAAACCGGTCCGTGGCGCAAAAAAGGTTGGAGACCGCTGGTCTAAGAGAATATTGGGAGCAACAACACCATGAAGTCCAAAGAACACACCAGACAGGTCAGGGATAAAGTTATTGAGAAATTTAAAGCAGGCTTAGGCAACAAAAAGATTTCCCAAGCCTTGAACATCCCACGGAGCACTGTTCAAGCGATCATTCAGAAATGGAAGGAGTATGGCACAACTGTAAACCTACCAAGACAAGGCCGTCCACCTAAACTCACAGGTCAAACAAGGAGAGCGCTGATCAGAAATGCAGCCAAGAGGCCCATGGTGACTCTGGACGAGCTGCAGAGATCTACACCTCAGGTGGGGGAATCTGTCCATAGGACAACTATTAGTCGTGCACTGCACAAAGTTGGCCTTTATGGAAGAGTGGCAAGAAGAAAGCCATTGTTAACAGAAAACCATAAGAAGTCCCGTTTGCAGTTTGCCACAAGCCATGTGGGGGACACAGCAAACATGTGAAGAAGGTGCTCTGGTCAGATGAGACCAAAATGGAACTTTTTGGCCAAAATGCAAAACACTATGTGTGGCGGAAAACTAACACTGCACATCACTCTGAACACACCATCCCCACTGTCAAATATGGTGGTGGCAGCATCATGCTCTGGGGGTGCTTCTCTTCAGCAGGGACAGGGAAGCTGGTCAGAGTTGATGGGAAGATGGATGGAGCCAAACACAGGGCAATCTTGGAAGAAAACCTCTTGGAGTCTGCAAAAGACTTGAGACTGGGGCGGAGGTTCACCTTCCAGCAGGACAACGACCCTAAACATAAAGCCAGGGCTAAAACAAAACATATCCATGTGTTAGAATGGCCCAGTCAAAGTCCAGATCTAAATCCAATCGAGAATCTGTGGCAAGATCTGAAAACTGCTGTTCACAAACGCTGTCCATCTAATCTGACTGAGCTGGAGCTGTTTTGCAAAGAAGAATGGGCAAAGATTTCAGTCTGTAGATGTGCAAAGCTGGTAGAGACAGACCCTAAAAGACTGGCAGCTGTAATTGAAGCAAAAGGTGGTTCTACAAAGTATTGACTCAGGGGGCTGAATAATTACGCACACCCCACTTTACAGTTATTTATTTGTAAAAAATGTTTGGAATCATGTATGATTTTCGTTCCACTTCTCACGTGTACACCACTTTGTGTTGGTCTTTCACGTGTAATTCCAATAAAATTGATTTATGTTTGTGGCTGTAATGTGACAAAATGTGGGAAAGTTCAAGGGGGCCGAATACTTTTGCAAGCCACTGTATACGCTATAGCCTACCTGAGTATCATTGTCTATCTCTCCATGACCACAGCTTGCCCATCTTTTGACGGCTGCTTCCAGCAGGATACGCTCAGATCATCTCAGACTGGTTTCTTAAACATGATAGTGAGTTCACTGTATTCCGATAGCATTTACCAGATCTCAATTCAATAGAGCACCTTTGAGATGTGGTGCAACGGGAGAGCCGTATCATGGATGACCAACTGACAAATCTTCAGAAACTGAGTTACGCTGTAGTGTCAGTATGGACCAAATCTGTGACAAATGTTTCTAGCATCTTGTTGAAATGAAGATAAAAAGGTGTCGGGTGTCCCAACCCAATACTAACAAGCCACACCTTAAAGAAAGTGTTCAGTGAGTGTATTTTTCTCAGACAAAGGGTAGATTAAAATGAAACTTTACTAACTAATTGCTGTTAAATTACAAGTCTCAGAATGCTTGAACTAGCAAAGCTAAAAGAAGATAGCTAGTGAAATAGCCACAGCTTCTTTTGCTAATTAAACTTACTTGACATTTACCAGTTAACTGAGTTACTCTACATGAATAAATGAAGCTATGGCGTAGACTATATAAAAGATGGGTTGTGAATTCTTGATTTTGCACTTCGTCCTTTACCATCTTAGTATTTGTTGGAGGCAAAATTGACCTTATTTGGATAGAAAGTTGGAGTGCTGAGGTATCAGCTAAAGTTTACAAGCTCGTTTAACTGGGTGCATCCATAGATGAGAGAGTGCTGTTCACTTAGCTGGCTGTTGTGAAAGGGTTTCTCGTCACCATGGAAATGATTCTGCGATCTTCTACCACTGTTGTCTTCCATGGACGTCCAGCTCTTTTTGTGTTGCTGAGTTTAGCAGTGCTTTCTTTCTTGCTCAGGATGTACCAAATTGCCGATTTTGCCACTTCTAATATTGTAGCAATTTCCCAAATGGGTTTTTTCTGTTTTCACGACTTGAGGGTGGCTTGTTTCACCTGCATGGAGCGCTCCTTTGACTGCATGTTGTCCGTTCTAAATGCAAGCGACATACCTCAAATTAACTCAAACCTTTTATCTGCTTAATTGATAATGACATAACGAAGGAATAGCCCACTTCTGCCCATGAAATAGCCTTTGAGTCTCAGTTTGAGTTTCAGTAAACAGCTAAAAAAACAAAACTTGTGTCAGTGTCCAAATATATTTGGATCTAACTGTAGCTGTTAATATAAAACAGACACAACTGAAAAACCTATTCTTAGAATGCTCGTGCTAATGAGTCATCAGATTGATCTGTTTAAAAAGGAAGAAAATTTAAATATTACAGTATGAATATCTCTTACACACTCTGCTGTTTGCTCCATCTACTCCTTTATGATATATTCACGCAATGGGTTTTTTATGTTAATTTGTAATGTACATGGTATTAATATTTTCAGCCATTTGACCTGAGTCAAACCCTTAGTGAACAGTCAGACTGTGCCTCCTGTAACTACTGGATATGGCACATTATATAAGAGGTCATACAGTCTGTTCACTTGAAATTTTATCTTACTCAGTCTTGCAGCACTCAGGATGTGTTAAGCAGCAATTGCCATAGACCGATAAATAACACATAGATCTTTTCCTGACGAGTCACAGGTTTGACCCCAGCAACAGCCAGTCGTACAATCATCCAACTACTGCTTGTGTCCTTCAGCAAGGCATTTAACCCACACTTGCTGGTTTCTGCTGAAGATCTATTTCCTTTGCTTCTCATTTATCGTCTGGCTTATGGTAACAGCAGACCGAGTCTAAGAGCCCCTTGAATGTGACTCATGGTTCCAATCTGTAAGAGAGCCAATTGCTGAGCATGTGTGCTCTGTTTCAGCAGCGCTCTGCTGCAGTTATATACTTAACCTCGCACAGCACCATTCCACTTATTTTGGCCTCTGAAGGAGCAGCTGGAGACTGAGTGCCTGGCTCAGGGGTGTCATAAATTTCAGTGTTTTCTTCCTGTGCTCTGCCCATGTCTGGTCTTGCATGTCTGGTCTTGCATGTCTTCAGCTTTAATGCACCAAACAGGGATGATGTATGTCACTCCTTCTGTTGGCCTGAAACTTTGTGAAGGAAGTGGGTAACTGAAACTTGTAGGCACACAACCAGCTAAAGAAAAAATATAGATAAGCCTAAGTGTTGTTATTTTGGCTGCTGCCATGTAGTTTCTTTGGAGCCCAAGCTTGTATACTTATGCCTGCTACTTAGTGCAAAGCAACAGACTTATCTTTGACTGGTTACAGTGCTAGCATATAGTAATCACCTATGCTTTGACATTTCATGAACTTTTATGAACCCTAAAAACAAAAGTACAAAAATAATTACTCAGTAATTTAGTTGCTTTTTCTATTGTTTTTCAGCGGAAATAAGAGCTTTGGTTCAGCTTAAGCTGAAAAAAAAAAGGTTTCTCAATCATCAAAGTGGTAAATGTGGTTTTAATATAGGTAACAAGATCAAATCTAGCAAACTAAGGCCTAGGTCATGCCAGGACAAAGGGCATTCATAACTGGGAAGTTCCAGACTGTTACTAATGTGAAACATTAGTATCAGTCAGCTATGCAAAAACTGTCTGATGCACATACGGGCCATTATCATGTTCATGTTGTAGTCCTACTACATTTAAAGAACTATTATAAATCTGATATTTAAAGTTTATCCTTTTGTTCTAAAGTAAACTGCTAAATGGCCTGTATTTGTATAGCGCTTTACTTAGTCCCTAAGGTCCCCAAAGCGCTTTACACATCCAGTCATCCACCCATTCACACACTGGTGATGGCAAGCTACATTGTAGCCACAGCTGCTCTGGAGCGCACTGACAGAGGCGCCCCAGAGACAGAGGAAGTAAGCATAAATGGTATAAACTCTCTGTATTTTTTGCTTATTAACGTTTATAAATACTTTTGGCAAGAGCTGGCCTAAGGTTAATTTTTACCAGACATTAAGGAACTTCCACTCAGTGAAGCAGTGGGCAGCTATTGGGCACCTGGTGAGTAGTGTATGGGGCCACCGCTCTACCTACTGAGCTATCCCTGCCGCTGTCAATTTGAGTAATATGAATTGGATCAGATTAGAATGTACTATTTGTGCTGCCTGTCATGGATGTGTAGGGCAGCTATGATAGCTATTCTACCAATGGGTGGACAGTGCAGAGGCACTAATCATCAGACAGGACCTTGGTTGTGGCGTTCCATGTATGCCCTGCCTGCTAGCATCTTTCATCCTGTTGTTATGTGCTGGGTTGTGTCAGGGACATCTTTGCACAGCCACACCTACGTGTTTGGCAGAGTATACAGGAACATCTATGCCAAGTATGGCCTGGAAGTCCTGAGGTCATAACGGGATATGATGGTTGAGAATGTCCAATCTAAGATCCTGTGGGACTTTCAGATACAGACGGACAAACTGGTGATTGCAAACCAACCAGACAGAAGAGACGGACAAGCAGGGCAAGACGGTCATAGTTATACCAAGTGATAGCAAGACATCAAGAAGAAGAAAGCTTGAGAAATACTAAGGGCTGAGAGAGGAGCTTGAGAAGATGTGATGGGGGAAGGCAACAGTGGTTCCTGTTGTAGTCAAAGCACTCAGGGCAGTGAGCCCCAAAGTGGAGTGGATCATCTGAGATCTCTGTCCAGAAGAGCGCAGTCCTAGGAACAGCAAAGATACTGCGCAGGACCATCAAGCTCCCAGACTTCTTGGATAAGCTTAAAGGATAACAAGACTGAGTGGGGTATTTTGTTTTATGTATACATGGTCGCACAAACTTTAGTTCAAATTGGCCCATTACTTCACTATAGTTTATTGTGAAATATTAGTGCTGGATGAGATAGAGTACATATATATAGATATTAGTTAATAGCTCTCTCTTCAACACAGTGCAACAACGTGTTGCTGACATAGTCTACTGTATGTCAAAGTGACATAGAAACAACCTTTTCCCAATGATTAAATCTACATAATGGTTACCATATTTACAGTAAATATAAGTAAACAATACCTCACATTAGTATCAATGGCTGCATTTCTGTTAAAAGTACATCTGTTATATAACACTCAGCTTATGTTATCTGAAGTAGGAGGGAACGAGTCAGGTTAACCTCTCTAACCACTGCAGGCTTGCCAGACAATAGCTCATATCTTCAACGGTTAAAACCCAACTCAAAGTTCTAGACTGGCCTTCAGTGCATTTACTATTCTCCAGCATTGTTTTTAAAGCACTGCATTTACATGAACACACCTCATCCTTTATGAATGTTGTGCAATTGCTTGTTTTGTAAACTGCACACGACGTCGAGACGCCTTATCTGATAGAAGCGACCTCACTGTGGCGTTACTGCCTTCCTGTTTGTCTTGAACGGCCTGCTTTACCTGAAAATAATCTCACTGAAAAAAAATGTTTTTCAGAGTTTTTGCTGACAAGTGTGAGAGGAGACGGCGCAGATTCAGAAACATTAGGTGGGTAACAATAACAACATGCATAACGATTTTAAGGTGGATTATAGTTGAAGCTCAAGTTAAAGACAGTTAGCAAAACGCTTGCTGTTAAATTATGTGTCAATTCTTTTTATATTTCAGTCAATCATTTAAGAGTCAGTCTGTCCAGTAATTATTTACCCAGTCTACACATTCAGATTGTTTTGATTTTACAGTACCAGTCAAACATCTGGACACATCTGCACTTTGTGGCTTTTCTTTATTTCTACTATTTGGGGATTGCAGAAAATTATTGTTTTTTAAATATCTCAATCATAAAATAGCCGTATATAGCAAACACAAGAATGCAAAAACAAAAAGATTCCAGCATCCACCGTTTGATATTTTCATGCACTCCTAATTCAGCTGCATTCACACAAGTGACAAAGTTACAGAGCAGGGAGAGCACTGAAGCTTACTGATGCTTCACTGCTGCTTTGCAGCGGTGAAGCAAAGCAAAAAAAACAAAAAGAAAAAACACAACTGAGGTCAGCTCATCTTTGATTGACACGAAAGGATGTTTCACAAAGCCCCTTCTTGACTTTTAGTCCATTTCTTATTTTTTACCGCCGGTGTGAATGCAGAATTCTCTCGCAAGAGAATTCACATGGATTTCACCTGGAATGCTTTCCCAAATGTCAATTGAAGGACATTTTCTTCACTCTTAAACTCTGGTCTACCCCAGCCCAACCTATCCCATATGGGTTTAGATCAGCTCATTATGGAGACCAGGTTATATGCTCTGCTTCATTGAGCCTAAATGTGATGACATGATACTTATGTCCGTTCGTCAAGTGTGTAATCAGACTTCCATCAATCTTCAGTATTTATCTCTTTGCATCAGTTCAGTTGTTAAGGCCTCAGTCGCAGTGACGTCATCTGAAGCTGATATTTAAGATGGAAACATTGATGTGCATTCTAGTCTGATGCAATATTAACTGGAGAGTAACTGAACTTCTTCTCTGGCTGCAATTACATAAACTTTCAAAGTTCTGAGGCATAGATTCCACTAGACCCCAGAAGGTGTGGCGTGGTATCTCCACTAACATGCAACAGATCCTTCAGGTCCTGTAAGTTGCAATGTGGGGCCTCCATGGATCAGACTTGTTTGTCTACCCAGAGAACCTCAGGATGACATCTGGGGAGGCCAAGTCAACACCTCAAACCATTCCTGAACCATTTTTGCTTTGTGGCAGGGAGCATTATCCTGCTGTAAGAGGCCACAGCCAACAGGGAATACCATTTCCATGAAAATGTGTACATGGTCTGTAACAATGTTTAGGTAGGTTTTATGTGCCAAAGTAACATCCACACAGATGGCAGGACCCAAAGTTTCCCAGCAGAACATTGCCCAAACCTTCCCATGGTGCACATCGGTGCCAGGTGTTCCCCAGGCAGGGAATGTAGACAAATCTGCACCGGCATCCGGCCACCCACATAATGTAAAAGAAAACATGATTCATGAGACCAGGCCACCGTCTTCCATTGCCCCATGGTCCAGTTTTGATGCTCACATGCCCATTGTTAGCACTTTTTAGACTAGTCTGTGACTATGCAGCCCCAAAAACAATAAACTGCAATGCTTGTAGCTCCCTAATAGTTGACTGTGAACTATTACTGATGTATGTTGAACTTCTCATGAACATTCACCTGAATCTTTGCCAGATTTCAAATGTTAAACAATTGAATCTTCCCATCATTTTGGTTCTGAATCGGTGATCATCTGTACCGGTAACTGGCAGTAAAGTTGAAGTTGCCTGTGAGGGATTTCTCACTCTGACCAGCAGTAGCCCGTTTCCCTGAATGCTTCCTAGATATGTTTGGGATTCAAATTGCAAACGCCGATGATGCAATTTAATTTGCAGGAGGAGCGTGACCCTCAGATCTTTACTCCTACAAGAAGTAAACAAGTTGTGAAATCAAACATCTACTCTCTTCCTTCTCTTCTTTCTCACACACACACACACACACACACACACACACAAACACGCGTGCTCTTCAGGATGTCAGGAGGGGCACACATGAGCTGGCATTCCCCAAACTGTGTTGTGTTCCTTCGCAGGTGTTTAGTCATGAGCGTAGCTGCTTTCTGGAGTGACCCAGGTCTTGTGGGTTTGTTTATTTCCAAGCACAGTTCAAAGGAATCATTCCCCGTTCAGAGTAATTCAGCATTAGCTTTCAATTTGAGCTCTAATTTTGTAGACAGCTGAATGAGAGCGTCTATAGATTGAGAGGCATTTAGTGACTATCAGTAAAAAGCAGTACTAGCGGTCTTCATGTGAGGGATTTTGGTTTTACTCTAAATTATAGCTAAACTTTCTAACTGGGATTCCTTTACACCATCTAAACTACATGCAGGTTTCCCATCGTTCATCACTACCTTGTTTGTTAATGGCTGCTTGGCTTCCTCTTGTTCTTTCAGATATTAAGTACGTTTTGATCGGAGGTGGGATCGGCCTGTTGTTAGTTGCTGTATTCATTATAACAAAGATCTGCATCATTAGGAAGCAAGTGAGTCAAAACACTGAAGGTGAGATGGACTGTGAGGTTATATTACAGCCACTTACTACTTGCAAAAATAATCTTTCAATGCAAAAGTATGCCGCATTAAATGCATCACGTATCTTTAAAATGTGCAACTTTCCCCCCTGCTTCCTTACAGAGATCAACATGAGAAGATTTTCAGAGGTAGGGTGGTTGTGTACAATAAGACTAAACACAATGTATGTCTGTGTAGGTTCTCAGTCATCCAGGTCATGGTCATCTAAGGAGCTTGGAAGACGTTTCACCTCTCATTCGAGCTATTTAAACCTTACAACGCTTCTTCACGGCACCCCAGTGCACTTCAGACTCAGCCACAACCTCAGACAAAATCTGGTACATCCCAGGGACAAAACGACTTATCACATACACAGTACAACATATAGTGTAATGCTTGTGTCCGAGCTGCAGCCATAGCCGTGCCATTCCAGGGCTTGTTTTTTTAAGCATGGGGGGGTCAAGCCAGGACCCTTACTGTATACCGGGCGGAAATCGAACTTGCGATTCCCGCTCCAAAGGAATGTAGTCTTACCCGAACGCTATCTAGCTGCTAGAACTAAACAGCGTAATGTATGCTGTGCGGTGCAGCAAGGAGTGCTCAGACGTCTACATTGGAGAAACCCAAGAGCCACTTCATAAATACATGGCACAACATAGAAGAGCCACCTTGACAGTTCAAGACTCAGCTGTCTCAGCTGCATCTAAAGGTCAAAGGTCAATCTTTCAAGGATGCCAATGTTCAGAGAGGACAGATGGTTTGAAAGAGGAGTGAAAGATGCCATCTGTGTCCACTGTGATCTTTGAACAGAGGGGGTGGCTGTAGGTCACTAGGGCTTAAATAGCTGGGACTCTGCACCATTTGGTCTCAGTCAGAACTGAAGAAGCTTCTCGGATGAGAGGTGAAACGTCTTCAAGGAAACTTAACCAAGTCCACTCACTTTCTTTCCAAGCTCCTCAGATAAACACAGTGTAGCTCATGTGTCTTCTGTTCTGTTTTCTAAATGACAGCGAGGGAGACATGAGGATGGAGTCTAAATAGTTTTTTAAAAGAGAAATGTTTGCATCAACTGGTGCACATGGCCTTAAATTTTATCTGCTCTCAACCACAGCCTCAGTTGCACTCTTTGAGCCATCTCAGCCAATCAGAACGTTCTGATGCAGCGGTGTCCAGAGGCGTGTGATGACAGAGGTCCGGCACAGTGACGATGCTGTGAACCCTGCAAAAAGCGAAACATCAACCTGGTGGCTTTTTTTGTTTTTATGTTTTTCAGTGTTGCAGAATTTCAACCCTGAGTTTTACCTCTTTTACTTTCTCTGTAACATTTGTTATAATGATGTTCATAAAAAATATCTAAAGAAGACTGGCTTTGTGCTTGTGTTGTGTTTTATTTGTCTGTGTAACGTTGGTGTGCTTTAAAGGTCTTATAAATAGGTTCAGATCATTTATAGGCTCCACTGACACACAAGCCGCACAAAAATTATGTAACACCACTCACCGGGAAAGACGCAGCTGGCAGTTTTTCCACAAGGGGGCGATGTTTGCCAACAACCACAGTGGAGCCTTTCAGTACTGCACTCGAGTGGCTGGGTAATAACAAATAAGTAATGAAATTATAATGATGAAATGCTGTTTCTGAGCTTTCACTTGAGTTCTGGCATTCTAGTTTAATTTTAATTTTAATTTAATCACACAACATCACCCAGGTTTGCCCACTTCAGGGTTGCAAAGGAGGGAAGAGACTATCCCAGTGCTACAGCGTGGACAGGACACTAGCCTGTCGCAGGGTTAACATAGAAAGACAATTACATCTAAAGCCAATTTGTAGGTACCAGTTACCCTAACATCCATGTCTCTGGACTATAGTCACAGTGAACTCTCACAGGCGCAGGAATATAAATAAAATAATAACATATGATACATTTGTTTTTGAATATCTGACCAGTATCATTATTATAACATGTCAATATTAACATTTTAAACACTTTAGATTATGTATAAGGTGAAACGTCTTCTACTGTTGCACCCACTGTAAGCAGAGTTAGTGCTCAGGTTGTTGATCCATTACTTTGGCATTTTTCCATGTCCATACTATAAGATCCATATCACCCAAATCAGAAGTCGGAGTCTTTTGCCAAGTTTGCCTTTTCCAGCTCAGAGACACATGAAGAACTCATTAAAAACCCCGTCTAATATCCTGGAAACCTTACACACAGACGCGGAGTAATAACATGCAGATGTTGTCAATCCTGAAGTCACAATGTTTACTACACAGCCACTGAACTACTTCTGCACTTTCACCCAGATGAAAACTAGGAACATCTGGAACATTATAGGAATACTGAGCTCTCGTTTTACCTATTTATTCAATACTCTGCAGAAACATATCATTTATAGACCTGCACCGTATGTTTATGCTCTGTCTGTTTGCTAACAGGCAATGAACTGGATCAAAGGGCTGGTGAGTGAAAGGGTTTGTTTGTAGGAATGGACCCACTTTTATCCATTTATCCGTTTTAGGGTCTTTGAGCCGTTTGCTTGTTTTGTTTCTAAACTGCCCTGGCCAGTGTGCCCGAGCTCTTTCAGTTCTTATACAGAAACTGTTGGGGGGAAAAGTTGAAAGTGTTGAAAGTTACGCCTTTTCCATTAAGATTAGAGGGAGATGTAATGCTGATCGTGGCATGGTTCTATAAATGTATGCATCTTGTTTACTTGATACTTGTATCACTCTCTATGGAGCAGAGATTCACAAATTTGAAGCTCTTACTCATCATTCTCAACATTCAACAAAGCTGATGGGTTGGGTTGGATGGTCTGCTTTGTTCTCCCTTTGGCTCAACCACTGCAGTATTTTTATTCACACTTTAGACATCTGTGAGAATATAAATCTTTAGATTATTTATATGTGTGTGTACTTAACTTGTTTATTTTACTGCATATTCTGCGACTGGCCAACAGCAGTTAACATAACAGCTTATTAAGAAGTTTGTCTGTAGCTTCATACAAGTTAAATATTACTTCACTTTCCAGCCAATACTGTGGGCTGGCTGCTTGAGAAAAACAAGTTTTGTATTACACTTTGGAAAAAAGAAATTCTCCTATATATGCTGAACACAGAAGGAAAAAACTGTCTGCAGAGCTGATAAACAGTCAGAAGAAAAGCTTAGCAATGATCTCTGCCTCTTTTCTCTTATTGAGTGAATCCCACAAACTTTTTGACTCCAGGAGCTTCTAGAGCTTTCGCAAAGTGGGGACGTCTTTGTCAGAGGAACAGCCAGGCTGGTCAAACTGTCGCCAGACCAGGAGCACTTAAAGAGGCCTCAGTCCTTTATCTGCAAATCAGAAATGTCCCAGATCATCCTAGTGCTGCTTTCTGAGGTTTGATAAAAGCCCAAACAAGCAGAAAGACTGATGTACAAAAGTTCATAGGCGATCTTGTTACCAGCACAAAATTACAGAATTTCGAGATATGAACACACACAGACCTGCAAAGACACAATATTAAACACGAGTGTCTGGGGATCTTTGTGAAAGCAGGACGAACTACTGCCCCAGTGAAGTGCTTTAGGAAAAATTTAATTAATGCAAAGATTCCCGCACACAGAGTCTGCAACCAACCCTCCCCCTCCTTCTTCTGTGTCAGCACATGTGTGTGTGTGTTCCAAAATAAAAGCCCTGATTGAGGTCTGTGGCCGCTGTCCTCCACAGCTGGAAGTGTGATTTACTCAGCGTCAACCTAAACAACACTCCCCTCCCCACCCTCCTTCCTGCACAGGAAATTACATTTCCCAGTCCTCCTACCAGAACCAGAGATGGTGCATGCACATGCACCCACACACATCCACCCACACACACACACATATGCTCACCTGCCTGTTTCTATATGTGCAAATGTGCTCATGTGAGCCTGCCAAATGTGGTCTCACTGAGTGTGACATGAGTGGGAGGGATTAGGGGAGGTTCTGAGTAGAAACAGAGAGTCCAGTGTGTCATGTTACACGCCTCAGCTGGAGAGGCGGAGGCGCAGGAGAAGAAGAGGAGGAGGAAACCTGGGGCTTCTTTTCTTCACATGCATTTAACTGAGAGTTTATGGAGGTTGCAGTTGTGGAAAATGAAGATCTCCTCTGTGGTCTTGGCTTTCCTGACCCGAGTTCTGTTTGCAGGTAGGAAAAAGTTTGCTTTGCTTCATGTCAAAGTGGATGTGGTGGAGACAAAATGCTTTCCACTGTTTTTCAGAGGAACTTAGACGAAAACATCACAAAATAAGGAAAGATTTTAGAGTGATGGATAAATAGGTGGTGAAAAATATTCCAGATTACCTCAGAAGGTTTGTGGACTCAAACTCAGCACTGCATGTCTTTGTCCAGTTTCTGCAGCTTTGTGAGATTAGAGAGTGTTATCAACAGAATAGACAGTTTATCAACGATACATATCTTTGCACAGATTGGAGGGAATTCCAGAGTGAAAATTGGTGGTTTTCCTGTGTGTGTGTTTGAAAGAAAAACAGAGCTTACAGTTTCACCTCCACATTCATTTCAGGCGATTTAAGTAACTCATCACAGCAGCAGCACTTTACAGTCTCTAAGCTATATTTTCCTTGTTTTGTTCTGTCACTCAAGACCAAATAAAAGGCAAAACTGTGGGGAAAAGCCCTGATTGTAATTATGCACTGCGCTCAAAGCATGTGACTTGTTTGACAGTAAAACGCTTGCGTGTCGTGGAAAATGGGGATTGTGAAATGTGCCCAAAGTTGACAAAAGCAGAAGTGTCATATAAAATGCCATACAACACGCGCAGCAGTAAAGTTTGTTCCTCAACCATCATCCCACGTATGTCATCACAGCTGCCAAAAACAACACTGCTGTCAGCTTGAGAGGGACGAAAGCTGCTGAGCAACAACAAACTCACCGTGGAGTGGGTAGATATTTAGCTCTGATTTGTGATGCTAATGGCTGTTCTTTCTCAGTGCATTTACTATCAAAAGCTAAATTCAAGCCAACTATGCACTGATTTCTTCTTCTACTGATGAATAACACTAGGCTGCCCACACTTACATTTGATACAATATGGACACTTTTTACACTTTTTGTGAACGGTACAGCTTTGACCCCCCAAAACTATAACTTTTTTAGAGCACTTTTATGATCTTTTGATGCGATGCAGTGACTTTGAATGTCTCATTTTAGAAGTTGTTTACAATAGACTCATGTTATTAGTCAGTTCTGGGTCCAAATGAATAACGTTCACAGCCACCGTCGAACCACCGTTCATCTGCTTCAAATCATTGTTAAGCTTGACACTTCTTCTTTTCTCCTCCAGTTTCCCTAAATTTGTTTGAGAACACTCTTTCATGCCAATATATGGCAGGTTTTTAAATATCACACTCGTGTTGCTCTTTGGGAATCACCTTATTGGTGCAAAAAATATTTACGTTTTTGCCTGTCAAACTGTGTTTTCTGGCATTTTTCAAATGTTTAGCTAAAGAAATGGGAACAAATTATGCTGCTATGGGTACCAAGGTGCCTAAACTTACTTAGGTGTTACACATAAAAACAACAGTGGCTCAGGTGCCTCCTTTGTGCTCGAATGATTCATGGGTCAGTGCTGAGTGGCTTAACAGAGAAAAAAACAGCAAAAAAAATGTTGTAAGTTGCACGTAATTCCATGAAGTGATGTTTTATATTACAACACATTAAAAAAATACTGCTACTAAAAGATTACAGATGCATTGGTGCAAGTTGAAATGTTTACTTTAAAGATGGCTTTTTGAACGTGTTCATAAGTAAGTAAGTTTACATTAGAACAACTAATCTCTGCAAAGACTTAAATTCTGCACCATGTTCCTTAACTTAATCTTAATCACTTAAATTCTGAATTATTTTACAGAAGCCACAATTGTTTTTGTTAAACAACCTGCAGCCAATGGCATCCAACAGTCCAAATGATATATGCTGTAATTCTTACTTACTTCTACAGATCTGTGTTTGGCCATCAACGCCACCATCACCCCTTCTCCCTTCACGGTGGCCCAGGAGGGAGAAAATATCACACTTACCTGTGTTGTTTCCCAGCGACGTCGCAACACAGCGTTACCTGTGGTTAAATGGACCTTTCTACCAGCGGGCACAGATCAACCAGAAGACGAACTCCTCATCGCTCGTGTCAATATGAGGAAGGAGCGTTTCTATGGCAACTACACAAAAAGTTTCCCATGGCCAAAGATGAAGCTGAAAGTGGTGAAACAGGGGAAGATCTTTGAGCTGGTTATCTTGAACGTGTCCGAGGGGGACCGGGGGCTCTACATGTGCCGGGTGCAGGAGTTTAAAAAGCATCAGGCTCGCTGGAAAGCTTCGTCCAACTACACTGCTGCTACTGAGCTCAGAGGTGAGGGCTTGGTTTGCTATCTTGGAGCTTCCCTATAGATATAGTTACTGTTTGAGATTTGATGATTTATAAGTGATTTACAAACCACCATATTAGAATCGGATCCATTGACTGAGTCAATACATATGGACCTTTGTAAATGTGAGAGTGGTGCTTATACGTTTAATCCAATCCAAACTATGGTTCCCAATGGTAACACACAGTTTTAGGTCATATGGATAACAATAACTTTCAACAGTGGATATTTTGCAGCTAAAAGGTTTAACTGGGAACAGGTCGGTAATATTACTGAGTATGAAAAGTGCATCTTAGTTTCTCAGAAGTAAAGATGGGAACAGGTTCATCAATGTATAGCTGACAAATGTATCTGCAAATTCCAAAGACTTTAAATATCTCATGAGCTACAGTACATACTATGATCAAAAGACCCAGAAGCTGGAGAACATCCATCTCTGTGCACAAGTGACAAGGCTGTGATATCAATATTAGAAGCTTGTGGTCTTCGAGACCTCAGGCATCAATGCATTAAAAACAGACATGATTCTGTCAAGGAAATCACTCCACGGACGTGCAGAAATCACTGTTTCTGAACATGAAGAGTGTTCTGTGCTCAGATTAATCAAAGTTTGAAATTCCAAAGAGGAGAGCCTGCATCTCTGATAGGGATGTATGTGCCTATAGAACTGGCTTCTTGGATATCTGGAAAGGCAGCATGGGTGCTGAAATATCCAGCTTTTACAGCAACGTATGCTCCCATCTAGATCACATCCTTTTAAGAGAGGGTCTTGCATATTTCAGTGAGACAATACTGAACTGCACACTGCAGCTATTGTAACAGCATGTCTTCACTGTAGAACTATCCGGATACTGAGTCTGGGTTTGTGTTCTAGACCTTTCACCAACTTAAAACATGTGCCGCATAATTACACTAAAAATATGAGAAAGAAGACCCAGACTGTTACCTGAAATAATCATAATAAATACATAGGACAGACAGATGTAATTTTGTAAGCAAAAAGTGGGTAGTCCTATACTGAATATAGTAACTTATCATTAGACACTGCTAACAGCTAGTATTTAGTTGCGATTCATAAACTTCAAATGATTCAGAAAATGGTCCAAGCAACTCATTAGCAGGCAGAGACACAGGCGTCTGAGTCGTTCCTCAGTTAGTGGTTTGTTAAGAAACTGTGTAACTCTGGGCTGGAACTTCACATTGGGTGGCCTGTTAAAACTGCCACACTGAAGATCCAAATCAACTTCAGATGAAAAGGTTACACTTGAAAACACTGGGTGATGTTCACAAAAGCATATTGCTGCATTTACAGTCTACATCCTTGAAAAGTTGTAGACTTCAACACGTGTGCATGTTAAGCCAGTTTGGCATATGCTTTCACAAAAACTCCTCTGCAACCATTTGTGAATGTTTGAAATTGAATGCCCACTTTGTACATCCATCCATTTTAGTGGGTACACACAGTGCCCCTTATGTTTAAGGATTAAAGGATTAGCAAAATTACAGTTTATGTCGAATGTATTTGGTGGAAAAATAAATGATCTTTAAATTTTGGAGGATGTGGAAATTGTCCTAAAACATTTGGGAAAGTTTGTGGCTTGCAGCATTACGGCACAGTTTCTCTTAGAAAGTCTTCAAATCTTTTGATAGTGGAGGGTGGAGGCTTGACAGCTATCTCTACAACCACAACAGAAGCAATGAGAAATGCAGGTTTGTTAATAGTTCATCTACAAAGATGTTTAAGCTGTTGTAGGTTTGTCTACAAAGATAATCCACTGGCAGCAGCAAAACACTGTCACTACCTTGGACTGCATCTGGCAGAAAATTGAAGGGGTCACAAAAGCCTCCAACTAAGAGCTTAAAGTAAACTGGTGACATTCATAAACTTACAGACTTTAAGAGACTCAAGTTAATGTCAACTGTGATAGCTATTTGACCTAAAGGAGTCATTATGTGTCAACAGTAGCAGTAGTGTGTGACCATAGCTGGATGATGTAATGCATCAGGCTGAAGTGGGTTTAGTGAGCAAAAACGTAATCCTGCTTTAGATTTGGGAGGGGGAATGTCATTGGTTAGTGAAGAAGCCTGCCGATTAAAGGATCCGATCCTCCGTCTCAACAAGTTGCGGCTGTGACTGACTAAATGATCGTGGAGACAGAGCAGCAAGAAAGTAGTGAGGTTTCCACTGCTACCACATGAGACGTTCACATAATGGAATGGATGACACATTCAGTGGTACCAGATACTGCTCAGAAATCCACTCGCTTTCATAAAAACCAGAAGCATCTTTAAAAGGAGTTTTTCTTCCCTGCTTTTAATTTGTGCCAGATTTGCAGAAACCGTTCAGCAGTTTCTGTTGGTCTCTTATTTGTTCTTGTCTCACCTGCGACATCTATAAGCTAAATATAGCAATATACTGTAAATAATAAGTGTAGCATACACAAAAGTCTAATAAAAAGATCTTAGTAGAAGGGGTTAGATATGACTTCAATCGCAAGCACAGGTAGAGAAAATCAGGCTTCAGATTTGTGATCAGTTATCGTGGTTTTGGTTGTTGAAAAGGAAGCTAGTAATTGAGCTAATGCTACCGTTTCATCTAGAAGATAAAAATGTTATTGCTGATGTTTCTAAATGACTCGTGTTTCATCAGTTTCAGTGAGTTAGTTCTAGAAATATGGTAAAAATATACTGTATGTACCTAAAACCTTTTTGAAACTTTTACCTGTCTGGTAGTGCTAGCAAGCAGAATCATGATTTGAATGCACTGTTGTGCCAAACACATGTGCTTGGCAAGAAGAAAAAAGACGTGACAAAGAGAAGAAGGGAAAAAAAGGACATAAAGAAAAATAAACTTCTATATGACCTGTAATCTTTACCATCTGAAATAACACTTGGATGTTATAGTATTGCAAACAGTACCTAGTTAGCCGAGTTTGCTAATATTTGTATCCTATGTAAGTGAGGGTAAACACACTTTTGCTTGAAAAACCTGCTACAACCACAGACCACATTTTGGACATTGCTTCGTCATGTGGAGAAATTCAGTGCTTGAGTGACCTCATGTGCTTTGTTATGGTCGCTAAGCTATGATTCAGCGTTCACAGTTCAAGAGAGTTTGGGAAAAGATTACTGGCTGCACTAGCAAGTTGACACTCGTCCACTCTTCATGGTCTGATAAAAGTGGACATACACATTCAGAGTGCAAGAGTATTCGTTAATAATGTCACTAATGCTAATGGCTACAGAAAGCACTTGAAATTATCATCCTGAAAATAATAGTTTATTGAAATAATCAGTTGAGTCAGAGTGTTTTATCCTCGCAACAATCCGAATACAGTTCCATTTTAAATTTATAACCATACGGTGTCTTCCTCCCCACATTCTGATCACCACATTTTCCATGAATGCATTCCTACAGGCTGTGACTTTTGTGGCCAAGTCTGGGGCGAAGCAGACACGGAGTCCCTATTGAGAGCTGTTGACACTGGCCTTGAGATTGAGTTTCCCTCCCTAAAGTAGAACAGAGAGGGAGCCCAGAGAGACTCAGCAGAAATGGAACAAGAGTTAGCTGTGCTCAGGAAGGTAGAGCTTGAATATTCATTTACAATGACAGTCGAGTGGGCAGCAGGCTCGTGTTGGGCTCTTAACCTTTTGTGGTTGAGGATGTGGGGAGCTATTTTCATCCAAGGAAGCTCCATTCAATCATGGTTTGAGTGATGATAATAATAAAGAAGCTTACTGTGTCATTTTTCAATACTGCAATTAGGACATGGCAAGTACACCTCATGATTGTAAAAACACCTTTAGCAGCAGTAACTGTGATAAGTGACCATTTCCTATGAGACTCGATTTAAATAAAGTTTTTTTTTTATTAGTGCCAAAACACAGCAGTCACCGTAGTGACCACAGTATAAATTTATTATTTTGACCACTCTTCTTCTAGAACATGACTTCAGTTCAGTAAAATTTGTTATTTTTGCTTTCTTAAGCAGTGTGAACACTGGAACTCTTTGCACTTCGCTTTTGTAGCTGACGGCTGGTCGCTTACAGAAATTCCTGGCTCCGGTTGCTAAAGTAACCGTCTAATGTATTTATGACCCGGTTTTCTTCAGTGTCATTGGTAGTCACTTCACATGCTCATCTGGCAGTAGAGAAAAGTTTATCTTGAATTCTGCCCCCTTTCAATCATCAATGGTTATTACATCCATAGTCATCTGAAGACACGGATTGTCGTTTACCTTCTATGATCTCTCACCACCACCTAGCTGTGCATTACTTCCTGTGAGGATTTGCTCCTGTGCTTGAGATCATTGCCCTGTTCAATGACCCAGTTTTGACCGAGCTTTGGCTTTGGAAACACAGCCTCACAATTAACTCTAGAGTGCTTTGGCATACATAAAACTTCATAATCGACTCAAAGACTGCAGGGTGCCGAAGTCCTGTGGCTGAAAAAGAAAAAACCCAAATCATTACCCGTCCATCATTGTGCTTGATAGTTTGTATGAGGTGGCTGTTCTGATATGCTGTGTTTGGTTTGCACAAAACGTGGTGCTGTGCCTTATGGACAGACATCTCCACTTTGGTCTCATCTATCCACGGTTAATTGTTCCATAGGTTTTGTGGTTTGTTCAGGTGTAGCTTTGTAAAGCTAAGCTGTGCTGTCCTGTTCTTTTTAGAGAGAACAGGCATCCTTTTCAAAACAAGCCGTACTTGTTCAGCTTTTTTCTAAGCATGCTGTCATAAACTGTCATGTTTAACATACTAACTGAGGCCCACAGAGACTGAGACGTAGACCGTGAGTTTTTGCAATTTTTATGAGCATTGGGCAGTTTTCTCGACATGCATTTGCCTCCACTTTGTTACATTAGGGTGGACTCTCGCCTTACTTGTTACATATGACCAGAGACTCTTGGCATTTAAGACACTGGAAACCCAGTAGCATAAATCTTTCAGCATACAGGGCAGTTCAATAGAATTCTTTTTTAACAGACACAATATATATAAACATATATATAACAAATATAAATAAACAGATCGAATCTGAGTACAGTCTATTAATAGACTGTACTCAGATTCGATCTGTTTATCTCACTGCTGTCAATAAATCAGAGCCAATAAAATGGAAACGATGTTTCCTGCTCAAAGGTGAAGATTGCTCTATAACAGTAATGTAATAAGGCAAACAACAATGTTCTGAAAAAATGTTTTGCTGAACATTAATCTTAATAGTTCTGGTGCTTATAGCTAAGTGACTGAAAGTAGGGCTGTTCGATATATATCGGATGACGATATAAAAACATCTATCATTTCATATTATGCTATCGTTTGTTTTGTGGTGTCGCAAAATAAACTGTTTACGGCAATATTTTTTCATCCTTTTGATGGTCACTGTAGTGGCTATATTAATTTCTTAAAGTTCTCTCTTTCTCTTATGTTTAATATAACCACACTACCGATGGACAAGCGCCTGTTTTTATGCTTTTGTCGTTAGCAACAACGACGATAACAGCATCGGGTGTCCGCTTGTTTATGTTCCACATAAACCTTTCACAATAAAGCTCAAGATCCTGTTGAGACTTTTCAAAATAAACTGAATCACGTGAAAGAGCAGATTATTTAGGGTTGAGAATTAAAAAAAAGAGCCGCCAGGTGCTAAAAAATAAACCTTAGACTCAAACGTTAGAACAGGCTTTTCCCCTGTAATAAATACTCACAAAGAAAACGGCGGCCGTTACAACTTAAGTCTAAAAATGTATAGTTTCATGCATCGGTTAAAACACTCGACTCCAGCTACATGACGCGCAGCTGGAAATACTTCCCGCAAGTCGAGCTGCCCGAGATTCACAGAATTTACAGAAAATGTTACATTTTTGTGATTTATATCGTTATCGGACGATAGAATTCTTATATCGGGATATGAGATTTTGGTCATATCGCACAGCCCTAACTGAAAGTCAGAAACAAGAGGCACATGCAACACAAACGCTTGCCTTCTTGGCTCTTCATGCCTCTGCTGTCCATTCAACTTCCTTATGCAGACTTTTGTCTTTGTTATACTTCCTCATCTATTCTGGAGCGCTATTCTTCGCATCTAGCCAGTGACATCTAACAAGCTTTGATATGTCTGTGAATGGAGCCCTTTCAAGCAAAAAAAAGTTGTTTTATTTACACATTCGTCACAATTTGCTAATCAGACTTGTAGATTCCTGGTGCTGCTACTTACTCATGTACTTATTAAAGTCTTTCTTCCTCCATTTTTCTCTCTGGCACACTTCAAAATCAGAATCGTTGGCAAACTGAGAAAATATTCCATTAGTTCGATGGCTGCCTGCAGTGCTTCATAATGCTGCTGGTGTGGTGGACTTAGGAGGAATAATCCCATTGCTTTCATCGTGTATTACATTTCAGTAAAGTTTCACCATTACTTCTATTTCATCAAATTTCATGGAATTCTTATGCTGGGATAACATCAGGTGACCAGGTGTTTCCACAATCTCACACAAACAAAACCCGATTATTCTGCTTAATACTGCTAAAATGAACACACCCAGAGAGGCTGCAGGGTTTTGTAGAAAAACTTAGGGCAGTGTAGAACGTGGGCACGGTCTCGTCTTGGCATTAATTAAGTGCACTCTTAGGTATTTTTGTAAAACATATGGGCCATTCTGAGCTAACTAGAGGTACATGGCACACGGATGTGGTATGGGTTTAGTCAGAACGAAGGAAAACTAAAATGAAAATTAGAACCGTAAACATCTTTTTATAGCTCTTTCTATGAGGGGACATATGACTAAGAAGCCAACAAAGTATGTCTATGTTTGTGTCCATAAAGGGGACACGGGGGCACAGTGAACAAGTGTACAGACTGACTCTTAGAAGAAAAGATTCACAGAGACAACAGGAAGTTAAAGGGTTTATTATTCAAAGCATTTTTCAAACCTTTGTTTAGACACACAATGTGGCTGTGTACTTGCATTCATCTCTGGTCATTTATAATACAGTAAATTATCCTCTGTGATGGATTTAGTCACAGAGGATCATTATTCAGTCTACGTCTGTGTATTGATGTTTACAGTGTTGGGTTTGTTGGTGCATAAAAAGAGCCACAACTCTGAAAGACAGTTGGCAGCCGAAGACAACGCCGTGCCTCTGAGAGACGAAAAAAGGAGAGCGATGAATGTTTCCACTGTAGCGTGATGGAGCCTTTCAAAAGTTGCACTAGGAAGAAGACATTCTCGATATGAGGATAAAAGGCAGTTTTATGGCATACAGCACCAGTTTCTGATTATTCCAGCATGTGCATCTGCACTGACAGAGCTACACAGAACCTGAGGCAAAAACAAAGATGTTATCAAGACTGAGCCTGGGAATAATTTACAATGAAGGCAGGGCTTGCCTTTATATTAAATCAGCTTTAAATATCTGACTGAGAAAATTAGCAGCTCACTGTGAGACGCTGTTTTGGCTCATAAGTGTTTTTGCTGTTGTTGGATCTCAGAGACTTTTGGTTTTATTTATCATTATTTATTAACGCTACTTTATGCTCGTCATGAGCAAAGGTGATAGTAGGGAAAATTTAATTTTAGTGTTAGTGTTACCATATAAAATATGGCATATTACATAGGAGGCAAACTGTACAGTGTACATTACTGGCAGTAACTGTGAAACTGATTGCTAACCTCCAGTCACACAGGCCTAAAAACTAGTCAGAAACACCCTGGTGACCACTGGTCACGACCAATTGGTGAGTATTTGTGGGAGGTTGTTTGTAGTCACCAGGTGAAACTGGTGTGGTAGAGATATACAATGAAGCACTGAAGGTCTCATTGCGATTATTTTGCTCATTAGCAGCTCAAACAGGTCATTTGATGGTTGCTTTAGGAGTTAATCTCTATTCAATTCAATTCAATTTTATTGATACAGCGCCAAATCACAACAACATCTAAAACATCTATAATAATTGTAAAAAATAAAGTGGCTACTTCACGGATTTCACCTGTCGCGGGTTATTTTTGGAACGTAACTCCCGCGATAAACGAGGGACTGCTGTATATTAATATCTGTGAGGTATCAGAATGAATATATCTATGGTCAACAGTGGAAACTGTCAAAGGAAGTTGGACAGAAGAGTGAGTCTGATATTATTATTTTCTGACAGTTATAATCCAATAGTTATCCAATCTTCTTCTTTTTTTAAAGTTCAACGGCTGTGTTTCCAAACAGCAGAATGTAGGTCACATACGGTCAGTCCAGGATTAGTGGGTTCACAGATGGTGACTAAATACAAAGGTACAAACAGTCTGAGGACCACTGCTTCAGTCCAAACTCTTCAATGACTACACAGGGCATGAAAAGGATCTAGGGTGGCTGGTTTGTGCATTTAAACATTTGTGCTATCTGCAGTTTTACATTCTGCAAAGGTATCATGTTGGAGAAATTCAGATCTTAAACCATGTGGCATTTGCAGAAACTCTTTTCTCTGACTTCAGACTTTCTTGTAAACTTCTCACTACTCTGTCATACTTGACATCTTCTAATTGGGAAATTTGTGATTTTGTGCATTTTTTGTCTCTCACAGCTGCTTCTTACAATATTTATGAGTTTTCTGAAGCCAAAATCTGAAGAAATAAAATTTTAAAAATCCTGAAAACATTGCATATAGATATTTTAGCTTCTGGATTATCTGAGGTATGCTTATTTCCATACTTGCTTATTTGTCAGTTACCCAGTATGCCTGTGGGAAAGTCTCAGGCAGGCGTGGTGGAGAGCCTGCCTGTCCTCAGCTGCTGGTGGTTTAGAGTATTTCAAGATGCACTGGTGGGTGTCACTTCACAAGCTTCCTGCCACCAGCCCAGCAAAAGTACAGCAGTGTTAAGACTCCTGTGGTCAGATGGGGTGGAGAAATGAGTGAGTGTGTGGGGTGAAATTTCATGTGGAGCATTGGAAACATGTTTTCTCTGTCATCTTGGACACATACAGCACACCTTGGATTCAAATTACACATGCATTCATTCTCCATTCATGCTTATTTTTAATTTTTGGTGGTGTAACATTTTCTGTCTGCCCTCCAATGTTGAGTAAACCCACAGACAGTAAAAACAAATATGGACGTAACTTCCGGGTTTGAAAATGAAAGCCAAAATGGAACTGGCTTAAAGATGTGTCCTTTCAAATAGCCACTAGGGGGCGATACCTGTGACTTCAAAAGGACTTCCGGTCCTATAGAAATCTATTAAAAAAATGTCCCTCAAAGATGAGTTTATCAAGCACTTTTCTTGTTAATTTATGGGCTCAGTTACTTAATAAGGAATAAAACATTAAGTTAATTTTGAAAAAATTAGTCATCCTTATTTCCAGAAAAGAGTGTCCAGGATATAGTTATCATCTATTGACTTGTGATCGACAAGCCAATTAATATTTGGTTTCAGACTCAGATCTTCCCCTTACTTCTCACATCTAGCATCAAATCACCAACCCAGTAATAGGAAACGTCATAAAGGATTTCACAAACGAATGGTTGCAGTAGCTACATCAACTTACACAGAGTGAGAGTAAACCCCATACTGTACAAGAATACTATATATGTTTTGTACATGTGTGTATGTTTACACATACATTCACATACATAAAATCAAACATACTTGACACCGTTTAATTTAATGAGCTAAGTTGGGAAGTTTCTAGCTCATGGAGCTAATGTTAATTAGCCTACTAGCTAATCAATCAAATTAGTCAAGTCAACAGACATTAAATTCACTTGTTCAGCTGCTTTATGTAAGCTACTCACAGCAACAATAATTTCTAAAAGCTTCCAGTTGATTGGATGGAGTGTTGCAAAGAACAAGATACTTTTTTAACATTTAAATTCACCAATCTGGAACTAAAAGCTAAATACTGCGCTAATGATATAATACTGGTTACTGATAAATGCTAATTTTGGAATAGATCAATGCATTTCATTTTATTTCATGATCCATCATCAAGTTCAGGAAATACTCACTAGAAATATGTTCAATGTTAAATGGACTGGTTCTTATACAGTACTTGAGCACTCAAAGCTTTTTATACAATGACGTGTGCTGGCCACACAAAGCTCGGTGCTACTTGGGTCAAGATTCAATTGTGATGTTTTGTCTGGAGACGAGAAACCTAACAACCCATGTAAGAGAAGAAACAAGCCTGAGACGACATGTGTTTAGCCAAAGTGTGCAGAGGTTGCCCTTTTCTTAACGTTGGATTATGTCTGAGTGTGAGGTGAACGTTTGCAAAGATGCATAACTGTTGCGCTAATGTCTGACTCAATACGATGTTTAGTCTTTGAACTGTGGACGGTGAATCAGAGACAAAATCAGGCAGGGAGGAGGCCAAAATAGACTCCCTGTCCTCCTGCAATTAGCTTTATTTAAACTCGAGCCGGTGTGTAATCAGGCAGCAGGGAACCCACAGTGATGACTACGGATTTCATGTGTTTCTTTTCTCTCATTTTCACTGTAGTGCATGTCCTACCGGCCACCAAGGCCAAAGAAAGTCTGTGGAGCTTGTTTCAAGGTAAGTGCAGATATTTTTAGTCTGTGAATGTGTGTGTTTGCATTTGTGTGGTGAACTGGCACTGTATAGTCCTTGGTAGATAAAAATAGCCCAACCCAAAGGATGTACTCCAGTACCTTGAAATAGTGAAGCCAAACATGTTCTCATTTTTTCTTCCATTTACATTTTTGTGCACAGTAAAGTAACAGTACAGGCTCCTGCAGTGTTGGACTGGTGCATGCCTGTTTGTGTTTTTCAGATGTGTACCTGTGTGCAGTGCTGATCTGCTCAGTGGGTCTGCTGTGCATGTGCATGTTCACCGTGACAGTGACCTGCCAGTACATACAGAGGAAGAAGAGGCTAAAAGGTCAGCAGCATTTCAGTCTAGTCTTCTTGTAACTCTTTTCTTCTTTTTGTCTATGGTTTCATCTTTTTCAAATAACAGTCCGATATTGTCTTTGCAGACAGTTACCACTTGGTCAAAAGCCCGCAAAACAGGTAAAGGTTTAAGAGAAAGCCATCAAAAATCTACAAAATTGTAATAATAATTTTTAAAAAAACAACTATCACTCACATAAACTGAACCTTTGCTAATGTGACTCCACTACAGCTCAGGAGAAACAGTCACCAGTGTGATCAGTGTGTCTCCTGCTCTACCAAAGAAAGAGAGGAGATACAGGAAGAAAAGGAGCCGAGACTACCAAGAGGAGATACCACCAGAGATACCGGCAAAAGGTAATCACAAGTTTGCTGATTTAATGTTTTCTAAAACATGCTGGAAAACTTGAGTGAATGCTTAAAATTAGTCTTTCAGATATTTATATTATATTTATATTATCATTTCTGCAATAGCAGAACATATAGTTGTGAAAATCTAAGTAGACCCTTAATGCTCCCATAGGAATTAAGAAGATAGGTAGCAGGCACGTTCTGCACATTAAATACATTTCATTAACTCATCATCAGCAATTGTGACCACGTCTAGAAATGCAGAAATTCTGGCATTTTAGTAACACATCACAATATTCCCAGGAACAAGTATCCTAGCAAATTCCCAAAAATGCAAGATCTATATGTTAGTCTCTACAAGCCTCTGTGAGCATGTTAAATGTTAAAAGTCTGACAGTTTGGAAGGGCTGCCAGCTGAAAGCGTCTTCTCTCTAAAATGAACATGGGAGCACAGGTTAGGTTTGCAAAGCTGCATGTGAGCAAACTATAAGACTTCTGGAACAATGTCCTTTGTACAGACTAAACCATATGGAAATGTTGGCCAAAAGAAAACCAAACATACCAGCTGTTGAGCACGGTGGTGGAAGAGTAATGACTTGTTTTGTAACTACAGGGTCTGGGCAGTGTTACGAAATCAGTTTCACCCCGGTTCTTTTATTCCTCGAGGCATCCAGAGACGGCACCGGACTCAGTAGTCATTTTCACAAAAACCTTTATTCATCTTTATTCATCTTCATTTAAGCATGCATCTTCTAGAAGGGGAGACGTGTAAGGCCGGTATCCCTGCAAATCTTCCACTCCTTTGTTTGTTACAGTCAGCTTTATAGAAGCGACCCCATCATAAAACCCCCATGGTGTGCTGCAAACTCTGTGTCTCTGTGTGCACGTACCCGTGTGTCTATGTGAGTGCACGTGAGTGAGTGTGCATGTGGGTGTGGGTGCGTCATAACAATCAAAGCACTGTGTGTGTGTCTCTGTGTACATGACTTCCTGTCGGTCATAAAAGTAATCTCCTCACCCGAGCTACACCAAATTCCTCTACACAACATAGAAAACAGAGTTAACATGTTACAAACACTGAGACCCCCACTCTGCATCCACTGGGCCATTGGCCTCTTGTTGTCTTACATTTACAGATAAGGTGGAGAGTCTCCTACAAACCTACTTCTAAGTTTATAACAATTATGAGTTTTATTAAAGGTGCAAGCATCAGCATCAGCAACCCCCAACTGTAGCTTCCTGTCTCCTTCTATGGCAGGCAGACCCCCGGTGTCCATAAATTCCTTTCTCTCTAAACACACACTCTCAGGCCGACAGCTAAGCCAAACTGAAACACACCTTATTCCTCTGATCTAAACAAATTTAACACATCATGTTATAACAATGATTTTCTTGTACTCACAGCAGCTTTCACTTGTTGAGTTGACTATGACCTATATATAATTCTAGTGCCAAATGGAGGTCATCTGCCTGACAGCTAAAGCTTGTCAAAATTGAGTTATACAACATAATGGCTGAAAACGAAAAGAATTAAGGTGCTGTAATGGTACAGTTAAAGACCGGGCTTCCACACAGTAAATGCTGTGGCAGGACCTTAAGAGAGCTGTACATAAACAAAAGACTGCAAACCTTAATGAACTGACACCACGTTATAAAGACGAGTAGATCAACATTCCTCCACATCAAAGTGAGAGACTGATGAAGTCATATAGAAAATATTACTCCAAGTTGTCGCAGCTAAAGGTGGTTCCACAAGCTACTAAATCATGGGGTGCGCATAATGTTTTCAGAGGATCGAACAGAGTTCTGTGAAAAATGTTTCTTTGTACATGACTGTAAGAAAAATCCCAACTTACAAGTTTGCTCTGACTTCATGTTGTTCTCATAGATTTCTGGCATTCCACATATACACTTAGTTATGGAGCGGTTTCCTTAAATTAGCTGGGAACATGTTCCACTCTTAAACCAATGCTGAGTCACACCAAATTCACTTCCTAATTAGCAAGTGGAATTCTGTGGAGAATTTTTCCAATGATAGGTAAAAAAATATATATATTTTAGAAGTTATTCTGGATTTTCACTCCGCCTAGGTCTTAAAAAAGATTTTAGAATGACCAGAATTCCTAGTTTAGATACATTTTAGGACAATTATCAGCAAATTACAGAAATTATAGTAACTTTGAAAACTGAAATGCATTCCTTTTGTGTCTTAATAGGCTTATTTTGCCTTATTTTTTGTTAGCTACTCCGCCACATGCTTTCAGTGGGTTTTGCTGCTTTTTTTTTATTACCAAGCAATGTTGCCACACTGTTATAAGATAGATGAACGTAGTTCAGGGTTGTCTTGCTGTGATATAAAATGTCTGCCATGAAAATGTCTCAGCGATGGTATAGTATCTCTCTCCAAAATCTGTATATCATTCAGGGGGGGGGGGGGGGGGGGGGGGGGGCATCTCCCGCAACTGGTTAAGGATTGAGAAATTAATGAATTAATGGGGCCATTAACCATACACTAATACACAAATGCACTCCCCATACAGATAATGGCTCTGAACTGTGCTGACAAGTTAACTGATTCTTATCTTTTTTAGGTCAGAACATGATGACGTTTTTTAGAAGTGTTCCTGCACCCATGTGATGTGTTACAGAGTGACCTTGTTTTAATGCAGTTCTCCCCGAAGGCCTAAACATATTGTCCATTTGAAACACATTTCCTGTTCATAGGTGTCTTTGTACTATTTTGAATTGAGGTTGAGTTATTTCCAAATCCCTGAATTCTGTATCCCAACTTTTTTGCAGGGAAGCATGGCAATGCAACTGGGACCTTCAAATATTCCCAGTTACAACAGTATCTACCTTCTATTGGCTCAATTAACAACTTGTGTTTTCCCTTGTGCAGTTCCCATTGGAGACAAAACACACAAACCGAAACTTTTAAAACCTCAACCAAGAAAAGTAGTGTTGGTGAGTACCATTCATGCCTGATTATCAGTTAGCAATGTCCTTTTTTGCATGTTTAAGGTAAGGTACAAGGACTGAACTGAACTGAAAAAAGAGTGGAAAACCAGACAATGCAGACAAAAACTTTTAAATACAACTTTGAAATTAAATGAACATTTAAGCAGAATGTCTAAGGGCAAAGGTGCCAGAAAAACGGTGCCACATAACCAATCTTTTATTGCTGTTGGCACGAAGTGGCTCTGTGGCAGCTTGGTATGGTAATGTCATAAAATACTTGAAGAGGTAATTAAATTTTAGGTTACCTCAACCCAGAACTGCAGCAGGGTGGTGTTTACACACAGCGTGCTCCAAGTTACCAAAACCAGTGATTTACCAAAACCTACAGCATCTTTAGTAATGTAATGTATTCATGCAGTTCTATCATTTTTTTCTAGCCTTCCTTTTCTAACCGCTAACTAGCTCTCTCCTTCTCCTCCATCATTATTTTTCTCTGTCCTCTTTGATCTCTAGCCGAGGATAGTGGAGGAGAACCTGACCTACGCAGAGCTGGATCTGGTGAAGCCAATTCCAGAGACCAAGGCATCACGTAGTGGCACAGTGTACGCCCAGATACTGTTCGAAGAACAGCAGCTATGAGAGAGACACATACACCACTAGTACCTGTGCCTTGTGTAAAAAAAAAAAGTACTTTCTATTTATAGTCTGTATTGTTTTTTATATTTAAATGATTTGTGAAGGAAAAAATGTCTCAAAATTATGGAAAAATATGAACTTTTTTTATGAACTTTTGTATAACTTCTTTTTGTGAGACCACGGTGCAAACTGATTATTTTTTATTACTGGACTTCTCATTTCTTGTTTTCTTTTGTACCCACAATTGAAACCTGTGTAGCCGAGCCCGGGAACGCAATCGAAGACTTCTGTGCTGATTTAGACCTGATTCGTCTGTCATGACAATCGGAAGGGAAAATGGAGGTTTGGATATGTGAGACCAAACTTTACATGTTAGTGAGTGAATAAGGTGCTGTGAAGCTGACATGACGAGTGACAGTCAGGTTTGCTCTGCTGCTGTTGGTGACTTTAAAAAGATAACTTTTGAAGTGTCGTTTCAAGCCAAACAAGGCTGATACGCTCACGTCAAGCAAACGTTGCGTCTTAATTGCAGAATTCATTGGAAACAAATAGTTAAACAAAACACTTTAAGCTTTTGTGATTCATGTATTTTATACCCAGTATTTAATAACTGGTTTTGGTCTTCTCCTTTGGCAGAGTAATGAGCACAGGAGCACTTCCTGTTCCTCCCGTGTTGTATTTCAGGCTGGTCCTGTTAGCTCTCTGCTCTCAGTGTGACTTAGCTCCTGAGCTGCAAAGACAAACTTTCAAAAATACATTTTCTGAAATATGAGATCCAAACCAGGTTTCAAATTCAAATGCAGTCCAAAGAAATCTGAAACCTCTTTTCATGATTTTCCAGAGAAAGTCATCTTCTCCGCACCCGTCTACCCAGTCAGCACATTAACAATAATTACATCACTTTTGGCTTGCGTTGCCATTGCTAGGGCTACATTTACCATCCTAAGATTCTGGCTTGGTTTCTCCATTGTTTCCTCTTGAGTCAGATTTATAGTTTTGCATTTGTAGAAGGACAGTGGACAAAGGCGCAAAAGCAGTAGTCAGCAAGGTGGGGTGCAAATCCAGAATTTCTCTGCTTGGAGTCAGGCTGAGCTCATTTCATACTGAATGTAACAACATGAGCAAAGCATCAGTCTTTTTCACCCAAGCCTTTCCCCAAGTGTTCCTTTGAAATCATTAATGCACTTTATTAAAATGGTGTCATTTAGAATAAACTGAAATACACGAAGGCTTGATCTAAATAAGAAATCCTGTTTTATATGCTTTGCTTCATACAATAAAATGACTCCAGTGATAGCCTTTGATATTTCTTAGGCCAGCTACACTCCCTTCCACAATGAATAGCTGGAAATCCCATTCTGAAGTGAGTGGATTTATAAAGGAGAGAAAAAGTTAATTAAAGACATCCGTTGTTATGAATGTGAACAGAAAGCCCACCATTATCAAATGTGATTTACTTTCTAGTGAGTTCCCAGCTTTATCTGCTTCCCAGCATCTGTCTTCAGTCTGTTTTTGTGTATCAAGCTGCAGTTTATATCGACCACAGCCCCAAAGAGTTGACACAAAACTGGTAATCAGCCCTCGGACCTCCCCCCACAGGCAAACACTTAAGATCACACAATTCTTTTCATCTGGTGCCAACATCGGCTTAGCAGGCTGTTAGCAACTCGTGAACTCATTTATATATACATACAAGGGTGGAGTTACATGAAGGCTAAACACCCTCATCACTGACTTACACAGGCACATAGTGTAAATTCACAAGGCTGCCAGCAGTTGTGACACTTGATCTGTGGTCAGGGTCAGACTAAGAGTTGTGTTTGGGCTGTTTCACATTAACGCCAGTCACGGATTTTAAATCTTGAGGTGATTTGCTGTTTCAGATAAGAACCAAAAGCCACTTTGGCCACGATCCCACATACCTACACTAAGGTTTCCTTGCTTTCTCGTTTTCCATGAATCTGAGTGTGAAAGTGCTTTAGACCTTTTTTTTTTTCAATTTAATGATCCTTTGGACTCAGGCATGGAAAAGCGAAGGAAAGCTTTTTTAAACAGTGAACTTGAAACCCAGACACAAAGGCACCTGATCCCTCCCTTCCCCCCAAGACGTCCGCTATCAGAGTTCTCTGCATTCAGACTGCTAGTCTCACTTTTTAAGCTTCTCTGAAGTTCATCTCAAAGTGGCGTTTTGCTCCATTTCCAGCCATCTACGGTTGGCTGTACCAGCTTTAAACCAGTAGTTTGAGATAGCACGGTGAATGGACTCACTTCAAAAACAACGCTGAACATGTATGTGGTATTAGCATTAGAAATACATATCATCAGCCAACTCTAGGGCTGACTTACCAGAGCTGCTGTGCCAATTCAAAACAAATCTAAAGAGCTCACCTACCACTGCAGACCTACAACACATTCCTAAGGCAAGCTGGTCCTTATAGACCCGGACATGTTTTCTTCCCTTGGCTATATATTACTTTACTATGTAAACCACTGCTGACCTCTACTTTTGTTAGCGCTCCAACTTTCCCGACGTTGCCCTCTAATGTTCGCTTCAATCGCACAGCGAGCATTACCCCTGCATAAATGAAATGACTGAAAGTGACCTTTCAGCGGTGAGTAGAAGTGTCTTAAAAATGCCCTTCGACTGTGAAATGTAAAGTTTCTTCCAGACCACACTGTCCTTAATAGGAGTCTGCTAACTAGAACCATGTGTGTGAATTGTGCCTCTGTGCTCTCCCCTTTTCCCTCCGTCTCTCTGCTCACCACTGATCTCTGCATTTATCCAGATTCAAGCATTTCTACTCATGTTCATTTTGTACATTTCAGCTGTATATTGAATAAAAATAAGTGAAATAAAAACGAAATCTAATATAAACTGGGCGTTAACTGCTTTGGTGTGAGTGACAGCTATTTGTTATCACGACACAACAATTAACCAAATGCACATGCATCCTGCAGGTGAACCTGAACTGCTAATTCTTGGAGGTGAGCATAACCTTAGCATGAGAGGTCACTGCCACAATGGCTGTTTTACGGGTACTGAAGTGATTTCAGTGACGACATTAGTGCAAAATTTGTATTTATTCAATGGTAGACAAATTCATAGTGCAGCAAGGCATCTTGTTATGATTAAAGCTCACACGTTTGCCTCCATGGAAGCATTAAAAGTAGACGTGAAAGGGGCACAGCCGTTAGGGATTGGGTGTCAGCTACTCTTGTGGTGGTGAAAAAGTTGTGATGAGAGAGGGGGAGGTTTAAATGTTAGCTTTAGTTTACTTGCAGCCTCCAAATTATTTTAGAAAAAGAAGCTGCGTGAGAGAGACAAGCGGAACCCCAGAGGTCGTATAAAAATATCTCACCCACAGAGCAAACACAAGGCGTTGACAAAAAGACAGGTCAGTGCATGGCTCGTAGGAAACCGATCCAATGGCAATAAAATATAATAAGTAAGGAAAATACATTTTAAATTGTTTAAGTAAAGAGATGGAGGTGTAGAGTGGCAAGGAGGAATTTCAATGAAGACACAAGAGAAAATGTATATTTATGGGGCATGAAGATATGTAGGATATATGAGCTGTGGGACAAGTCGATGTTTGTAACATGTCTGGGGACGGGCCAGCAGCGTTTGAAAACAACTCCTAAAACAGAAACAACTGATGTCACCAGTCAAGCAGCCAAACAAAACCTATTGTTAAAGCAGAAACCCTTGCGTGTGTCTGTGCTCGTTCTATCCCAAGCATGCCATCATGTCCGTCTATAGAAGTACAATACATAGTAAACATAGTCTACAACCAACATATCCTGTGTGGTAAGCGTAATGCATAGCTACGCTAGCCTTAAGGCAAGGGAAAAAGAGTAATGAAAGACTTCTGCAAGTGGAAATCACAGGAAGGACGATTTAAGATTTAGCTTCTGAACTGTAAGCAACATCCAGTGTCCAGTACAGTCAGTTCATGTTGGAAGGGTGACCTCGTCCTCTTTAATCGCCTCTGTAAGTACAACAAATAAGGGCAGTATCCAAAGGGCTTCAAAGTTTTCACAAAAGCACAGAACACTGGCACAGTGTGGAGGTCCTGCTGAGAGCTGGCTCAGAAGAAGCAGTCGGTTAGCCCCAGATTTGCCCTTGTGACTGCTTGATGTAGTTGTTGACTTTAAAAAACAAAACAAAAAAACAGAATGAAAGAACTATGATGGCTCAAGCTGTTAGTACATCACAAGTCTTTTGCCTCTGCAGCAGTTAAAATGTTAATGGCTGTTAGTCTGGAAGGCTTCTTGTATAAATAGTAGCTGATGATGTCATGTGCTCTTGTTTTGTAACCATTATTTTTATCTCCATCTTGCACTTGGATGCGTTTGACAGACATGCAGTTACTGGTGAGACATTTCACCATGGGATTTATTAGTCTGCACGGCGACTTTCAATTCCCAGCGCTGTGATTCACTCTACTGTTGTTTGGAAGTGAAGGCCAAGCAGGACTAATGTGAAACAGCTTTTTGGGCCCAAGCTCACCAGCTAGCTGCCTGTCACCCCTCTGAGCTCTTGACAATAATGACATCATACTACAATGACTTCCAAGACTAGCAGTAAGAAGCCAGTAGGGGTGCAAAGTTGTAAATGATGAAGTCAGAATGAGGATTCCCCAACAACGAGGTTAGAAAGCTTTTCTGGACTTCTGCTTCCATCCAGGTTTTAGATCCGTTTTCATTATACAACGCTTAAAGCTCAAGTTAATGTTCTGTATGAAAGGAACAAATGAGAAAATTTCATTTGTGGCAATTATGGTTCATAGATGTGAAAACAGCATTAGTCAAAGAATTTCAAAGAGGCAATACACTAAAAGAAACAGCACTCACAGCTACGCCAAGCATCTGTTTTTCAGCAAATAATTGTTCTAAGCAACAACTGGCAAGCAAACATTAAAAAAGGGGGAGAGAAAAGAGAGAGAAAAGTATCAGCAACTCCCTGCTAAAGACAGTAGCAAATATTCATCAACTTTGTAGTTACACTTTGCTAGTATTGGGTTGGGACTTAATTCGTTGTGCTGCAGATTCAACGAGGTGTTTGAAACATTCCTCAGAGATTTCTGTCCATGTCGACATGATAGCATCACTACTGCTAATTTATTGGCTGCTGCAAATCTGCCATTGTCATGTTCAAGAAAACAGTTTGAGATGATTCGAGCTTTTTGATATGATGCATTATCCTGCTGGAGGCAGCCATGAGAAGTTGAGCTGACTGGCATGGACATGATCAGGAACAACCCTCAGGTAGAGACTGCAGTGTTTAAGCAGTGCTTAGTTAAGAGAATACCTCCCACACCATTAAACCACCAGCCCGAACCACTGATACAAGGCAAGATTCATGCTTTTATGTCAATTAGGTCCAATTCTGAAACAATTTAGACCATTTTCCAGTCTTTTCCATGTTTTATTGTGCAATTTTGTTGAGACCATGAATTGTAGCCTGAGTTTTCTGTTCTTAAGTGACACCTGATGTGGTCTTCTGCTTCAAAGTTTGACATGCTGTGCATTCAGAGAGGCTTTTGAATTACTGATTTCTTTTCAACTCAAAACAGTCTGGCCATTCTCCTGTTTTCTCTTTTCTGGACCATTTCACATAAACCCTAGAGATGGCTGAGTGGGAAAATCCCAGTATCAGAAATTTCTGAAATAATCAGACCAGCCTACAACCATGTCATGTTCAGACTCACTTAAATCACCTTTTTCTCCCATTCTGATGTCCAGTTTAAAATTCAGCAGGTTGTTTTGATCATGTCTATGTGCTTGAACGCACCAATTAATGACCAGTTGAACAGGTGTACTTAACAAAATGACCAGTGAGCTACAGGTGTAGATTTTTACTGCATGAACATGTAATGTAGCATTTAAAACACTGATGCATCTTGGGTGCCAGTTTAGCTCAGTGGGTGAGTAGGTGACTATATACCAGCGGGCCCCAACCCCCAGACCCCGGACCGGTACCGGTCTGTGAGTTGTTTGGTACCGGGCCACAAGAGATGAGGCTCGGATGTGAAATTTATGGTTTTCGGGGTTTTTATCGCTTTATAGCATTATTTTTTATTGTTTTTATCGTTAACTCAGTTTCCCTGGGTCTTTTCCCGTGTGTTATGAATAAATCTTCTTTTTTTGGGTACTGGTACTGGTTTTATTTTGTTGTATTATTCGTGACACCTTAAAGGCCAGTCTGTGAAAATATTATTGGACATAAACTGGTCCATGGTTGGGGACCGCTGCCATATACCACATGACCAAAGTAACACCATGGATGGTTCCTTCGTTTATAATATTACTGTACGGTACGTCTCGCAAGGCATTATGGGATGTCAAGTCCACTATACATTTGAACAGCACTAAAGAATGGCAAAATCATGTTGCTTTATTAAAGGCAGATAGCTAGTATTCATATCCCCACAGTACCCTAATATGTTACTTTGGGTTTAAAAATAAATAAATATGTCATTAAATATAATTGTAGTCCACAAACCAATCGGTGATGCCATCCATGTTACTTTGTCCATTTTTATTTACAGTCTATATAGTTACTTCTTGACAGACACTTATCTGAAAAACGGTGCATTCAGAGACAGATTATGTCTGTCTCTGAATTATGAAATGAACCTGCCAGGTTATCATATTGTAGACACATAACTGTAGAAAACTACCTTTTTTTTCAAGGAAACAAGTCATTCTGCTATTTTGAATTAGAAATGATCATCTACTGTAAAAATGTGTTTTCTATCACGTCTTCATGGAGTTTAATAATGTGTTGGAAATGATTCAGAGGCCTTAAATGTAAGGGCTAATTACTTTCTGTCCTTTTTTAACATTTTGGACACATTCGAATACCAAACTAATCCAGATTCAGTCATTTTATCCATCATAACTAATTGATTTAACCACCAAAAGACACTGCCACAGTCCCAGTGAACATTTAATGAGAGCCCTGAGGAGGTTTTTCTTTTAATATGATGTAGGCAAACATTTACAAATGGGTAAAGACTTTAAACTGGTAGCCCTGAAGCAAAGTACCCTACAGTCGCAAAGTTTGGAGGAAAGCAAAGCCACGTCCACTCAGGGCTTAGATAAACACTTGAACGCCTCTGCTTTTGCGGTGCCAGCTTTCTTAAACAGGCAGCACAAAAAAAGCTTTACTCTTGTTTTGGATCAGAAGGCCTAAGGGACAGTTTGTAAAGAAGTATGCTGAGGCACGCAGGAAATTAGAAATCCCAAAAACAAATTCTGGAGCCTTCACCCAGCCCTGTGGCTCCTTCCACGCGTCTGATCCTAAGTGGGAAGACCGCATCCTTCAGGCATCATTTAGGCATTTTAAAACGTTCTGCAGTCTACTAAAGCTCACTAAGCAGGAAATATAGGAGCTTTTTTGGCATTTATGTAAGTCATACATTTGCTCAGGGTCTTTCAAGAGAATTTTGTGAGGCTTCACGCAAGTGACTCTTCAGCCCTAGATTTATTTTTCTTTCCTTTGCAGTTCATGGAGTTATTTCCCTCCAATGGAAACTGTTCTACCTAAGCAGTTTTAAAGGGAAGTAAAATCATTACAACATGACGAAACTGCAACGTGTGACAGTTTACCAACATGTGTCGCATGTGATGCTTTGTTTTTTGAGGTTTAGGTGGTAAAATCCTGTGTTAACTGCAAGTTGCGGAAGTTCTGTTTACCAGATTCGCTGCGTCAAATGTCTTGCACACAGACATTTAAGAAGTAGATATTTTACAAACCTTCATTCATCATTTGTACAAGTCAATAGCAGTAAGACACTTGGGCGATAATGGTATGTTTGAAAGCTTTGTGGTTCTCTACAGGATAGCAGCTAAAAATGCTGTCCAGCAGCTGTGAAAGAAGACAGGAAGGAAGGAAATGAGTGGATGAAAGACGGGAAATCCTCACTGTAAAATTAGCAAATGAAAGGGCGATGACTTTTATGACGTCAATGATAAATGCTGCTTTTGTTTAGATTTTGATGTGATTATGTGTTGTCACTCTATGTTTGATTTGCTGCCTTTAGCCTACCCTCATTAGGTTAATGACCCTATGCTAGGCTTAAACAGCCCATTCTTGACAATGTGAATGGTATGTTTGTTCCTTAACCTCCTAGGACCTGGCGTCCACATATGTGGACATCACATTTTGGGTTATTTAGACCAAAATACTCAATTTTGCTCTACAAGGGCCTGATATCCGCATACAAAGACATTATACTGCTACTGTTCTATCGAAATTTTAAACAAATATCCTCATATGTGGCTCTTATTTTTCTTAGAAACAAAAATTAGGTAAAAAAATAAAATAAAATCTGGTAATTCTTTGTTTTTACAATCATCAGGTCCCAATCAGCCCAAATATCAAAGAGAAATTAAAAATGCATGCCGTGGAAGAGTTTGGGTCTTAGGAGGTTAAAGGCACCTATTTAGCATTTATAAGCAGGGCACAAAAATTATTAACAATGTTTTGTTTTGATTTAATTTACAGCAAACTTCTTCTTGAAGAAAAAGTAATTTTTTAGACTATTAGTTTAACTAGCTTCAAACATTGAACCTCTAGCCTTCCTCTCGTGTTAGGGTCGTCACCGACCCATTTTAAATTTCAAATGCATAAAACAAATCACAAACATTTGTTTATTGTATCAAGGCTTTTTGACTTTGTCAGGAACCTGTATTTCTACAAAATAAAACAAAAAAAAATATTTTCACTAAATTATAAAATGCCCTAGTTGAAATTATGACATTTGTGTTGTTAGGGTCGGTTTCGACCCAGGTATAATATTATGAGTATAAAGCAATAATTAAAGCCAAAACTGAAATCATAAGTGCACTGTCAGCTGACACACTGACAGCAAGCTCCTCTCCTAATCGTATGAGCTTTAGGGGATTCTTATTTTGCGTGTTTTTTGCAGTATACCTGCACAAAAACAAAACAAAATAAAGACGGGACATGTCAAGACATGTGAGGTGAATTCACTCATTTGAGTGGCCATTTGACTTCCAGAGTGCACATTTACAATTTGCAGCATACAAAAATGAGAAGAAGATTCACAGTGAGCCAAGTTCTGCATCATATTTTTGGTGAAAATGAAGGAGAGGACACAGAGCAGCATAGCGATTCAGATGGGCAGGTTTCTAGGAGGAAGACAATGTGGACTATCATCCAGAAGACACAGACACATCTGATCATTTTCTGGGCAACAATGTCACTTCACACATTTGATATCATTTTGATTAAGGAGTCCTCAGATTTGAGACCAGACCGAGGTCTGACAAGCTTGCTCCCATCAGGGATGTCTGGGAGAGATGGGTGCAGCTTCTTTCCCTGATGTTCATCAGCCAGAGGTAACAGTGGATGAACGTCTTGTCCACTTTTCGAGGAAAATGCCCCTACCGGCAATACATACCCAGTAAGCCAGGGAAATACGGCAGAAAAATCTGGGAAGCCTGTGATGCAAAAACCAACTATGGCTGGAATGTACAGATTTTCACAGTCAAAGCTGCGAGTGGCACCCCTGAGAAGAAACAATGAAAATGTGTGGTCCTCGATATGACCACTGGACTGCAGGATCACAATATCAGCTGTAATATTTTATTTTTTACCAGATATGACCTCAGACAAGAACTTCACAAAGGAAACTTCACAAAGATGTAGCTGTATCATTGGGAAGTGATAAAAAGCCCACAATTACCCACGATTATAACCAAAAGAAAGGAGGAGTGGACTTTTTCTTTTTTTTCAGTTTATATTAAAGGTCTACTGCTAAAAAACAACAATTTTTTTTTGTCTTTTCTTGATGTAAATGTCTATGGGTCGAAATTGACCCGTAACACCATAGATGTCATTTTAGTAATTAATCTTAAAATGAAAAAAATCAATAAAACAGATTTATTTAAGAGATGTGTCCTATACCCCTCAGTAATAGTCAGGTAACACAAAAACCTTTTATTTATTAATATGATTCTCTTGAGGTTAATTTTACAATTTTTTTCAATTGAAATCGAGGGGTATAGTGACAAAAAAAGACCCACAGGCCCACACCAAAAGTATTAAAACCAACATTTTCATGGCTAAGGAAGCCTAACAAGATAACCAAGAGATGAGAAACAAATTGGATGATCACTTATTGTTTTTAGTGTATTTTATAACTGATTTAATTCACGGGTCAAAACTGACCCGTTAACATAAGAGATGATAACAGAAAGCTAACACAAGAGGAGGGCTAGCTAACTTATAGCTAACTGTTTAGCTAACTGTTTAGCTAGTGCTAAATAAGATGTCCCAGTAAATATAAGTCATAAACCGACTGTTACTTGGCATCAGCGCTGCTAATACCGCATAATTCAGGTTTTAGAGCAACATCTGCTTCCATTCTGACAACGTTTTCATGGAACTCTGATCTTTTTCAGTAAAACAATGCCAACCACACTAAGCTAAACTGGCCTTGCTACAGAACTTTGTTTTCCCTTTCTTTCTTTTTTTTTTTAAATAATGAGATCATATTTTTTGCACAGTTTGAAATGAAATGATAAATATTAGAATGACATCATTTATTAAAGTTATTCATTTAAACTCTTCCATACTGCTATGCTACTGTGTGCAGGGTATAGCTGTAGCCATTTTCTTTCATGCTCACAAATGGACCCACAAACACACAGCTCATATTTCTAATCACTGGACGTAATCTAAACTCGTACCTCACGCAATTAGGTCAGCACCATTTCCTCCAGTGTGAGCTTCACATTTCCTGACCCGTATTTCACACTCCACAGGGACATGACTCAGGCTCATTTACTAAATTTTCCTGCTCTTTTAAAAGTTCTTAAAAAGTTTTTAAAAGTCAGTTCTTTTATTCTCTGGAGAATAAAAGAACTGACCAAATGCAAAGCTAAGATTTGATCAAACATGGAGGAGGTAAACAGGTTTTCTGTGTTTATCTGTAGTTTAACATAACAAAGTAAGTCGCTTTTTGTGGTTATGCGTTTTCTAAAGTCTACAATAATGGTGCTAATTCGTTTTAACAAGATGTTCTTCTTTTTACTGGATCATTATATCCAAGAATGTCATTCAAGTGCATGTTTATGTACATATGCCAATGCGGCACAGTGTTGCTTTGACTCTATTTTAACTTTTCTTACACACTAGTCAGACAACAATATTAATACCTTAATAGACATAAAATTGCCTCTCATTTTTTTTCCTTTCATTGGCTGTTCCTGATATTTTGCAGGCACAACATATTATAAACTTACCTCTGAACACAGTGGTTTCCCCACAAAGACTTTATATGAAATATTATACCTTTAAAAATATTACAGTAATGAGATTTAGTTCACTGGATACACCTGTTCACTTCCTCAGTAAATCTAATCAGTCAATCCTATGGCAGCAACACAGGACATTTAAGCATGTAGCTGTGATCAACATAATCTGCTGAAGATTAAACAGAGCATCAGAATGGCAAAGAAAGGTGATTTAAATGAGTTTGACAATGACATGGGACTATTTCAGAAACTGCTGATACTGGGATTTTCCCACATAACCATCACTAGTTTACAGAGACTAGAAAAAGAGACAATATCCAGTGACAGTTTTCTGTGTAAAATAAGAATGATTTGATTGCTTCAAGCTGATGGGAAGAAAACGTAGCTTGTTACAATCAATGCAAAAGAGCATCTCAGAATGCATAACACGTCAAGCTTTGAAGCAGATCGGCTACAGCTGCAGAAGACCACACCGGACGCCACTGCTGTCACCAAAGAAGAGGAAGATTCTGCAGGTTTATCAATATTAGATAATAGAAGATTGAAAAACTGTTATCTAATCTGATTGGTCTCAATTTTAGCTCTGATATTAGATTGATGGGGTCAGAATTTGACATAAAAAACATGAAAGCATGAATCCATCCTGTCTTCTTGGCACATCTGATTATTGTTTAAATCTTACAGCCCTCCTATTGTTGCTGAACATGTCCAGTCCTTCATGACCACAGCTTAACCATCTTCTGATGGCTGCTTCCAGCAGGTCGAAATCAATATGGAACAATATGGGACAAATAATTAAGTCGACCCACTATTTTAAATGTAAAAGTAACAAATAATCTTGAACTTATATGTATGGAGACAGCCCCACCTGCTGGTAAGATTGTGTGGTATTCAAAAAGTACATCATCAGCAATGCATGATGCAGAGTAACTGCAATATGTGACACTTTAAACTCATTGTTGACAGAAGTCTCTGTGTTTGTGGGAAATAGATCAGTGTGTGGCTGCAGAATCACATCAAAGCTTGAGGAAGACTGGAAATGATTCGAGTCCGAGTTAAAGGTCAAATTTTTATTCCACGTCACTAGTGCATGGAATCACATTTCTTGACTTATGCATTGTTTATTTATCTTTTTCAACATCAATTTCATTGTTTTTCAGAGCAAAGTTTGGGACATTTTCTTTCCCATCATTAATGAAGCTTTTTTAATCATGTAAACATTAAAAATAACAAAAAGATTGAGCGCGAGACTGAGAGACTTTTGAGGTCTGGTGGAGCAGTGGGAGGAAAAAAGATCTAGTTTTGGTGTATTTTCAGATATAAAGCAAGAATGGCCTCATTAGCTGCCAGCATTTGCTATGTAAGCAGTATGTGTATAGATGGTTCACTTAGGCTGTGGGACTCACATTCATGTATAAATGTATACATTCGCTGTTATGTAGGCAGCAGTACTTGTTCTTCATTTTAAACAAAGTGGCAAATACAAAGTACTGGGCAGAGCTGCGTTTCAGTGAGATAAATAACAAGAATATGGACAAATCAGCTACAGGTGTTACAGGCCTTCCATGGGGTCTGTTTTTATACAGAAAAGTAGAGACAGGAGACATGAGTTGGGTTTGGTCTGCAGGCTCTTCCTCGTCTGAGGTACAGAAGCGTTGCAACGGCCTATCGCACTCACAACTACTTCCCCCTTGTGGCGTTGCCACGCAATTACGTCTTCATAACTTTGAAAAGTGCAATACCACCATGAAAAAAATGCTTTTTACATTAATAAATGTTTTACAAAAAGTTTACTGTAGGCAAACACAGGCATCAACAGCTCATTCTTATCAGTGAAATCCTCCATAGCTTCATTTGAAAGAGGATAATCCCTGGAAACTGAACCTGTTGTTTTTTAAAATGTTCTCACACAGATTTTTAAAAGAACAAACTGCCCTGCTGTGACTGGTGGCTGCTCATAGCTATAAAGCTATAGCTATAACCAAAGCTACGAGACCAAACAGCAGTTGCCTGGGAACAAATTACAACAAATGCCACATTGACCCAAGTGAGTCCCAGCTGACAGACAGCCATGATGCAGCATGGTGATTTTTTACCTGTCAAACAGCAGCAGTCTGACCGCGTATCTATTTGCAGCTCTTTGCAGTGACATTTGGACGTGTGGCAACGTTCTTAGGCTGAGGAAAGAGATCAGTTTCTTCAGTTTTTCTCTTCCCTGCTGTTTTGTACTGGGTGTGAGGAGGCATTAATGCTGGTTTAAGTTTAAACTCACTGCAAGTATTATTCTGATTTCTGTTGTCATGTTAGCAGTGTTGTCATGGAACAAAGCAAATGATACTGTTACTCATATTTTATCTAACAGGAAAGGTAAAGCTTGACTTTGTCTACAGTTACCGCTGCCTGGGTAACGTGATCTCACAGACTGGCTCCACGGTCAACTCTGTCGTCACAGCGCATTAGTGGAAAAGGTTAACTACAGACTCCATCACTGTGTGTCCCGGCAGCAGCATGGCCAAGGGAACGAAAGCCAAAAGAAAGACTAAAAGTAAGAAGATCACCTTGAAAATGGCCCAGAACTGCGTGGAGCTGACATTGGATGGTAAACGCCGACTGGATCTGAGTTTCAAGGGGATCACAGCTGTTCCAAAGTGCGTCCAGAAGCTCTTTCACATGGATGAAGTGGACCTGAGCAGAAATATGATCAGAAAAATTCCAGATTTTATTGCTCAGTTCATCAAAATGACTGTTTTGGATTTGCACAGCAATTATGTGAGTATGACAGATAATGCCTACTGTTTACAAGTAGGTAAATAAATGGTAGCTACTGTATAGCAGCAATACTATAGGGCTGCTACACAGTTGTTGTGTCACACTATTTTAAATCATTTTAAATAATTACATATTCCAAATATTTTTAATTAAGCCCATTTTTAAAAAATATGACCTCTAGATTAAAGTACTAATCATCAAAAGCCAATCATTAAATAATCACAAACATACGGGGACACCTTAGAGACCCGCTAACTGTCACTAGCCTTTTGGCAGCTGTAGTTTGCCCATTTCAAAATTGTACCATGGTTTGTAATTATGTCCATGTTTAGTGCACCAAAATCACCATCTGTTAAAAAATGTGTTGTTGTTTCTAGCTGGAGGAGCTCCCCGTGGCTATCAGCTACCTGCAGAACCTTAAGGTTTTAAACCTGTGCAACAACCGTCTCACAAGCCTCCCGAGCGAGCTCGGCCTCCTGAATAAACTCCAAACACTGAACCTGTGTCTCAACCAGCTGGAAGCTCTTCCTGCCTCCATTGGTGCAATGGAGGAGCTCCGCCACATTGGCCTTTCTGATAACAGATTCACCCGCATCCCCGGCTTCCTCTTGAAGCTGAAAAAACTGGAGAGTATCAAGATGGAAAGGAACCCAATTATTGCTGAGAAGATACGCACTGAGAAACCAGTCAGTATTTCAGAGAGCTTTTACCTAGTCAAAGAAAGCTTCCTGTGCAAAGAGTGTCTGAAGAGGTGCCAAGCTGAGAGGAAGGAGCTGAGGGAGGAATAAATACCATACTGTGTTCTTAACTCAAGAGTGATTTTCTCTTACAGTACTGCATGTTACTCTGATCTGTACTCTGCATTGTACATAGATTCAATTAATATCAGACAGTAACAGAAAACATTGCAATTTCCCTTGTAAGTGTATTTAAAGACTTATATTTTTACACACATTTTATACAATTATCATGCTTTTAACTGCATGATAATTAGACACAAATAAAGTGTTTTGACAGTCTGTTGGGCCTAGAGGGCAGCAGAGAGCACCCTTATCTCTGAGTACCTGTCACTGACTTTAAACACTTATACAAGTAAGAAGTTGTGTGAAATAATATTTCATGTTATTAAACATACAAACGGTATCTTTTGCATGTGATCATAATTCATAATTCATAATTCATCATCATCATCATCATCATATATGGAAAAAATGAAGTTCCTGAAGTCTCTAAACAAGAAAAGAAAGACACAGATTCTGAGTTTGTCTCATTCTGAGAAGGCCTTCTTTTCTATGATGAACCATCACTTTAGTGCGATCTTTATTAGTTTCAGACCAAAATACATTTCAAAAGATATTTTAGGGTGAAGAAAATACATTTACAACCTTACAGTAGAATGTATATCAAAGTAGCCTTTATTTAAATATATTTAGTGAAATAATAATAATAATAATAATAACAACAACAACAACATGTTTTATGTACATCTGCAAAACACTGTTGAATTCAAACAAAACAGAGTCAAAGTTCTAGCAAGAATGAGGTTGTTTATTCATTTGCTTACAGTATTTCACATTACACAATATCTCACTATAATGTAGCATTAACTTGACTTTAGAATTATCTGTCAGTGAAATATTAAACAAGATACAACAACTGTTTATGTACACTTCAGGTCTTTCATGTCTCTTTAACAAAAAACAAAACAAAATCCCTATTCAGAAATCTCTCTTCTATATGATGTATGTGTGTGTAAATGTGTGTGTGTGTGTGTGTGTGTGTGTGTGTGTGTGTGTGTGTGTGTGTGTGTGTGTGTGTGTGTGTGTGTACACTTTAGTTTTTAACAATATATACTAGATAGTATTTAAAGGAACACACTCCACTTTTTTGGAAATAGGTTCATTCTCCATCTCCCTCAGAGTTAACAATGCAGCGTCTTCTTTCTAAATCTGTAGGTTAATAGGACTTTGGGGCGGGATCTTAAGGGATGGGGCGTGGCCAGGATTTTTCCTCGAGGCGCCATATCAGCAGGCCAAACAAATGCTTGCTGTGTGTAGACACACATACACGTTTACACACACATACCATCATATAGAAGAGAGATTTCTGAATAGGGATTTTGTTTCTGTTTTTTGTTAAAGAGACATAAAATTTATCATACAAAACATGCACTCAAAAAAGTTGCATCTAAACAAACCTGTTTGAATCAACAGGCCTCTGGACCCTGTGTTGCAAACAGTTACAACTTATCTTGCCGGAGAGCACATAGTACACAAGACAGATTACACATCCAAGATTTAATCATTAGAGGAAGGCATGTTGTCCAACATCGGTCTAAAGTATTTTTGGTTGTCACTATGCACTTTTATAATTCTTACGCAAACTAATAAGAACATATCTGATAAAAAATATGATACTGTAAATAATCTTTCGTTTTTAATTTTTGTTATAGGAGGGAACATATGTGGTATTTTAGCATCAGACACTTAGTTTTCTGTTTTCTGATGAAGATTTTCTGCATTCATTTATGCAGATGATGTCTTTTATTTAACGAAAACACAAATCAGACACCAGCTCACAACCTTAAATGTGATTATTGTGTTACCAATTGGGTGTGATCCAGTGATGGATTTATGATTAGCTGATAATGAGGATGGCAGGGATTTTTTTTTTCTTTTACTTTAGGCAAAGCAATAAAACAATGAAAAGACCTCAGAAGACAAAACTGTTTTACTGACAAAATATCAAAAGTTAAACCAATAATTTTGCTAATTTTTTTCTATCTGTGCAATATGGATTAACGTTACTGCTGATGATGTGAGGACATCTGATCTCTGAAAAAAACAACTGTTAATGAAGCTGGAAAAACACACCCACGTCTTGGTCCTTAAAAAAGCATATTAATATATAGTAAAAGTACACTGTAAAATCTAATTAGTTTCCAGAACTCAAAAAAATTGAGGAAACTCGTTGCCTCAAAAAAAACTAAGTAAACCTTACTTAAGATGACTGTTAGGACAGTCTACAGTCTACAGCAGCGGTCTCCAACCTTTTTTGCGCCACGGACCGGTTTATGCCCGACAATATTTTCACGGACCGGCCTTTAAGGTGTCGCGGATAAATACAACAAAATAAAACTAGTACTGGTACTGAAAAAAAGAAAATTTATTCATAACACACGTGAAAAGACCCAGGAAAACTGAGTAAACGATAAAAACGATAACAAAATAACGCTGAAAACCCTGAAAACCATACATTTTACACCTGAGCCTCAACTCTCGCGGCCCGGTACCAAACGACTCACGGACCGGTACCGGTCCGAGGCCGGGGGTTGGGGACCGCTGGTCTACAGTATTAAGAATAACTTGATATTTCTGACTGTACAATACTAATTGTTTACCTACTGACAAACATTTCAAGTTCAACTAAATGAAAAAACTATTTGTGGTAACCTGAATATGATTAAAAATAATTAACAACACTTTTTGTAATGATGTTAAAATCAGCCCAACTTTTATTTTCAAACACAACAAAGTATAACAGCCAACATACTGGACACTGTTCTGCTGAACAACAAACAATTATATTGCCATCACGGTTATAATCTCACAATAAAACAAAGTCTCAGATGTAATTATTCTGAAAATAAGTTTAGGCCTACCACAAGTTTGTTTTGTACTTACTTATATAATCAAAATAAAATATTTGTTGTTCTGTCACAAATGCAGTCTCTGATTTAAACAACACATTTGTTTTTCATTCCAACACATGAGCTGGAATGTTGTATTATTTTAAGGATGGCTTGTTTCCAGTCCAGGCATTACTGCCTGAATGACTGTCATGGATCGAGGTGATCCAAATGTAGGTGCAGAAGAAAGTCTTTAACTTCCCTTAAGTACAGTGGCAGTGGATGTGGGTTGGAGATGCAATGAGCTTGAACCTGCAGGCGACCATCTTCACCGACCACACCATCTGTGACGGAGGACTCATCTCTCCTGTTGTCCTGCAAGCAAACAATCATATTTTTTGGAACATGAACTTAATTGCTTTCTTAAAACATTTTTTTCTGCATTTGGTATAAAACAGACTCCAATTTAGACAATCTCAGGCCCCCTCCCCACCAGAGAGGTGACACCACCCAACATACAATAATGTCATGAAAGCATCATTTTAAAAAACATCTCCAAACATACCAAAACTTAATAAAGTGTCATCCTGCAAAAAAAAAAAACACAGTAGGTGCCTTTCACAGTGTACACAGTACTGTCCTGGTGTTATTTCCAAAAGAAAAAGTTTTTATACAATGTTAATTTAGCATAACAAGCTCACTTGTACCTTTGACACATTTTAAGCAATTAATCTGTCTCTCACTTTCCTCCTTCCTTTTGTTTTCCTGTCAGTCAGTGTTTTACCTTGGAAGGCAATTTCACAGGTTCCCTGGGTGTGGTCTCACGGTTGCATAACTGATAACATGATAGGCTATGTTTGTTTTGTTGGTTTTTTGTGCCTCATTCTCAAATGCTCTCTGAGGAGATACACTCTCTGCCAAGTAAGTACTACTGCTTTAATATATTTTAACTAAATATGTCCATGCATGTGTTAATTGGCTTAATGTAAGTAGATGTGTTTAGATGCTGCTAAAATAACCTGTAACTAATAGCTTCAGAAGTAACTTTTACGTGAATGTTCATAGGAAAAAGTATTAAGTCTAAAAAGTGAAAGTATGCATTATGTAAAGTTTTTTTTTCAAATTTTAATTTGAAATTCTCATTCAACTATTTGAATAAGAATACTTTGATCTAACTGTTTAAGACGCTTTAAATGCTGTCACATTTTGTCATTTTGATTTTTCTACCAAACTAATACAATCAATATTAGCTTTAAGTCACGAGTGACTTATTTTGCATGGAGCTCTGGAGTTTGTAGGCTTTCCATTGTACTATACTACACAGTATCGATTTTTTCCCCCACCCCTAATTTGCAGTAGAGGTGTAGCTGTCAGGGGAATACGGAGGTGTAGAGTACAAAAATATATCCCATAACAAAAACTCTAAATGAGCGGGGAGATTATTCTGTTCACTTACTCCATGTTGTTCATCAGCATCTACAATCTGAACTGTATTAGTGACTATAGTGACAGCTGCAACAGAGCTATCATTATAGTTGGCTGTCATTATATGTTGGCTTAGTCCTTCAATTGTTTGAATTTCCACAGAACACAGTCACAGTTAGAGTGACTGTACAGAGTGGAATGTGACTGAAGTATTAATGCCAAACCAAACAAACAAACTATAATTTAAAAAATGACCCCAATGAATCACTGACAGCTCATCAGTGCATATCACATCATCATAAGTTTGGCAAACACTGGAATTAGTGTAGAACGCCTTTTATTGTCACTATACACATTGTGTACAGTGAGATACAGAGTAGCTCCTACTCGGTGCGGACATGTGGGACAAGAAAAGGGGGGTGAGGTGCACAGTTCTGCAGCACTATGTACATATGAACAGTTTGTATACTTGCACAGCTGATATTTTTTGCAATCAGAAAACAATAAATATTTACAGTGTAGAGTTTTGGCACGTTAAAATTGCACCGTGTTTTAGGAGTGAATTAGGAGAGAGTCATTGGAATATGGGTTCATTTTAGAGGATTGTGAAACAGCAGAAGGCAAAAATAGAAAGCAAAGAAATACCCAGATGCCATTATGTCAGGTGGAGACATTATTAATGAGGTTCATTAGCAAACTCAGTCAGGCAGTGCGGTATATACTGTATCGTATTCAGCCAACCCTCATTTCTTCAGATTTTGCTTCCAAGGAGCCAGATTTAAAAAAAATATATATATATATACATACATACACATACACACACACATATATATATATATATATATATATATATATATATATATATATATATATATATATATATATTTTTTTTTTTTTTTTTTTTTTTTTCTGAACAGCGCAAAATTTCTCCAAGCTTTTGACGTTTTTCTTTTCAGATTGGCTGTTTTCTTCATTCATTTTTTACACTTGACCATTTTGAGAGGAATGTTTGTTTTTGGTAAGCCACTTAAATGCTGCCCTATTCAAGGATAAAAAGGCTACGTAACTCAAGGAAGAACCAGTGCAGTGTCTACGCAGAAAAATTAACAAAGAACCATTATACATTTTCTGTATAGCCACTTTGTTACTAGCTGCCTGTTGCAAAAGAATAAAAAATGACAATACAGTTTGACAGACATAAAACAGTATTTTTGCACCAACAGGGTGATTCCCAAAGAGCCACTAGCTCAAAACTAATCTTGATTAATCATGGTGTGCAGTGTGTCATTGAGAAATGGCAGGCCCAAAGATTATCTACAGCAGACTGAACAACAGTCGTGTTCTTAAGATAAGAAAAAGTCCAGCCAAGACCTGCAGAGGAGCTCAGAAATGCAGCTGGCCCTTCAGTTGAGTTGTCCTCTGTGGCAAGAGTAGGAAGGTTCAAAGTTTTTCAGTGTTTAATGTCTCCATGTTCCCCTGATGAGCTTCAGTGAGTAATACAAATTCTTAAAAACCTCTTTCTTTCTGTTGGCAGCAAACAATTTACAACAAATTTTATTTTTCTATAAGAATCAATATATGATCCTAAAACAGGACACTTACTCCATACTTGGAGATCTCATATCAAATGTATTTGTGCAATAAGCTTAGGATTAACACCACAGAGTCTCCAGCTGAAAGAACAACAACTGAAACTGTTGAGAGCAGGTTGTTTGAAAGCGCCACATTTTCACTGATTCACAGCATGTTTAAAGTCTAAATCTTGTCTTATTTGTAAAATTATTGCATTCTATTGTTATGGCCCACCGGGCAAATTTTTGTTTTTATGGGCCGATGGTTTTTTGTTGTTGTCTTTTTTTTCGTAACGGTGTAAACAGTAAAAGGTGGCGGATTGGACAGATGCTGGCAGATGTGTAAAGATAACTCAATTGTTTGGTGGTGGCTATGGCGGAGCTTCCACAGATTCAGTAAAATTAGCAAGTGGTGGAGGGCAGCAGGTGGATGAGGGAAAGGGGAGGCGGAGAAGGAGAGACCCGAGGCGGGGCCGGTCAGAGCGTCAGGTGAACTGAACTTCAAGTAAGAAGCTATGACCTGCAGTCTATCTGGGTCAGATATAAACCAAGTTTAGTTTATTTTCGCTGTGCTGACGTTTTACAGTCAGTTACAATAACTCGTACTGCATGCTAGCTAGCATGATGGAGTTTCTGTACAGCTGGGTGGGTGCTATGATGTTATTGATAGTGAACTTTATTTTATTCATAAGGTTAGTTAGTAGAGTTGCCAACCATCCCGTAAAAAACGGAATCCTCTGGTATTCAGAGTTAATATTACACGTTTTGTATTGAGCTGAAAATAAACGCGATTATAGAATGGAAAAAAAAGATACAAAGCTGGATTTATTCTGTCTTTACGCTGTCAGCTGTTTCTTTTTCTCTCATTGTCCCCCCTCTCTCTCCTGTTGCTACTTCAATCACGAAACTGATCAATGATCAGCTGATCGGCTTTTCTCTCTTGTTTGTTTATCGCCCGCTTTGCGCCAGAAAGAGGAAACTAGCGGAGGTCGAGTTAAACAGCAGAAGCACCCTTAAACTTGATTAGCTGTTGTTAGAATTGATTTAATATTACTTTCTAGTATCAGCTGATGTTTGCTGGAGCCACAGCTGTAAAGCTGCTGGTCATGATATCGGTTTGGTTATCTGGTGAGAGGGAAACATGAAGATGAAACCAGGAGATGTCCTTACTGAATCATCAGAGCTGAACAGGTGATGGAGAAACAGGTTTACCTTTGAGGTGACATGAATGAGTTGAAGGAAAGTTATGAACTGTTTCTGAGAGACAAATAACACCAGCATCCTTTTTCTATGTAGCTGACAGCTGGTAACTGTGCAGGGGCGGATCTAGCAAAGTGTTGCCAGGGGGCCAGGTAGGGCATTAACAGGGAAAGGGGGGCACAAAAGAATACTTTTTTTCTTATTCTCATTTAAAATTTCTAGCTTTTAACAAATAATTATCCGAATCTTACAACCAAAGTTTTCATCTGATGTCAAATATATAGAAATCCATTATTGTACATAGTCATTTTTTGAGGGTCCCAACGTAATTTCTTCAGAAGAAAGTACTGTACATGATTCCAGTATTTTCCCACGTTTTCTAGATTCTGTACCAGTACTGTGTGTAAAATGCCATCAAAAAGTCAATTAAGTTTTATTCTTTCTCACCTGTCTTTCTGTCTCCTTTCACTTTTTAAAGGTTGCCATGTTAGAAAAAATATTTTGCCCTGCCATGCTGTTTATTGATGTGGTAAATGAATAGTTTATGAAAATATCACTAAATCTGTCATTTATTATTTTTTAATATTCAGTAATCATCATGTCTCACCTCTAGTCTTCTCTGTCTTAATTTCAGGTTTCCACCATGTGTTGTAGATAGTTCAGGAGGTTAACTCGACCTCCTGAACTATCAGGAGGTCAACCTTTGAGTACTTAGCAGAACCCAAAGTTTCTGCTAAGTACTTAGCAGAAACTTTGGGTTTCTGCTAAGTACTGTTTAGAATAGCAGAATAGGGAGGATGGTGTAGGTTTAAGTTTATTACATTGATACATATGTACCAACAAGACAGCATACATCACTGTCACAACGACGTTTGTTTTCATTCAAAGGCTTTATGGTTTTTCCTATAATACCTGGTGGGCCCGTCTCTAGTCAAAGTGCCCGGGCTGATTTTTTAGTCCCAGTCCAGCCCTGATCATCATCATCAACATCTGATAGCATGTTAACAGATTAACAGAGAAAGTGTGTAACCACTGTTGTGTAGCCTTTATAGATATCCAGGCATCTAATGCAAAGAAAGCCTGTGTTAAACATTATTTAGGTCTGGTGCACTAGGTGTAAGCAATTATTGGATAACATGTTAGCCTTAGCGGCTATATGTAAGTCTTTACAGCGTTTTGGAAAGAAGAATATTTATATTGGTGTTTTTCCTGTTGAGAATGTTTTTACTTAAAATATATTTTCTTCACTTCCAGGATGTTCTGCCTGTGGATATGTTTGAGTGTGTTTTGTGCTTTACCAAGCACTGTATCATCAGATCAAGGTATTTTTTATCCCTTGTACTATACTATTATTAAGACACTGGGACAAATAAACAAGGAATAACATCAGTTATTGCTTTTTTCTCTTCCAGGCGTGTCACTGATGTGCAACGAGACTGTCAACATTACCGCTGGAGAAAATGTGATCCTAACCTGTTTCATAAATTGGATTTTAGAAGGAGAAGACTGTGTTGGTCACAGTTATGTCTGGCGTAACACAAATGGCACCAAACTCTGTGACAATGGCGTAAAATACGGCTGTAAATGGAATAATTATACTTATGTGTCACTGACCATCTTAGATGTGATAGAAAAGGACGTTGTCACAGTTGAAATCTCGACAGCCTGTGGAATGGAGAAATCCCATCCTATCAGAGTACAGCCAATCAGCGGTGAGTCCCTGTATGCAGAACACGTTGTATTCAGTGTACCTGTCGTGTGACTATATTGTGCTGTATTCTACAGGTGAACCAGCTGTATCAGATCGGTTGCAGGAGGAGTCAGCACATGCTGCAACCACTGCGCTTTGTGTTTGTGCCTCTGCTGCTGTTGTGGTCATTTTGTGTTTCCTGTATAGAAAATACAGATGCAGAGTGAGAGGACAGTGACATAGACTGCACCAGGGAGTACAGACTGACAAATTCAGATTGTTCTTATCAGTGAACAGGTGGATATGAATGTATAAGCTGTTTATGAAAGCTAGTCCTCACCATCGATGACTCTGCTCCTGAACCGTCCTGTTGTTGTCATTTTTTTTATCATCTGTTTAATTTTTAGTTTTTCAGAAAATTATTTCTTGTGTTTATGCTGACTGAGCAACATTCACATGAGGATTTTATGACTAACAGAGCTCTACATGACTTTCAGTCATGTCATATAGTTAAAAGAGGAAAATGATGATGAGCCAGCATTGATGTAGATGTTTCACTGTGCAGTAAAGACTCTATGTTGGGATTTTTTTAAACTTTCTGCCTTTAGTCTCTTATGTCAGCTGTCCCCAACCCCCAGGCCTCGGACCGGTACCGGTCCGTGAGTCGTTTGGTGCCGGGCCGCGAGAGTTGAGGCTCAGGTGTGAAATGTATAGTTTTCAGGGTTTTTATCGGTTTTCAGTGTTATTTTGTTATCGTTTTTATTGTTTACTCGGTTTTCCTGGGTCTTTTCACGTGTGTTATGAATAAATTCTCTTTTTTTCGGTACCGGTACTAGTTTTATTTTGTTGTATTTATCCGTGACACCTTAAAGGCCGGTCCGTGAAAATATTGTCGGGCATAAACCATCTGTGGCGCAAAAAAGGTTGGAGACCGCTGTTTTATGTCTAAACACTGGCTCTGTGTTCTTGCTTCTCTGCTTCTAAATTAGGTTTAATTGCATTTGCAAGAAACTTTTTTGTTCTTTTAAGTTCTTCCTTTTTGCAGTGTTGACATGAATTTATTTCCATTTATAATTCTTCACTTAGACCGTTTTAAAATATTCACTTATATCCTATGATTTTCATTCAGCGTGGACCTTCACATATTTAATTCTGGCTCAGCGAAGCATGAACCAAGGAACTGTGAAGTTTAGTAGGTCATTCTTACTTTTAACCACTTGGGAAAGCTGTCTGTATTTGAACAGCCTGTGGCTCTGAAACTGATGACCTGAACCTGTGGATACTGAAGGAATTTGAGGAGTTTAATGATTCAGAATCTTAGTGGTCTAATATGAGTGTGACGGGATCATGCCAGAAGAGTAGGGTCTCAGACCTAAAAGTTTGCAGGTGACACTATTGTGTTTGGAGTCATTGCTGACAGAAATAAATCAGCTTATAGGTGTTAGGTGGAGCAGCTGACCAGGTGGTGCAAGGACAACAAGTCGGTCTTGTCCTCAGACAGATGATTCAAGCCTATGAAACAAGGATCAACCTGTGAAAGAACAGGTTACATCCTGAAGCAATTATGTCAGTTAATGCTGAGCAAAGCAACAGAAAGGGAATGTGCAATATGCTGAAAGACTGTTCCACTTACTATCAAAAAGAAAGAGGTTGTGTTTTTGTGTGCATACAGGCGTGTTATCTCTCTTTATCTGACAAAAACTTTGTAGGTGTGTAGAGCTGGGTCATGTTAATGATTTGGCTTAGAGTTTGGCTTACATCCAGCAAGATCTTCAAGGTAAACTTTAATGATTTATATATTGAAAATTTACAAAAAGGTTTTTAACTTAGATTTTAAACTATCATTCTTTTAAGTGTGATGTAAATTGGTAACATATAGAAAGTACTGTATAAAGATGTAAAATATCACATTTGCCCCTCTGTGAGTCTCTGTTTTACCATGGTGCAGAGGTTTGTGTGTGCCAGGGGCTAGCTTTAGTTTAAAATGAATTGTTTTGTGCTGTAATTCTATATCTATTTATACTCTCATTCGTTTTTCTTTCTGTTCCTTTTCCTTATTCTGTGCTTGTATTTCCCGCACTGAATACTCTCGCCTTTGTTATCCTTCACACATTTTGAATTACTGCACATTGCCAGATGTGTTTTTTGTAGTGAAGTATTTTGGGGGCGATTTTTAGTTCTTTCTCTTGTCGCTCCTTATGTTGACTTCCTCCTGTGCAACCTTTTGAAGTGTTTTTAGATTTGGGCTTTTTTGGCTGTTTATTGGATACCTTCACGCGAATAACCACTGCCTGTTTTGGAAATACAGATTTTTATTGTTGGACATCTTTAGACTACTCCTGCTACCACTGCTACAAAACTTTAAAACATTTTTTAGTAATTAATCCCAACATTTATATCTTTTTATATATATATCTTATATCTTTTTTTTATCTTTTTATCTTTTTTTATTTAAAATAAATAATAATCAGTAGCAACTTTTCATTCATCTTACTTTGTTTATTCTCATATGAACTGTCTCAAGAGTCGATTTGAACGTTAATGTTTTCAAACAGAGAGTACCAAAAACAACTGTTGTCCTCAGGCACCTTTTATAATGGACACAAGTTAGTTTTGTTTGGAAAACTGAAATAATTTTCATTTCATCAATGTTTTATGTTGTAATCTCAAAGTAGTTCATCTAGACTTCATGTTGAACAACACGTGTGCCTCTTACATCTCAGCAAATCAGTTATTTTAACTCTGCAGGTAGGTAACTCTGACAGGTGTCCTGTGTCAACTGGATACATTTTATTTATATATTTATATATATATTTGTAAGTCATTCTCAGATGCTCTCCAAAGAGTTAATTCTCAGCTAAATGAGTGTTAGTCCTTCTGCAATGGATGTTATAAATTGCTTCTTTTTCTGAGGATAACTGAATCATGTGCTTGGTTTTACAAGAGTGATGGAGAGCTGTTTATCCAAAAAATATTGTTGTCTTTTTTAACAATACCTGTAAGTGATCTACCAAGGAGTAGATACTCCCTAATCTGGTTCCCCTTTTCACAGCTTTTGACTAAAAAAAAAGTGAAAAGGACTACAGAAATATTTACCACAGAAAAAGTTTCTTTGACTTCCTGATAATAATGAATTAAACTAGTCCAGCCTAGAAGTAATAAATCAAGGAACTAGTTTTTCAGCGTCACCCTGAGACAGGATATTTCTAAATTTAGAGATATTGTGCAAATGGAGGAAAGCAGTGAAACAATGAATGCATTTAAAACAGAAACTGCACAGCAGGAGGGATAATATGTGTCAAACTAGTGATTTATGACTTTGTAGGTAATAAAAGTTAATGGCAGTCATAGTTTTTTATGAACCATGAATCATATTATCAGATTTTTTTTAATTTTTTTTTACCTGTCCCATTTGGTTCTTTAGCCGTCAGAATTGTGTAGCAAGCAGGACCGACAGCACACAATGTGCTTGGAAGTAGCAGCCAAGAAAGGTGTGATTTAAGCCTATGAACAGTGAACACCCGTGTGCACACCTGTGTGGATCGGCGCACTTGTATTCAAATGGTTTCCCCATGTAATGGTCTGCAAGAGGATATAGAGAGCCATAGCCCCGTCCCCCAGGGCATGAAGCAAGCATGGAGGAGATCCAGGCCCCAGACATCCAGAGGCCCCAGAGTGCAAGAGCCCAAGGAGGACCACCGGAGGGGCATCCGTGCCACCTTCATGGGAAGGGCTGAGGATCCCCAGACGAGGGGTCACCCAGTAGCCACCGGGCAGAAGCTAGAGGGGGCCGCACCGGCGTGCCCGCCGGCTCCGCCGGCAGCCAGCTGTGCCAGAGTGAACCGAGCCGCAGGCACAGAGGCCGGAGGCCCGAGGGCCCTCCGCGCCCCGGAAGAGGCCTGACCGAGCAACAGGCGCCAGGCCCCGCCAAGTAGCCACCGGGAGTGAGCTGGTACATACCTGAGCGCCCAGCCCCGGACACCAAGAACCACCAATGCACCGACCCCTGAGGGCATCAGTCACCAGCAGGGAGGTGTGGTGAGGGGAGATAGGCCTCCACACTTTGGAGGGCCTGGGAGTTCCCAGAGAGGTGGAGTCTAAGACCCGACCTGACATATAGACACAGACATGCATTCCCACCCTCATGCACACATATACAAACACTCAGCACTCACCCAACGTAGGGATAAACGTAAATGGACATGTACACATAATCACACTCCCCAAACATACTCTATACCCCGGGTCCGCCCCCCAGAGGGGGCGAGGGTACCAAGGTTTGATATCAACCGTGGGATCCGTCAAGGTTGCCCCGTTTCTGTTTTCTTTTCCTTCTTCCTATGGAGTTACACTCTATTCATTTTAAAAACAGCAGTGTAATGGGTCTGTCTGTTGCTGGCAGAACATTATCTATTACTCAACTAGCAGATGACACACTTTTTTAAAGGATAAATATCAAGTTGATGAAGCTCTCAAAGTTGTCAATAATTTCTCAATAGCTTCTGGTCTTAAACTCAACATTCCAAAATGTGAACTTGAACCTGTTAAGTTCTGCACAGATACTATTGCATCAGGTGTTCCTGTTAAAAATAAGGTTAAATATCTTGGTATTATCATTCAAAAAGACCAAGATGCTAGATTATCTGAAAATTTCAACCCTCTCATTACTGCAGTACAACAAAGATTTAATCTTTGGCTTCAAAGAAATTTATCCATTACTGGAAGATCCTTGTTTATGCAGCTATGGCACTTGATGTTTCAAAAGAATTTTGCACAAAAATTGATAAAATATTATTCAACTTCATTTGGAAAAAGAGAATACATTATATTTTTTTAAAAATGTAATGATGAACAAGTTGTGATCTGGTGGCCTAAATTCTTCAGATTTCACTTCCCTAAATGCGTCTTTTAAAATCAAATGGATCAAACTCTTTTTTAAAAATCCCAATTCAATTTGGAATTTTATTACCAATCATATCTTTAACTCACTTGGAGGAATGCACTTTCTGCTAAGATGCAATTACAATATCTCTAAATTACCGATTAAACTCTCCAACTTTCATAGTCAACTCTTATCATCTTGGTTAATGATATACTCTCACAACTTTTCTCTCCATAAATATCTCATTTGGAACAATCAGGATATTAAATTTACGAACAAATCATTATATATTCAGAAATGGGTTGATAGAAAATTTTTACTTGTGAGTCAGTTACTGAATGATAATGGTCAATTATTCTCTTATAAGACATTTTTCTCTGTTTATGATTTTCCCGTCACTCCAAGAGAATATGCTGTAGTTTTTGACGCAATACCAGATGGGGTGAGAAGGTTACTGGTGTCTGCTCCTAAAGGCAGAAATTGTATTATTCCAGAACTAAATCCCGCTAGCATATACATCGGTAACATCTGTCCTTTATTGAGTGAAAAAGACACAAATCAATGTATTAGACAAATTATTCAAAGAGATATTGTTTCCAAAACTTGCAGCTGTATTCTGTTGGAATAATATTTACAATGATGTAGACTGGAAAAACACTTGGATTCTATCAAGGAAATTTATCATCACTAATAAGGTAAGAGAAGTTACTCTTAAGTTGATCCATAGATGTTATCCAGTAAAAACATATCTGGTTACATTTAAGAAAAATATTTATACTCTTTGTACTTTTTGCAGCAATGCAGAGGAAACAATATGTCATCTATTTGGGAATGCACGTATACACATATATATTGGATTGATTTAAATAATTTTATAAACACCAAAATTGATCCTTCATGCAAACTGAAGTTTCAACATATTCTGTTTGGCCTCTCACATACCGATAAAATGAATCCAGGAAAAAAATATATATTATCAATCTTTTGATTTTTTTTGCCAAATTTCACATACATTGTCCAAAAATTTCTCAACAGCATCCAAACATATTTGCTTTTAAAGCCCTGTTTTCAAATTATCTAGAGACTCTAAAGAACAGCACTAACTCCAAAGCATGTAAAACACAAGATTTATATGTTGTTTATTTATACCTTGAGCATCTCTTTCTTTTTTTAATCGGTTATTTCTTTTGTTTGTTTTTTCCTGAAGTAAACTTTTTTGTTTATGTATTTGTATTTATGACTTGTTAAAGATACTGCAAGATGTTAAATGTTTCATACCCTTTCTATAATTACATTACTATGTATATTTGTTGTTCAATTGTTCAAATAAAAAAGAAATTTTAAAAAAGCGTGCGGTCGCTGGATTGGGACACAGCCTCTGTGTACTTCCTGTGTTAAGTTTAAGGTCCATGTCTTGGTGTCAGCATTTTCAGTTTCGTGTCTTCCCCGTCCTGTCAAGTGTGATTCTCCTCAGCTGTGTTCCTTCTGTGCTTCCACTTCCCTCATTACCCATTTCCCTCATTCAGGGTCTGCAGCCTTAAAGGCTTAATTTTAAGGCCGATTACGTCACAGCAACGCAACGAAGGCTGTCCCAATTCGAAGGCTGCTCGAAAAATGCGGCCCTCAAATGCGTCCTTCATTTCCCCTGAATTTGAAGGATTGGTCGATGCATCCTTCAAACATCATCCAACATATACCCGGCGGTGGGTGTAAAATTTTGCCGAAAAAAAACGGCGGAAGAGGGGCGACCGAAGAGTAAACTTTTAAAAGTAAGTACTGAATATTATGTCAGTTATTTATGTGCGAATGTTGAATAATGAAGAACATTAAAACATAACCGTTGGCCACATGTCGGCAAAGTTATGTGACATTAGCGATGTTTGTACTAACTTGGTTTTAAAGCCTTTACTTTAAAATATACCTGCTCAATAGTTGGCTTAATCTTACAGAGAATGTGATGATTTTATGGATAATTAAAGTCAGTCATATATCCGCAAACACAACAAGCTGAAAGTCAGTGATGCTACTCGGTTTGCAGTCCTGAATATCACAGCACAAGCAGGATTCACTGCACTGTTAATGTTAGCTGTGTTATATTGTTCGGTGGTGTCGAGCCAAACGGACTTTAACGTGTGTTTGAACGAGCTGACGGTTCACTTGTTAAACTGAAAGAAAGATGCTTTAATCCGGTGGTTCCCAAACTTTTTTTTGCTAGGCCCCCCTTTGTTTTACAAGAAAAATGTTCGCGCCCGCCGCACAAACACGTCTTCCAACCACACACACCCATATTTTATAATATATAATAAAATAAACTACTAACTCTTTTATGCTATGTCCACACCTACACGGCTATTTTTGACAACGCAGCTGTTTCGTCCACGTAAACGGCGATTGGAATCACCGAAAACAGAAAAAAATTTTAAACTCCTTTTTTGCGTTTAAGTGTGGACGAGCAATACAGAGTTCAGGCAAAGTCAAAGGTATGTGCCTTTTTTCATGTCACGCTGTGCGCCACTTTATTGTTTACATGAGATGAATTGCAGAATGGCAGAGACAAAATACTATTAATCTGACTGTCTGCAGATTTTACATGCAGTTACTGTCCCTCCATTTAGAAAGGCAGAGGCGTCATGGTGTGATTATTTTACGTGTAGTTGTTTTTTTCCTGTGTAATAATATTCAACATTGCTATCAATACATTTTTTTCAAAAAATGTCTCTCTGTGCAAAATGGGTTCAAAAACATAAACAGCTGTGGGATACTGTTAGTCCGTGATTTGAACCAGGGGAACAAATCGTGGCAGGATCAGCCTGATATTATTTGTCACTGTAACTTTACTGTATAAAGAGCTAACATCTCCAAAATGTCAGGAGTAGTTAGTCATTACAACAAGTGTTTGTGAACTAAAAATCAAGAATGTGGGATACTGTTTGTCCGTGATGTGGAGAGCCCATAGCATGTTCATGACGCAGGGAAAACCAATTCTGCAGGGGAGACCGACCTCGGCACTTGTGCAGGTGAAGCCAAAGGGAAGATTTGCTTCATCATATTTTCTAGTCTTTGGCTTAGAATGAAGTTGGTTTGGAAACATATTCAGTGATGCTTCATCTCCTGTTTTGCGTTTGTGTGGGCGCCCTGTGCTTAGCAGTGTCCAAGCGTTGTTTTTTCTTTTCACCTTTCACACCGTGCCCCCCCCCCCCCTGCAACAATGGGCCCCACACTTTGGGAAAGTCTGCTTTAATCACAGGAGTCACACATGTGTCCACTGTACCATCTGGGAACTCTTCTTGTTTAGCACTCGTAATAACACAAACACTACATCCTCCTTCTTTTGTGCTGTTTTGTAGCAGTGTATACACCTGAGACTCTCACCTGTCTTTCTGTCCTGCACTCTCTCTCTGTTTCTTTCTCTCTGATTGTGTAATACAAGTATGAACATGTATTTATAAGTTACACTTGTGTTTGAATCCTGCAGCTTATCACACATTTGATTTCCATGTGTGACAACTGCAAGTGTCCAGAGTGAGGACAGACTGAGGGACCCACTGCTGCACATCATCTGTGAGGCTTTGCACCCCTGATGATCCAGCAGGACAAACTCAGCAGTGTGTGAGGAAGAGGAGGAGGAAGAGCCAGCAGCAGCTGACAGATGGGGAGAATAGACAGACTGTTCCCTGTTTGTGAAGGACTGCTAGAAAAGTTTAAAATAACTAATTGTCTGTCCTGAATCAGTCTTATTAGGTAATGTTCAAATCATTTTATCATTCCAGTGTTTGCAGTGTGGGAGAAAGTACTCAGGGCCTTCAAGTTACACACTATGAAAGGCAGCAACAAGTTAATGTTCAGAAACCTAAAGTATGTATCAGCAGCAGAATGGAGCTAAAAATAAATGTTTGTTTCAGTTCTATGAAGCTTTGAGTATTTTGGATTAGTAGCACTGCTGTGTTTGTTGCATCATATTGCTGTAATTGTTTATATGCTTTATATAGTCTGAGGTAAGTTGATCTATAGTGTTACATCCAGTGTTGGGGAGTAACGGAATACATGTACCGCCGTTACGTATTTAAAATACAAAATATGAGTAACTGTATTCCGTTACAGTTACCGTTTAAAAATGTGGTATTTAGAATACAGTTACTTTGTTGAAATAAATAGATTACACGGTGGTACTTTCCTGTTTCATATTGTGGCGGGTCAGGACTGTTTGGGTTTTGTTTGACAGCTACGTTCTGTTGTTCCAGGCGGCAGCGTTACGGTTTCCATGGTTACAGGGTGACGCTCTCTCTGTGTGTGTTTCCTGGGTGAGAGAGGCCTTTTTGTTGTTGTTGTGCTAAGCTAATAGGCAGAATGCTACAGGTATAGCTCTAAAGAATGTAGCATCATGGGCAGTGTAGTCCGTGCTGCAGGGAGAATGGACTGCCATACCCGTTATGTGTCTGTGAGCGAGGGAGGGAGAAAAAGGAAAAGTACGAGCTGTCATCGAGCAAAAACGGGAGCTGGAAGCATGTAAATATAATAATAACCACTGCAGCCAAGAAGAGTGCCTGACGAGCCCAGTTGTAAGTAAGCTATTAAGACTCGACTGTACGCCGTGTTCGTGTTTTCCTCTGAAAACAATAAGTTCTGTTGGAGCAGCCTTTCAACGCCTCTCTCTGTCTCTCGCAAGCAAAGTTGACCCAGACAACAAAGTAAAGCTAGTTTTCGGCTACGAGCCCGACACAGAACCCACCGTATTAGTCAGAGGTCCCTTTACTACAGTTCGGAGCCGCGGACCTTCAGTAACAGTAATAAATCACAGCAATAGTACATTCACGTAGTTGTAAACAGCATGATAATATATTAAGTAATCCAAAGTATTCAGAATACGTTACTCTCATTGAGTAACGTAACGGAATACGTTACAGAATATATTTTGGGGCATGTATTCTGTAATCTGTAATGGAATACATTTTAAAAGTAACCTTCCCAACACTGGTTACATCATATTCTTTAAGGATGTTATGTGTTTGTGTACTTTCTGCCCAGTTTGACCCATTTAGCAGAAGTCAGCCTGTTTAAGGCTCTGATATCTATTCTGTATGACAAGCAGTTATGACATGGTCTGATTTTCTCACCCAATAAAGGAATATTTAATATATCGGTCTACTCTTCATTCTATCAGAAACAGTTATCACAGCTCGTACATTTTGTTTTTACACAAGCACTGAGCAAAATTTTAGTAATGTCAACATATTAAAAGAACAATATTTGTCTCTTAAATATATCTATTTGTACACTGCCAAAGATACTTGCCTTTGAGTGAAGATATAAAGTGATAGGAAATATAAAGAACTGCAACTTGAATCTTTACTGAAGCTCAGTATTTGTTCAAGTTTACTGATGTAATAATTAATCATGATTAATATGATACTAACTTTAATATTGGCCATACTATATTTACATTAGCTTACAAGTAGCTTACCATCACCAGTGTGTGAATGTGTGTGTGAGTGGGTGGATCACTGAATGTGGTGTAAAGTGCTATACAAATACAGGCCTTTTACCATGACTTTAGTCTCATGAACATTCGCTAATTTTTATTTACTAACTAATCTTAAAATGACTGTTCAGCAAGGAAATGAAGCCCAACATGTTTTTACAGTCCCATGGTCTCAGGCTCAGATACTTATCAAATCACACAAAGCTCATGTAAAACAAACAAATTAACAAAACATTTTCTCCTTCATTTCTGTCAAACAATGCTGTATAAAATAAAATAAAAATAAAAACAAAATTCTCCTCAGATAATCTTTTTTCCAAAGATGCTTTCTGTTATTATCAGTAGTTCGCTGATTTACTGTCAATGGGTCCCCTTTCTGATACGTTTTTCTAATAACTATGACAATGCTGTTAAATTGGGGTGTGACGTCATCATAACGGCTTTGACTGGCAGCTGCAGTCACAGAGAAACTTGTGTATCTCTGTTGGGGAATGGCAGATGGAGCGGGGACGCTGAGAGGAGGTCCAGCGTTTACGTTACAAAACCATGACCGACTGTTTTAAACTGACATCCTGAGGTGTTTTTCAGTAAACCGACGGACAGACCCCAGGCCCCGCCGCACTTTTTCAGAAAGTTAAATGTATCTGTAAGCTAATCCATAACTACTGTCCCTAGTTATGTCCTGAGACGCAGCTAGCTAAGATGAGCACTCGGCTGTCGGAGATACTTGTTTTGTACAGTTCGTTTAGCTAAGCCGTGCAGGTGAATGAATTTACCCTGACTAATGAAATCAAGAGAAAAGCACCGGGCTGCTCAGTCACTAATTACCGTTACTGTATTTTTTATTGCAAGTACTGTAAGAGCAACAGGTAGGACAATGCTTCAGCTCCTGTGCAGAGGTGATTATTAAATGTATGCAGACAACAGCATGTTTCTGTCTTCTGCAACATCAGTATATACAATAGCACAAAATTTAAAAAAAGAAGAAAAAAAAAAAGAATGTTACTGTTACATTATGTTATGACATCATCATGATGATCAAAGGCATTTTATATGCCCTATGACATCATCATAATGAACAAAGGCATTTCATATGCCATATGACATCATCATGATGATCAAAGGCATTCTATATGCCATATGACATCATAATGATCAAAGGCATTCTATATGCCATATGACATCATATGTGAATCCTTAAATATAGGTAGGGATCCCAAACATTTAGTCAGTTTATTTGCAACACTCAAGATTGCAGCATTCAAAGGTACACCTGAGAAACATTTTGTAACAGTTCAATCTTTAACACAGTCGCTTCATTAACACTCCAACATGTCTCAGAATAATCACGGCAAAGATCAACAACAACAAAAAAAGGTGTTGAAAAGACGATACAGTCAGATTTCAAAAAGCAGCAAAAATAACTCTGAGAGCTACTCTCCAGAGAGAAAGAGGATGAGAATAGAGATAGAGAAAAAAGAAACAGCAGTGAGTCCGAGCATCCAAGAAAGTTCTTCGTCCAGCATTGTCCAACCCCAAGTTCAGGAAACAAATGCACTTGTCCAGCTTCCACTCAAGAGAATGCAAGGCCCGGATTATGCTGCACAGAATTGCAGGACAAGTGCTGACAGCTGCTCTCTACCAAGGAAAGAAAGACTTACCTGTGAAGGAAAAAATGTGTTGAAAAGACGATACAGTCAGATTTCAAAAAGCAGCAAAAACAACTCTGAGAGCTACTCTGAGAGCTACTCTCCAGAGAGAAAGAGGATGAGAATAGAGATAGAGAAAAAAGAAACAGCCGCAAGTCCGAACATCCAAGAAAGTTCTTCGTCCAGCATGGTCCAACCCCAAGTTCAGGAAACAAATGCACTTGTCCAGCTTCCACTCAAGAGAATGCAAGGTCCGGATTATGCTGCACAGAATTGCAGGACAAGTGCTGGCAGCTGCTCTCTACCAAGGAAAGAAAGACTTACCTGTGAAGGAAAAAATGTGTTGAAAAGACGATACAGTCAGATTTCAAAAAGCAGCAAAAACAACTCTGAGAGCTACTCTCCAGAGAGAAAGAGGATGAGAATAGACACTGAGAAAAAAGAAACAGCAGCGAGTCCCAACATCCAAGAAAGTTCTTCGTCCAGCATGGTCCAACCCCAAGTTCAGGAAACAAACGCACTTGTCCAGCTTCCACTCAAGAGAATACAAGGCCCGGATTATGCTGCACAGAATTGCAGGACAAGTGCTGACAGCTGCTCTCTACCAAGGAAAGAAAGACTTACCTGTGAAGGAAAAAATGTGTTGAAAAGACGATACAGTCAGATTTCAAAAGGCAGCAAAAACAACTCTGAGAGCTACTCTCCAGAGAGAAAGAGGATGAGAATAGACACTGAGAAAAAAGAAACAGCAGTGAGTCCGAGCATCCAAGAAAGTTCTTCGTCCAGCATGGTCCAAGTTCAGGAAACAAATGATACGACCTTGAGTGATACCAAAACCTCTGAAAACACACCAAAAGATGACAAGAGGCCAGAAGAAAGAACAGTGACACAGAGCATCCCACAAAGTTCTTCGTCCAGCATGGTCCAACCCCAAGTTCAGGAAACAAATGATACGACCTTGAGTGATACCAAAACCTCTGAAAACACACCAAAAGATGACAAGAGGCCAGAAGAAAGAACAGTGACACAGAGCATCCCAAAAAGTCCCTGGTCCAGGACTATCCGACTCCCAGGTCGGAAAACAAATAATTCGGCCTTGGGTGATACCAAAACCTCTGAAAACACACTAAAAGACAACAAGAGGCCAGAAGAAACAGCAGTGACACAGAGAATACGAAAACGTTCCTGGTCCAGGACTATCCGACCCCCAGGTCAGGAAACAAACAATTCGGCCTTGGGTGATACCAAAACCTCTGAAAACACACCGAAAGACAACAAGAGTCCAGAAGACCAGAGAGAAACAAACGTGTGGATCATTGGGTCCAGCTACATCAGACGAGCTGAGGGTGAAGCAAAAGAGATTTTCGGAGACAATTTCGGACTTAATGCCAAAGTCCAGTGGTTTGGCAAAGAAGGAATGCGCTGGGTGGGAGTCCTTCCTCGTTTTTATGAGGAGCTATCGACACAGAGCCCACCTGACATACTAGTAATCCATGCTGGGGGTAATGATTTGGGACTCTTTTCTGCTTATAAACTTTCTTCTGTCATTGAGAAGGAATTGATGCAACTGCACACAGAGTTCCCCTCAATGACAATTGCATATTCATCCATCAATGGGCGTCAAGTGTGGAGTTATGGAAATCCAGTCGAAATCAATAAGGACAGGATGAGTGTGAATGCCAGCATTAGAAAGGCTGTCGACCTCTTTGATGGAGTAATTATTGAGCATCCGTGCTTCAGGTTTTTCAGCAGCTCAAATTTTTTACCCGATGGAGTTCATTTCTCCAAGAAAGGAAATGAACTGTTTCTGACAAGCATTCGCACGGCCATCCAGGAAAGTCTTCAGTCACGTCACTGAAAACTGACTTGAGACATTTCTTTCACAGTCCAGAAAACCATACGTTGTTCATTTTAGGTAATGTGAACAACATATAGCTAACGTGTGCTCTCTTTTTTCTTTTCCTCTGCCTCTCATCCCCAACCAGTCATGACAGATGGCTGCCCCTTTCTTAGCCTGGTTCTGTCAAAGGTTTCTCCCTTTTTATAAGGGAGTTTTTCCTTTCCACCGTTGCCCAGTGCTTGCTATTAAAGGGGATCATTTGATTGTTGGGTTGATACAGGGCTCGCAAAATCGCTAGCCCGACGTCCCAGGGCTAGCAATATCTCCGGTTGGGTGATTTTGGTCGCCCAACCGGAGATATTGCTAGCCCCGGGACGTCGGGCTAGTGATTTTGCGAGCCCTGTGATAGTTTAGAATTTAATTGGCTTAAACTAATAAACATAAAACTTCAGGTGAGGGGTTCACATAGTAGGGAGCACTACAAAAATTACAAATAAAAACATGTAATTGTAAAGCGCTTTGGGTGCCTTGAAAAGCGCTATATAAATCCAATCCATTATTATTATTATTATTATTATTATTATCATTAATTGGCGGCAAATCAAAATAAAGAAAGCAATTTTTTTTTAAAAACATCTCTTACTGCTCTGTTTATTTCTTTAAATGAACACTTGTACTTTTTGTCATAGAAGAATAAGAATATTAATATGAATATGAACACCAAGGCGTTTCCAGGCCAGCCAAGAGATATAATCTCTCCAGCCTGACTTGGGTCTACCCGGGGGCCAAATGCCTGGTGGCACCTTTGCCTCCATGGGCACCTTAACTCATCACTTTTGATGCAGAGAATGTATTTTATTGACTTATATTAGTAGGTGAAGCCTTTTACTTCAGCTGTGATTGTTTTTCTTATTAAGATATATATTAATATGCTTTTTTAAGGATTAAGATTTGGGTTTGTTTTTCCAGCTTCATTAACAGTTGTTTTTTCAGAGATCAGATGTCCTCACAGGTAGGGATGGGTATTGATAAGATTTTCACGATTCCGATTCCATTTTCGATTCTGTTTAACGATTCGATTCTTTATCGATTCTTTTTAAAAAAGGAGAACACTAAGGTTGATTAGCTTAGACCTTTGTTTTATATCTTCTCTTTGAACAAGATAGAAATTTAGGAGTAACATGGCCTTACAAACCCAACAGTGAGATCTTAAGAGATCCACAGCCTACGGCTCTTCAATGGGGTGTCACAGGGTCCCCAGGAAAATAAATTGTAAATGTAAAATAATAAAATAAACATTCTTCTGTAGCAATAACAAAGTATAACATAAATTATTCTGTAGCAATTACACAAGAATATCCAGTAATGTCCCTGCCTACAATTAAACACATTCCGAAAATCGGGGGCATCTGCTGTGGCAAATGGGTGAAAGCCTTTTGCCACAAACTTAGTCACTGCTCGGTGACATTCGTCTATCCTGGCCTGAAAGGAGACGCTACCGGCAGACTGCAGCGAGAACTGCCAGCATCTGAGCCAGCCAGACTGTCTCTCTCATCATGGTCACCTAAATGCACAGTAATGGCAGGTTTTGTAATAAGGCAGATCGCGCTAACATAATATGCACTGTTAGTTGATTATTTAGCTGCCGCATTAACGGGAGAGGACGTGCAAACGTTACCGCTGCTGCTGGGTTGAGATTCACGAGTCCGGAGCGGCATTAAAAACACGACATTCATTTAAGGTCATCACGTGTTTTGTGAGCAAATGCTTTTGCATATTCGTAGTGTTTCCTCCCTTAAATGAAATATCTACTTTGCAAGTATTGCAAGTTGCCCTGTTGTCATCCGTTCTCGTAAAGTATAACCAAAGTTTTGAGCGTTTGAGCCGCCATGTTTCCTGCCAGGTAAATGACGCTCCGCAACGTGGTGACGTCATTTGGGGCGACTGGAATCGATAAGGGAATCGTTTGCAAAAATGGCAAACAATTCCAAAGTGTTCTCAACAAGAACCGGTTTTCGATACCCATCCCTACTCACAGGACAGCATATATAAGAATTGACTATGTGCACGTTAGCATATGCTACTTCCGGTGCGGAAACTCCTGTGGGGAGCTTTGTTTCCGGTGTCCTATTCGCGCCTGGTTTACGGTCCAAAACAAGTTAAGCAAGTGAATGAATCAAGCGGCGATTTACACTTCTATAGATGTCTCGGGCATTTACCGAATATATCTGTAAATAATGTTCATCAACTTGTCGATATTTTTCCCCCACGCCTCAGGGCAAAAGAGAAAATGGATTCAAATGTTATATTTCTCAGCTGTCCCTCGTTTATCGCGGGTGTTATGTTCTAAAAATAACCAGTGATAGGTGAAATCAAGTAGCCAATTTTATTTTTTGACGGTGCAAAACGTGTCGTGGACATTGTGGACATACAGCACTTCAGAGTCACACTGCTAGCGATCGATGCAGAGATTCTGTATTGTACAGGAGAGACACCACGGAGGAGATCGTCTGCAGTGATCAGGACGCAGGACAATGTGATGTAAAAAAATAAGCATGCAAACTTGCACAAAAAAATCTCACAGCCAGGTGAAAGGTGAACCGCGTTATTAGCGAGGGACTGCTGTAATTTTTAAGGAAAGTCACAACATACCCTTCATAAATACTAATGTATAGAAACCCTTACCAGCAATCGTTCATTTTTTGTGTGGCTTTTTTCACGGTTCGTTAACATGCTGTGTAGGTGTGTACTTGACTAGCTGATATCGACATAATGGGGGAAACGCCTGGTTTGACTATTCTTCACCTGTAGTGTGAATGCTGAACATTTGCCTGTTTAAATCATAAGACCAGTCACTATACAGAGATGTGCTTCTGAATGTGGACAATGTGTCTTCTGCATGCAGTAATGCAGTTCTGCTTGTGTTGAGTGATGTAAACAACTGATCGATCTAAACTCTTTAAACGTCAAAATTGATCATTAGATTTTTTATGACACAACAGTGGCGAGTGTTCCCACCTTCTGCTCTTTGTAACTTAACGCGATCTTTCCGTTTTCGAGTTTTGGACATGATTTTGGAGTATATCTTTGCAGTAGCGATTGACCGCAAAGTAAAGCTACCGGAAATGTACAACCCCACATCCGGTCTCAAACCAGGAAGTTAGCATTTTCTCGTGCACAGGGTCAATTTTACAGAATATGAGGCATTGGTGTGGATTAAACAGCGTAACGGTGTGTTCACACCGAACGCGATAGACGTGAGCAAAAACGCCCCAGACGCCCCTAATTTGACACGTACACATTCGTGTCCAACACAAATAAATGGCGCCTCAAAATATGCAATTTTGACGCACGTGAACCGGAAATGTGGAAGGAAGTTGTGCCAGACGGTATCTTTCCACTGTATTAGTATATTTTTTTATTAGTATAATATGAAATAAATTCTACATCTGTCAAGTCGTGTGCCAACATTTGCTTTGTAGTAGAACTGAGACATTAGTCATTATAAAAATTTATTTGAAATAATATTAAAATTCTCAAACAGAAAACATTAAACATAAATATATAAAATATAAGTATTTACAGAGAGACAGGAATAAAAAGGACCCAGCTGCTCTCCAGAGCAGGAACAAGGCTGAGGAGGAAATGCTCCAGCTCCACCGCCGATGGACCGTCCTGGGACCCGTCCCTCATCCGCCTCGGAGCTGTCCTCCTCTGTGGGCCTGTAAAACAGCACAAAACACAAAGAAATGAGAAGGCTGCTACTAGATTTTCATTTTCAACATTGAAAAAGAAACAAAAAAAAACCAGGATCTAATCAGATTGGTTGTAGATATTTAGTAAAGGTGATCACAAGGGAATCCCACCGAGTAAAAAGCTATCAGTGCTTGCTGTACATCTGATGCTACAATTATATATCTGTGGGTGCAGCAGCAGGAGCTCAGGGACTGGGGAGCCTGAGTAGCAACAGGTTCTGCTGCAGAATCAGCTGGTTTTATCAAGACAATATTAAATGTTAACAGGTTGAATACAATAATCATAGAGAAAGTATATACAGTGGTCCCTCATTTATTGCAGCAGGGGTTCAGAATAACTAGCCCCTGGCCACGCACTTTATACACTTTTTTCCACACACATGAACATTATCACCCACAACTATTTTCAGTTGCGGGTGATAAAGGATTCAGAAAGTTTATTCATGCAGGCCCATATGACAGAGAATGTGCATGTTCTTTTTTTTTCATATTTTAATTTATATTTAATTGTGTTGTGGTTTGCAGTGTTTTGTGTTGTTTCATTTTAAATTTGTTTAAAAGGAAAAAGCTGAAAATTTAAATAGTTAAAAGTTGAACTGTGACTAGTTGATTTTTGTATTATATGATTTATTTATTACACTTTATATGGAGTGAATAAATAAAAGTATATTTACGGTGGCCCCTAGAGACAAAGCACGTACAAACTCCAAAACACATACAAACTCCAAAACATGTAAAAACTCCAAAACACGTAAAAACTCCAAACACGTACAAACTCCAAACCACGTAAAAACTCAGAAGCACATAAAAACTCAAAAACACGTACAAAAGACAACAGAAGTGCTCCAGGATGTTAGGGGCAGTGTTGAGCTTTTGTTACCTAGTGGCTACACAAGTCAGCAAGTACCAACGACTGGATTTGGTGTGTGGTATAACAGGTAAATTAACATTTTTTTTAAATTATTTGAATATATATGAGTGCTTGTGTATAAATACACAAACAATACACATATGCTTTCAATTGTGTAATTTAAGTGATCTAGGTAGCTCTGTTTTGGAAGTTCAGTTAACTCTAGGAATGTGTTTTGGAGTTTGTACGTGTTTTGTCTCTAGGGGCCACCGCATATATTTATATATAAACATATATAAATAAAACCACTTTTTTTACATTAGTAATTCCTTTTGTGCATAATTTTATATTATTGTTAATAATAAATTAATTAAAGCAACAAAACAACCTGAAGAGCCGGTTCAGAGCCGAAAGAGCCGGCTCTTTTTAGTGAGCCGAACCGAAAGAGCTAGTGATGGGTCGGTCGCGAACGAAATGGCTCTTAGAGCCGGGTCTTTGTGAACGACGCGAGCCGGCTCCTTATCGCGAGCCGGTTTTTTTTTTTTTTTTCTTTCTCTCACCCTCTCTCTCGCACTTTTTTTCCGCTTCACTCAGCATGCGAGCCTTGTGCTGTAAGCTGGGAAGAGGAGGGAGGGGCAGTAGCAGTAGCACAGGAACAGAGCAGGAGGGAGAGAGAGAGAAAGAGCCAGGGACAACAACATCACATTAGAAAGGTATAGTAATCATCCACAACTATTTTCAGTTGCAGATGATAAAGAATTCAGAAAGTTTATTCATGCAGGCCCATATGACAGAGAATATGCATGTTCTTTTTGTTTTCATATTATAATTTATATTTAATTGTGTTGTGGTTTGCAGAGTTTTGTGTTGTTTCACTTTAAATTTGTTTAAAAGGAAAAAGCTGAAAATTTAAATAGTTAAAAGTTGAAATGTGAATAGTTGATTTTTGTATTATATGATTTATTTATTACATTTTATGTGGAGTGAATAAATTAAAGTATATTTACGGTGGCCCCTACAGACAAAGCACGTACAAACTTCAAATCACGTACAAACCTTGAAGCACGTACAAACTCCAACACACGTAAAGACAGGTAAAAACTCCAAAACACGTAAAAACACATACAAACTCCAAAACACGTAAAAACTCCAAAACACGTAAAAACTCCAAAACACGTACAAATTCCGAAGCACGTACAAACTCCAAAACACATACAAAACACACTTTTGTTACCTAGTGGCTACACAAGCCAGCAAATACCAACGACCGGATTTGGTGTGTGGTAGTAACAGGTAAATGAACATGTTTTTTATTATTATTATTTGACTATATATGAATGCTTGTGTATAAATACACAAACAACACACATATGCTTTCATGCTTTCAATTGTGTAATTTAAGTGATCTAGGTAGCTCTGTTTTGGAAGTTCAGTTCACGCTAGAAATGTGTTTTGGAATTTGTACGTGTTTTGTCTCTAGGGGCCACCGCATATATTTATATATAAACATATATAAATAAAACCACTTTTTTTTTTTACATTAGTAATTACTTTTGTGCATAATTTTATATTATTGTTAATAATAAATTAATTAAAGCAACAAAACAACCTGAAGAGCCAGAAATCCCATCACTAGAAAGAGCCGGTTCGCCAGAAATCCCATCACTACTATCAATCAAGATTGGTTTGATATTCTGACTGACAATACCACACCTTTAAAATTGGATGAGTAATATTTATTACAAAAATTTGACCTTTTTTTTGGTTTTTGGAAAAGGACTTTATTTGTGGCTGAATGTTGTCAGTATGTTAAAAATGGCTCATCTCAAAACATTGTCAGTGGTGCAGTTGTGTTTGAACACAATAATGTTATTTGAAAATCAACATTGTGTAAACATTCATTAATACAACAGGGAGCACCTCATGAAAACTATAAAGGATACTTTTTCTAGACTTTAGGAAATTGATTGGCAAAACAAAAAAAAATATGTTGTGTAAACTTTAGGAAATACATTGCTAAAACAATAAAATATGAGTTAAGAAAAAGCACAGTTATTAATCTTGTAAACACAAAAACATTAGTTGAAGCAACTTTTCTCCTAAACTTGAAATTATAAGTTATCCATCAGAACCTAAAAATGTAAATCCAGTGGGTTGCCTTGAGTTTTTAAGTTTTCGCAACAATTTTATTTATTTATTTTTTTTACAGTGTGTGACTATCGGAGCCAACAAAATCACAGTGCCATGTAAGAATGTTTTAATAATGTAAGGGTTAAGAGATGAAAACACCTGCTTATTTCTTTAAATGTACATTTTAATATATAAATGACCTTCTGCCCACAATCCACCCCCGGTTTTGTAATATTTTTGTTATTCCTGCGAAGCCTGACGTGTCCTGTGGAGTGAGACCGATGAACTGAATTGCATTGAACCTGGATGTTGTCTTACAATCGCAGCAGGGTTATTCAAGTGCAGCATTCAAGTTGCTGCCATTCAATGTGATCACTGCCATTTGCTTTTGATTTTTTGTGTCTTTTTTTTTTTTTTTTTTTTTGTCTATTAATCCAATTAAATCGTCTGTTAAGTATGGTGTTGACCATAAAGTAGGACAGGCTCCAGATAGACCAGAGGTCATCTGGATGTAGCCCCAAACAGAAAGTCACTATGAAAGCAACAAAGACAGCAATTATCAGGTGTCTCCCTTCATAAATGCAGGTGTGGCGTATAAAGGAGAAGAGCCGGAGACCAAGGGCAGTCGGCTGTGAGAGGAGGACCGATCACCATCCACTTACCAAATTTTCTTGAACCATCAGGTGTATTTAATTCTGGCCCAGGGAAAGACGAACCATGGAATAGTGAAATGTCAATAGGTTATTCTTACTTTTAACCACCTGGGGGAGCTTGTCTGTATTTGCCTGTGGCTCTTGTGTTGAGCCCAAGGGGACATGACGATCCAGAGATTAACAAAGAAAAAAAATGATGCTGAGTTAATCAATAGAGAGACAGACAACCATTCAAACTCACATTCACACCTATGGGCAATATGAAAATCCCTAGTTAACCTAACCTCATTAATTGCATGTCTTTGGAAGCCAAAGTACTTGGAGAGAACCTAAACAGACATGGAGAGAACATCAAATGGCAGACAAAAAGGCTCCAGGCAGATGGCGGATTTAAACCCAGATGTTCTTGCAATTAGCCAAAGGAATTCCTAATAATCACTAACCCAGCAAACAGACCCACGTGCCCAGAGTGGGCAACAACGGGATGTTAACATGGAGAGAGAACAACAGAGCACATCTCAGTGCAAATGTGACAACCTATCGATTGGGCTACCTACACTAAGTAGAGAGGGACCCCCAGTGGAGCCCTGCAGTATACCCACAATGGGCCCAGACTTAAGGCATGAGCTGACCTTTGACAAACAAAACGTAGTTTAACAAACATTCCCTTGAAAATGGTCAGTTACAAGGCCTGGGATCAAAATAAGTGATTAGTAGCCAATATCTAAATTAAAAAATAAACTGTTCATAACTATTTTTCTATTGTTTTTCTGTTCTCTTACTTTTCTTTATTAATGATCTCAAAACTGGTAGCTGGTGGTTTATTCTTACCTGAAGTGCCCCATTGGCAGTGTTGCCAACTTAGCGACTTTGTCGCTATATTTAGCGAGTTTTCAGACCCCCTAGCGACTTTTTTTCTTAAAAAAGTCGCTAAAAAAAAGACGTGAAAGCGCATATTGCTTTTACTCTCAACAAGCAGCTGGTGCTGTAATGCAGTCAGTTCTTCTTTTACTCTTATGCTGTTTGTTTGTGTTCACGGTCCTGTCCTGTTTGTGGATCACAAGGTTTAAAACTACTTATAAACACGCACACAAAGTAACTCCACCAGAGTGCCTATTTCGGGTCACTTTTGCCGGTCCAGGCCCGGGTAAAGGAGCAGGGTTGGAATTGTGACATTAAAAAAACAATAATTGCTCAAATAAATTTAATTTGTAGTTCTAAATAAACTCTAAATGCATTTAGGACGTTTTTTGCTCACTTTATGTCTCTTCTACGATGTTATTTCTCTCTCCAACAACGTAGGTTACAATTACATTAGCATGACCAATTATGCAAATTAGGTGAGGACGTCATTTAGCGACTTCTAGCGACTTTTAGGACAACCAATAGCGATTTTCCTTACCGAGGAGTTGGCAACACTGCCCATTGGTAGAGTTCATGTTGAGCAACCTGTCTGCTTCTTACTTTCTCTTCTTCAGGTAACTCCCACTGGTGTCCTGTGGCAGCTGTGAACTGCATTAATGCTGTCTCTCTCTGGTTTTTGAGTCATTCTCAGATACCCTGCAAGGAGTTAAGTTCCCTGCTAAGTGAGTATTACTTTTCAGTGACCTAGTTTACCAAAATTATCTGGAAGAGATGGTATAAATTGCTTCTTTCCCCTAGAATACGTAATGAATTGATATGCTTGGTTTTATTTGGGTGACAGAGAGCTGCTGATGCAAACAGATTTGCTTTGATCATTTTAAACAAATATTGGGAGAAATATTTTATATTTAAGAAAAGTGCTTTTAGCTGAGTTTGTGGAAACAAAATGTTGCATATCAAAAGTAAAAGTACCACTCTTACCTGTCTAATTTAATTTTTTATTAATTTAGTCAAATATGCATTGCTTTGATCTGTATAAGTCACATCCATTACATTTTATTATTTATTGTTTGTTTACTATTTGTTTTGCTATTATTTGCTTTTATTACTTTTAATAGATGATGTCTTTAAATTGTAAATGATGTGGATGCATGTGCAGGAAGCTGACTGTTTACCATGATGACAGAAACTTATCATATTCCAACCATCTTAATGTGGACAGAATAATTGTTAGTTGAGGAGCTGCAGCTGTCCGATGAATGCAGAGGTTTAAAGGACAATATTATTCCCTGAAATGGGAACAAAAGTCTAAATTATTAAGGATTACTGTGTGCTGCGGAGTATTGTTGATCAGCAGAATCTTGATCAATGTACTGTGACACACAATGTTGTTAGTAATGTACAGCCAAAGTCTATCACAACAAAAGATCAGGCATCAAATATTACAGAATGGAGTATCTATCAAGGAGTATCTTCATACCTAATCTGGTTTCAGGTGTCTTCCGTGGATCAGTTATTCCACTTTCCTTTTTTTGCAGGCTATCAGCATTCTTACCATTCTTTAAGGAAGCTGTCGAAACTTGTTGCAGGTTTTTGTTGTAATTCCACATAAAACGATCATGCTTAGTAAAAGTGAAGTGTATTGTGTGTGCAAGTTCCTTTTGAGATGCTCACTGATTGCACAGCTTTAAACAAACTAACCTGACAAACACTGAAGCTTAAAAACATCCATTGAAGGAAGTTGTATGTGCTCCTTAATAGTCACAATGTTAATTCAGCTTTTGTTAGAGCATTTTTAAATTTGTTTTCACTCATTGTTTGCATAAATGACTGCTATGGTTGTTTTCTCAGATTTTATGATGATCTTAAATTACACAATAAAAAATAAATTAAGACTACAACAACCCTGTTTCTAAAACAGCAAAACGTTTCTGCTTCCTTCCAGTTTTTAACGACATTGAGGCTTCCAGGATGTTCTACCTGTGGATGTGCTTGAGTCTGTTCTTTGCTCTACAAAGCACCGTATCATCAGATCAAGGTAATTATGCAATGTGTGTATCAAAAATAGTATTGCTATTCATGTAAATGCATTAGAAAGAAGAAATATAATGATATCATTTGGTGCTTTTTTGCTTTCAGCTGTGTCAGTGAATTGCAGCAAGACTGCAGAAGTTGGACAAAGTGTGACTCTAAATTGTACCATAAATTGGAAAGATGGCTCAAACTGTAGCGTTTTGGATATATATATATATACCGTGGAGAACAAAAGTGAGCGCATACAATGTAACAGCAGTTTGACAAAACACATCTGTAAAGGGGATCGTCTGAAGTATGTGTCAGTGACCGTCCCAAGTGTCACGAAAGAGGTGAACGTTACAGTTGAAATCAATTCAGACTGTGGTATGGCTAAATCCCATCCTGTACAACTATTCCCTACTGCAGGTTAGTAAGTTTCAGTAATATCATCAGAAATATACAGTACTGTGCAAAAGCTTTAGGCAGGTGAGAAAAAAGGTTGTAAACAAAGAATGCTTTCAAAAATGGAAAAGTTAATAATTGATTTTTGTCAATCAACAAAATGCAGTGAATGAACAAAAGAGAAATCTCAGTCAAATCAATATTTGGTGAGACCACCCTTTGCCTTCAAAACATCATCAATTCTTCCTAAGAGATAAGAGATAAGATAAGAGGAGCCTTTGTTAGTCCCACACGTGGGAAACTAACCTTCTTCTGTGGACGTAGGCTTCCTCACATCCATCCAGACACACACAATGATGTTAAAATCAGACCTCTGCGGGGGCCATACCATCGTTTGGGGTTGTTGTCCTGCTGCACAATACATTTGGGGCCAATAAACAATCATTTATATTTCTGAAAGCATTCTTTGTTTACAACCTTTTTTTTAACACCTACCTAAAACTTTTGCACAGTACTGTACATTTACAAGAAATACGTCTGTGAATTAATATTTTGTATTTCAGTTGTATTTCATGCTCATGTTAACTGTACTTTAATAAATGTACTTTACTTTGTCAGCTTCAGTAAGGGTGACAGGAAAAGGACGAGGAATGCAGGAGATGTCACATGTGATGGCCGTCGTACTCTGTGTTTTTCCCACAGCTGTGTCCATTTTCTCTCTATAGAAGTCACAGACACAGAAATGTAAGTGACACAGATTCTGCACTGTGAATTAAAGACTGATTGTGGTGTTATGTGGCATGTATTTGTTGTTTATGAATGTGGATCCACCTGCTTCCCAAAAACATTACTCGATAGGTTTATACAAACAACAACAACGAGCACAGCTGCAGCTGAATATTGTCTTCTGTGCTCCTGAGAGGAGCTTTGTTACAGAAATGCTGTTTACTTTCATTCAGTGATGTGTGAACACTGCCTCTGTACAGCATTTATACTGTCAAAATGTACACAAGCCTACAATGTCTCCAGTTAATGGTGGGATAGTGTGACCACAATAAATTCTAAATATTGTATAATCAGTTTGTTTGATTGTTTATTTTTGGAGGGTATTTTATATTTGATTACATGTGGAATAAAACCTGAAAATCTCTCTGTTACGTCCCACCACCACATTACAATCTACTATCTACAAACTGCACCTTGACTAGTGTACAAAGAAATCTAATTGTGTTACTGTAATGTGGCCAGCTGGAAACAGACCCTGATGATGTCACTAGGGTCATTTCAGCTATGTCTGGAAAACTTGTGCTGCAATCTTGCTGGCTGTTTTACAAAGATCAGAGCCACTCCTTAAGCAAGAGGAAATTATGAGATGTCAGATAAATAGTCAATTTTCAGTCTGCTTGGACAACCACATATTTGATTCTGGCCCAATGTACGACAACAGATAATTCTTCCATTCAGCCAAGGGGGGAAGTTGTCTGGATTTGAGGAACTGGTCAAAAACATGGCTCCATTTGAAGCTGAGCTGATGGCACATGAAAAAGAAAAGAAAACCAAGACATATTAAGAGACAGAGTCAGTGAGGAAAAAAACAAACAGAATAACCTTATTTTATGTTTTTATTTTACTAGTTAATAAGCAAGTGTACCCCTGGGTCCAAAACATACATACAAATACACTATACATAAGAGTTAGAATGTAATATATATAAATACACAAGTCCACAAATGAATTACATAATCACGTTGAGGCAGTTACCTACCAGCAGAAGCATAGTCCAACCTGTTATAAGACTGTGATATGTCGTTATATATGATGTCATTTTTATCTATTGTGTTTACAAACGTCAGGACGTCACAAGCAAAGTCAGGCTGATGTCACATGATATTAAATATAGGCTGGCAAATCAGCATCTCTCGAGTGGGCAATCATAATACAGCAGTTCCTTTTCATTTGTGGATTAAAGCTGCTGTTCATATTTGTGGCCACCAAATGTCACCAAAGAAGCATGTGTTGAAAAGCTTCAGTAGTGAACCCTTTTTCAATACATGAGCCGGTGCTGCAGAAAGCTTAGTTTGGCCATTACCAACTCCTCACAATAAGAAACAAAACGCCACAAAAGTTCATACCAGGCTTCACTGCTACAGTAAAGAATAACTCTTCCTTATAAAGCAGCGAAGTCATCAGGAACAGGTGTGCGATTCACACAAGGTGTGTGGAGACCAGTTTCTAGTTAAGTGACGAGGATGGAAAGAGAGAGGACAAGAGGTTGTGGAAGAACAGAAAGAACGAGTGATGTGAAAAAAAACATTGTTTAATAAAACAAGAGTTTGTACAGTATGAATTCAGAAACTTTAATATAAACCAACTCTATTACCAGTTTACTTCGTGTACAGATATACTGAATGGCAGCCTGAGTTTCTAGTGTCTGTACTGATTAATGCTACTTTAAGTGCTCAATGATTTGTATGTGATTCTGTGTAAATATGAGACTGAACTCATCTGATCTGCTTTGCCACAAATAGTTCTTTACCTTGAGCCCTTGCCTTGGGTATGGTAACTAAAGGCTCCACCCTGAAAAGGGTGGATGAGATTGAAATGTCTGATTATTCACTCTGAATTATTCTTAGACACTACAATAGGTCATCCAACTGATTAGGTTGCTTTTCAAGATATAATGTTTATTCAGTTGAGTTGAGGTTTGATGATGAGGCTCATTACATTTGCAAACAGCATATTTCATTAATATAAATTACAAGGCACTGCATGCATAAAGGTTTCAACTTAGAATCTCCCCTGCTGTCATATATTTGTCATGTGAAGCTCTAAAAAGTCTGAACCTCACTGAAAGAAGAGCTGTCTCATTTCAGTGTAGACACTCTGATGATGCTGAAGTTGATGTAGCTGCCATTATGTCGCCCATTTGTTTTGGGTTTTGCGTTTTTAGCTTCAGTGCTACCTCCTTGGCCCGCATCAATATTTAGAGGCGAGGCTAGAATGTATGTCACGAGCTAACATTCGCAAGTACCCCGAGGAAATGCAGTTTCCTCTTTCATTTCTTGAGTTTGCATCTTGGTTAGCATGAGCATGCTCAAATGCAGAATCAAAATAAGTATGTTTACCTGGTACAAAAAGGTGTTTTTAGCATCTGGCTTCCACTACAACTCAACAACATTAGTGCTGCTGATATTTACTTGTTTGTGATTTTGTGGACGACTTCCTGTCATTAAACTGGCAAACGAATAAGATTAAGTTCCTTCAGAGGGTGTTCAGCACAGATTTAGATCACACATTAGATTGTTGATGTGATTGGCACTCTGTCAGTAAAAGTGAACTGACTCGAAATAGTTTGGCTCAGCATCAGCGCTGCAGTCATGAGTAAACGTTTCTGTTCTCTCTGTGAGATTTCTTATGCAACACCTGCCAAACTCTTGGCACCTATTTCACTCTTTAAAAAAAGAGGAATGTAAAACCTGCTGCAGGGAGCTCTGTGAGGATTTAAATGACAAGCCGGGAACAAGGCTTGATGACTTCCTGGAGTTTTTTATCACCTTTACCCAGAAAACTAGCTTAGAGTCAAAAGCCTCTGCAGTTGTGAGGTTCCGCACACATTAGCTTCAGCTGCTGGTTTGTTTTTTTTACATCAGTCATGTAGATTTATCATGTAGGGTTGTGCACATGAGTCATCCTGCAAGAAAATGGTAATGTTAAATAAAAACCTTTGTGAATAATAAAAGGATACATTTGAGTTTTGTATAATCTGTTCAAAGTGGTTTCTGTTTTACAAATGCAGTGAATGGTGGTGCATTGTTTAGTGCTGGCACTTTTTCTGCAGAGTTTGTGAACAGGTCAGAGCTGTTGTTTGTTACGTTTCTTTGTTCTCCCTGTGCCTGTGTGGCATTTCCCCCCAGCACTCTGGTATCCTCCAAAGGCATGTTTGGCAGTTTAACTTGTGATTCTAAACTGGTTATGGGCATGTTTGTGGGGGTGTATGGTTGTCTTTAACTCTATGTCAGCTTCACGCTTTATTGAGAGGATAAATGGTTAAAAATGAATACACTACCAGTCAAACATTTGGACACACTTTCTCATTTAATGGTTCTTCTTTATTTTTACTACTTTCTACATTTTAGATACATACTGAAGACATCAAATATAGAGAGCAGGATATATGGAATTATGCAGCAAAGCAAAAATACTGATAAATAACTCTGAATATACCTTATATTTTAGATTCCTGAAAGCAGCCACTCTTTGCTTTGTTGACGGCGCTGCAAACCCTTGGCCTTCTTTCAGTGAGGTTCCTGATGCAGTCAAATGAAATGGTTTTCACTTCACATGTGTGCCTTCTCAAGGTTCATTGTGAGACCATCAGATGTGTTGTGCAGAAGTCAGGTTGGTACACAGCTGACAGCCCTATTTGACAGCGATTAGAATTCATATTATGGCAAGAACCAATCAGCTAAGTAAAGAGAAACAACAGTCTGACTGCTTGCCTCATAGGGGGTCATGTGATTGTTGGGTTTTTCTCTGTATGTATTATTGTAGGGTCTCTGCCTTGCAACATAAATCACCTTGAGGTGACTGTTGCTGTGATTTTCTTTTCTGGATAAATAGAATTGAATCATTAGTTTAAGAACTGAAGAAAAATTGCTAAAACTTTGAATGTGTCCTCAAGTGCAGTGGCGAAAAACCATTAAGCGCTGTGACAAAGATTAGGGCCCAGATAAATGCCACACAGAGTTCCAGGAGCAGACACTTATTTACATCAACTGATTAGAAGAAACTGTGCGAATCAGATCTTTATGGTCTAAAACCACTGATAAGAAACCATTGTTAAGGAAAAGCAACAAGCAGAACAGATTTGTTTGGGCCAGGAAACACAAGGAATGAGGAAACCTATTTCAGCTGACGACCTCATGAAGCTCATTGAGAGAATGCCAAGAATGTGCAAAGCAGTGATCAAAGCAAAGGTTGGACATTTTGAAGAATCTAAAGCATAAAACATGTTTTGAGGTATTTCACACTTTTTTATTTACTACATAATTCCACGTGTTCATTCATAGTTTTGATGGCTTCAGTGAGAGTCTACAATGTAAATAGTCATGAAAGTAAAGATAAACCATTAAAGGAAAGGTGTGTCCAAACTTTTGACTGGTAGTGTACACGTGAAGGTATGAAGAAAACTCAAAAGCAAAAATGTGTGACAGCTAAGTCTGTATGAGTTCCCTCTTTTACCTTTAAATTAACTAATAAATTAAAGTGAATGGTGGCACAGTGGTTAGCACTGTTGTTACGAAGCAAGAAGGTCCTGAGTTCAATTCCTTTCTGTGTGGAGTTGGTGTCTCTCTGGGTACTCCGGCTTCCTCCCACCGTCCAAAGACATGTGACCCTGAAGAGGACATGGATGGATGGATTAAACTGTCATTAGCAATAAAAACAAGACTACAACTTATGTTCAATACTAATTTGTATTATATGCTGATTAAAAAGATAATATATGAAAACAAAAGAATGAAACTAATGACAGCATTCTCATTAGAAAGCATTGTCTTTAACCTTTGCTTATTTCTTTTATTCGTACCTGAAATGCCTCACAACTAGTTTTTGAATTCAATCTGCTTTTTAATCTACCAACCAAACTTTTAGTAAAATCTAAAAAATCATTTCAAGCCAGTGTTATTCACTGACGAAGAAAAAAAGCATTTAGATCCAGTTCATTTGTTCTCTCATAAATGGAAAAAGTGTCACCTTAGACCCTGTTTTAAGGAATGTGTTTGCCTCTTGTTCTCCATTCTTCTTTGCCAATCAGTCTTTTAATCTCTGCAGGCAGTTTCATTTCACCTGCAAGTGAAACTCCCCCAGGTATCATGTGTCACCTCGACTGGATAATCGAATCTGCCCCGATTTTTTACGACTCATTCACAAATGTTCTCCAAAGAGAGACGTTCTCTACCAAGTAAGTATTAATCCTTCTTTTATGTATTTTAACTAATTCTTCATGCAAATAGCTGGTAATTGTTAACAGTCTCTTTTTCTTTCAAAGAGGTTAATAAATCATATGCATCTTTTCATCAGGGTAATCAAGTCATTTAAATGTAAATAATGTTGCTTAGAAAACCTTCAACAAGTTGCTCACATAGTAAAAGTTACTTCTTTGCTTAATGCTGAAAGAAATTTACAAAAGCAAAATTTTGACTAACAAAAATTTAAAAAGTGCTCATTATGTAAAAAGGCTCATTTGGGGTATCTACATTTTTATTACTATATCTATCTATATAAAAAAAAGTGAATACAACAATTAATTCATTTTATTAGTTTAAACAAAAGTTATCATATTTTGTGATTTACAATTTCTCAACCTTACTACTAAATGCTTTCCTCTGTTTTTCTTTCTGCATCTGACAAGCTGTAATTTATAGGCAATCTATGCCACTTGTAGCTGGAAGCTAACAGGTAATACGAGTTTCCAGGCAAAAAGGAGAAAGAAGAATGTTAATAAGGAAGTAGTAGAATAACTGCAGCACTCCATGAATGCAGAAGCATAAAGTGTCGGAATATGAATCTGCTTTTATTGGGGAAACCACCAAAAATGCTTCTTGGGTGCTTTTCACTTTCATCCAAGAGACTGTTTAACAATATTTAGTCATCCTAATCTGTGGAGTCTTACAGAATACAGAAGAATGTACCAAATACATATGCTCAGAAGCACATAAAATGTGACACTAAAAAAAAGAGGTGGGATTATTCCAAACAGTCCATTTTGTCTGTTAACACCTGTAAAGTTTTCTGTTTTAAGTCTGCAAAGCTATGACTCTGGTCTCAGCAGTGCCACACGACTTGATGATGGCACATGACCTACAGAAGCTCCTGTTTGATCCAACATTCTTTGGAGCTGTTCAAACTTGTCAATCTCGCAATTGTTTGGTTTTCACAGCAAACTAAAGTAGGAAGCGTGACTCCACATGTGACAGAAGATACAATGTGTGTAACACTGCTGATATGTCTGTTTATGTCTTAATAGAACTATTATAATCATATGTTACTACCTCTGCTGTTTTTCTTGCATTCTCAAATGATAGAAATTTAAATGAATTTTTAGGTATAAGCGAATTTTACTTTATGTTTAATGTGTCAAAGAGAACATGTTTCTTGTGTTTTCTAAAACAGCATGACTTTATATGAACCTGCAGTCACTTTGTTCTTTCCAGCAGTTTGGCGTGAGGTGAAGCTTCCAGGATGTTGTACTTGTTGACATGTTTGAGTTTGTTCTGTGCTCTACAAAGAAGTGTTTCATCAGATGAAGGTATTTGTATACTGCTTGTACCAGATATGTTACTAATAGACATGACCACTCTAAAGGAAGAAGAAATTGAACATCAAATATTTCCTTTCTTTCAGCTGTGTCACTTAATTGCAAAAACACTGTCAGCGTTACAGCTGGAAAAAATGTGACTCTAAATTGTTCCATAACTTCGACTTTTGGAGGGAAAGTGTGTACTGGTCAAAAGTATGACTGGCGTAACACAAATGACAACAAACTATGTGAAACCGATGCCACAAAATACACCTGTGCATGGGATGCCCTTACCTATGTGTCACTGACCATCTCAAATGTCCAAGAAGAGGCAAATGTCACAGCTGACATCGTGTCAGACTGTGGAATGGTGAAATCACTTCCTATCAGAGTACGGCTAATCAGTGGTGAGTGTATGTTTTGTTCAGATATCCAGAATAAATTGTTTTCATTGCCACTGTTAAAATAACTGCAATTTACTATCCAGATCCAAAAACAGACCAACCAGCAACACCACCAGATAACGGTAAGCTGAAAGACAACGACTTAACCATTGTACATTGTTACATATCGTAACAAATGTTATTCAGTGCATCTGTTAGAATAACTGTATTCCACTTCCTGTGTTGTACTTTGTTAGGTGGACCAGCTCCAACACTAGGTCACATCATTAGCCCCGAGGAGTCAACACGCGTGACCACCATTGTACTTTGTGTTTTTGCCTCTGCTGTAGTTGTGTTCATTTTGTATTTCCTGTATAGAACTTACAGACGCAGAGTAAGAGAGAGGACAGTGACATACACTGCACCAGTCAGAAAAGACTTCACGGTTGTTTAAAAATGTATTTTTTCTTTGTATGATTGTTTATGAGTGTGAGAGGAATTTGAATGTATATGAATGTGTGTGACATATTTTCTATTTGTAAAAAATGCTGCTCATCACTGCTGACTCTTTGATCATCATATTGTTTGTTTGTTTTTTTATTAACCTTTTTAATAAAGTCATTTTTAGACTTCTTTGATGTCTTATATACAATATAAACAATAACAGGATGTGAATAACAGAGCGTTCAGATGACTTTCAGTCTGCTCAGTCAAATGAAACAATTATGGGGAAACTTGGGAATGTTCCTGTCTAACGGATAAAGATTTAAGAACATTTGGGACTGAACCTGTTATGTGTCTGATGAATGTCTACAGATTTGTCACAGCTCTGACTATTCATTGTGTGAACATCAGGTCAATTTTGTTCCATCCACGATCTAATCATGGGGAAATGATCCGAAGTTGGATTACTTTGTAAATCCACTGATGTTTCTGTACCTTGACTTCTTTACATAATTGTGACCACAGCTCACAGTAAAAATCATCCAACTGTTACTTTAGGCTGTGATGGATGAATGAATGGATAGATGGGACTCTTGTGGACTGTGGATAATGCATTTCCCTGTTCCGCACATGGATTTTTTGCCACCAGTGTAGCATTACTATATGTAAACTCAAAGACTGTGGCAAGACAGTCCACATCATTACATCATTACAGTGCTGCTGTTTTTGTTGCACATTGGTTGGCACATTATCAGACATATACTTCTTTCAGAAATGACAGAGAGCAAAAAAAGAGCAAAAGGAAGATTGACTGGTAATATTTTTCCAGGCCTACGTGTAAACCACTGTTTGTTAAGATGTTAGCCCAAAATTAAATGTCAGTGTTGTGTTTATAGATGTTTACAGCTAACGCCAAATACTGGAGTTAAAAGAGTCACTTGTCACTACAAAATAACTGTAAATATAATAACTGTGTAAAATTGAACAGTGTTTTGTTCAAAATACACTCAACTTGTAACAAGTCTTTCAATCAAATGTGTCATGAGTTTTTTTCATACCATTTGAAACTATTCAAGCCTCCTTAAATGACCCATACGAGCATTTCACCCTGAAAGGATTAAAGAGACTCATATGGAAAATAAATAGTAAAAACTTATATGATTTACTCATGAAAGTGGCCACTTTCTCATTACTTTCATATATTGTTTTAGTAAGTATCCAAAACATACAAGTTTCATTATATAATTTTTCAAGGGATCTTATATCTGTTTTCACTCTTGTGTGCTTTTCATACAAGTTTCACACAAGACAGATACAAACTTTATAAGATTTATATATATCTTTTCCATGTGGGGAATCTGTGTTAGGTGAACCTTTAGGTCAAGTGACATAAAAAAAAAAGTTTTTAAAAATTCTTTCATGTAGTTTCAAAAGACAGTGAAGCTTCCATGATCGACTCAAACATATCCACAGGTAGAACACCTGGAACCACTGGAACCATCATCTTTTCTATTATCCCTTCACTTTCAAGCCTCAGCAGTTACTTTTTCACATGAAAGGTTTAGGCACTCATCTGACTGCGTGAACTGCGTATGACTGTGCATCTTGTTTAAGAATTATTTTAACTGGTTCAGTTTTTTATAGTCTACTTGTACCAAAACAGTACTGATGTTTTCCACTCGTCTGCTGAGTAAACTGCTACTTTGTCCTTTAAAGACTTTAGGAAGTGTATTAAAGGTTTCTTCACTTCTTACAGTCACATATGGTCCAGTATCTATTTTTAATGTCAGAGGAACATCATCAATGTTCATGGTGACAGTTCACTTATCCTGTTTTTTTGTTGTTGTTGTTGTTTGTTTGTTTGTTTGTTTGTTTTGGGGGGGGGGGGGTGCTGTTTTTGAAGTCACCTCATGCATGAGAATATCACCGGGTTAACACAAGACATTATTTTATGTATACTGTTGGCCAAGCACAATAAAAATTACCGTATTTAAATTCACTTTGCAAATGTCACAGATGAAATATTTGGGGTTTTATTTCCTGGACTGAACCACTGTACTTGCTGTCATTGCTGAACATCTGCCCCCGTTCCTTCTCTCACATAACTGTATGAGCCCAGTCTATCACTGCATCTGATTGGCCGAATGGTGTGCCATTCAAAATAAAGTCAAAATAAAGTCTCAGCAGGGCTGATGGTTATTAATAACTGAAATTATGTCACAGACCAGATGTGGCTCACGGGCTGTATGTTTGACACCACTGATCTAATTTGCCCTGTTTGTTATGACTCATTTTCAAATGTTCTCCAAAGAGAGAAGTTCGCTACCAAGTATTACTGCTTCTTTTACATTGTCAATGGAAAATTGTATTTAGTAGTCAGTATAATCTTTTAATGATATAAGTTTGAATATGGTAGAATACTGCATGTAATCATTTGTGTTTAGAAGTATATAGTTGATGGCATATTTGGAAGAATGTCTCATCCTAGGAGGTCTGTAACATTCCAGGGTGTTCTGGCGTTCACCCCCACATCCTAGGAGCATGGGAAAGGTCGTACCTTGTCTTATTGTTTTACGGTAGGATTAACGTAGCTATATCTGTCTTAGTCTAAGTGCCTTTTGGTTTGATGAACTGCTGGACTTCAAGACCAGCAGGTGTAGGGAAGTCATTTATGGGGTCACACTCTGACCCCACACACACACACACACACACACACACACACACACACACACACGTACACCTCCACATTTCAATGTATGGAACAAACGCTCACTGAAGCATATAAATAAAGATCAGGGCAGTACTCAGGGTTTAGTCTCTGAGCCTCACTCTTGGAGTGTGAGTTCTGGAGGCTGCCCTTGCTAGCAAGAAAATCTGTGTGTTTCTCCTCTCTGATCCTCTGCTGAAGAAGTGTTTTAGAATATATCTCTTAACATACATATTTTAACTAAATTCTCTTCATGCTAGTGTTATTTGGCTTTTCTTTCCTTGACAAAGTCATGAAACATATGCATGTTTTTATATGCAATGCAAGTCTAATAATGCAAATAGATTTGTTTAGATAACCTAAATTGCTCACAAAGTTTTATTTAAGAAAATTAAGTTTACAAAAGCAAAATGCTGAGTATCAAAACTAAAAGTTCTTATTATGTAAAGAGACGAACTAATTTAAACAAAATTCATTACATTTTGTTATTTAGTATTTCTTACAATAACTACTAAACTTTTTGCCCTGTTTTTGCACAATATGTGATTAGATGTCACATTTACAGGCATTCTCTTTTATCTGGAAAACTGACTGTTATTCTGGCAATAAAAAATCTGTTAATTACAAATCCTCTGAGGACTGTTACACAATAACATATTTATGGGCAGAGATAAAGGAGAATTCTGCTACGTAAAGTCTATAAAATGTTACACTAAAGGAGAGCAGTGACGTTATTGTTATTGAAGTTATCTATGTATTTGTGCTGAAATGTGGGAAAAACTAAAATGAGCAGAAAGCTTGCATGCTATCTTTGCACTTAACTGTTTCTAGTATTTCTCTCTGCTGTTTCTTTTGCACTCTCAAATGTGAGAAACGTTTAAATCTGTATTTTCAGTAATCAGTATACAGTATACTTGCAGACTACGACTCAAAGAAACATGAACTAAATTTAGCACAAAGGACATTTGTGTTTGGCCAATTATGTCTTTGTTGTAACAACGCTTAATGCCAATAAATCTTATTGGCATATCCCTGTAGCAGGATACTTGCTCGGCTGGTGTCTGCTCCAAATATGCCATGTTTCACTGATCTGAATAGGGTCTGTGCTATAGGGCAACTTCAAGCTGGCAAGTTGCAGCATTACTTGGATTGAGCCCTCATAGCATCTCCAAACTGAAACTAAGTTCTACATAACAGGTTATATTAGAGACAAGGCTGCAAAGTGGGCAACCCAAGAAAATGACACCATTTCCTCAACCCGTCATCACTTATGAACCATAGGCAAGATTTAGCCGACAGCTTTGGACACAGACAGTCCAGAACCATCTGCTCATAGCCAGTGTCCAGCCTCATTAGGCTTGTTATGATTCACGGTCAGACCTGTTTGCGCTGGTGTCAGCAACATGTGCACTCTAACCTGATTATGCAGAGGAACATTATGTTTAGCAATGTGTATTTGCGAGTGGGGAGGATGGCATGGCCTGCCTGCAGACTTGACCTTTTGAACACTTGTGGGATCAGCCTGGGCGTGCTGTTCATATCAGAGTGACCAACACAACTACACTGGCTGACTTGCAACGAATGCTTGTTGAAGAATGGCAGTTTGTGACCAAGGTTGTGAAGAAGAGGTGCAAGGCTGTTGTGGCTGTGTTTGGTTCTTTCATATAAACAGGGTTCAATTGCCAGTATGTCGTGTTTCTTCAGACTTATCATTGGTGGAGAAGATCCACCAATCCACATGCTCAACTCTGCTGCTCAACCCAAAAATGCATTTGACTGACAAATGTTGCACCATTTAAGGGGAATAAACCATATAAGATTTACTGCCATGAAGCATTGTTACAATAATGATGTAATCAAGACAGTAATCAGATTTTGAGATGACTTTTTCATTTAAAACAAATATACAGGCAAAACCCTGTTTCTTGATTCATATATGTTTTTTTCTTTCCAGTAGTTTCGAGTGAAGTGAAGCTTCCAGAGTGTCCTGTGTGTGGAAATGGTTAAGTTTTCAGTTTTTCAGTTTTCAGTTTTATTTGTCATATGCAAGTTAGCACAGGGTCAACATTGCAATGAAATGTGTTTGACGAGCAGCAGTCACTCAGCAGCATGATACAGTAGGAGAAAATATAATAAAATATAATAAAATAAAAAAATAGAAAAATAGTAAGGAGCAAAATATTAGAGAGACATGGTAAAAGAGAAAATATGACTAAATGCCATCCTGAATGGCAGGAAGCTTCGTGGCAAGTTTCGAGGGGATGATAGTGTTAAATGCCGAGCTGTAGTCGATGAAGAGCATCCTTGCATATGTATTCCCTTTCTCCAGGTGAGTGAGGGTGGTGTGCGCTGCCAGGGCGATGGCATCCTCTGTGGCTCTGTTTGTCCGATAGGCAAACTGAAGAGGGTCCAGTGTGTCAGGGAGGGAGGAGCAGATGTGACCTTTGACCAGCCGCTCCAGGCACTTCATGATGACGACATGATGAAGTCTGTTCTGTGCTCTACAAAACAGTGTCTCATCAGACTAAAGTATGTACCAAAAAGCATGACAACTCTAAATACATAAGGAAGAATAAATGTAATAATATATTAAACAATATTTTAATATTTTTTCTCTTTCAGTGGTGTCACTTAATTGCAGTAACCCTGACTATGTTACATTTGGAAAAAACGTGACTCTAAATTGTTACATAAATTCAAAAGGGGGCTCAGACTGTAGAGCTCTAAATTATTCCTGGATGAGCCAAAATCACACCAAACTCTGTGGCTTGCCAGAATACAGCTGTAAATGGGATTCCCCGAATAGCTGAAATCGTGTTAAATTGTTGTATGGATAAAACTTCTATCAGCTACAGAGTGAGTATCTATCAGCATCTTAAAATTGATGTGTTTGAATGAGTGTACGTTTTGTTCAGACAGACATAAATTGTATTCAGTGCATCTGTTAGAATAACTGTGTTGTAGCTCCAACACTAGGTCACATCATTAGGCCCAAGGAGTCAACACACGTGACAACCATTCTACGTTGTGTTTTTGCCTCTGCTGTTGCTGTAGTAATTTTGTATTTCCTGTATAGAACTTACAGGTGCAGAGTAAGCGAGAGGACGGTGACATAGACTGCACCAGTCAGGAAAGACTTCACGACTGTCTGACAAATTCAGATTTGGATTTTTGTCAGTACGTAGCAGAACATAAATGCATATATTTGCTGTTTGTGAAAGATTCGGCTCATCAGTTACCACAGCTGACTCTGAATTCTTTGATGCTGTCTAATATGCATACAATAATAGGATGTGAATAATAGAGCATTCCACGTGACTTTAGTCTGCTGAGTAAAAGGGAAAGACTATGGGTCAAACTTGGGAATGTGGATATCCTGCCTGATGAATAAAAATGTAAGAAAAAATAGGACTGTACCTGTATGTGTTGTAAAACTGAGTCTAATTAATGTCCACAGAGTTGACTTCTCATCCATGTTCTCATTATGTAAAGTGACGAGAAGTTGGATAACCTACTTACTTTGTAAATCCATTGATGTCTGTCCACCTGGACTTCTTCACATAATTCTGATCACAGCTCACAGTAAAAGTCATCCAACACTTGCTTTAGACTGTGATGGATGATGAAAGGGGATGTCATGGTGGAAACATCAATTCTTATCAATACAGTCTATATTTATACAGTAGACTGAATGCAGCATTGTAAACATGTTATTATGGAAACAATGTAATTCCTCTGAGACAACTCTTCCTCTGTTTCATCTGTTTTTTACCATTTCTTTCTGTGTATATGTGTCATTTGAAAGTGAAAACCATAATGGAAATAGGAATCATGAGAAAATGTACCGTGAAACTGAGAACTGTGAAAAGTGATTAATATCCTGTATGTGCTGCTTGTACAGATTAACTGTAAATCAGACAGTTTTCGTACAATGGAACATCTTTTCACATAAAGATATGTCAGTAACAAACTTCCACATCTTTGATGTTATGTAGCACACATGCACACACCCACGTACAGCTGATAAAATACCAAGAGTCAGTGTCTCATTTCCTCTTTACGCCACATTTCTCTTTGTCACACTCGTTCATGTTGTAGTCAATCTGTCTGTCAGTCAGAGAGCATATGCGCGAGCCCGACTGCATGATGAAAGCCCACTGGTGGAGCTGTGTGCTGGGACTGCTCTGCATGCCTGCGGAGGTAATATTAGACATCGGGAAAGGTGAGTGTGTTTTGGAATTTTGAATCCACAAAAATTATAAATTTATGTGTTTTTCACAGGTCTCTCTGCAGTCCTGTGAAAAACTAAGTGCACCCTATGATGTAGGAGCTTGCAGAAGCACTTAAGCAGCACTAGCTCGCAGTTATGCTTTGTCTGTGTGATTTTATCAGTCTCTTATGTTCTTTTGGAGAAATTTTGGGCCACTCTTCTTTACAGCACTGCTTCAGTTCACTGAGGTTTGCGGTCATTTGGTCATACACAGCTGTCTTAACATCTGGCTGCAACATGATTAAGCTGAGTTATTGAACGCCTGGACTCTTTTGCTTCTCGGCCATTCTGTTGTAGATTTGCTGCTGTGCTTCAGATCGTGACGCAATTCCAGCCATGCTTTGCTCTTAGACAGGTTGCCTCACATTTGAGTCTAGAATGCATTAATACACAAAACAAGATCACTATGTGCTCATTAACTGCAGAGTGCCCGGGTCCTGTGGCTGCAAAACAAGACCAAATCACTACCCCTCCTCCACTATGCTTCACTGTTTAGTGTGAGGTGTTCGCACTGATATGCTGTGTTTGGTTTTCTCGGTGTCGTGCATCATGACCGAGGGTCCCCACATTGCTTTAACTCTGTCCAAAGTTCATAGTTCCAGAAGTCTAAACCTAAGCTCTTACGTTTTTTGTCTATTTCTCTGAGCCCTGCATGGTCTGACCCCAGGGTGAATTTATTGGGTTTTCTGCTCCTGGGAAGAAAACCCTGTTTTTTTTACATAACTGTAGATGTCATTGAAGATGAGTCTGAGTCATCTTTTCCTGTTTGTTTGCAGCTTCATCCTGTTTTGGGCCTCTTAGCAGTGTCTCAAAAAAAAAAAATCATTTAAAAAGGTCTTTTTAATCACTCTTTACAGTAAATGTAGTGATGCACCAAAAATATGTACGTAGAAGTTAGTTGTCTACAAAAAAGCCCATTGCAAGTGACATGACTGGAATTTGTTGCTGCAGCTAAATCTAGGTTAGGCCACTTTATATACAGTTACTGGGTGTAGTTTGGTTTTGTGGTTACCTTCTGCAGCCCCAACAACTGTACTGAACTGAGCAAATGACGAATTGGATCAAATTGTGCCTTTTCTGCTTTATTGCAATTAAAGTTTATTTGCCAGTGCCCTGTGGTGGAGCTGGTGTATAAGGTATTAAAACAAAACAAAAAATTATGCATAAGTGATTTTTTTTAACGATCCATCTCTCCCTGACAGCTTTCCAAATTCCTTCAGCCATCACTTTCATGAGAGTCAATTCATCTGCTGAGATCGTGTGCACCACATCCTTGGCGAGTCCAATGGGGCTGTACATGCATAGGCGTTTCCACAAGGAACAAGATGTTGTGTACCTGGACTTGAATGAATTTTCAGTCACCAAGAATACCACATCTAACAAATTCAAAGGCCGAATAAACATAAGTCCAGCCAAGCAGATCACACAGGAACTTCGTGGCTTCACTTTCCGGTTGTCTTTGCTGGAGCTCGAGGACACAAACTTGTATTACTGCGAGTGGATTTACACGGACGAGAAATTAAACAAGCTGCTCATGACCAGCAACGGCACAGTCATTATCGTCAGAGGTGAAGAGAATCGTGCATTTCAGTATATGCAATCCACTTCCATTAAAAGTGGTGTGACTTTCAATTTAATTGTCTATAACGTGCTTTTTTCTCTCTCACACACAGAGGGTGGCCCAGAGGAACAATGCACAAACTCCATACTGGATCTGACCTTGATTTGCTCTATCGTCATAGGATTTACTGTCATACTGTCCCTCATCATTGGAGTGCTGATTATGAGGTGCAAACGAGTAAGTGTGAAGTAGATAGACTTGTTGTTAAAGGTCAAGCAAAGAGGATGTGACTGTGTTCGAGTGAAAACGTTTCCTTTGTCTTCCTCCAGTATAAAAAGAAATTCAGACCTGCCGTGCCTGAATTACCACCAAGATCCCTGAGGCCTCGGCAGACCTGCTCTTGCCACCATCACAATGCTTACTTAGTTACATCTCTAAGCACGGATGTCAACACAGACTTCAGGGGTCTCCTGTAATGCTCAGAGACGGTGCAGTGCTAATGATTCAACACGCGGTGATGCACAGTTAATTGCACAGACAGCTTCAGGTGGCTGAACTCGTAATCTTTAACCTTTTGCTGTAGTGCATCTCTCTTCCTTTTACAGAAATTTGCGTTTTATCTGCAGTAAAGTGATTGAGCTACCACATCCTGGTTTATGCTGAGTGTTCAGGTGCAATGTGTGAAGAGTGTGGGTGAAGAAAAACTGCAGACCAAGCACTTTTTCCTTTGATTTAGCACACTCTGGCTTTACCTGTTGAGTTTTCAACAGCTTTGTGTTTTTTGTTCTTTTTTCTATGTGAATGCTCTGAATGTTTTGAACCATAGTTTTCTACCTGATTTGATGTGTACAATAAATCAAAGATATTTTTAACATTTTGCCTTTCCTTTGAAAAATCTTTGTTTTGTTGTATTTGTTTTTTTAAATGATAAGAACAACTCAATGGGGCTCAATTCAAAGTACTAGTAAAAGTACAAAAGTATCAGAGCATCAAACTATTCTAGAAGTGAAATAGTGAATCAGTATTAGTCAAATAGTGGAAGTACTGATATAACGCAGAAGGATCAGTTTCACAATCCCATACCGTGCATGCATATTGATCTACTGTTGAAAATGATTCTAACTAATTGGCCTAGTAGACGTACCACTGGGTCATTTAGCTCTATTAACACAAATGACTTATTAGTAAAGAAAAAAAGAGATGCTTTCAGCTGCTCCCTTGTCATATGGATTGCCAGAGCAGGTGTCTCTGCATATTTCATTTGGCAGAGTTTTACACTGGAAGCCTCAGTGGCTTCCAGTGTAAAACTCTACATCAACTGTGACTAGGAAACAGCTATGCCTGCAACAAATATGCTGGCATGTGAATTAGTCATGAGATAATCCCAATCCAAACAGTCCACTATGTTCAGGGAAACTGCAGGGGTGGCACTGCTGCCACCTAAAATATGATTAGAAAATGTTTCTTGTCTTTAAAGTGAAGAGTAATCAGGAACAGAGTAATCAGGAAACAGAGTAATCAGTGATTACTCTGTTTCCTGATTACTAATCAGGAAAGTAATCAGGAAAGGGAAACACAGCTGGGACTAATTAAGCAGGATGAGACAAGGGAAGCAAAACAGAATACACTGACATAAGACACGGACCTTCAACATAAAACAGGAAACACACCAACTGAACTTACAGACTCAGAGATATGAGCTTCACATTATGATAATACTGACACGGTACAGAGGGAACACATGGACAGGGATGACTAGACAGGACACGTGGGACCAGAGCAGGCACAGAGACACAGACTAGACACTGAACAGAAGGAGCATGGAAACCAAAACCTAAGAACTAAACAAGAATTAAACCGAAGCATAGGATAAACTAATCAAAACAGCTCAACTAGTAAATCAGAACATAGACCATAATACAGAATAACACCAGGACACCAGAAACTCAAAATGCTGGGTCAAAATGACCCTGACCCATGACAATAAGAGTACATTTAAACACCTAAACTTAACTTAATCATTATGCAGAATGGCTATTTTCAGTTAATTAAATAATGTCGGCTATTTTGCTATTTATCCGCAAAATAAAAACTAAATGGTAGAAAGGAGATGGGGTGCAAAGCACAGTAGTTACCAAAACAGTGGAGTAGAAGTAGCATGACACATATACCTACATAAAAAACACATATTTTAGCAAAGTATTTGATTGAATGTTCTAAGTTACATTGGTACCTGTAGCATAAAAAAGCTTCAATAAAGCGATTCCGTTTCTCCACTGAAGAAAATAGTTTTAAGCCTTGAACCAGCCCAACCAGCTGCCAGCTATAAGGTAAATCATGACTAAAAATACTTTATTTGGATTTTTTTTAAAAAATTAATAAATACATACATACAAAAGTAAAAAGGAAACGTACAAGATTGTGCTTACAATTACTTTTAACGCTGAAGGAACTAATCATCCCATAACCCACTTATATATATTTTTTTATATATATATATTTTGTTGTTTGTGTTGTGTATGTGTAATGCTTTGTTCGCCTGGTTTCTTTAACTTCGCGGTCACTAAGTATCCTGTTTCACCAATCACTGTTTCAATATGGTTTTATGGGTAAAATAGTTCCTTTCCGATCCCTTACAAATAACTTTTTAACTTTTTGTTAAGACAAGGTTGAGATAAATACCATCATTTCACAATATCATAGCTTGACGTAAGTCTGACAGTCACGTGTAAAAGTCAATGGAAGGCGCTAATAAATGTATACTTAATCATGTACACAGTCATTGTGGAACTTTAATTGTCAATGCCGGTTTCCCACGGACTGTTATGGCCGTAACGCAAGGTACAGCCTTGAAAACAGTTTGTTATGGTAATAATGTTTTACGTGATAAAGTGCATATGTGTAAAATAATTAATCGATATTAGCATTAGCTAGCCATTTGAGGACACGCAGCTTTAAAAATAAACAAATAAAAGGAAGAGTAAAGATGAGCGTTTTCCACCTTGGCTTCTGAACTCAGCGCTGCTCAGTGTCCAAAACTCAGAGGAGAGGCAGCTATGCAGAGCTGGTCACCGCGGTCAAGGAAAGCAACGGAGAGGGTTTAAGCGTTTCATGCTTTAAAACGAGGCAGCTCGTCTAAGTCAGGAAGCTATGGGCGCTCATAAACTGCTGTTTTCCGAGCTGAAGCTGTGGACCTCAGGAAGAGGTGGATGGATAGCGCGACTTCACAAAGGTGCGGTAATCAGGAAATGTTTACTCGTAATACACTTGATATTCAGTGTGGACGCGTGCCAGACCCAGAACAAAATTTAGCCAACTTAACGTTCTTATCGGCTGATCCACACACCTGCTTGAAGAAACTTTAACAGGACGATTTAACTCAGCAGTACTTAATATATCAAGCTCTCAGCATCAGTAAAAAACAAAATACTGTATAACTACATGCCTTACTCTGCTAGCCTTTCATTAAAACACTGTAGGAGTAGGCTGTAGCTGTACACTACACTGCCTTAGCTTACTGAGACCCTTTCGCTCACTAAGAGGATTTAATTCAAACTAAGGCCTTGCTGTTTTGCTGCAACTCCAATGAGTTAGACGTGAACTTGTCACGTGTTTTGTTTTTGCAGGCGGCTGTGGAAAGGCTTCAATGTCCTCATGCAGCCCAAAGGTGTGTATTGTCGGAAGCGGTCCAGCAGGTTTCTACACAGCACAGCATCTAATCAAGGTATGGACTGCTTGTGATGACACACAATACATGGAGTAATAGTAGGCAATACTGATAAATATCTGTGAATATGAGCTGGCCCTTCTTGTCATTTTTAAAGCGGTGTCTTAGTTCACCAGGCTTTTTAAAGAGTTTTCTTTAAACTCTCATTTTTGGCCCACTTATTATACTTGAACATTTTCAAAAAGTGCTTTTGTTTAAGAAACCACTTAAAAAGGCAGCTAACTCAAGGGATGGGGCGGCAGGGATGTCAGTTTGTGCAGGATGTCCTTAAAACTGAGCAAACTGGGCAAAGTGGAGGAAAAAGGAAAAACATATTTACTGGGGGGGGGGGGAACACATTTACAAAAAAGGAAAGGAAAGCTATGTTCTTAAGAAGCAGGGGGTGGAATCTACCAAAGATCTGACACAGGACCAGTGGTGTTGGTGGATTTTGTCAATCATCTCGACAGAGAAAAAAATAAAAGGCAGCCAACATCCAAAGAAGACCTTGGAATGAATGTTTGTGACTAAAAACAGATCTGCAGTATTACAACCTAAGCCTAAGCAGCTGCCAGGTTTTCCAAAACCAAAGACTGATAACACAGTAGCAGTGATGATGCTGCCGTAGGCTAACATGGAGACACACAAACAGCAAAGAGGCAGGGCCATTAACAAGATGGTGAGCTCAGAGATAAGATATTTTTCTTTATAGTAATTAGAATAAAAACCTTTACTGGGGAGAAGTTGGCAGGAATCCTGCATTGAACAACATGATCAACAAGCTCCAGCCTGAAGGAAAAGGGATTTTTTCAGCTGCTACATCCAACACTGTTTGTTTTATATAGCAAACAAAATCAAAAAAAGAAGTTAAAAGCGTATGTATGTAGGGGAACTCTTAATTTAGTATGCCACAGTGTTTAAATTACACAGTGATACCTACAGCAAGCAGGGGTGAGTCTAAAGGGAGGGGAGGGGGGGGGGGTGGTAAACATGCACCATCATAGCATTGGTTTTCTGCTCCAGGAAACGTTGCATCAGTTCTGAGAATATTGATATCATCTCTTTTCTTCAGTGCGGACACCGCATACTCTTTAAAAAGATTACAGACATGCATATTTACTCACTCACTAGCACACTCAAAGACACACACACACATTCATACACGTGTTAAAAACACATACACATGAACAAACACCAAATCTACCTCATCCATGTGATGCAATAGAGTCAGAAATCTTTTTTTTCTCCTATCGATGCAAGAAAGCATTTTGAACATTTTGAATTAACTTGTGTGTTAATTAAATGTTAATTTTTCAATTTGTGTGTGTGTGTCATTAGTTTCTCCAAATCCAGCCAGCATCCTTTAATGTAAAGTCAAACAAATGAGCATGCCTCTCCCTGCTTAGTACACAAAACCACTACGCTATCACGCACTAACCAAAATATAGCCTTTGAGCTGCCTACTGAGTACATGCTCATACATACGACTGGAAATAACTTGCAGAGCATGCTGTGTCTTTGAGCCCAAGGTTATGTCATTGCAAGCTGTGCCCCCCATACACAGCAGCACGATGTGCATTGGCCATGCAGCGCTGTGGCTCTTTGATGTTTTTCATGTTGTGTGTGTGTGTTTGTAGGATATTAAGTTCATATATTAATTGTTGTCTGATTCAGCACAACATACTTTAACTAATATAATATAATATTATATAATAACCAGTTTCTAATGATTTAAATTTTTTTAATCAAATTTTAATTTCATACATTTTGACATTTTTATTTACTTTGTGTTTGTACTTCAGAAAGTTTGTAAAACTGTAGGCACGAGGAAGTTGCATTCGATACATGACAGTAATTAATATTAATATAATGGTGGATGTTCATATTTATCAAGCTTCAAATAAGAGTTTAGTGTGTGTGCAAATAATTGGCTCAGTGGCTGTCTAGAACCAACCTTAAGAGCAATAATATGAAGTAATAATTCTCTGTATGACTTTATGTGGTTTACATCATTGTGGAGGAACTGAAGCAGTGAAACAGTTCATTAAGGTTTATACATATTTGTTGTAAGGTCCCAACATACTTTTCAGTCAGTGTTATAATGGACTGTGATTAGTTCACTGTAACACTAACACTTCTCCTTTTCAACCGTTCAATTGAAGGTTTTCTGGTGCGTGTGTGGTCATTGTCCCATTGTGTGACCTAATTTTGGTCAAGCTTTAGCTGATGGACAGACAGCTTCACATTTGACTAAAGAACATTTTGTCATACAGAGGAGTTCATAAGTGACTCATTTATGGCAAGGTGGTTGCAAATCAAACCTAAATCATCACCCCTCCACCACCAGCTTAACAGTTGGTTTGAGGTCTTTGTGCTGAGACCTTGTGGTTGTTTGGCTTTCACCAAACATCACAGCATGCATTAATGCCAAGCATCCACACTTTGACCTCATCTTTCCAAAGGATCTTATTCCAGATGTCCTGTGGTTGATTTTCTGCTGCAATATCCTGCTGCTGTGTTCTTTTTAGAGAGATGACACGAACAAGCAATCCTTTTTTCAAAAAGTTTTTTAATTGGTTTGTTTAAAAAAACTATTTAGATTATTTAATTTTTTTTGGTTTTAAGGGTTTTTATTTTTGGGCTGTGCTGAAAATATTTCAAGACTAAAACTAAAGATATTCCAGTTAGTTTTGTAACCACACATTATTGTTTCTGTTTTTTCTAAAGCCTTTATTAACGGTTCACTTTAAGCTTTACGCATTATATTTTGGATTTTGTTTCTGTTTTTTCTCTCAGGCTCGCCAAGATGTTGAGGTGGACATTTATGAGCGTCTGCCTGTCCCCTTTGGCCTGGTCAGGTTCGGAGTGGCCCCGGATCATCCTGAAGTCAAGGTGTCTGCCTCTATTAGATTTTAAAGAACAGATAATTGCCTCAAACCATTTTCTGTATATTACCTGTTTTTAAGCAAAAAGGACAAAAAAGATTCATTTAGATCAGTAGTTCTAACACCAGATGCAGTGAAAATCTTTTAACACATGGATTATTGGAAAAAGCAACTCTTCAGGCAAAGCCGGTTCTTAAAGTCTGTTTAGTTTCGCCAGCTTGTGTAACGACCTGTGGTAACGTTAATGGAAAATTAAAAACCAGTCAGTGGTTAATGCAGACTAGTCAAACAGAAAGAGACACGTTAGATGAGTCTGTCAGTGAAGTGAAATTCCATTAGAAGTGTGAATAACATCACAGTGAAAGGGTGTTATCACGTTTATGTCTGAGGTTGAATGCAGTGTTTGAAGCTCGCAACTCATTGAAATGTAACTGAACAACAAAAGCAATGTTATGCAACCCTCTACAGGACACATATCCCAACAGGCTGGCAGACATAATGACAGATAAATACGGGTAATAACCAGACCTGTCTGCTTTGTTTCCCACAACCAATAATGTCACCTTCGCATGTCTGATATAATCGTGGTTAGAGATGTGGTTAGTCTAGCTCAGCAGAAATACTACTTTGAAAGTAACACACCGAGACTTTTAAATCACTAGTGTCTTCTTTGTTCAGTCAATACTGAGGCAAAACCTGCGAAAACAACAACAAGGTTCTTTTTGGTGACGTGCAACCGTTTCTTGTGAAGCAGCAGTTGATTTCATCTTTAAAGCACATGAGTGAGTGCATGAATCGATCTAGTCTGGTCTGATATTTCTGCTGAGCCTGTTCCCTGCTTTTAATTTCACTTATCATAAAGGTAAGTGAGCAGTGGGCCCATAGTGTAGTGGTGTACACATTTGGAAAAGATCCCCAGTTTGATCCCAGTAGACACAAATCTATTGGGGGTTGGGTTAGGAAGGTGTACCCAGCATAAAAATCTACCAAATCATGTGGAGCGAACCCATGTGAACAAGATAGCAGCTGAAAGTATCAGTGTCCTGTGACTTAACTGTTAGATTTGTTTGAATGTAATAAGATAAGATAAACCTTTTTTAATCCCACACGTGGGAAATTTTCTGGTCACGGCAGAAAGTACAAGTTAAGAAAAGTAAGATTTAAGAAAAACATGACAGAATAGGAGAAGATAAAATAGAATAACATACTGTACAAAACAGAATAAAATGCTTTGTTATAGTAGGAAAAATTGCACTTGGTACTATTGCACATCAGGGAAACGGGGCGAAAGTTACAGCTGTGTATGCGATGCGTGTGTGTGTGTCTGTCTCCACGTATGTGGTTATCTGCAGAGACGATATCAGGATCAACTGAAATACTTGACAATTTCAAGCTCAGTCTTGCTCTTTCTAGTAGTTTTTGTTTGTTTTTGTTCCTGATCCCAAATCTTAACATCAGATTTTTTTCAGAAGCAGCATTGGCTCCATAAGCATTATTGAGAGTTCAAAACAATGTTATTGTAGTTGTTAAAGCAGCTGCACAGACAACTCAAGAATGTAATAATAATTAAAACTGGGTTCCACATTCATCTATGAAGCAAATTCAAGCCCTGGAGAAGGCACAAATATATCGGAGGTTGCCGTTACACATTAAAATTTTGCTTATCAGAAGATGAATTTGTGTTTTTGCTTAAAGCTGTTTGTTGGAGTCTTTATTAAATATATGCAGCATCATACAGCAGCAGGATCCATATGAGCAGCTCCATTAAGGCGCCTACATTGAGACAGGATTATCATTACTGTCTAAGTAGCCTCTGAACAACCACAAATGTCTAAAGTTAAATAAATTATCGGTATTTGTGAATTTTCAATATCACTTCTCACAGATTGTTTGGTCCTTCATCATTATTATTTTTAATATTATGCAAACATTTCATCGCCAACATCAGCCTTTTGTCTCCTGAAATCTTCCAATGACCGTTCACCCAAATGAAAGTATATTATTGTATTTATTGTGAAATAAAACTGGCATTTAAAAATTACAGTGAGGATAATTAACATAGTCCCATCTACCATGTTTTCTCTTCCATATCTCAGTGCAGCTGGGAGGTGAAAGGTGGCAACCACTGCACTCATTGAGCTGTGCTCTTATTACAGTCTGAGTCTAAAGTTCAATTCAGTTTTATTTATATAGTCATCAGTCAGCTGCCTGCACTTTGTTAGGCAAAGACTCTACAATATTTGAGAATACTTGTTTGTAAATGCAGGTAAACACTTTGAACTGGAACTAACATGACGTCATTTTGCTGGCTTTTGTATATGGCGTAGTTATTAAGGCATCGTCTCCAGAAATAGATAATAACACTGTAAATAAATGCACTGCAGCATTAAAAACTGGACCTGCACGTGAGAATACAGATGTCTGCTCGCGCCGGGTCTCTAATTACACAGATGTGAAAATAAAGCAGGTGCTGGCGTGTCGAATTCACGGGGAGAGAGTGGACGTCATGCGTCTTATCTCCTGCCAAACTCTTTTGAGGCTGCGCCCTCACTTCAGCCAGAGTGTTCAGAGAACTGAGAGCGAATCTAAAGCAGGCTATCCCATGCTGTGTGCTACATAAGAAAGGGCAATACTGCACTCAAATCTGAGTTCTTGTGGGAATGTGGACACAGTAATGCATACTTTATTTATTAAAGTGAATTAGTTTTCTCAAATAAGTCTAATAAGGGTTTGAGCACCACTATCGGAGCTATAAAACTATAAGACAAGAACAAGAAACCTTCACAAAGTGGAATATAGTGAAGTTTTATGTAAATATTCTTAAATCAGAGTTTAACAAACTTTAGTCATCTGCTGTCCTGAGGTCATTAACCACTGGATAGAGAATTACTCCCATAATAGGTGGAATTGAAATACAGATGGAGAGTCCAGCTTGCTAACTTAAATTTGACCGATTCTTGTCCTCAGAACGTCATCAACACATTCACGCAAACAGCCAAGCACTCACGCTGCAGTTTCTATGGCAATGTGAACGTAGGCAAGAATGTGAGCATCACCGAGCTGCAGCAAGCCTACCACGCTGTCGTACTGGTAAGGATGTGAAAGCCCACTGCAGTTCCTTCACCTTAAACGTGTGAAAAATAATAATCTGTTTCTGTTGAACTCTGTAAATTGTGTGACAGAGTTATGGTGCAGAGGGCAACCGGAGCATGGGAGTGCCGGGCGAAGACTTGGCTGGTGTGTACTCTGCCAAAGACTTTGTGGGCTGGTACAACGGACTCCCCAGCTGTCGAGAGGTAAGACTTCCAAGTAAGTGTTTCACATAGACACACAAGATGTTTCCATCCATCAAAAAGAGCCTCAACAAAGTTAGATCGTTTCACAAGAAAAACTGTCAGGTGAAACTGCTTCTCTGTCTCATCTGTTCGATTTCTTTCTTCAGCTGAGTCCAGACCTGAGCTGTGAAACAGCAGTCATATTGGGACAAGGCAACGTGGCCTTGGATGTAGCAAGAATTCTGCTAGCTCCCATCGACATTTTAAAGGCGAGTTGGTTATCAGTAAATTTATAACAAAACAAACAAAAAGAGGAAGAGCAGACATGTTGCAGTCAGCAAGTCTTGACTGCTCTGAGGTGTATGAAAGAACCACTTAAGCTGAGGAAGTTTATCTGCTTAAATAATAACAAATGTTTTGTTTGTCGGTTAGGCATGAAAAGCAAAACACCGTTGCTGAAACCTCAAAAATGTTTTGTTTTTTTTTTCATGGTGTAATTGCATCGGGCGTGAAGCCAAATGGAGAAATGTTGTGTCTTTATCTGTTGTTGTTTCAGAATGCAAAACTAAACTAAACTGAACAGAAAATCATCGATAGATGAAGATAAGATAAGAAAAAGTGCTACAGAGTGGTTTCACTAGTTTTGACTAGTAAAGTTTGACCTTTCTAGTTTCCTGGTCACAGTCCTCCACCTGACACTAAGAATTAATGGGCAAACGTGACTGAAGAAGAACATGAGGGGAAAGTAAGAGCCCCTAAAAAGGCTGGTAGGCTATGTAAAATGTATTATTGTAGGGTCGTGCACCTTGAGAAGTCAGAATGTTTTCAAATAGTGAAAATATTTTCTTTACCATGAGACAAATACATGACTTTGTTAATAATTACAGTTGGTTTCCTTTTAAACCTTGGGACCTGTACTAATAGCAGCTTCTGACCCGCTCGGGCTCAGTTTAAGAACACAGGGGTTTGGCTTTTTAAGCTAGCATCTCTGAGCCTGCATGACATCATAGGAAGTACAGGAGGTAACCACAGGAAGCTTTTAGGATTGAGAAACACAGCTAACGTCTTTTAAAATGTGTAACTGAACTAACAGTCTGTGAGAAAAGTCAGCTTTAGTGGAGTCATTTTCATCAGCTTCAAGTTTCTCTGGTGTGTCATTTCATACAAAAGCACCACTGATAACCACAAAATTAAAGGTCAAAGATGACAGTGACCTTTTATACTTGACTGGTACATGTAGGACACCATGGTGACAGTTATAATAGTGCAGTTTGATTTGTTTTGTTTGGAATAAATAAGTGATGAGCTGCTTTGTCAGACTAAAGTGGGGAGATTGGGCATACAAATATCAAGTTCACATACATTTGTTGGACAAAGACACAGTTCCTGTAGTTTTGCCTCTGTGTACCAATAAAGTGGATTTTAAATGAAATGATGTATATGAAGCATACCATAATATTTGTTATATACTCTACCGAGGGAGCATTATTGTATGGGAATGTATGGCTGCCAGTGGAACAGGATCGCTAACGTTTATCGATGACTTGACTGCTCAGTCAGTCAAATTCTGCAGATTGGTCGGCACTTCACAAGTGAAGCCCAAAGCATAATCCAAAAGAAAAAGAAAAGAAAAGAGGCCCTGGCAGAGCATCTCAAAGGAGGAACCGCAGCATTTGGTGATGTCTGTTGGTTCTAAACTGCAGGCAGTCATCAAATGTAAAGAAGTTACATGTGAATTAAAATCAATCACATATTGACTGATTGTTTTTAAAATGTGTCTGTGATGGTGCAAAATTACAAAAGTTGGGTATTTGTCCAAGAAATTGTGAGTCAAACCTCTTGTGTTAACCAGCAATATGAGCTAACAATAAATAGAAATCAAATCACTTGGAAAAGCAAATCTCTCTAAGCTGTTCAGTTTTCCAGCTGAAAATGTAGTTTACTTACTTTCTCTGCAGAAAACTGACATCACACAACCAACACTGGAGGCTCTGGCAGAGAGCCAGGTCCGCAGGGTGCTGATAGTTGGCAGGAGAGGACCCATTCAGATCGCTTGCACAATCAAGGTGTGTGTCGGAAAGAAAAGACAATAAGAGGAAAGAATAATATGTTCTCTAGTGCCTCTTCCTCAGATCACGATTCATCTCCAAACCACATCTTCCAAAACCTGTTTCTTAACACCACAGACACGCAGATATTATTAGAAGGCTTTATTTTAATCCATTGGAGTGGTAAAAACTGCACTTTTTAGCCACTGTGCAAGTGTTAACCAACTGTTTATCTGCATTTTTGCCTAATGCTTATTGTTAATTTTAGCAGTTTTTAGCTTTTTTTTAAATGACCTGTTTACGTGTTAGCTTTGATTGCTTTTTTAATTCCACTTCTTCATTTTGGGGTAAAAAACAACAATTTAACTATTAAAAGTTACTACAGCTGGGTCCAAGAGTAAAGAATAAAAATATGGAAAATATAATAGTCGCTTTAAGAGTTCCCACATATGAGAGAAAGCCAGAGCACTTTCATGGACACTTGGTCAGTGACCTTGCAATGTTACTGCTGAGGTTGGTAGAAAATGTGTCCTCTGCAGGGAGTAGCTTTATCTTGTAGTTTAAAGTGAAAAAAACAAGACCAACATCACATTATTTTCTTTTCTGCTTCTATTATTTGAACTATTCTTCAGTCTTTCAGTGTCACCCTGAAAAATCAGAGGTTTGTCCTGTAAAATGAACAGTTTGGTTGTTGTTGCCAGACTGTTTCAAACTTGTCTGATCATCACCCCTCTTATATGTTCGCTGTCATTGTTGGTACTGCAGTAAATATAATTTCACCAGAATTTTACCAAAAGAGATTCTCCATGTTTTGAATGATGTTTTCATTTGGCCCAGTGAACCATAACATATGCTCCTTTTCTACAGGAGGTCAGAGAAATGGTGAACCTGGCGGACACCAGGCCGGACATGGTGGCGGCTGATTTTGATGGAGTCAAAGAGGCTCTTAAAGGTGAGACCACATGCAGCTTTACCTTCATGCTTTCTCCTCTAACTGACCTGCTGTGTTTTTAAAGCCAATAAATGTTTACATAGTTTCATCTGCCTTTAAGATCTGTAAATTTCAGTGTTTTTAGTTTTTCTGGTGCAGCTGGAAAAGATGCTGGTGTTTTTAAGTGAGCAGTGAAAACATGTTAGATATCTACATGTGCATGTAACACATGTTCAGACTGCTGAAAGCGCCATCAGGAAGGAAGAAATGTAAGCTGTGGTTAACAACAGCATACCCAGCTGAGACGTATAGCTTATACATACTGTGAGGTGAATGGAAACTGCCAACCTGCCCGGACTGCTGCTGCTGCTGCTGGCTTTAGTTTGAAAGATTTTCTGCTGTTGTGTGGGAACCTGCAGGTTAGGGTGCAAAACAGAATTGTGCAACAACCCCCAAGCTGGCCTCGTCCTTGCCAGAGAAATGCTGCTGGCCTGATTGATGATGGCAGCCACTCTCAGATTTATAACGATAACCTTGACTCTGGTCACAGATTACTAAAATAACCCTGAGCGTATGTTTCGTTTTAGTGATAAATAGCAGTGAAGGATGGTAAAAGAAGCTGGCTATGTTTATCTGTGTTGTAATCGTGCCTGCTGAGCTTGCATTACAGGAGTGACAAGTCTGTGGTCGCAGCAGCACATCAGAACTTTGCAGTTACAGGAAATTTATAAGGACTGGTTCCTTAAAGCCATTTCTAATGTGTGCATATGTGCACATACAAGATGCATGCACAGCAACACTCACATATCACTTACTGAAAGACCACATGCACATTTGTATGTACAAAAAAAATCCCAAAAAAAAACACATGCATTCACAGCCATCTACAGAAATACTAGTCATGAGACCACAGCATGTGTCCATAAGTATAAGAGTAGCTGCTAGTGACAAAATTCTAAGATGATTGTTAAAATTATGAAGTTTTGTTGGAATTTCCTCTAAAAATCAAAAGACTAAGTAAGGAGAAAGATAAAATCACAAAGCATCTTATCCCTTAAGATGAAAACAAGTATAGGAGTGGAGATGGGGACTAGTGTTTCCTAAGGAAAGGGAAGAAATGGTACAAAGTACAGAACATTGATTGGTCACGTCTCTCAGGTGCCGTGTCAGGTTTCTTAAGGATATGATTTTCGGATTCAGTTCATCTGCTGTAGATGGATAAGTTAAAAGGCAGCCAATGTTCAAAGAAAAACTTTGAAAGACCTTCAAAAAGGCTCTTTAAAATGTACAAGAAGGTCCTGGCTCCATGGAAGCAAAATATAAAGACATAACAGATGATTCAAGACTTTTGCACAGCACTGTATATGTTGTTTTCAGTTCCTATGCTATGCAAAAAAAAAAAATGGAAGATTAAAATTTTGGACGTTATAAATGCAAGCAAAGCAGGGTGATTTTAAGCTGAAGTATCTCTGCTGTGTCAGACTTGCCGAGGCCCAGAAAGCGTCTGACAGAGCTGATGCTGAAGACGGCCCTGGAGGTACCCGGAGAAAAGGAGCAGGAGAGACGGAGCAAGGCCTCCCGCACATGGGGCTTTCGATTCTTCCGGAGCCCTGTGGAAGTTTTGGCCGAACCCGGCCGCAGCAGAATAGCTGGCATCCGACTGGCGATCAACAAGCTGGAGGTTAGCAGGATTTGGATTTCCAAAAGTGCCTGTCACTGTGCTGCTGCTCCTTGTTCAAGCAGATATCCTCTCTGTGAGCAGGGTTCAGGTGACGGAGCCCAGGCTGTGCTCACAGGAGAAGTGGAGGACGTGTCCTGCGGCCTGGTCGTCAGCAGTATCGGCTACAAGAGCCTGCCCATCGATCCATCAGTGCCTTTTGACTCCCGCAAAGCCATCGTTCCAAACACCATGGGCCGTGTTCAACAGGCTGCAGGTACCCTGTAAACACTCTAAAGAACAAGCATTATATTATATTTTATTACTTCAATAATATTTAATGATTCGATTTTTCTTTGTAGGTCTGTACTGTAGTGGCTGGCTTAAAACAGGCCCCACAGGTGTCATAGCTACCACTATGAACAATAGCTTTGACACTGCACGATCCATTGTGGAGGACATGGACTCGGGAACGTTGGATATGTCTGCTGCCAAACCTGGCTCACAAAGCATTAGTGCTCTGCTGGAAAAGAGAGGTATAAAAATGTTAGTTTGTCATTCACTATATGATAGGTTTGTAGCTTAAACCTATTCGCTGGAACGTTGAAGACAATATAATTACACAGCAAAGCCAGACCCAAAGTAGGCAAAGTTCTTCATGTTACTCATGCATGAGGGAGACCTGCCTGGAGCCAAGTGTCGTTCCACCACTTGACCCCCGTCAGACTCTCAGCCAGGTTCCCCATAGCACTCCTTTTATTGTGGTTACATGAATATGCATAGGGTCATTAACATATAACATCTTACATAGGTAAACATGTGAACAAAGGATTGTGTGTGTGTGTGTGTGTGTGTGTGTGTGTGTGGGGTCAGAGTATGACCCCATAAATGACTTCCCTAAACCTACTGGTCTGGAAAGTCCAGCAGTTCATCTAAACAAAAGGCACTCAGACCAAAACAGATATAGCTACGTTTATCCTACCATAAAACAATAAGACAATGTACGACCTCTTCCCATGCTCCCAGGATGTAGGTGTGGATTCCAGAACACTCTGGAATGCACACCAAGCCTTTGCAGACTATTAAGGATCACACATCCTATCACTACACAATCGATTATACACCTCTAAGCATATATGGTTAAATATTTCTAAGCATAAATGACAATCAACATTACAAAACCTAACACTATACATCCTATAACTGTGCTCTCGAGATGTGCTGTTATTCTATGAGCCAGTATAGAGTCATGAAGGTAAATGTGCGTGGACCCAAAACAGTTGGACTAAAAACAAGGGAAAATGAACTCAGTGCTGGAACAGTCACCAAAAAGTCAGGCTGTAGAGATTCTGTTTGAAGTGACTGTTTGTTTTTATTGTGACTCTTTCTGAGGAGGGAAGTTCATTAAATGATTACATAAGAAGTAAAATGATGAAGAGCAAAACAAAAACAAAGATGCAAAGAGATTTGAAAGAGAAAATTACAAAACAAAACTAGCAATAAATCCTGCATGCCATCAAAACATTTGCTACGGAGAGCCATAAATCAGCAGCAGCAGTGAGGTATGTCGTCATCATCTCAGTGCACACAGTGACCCGTCTGTTTCATAATCCTGTTCTCTGAAGTTCCCACTAAGCCACAGCCAAATGTGATTTTTCTCTTCTGTAGGAGTGAAACCAGTGACTTTTTCAGACTGGGAGAAGATTGACAATGTGGAAATGAAAAGAGGTGAATCCGGTGGGAAACCCAGAGAAAAGCTACTGACTGTGGAGGAAATGCTGCACGTGGCTTGGACATGAAAGAATGAAACAGTTTTCATGTGAACAGGCAATGCTACCTAAAAAATGACTGCACTTGTTTTTAGGGATCTCACTGATTGATCACATATATATAAATGACTATGTGAACTCCTTAACATGGATTTAATTCATATTGTATATATGGCACTACTAGGAACTGTTATTTGCTACAGTGTAATTTAGTTACCTTGTTACCAATCACACTGACTGAAAACAACAAGGACTGAAAACCTGCTGCGCTCAAGACCAAACTATAATGGATACGATGTTTATGGAAGTTGTGCACTGTAATGTACCGTTAACTAAAAGCTATGTGGCAACATTTTTTTGCACTTTTATATAATGTCATTGAACATCTTAAATCTGTATTTGAGGAAATAAAATGACGTCTATCCTTTGATTCCTGTCCTCAGAGCTTCAATTGTTACTGCTGGGATCCATCGTTAGGTCCACAAGTGTTTGAAAATGTTTTGGCACTACTTTCATATATTTGGCTCCTCATAATTTGAAATGAAATTCTTATTATATGCAATTAAAGTGCAGATTTTTATATTTTATGGAAAGGTCAGCAGGACTAGAACATCTATAGGTGGCAAAAAAGGATGTTTTTTTTTTGGTTTGTTTTTTTAAAAGGAAAACTGCAAAATTGCAAAATCAAAGGTTAGGACAAAGGGGGGGTGTTCATACTGAGCTTATAAAAAGGCCTGGACATCAGTGAAGACTGATGTCCAGGATGATCACAGCATCCTTTCCATAGTAAATATAAACCTCTATAAAATATAACAAAATGATTCTCCAGAAGGTTCGTGTCCTTTATTGTTGGTCTACTATAATGAGAAGACTGCAAGAGCACACGGACTGTTACCATAAGGTGCAAAGTGAAGAAAAAAGAAAAGCCAGATTAAACATCTAAAACCTGAGCATTGGAAGACCATTCTTTATGCAGAAGGCCTAATATCCAACCTGTACCGCAGTGTGAGGTATTTGGACATTTGAAACGTGCAAATGTCATGCAAGAAACATGCAAGTTCTCAATAGGGTTGAGGTCAGGGGAGGATGGGGCCACACCATGGGTTTCTCTCCTTTTATTCCCATAATAACCAATGCGACAGATGTTCTTTGCAGCATGAGATGGTGCATTGTCATGCATGAAGATAATTTTGCTACGGAAGGCAGTTCTTTTGGTACCATGGAAGAAGGTGGTCAGTCAGAAACTAAAGGTAACCAAATTACACTGTTGCAAATAACATTACATAATACATTTATGTAAATTGCCAAAGTCAAACATAGTCGTAAACATCATGAGTTCTGCATTTCTGCTCAAGTTAAAAATTTAAATTTCTGCATTTTCGCCATCCTTTAGTGCACACATAGAAAATTGACATGTAGCTACTGGCCACCAGAGATGGGCAGTAACGCATTACTTGTACTTTTTTTATGCAACGAGTAAAGTAAGGGATTACTATTGCAAAAACGGTAATTAGATTACCGTTACTTTCCCATAGGAACGCTGCGTTACCGCGTTACTAAAACCGTGATTTTTTGCCAGAATGTCTCATGACAGTGACGTGAGTGCCACGTTCCTGACAACAGCTGTGTGCAGATAAACAATGGATCATATATCGAGTGCGGGAGAGTATGAGCGTGCAGCGTTTAAAGCGTGGAAGTACTGACCTTACTTTGAGTTTGATTCCATAAAAAGTGACAAAAACATTAGTGTCCGTTGTGCGTGGGAAGAAAACTTCTTTTTAAAGCGAAAAAAACCCCTAAACTTCCAAGCAAGCACCGAGTGCGCAACAACATAATGGGAATGAGAAGCTGCCCTATCCTTCCACTGACCGCTGCGGCACACCTCCACCTGCCGACTCCTGCTTTACAGGGGAAAATAGAGCAACAGGACCGCTAGTCTTTGACTTTATTTTCTGCTGTGTTTTACTTGCATCTATTTGAAAGAGTAGCACAAAAAAATATTTTATTTTATGTGCTGGAATGTGCAGAAAATAAGTTTAAATGTTAAACAAATTTCTTCCAGTCAGAGAATGGTGCATATAATTAAATTTTTGCTTGATGCATAAAGTTAAAAGATTTAAACTAACAAAGTTAAGACTTTTCCATTTGATTACATTTTGTATGATGGATTATGCAGAAAAAGTAGAATTTGGCTGAAAGATCTATCGCTTTATCACCTATTCAGGTTGTAAAGCATGTTTTAAAAAAGTAATTTATTACTTTTGAAAATAATTAATCAGTAAAGAAATGGGATTACTTTTTTGGGAAAGTAATCAGTAATTAGTTAGATTACTTTTTTCAATTAACTTGACCAACACTGCTGGCCACTATGATGGTTGGTGTTTTGTAGGTTAAAATTCAGCTTATTTAAGGATATTTCATTACTAGGAACTATCTTTGAATATCATTTTCATGTGATACCTATAAGCAATGAGCTCACCACCCTTCCCTCTGTTTTTGGCATTTTTGTAAATTGGCTTTTTTAAATTTAAAAAAAAAAAAAAAAAAAAAAATCACTAGGATCACTAAATGACTAAAATGTTTGATCACTGGACAAATAAACAGATAACTTGAAGTTAAGAGTTTTATTCAGGAGCAAGCAGTTTTCTTGCTATTGTGTCAGGACTGTGGAATTAGTGTAAGATTTCAAAGCCAGAGTCAAGTCTTCCAGCACCAACTTCAGCTGCTTCACATTTAGTGAACTGGAGTCACTCAGCAGCAGGCCCCGCGCCGTGGCGTTGGAGTCACTCAGCAGCAGGCCCCGCGCCGTGGCGTTGGAGTCACTCAGCAGCAGGCCCCGCGCCGTGGCGTTGGAGTCACTCAGCAGCAGGCCCCGCGCCGTGGCGTTGGAGTCACTCAGCAGCAGGCCCCGCGCCGTGGCGTTGGAGTCACTCAGCAGCAGGCCCCGCGCCGTGGCGTTGGAGTCACTCAGCAGCAGGCCCCGCGCCGTGGCGTTGGAGTCACTCAGCAGCAGGCCCCGCGCCGTGGCGTTGGAGTCACTCAGCAGCAGGCCCCGCGCCGTGGCGTTGGAGTCACTCAGCAGCAGGCCCCGCGCCGTGGCGTTGGAGTCACTCAGCAGCAGGCCCCGCGCCGTGGCGTTGGAGTCACTCAGCAGCAGGCCCCGCGCCGTGGCGTTGGAGTCACTCAGCAGCAGGCCCCGCGCCGTGGCGTTGGAGTCACTCAGCAGCAGGCCCCGCGCCGTGGCGTTGGAGTCACTCAGCAGCAGGCCCCGCGCCGTGGCGTTGGAGTCACTCAGCAGCAGGCCCCGCGCCGTGGCGTTGGAGTCACTCAGCAGCAGGCCCCGCGCCGTGGCGTTGGAGTCACTCAGCAGCAGGCCCCGCGCCGTGGCGTTGGAGTCACTCAGCAGCAGGCCCCGCGCCGTGGCGTTGGAGTCACTCAGCAGCAGGCCCCGCGCCGTGGCGTTGGAGTCACTCAGCAGCAGGCCCCGCGCCGTGGCGTTGGAGTCACTCAGCAGCAGGCCCCGCGCCGTGGCGTTGGAGTCACTCAGCAGCAGGCCCCGCGCCGTGGCGTTGGAGTCACTCAGCAGCAGGCCCCGCGCCGTGGCGTTGGAGTCACTCAGCAGCAGGCCCCGCGCCGTGGCGTTGGAGTCACTCAGCAGCAGGCCCCGCGCCGTGGCGTTGGAGTCACTCAGCAGCAGGCCCCGCGCCGTGGCGTTGGAGTCACTCAGCAGCAGGCCCCGCGCCGTGGCGTTGGAGTCACTCAGCAGCAGGCCCCGCGCCGTGGCGTTGGAGTCACTCAGCAGCAGGCCCCGCGCCGTGGCGTTGGAGTCACTCAGCAGCAGGCCCCGCGCCGTGGCGTTGGAGTCACTCAGCAGCAGGCCCCGCGCCGTGGCGTTGGAGTCACTCAGCAGCAGGCCCCGCGCCGTGGCGTTGGAGTCACTCAGCAGCAGGCCCCGCGCCGTGGCGTTGGAGTCACTCAGCAGCAGGCCCCGCGCCGTGGCGTTGGAGTCACTCAGCAGCAGGCCCCGCGCCGTGGCGTTGGAGTCACTCAGCAGCAGGCCCCGCGCCGTGGCGTTGGAGTCACTCAGCAGCAGGCCCCGCGCCGTGGCGTTGGAGTCACTCAGCAGCAGGCCCCGCGCCGTGGCGTTGGAGTCACTCAGCAGCAGGCCCCGCGCCGTGGCGTTGGAGTCACTCAGCAGCAGGCCCCGCGCCGTGGCGTTGGAGTCACTCAGCAGCAGGCCCCGCGCCGTGGCGTTGGAGTCACTCAGCAGCAGGCCCCGCGCCGTGGCGTTGGAGTCACTCAGCAGCAGGCCCCGCGCCGTGGCGTTGGAGTCACTCAGCAGCAGGCCCCGCGCCGTGGCGTTGGAGTCACTCAGCAGCAGGCCCCGCGCCGTGGCGTTGGAGTCACTCAGCAGCAGGCCCCGCGCCGTGGCGTTGGAGTCACTCAGCAGCAGGCCCCGCGCCGTGGCGTTGGAGTCACTCAGCAGCAGGCCCCGCGCCGTGGCGTTGGAGTCACTCAGCAGCAGGCCCCGCGCCGTGGCGTTGGAGTCACTCAGCAGCAGGCCCCGCGCCGTGGCGTTGGAGTCACTCAGCAGCAGGCCCCGCGCCGTGGCGTTGGAGTCACTCAGCAGCAGGCCCCGCGCCGTGGCGTTGGAGTCACTCAGCAGCAGGCCCCGCGCCGTGGCGTTGGAGTCACTCAGCAGCAGGCCCCGCGCCGTGGCGTTGGAGTCACTCAGCAGCAGGCCCCGCGCCGTGGCGTTGGAGTCACTCAGCAGCAGGCCCCGCGCCGTGGCGTTGGAGTCACTCAGCAGCAGGCCCCGCGCCGTGGCGTTGGAGTCACTCAGCAGCAGGCCCCGCGCCGTGGCGTTGGAGTCACTCAGCAGCAGGCTCCGCGCCGTGGCGTTGGAGTCACTCAGCAGCAGGCCCCGCGCCGTGGCGTTGGAGTCACTCAGCAGCAGGCCCCGCGCCGTGGCGTTGGAGTCACTCGGTTTGGAGAAACCAACCTTGTGACTGACTGCAGTTTTTCCCTTCACGGTTTTAACATTGTTTGGCTTTTTCAAAGGCAATTCAAATTTCAAGTTTCCAACTGATGCCTCAGTATCCACTTCATTAGTTTCCTGTTTTACTGGAACAAAAATAAAAACAGATTTAGTCAAAACCACACCGAGCAACTGGTCCCAGACTTCGTGCCCTACATGACTTTTTGGTCATATGCAAGGATGCTGTTGCACACAAGTGTGCCGTCACATGCCTGGCAACAAACTACATAAGACTGGATCTTGCTTACCTTCATCAACATTTTGAGTCAATATTGACTGGAGCAGGGCAAGCGCTCTCTGTATTGAACCATCTTTGGCTCCAACACCTGTAAACACAACATTCTTATTATACCAAAGGTTTTCACATTGGGGGAAGTTTATACTACAACATTCAGCTGGTTTCCAAAGGTAACGAATATCTTCCTCCGAGTCAGTTGCACGTACAGACGTAACAGGTACTTACATAAGTGTCTATTTGAATTATGACCCTGTGTTTTATACTTTTAATTTGAAAACATTACACATAATATAACCATTAAACTCAACTGCTGGCAACAACCCAGTTCTTGACAATTTAAGCACCCCCCCCCCCCCCTTCACTTTTCTTATTTAATAACTTCAAATCACATTAATGAGTAGTCATGTCACAGGATACAAAAGACAAAAAAAATAAAAATAAAAAAAATAATGAACACTCTTAGTACAACATGTCTTGATACTAAGATATTAATATATTAATCAGGCCCAATCTTATCTTAATGACCTTGTAGTACCATATCACCCTATTAGAGCACTTCGCTCTCGCTCTGCAGGCCTACTTGTTCCTAGAGTATTTAAAAGTAGAATGGGAGGGAGAGCCTTCAGTTTTCAGGCCCCTCTTCTGTGGAACCAGCTTCCAGTTTGGATTCAGGAGACAGACACTATCTCTACTTTTAAGATTAGGCTTAAAACTTTCCTTTTTGCTAAAGCATATAGTTAGAGATGGACCAGGTGACCCTGGATCCTCCCTTAGTTATGCTGCAATAGACGTAGGCTGCCGGGGATTCCCATGATGCATTGAGTTTTTCCCTTTCCAGTCACCTTTCTCACTCACTATGTATTAATAGACCTCTCTGCATTGAATCATATCTGTTATTAATCTCTGTCTCGCATCCACAGCATGTCTTTATCCTGTCTTCCTTCTCTCACCCCAACCGGTCGCAGCAGATGGCCCCGCCCCTCCCTGAGCCTGGTTCTGCCGGAGGTTTCTTCCTGTTAAAAGGGAGTTTTTCCTTCCCACTGTCGCTAAAGTGCTGCTCATAGGGGTTCATATGATTGTTGGGTTTTTCTCTGTATCTATGAAGCGCCTTTTGTTGTGATTTGGCGCTATATAAATAAAATTTAATTGAATTGATACGTTTTTGAAAAATTTGTGTTCTATACATTTTTCACTCTTTCAGATGAATGACAGGCATTTTAATCACCAACCATCTTGAAATGAATTTTGTAACCGTGTGCCTTCAAGCATAAATTAGAAGCCAGGGACCTTACCTGTCTTTTCCCTCTGCAGCACTTTATTCTGTCTGTGATGCAATCCACTGACTGCAAACCAGGAGGAACATGATTTACAATCAGCACGTTTCTGTTCATTCTTTATGCCGTTTGATGCCAAAAGAGATCATTTGCAACAGCTAAGTGATATTTCCGTATCTTTACACCAGAACCTTTTAGCAGTTTCAAGATCTTATCTTACAAAAATCTACTCCTAAGTCAATTAACATAAATGTCAACTGAAGCAGAAAGAAGCTACAAAACCTCCAGCAAGCCAAACAGTCAGCAGACAAAAGAGAATGGCCCGAACAGCTCCCATTGTTCCAGCAAACAAGCACAAATAGAAGTCACCTGTGAGGTTTAAAAAGGCCACTGTGCAGGTGTCACACCTGCAGCTCATCAGCTCCAATTATCTTGCTTTGGAAGAAAAAGAGGCGCAAAGACGTGCTCCACACCAGTTGCTGGCAGTAATGCACCATTTTGCTGTTTGCAACTGCCAAGAAATATTTTAAAAAAGAAGAAGAAGAGCCGATAAGATAAGAAACATTAGTAAACCTGCAGTCAGAGAGCAAAGTGCTCCATTACCTCATACAGTACTATGAGGTGTAAAGCATTCCTACATATTTGTTTAATATTTGCAAATGCTGGTAAAAAAACAACAAGACTTTCCGTGGCTTCATAGTGCTGCTCAAGGCCAAGGTGATGCAATCCAGTTTAAGTATCAGGTTATATTTTTAGGGCTGAGTAATACATTCAGTAAGAAGCAGGAAATTAGAGATAATCTAGTTATTTATGTCTTTAAGAGATTTCTCCAGTTAATGTGGGTCATCATATAATGATACTACCTAAGGGAAGCATCTATAAACTAAATGAAACAGATGCCTCGGGTGAGCATCAACCTCCGATTATTAAACTGACACGTCGCTTAATGCGCCAACTTGCACTTGAAACTTCACTTTATCCACAGCCCTGACACAACAACAGGAAAAGTTGGGAACAGTTTTGTGAATTGGTCCACTAAAACTAGACTAAACTAAAAGATTTTCATGTCATACCTATAAGCAATGAGCTCACCACCCTTCCCTATTCTATTCAATTCAATTCAATTCAATTCAATGTTATTTATATAGCGCCAAATCACAGCAAAAGTCGCCTCAAGGTGCTTCATAGATACAGAGAAAAACCCAACAATCATATGACCCCCTATGAGCAAGCACTTTGGCAACAGTGGGAAGGAAAAACTCCCTTTTAACAGGAAGAAACCTCCGGCAGAACCAGGCTCAGGGAGGGGCGGGGCCATCTGCTGCGACCGGTTGGGGTGAGAGAAGGAAGACAGGATAAAGACATGCTGTGGAAGAGAGACAGAGGTTAATAACAGATATGATTCAATGCAGAGAGGTCTGTTAATACATAGTGAGTGAGAAAGGTGACTGGAAAGGAAAAACTCAATGCATCATGGGAATCCCCCGGCAGCCTACGTCTATTGCAGCATAACTAAGGGAGGATTCAGGGTCACCTGGTCCAGCCCTAACTATATGCTTTAGCAAAAAGGAAAGTTTTAAGCCTAATCTTAAAAGTAGAGATAGTGTCTGTCTCCTGAATCCAAACTGGAAGCTGGTTCCACAGAAGAGGGGCCTGAAAACTGAAGGCTCTGCCTCCCATTCTACTTTTAAATACTCTAGGAACAACAAGTAGGCCTGCAGAGCGAGAGCGAAGTGCTCTAATAGGGTGCAACAGCTCATCAGCTCCAATTATCTTGCTTTGGAAGAAAAAGAGGCGCAAAGACGCGCTCCACACCAGTTGCTGGCAGTAATGCACCATTTTGCTGTTTGCAACTGCCAAGAAATATTTTAAAAAAGAAGAAGAGCCGATAAGAAAAGGCAAGAAACTTCGCAGTCTCTAGGCTCACGATAGATCGTACAGGGTTCAGTTCAACTATAAAGATTAATACAGAACAATGTGGAAATGCCATGATAAGGAAACATCAGAACATCAATTATTGAAAGTTACCACACATCTGAAAGGGATTAAAAATATGAAAACCACAAACTTTTGTTGTACTTAAATGTTTGTATTTTTTGTCTTTTGTATCTTGCAGCGAGCCTTCACTCATCCATGCAGTTTGTATGAGCAGTTCTTGGTAAAGCTTAAACCACTGTTCTGATCAGACAGGCACTCAGAAGTTTTTAAACTAAGTGCAATCCATCTAAACTGGCAGTAAAGAGACATTTCACATAAGCAAAGATGGGCAGCTATAATTGATAAGTATATGCAGGCAAATATGAGTCATAGCTATAATCAGATTCTACAAGCTTTTGTGCCCCACGCTCCCTCCCTTTTTTCCAATTCATTAACTATTCATTAGTAGGTGAGGATCTGCCTAGCCCAGGCGCCATTGTCAATCTCCCATTGTCTACTATAAATGCTTAAAATGAAGATGTGGAGCTATGTGACATATTATATATGGTCTTTAACAAAGCAAAATATAAAGCAACACCAGTGCAGCTGAAAATTGCTTTATTTTTACAATCATGACATAAATACAACAAGCATTGTCCACATAGTTGTTGATGTTTTCTTAAATATGCATGTGTTGCATAACCAGTACATTCCATAGCTGTGCTATTTTCCATCTCTGTATCTTTCCAGGTAGCGTAGGGGCTGCCGGTATTTGACACGTTTCCTCATGTCTGCAGGGAGAAGATGCAGGAAAGCAAACCGTTAAACTCACATTTCCAGCTGTCACAAAAATCCTGGCCCAACTTAGATGAGAGACGTGCAGGTTCCAGCATGTATTGTGTTGTTATGTGATGTGTCTTGTGTTGTGCACAGTATCTGTCACATACTGATCCCACTGGCATTGGAAGAAGGCCAGACCCACAGGAGTCATGTTGTCCTGGTACTTTCTGTGGAAATCCACCGTCTTAAACGTGCGCTGCACCAGTGAATGGCTGTGTGGAGAGACGATACATGCTCAGTGTGTTTTTAGGTATCACACAGTTTAACAGTTATGTGCCCACTCAATACACGGTTTAATCCAGGAGGTGTTTAGAGTATTTGTGCTAAATCGACTTAAAGTCAACATGTCAAGATAATTGATTTTATTTGTTTAGTAATATTCACAGAGGAGAGAGGTTACTCTGCAAGATTTAATAAACTGAAAATGGAAAATGAAAATCTGTAAAGTCCTTATTCGTAAATCAGATATTGGATCTGTATGATTCAAGGTTCATTTTGACAGCAAATTGTCATGTAGTTATATTGATAGTCTACTATGACATTTAGTCATAACTTAGGTATTCGATTCTTTTAGTTTAGTCTAGTTTTAGTGGACCAATTCACGCTGAAGTTTTTTTTCATATTGTGAAATGTCCTGAAAAACAAACTTTGTGTTATTCAAAGGTTTCATGAATCTACTTGGCAATTTAATATAGGATAAACAGGTTAGCTTGCCCTGAAGTTACAGTAATGTATTTTGCTGGACGGGTGCGATATACACATTTTAGAAGCCATCTGAAGTCTTGCATGGGTCCTCAAAACTGTTCCCAACTTTTCCTGTTGTTGTGTCAGGGCTGTGGATACAGTGGAGTTTCAAGTGCAAGTTGGCGCATTAAGCGAGTGACAGTTTAATAATCTGAGGTTGATGCTCACCCGAGGCATCTGTTTCATTTAGTTTATAGATGCTTCCCTTAGGTAGTATCATTATATGATGACCCACATTAACTGGAGAAATCTCTTAAAGACATAAATAACTAGATTATCTCTAATTTCCTGCTTCTTACTGAATGTATTACTCAGCCCTAAAAATATAACCTGATACTTAAACTGGATTGCATCACCTTGGCCTTCAGCAGCACTATGAAGCCACGGAGAGTCTTGTTTTTTACCAGCATTTGCGAATATTAAACAAATATGTAGGAATGCTTTATACCTCATAGTACTGTATGAGGTAATGGAGCCCTTTGCTCTCTGACTGCAGGTTTACTGATGTTTCCTGGGATAGTTAAAAATAGAATGGGAGGCAGAGCCCTCAGATTTCCCACCCCTCTTCTGTGGAATTATTTCCCAGTTTGGATTTGGGAGACAGACATTTCCTTTTACAATTAGGCTGAAGACTTTCCCTTTTGAAAAAGGTTACATTTAGGACTGACCAGGTGACCCTGAATCCTCCCCTAGTTACACTGCAGTAGGTGGACAGTGTTTATTCTTAACTCAGCTCTTTTAACTTGCATGTGTTTACTCCACTCTGCATTTGATGATTAGTTATTAATCTCTGTCTCTTCCACAGCATGTCTGTTGTCCTGTCTTCCTTCTCTCTCCCCAACCGGTCACAGCAGATGGCCGCCCCTCCCTGAGCCTGGTTCTGCTTGAGGTTTCTTCCTGTTAAAAGGGAGTTTTTCCTTCCCACTGTCGCCAAAGTGCTTGCTCATAGGGGGTCGTATAACTGTTGGTTTTTTCTTTGTATGTATTACTGTAGGGTCTACCTTACTATATAAAGCACCTTGAGGTGACTGTTGTTGTGATTTGGCGCTGTATAAATAAAACGGAATTGAACTGAACTGAGTTAAACCCCAACCGGTCACAGCACTGCCACCACCACCAGCTCCTCTTTTTGTTTTCTCTTGCCTACCTTGACTTGGACATTATCATATTATACCACATATAATGTAATATCTGAAATAGCACAAAACGAAATGAATAAATAAGCATATAAAAGATTCACATGAATAAGGAGCCTATAGAGATTCTATATAGCTGTTTGTGCAAAAGCAAAATGTCTTCAGCACCACCGTGCATTCAGATCACAATTCTGATTGCAAAAGCTGCCAGAGAGGACAACATTAAAAAAAGTCTGGTCCTGCCCTCTGTCTATTATTGTAGAGTTTTTAAAGCATATTGAAGCAACTGTTGTTGTCATCTGTTGCTATGTAAATAAAAATGGAATGAAATTAAAGTGCAGTCAATCAAAACTGGCATAAAACAGACACTTGAGCAAAGATCCGCAGCTATTATTGCTAAGAATTTACAATCAAATATGAGTCATAGTTAAAATAAGGTTCCTGAAAAGTTCTGACTCATCGGTGTGGTCTCTGGGGATTTTAACTCAGCAGTGCCATCTGCTGACATTTCTTTGAATGCTTCAGTAGACACAAAATTAGGGATAATTACTCAACATTAGAGCAAGGCTTCATAACTGCAGCAATAAACGTTTATAGTATCAGGTATGAATAAATGTATCTTTTTCTAGACGGGCTTTTAGACAAATTCTTGGTCTTTGACATGAACGTCTCGTGGGCTTAAAACTATAAAAAATAATAAATATTTGAGGCATAAAAATGTTACTACTACATGTACCTGCTTCTTATTGACCTGTTAAATGTTGCTGACTTATATTTGGTGTTGCTGGAACAATCCCTGCCAGATTATCATTAATAAAATGCTGATAATTGATGTTTAGTGAGTATAAAATGTGTGTTTTTTGGCAAAGGTAAATAAAATGCAGCCCCAGTGCAGCTGAAAATTGCTTTATTTTTTACAATCATGACATAAATATGGCAAACATAATTCCACATTGTTGTTGCCGTTTCCTCAAATGTGCATGTGTCTGATAATCAGTATATTCCATAGGTGTGCTCTTTCCCGTCTCTGTATCTGTCCAGGTAGCGTAGGGGCTGCCGGTGAGGGTATTTGACCTGTGGGGGGTGGTACACTGGAGGCCTGATGAACTCAAACACGGGCTCCCTCATGTCTGCAGGAGAAGATGCAGGAAAGCAGACCGTTAAACTCACATTACCAGCTGCCACACAAATCCAGGCCCAATTTAGATGAACACGTTAGAGGTGGGAAACAAGTTCCAGCATGTATTGTGTTGTCTTTTTGCCCCACCGTGACTCACTTAGGGTGTTGTGAAAGGTATCTGTCACAGATTGATCCCACTGGCATTGGAAGAAGGCCAGACCCACAGGAGTCATGTTGTCCTGGTACTTTCTGTAGAAATCCACCGTCTTAAACGTGCGCTGCACCAGTGAATGGCTGTGTGGAGAGACGATACATGCTCAGTGTGTTTTTAGGTATCACACATTAACAGTTATGTGCCCACTCAATACACGGTTTAATCCAGGAGGTGTTTAGAGTATTTGTGCTAAATCGAGCTAAAGTCAACATGTCAAGACAATTGATTTTATTTATTTATTAAGGTTTGTGGTATACTAGGAGCATCAGCCACTTGTCTGAAGCATATTTAATATGGCAGAGGTTTTTTTCCAGCATTTGTGATCCTATATAGTGATTGTGTGATGCTAGTATTTTACAGAGAGATCTGTATCTCTACCTATCTATCCACAACTTTCATGGTGCTTGCCCCACAGAAACACAAGTTTTGCTTTTAAATTTCCGTCCTCTGCTATGTGTCTGAGATGACCATGTTATCTATATGGTATCTCAACACTTAATGACATTTTAGAGCCAAGAGTAGAAAAAACTCAATGTAGCAGAGTGTTTATAGCAACCTGAAGCCTGAGAGTTGGGCTCACATGGGTTACTCGCACATAAAATGACCTCTAAATTTGAATTGTGTTTAGTATATCCATCACTACAACAGCACATATATGCCAGGTTTGGGTGGTTTGGGGGGCAGTTGCTAATGCTACACTGAGATTAGTGTTCCTACCTACTGAGCACTACACATTTCCTAGTCACAGGTATCTTGCTGTAACTTGCTGTTGGGATGGACTTTGTTATTGTTGTAACTCCATCCAAAAAGAATACATCATCCACCACTCTGCTTAGTGTACTACTCACCATGGCGAGGGCCTGATGTTTTCCTGGAAGTTGATGGGCTCGTCCTGCTTGAAGAGCACGTAAATATAGCGATGGAAGCCTGTTCCTCTGGCAGGGAAGGGTGGCAGGTAGTGACACAGCTCCTCACCAGCCTGGACTGCTGCGCCCGGTATGTTCCCCCTGCAGAGACATGGGTCATTCGAGGAATCCATGAATAACTCGAAACAAGGTTTATTTAGCTTAGATTTAAACTTGACGTGAGAAATCAATGACAGTAAGCCAACCAGCATAAAGTGAATGTACTGTAATTTTTTTAGTGCTCATCCAGATGATCTGACCAATCAAAACATTTTACACTTCAAGTTAAGAGCAGAGAACAAAGCTCTGTTTTATTCTATTTCCTTTTTAGGGTTCGCCTTGCTGGGCAAACAAATGCCCTATTTATTAGTTTGTCACCAGCTCCACCTTATGAGCCTCAGTCTTAGCATCGCCTGTGTGTGACCTTTGGCACCGATTTAGTTTTTTTAAATCTCTGAAAGTCTACCGCAGCGATGGAACACAATTCTTTCAAAAGTCACTCCATCATTTGGTGTTTGATTTCTGTTGGTAGAAAGCCGTTTCAAAATCTCTCACAGGTGTCACACTTATTATTGAGTGGTCCTCAGTCCTGACAGAGACCACTCAAGTAAACACAGAAAGGTTTATTTGCAGGATAAAACTGATTACGCAGAACAAACACGTACCAATTTGTCCTCAAGCAGAGCAATACATGCGGAAAGTAGTGTAAGAAGATGAAAACCCTGCTCCCACAGCAGAACACAGCCACCAGATTCTCTTGCTGAAGGGGTTGTGCAGCAGTTGTATCCTCAGTTGGCCACAAGATGTCTCTTTTTCCACAGAAACTGTACTTACTACACTGATCAGAATCATTTAATAATCAATAAGGAAATTATGTACTTGGATTATAAACTAGTTTTGACATCTAAATCTTACTCCTGTGAGCCAAAGCTCTGTAAATGCAGCACCGTGAAGCTCACACAGTCAAATGAAGGAACTATAAGCATATGTTTTGTGAAACTGGATGCTCAGATTTAGTGGGAAACCTTATACTTTGGAAAATTAGATCAATAAATTGATCTTGTTGACTTGGGAATTATCTGATTGCACTTTTGAACCTCAGCATAAACACAACATGGTCAGCATATCGTTTTAAAGCTTATTTGACTAGTATGAGACTACTCACACAAGCCAGTGGATGTATTCTGCCTCGTTATCTTGAAGATGCTCATCTGAGGGGGAAAAAAATTGTACTTAATTTGTCTGCAAAAGTAAAGAATCCATCAGTTACTTGTGTGGATTCACTTTTAAACGTATTAAAAGACAGCCAGTCATTCTTAGGACTGTCCACTGATCATTTTGTGTGTACCTGGACAGGTAAGCAGGAGGGTCCACAGGGAGCCCTCCTCTGCATTGAAGCTGATCTGTGGTGCCGTCGCTGCCTGGAGGACCACAAAGAACAGAAAGAACATGATGCAAGAAGATTTATAAAAGGTGTGGGGGGAGATAGAATCAAAATCTCTTAACGTACCTCAGTGGGTGTCAGTTGATTCCCATAGTGCACATGAGTGCCGTTATCCTGGCTGTAGCAGACCTTGAGTGTAACCTGAGGTAGAAAATAAGCCATGGGGAAGAGATCTCTGAAGACCCCATAGTGGTCCGCAAGTCTTTTAACATGAAACGGCCCGGTTGTCTTCTCCCAAGTTTCCTGCACTTGATCCACAGGGATCTTAACTGGTGGACAACAAGGAACCTGTTACCACAGGGTACCAAAACAGAGCGACAGGAGAATTCGTTAGAAACTGATGTAAGCTTACACGTGCGCAGACGAGACGCCCTCTCCAGCTCGACGTTCTTCTTGTTCTCCTTCATCACCTGCCTCCTCTTCCTTACTTCTTTGGTCCTGCAGGGTTGATAGTAGGGCAGTCCGATGTCCACTCGCTCTGCGCCTTCAAACACAACAGAATTCTTTCGTGCTATCTGGAGTTTTTACCATTAAAAAATGACATTTACAAGACATCACGTTGCCCCGATGTTCACTCCATCATCTCACCGTGCTCAGGGTCAGCGTTTTCCCCGTAGCTCCTGTAAGTCTTCCACCATACGTCCTTGTTCCTCGCCTCCGCCGCTTGCCTGAAGTAACGATTGTAGCTGCGATACTTCTCTACCGACGCCAGGTTTTTAACATCAATCTCTTCATTTGGCATCGGGCCCAAAGGAGGAACCCGTTTGCAGAGGAATGCTGGAAACATCCCAAACAGTTAGACACATCGCTTTTGAAAATGCTACATCTTTAAATGGTAAAGTGATAGTGTACGATAGTGATCGTAGATGGTGATTCATATTTACTTTTCCAGCTGCTGCGCTGTTCTATTTCACCAAATTTCTATTCATTCTGCACCAAAGTATGTTTCTGTGCCTTTTGATTGTCAAAGCTACTGATTTCCCAAATCTGAGTGGGGAGGTGGAAGAATCCATTACATTTTGATACAGAGCGGGATGCCTACATCTGTGAAGTACACAGATGTAGGCATTGCATCCTCAGTGCCTTTCTACTTTGTAAGCGAGGCTACGTAAAAACTATGGGCCAAATATGAGGAAATGTGGTGGAGAGAAAGAACAAGAGCATGCATTCAAATCCCCTTCTTTAAAATTGAAGACAATGCCTTTAGGGTCTTGGCAGAGGATCAGACAAATGTCATGAAAAGTGAAGATCAAGTTAATTAACTGGGTGAAGAGCAGTGTAGTGCCTGTGGGGGAGTCAGACTTCGGAGGAAGATCACCCCTCATTTCTTTTTGTGTTATTTATCAGCTTGTGGCTGGTTTTAAAGCATGACTGAAAACTGCAAAACAAATGGAAATGTGCAGAGGACATTTTGCACTCCGAGTCAACTGTCAGTGAGTGATGAGTTCACTGTCTCGTACTTTACCTGTTTATTCTCAGGCAGATATCTTTGCACCTTTATAACTATGGCTGTGAGTATTTACGGATAACTATATTAGTCACTGGATAACTACACAGCATACACTTTGCAGTTCAAAATTAAGAAGAAAAAAAAACAGTAGCTGCTAATTTCCAGAAAATAATGTAACTGATGTATGAGCCGTTTAGCATTAAATGTGTTGACACTCAGTTGTTTAACACCAACTTTTCCTGATAAATGTTTAGCTTGACCAAATTTATTCGTCACATTTGTTTATGAGATTTCTACCATGTCTGTAAGGGGACAGCGTGCATCAAGGCTCTGCTGCAACTAATATAACCCACCGAAATATTTTCTATATTCAAGACGTTCAGGAAGTAGTTTAAAAATTGTCAAATACAGATGGACTCCATACCCGTCGTGACAAATGTCCTCGCATTATTGACCCCTAAATCTGTCCCGGTCCGTAAAGCAGCAGCACATACTGTGCGCAGCGCCATCTTGGAATGACTTTCCCCGCCCCTACTTTTTTTTTCTTTTTTTTCCAAATAGAATACGGTGGCCGAGAGGGAAAAAAGAAAAGAAGACACTTAAAACTGAATTATGCAGTCATATACATTATAACATTAAAATTTAATACTTAAAAAAATTGTAAGGATTTTTGAGGCGAATGTTTCAGTAAATATCTATTCTTCGTTAATTAAACCAAAATAAAGCAAACGATTGACATAAATTAAGTAGTATTGTCCTCGCAACTTCACAGCGGAACAGTGTTACAGTTTGTCTCATAGCATACAAAATACAAAATACATGGGTCTTTTTTTAATTTCCTTGGTTTCTCGAAAGCACGTGAAGACATCCGTTTTTGCGTCATACGTCATCCGGAACGCTTCATCTAGCGATATTCATACAGTGTTCTGCATGAATCTATCTGTTTACGTGGTAAGAATTATTTTGTTTGGTACAGTATCTTGCTGGTGAGTGTGTAATGGTGCTCTGTTTTCGGATATCTTTTGACCATTTTAATATGTTGACGAGTATTCGTTTGTAACAGTCCGCGCTAACGTTGAATGACTTGAAAGCATGCTAACGCTGGCTAACATTAGCTTTTCCGTTCACTTGTGTGGTAGCTGACATTAGAATCTGGGACTGCTGCCTTCCTGCTCGCCTCTTATTTTTCTCTATAAATGTTAAGCCAGTTCATAAAGAATATTTTCCTGCCCAAAAATAAAATTAATTAAAAAAAAAAACACACGAAATGAAGTTGTTTGTCTCAAAAGGTGTCATATTATGGTTAACCTCAGCCTTTTTTGTTTCCTTCTACAGAGATGTCTGCCATGTCTTCAGAGATGGAGTCTCAGGATGCAAACCTAAACTGTTCCATTTGCCTGGAGTTCTTCCGGTATCCTGTAACCATCCCCTGCGGTCACACCTTCTGTAAAAACTGCATCAGCAAGCACTGGGACATTAAGAGCCAGTCTGACATTGGCCCTCAGTGCCCCATCTGCAATGAGGAGTTCAAAATTAGACCTGTCTTGAGGCGTAATGTGTCCTTGTCGGTCTTGGCAGAGACTGCAAACAGCGCTGGCCCCTCATGTAGGGATGCTCTGGTGAGAGGAGGTGAAGGGGCCAGAGCCATGCTGCTGTGCGAGCGCCATAAAAAGCCTTTGGTTTATTACTGCAGGCAGGACAAAAGGTCTGTGTGCAACGAATGTGAAAAGTCAGAGTGCGTGAACCACGAAAGGGTCATATTGGAGGAAGAAAGGGAAACTCAAGAGGTATACAAACACAAAGCCTCTGTGTTTAACTGGGAGTGGATTATAGATGATGATTATCACATATTTGTATGACTGTGAAAGAATAAATGATTTTTTTCTTGACTTGATATGTTTTCATTACAGCTGCTGCTGGAAAGGAAGAATACAGACGTGGGGAAACTGCTTGAAGAGACGCAGAAAAGTATAAATGACTTGGCTGAGAATATCAATCAAGCTAAGGTAAACTCTCACTTTAAGCCTTTGTAAATGCTTGGCAAAAGGAGGCTTTTAAGTATAAAAGAAACCGAAAGCATGTGCCCAAATGAACCCAAGCAACTATTTTACAGAGCATATTTTAAATTCACAGGTAACTCTTGAGCAGACGTCAGCCTGGGTGAACACCAAGTTTTCTAACCTGATGAAAATCCTGTCCGACAAGCAGGAGGCAACAGCGCTTTTTATCGAGCTGCAAAAGCAGGCAGCCCTCACGGAGGCAGAGGCGCGGCTAACCGAACTCAGCGAGCACTCCCGCCTGCTCAGAGAGCGCCAAGACCAAATTGCGGCATTACATGACCTCCCTGATACTGATCTCATCAGGGTTTGTATCCCTTGCCCTTTACACATTTGGGAAGGGGAGGGTCTGGTTTTTTATTTTGGTTCATTTTATAGTCCCAGTAGTTTACAAAGGTAAGTATGTGCAGGTTGCTGTTTCATGCAACATGCACAAGTGGATGCGTAGAGCTTTGAGCAAGCTTCCTACTGCTGGATGGCTGCACAAGCTTTTTTTTTTTTAAATAACGAAATGTGGGCTTAGTTAAACAACACGAGACTGGTATCTGCTCAATCACAGAAAACCTCAGGGTTTCGCTTCTTTCCTCTACAAAGTTTATCAGAGTTGCGGCCCAGGCCTTGTCACGCCTTTCCTATGAACCACGTAAAAAGAAGATTGAGTGTCACAAGTGGCGCAGAGAGAATAAAGCAACTAAAATGAAAGATGTCTGTTGGCAATAATAGATTTATTCAAATGAATATCCATGCAGACGATGGCTGAGCCATAGACTATAAATAAAAGCTGGAATTGCCTCCCAGAGTACAGCGAATGTGAGAGTTTCTTATAGCCCTCATTCTTTCTAAAGGCCAGCAGGTGGCCTGCAAAGAGTTATCTTGGAAAATTAATGTTTACTTTATTTGTTATCTCATTAAGAACTTTCCACATAAGTTTATTTTGTCAGATTTTAGTTCCAGGCCAGTGAATGCACCATGATACTTATTTTGTAAGTTATAGTCTCCCCTTTGCGCTCAATCTGTCTGGTTTGAAAGGCACTGAGAAAATATTCCAACAGTGGGAAACATCACAATGGCGTCTTTTACATGTCGACAGTGTGTGGGCCAGACAAGTAGAGGCATTATTTGAGCCAGCTAGGGCAATAATTACAGCGTTTAACAGAAACGATGCCTGAAACCTATTAACCACAAATTCTAAGAGCACGCTGTAGAGGATCCAGACATATGTCACAATGTAATGAATGGCAGGTTATTTTGAATTGTCATTAGAATTGAGTTTTTATTTCATTTAACAATTGCAGACGCAGCTTAAACTCACTGTTTCAGTTGGTCAAACCAAAGTAATTAATCAGACATTGAAACTTTTGCCTATTCGTTAAAGCACTGCCTGAAACCCGCTTCTTCACAGGAATCATTGCTCGTAGAAGTCCCACACTTCAAGGACATTTCCACAGATGTGACTTCGACCCTGCAGGATCGATTAAACGGCGTCACCGACATCCTCTCCCGAGTGTATAAGCTGGTGTCTGAGGACCTGGAGAAAGCTGTGACCACCGCTGTGGGTCATGACAGAGAAGGTGACCTGTCACTAGGAAAGATGAAGCATATTAGCTCGATCCGCCTTCTGACGGTCCTCGTGTGTTCTCATGCATTGTCTTTGGTTTCCAGGTTCTCCTCAGGACAAGAGGCCAGTACTCGCTGTGGTTCCCAGCCCTGCTGCTCCGTGCCACCCTGTTGGGAAGGAGGGCCTCAGTGCTTGTGAGTTCTAAGAGACGTTTTATAACTAAGGACCTCTAAGACTTTTCTAGATCACATTTCCAGCTTTAATCTGCCTGATTCATTTTCTTCCTTCTTACAGACCGATGCTCTCTGACTTTTGACCCACGGACAGCCAATGGGCATCTAGTTCTTTCCCAGGAGAACCGCAGGGCTGAGCACTTGACATCAGGGCCACGCGCTGTCCCCGCTCATGAAGCCCGCTTTGATCACACCTGGCAGGTGCTGTGCTTTCAGGGATTCAAACACGGACAGCACTACTGGGAACTGGAGGTGTCCAAGCCTTGGGCCTACCTTGGGGTAAGGATATCATAATGCTGTGTAGGCTGTGGCTTTGTGACACATCGCTTTGTAGAGGAACGCTAACGGGAACATTCCAGGTCTTGCCGAATAAATCGTTGACATGTATGTTGAGGTCATCAGAACGAATGATTCCATGCAGATTGTAGCTGCACGTATTCAGTCCACAACAGGTGGAAATCAGCATGTAACAAGCTCAGGAACCTAACTTGTGACCCACACATGTTACATGAACCTGCTCAATAGTAGATCCACTCTGATGTGTCTGATCAGTCGAGAACGTTTCAACAGATTTTCCTTATGTGTTATACAGGGATTCATTGTTCCCAGAGAAATGACCATAGGATGCTAATGTTTCACTTGTTCTGCGCATCTTCCTCCCCAGGTAACCTACGAGAGCATCCCCAGGAAGGAAAAGGGCAAGAGATGCATGGTGGGAATGAATGAACTGTCCTGGAGCCTGCAACTGGACGAGCACCAGCTCAGCGCCTGGCACAACGGCCGGCGGGAGACCATCCCCGGCAACTCCCATCACAGCCGCATCGGCATGCTGCTGGACTACGAGGCAGGAACGCTTACCTACTACGGAGACGGGCAGACAAGGCTGCACGCCTTCCACTGTGCCTTCACCCAGGAGCTGTTTCCCGCCTGCTGGATAGGAGAGGGGGTCAGCATCACCCTCTGCTCTTCATGAGCGGACTTGTAGAAGAGGGGAACAAGTGGAATTCCAGGAATACTATGAATCATGGCCACAATCTGACTTGACATAAAAATTTAAAAAAAAACTCCCCCCGCCTCCAAACAATCTAGGAGCTTCTTTTAAATTCACTTTTCTCTTCTGGGACGACTGCCTTCCTACATTGTTTTTAGTACAAGAACTGACTGACTGGGATTTTCTTTCCTCTAACATGTTTGCCATTTGGTTTTGCATTGTCACTTACCACAATGTTGCTAAGGAAACAGTTTATATGCATACGTAAGGGGCTTTTAAAACAAGTTGCAGTTTTAGTTCACACTAATTCATTTTTTTTAACATGTGATAAATAATGTTCATGTGTCCTATTTCAGGTAGGAAAAAAACAGTTACATTTCAGTGGGTCACACTTTTGAACTTTCATTACTTAAAGCTTAGAAACAAGTGACTCCTCATGAGACACTGAACTCTGCATACATGCTGGATTATGTCTTTAATTAGGTGAAAAGATACTTACTGAGGTGGAGGTGAATGCATCAGTAATACTGTGTTGTGTTTCTGTGCCAGCACAGGAGGACAACTCGAACACACTCGGTCTTACACATGTCAGATTTGAGTATTCTTGATTCTGCCCTAAAGAAATGCACTTCAGGCTACATGAGAAGATGGATGAAACTCCAGTATTTGAAGTTTCCTATAGGTTGGCGAGGACCTGTTACACTTATTCCATTTGAAAAACATGAATTGACTCTAAGGGAAATTTATATGATTCTTTTTAGCAAAGGTGAAATTTGATATTGTCCTGACTTTATTTTTAAAGTTCAATTGAAGCATTATATTAGTAGATTCACCTATTGTATCAATTTGAATATCTTCACTGACTTCACTCAGGAGTTATCTCATTCATAATATTTTCAGGAAACTTGACTCGTACCTTGAGGTCGGGGTTACCAAGACACAAACCGACAAAAAAGCATAATGGGTCCACTTTTGTAGCTTTATGTTAATCACACAGAGTGAATTGTATCAGATGGAAACTGATGAATATCCGCCAGTGCCACAGCATATGTCCACATACAAATGAAAACAGCAAATGTAAAGGGGATGCTTGGGGAAAAAAATTTCAAGGCTCAGATGTTTTGGGTAAATATTATACTCATACATGTCCAAACCTCATTGTGTTTTCTGATAATATTCACATGTATGCTGAGCTCATTCTACAGAAGTATGTGAGCTACTGTAGGTGAAAGAAAAATGTTGCAGGCTGTAGCGCTACTACTGAGAACACAACTGAAAATCGAAGGCTGCGTTATCACGTTGCGATCTGATCATGAATGCACAAACAAATGGTGCCGACTGCTGACAGCGCTGAGCTGGAATCTGATGTATTGTGCTGGTGCGTGCATTTTTTGGGGCAGATGATTTTTAGATTATGAGGGTTTACAAATCTTAGCTTAGCTGAGAACTTTTAGCACATTTAAAGTGGGTTACTGCTGTGGATTTGCACAAGTTTCCTGAAGATAAGGAACAGCTGAGGAAAAGCACATTTGGCTGTTTTGGTCTAATGATTGGGGGAAAACTTTCTGTCACTCTTCCTGCTGACTGTTGCATATGTTTGTCAGAACTGCTAATGCACTATACTGTGGACTATTAAAACTTGTGATAGCAATAGTCTGCTGAAATAAAGACAGACACTCTGAATTCTTTATTAAAATCCAGTCCAATGCATACATGCATCAGTTGAGCTCATGCCTTGTTTTCTTACTCGAGTTGTTAATTATTCAATAAATTAGTTTGAATTAAATACAGAGCTTTATTTTTATTTTACACACAGCCATGACGGAGCATACAGGAACCCGATGCATAGCATTCTAGAAGTGCAAAGAATCAGCCGCAGATGTGCCACAGATACAGTATATAGATTAGAGACCGCAGAGGAAGGAAGAATAGAAGATGAGATACTCAGATTGGACCTCAAACTGAAGAGTAATAATCACGACCACAGAAACAGAAGAGTTCACTGATGGTTCTGTTTGTGTATACGATGTTAAAAATGCAGTGAAGATGAAAGCAGGCTGATGGTGAGTCTGACCGTGCGTCTTCTCTAACGTCTGGAAGCGTAATAAAATAGGAAGTGACATCATTGGGTGACTGCTTTGCTCTTGCAACATTATAAAGATAATCCCTCCTGGCAGTCGGTCCCTCCAAAAGCCCAGCCGTCCTCTCCCCTGCTCTAATCCAGGATCAGGGATTGGCTGCTGTGGCTCAACACCGCTCTAATCTTTGTGGTCCGCTCGTCGGCCAAAACACGCCAAAGCAGGTAGGGCCACCCTGCGACCCGCTTGTTAAAAAAGCTAGTTCTTCTTTAGGTTAGTGTTCTTGATAAAATAATGTTATTTTTAAGTCTACATATTAAAAGCCTGTACACACAAATAATAGAAAAATAAAAGACTGCGTTCATTTCGCCTCTGGACAGGTTAGCAAAGTATTTACTATCATTTATCTGAGTCTAGTTTTATAGACAGTCACAGGACATCATAAGCACAGCTGAAGTTAAGGTTGCTGCACGATTCTGGGGAGGCTTCCAAGGCAAGAAATGCTAAAATAGCTCATCAGGTTACAAGGTTTTAATCAAAAAGCCCTCAAAACCACTCCAAACACTTTGGCCTGAACAATTTGTTCTTCCTCAGAGATTGCTACCAACACTTCTTCTTTGCTACTTTACATCACGTAAAGGTGCATTTGAAGAGAATGAAGCTGATTACAATATACGAGTCGTTACAAGGAATGCAGGCTGAGGCGGGAAAGCAATTGGATGACTTTAAGTTTAGATCAAAATGGAGATGAGCTGGAAGGAGATTAGGATGAAAAAAAATTGATAATCTCGGGGGGGAAAAAAGAACATACTGGCCCTCCTACTGTCCGGTTAATGTAAGAGAAATAATGAGATCCAGCAGGATGGAAGATAGAGGACAAAGAGGAATGAGGGAGACATTAAGCAGGTCTATTGGTTCTTCTTGTCTTCTGGAGGAGAGTAGGGAGGAGGCTTGTCCTGGAAAGAGAGGAGTTTTGTTTTGAGCATGTGAAAGATGGTGCCATGTAAACAGAAGAGTAGGAACACACAGTGCTCTTGGATTACTGGCATTCACAGACTGAAGCTGTGGCAAACAATTGGCTTTTAACCCCATAAAACGTGGTTTTATCAGTGACTTCCACTTGCTGTAACACCTTAACCAGGTCATCTGATGTGGTTTCTGTATAGCTGCTAGCATCAGTGACTGTCTCACAGCAAAGAAAATAAATAAAGACTGGCTGACCTTCTGCAGAATGATGCAGGTAGGGATGTTTCTGATGTTAATGGCTGATGGCCAATGCCTGTGCTGATTATTTTGCTTTTATTATGGTTTTGTTGTCATTCATTGCTCTGTTTTTGTGTCAGGGGATAACACGAAATGTTACCTATGGAAAATATCTGACCTGATTTCTTTCCCACTGAAAAAAAAAATTGATGTGATAATATATTGGTTATTCATCGTTAAATGCCATATTAATGCTGATATCTGTCAACTACATTGCTACATTTCAGTGTTGTCCTTATCCTTATCTTATCCTGTCTTCCTTCTCTCACCCCAACCGGTCGCAGCAGATGGCCCCGCCCCTCCCTGAGCCCGGTTCTGCCGGAGGTTTCTTCCTGTTAAAAGGGAGTTTTTCCTTCCCACTGTCGCCAAAGTGCTTGCTCATAGGGGGTCACATGATTGTTGGGTTTTTCTCTGTATCTATGAAGTGCCTTGAGGCGACTTTTGTTGTGATTTGGCGCTATATAAATAAAATTGAATTGAATTGAATTGAATTGTTGTACATTAACCATAGCGCTGAAACAAATTACACATTTCTCCAAAGTGGTGAAGACGGCTGCATGAAGGGCATCTCCTCTCTGGAGCTTTTGTCCAGACAGTAGATTGCCCTTCTTGTTGCACGTTGAAGCTCTACTTGGAACCTTGTTAAGATCCAACCATGCAAAATATGATTTTTCAAGTGGTCTTAAACTTTGATCAGGACTGTAGCATCACACAGTTGGTGGAGATCTGCTGTCTGCGCATTAATGATATGAGTCTCACATTCCACCACATCCCAAAACAAGGTATTTTCACCCACAGAACTGCTCACTGGATATTTTCTCTTTTTTGCTTCTTTCTCTGTAAACCTTAGAAATGGTTGTAAAGGAAAATCACAAATTTCCAACACCAAAATAAAATAAAATGACTTTTTTCTACACTGGTAAATTAATCTGACTTGATGCCCCAGCTTAAATTTAGCAATACGTTTAAAAATCATGCAAATACACTGCGCTAAAATACTCTCCTCTGTATGCAAATAGGCCCTCACTTTTCAAATTACACACCAAATGAGTTTATTTTGGATCTGCAGTCACTGTTAGTATAGCAATACTAGCAATGACTACAAACAAACAGATGACAAATGGAAAGGAAACACAGCTCAATTCAAAGAGACATGGAAATTCAAACAGACTGTCTCACAGCCACTGAAAGAAAATCTTCGACAAGATTTACATTCTCATTTTAAAAAAACTTGTATAGCAGAAACATGAAGGGCAGCTCACCTGCGGCATGTACACATGTGTAGGGGGCAGTGTGGCACAGCTGGCACTCGCTGCTGCTTCAGCGGCTTTGGCCTCCGCTGGGAAAGCGAGTGAGACAAAGGAGGGGGTCATTAATTAAACATGGGTCTTACTAATAACCCCTGGGACATATGAGATGAGAGGTGCTAAACGCGCTGCAGGTACAACGGCCGATGCATTGAGAGAGAGAAAAACGGCACTTTAAAATCTCCATGACTTGCAGATAGCATTTTTCCAGCGTAAAGTGTTTTAAATATTTTGGAGATCTGACATTAGCTTATCTTTAACCTTAAATTCCTTAGTAGAAAGTCTCTGTGATGCTGAATTAAGCTCATGTGATATTAGTGCAGTGCATTCATTGTTAGAAAGCAGGCAACATGTTGCCCTTCCTACTGCTTTATGTATCCAGGCCCAAACAACACAAAGTACTTCCAATAATGTACTGTATGCATCGCTTCAAATATCTTGAGAAAAAAAAACCACTATCCACACTTTCCAAACAAATTACTTTTCTTAGTTTTCAATTTAAAATTTACTTGTAATCATTCAATAAAGGAGGATATTTTTAAAAACAATCAAGGTCCGCAATCTATATACCACTAAAAAAAAATATACTAAAGACAAAAATGATTTTTTTACAGCAGATATTTCACTTGGTGTGGCAGGAAAAAGCAAAAATATAATGAAAGACATTTCATTAACATTATACTGGGTCTTGGTAAAGCTCTCCTTTTCTGTATGTTCTGTACTCACATCTTGATGCATGCTCAATCATCCAGGTAAGTAAATATCCAAAAGTTGATTCTGTTCATCTGGACGTTGCGTTTTTCAGTGGGAGAAATGTTTCTCCCACTGAAAAACGCAACGTCCAGATGAACAGAATCAACTTTTGAAGATTCTGTACTCAAATGTTTGTACATTTATGAAATGACGAAGGTATTCTATTCTTTTCTAACAAGACCAGATCTGTTCCAACATGATATGTAAATGTTAAAGTATAAAACAGAGTGATGAACGCGTGCAGAAACTCAACATCCCTTTTTTCCTAATAGCATAATGTTTTTATTTAGGCTGTAGCTGAAGTCAGAGCTTCTCTACTGGAGATTTTCACCTGCTGCCGAGGAGGGGAGGTCTGGATCATGTGGTGGCTGCTGACCCAGAGGAGCAGAATAAGGAGGTGGAGGTATGTATGCTGCAGAGGCATCAAATGCTGGAGGAGTGGCATAGAATCCATCTGGAGTCCAAGAACAGAGAGTTGCAGTTTAGTTTTCACTTTCACAAGATGTGGATCTAAGCTGACGACAATTCTGAAAAGTACCTGGAGGAGGAGGGTTAGGGTAGGAGTAGCCGGGTGGAGGTCCTGCTGGGTACATTCCATTAGCAGGCGGAGGTGGGTAAGCGTAGGCCCCATTAGCCATGTAGGGGCATCCACCAAAGCCAGCAGTTACAGGCTGACCTCTGGATGCTGAAAATGTGAGGCAGTAAATCAATTAATGAGTCCATGAAATATCAGGAACTGTAATACATGTCTTCTGCTTTGTTAACATACCCTGAGCTGCAACCTGCAACATGTACTGGCCAAACTCTATGGCTCCTCCAGCAGCAAAGATGAGCTTGAAAGTAACACTGCCCTCCCAACCGCCTCCAAGAGAAATTCAAGAGAGGGCTTAGAGACACAAGATGCTGCATGTTCTATTACAACATAATAGGGAAAAGGTACGCCTACCTCCAGGCTCTGCATTGACTGTGCCCTTGATGTAATTGGCTCCCAGGACAGGCTGTTTGATCTCACAGCCCTTCATCAGGTAGAAAGGCATCATAAAAGACTGCAGTGCATCCCGCCCTTTAGCCAGGAAGATCACCTGGGATTAAAAGAAGAAACAGCATCATATTAGCTCAGGGGTGGGCAATCTCCGTCCACGAGGGCCGGTATCCCTGCAGGTTTTAGATCTCACCTTGGGTCTACACACCCGAATCACATGATTAGTTCGTTACCAGGCCTCTGGAGAACTTCAGGACATGTTGAGGAGCTAATTTAGCCATTTAAATCAGCTGTGTTGGTTCGAGGACACATCTAAAACCTGCAGGGACACCGGCAATCGTGGACTGAGATTGCCCACCCCTGTATTAGCTACTCCCAAACTAACCTTAAAGGATAGTAATTAGAATGATAGAGTTCTGCTCTTCTGCTCTGCTAGTACTTGATGTGAATTGTGGCACCATTATGCCAGCACAAGGCTTCGGCTAAACAAAGAGGAAGACTTGGTGGTGTTGTCACTCACCCTGTATGGAGTCAGGTAGATGCTGCCCTTCTTGCTCTTTCTGAAGGCTTCGGGCAGCCTTTCCGTGTCACAAAAAACAAGCTCCATATTGTCATGGTTCATCAGCACACTAGATCCAAAAACAGAAAGGAGACATTGGAACCAGCTGATTGTAGGAACCAGAATTCTTTCCAACATTTTTTGTGTGCATCAAAAAGAAAATCTGCAATGTTTGTATAAGCATTTGACCTACTTTCATCTTAAAAGCTTAAAATGAGATCATTGGGTTATTGTGCAACCCTCCACTGCCTTTAGTACAAAGTACTATAGGCAGAGGATTAACATGCCATCTAGTGACAGAGCTTACTACAGGTTCCGGGTTAGCTCTAATGGGTTTATCATTACACTGCAGCATGTTCTAGAAGAATCTGGCCATTATTTTGACTAATGCTAATAAACAAAACAAATACTTTAGCACAGAGGCCAGGCCAGGCCAGAGCGCAGACTGAAGGCTGTAGGCTATGCAGCTATTGCACTGCAATATATGCTCAGCTATTCCTGCAATGAGGCGAAATAACGTTTTATCCTCGATACATTAGACTTATTACAGCATTTAAAAACCACTAAACATTTATGTAATCCTAGTCTGCGGTGATGATATAACAGGCTGAAGGGCCATATTTCGGCTAACAGTCCGGGACCCGGTTCTGTAAGATGCGACGCGAATATTAGATTAGAAAAATGACGTTAAAATAATTAATATAGCCATGCTAGTCGTGAAGCATTCAGAGGTTTATTTTTGCATCGATTAGGAGCAACTCTTCAATTCGCACTATATCATATAAAAGGCTCTTTGTAAAAAGGAAAAAAAATGATACTGTAGTCAAAAATGAAAGCAAAATGATTATTTCACGGTGTTCGACAAAAGCTTTTACACATATGTTTGTTTAAAAAAAATAAGCTACCAAATGCTAAAAGTTAGAAATTCAGTGCAGCGTTTACTGTGTGGCAGGTGTGTCTGTGTGTATTAACCGAATAATAATGTTGTATTTGCAGTGCTACTGATATGTAAACTATCTCCATGACATGTCAGAGCCACATTATTTTTGAATGAGTCTGGTGTGACGCTCGTCCCAAAGAGCGGGTATAACTTATCCGTCGCTGGTTAACTGTAACGGCTAGCTAACAGCTGCTAACTGACGTTACCTTTCACTGTTGTTGATGATGACACCACCGGACTCCGAGTGATTCTGATTCAGAGTCATGTCGACGGCCCTCCAGATTGTCTGGAAAAGATTAGATACTGTTTTATTCAGTCAGAAAAACGTATCCAAAGGCCTCTCTGGATCCTCGGTGACTTCCCTCCGCGCGGATAACGGTTATTGTGATACAGAGCCAGCTGAGGTTGCCGCACCTGCCCTTCCGCCATACGCGTGAAACGCCCACCGCGTGACGTCACGCCCCTTTAAAAAGTCAGTTTGCCCCGAAGCCTTTCAAAACATTCAGTGTGATATTAAATATTTCTTTAATAAATTTACGATCAAATGTCTATGACTGAATGACGTTTAAATGACCGACACGAGCTGATATAACAGGAGAAAGTTCTACAAGGTTCTACCAATTGCAATATAGCTTCTAATAATAGTAATAATGCTAGAAAATCATCATATACGTAAGACTTTTAATGTGCCTAACTACGCCTCTACAGTTAGATGTAAATAATAATAATAATAATAATAATAATAATATTAATTAATTAAAAACAATGAAAGATTTCTTTACATCATGATGTACCAGTTAGCCTAAATAGAAATGTATTCTTACTTAATTACTATTATTAGCTTCAAGGCAGGGCCAGCCTTACCTGTTTAAGGGACAGATAATTTATTTCAAGTGAGTCACAGGCATTGACAGACAGAAGTAAGTCCAAAATTCTATTTGTAGTACAAATATGGGAAGATGATTTATATATCAAGTACTGAAATGCCTCTTACGTTATGTAACAGAATGAGTCAGGAGAAGGTGAGTGGTCAGGTTAGTCAGAAGCACCCACATCGTTGTGAAAGATGCAACAAGTGGCAAATCCATGATGTGTGTTGGCTAACAATAGTTGACATCTATGTCTGACCCTCTAAATTCCATGCACAAAGCTATTATATGCGCCAGAAAAACAAGGAACAGATAATAGATTATGCAAAGTTGTTAAATGAAACAGATGGGTCAAATGTCACCTTTCACTCCAATGTGCTAATACACAGGAGGTGATGTAATTACCCTTACTGTCAAAGTTTACTGCTATCACATGAAGCTCTAGGATGCCATCATGGAACATGTCATAGGTATTGCAGCTCATATCACTTCAGTGCTACCATAGAGGTAAACTCTCAATGCCTACACAAGCAGCTGTGTGGAAACACCTGGCTGATGATTGAAATTGAATCTAACATGATTGTATAAGAATTCTGAATAATTATAAGAACTCCATCACCTCAACATCAACATAAATAATTTTTTAATTCAAATAATTTTCAACTAAAATTCCCAAATATTCATTAGCCATGTTTTTTAATATGCTGCACACATGCTAATAGATTTGTATATTGCTTGTATATTATTAGTCTAATAAAATCAAAAGTCCTTAAGAATTTTAGTTGATTGAACATTTTATAAACCAAAGATTTTGAGATTTCATTGAAAAAAGTCATCAGATGCACTGTAAAACTTGATATACTGTCACCTTAACCGGTGCTATAAGCTAAACTAGCTTTTTTTAATCTAGCTAATTTAAAAAACGATGTAGCCACCTGAAAATAGAGAATATGTAATATAGTGAAAGCAATTACTGAAATAGTTTAAGAAAGGTACCTTAAAGTAAAGACTGAGATATGGTTTTGTATAGAATGTGATGTCTTTGTGATTGATGGTGTTAGAAATAAGGTTTCTTTTTAACATTAGTTACAATTGTATGCTCATGATGGGGTGGCTGTAGCTCAGGTGGCAGAGCGGATCAGCCACTAACCAGAAGGTCGGTGGTTCAATCCCAGGCTGCTCCAGTCTGCATGCCAAATATCCTTGGGCAAGATACTAACCCCATGTTGCTCTCCGATGCATCCATCGGAGTGTGAATGTGTATGAATGTTAGATACTTAGCACTTGAGCTTAGAAGTGCTTGTGTAGGGTGTGATTGGGTGAATGAATTAGCTGTATAAAGCGCTTTGAGTGCTCAGACAGAGTAGAAAAGCGCTATATAAGAACCAGTCCATTTACCATTACCATTTACCATGATAGAGTTGATACACTCTTCATTAGAAGCATACAAGCTTTACTAATCCCAGGGTGTGAAGGGTTAACGAAGAGGCATGGAAAGAGTTGAGTGTTGAAAGTAAATTGCTTCACCTTTACACAACACAGTTTCAGACAGGACAGGCTGCTTGGCTTTGGGTGTCTGACAACAGGTGGTTCTAGTCGACAAGACATGGAGACTTTATTGTGACAGGACAAGATCCCTGAGTGGAGGACAATGACTGCTGCCATCCAGAAGGACCACGAGAAGAACAAATCAGGGTATGTTGAGTCTAAACCGTAGCATCTCTCCATCAATAGCCAATCACAAATATTTCTTGTTTCCATGTGTCTAAGTATATACTTTGAGCAGGAATTAGGAATCGTGCTTCACTTCTCCGTGTGCAGACTGCCAGAATAGAGGTCCACAGCTATGCAAGCCAAATCGTTAACGTCCTGATAATAAAATACTGCAAATAGTGTCTCCTGAACTTCTCTCAATTAAAAAAAAACACCAACTCATTAGCCAGTCTAGCATTGTGTGCTATGTAGATGTGTCTGGACAGGCACCAGTCTGTATTTCTTAGGCAAATACCATTAGAGCTGTAAATGCTAGTCTGTAAACACAGATCCTACTAAATGATGTCAGGACCTTGCCCCATACTCAAGGAGTCTGATCAGAAATATGTAGACCAGACAGTGTCCAGCTCTCCCTATTTAATTTTCTGTTACCTCCTCAACATTCTTCAGATTGCATTAAATGTGCCCTCCTGGAGAAACTAGATTACCTGTGCAACCAAAATTGCAGATACTGTCTTATGCTACAAGTAGTGACAAGGACATTAGCAAGAAGCAAAACAAGAGAATAATATCACAGGTTTAGTCGGCTGTACCATTTTTTGGAGCAGCGTATATGAACTCATAGTGGAGTAATATAATGGAGTAAGTCAACATTCTAAATAAACACAGGTAAAACTAACCACACTCCACAGACAGGCTGCACTGTCTCATGTTACACGCAGTTTCATTATTTAATTCATCATCTCTCAAGTTATGGAAAATTTGCTCCCAGGACATAAAATTTTATTTCATAACGCGAACAGTGAATGTAACCTTTAAAGCTTGATTTACAACAAAGCTCATGTCCTGAGATGTAAAACACTGAGATGTGTTGATGTTTGTATATGCAAAGGTAACAGGGAGCCAGACCAGTATTTTGTATTCAAACAAAATGTAGGGCACTTGATGAAGAAAAAGTCATAAGTCACAGTCATTGACGTTACCACCTTCTACAGGAAGTGATGACTTCCGGCTGCTGTGTGACAGTTCATCGAAACACACCAAAGCACTCAGCTTCCCTATATCGCGCACACTAGACTCAGCAGCTCACGAGGCAGGAGTCTGATGATCTTAGATTCGCATCAATATGTCAAGTCAAAGTGAGCCCACGAACAAAGGAGACAATCTACTGCAAACACCTGAACAGGTAAAGACTAACATTTCAATATGTTGGCATGATTGTAGGCTACACAATATTTATTTAAATTTGATTCTCCTTAAGTTATTAAGTACTTATGTTACACGGTGATCGGGTAACAAGCAAACTGATGATCCCTTCAAATATTTCTGCTCTGGGTTTGAAAGATTTTCCTGGTTTGGTTTTCAGTGGCTTGTTATACTAGCAAAGCTTTTTTGCATTTTAGGGTAATTATATAAAAATTAAAAGAAAAAAAACTTAAAATGGCAGCTACAACAGTGTTGTTGCATCCGAAGTTGAGTCACTGTCTCCATATGGCTATTTCGAGATGCTGTGACTATGATTCATTGTTATTTTGGGGGAAAAAAACATCAGATCATGAAGAATTAAACATATTTTTCACAAAAGTGTTTTGCAATCATTTACTTTTGAAGGGTTTGCTACATTGGTACATAATGAAAATGCTGTACTCGTGTGCATGTGCGTTTGTTGAGGTTGGGTACGTGTGTATCTGCATAATTATTTTCAGACTATGTTTATAATGATTCCCTTTCAAGTGAATTTCCTGAATTGTTGGTTTGCTTTTGCTTCCAAGTCAGTTTCATTATCAGTGACAGAGGAAGTCTCTTGCATAGGCAGGCCTTATCAGAAACTTTAAAGAAGCACTCGCATTTCTTCAGACCAGCATTGATGTACTTTTTGCACAGGAAGAACTTGTAGCGAAGGCTGTAGTGACTCGAGATCACATTTAAATTCCTGTTAGTTTCAGTTTGATTCAACTGAAGTAGTTGTTGTTGTTTTTTGCATCCATTTAAATGTCCAACATAAGCACCTTTCACTTGTTTTTTCCAGGAGCATGGCTTACCAAGACTCAAACAGGTAAAAAACACAAACAATTGGCTTGGCTGTAATAAACTAAACCAGTGTGTGTTTGTGTGTGTGTGTGTGTGTGTGTGTGTGTGTGTGTGTGTGTGTGTTTGTGTGTGTGTGTTGGGGGGGGGGGGGGGGTTAAATTTAACTACACCAAACTAGCCAAACTGAAAGACCAGAGCCTAAAGACTGTATCACTGTTCTCAGCATGTTGACACTGTCATATTTATAGATAGTTAGATGTGTAATGGTTAGCAGGTTCATTGCTAATTACCACTCAAGGCTAAATAATGGAATGGATTTATATAGTTCCTTTCTAGTCTGACCACTGAAAGTGCTTAGACTACATTAAGTATACACTGCAACTACACAATTTAACTTTCTGTTATACATGATCACCATTTTTAGAAGTCATGTGATGCAAGATCTATTGATCAGTAAAAAGTCACTTGTTGAGTTACTATTGAGAGGTCTCTCTCGCTTTCTCGAAGCTTAGCTGCTCCTCTTGTTCCAAGAGGAAAAACAATCCCATCGCTACACTTGGTACAAAATGTACCCAAGTTAATTTACTAGTGGAGATTTCATCCTCTTGTGACAAAAACTGTCGTACAAAATTTTAAGTTAATCCCTCCGATAGCGGTCAGGAAATTTTATTACAGATCAGCTTGGTTGCACTGGCTGAGAAAAAGTCAGATATCCCCCCCCCCCCCCCCCCCCCCCCCCCCCCCCCCCCCCGAATCATTACGATAAATCCTTTGAGAATAGCCATTTCGTTCTGCTTATCCAATGCGGGAAGGGTTGGAGCATATCCCAACTCCAAGAAGGAAAAGTCAAGGAACACATAGGACAGGTTGCCAGTTTATTGCAAACTTACAAACCAGAATTGGCAAAGTGGTTTGCCTCATATCTCTCACACAGGAAACAGTGTGTGGTGTTGGATGGGGTTAAATCTCCATATTTAGACTGTGATACAGGGGTTCCTCAAGGATCTGTTCTTAGGCCCTTATTGTTCTCTCTTTTTATCAATAACTTACCTGAAGTCTGTCCAAATATATTTGCTCAAATGTATGCGGATGATGCAGTTATATATACGCAAGCAAATAGTGTCCAGCAGGTGGCAAAAGATGTTACAGCTGCTTTAGCATTAATGCATAGCTGGCTGGAGGACTCATGCCTAATGTTGAACACCTCAAAAACTGTCTGTATGTATTTTTCAAAACGCCCCTTAAACTTGAAGCAGTCAAACATATTCCTGGATGGAGTAGAGCTTGAATTAGCTCCAGAATTTAAATATCTTGGGGTCATTCTAGACCCAACATTATCCTTCAAGAGTCACATAAATAAAGTGTCCCAGGTACTTAAATTTAATAATCGAAATTTTAATCATATACGTAATAATTTAAATATGAATGTTGCAAAAACTTATTTTTACTCAATGATCATCTCTCATATGGACTATTGTTTGACGTCCTGGTCACTTGCTTGTCCAACAACACTTAAAACTGTTGAAAACATTTATAAAAGAAGTTTAAAACTACTTGACAAAAAACCGACTTCCCACCACCACTGTCATGTGTTAAAAAAACATAAATTACTGAACTTCAATAACTTAGTGAAACTTAAAAGAGTGTGTTTAATATATAAAGTCTTACACTGCCTTGCTCCACCACCACTAAAGCAGTTCATTAGGCATAAAGAAAGCTCAGACAGGACCACTCGAGCTACAATCCGAGGAGACTTGTTTATACCCCACAGGCGGACAGCATTTGGGCAGAACGTCCTCTCTGTTAAGGGTGGCTATCTGTGGAACAGTCTTCCTCAACCCATTAGAGAATGCTCGACATTCAATTTGTTTAAGGCAAAGGTTAAAAACTGGTTATGGACAAATCAAGTGTGTGATCATGTATGAGTTGTATAGTTTTAATGTTTTATTTGGGAACAGAATGGTGTGTACAGTGGGGCAAAAAAGTATTTAGTCAGCCACCGATTGTGCAAGTTCCCCCACTTAAAATGATGACAGAGGTCAGTAATTTGCACCAGAGGTACACTTCAACTGTGAGAGACAGAATGTGAAAAAAAAATCCATGAATTCACATGGTAGGATTTGTAAGAATTTATTCGTAAATCAGGGTGGAAAATAAGTATTTGGTCACCTCAAACAAGGAAAATACCTGGCTCTCACAGACCTGTAACGTCTTCTGTAAGAAGCTTTTCTGTCCCCCACTCGTTACCTGTATGAATGGCACCTGTTTGACCTCATCATCTGTATAAAAGACACCTGTCCACAGCCTCAACCAGTCAGACTCCAAACTCCGCCATGGCCAAGACCAAAGAGCTTTCGAAGGACACCAGGAAAAGAATTGTAGACCTGCACCAGACTGGGAAGAGTGAATCTACAATAGGCAAGCAGCTTGGTGTGAAAAAATCAACTGTGGGAGCAATCATCAGAAAATGGAAGACATACAAGACCACTGATAATCTCCCTCGATCTGGGGCTCCACGCAAGATCTCATCCCGTGGGGTCAAAATGATCATGAGAACGGTGAGCAAAGATCCCAGAACCACACGGGGGGACCTGGTGAATGACCTGCAGAGAGCTGGGACCAAAGTAACAAAGGTCACCATCAGTAACACACTACAACGGCAGGGAATCAAATCCCGCAGTGCCAGACGTGTTCTGCTGCTGAAGCCGGTGCATGTCCAGGCCCGTCTGAAGTTTGCCAGAGAGCACATGGATGATACAGCAGAGGATTGGGAGAATGTCATGTGGTCAGATGAAACCAAAGTAGAACTTTTTGGTATAAACTCAACTCGTCGTGTTTGGAGGAAGAAGAATACTGAGTTGCATCCCAAGAACACCATACCTACTGTGAAGCATGGGGGTGGAAACATCATGCTATGGGGCTGTTTTTCTGCCAAGGGGACAGGACGACTGATCCGTGTTAAGGACAGAATGAATGGGGCCAAGTATCGTGAGATTTTGAGCCAAAACCTCCTTCCATCAGTGAGAACTTTGAAGATGAAACGAGGCTGGGTCTTCCAACATGACAATGATCCAAAACACACCGCCCGGGCAACAAAGGAGTGGCTCCGTAAGAAGCATTTGAAAGTCCTGGAGTGGCCTAGCCAGTCTCCAGACCTCAACCCCATAGAAAATCTGTGGCGGGAGTTGAAAGTCCGTGTTGCTCGGCGACAGCCCCAAAACATCACTGCTCTTGAGAAGATCTGCATGGAGGAATGGGCCAAAATACCAGCTACTGTGTGTGCAAACCTGGTAAAGACCTATAGTAAACGTTTGACCTCTGTTATTGCCAACAAAGGTTATGTTACAAAGTATTGAGTTGTATTTTTGTTATTGACCAAATACTTATTTTCCACCCTGATTTACGAATAAATTCTTTACAAATCCTACCATGTGAATTCATGGATTTTTTTTTCACATTCTGTCTCTCACAGTTGAAGTGTACCTCTGGTGCAAATTACTGACCTCTGTCATCATTTTAAGTGGGGGAACTTGCACAATCGGTGGCTGACTAAATACTTTTTTGCCCCACTGTATGTGGAGGTTTGGTGATGGAGTTTTTATTATGAATGAATGATGAATTTTTATGAATTATTGTCTGTTTTTTTTTATGTTTAAGGACAACAGATGGAAATTAGCCTTTGGCTATAATCTGGCATGTTTACATTCATGTAATTTTTTTTTTTTACATTTATGTTCATTAACATGCACTGTCCTAAATAAATACAATTAAAATTAAAAGAGAAATTAACCCACATATGTCTGGACTGGTGGAGGAAGCTAGAGTACCCAGAGAGAACCCGTGCAGGCAACACGAAGAATATGCAGTTTTCACTTAACATCTGCAGACCTTGTGCAAGTCTGTCCTGTAGATATTGGGAGAAATTGCTAAATTACGTTATGGTGATACTAGAGAATAAATCTGTAAAAGTCATCTTTTGAGGACCATGAACATCTGTGCAGAATTTCATTTCAATCCTTCCAGTCTTTGTCAGGACAGCACCTTCAAAAGTCCTCAAAGTCATTAGCAAATGTCCTCTGTGGACAACGTCAAAATGTACAAAATCTCAGGAATTTTTATAGGGAATGGGCTCAAAGAGCTGCCAATGTGACAAGTAGATACTGGACTATTTGAATATGTTAAAGCCAGGAGGTCTCGTTATCAGAAGACTTTGAATATGTGGACAATCCTTCCCATAGTTATTGATATATTTTCTTCATAAACAGCTCACTGGCTTTGGTACAGGAAAGTCCCCTCATGAACAGGGGAACAGTTACTAGGACATATCCTCTTCGAACAATGAATGTCACAACATGGACAATCTTGTATAAGTCTGTGAATAGATGTTGGATTATTTTACTAAATAGGTTAACGTTTGACACTGTGGTGGCACAGTCGGTGTTACCCTCTGTACAATGAATGTCTGTATAAAATTTAATCTAAATATTTCCAACAGTTGTTGAGGACTGTGTTTCAGAATTCAACCTGGAGGTATTGCTAAAGAAAAAATCAAGTTGCAGACAAACCAGAACGCGTCCTATAAGAAAAGTGAATGTCAACATATGCAGAATTTTTGTGGTAATTAGTTATGTAGATACAAATGTATCTACATAAAGATACAAATGTATCTACATAACTAAAGGAAGTCTGCATACTTGTTCCAATAAATCCATTTGTATCCTATGTAGATACAAATGTATCTACATAGGATACTAAGAACTAAGGTATCTACATGAGGCTAAAAAAAAATGAAATTTGGAAGCTTTGATATGTTGATTCTAAAGTAATATAGAGTAAGTTGCATCGTATGAGGATAATGAATGGATTTTATATGTGCATAATTTCATGTCAAGTCCTTCAAGTTGAATCTATATTTTTCACTGTATAGAAATGATGACGTTTTAGAACGTAGATACAATACCTTCACAAACTTGAAACTCACTCTGATCCATTGTAATCACATATCACTGATATAGTTTTAAAATGTTCCTTTCATGTCTGCTTTTTGACGTTTTCTGTGTTTCCCTTTCCAGTTTTCACCCGTGCATACACGTAAACTGGGGTTGACAAGGAAATTGAGAGGGAGGGTAAGTCACCCTGCATGTGTTTTAAATGCTTAAATTTCAGGTTAAAATTATGCATGATTTATCAAACAGAATCATGGAAACATAGTTTTCCCGTGTGTCCTTTAGGATTTTAAAGAAGATGAAAATCCAGAAGAGAAAGCAAGGAGACACAAGGAGATGGAGGTATAATCACTTCCAGTATATGACTATGTTCAGCACATAAAATGGCATTTTCAAACAACGTTCTCAATGTGATTATGTCTGTTAAAAGCTCAAGCCTCTGTATAAGGAGCTACTGTACACCATCGCACACAAAATGGGGAAACCATCTTCAAATGAGATTTTCACAGATGACCAGCTTCGACAGTACATCCGAGAGGTAAAAACGTACACGCGTGTATAACGGCACTCATAACTTTCCAACTGCGTTGGTGTGCAACTAGATGATTGCTCAATCCATCCTATCTACCAGGCTTTCACTATGACAGAATCAGAGCACGACAGTCTGCTGGAGAAAGTACAGAGCACAGAGGTGAGAAAAGGAAGTCTGCATACTTGTTCCAATAAATGCGATGCTCAAGACCACCAAAATCTATTAATAGTAGTCATAAGAATTCTATTTTCCACTGTCTTTACTGTGGCAGAAATGATGTCATCAGTATGTTTAATGCTGCAATAAGTTGTTTTATTATCTAACCCTCTTATCCATCCAGCCCCCAGTATATTGTCTGATGGCCACTGTCAAGGAAGCCAAGGGAATTCTGGGAAAAGACATCAGTGGTGAGTTCTTGCCTTTCCCGTACAGAGAGGGGTTATCACTTTTCAGTGATGTGATGATTGAGACTCCTTTTAATGTGTTTCTTTTTTAGCCAGAGATTCTATATCGATGTCGATTTCAGCTAGGCAAGACTTGACTAGACTGCACATCATCTTACTATTTTTTGTTTGGGGTTTTTCCTTTCTTTTTTTCTTTCTTTCTTTTTTTTAACAAAGAAATAGAAATTATACTATGAAAGTTATTAATCAATCAAATTTACTGTGTGTGATCACCTAAAAAATCAAACACAGAAAGTGCCTAAAAAACACGATCATATACATTTAATGCAAAAGCAGACATAGCCTCTTTGCTGCCATCTTTCCAGTACTGTGGATTATAACTAAAAGCCCCAAAACTCATGATATAAAATGATGATTTATGTCCAAAAATGTGATTAAATACTAGCAACTTAATGCTGAAGAATTGTCGTGTTTCCATTGTCATTGTTACCTTTTTAGCATGTTAAATTAGCATTTAGCTTATAAGCTACAATTGAAGTTTCTTACATGATGATGGGGGGGATTGTTGTGTGCCAGGTTCTTGATACAACCATGCTAGAGAAAAATGTGTATGCCCTGATTGGTTAGCGGTAGCTCCTGGAGAATTCTGGTTAATTTCGTAAATAGGCTGCTATGTATATAGTATCTTTTTACTCAGTTAAGTCTCATCCAGTGGGGTTCTGCATCTTACCCAAGGAAAACTTTGGAATGTGGAAGAATCAGGGATCGGTTTGATTTGATTTATTTTGTAGACAACCCTAAACTGCCAGATGGTTATGCAGCAGTCTCCAGCCCTGTGTGACTGGGGTCTGATTCATTGTCGCCACGATTGTCACGAATCCGAAATGCCAGACTAGTTAATGTCGTATGGTTAGTGTTCCTCTGTTTGCAAATTCTGAATAGGTTAATAGTCTATAGTTTATAATGTGCATATTTTCTCAAAATGATTATCCAAAGAAAAAAAGAAAAGTGAAGATCTTGTGCCTTCCTTCTAAGAATCTTTAGTCATTCTCCTCTACCAAACGTGATTCATATTTGAATTTACTGAGTTTACATTTTTATGATTGGTTAATCTCTTTTTGGAGGTGACTTGAGTTAATCAAAAACTGTTTGTTTTGAACAGGTTTCAGTGATCCATACTGTTTGCTCACTATAATGGAGGATGAGGAGGAGAGTCGGACTCGCCAGTCCAGAGCCAAACCCCTTAAATCTGTCGTAAAGGATGCAGTATCACATGATAAAATCTACCAAACAGACATTAAAAAGCAAACTCTTAACCCCATCTGGAACCAAACGTTCATACTGTGAGTCACAATTCTTGATCATTTCTGCTGAATAGATTGAAACGCCCACATTACCTTCTACTGTTTCTCTTCCTTTCAGAGAATTTGGACGTTTTGCAGGTGCCAGCTTCCACCTTGAGATGTGGTGAGAAAAACAGAAACCTTCACTTTTTTTGTTTTAAAGTTAATTAATTATGCTTTTCCTTATCTTCTGTCAAATATATGGAGTTACAATAATTAAATTAAATGTGGTCTCAAATGATGGGCGATCAAGAGATTGTGCTACAAGTGAGCCCAAAGCTCGGGCTTGAGACTACTGTCCTCTCATGCATACAGAGCTCTGGCTGTGAGAACAGATGCCCCACCCACCTCCTGTTCCTAACTTGTTTGTGAGAGGCAGCCAATCAGAACAAAGTGTGCTTGAAGGGGGCAAGAATGACCTAAAACAGTTTATTTCACAAAGACGGTTAGCTGAAAGGATTGATAAGGATTAGCTTGAACTGCTCATCATGCAAAGCTGCTCTAGTAGGGCGCAAAAACAATAATATGGCATTTGAGATGAGCATATTAGATTCCCTATAAAATGGTCTTTTCACTGCATTCCCCTGTGCTGTGCCCTTTCCGCTACAGGGACAAAGATGAAGAGGTGTCACTCACACAGAAACTAGAGGAGTTCACAACCAGCCTAAATAATTTAAGAAGGTATTCTACTTTCTCTGCGACTTACACATAAAAAGTTGATTATGCAAAACAGCTAAGTGTTTCTACTTGTACCTGTTTAGGATGATCAAGGATGCCAAAAAAGAAAAAGGAACAGACGACTTTTTGGGAAAAGTCGTTATAAAACTGAAGGTATTAAACGATCTTATTTTTGTATCGTCTGTTTTTGCTCAGCGCTCTCTTTCTAGTCTAGTAACCATTTTCTATCCTCACACTACAGGAGCTCCACTGTACTGAAGACAACTGGTACACTCTGGAGCCCAGAACAGAGACTTACCCTAATCGTGGCCAGTGCCACCTTAACCTCAAGTTCATCCACAAAGGGGTAAAAAGATGCCCTCGTTGCAGTCTCCGTGTAGTTTTACAGAGCATAGTTTTACAGTGCGTAGTTTTACAGAGCGTAGTTTTACAGAGCGTAGTTTAACAGAGCGTAGTTTTACAGTGCGTAGTTTTACAGTGCGTAGTTTAACAGTGCGTAGTTTAACAGAGCGTAGTTTTACAGAGCGTAGTTTAACAGAGCGTAGTTTTACAGTGCGTAGTTTTACAGTGCGTAGTTTTACAGAGCGTAGTTTTACAGAGCGTCTCTGTTAGAATAAATGAAGAAATGTGAACTCATGAAACCTCTTTGATGTCTAAACTTACTCAAAAAAGAGGAAGTGGACTCAATAACAGTGAAGTTAATGACACAATAGGAGAAACTTGTGCTTCTTGCACGACAGAGAACATAGCATTTATATGTCTAACAGAAAATACTTTCTATGTGTTGTGTGACTGACAGAGAGATGGGACCCTGAGCGCTGGCCGGAGCGCTTACGTCAACTACTGTGGCATTCTGCAGCAGTTTGTCCAGGCTTACATCTCAAAGCAACAGGTTAGGCAAACATCCTCTCAGCTCTTCTCACATCCTTCATCAGTCTCTCATTTCTCTCTCCTCGTGCTGTCTTTTTCTCCTTTAAAGAAAAATAGTGCTTGCATGAAACTTCTCACAATTTGTTTCTGGATTTCTGGGTTATGCTTTCTGGAAAGACAGTGATGGTGACCTTTTTATTTATTTTATTTTATTGGATTGGATTTAGCCATTCTGTTCAGAAGAAGACAACCAATTTTACAGCTGGGATCTCCAAAAGTCGGCAACTCACAACAAAGAATATTTAGAGGAATAAAGCTTACTGTAGTACCGGAAATGTCTGTCTGTCTGTCTGCAAGCTACACATTCAAGAGTTGCTCAACCAAACTTGACACCCTTCATCTAAGTCCACTTAGAGATATCAGATATGTTGATGCCATCATGATGTTATTATCCTTTCTGATGAGCCTTTATCCACCAGCAACACCTTATAAAAGCGTTGTATCATTTTAAGTACATGACAAAAACGTCTGATTTACATCTGAAAAAAGCTGAATTACGCACATCATATCATGATGCTATCTCATTACTTGGAAACCACTTATCAGCAGGCTAAAATGACCTGTTTTTAGCATTTATGCAACTATTACGCCTTAATAAAAGCGTCATATCATTTTAATTTGACAGGATCTCATTTATATCCACAAAAGTTGAATTATGCAGGATATGTTAGGATGCCATCACATTGCCTTTACAACCACCTTTTTAGCCCTTATGCACCTGCAACACCTTATAAAAGAATCATGTCATTCATCTTTATATTTAAACAATTGCATGGACAGGTGAAACAATACTGCAGCACAGGCCTGTAGTAGTACTAAAAAATGTCTGTATTTGATTTTAGGGTGAACTCTCCCTTTAACCTTCTGATCTTGTTTTGCCTCTCTTAGAGTTCTGCCCCGTGGAAAGGGGAGTTGTGCGGCGAGGCCCAGACTCTGCTCGAACTGTACGCTACGCAGAACGACCTCTCACCTTTTCTTCAGGACCTGGCGTAAGCACCATATTTAACATGTTGTAAATTTCATATGAGAAGAAGATAAAACAAGCCCTGCGTTTGCTGAAGGGAATCATAAACTCTAAATCTATCGATCTATTGCTAAGTTTTTATCATTTATCAGCTTCCAGTGATATTGCATCAGAGGTATGATGAACATATTGTAAGTCAGTGTGATCCAAGTCAAAGAATCCCCACAAAATGTAACTGAAACCTAATTACATTCGTCATTTTGGGATTTTACCAATACACATCAGTTAAAGACAAAATTAGAAGACTGTGTGTCAAAAACAAATTCACTTTAAAAATGGTCTTTCGAGTACATTAGTGCGTCTTTTAACCTTAGCCACAAAGTTGTTACTGCTGTGCCAGCTTTCAGTTGTGCTTCTGAATAAATGTGGATGTGTGTGCCCCTGACAGGAAATGGGTGGCGTACAGTAAGTTGTACCAGAGCTTAGAAGTGGACTCGTCTGTGCTGTTACAGCAGCTCACGAGTATAGAATACCACTGGCACCAGCAGGAGCTGCCCTACCAACAGGTATAAGTGCTCAACTCACTGTCACACAGCTGCATAATTCAGAAGCAAATGTGCTTTACTGTGAGTATTTCTGAAAAGAGGTGAAGAGCTTTAACAGCGCAGGGACCTGCATACTTTCACTGCTAATTCAACCTAACTATGTCACCGACTTTTACTCGTCATCTTGCTTTGATGATGATTTTTCTGTCCTGTGATAGTCATTAATAAAAAAGCTAAAAGAAGCCAGGAGCTGACTTTTAATGCCAGAAGTGTTGAGGAAGGTGTTGCACTCTGTTATCAGAAACAGGAACTTGGGGACTCTCTTCACGGCTTCCTACAGTACGGCCTGTGTCTGGTGGCCAAATACAGAGACATCTTCCCTCCAACACCCAGCGCTACTCCGAAACTACACAGACTGCTCAGGTACACGTGGTTATAAGTGTTTACAGACTCGACGGCAGAGCTGCTGTAGCTGAGGACTGTGATTATGAAGTACTTGTGCTTTTTTTAGGATATTAGTCCAGATCTGTAAGACAAAGGCTTTTCAGAAATTAAATCCAGCTCAGTTTGACCTGCATGATGAGGTCAGCGATGCCATGCAGGTCAGTCATCATACTTGTGAGATTATTGCCATCTTAATGTTTAGTAAATCATATAACTGTAAGTACTCATCACATTACTTTTATATCAGAAAGGTACAGAGGACTGGTTCGTGATCAAAAAGGGTTTGCATCAGCCGATGACTAAGGTAAAGTCAAGCACGTCATGAAGATCTTAGCTGGCATCTGCATTTTATTGCACTACACTTACTATTTTTGCACTATGCTGTCACACAGGACCGCTCAGAGATTGGGAGCGCCCTCTCTAGGTTGATTGGGGAGGTGCAGGAAGACATAAAACACAACAAAGACGTTTGGAACAGAGTATTTGTGAGGTAAGAAGGCAATTAAATGTTATTTTTTTACTTGGCTTACAGTAGCTTGAAATGAATGAAAACCTTCCCTGTTCTCATGATGTTTTTATCACAACAGTGCTGTGCAAGTTGACGTGTTCACTGTCACCTATAAGAGGTTTGACTCCCTGGTAAGTAGAAATGGAACAGTCCCTTCAAGCCCCGTCACCCTTCTTCTTAATGAATCTGGTCTTTTCTCGCCACATTGTTCTCTCCTTTCCTCCACAGATTGCAAAAGAATTGAGGGAAACCTTGTCGTTAATGGAGGATCAGATGGAGCAGAAACTAGCCAACAGCCTGTTCCCAGTTTATCTGAGCTTGCAGGCCATCTACAAAGACAAAGCTTTCTTACAGAAAAGGTCAGATATCATCACACTCAGTGATCTATCTTATATGGCAGCCCTTCACTTGTCCCATCGCTCCAAATGTACCACCCTGTTTCTAAAACAGCTGCTGGAAAACCTCACGATTAATCATATAAACTGTTTCCTTATCAAAAACCGTAAAGATTTTGTCAATTACATTGTGTTGGATACAAATTATTCCAATCACTGTCTTTTAATTGCATTAACATTACACACGTGGGCCCAAATTTGCACAGAAACAAGGTTTTATTCATGTTTTTTAAAGTGGTGCTGACACTTCAGTTAAGCATTCAATCCATTTTTTTATCTATTTATTTTTTTGTTTGTTCAGCTGAAGTTTAAATTCCTTCTGTCAGTACTTTGGAGTTTAATGCAAGTAATGTAATAGAAGCTCAAGAGCTTGTTTGCCTTATCAGGGGATTGCTAGAGCTGACAAACTTTCACGAGGGTTTCCGAGAGGCTCTGCCTTACTGGCTGAACCAGGCATTCAGCACCACTCAGGACAGGGTGGAGAGGGCTGTCCAGGTGGACCAGGTAAATGACAGAAGACTCTTATTGTAATGTAAATTTCTTCCACAAAGAAAAATGTCAATATATATTTTTAAACCCTTTCTTCTTCTCAGCTCCAACCACTGCAAACTGGTGTTGTACCAATAAAACACAGCTCCTCCGCGGTGGACCTGGTGGCGTGCATCCAGCCCATCTGCCAGCTGTGGGACCAGCTGTCCTGGCCTGACCCCGAGGAGGCTTTCATGCTCATGGTCAAAATCACCGAGGTGCATATATCAGATTATAAACTGGCTACATTACGTGATTGTTGGAAAGATTGTTGGTTGTATATCCCGGCTTTCTGTTTGTTTTCAGGATGTTTGTAAGATTGTGGTGAACTATTGTAAAATCCTAAAGGAGAGAGTCAGGGTGCTGTCTAAGAACTCTGACCACGGCTCTGCTATTAACATGGTAAGAAGAAGAAAACAACAAAAATAATCTTTAGGAACAAATGAATGCTACAACCAGATTGTCCTCCTCCTCTCTGTGCAGTTGTGCGTGGTTGTGAATGACCTGGAGCATTTGCGGACTGTGTTGACCCGACTTCCCACGCAGCTGAACTGGGCGGGGCTTCGAGACAGGACTCACGATGTGATAGGAGAAAGCCAGTTCAAAAACACGCTGCCCTCACAGCTCCAGCAGGCCCAGAGCATCTTGGGCCGAGAGATCCGATCAGCTTTAGACACTCTTGGGAAGAAGGTATCGAAGACTAGAATGGAAAACTGGACAGTTTTTTAAAAAACGTTATATTTCACACATTTAAAATGAAATATCTCTTCAGTTAAACACAGACATTGAAACACACGTCAGAAACATGTCGACCAGACGGAGGATTCCTTCCAAATCCACAGAGGATGTGAGTCATGCCTGCTCTCTTCCAGTCTTTTGTCCAGTTTCCTCACCTCATCCCCAGTTGGTCACAGCAGACGGCTGCTCCTCCTCTGCCTAAGGTTTCTTCCTGTTAAAAGGGAGTTTTTCCTTCCCACAGTCACCAAATGCTTGCTGATAGTGGGTCTGATTGTTTGGCTTTTCTCTTTAACTCACAACATAAATCACCTCGAGGGGGACTGAATTGAATCGAATGTATTTGAACTGAATTTCTGTGTTTGCCTAACATTTAGCCTCTTTTCTGTTCTTAGGCTGCAGCCCCTCTTATGCGCTACATAGAGCAGGAGCTGCAGTACATGAATGAAAACTTAGTTCAAGAGAACTTCAACAGGTACTGAGCCTAATGTCTGATAGCTCTGCTTGTGTTGTGTATTTTCCAGTAGTTTGTTTTCAGCGTCTCAAGAAACTTTTCTAAAGAGTGTCAACTTATTTTATCTTCTATATCCAGTCTCCTGACTCCTCTGTGGAATAACTCAGTGAAAATCATCCACCAGGTGGCTAATCAGCATCAACAGCAAGAGGGGCTAATGGTGTTCTCCCAGAGGTTGCTATATACACTGCAGGTTGGTCCACAGCCACAGAAAACTGTCTGGTAAAGTGTCGCTGTCTTGTTATTTCTTTAAGTACTCTTCAGGAAAAGTTCTCCAATCTTCTTAAAGGACATTCCAAGCTCCTCTTTGAATGTTGGCTCCGTTCTTCTGTGATGTTGAGACCGTTATATCTCTCATGACCTCCTCTGTACATACTGATGAGAATTTATACCAAAAATATCGAATATCGATCCATCACTCAATAAGGCCTGTTGTCACTGATTTTCAGGAAGGTTCTTCTGTAGTTTGCCATACCTCAGCATTTTTTCCCCCTTTCCCCTCCTTGAATATGGCATCTTAGCAGCTACCCTTCCACTAAGAGCATTTCTCAGGAGGTTTTGGTGGAGTGTATATTAACCAAGGCCTTCTAAAAGGATCTCTCAGCTCCTGTAAGACCTTTGCTGGATTTTGTCCTCTTTCTTAAGGACGTGGCTTTGAGATACTGTTCATCTGCTATTCTTTATCATCCTTTTTGACTTAAATGGGGACCACTATTTACCAAATGAACATCATGTTGTTTCGGTTAGACTTTAAATTAGTAATTGAAACTCATCAGTAAGGTTACTGCAGTGTACCCAGGTTACAGATCAATGAAGCAGACGAGCTGTGACTGCTGGTCATTGGAACGACCATTTTGAGCGGACGTCATCAAAATTTAAAAAAACGTAAAAATCGTAATAATTTATTTTTGCATTTCTTGAAAATGTCAGTGCCTTGAGCAGTGCTTCCACGCTGAGGGAAACGGACTTCCTCTGAATAAACTTCACTCTGATGAGTACAAGGTGAGTCTCTGCAGAAGAAGAAACTATTCATTTCACCGAAGAGTGTAAAACGATTTGACTTTATTATTTCACTCTTGTGTCTGTCGAGGCCCTCAAAAGCCACCTCACTCACCACTCCCTGAATAGCCAGCAGCTTGTGGAAAAGTACCTTGAAGGGAAAGTGTTTGAGCAGGTGAGTTTTGCAATAAACACTTATCACACAAATTCCTTTTGCGGCTCTTTTAGACTGTCACTGTCTCTGCTGATTTACAGAAAACATACAGTGGGGAGAAATACGGCGCTGTCACCCTCCTAGCATCCTACAGAAGATCAGAGCAAAGACTCAGAATTGACGTGCTGAACGCAGTCAACCTCCTACCAATGGATTCTAATGGTGAGAACAGTTACAAACACATCCTGTTGATACAAACAGGCGCTCTAGATCCATGATAAGTATACAGTGACGTGTGCATTGACGGCAGGTCTCAGTGATCCATTCGTGCATCTGTGTCTGGAGCCTTACCACATCTTTCCCGAGGTAGAACCTCGCTGCACTCAGATCAAAAACTGCGATCTCAATCCCCTTTTTGACGAGACATTTGAATTGTAAGTAGTTCACTCTCATACGTGAGCCTGTGCGGCTGTCTTCTTTCTACGTGTTTCATCTCATGTATCGCCTCCTCTGTCGTAGTCTGGTTTCACTGGAACAGTGTCAGGCCCACAGCGCTTGCCTGTTGATCACAGTCCTGGACCACGACACCTTGAGGTCAGACGACTTTGAAGGAGAGGCCTTTCTGTCCCTCAGATCAATACCGGGAGTCGCTAAAGAATCCAAAGGAGATGGACTCAGCTTACAGCCAAATAACGTTCCTGCTCAAATCCGCCTGCCTCTGATGCATCCTAAACCTAACGGTACGTCAGTATATGTACAGTTAAAGTTACATCACAACAACAGATGCCTCAAGGCGCTTCATATTGTAAGTACTTGCCTATGCTAGAAGGTTTGGCATAGGCAGTCTCAAAAGCATGAACATGCCGTAGAACAGCCGTCCCCAGCCTTTTTTGCGCCTTTACGGCCTTTGAGGTGTCGCAGATAAATACAACAAAATAAAACCAGAACTGGTACCAAAAAAAGAAGATTTGTTTCCTAACACGCGGGAAAAGACCAAGGGAAACCTAACAATAAAAACAATTAAAAAATAACGGTAAAAACCGATTAAAAACCCGGAAAACCGTAAATTTGACACTCTCGCGGCCCGGTACCAAACGACTCACGGACCTGGGGGCCGCTGCCATAGAAGGTCTTTAACCTATCTGCCCATTCATGGAAGGAGGAACAGGATGAGCACTGCCAGAGCTACAAAAAGATCTCCAGCAGGCCACTGGTGTGAATGTTGATGACAAACAGACTTATTGAGGTTGGCATGAAGTCACCACTGGCTTTTCATAGATGAGAGCAGGTTAACCCTGAGCACATGTGACGTCCGGAGATGTCGTGGACAATGTCTAACATTGTTAAAGGTGGTGTTTGGTGGCGAGTCAGTGATGGTTTGGGATGGCATATCTGTGGGTAGATACATAGACAAAGCAACAGCAACCTGCCTGCCATTAGGTATCAGGATGAAATCCTTGGCTCCATTGTTAGACCCTACGCTGGTGCAGTAGGTCCTACGTTCCTCTTTGTGCACGGCTTCATAAGATAAGAGCATGCAGGCAGCTCCTCAAGGATGAAGAAATTAATTGCACTGATTGGCCCGCACACTTGCCTGATCTAAGTCCAACACAGCACCCCTGGGACGTTATGCCGCCAGGTTGCGCCTCAAACTGTCGAGGAGCTCATTGATGCCCCGGTCCAGATCTGGGAGGAGATCCCTCAGGACACCATCTGTCAGCTCATTAGGAGCATGCCCTAACTTCCGAGTATCATTTTAACTTGCTGCAATGAAATTTATACTAGCCTGCTAAATCACTGTTTCACTTTGAAATCAGCCCTCTGTAGGTTTATAAGTTTCTTTACATTCTCACAATGTGGCATCCCTTTCCTCCCTAACCCATTAACCATATCACTATAGATATCACCATCACTTTTTTTCCATTGAGATCTGATGTGTTTTTAAAGTGTTCCTTAAATTGTAAATCATCAGTGGCACTCATGCCTAACCCATGTTTGTGTGCATTTCTGTAGACAACAACATCCTGTGGTTACTGGAGTCCAGGAAAGGAGACCGGGAGGCGCAGGCTTTTGCAAAGAAGCGAAGACAGAGAGAGAAACAGTCACAGGAGGCCATTCAGTCATAATGAACACACAGAAACAAGCTGTTCCTCCAAAAATATACAATTTGTTTTAATGATCTGTACCAAAAACAATGAAAAAAATCCACTCAGAAGGAAACACTGGTGTTGCATGAGTTGTGTGTGGACCTTATGCTGAGCATGAGTTTACTGAAGACCATCACAGTGATCATGAACACTTTGAGCCTCACACAGCTTTACATACCTGTATGCTTCCTGATGCTTTGTCTAATCAGTGCAAGAGATAAGTATGACATCGCTTAACTATGTGTGTGTATGCGTGTGTATGCATGTGTGTGTGTGTGTGTGTGTGTATATATATTATATTATATAAGACTACATTTGACGCTGAAATGTCAAAGATTACTACAAATGCTAAAATATTGGCAGATAAACCTGTTGCGCGTTGATTTAAACACAGCAATGGGGCCGGTTTTAATAAAAATACTTATGTCTGAGTTAACATGAAAAAGTAAAAATTAAAAATATGTCTTTTCAAAGAGTACACAAGTTGACTATGTTTGCCTCGATTGTGTTAACATGCTTACTCTTCCAGTTTATGTAGAAGAATATTAGACCTGAGTGCTTTAAACAGAGGCCATCTGTTGTAAATTCAAACAAATATTCCTACTATTGTTTTTATATTTCTGTTAACAATGACCAGTAAATAATTTTAGCTAAAGACAGGGAGAAAAGAAATGCAGCAAAATCTAGAAATGTGATATCAGTAGACTGGGATATCCTCTTTTTGACTGTAACAATATAGACTCATTGCTAGATGAAACTAACTATGCCCTTTAAGTGTTTTCATTCAGACCTCTTGATTTTTGTTAGGATGGCTCAAAAATATTAAACAATAAATAAAAAAATAAAGTCAAATAAACTGCTGACCTGTTGCACATGGATGGAAAACACTCTGTTTAGAGTAAAAAAAACAACTATTTGTGTAAATGTGTCATAGCTAGGGTTACACAAGAAATGACAGCAGGTCTTAAAGTGATTTTCACAACTCATGGGCAGGTGGAAAGAACAGTGTTGCTGGTCAAAAGCATCATCTAGTTAAAAAAAGAAAAGAAATTGTTCCACTGGTAACACTGGAAACATCATTCAAAGTTCCACATTAAGAGCTTTTACTTAGTGACTACAGCTCACCAAGCTGGCAATTTGTGAGTAAATCTCATCTTAGACGTACACAACTAGGTCAGTGCTTGATTTGTTACCAAATAACAAAACGACCTCTGGGTAATTCTGAACTGTTGACACAATTCGAGGCTGGTGTCTGTGGAATCAGGACTGACTGGTCTGGAATCTGTGGTGGTCCCACTGAATTGTGAGGTCAAGAGAGCTGCTGTTCCAGGCTCTGTTCAGGGCACAGTGGGCAATCTGTAGAGGTGGAGCAGCCCTCACACTGTAGTCCATGGCCACAGGGCAGCGACACCGAGCCCTGCTCTCCACACGTCACGCAGCACTGTCTCTGTTTCCTGTACACCACCTTGATAAACACAAGAGGGAAATGTTAACACCTCTTAAACTGGACAAATACATACATGGTTATGTTCAACACTGTTAGTGAATCATCAGGTTACTGGGTGTTTGTCAGTATTAGTCATTCATACATGTAAGTTACTGTCACACGTGTATGCCATTGCAGTACCTTACAGATATGTCGTTTGTCTTGTTGTAGTAAAATGCCTTTTATCTATATTAATTTGTATCAGTATGAATAAAGTTAAAGACAATCTATCATTCTTTCCTTTATTTTCTGCCATATATGGATAGTTACAATAGTGGAAACTCAGGTAAAGGTTCAAATAATGAAGCCAGCACATATAAAACAAATTCTATAAACAAAAGCTCATGTTTAAAACCTAAATCTCTGTATCAGACACTTATTTTTTGCTCTTGGCTCTGGAGGATGTCACACAGAGACAAGATCTCTCTAACATGGTCATGTCCAGAATTGTTTCTGAGGAGCAGCCAATCAGAAAAAAGTGGGCTTAAAGGGAAGTAAATCGAGGTTGAATATAAAGATAAGATGAGCCTTACTTTCAATTATGATCATACAGTTTACTCTCACAGAGCCTAAAAATACAGAGCTGAAAGTTAGTATAACAGACCAAAAACTTTTTTTTTGTCTAATTCTGAACTTGTGGGATTTGGTTTCTCCGTTGCCATACAGGACACCGGCCTGTGACGGGAACATCAGGGCATGCTCCAATCTGTTTAAGAGAGCTCTGACTTTCCAGAGGGCTTTATCCCCCCCCCCTCCCCCCTTACAAGTGAGATCAACATACTTACTTTGCCTAATCTTGAAGAATCTGTCTCAACTTATTGAATTGGCCATAACTAGGAATGAGTCAATTCAGATCTTAGGTTATTTACGTCACCACAGGCACACCCTATTGCTGAAAGTATTCACTCACTCATTCAAATAACTGAATTCAGGTGTTAAAATCCCTTTCATGGCCACAGGTGTATAAAATCAAGCACCTGGGCATGCAGACGGCTTCTATAAACATTTGTGAATGAATCAATTCAGAAGCAGCTCAGCCACAAAGTAGCAGAAAATCACACATACAATCACAGAGCGGGGTCAGCTGAGGTGCATAGTGCACATTGGTGTAAAGCACCTCAGCATCCACCACTGGACTCTAGAAGAGTGAGGGCGTGCTCTCTGGAGTGATTAATCGTTCTTCTCCATCTGGTAATCTAATGGGTGAGTATACAAGGAGAACAGTGCTCGTCTGACTGCGCTGTGCCAAGTGTAAAGTTTGGTGGAGGGGGGATTATGGGTAATGTTTCAGGTGTTGGACTGTGAAAGGAACTCTTAAAGCTGAGTATACCAAGACTTTCATGGTCCTAACTTTGTGGGAACAGTTTGGGAATGGCCTCTTCCTGTTCCAACATGACTGCTCCAGTTCATAAAACAAAGCCCCCAAAGACATGGATGAGAGAGTTTGGTGTGGAAGAACTAGACTAGTCCTGACCTCAACCTTTGACCTTTGGGATTAATTATACTGGAGACTGGAGCTGCAAAGAGTGGGACAACATCATGAGATGTCATTCAAGTTTTGGCGATATAACATATGGTGAAGAATGTTTGAGTTCCAGAACGTTTTTGATGCTACCTTCAAAAAAATGAACATTTCCTTCTTGTTTGTGTGACTTTTTTTTCTAAAACCCGGTTGCTCGTTTTCTGGTTGTGGGTGGCACTGTCCTGTTTTCATGTTTCATGCTAAAAAACAATTTCAACACAATTTCAGAATTATATTAACGCTGCTTTCCTCATGTAGCCAAGATTTCTAATTAAAGTCTAAGTGTGTGGTGGAAGTTTTGATAGAAAATTAGGTTAATAAAAAACACGAGATCACTAATTAAACTACTCCACTTCTGTTGCTAAGAAGACAAACTGGAGGAATGTGGTGTGACTGTAACTCTCACTGTGCTTCGTACCATTTCAGATACTGAACAATGACCCTTCATCTACCATATTTGTTCCATCTTTGAGATAGGCTGGCCAGCTTGGTGTGTTAGCCTTCTTACATGTGCTATCAGATATGAAATATCACATAACTGGGACATTTTACTTTTTTCTTTTAAGCCAGTATCAGTATCAAAACATTGATACTAATTTTTTTGACTGGTAAGAAATTTCTGAGGATTTCTGAGTAAGCTACTACCTACTTACTTAATTAACTAAACATCTAAACTCCTTAATGTTCTATGGAAACATGTGGCCAAAAAGTGTTGGTTAGCTAGAACACTACAGTGGATGCTATTCGACTTCGAGCAGCGTGAGGCTAACAGGTCGTGGAGGTTGTGGCTATTACCTGTTCCACAGCATGTAAGCAGGTACAAAGCTGAGCCTGTAAACTGAGGACCGACTCCAACGGCAGCCGGTGTAGTAGCTGGAGTTGGTGCAGTGACAGATGAGGATTATCTCCGCTCCTTAAGCTCTCCAGCGCCTCCTGCAGGAGAGTAGCTTGTCTCTGCGCCTCCTCCTCAGCCTGCCTGGCTCTTTCTGCTTCCATGGCTAACCGCGTTGCATGGGCACGTGACTCCTCTGCATCCGCTTTCAGCGCTGCAAACGACTGCGAGAGAAAGCAGGCGGAACAAATGACGTGCGGTCCAAATTGGGGTTCGTTTCTTCCATTTCTGCAGGTCACGGCACACAAACTGCTGTTTCAGGGACACGCTCGCATTTGCATGCCCCACTACCTACCTACCTGAGCTGTGTGTCTCCAGCTGTGACCCCACTGCTTCAGTGTCCTGTGAGCTTCCTCCAGCTCCTGTTTGAGCCTGGAGGTCTCTGCACAGGGAGCAGAGGGCAGTAGGGTAGGAGGTGTACCAGGAGACCCCTGGCCTGATGGGAAGTGCTCCCAGATATTAGTACTCATACCATTCAAACCTACAAAGAAACAAATAAATATAAGCAAAATCATGTTCTGTATGAGACTATTTGATCATTTAAACAAAAATCTACAGACCTAAAGAGCTATGAGATGGTCCCAGGAAGCTGCTCTCTGATTGGCCAGGTTGGGACAGATGAGTAGAGAAGAATGGTGAAGCATGCGGCCTGACTGGGGGAGAAGGTGAAGGTGAGCTAAAAGCAGCGGAGCTGCTAAAAGAGCCTGGGATGTTCACTGGGGCAGAACTCTGAAGCTGGCTACCTCCTGTGAAGGCCAAGAAGAAATGATTTTTACATACATGTGCATATGTTTGATGTCAGACAGATATTCGCATGTCGATGATTCTGCGTGTGTTCATGCTTTCAAATACCGAGCATGACTCCCACACTGGGCAGAGCAGAGCTGCTCTCCAAGCTTCTCTCCAACGCCGACACACCAAAGTCATTCAGGTCGAGATCGTCCAGGGCTGATTCTGTAACACATAAAACACCACAACTTACATATCTACTGTCACAACTGCGAGATATGTGGATTTTCTTTTACTTACCAACAACTGATTCCACCGTTTCACTAGTCGGGTAAAAGGGCAAGGCATTAGCATTCATTCCAGAGGATATGCTGGATCCTGGGGGTCCAAGAGGAGCAGGGCTAGGCGGTGTGGCTGCCAGACTAGAGGGGATACTGGAGGACAGACTCAAAGGGCTGCCAACTGGCAAAAACACCTGAAGGTCCTTATGAAGAAAAAGTAAAAAAAAAAAAAAAAAGGTTTTGTTACTTTAACAAATAAATAAGCAAAAAAATACATTTCAAAATGTTTGATCGTATTAGAAAACAAGAAAACCTGTTTGTTCTGAGTTGATGCTAGTTCTCTGTGCCGCTGCTCTAGAGCAAAACCCCTTTGCTTGGCCTGAAAAATAGTGACCTTAAATAAGCAGGACAAATATTCTGCAGTAATGTCGTCATTCTAGAGATGATATTTCTTCAGTGTATCTTAATAGGAACTCATACGACCACGTTCCCTTTTTCTTATGCGCGTCCTTCTTACCTGATCTTCCCTCTCAAAGCCAGGTGCCCTGCCGTACCCGCCCTCTCCCGCCCACGGAGACTGAGGTTCTGCAGATCCACTCATGTCCTCACACAGAGACAAAACGCTACCAAGCAAGCCCTGCTCTGCTACACATGAGCCTGCAGAAGGAGAGAAGGGGTCCGAGATAGAGCAAGACCCCATGTTGTGACAACCGGGACTGGCAGAAACCTCCTGGACAGGAATAGGGTCTGGAGGCCTAGGGGGTGGAGGGGAGCTGGGGTTGGGGAATGATGGTTCCTCTGGAACAAAGGGCTCTGGAGGAGGAAGAAAAACAAAAATTACAAGTTGACTCATCAGGCGCTTTGGGTTTCTGAGACATGATCACAGGTGTTTTGTGGGGATTTACTTTCAACATGAGCAAAGGCACAGAAGGGCCCTCTGGGACAGCTGCCACACTGCTGCATGTCATTGCACTTGGTGGATTTATAGATCTGTAACCAAAAAAAAGGAAAAAAAAGACACTGCTTCACATCTTGGGTGATTTCCAGTCAAGTTCTATAAGATTTCCTCTAAAGGAGACACACCTCTGGGTGGAACTGTTGTTCTGTTCTCGTGTGGCAGTACTGACATGACTCAGCTCCCTCACATTTACTGGGATCTCCCCACTCTTCACTTTGCTTCACCGCAGGACATGGCAACGCTCTGCGGTGGTGAGAAACAAACAATTTGCTTTAACAACCGAGCCCCCAATTGAGCAACAACAATAGCCTCATGTTTTAAATGCCTTCTTTCTTTAGCACAATGAAACACAGCACCTGTATTTGTGCTTGTGTGGGCTGCGTCTCCTGTCTTTGCTGTTGTGATAATACGGACAGGCATAACCTTGACGACACAGGCGAGGTGGTTTCTTACAGAGCTCTGTCTTGTAATGGGACAGCACGTAGTCATTATCTGAGGAGACACAGAGAAGAGAGGAAAGACACAGTGAGGCAGGCAGACTGTAAGGGCAGGTCAAGGGAAATTAGGTAAAAATATTTGACCTTACAGCATCTGGAAATCTATATAAACAGACAATCTCAAAATACAGCCCAATATGGATGCTGATTGGACCTGAAAAGATTCAAGACTTGTTCAAACTTGTACGTTATCACGACCTTTGAAAAACTGATATATACATTTAATTAAAGCAAAAAACATGTTTTTAAAAAACATTTAAGAGGTTTTGTAAAAACACAACCTAATTTACTTCACACCTGTAAGCACTGTTTAACAAACGGCATCAAAAGGATACAACAGAGTTTTGGAAACTGAAATCTCTGCAGAGGATTAGAAATAAGTTTGTGCTGTAACTCAGACTGACACATTAGAATAGGTTCATGCAAACATGCATAACTCCAACCAAGTTGAATTGTTGCAAAAACGCTATAGCAGACATATGTTAACAAATGTACGCAAGCTAATCCTGCATTACTGTGTTTGTCAGTATAGGAAGACTAACAATTTTTCATGTTCTTATTAGGAAAAAAATGTAGAGATCCAGCTCCTAGTAGTCCAGTTATTTGTAACTGTTAGTCTGTCTGCTTATCAATCCTGCTTATCGGTTCCACTTGCACTGATGCTACAATCAGCTGATTTCAGTTCATGTGTTGGAGGAAAATAGCAGCACAGTCTACAACATGGATATTTGCATTATGCTGCTAACACAACTTCAGCTCTTTGCAACCATCTGCACAGACAGCATGCTAACGCTAAGCTAGCTAAGAACCCACAGTGACGTTAAAGCAGAGTGAGTGCTGACCCCAGCCCACCAGCCAGACCCTAAGCTTCAACAGTAAACTGATGAGCAGTCAGGCTACAGCCTCTGTTTCTACGTCTTCATGTTGCTAGAATCACTGTGGTGATCGCTTTAAGACTCCATGTCCTGGTTTTCATCTTTGCTTTGTGTTCTATTAAGAGAGGGTTTGTGTACTACTAAGAAAACGATCTACAGCTATTAGCTACATCCCCACACACCAACACAATCCATATCCTAATGACTACACACATATGATCTTTCTCTTAGTACTTAGGTAGGAACACAAAGCCGATAGTACATAGCAAAGTTCGAGCAGTGAGCTGTTTTTCTGCCTGAATTCCTCCTGAAGTGGTGTTCCAGATGTTACCTTGCCAGCGTGGCTCCTCACTCAAGATCTTCTCTATGAGGGCTGTACTCGCTGCCTGTCCCGACTGCCCATCTCCTCCACCTCCGTCTGTGGTCCCTGAGCCTCCTTGAGACTCCATCACCTGCATTTCCCTGTGTAGCACGTAATGAGAAAAAAACTTTGTCAACACGCAGCCACACACATAGAAACTACTTCAAAGATCGCTTCCATGTTTTATTTGGTGTACCTGATGTCATAAACGGGGCTGCGTAGGTCATGTGATCCGTGAGCAAATGCACAGTGGGAGCCGTTCTTGCTGCAGTGGCCTTTTGCATCAGTTTCATGGATACACGATCCAGTTTTATAGTAGCGGAGATGGTACCTGCGCTCTGTGTCACCTGCTGTTCGATGCAGAAATGGGCACCTGGAATGTAGAAAAATAAAATTCAAAAATGTTAAATTATTTATTTAAAGGCATGGAAAAAAAGTTATGAACTGTTTTGTATGGATAATATTTAAAAAAAACAGGTAAAGAAAAACACACTTCATAATTCTTGCTGCTGATGTAAATAGGACTGTGAGATGTTTTAAGCACACAACATTTAAAGCACACTTTTGTATTCTGATTTGAAGCTCAAATCACAAAATATATACCCTTTGCACCTTTATCCATAGGTGCCAACCAGGACTGGACTGGTAATCAGGCATGACATGTAAATATCATTTTTTATGTTTTTGTGTCTATATGCACACAGCATACAGGTCGGCTTGATGGGCCGCTGTGCACCCTAACACTACCCTACAAGCACTGACAGCAGCCCATTGGTTCATTTTTATTAGAATTTGGATTGCCCCATCACTGGCTCTCCCCTACCTTCCCTGTGCACTCATGCACCTTGTAGAACGGAGTTTAGTGTGGAAGAAGTGGTTGATAAAGATGGCTAAACAAAAGGTAAAGCATGGAGCTGAAAAGCTGAGAGACAAAAAGAAAGAGAAACAAGAAATAAATGCAACAAAATGTGCCAAAGTAAGCAATATGTTAGCAGCTGCACCGTCAGTAGTACCAGCAAAAACTAGCAAGAAGTCGCAGTCACAAACAGTTGCTGCTGCAAGCTTTGGAGAAGTGCAGGAGGAGGGACATCAGTCCCAAAAAGAGACTTATGAAGAGACAGAAGAAGGGGTCCGTGGTAAGAAAATAGATGGAGGGACATAATTAAGTTAAATAAATGGGCTACTTTGACCATAACTAACCACAACTAAGATGCCATTATATGGTGGGCTGCTTGAACCAAAAATGTCACAGAACAGGAATCATGTTGCATCCTTTAGATCTCCATTTTCTTTGTTAATATTAAAATGGGTCATTGTGAGGATTGTACAGCACATTTCATTGGAGGGAGACCCTCAGAGTGAGAGTACAGGTGCTAAAGCATCTACTAGATATCCATCCATACAGTTTTGGCTCATTTGTGTTCCGAATTACCACTTTGATGCCTTTAATGGAGATTATAAAGGTCTATTGACATTCAGAGACCTACACAATTGCACAATATGCTTCATAAAGAACTTGAACTTGACATTCTCCTGCCAGATTAAACTTGAAAGGGCTGCTAAAACAACAACAAACCTGAAAACGTGGACATTTAGTTAAATACTATGTCTTTCTGTTTAAATTAACCTTATAGAGACTATACATACCACTAATATAGACCTTCCCAGACATGGTGTGGCCAGTTATGCCATTCAAAAACAAAACTTCCCCCTTACACAAATCCCTATTTTTGTTTCTGTTGTAAGTATAATCAAGGCAAGTATCTTGCTTGTGCTAAAGTGAAGCCTTTGTTACACTCACTCATCTCCGTCGGGGCAGGTGCCTGTTCCCTCATCATATTTGGTACAGTAAACATCTGGGCTGTAGTTGAAGGTTCCGTCCCGTCTGCGTATTGGCCTGCGGCGTCGCTGGTTCAGGAAGTGCCAGTGGAAACAGGAAAAAGGACGGTGCTGTGTACATTTATGTTGCACGAACAGGGGACACTGCTCCGTTCTAAACTCCTTCAGATATCTGCGAAAGAGGTGAGCAGCCAAAGAGACTGAAATAAGTTGTTGTACGGTGTCACCATATTTTGAAGTGGCCTACACAAATAGGAATATATTGATATCATTGAGTTTTTCACGAAGATAATCTCATAAAAATAACTACTGTCTTAGCGCAACACAGTCTCGGCAGCAGTGAGCAACATTCCTCACGGAGATTTATATATATATATATATATATATATATATATATATACTTTCACTAAACAAAGACTTAATGAATGCTGCCGTGACACACACACAACAAAGCACTTAAACGATGCTCCACCGCACAGCCTGTAAGAAATGGCTACTGTTAATGTCCAACGTTAGGCCTCTTTATGGAGACCTACAGCGCTAAATAAGCACATTATTTGCTTTGTCCATTTTAAGCAGGTTTACTATTCATGGAGTTTCCTTAAATACATTTTAACAGTTGTTTTCTGTGTTTAAGTGCACGTGAGGTTGTGTACACTTGTGTACACAAGCTAATCCCGCTAACTAGCTACGTACGTGTAATGTTGAGGTTTCTCGGGCTGCACGTTCAACACGGTTGCAGGAGATGTTGACCCCCCTGCAGGCGAAGACGAAGAGGACGAAGAATGTCCTCCGCCACTCGTCGCTACCGAAGATGACGGGGGCTGTGGATACGTTTTAGACATTGTACCCTTCTAAACCCTAACAACAAGAAGCTTGTTTTTAGCTTACTGGCTAGCTATTCTCATTAGCTTCGAAATCCGCATTCTGTGGCGATGTGAGCCTGCGCAGGGCAAGAGGAAGTAATAGCAAAGGGACAACTAATAACACGGAACTATGGGATTTGAAGTTCAGTTATAACGTGACTAAAGCTGTGATTCAAAACTAAAGTGAAAGTCATAAAACACTCAAGATATTAACTGTCACATTGTCACAGAGTTATGGCATTTGCACAAATGTGAAACTGAAGAAAATAAGGAATCGAGGTCACGTTAATTTTTTTAATTTGCTTGCTTCCATTGGCTGTACCTTATATCCATTGACCCAATCAGTGTGTAGCGTTTTACAAGTATGACGTCACGACAAAGTATTAATAGTCGGCCTCATTGCCCTCTGTCATAGAAAACGCTTTCGGAGGTTCCGGTGTTGTCTTCGTGATTAGTTTCACGCTCAACTAAAGTCGAAAAGGTAACGTGAGTATTTCTTCTTGCTAATAATACGTCTAATGATTGTATTGTCTTTGCTGTGACATATGTTGTGATTTTTGTTTTAGGGTTTAAGTGTCGGCTTGCTAACGATAGCCTTAGCTAAAAACAGAACAATGGAGTGTCTTGCGGTTCGTCGTTTAATGTCACCATTGACTCGATAAAGGGAAGTTAGAACTCACAAACGATGCTAAAATTGTTTAAGTGTTACGTGAAATTTGAGCGTGATATCTTTACGAAATGGCTAACAGCTTATATAACCGTTTGTGCTAACATTTGTAGAGTTGAGTTAAAGCAGTGTTGTCTGAGGTACAACGAGAAACTGAAAATGGCGAAGTCGAAAACCAGAGACTGGCTGGGCTGTTTTGGGCTCCCACTGTTTTGACGCCATTGTTTGCGGCTACCTTCGGCCGTTAGAAGAATTTTAATCGTTCATGTCAGTATCTTAATAAACGCGTTAAGCGAAACGTTAAAGGACATAATCACTAGTTCGCTTTAGTGGAAACGGTTACATAAGCTGCGGTGGCGTATAAAAGTAGCGTTGCTTATGTTGGTGTTGGCCGCCTTGGGGGAGGGGGAACCGACGGTGCTAGCCATGTAGGCTAGGCTAACACGCTAGCTTGACTAATTGGTGTCGTACCTGTTTCTGCCGAGCTGCTTTATTGATGTAGCAGTTTCTGACTTGGACTTTTGTTTTTCTTTTTATCCTAAAAGCTAGTACAACATGGCCCGTACCAAGCAGACTGCTCGTAAATCTACTGGAGGAAAAGCGCCAAGGAAGCAGCTTGCGACCAAGGCCGCCAGGAAAAGTGCGCCATCCACGGGAGGCGTGAAGAAACCCCATCGTTACAGGTGTGTGGCACTCTGGTTGCCCTTAACAGAAATAAAGATTTCCTGGCCTACAGTGCTGAATATCTGCTTGATTCATCTGCTAGGCCTGGAACCGTGGCTCTGAGGGAGATCCGTCGCTACCAGAAGTCCACTGAGTTGTTGATCCGCAAACTTCCCTTTCAGCGCCTGGTGAGGGAAATTGCTCAGGATTTCAAGACTGACCTGCGCTTCCAGAGTGCTGCTATTGGCGCTCTTCAGGTAAGTGAAAAATTTACATTACCTGCAGAGTAATATGACCGTAACAAGAAGCTTATTTAAATTCTTTTTCTCTCTCTCCTTAAACAGGAGGCCAGTGAGGCCTACCTCGTGGGTCTGTTTGAGGACACAAACCTGTGCGCAATCCATGCCAAGCGTGTCACCATCATGCCCAAAGACATCCAGCTGGCGCGTAGGATAAGGGGAGAGAGGGCCTAAGTGGCTAATGACTGCATTGTCATGACAAATGATCCTATTTATCATACTTAACCATTTTGTGGACTTTTATTTTCTTGGCTTTTTTTTTTTTTTAAACAGTTTCTTGTTTACTTTTTTAGGGTTGACACAAATCAATCATTCCGCAAGTGCGAGCCCCTTGCAGACATACAACTGTCTATCATTAGATATGGGCTAGGGTTGCTCATGTCTCAGCTTTATTAATGCAAGCAATGGTTGAGAGCAAGCTATCATGCATATAATTGTCCTCTGAACAAAAGGGTTGTTGCCACAAATGCAGTATGAACTATCAGCATTGACAAAAGTGTAGCTACTGTTTGAAACAATAAGTTCTCCATTGTTGCAAAGGGACAAAGCCCAACTGTATCCTCCTATAGCCACTTGCTCTGCATCCTACTTCTATTCAGTTGGAGCGCATCACTAGGAATTCTCATTGTACCTTGCTGTGGTGAGATTGGGTCGCAGCATTCTTCTCGGGAGCTGAGCAAATCACAAAGATACACAAGCAGTTGTAATCTTGTGTGCCCATCTGATCACAAAGTTCACTTTGAGAATGAGACTTGCATGTCACTACACAAACTTGTGCTCACTCAAAGTACCATCAATGGAGACAGAGTTTGTCTGAAGGGGGCTTCAGATTATCCATTGTGGGTCATATCATAAGATGTAACATCACTCGACTTTAAACTTGTTGTGGGTGCCGGGGTCCATCTTCCATGGGGGGCAGGATTTTTAATCCATTTACCACAAAATGCCAGCGTGTCATGCTCAGTAAGGCCTAGTGTCGGGGTGTTGGCTACCTCAGTTGATTCTCTATACTTGGTAACAAAGAGCATGGCAAACCCCTGCATATATCGATGGCTTTTTAACATGTTTTTTCCAACATAAAATCTTGGCAGCTACATTTAATACTATTTATGAAATGTTGTCACATGTCTTTCTATTAAAGGTCTTTATGAGTAGTAAGAGGTGTGTCCTTTTGTTTTGTTTTTTTACTATACAGACAGTGAAGAGGTCTATATGGTCAATACACATCTTTTATTTACAACACAAAGTTGGTCACAGCTGGTTTGTCATACAAACCATTCCGTATGCTTGAACCCAGTGGCTGTAGGAGGGGAAAATACAAGTGTTTAGTGTTTGAGTGACACGCCTGTAAGCACATGACTGCGTCTGAGAGCTGTGATGCCTCACCAATCCTGCAGACGATGTCTTCGCACTCCTTGATGCTGCTGGCTCGGAGCACCACACAGCAAAAGCCTGTGGACTGAGGGGTTTCTGGGGAGTCTCTGTGAACACAGCCAATCATGTGCTTAGATGACATGGGGGCCCAGCCAATGACTAGGCTTGTATATTGCATCATGACATCCTGTCGTAGGAGGAGTGTGATCTAAACTACAAGCAGCCTAGTTTAACAGGGATGTGTGGAAAAGCCCTTAATAATAAAATAGCTTAGATTATGGTATTTTGCCAGGATGTACTGCAACATCAGTGAAGGGCTTTCATATAAAATGTGATACTTACGCCACACAGAAGGCAAATGCTGTGTAGTCTGGCTGTGCATATCTCCCTACACATGAAATCTCAGGATAATGGTGCTCAAACATCTCCTGGTGAGAGAAATGAAGACAAAACTTTAGGAGAATTAAAGTACAGGCAAATCTTTGTGAGAGAGATCTACTTACCAATTTACTGTTTCTGTCTGTGCACGTCAAATGCGTTTCCTTCAAATCTAAAAGCACTTCCTGCAGGGAAAATTAAGTGAGTTACGCATATATATGTGCTTTGCAGAAAATTGGGGAAACAGCTTTCATTACCTTGCTAGGTAGGTTTTTCTGCAACACCTGTGGGATTGCATGCTGGAGCACCTCCTTTCCTCCAAACTGCGAGAGGCAGACAAATGACGGTTACAGGAGGTGTGTGCAGAATGTTTGAAAATGCTGTAAAAACAAATTGTCATTTACCATTCCAATGTTTGCCTTTCCCAAGAATTGCACTATGTAAACAATCCTGTGGAACAGAGGTTGTTCAGAATGTATTTCTCAAATGTCACATCATGACGGCAGCTTGAATACAGATCGCAGCGATGGCGTGTTAACACTTGCCTTCCCTCTTTGAGACACTGTGATGGAGGAGGCTTCTGGTCTCTGCTTGCTGTCTGCTGGGAGGGGGCAGGACCCAGCTGCAGGGTGGGGTTCTCTGTCCTCAGGGCCCGCAGGAATTTGATAAGGGGTCTATACACTGTTCCGTCGTGGGCCCTCCATCTTATAACACGGATGGACAAAGGGCAGCCCTTAAACCGAGACAGAACTGCACCGGCCTGGGAGCGCAAGTAAAAAAGGTCTGGTAAAGAAGTGTATATATGCAGCAGCTTTGCATCCCGCCTGGCAGCTCAAGCTTAAATATCTACATCTATCTATATTTATCTATCACTACTCTCTTGCTGCTATCCTGTCAAAAATCCCTCCCGGACATTCATCTCTACCCACTCCACCCTGCCTGCACCTCTTCACCTCTCTTGTGCACTATTTTTCCATCTGTCTCCCTCTCATCACATATATGCTTCCACCAACTTTCATTCTTCTTCAGTGCATACCTCCATCTTTCCAGACTCTCACTATAGATCACAATGTCATCATCTGCAAAACATAATTCACAGAGACTGCCCCACCTGGATCTATGTCATTTATCAAAATATAGATGATCCACAAACACGAAATATCCACAGATATTGCATGATATATTTAACACGAATTCATTTTGCTGGATAATTGTGTCATGAAAATGCAATATCACAACAGCCCTAATGCAGTATGGCACTGTATATCTGAGGGATTTCTCACATGTCCACTTTTAGAATTCCTCAGCGAGGTCCCATTGATCTCATCGAGGATGTCACCAGCACAGATGAACTTGTCGACGTCAGCCTGACTGCCGGGAATCAGGTCAAGAACAAAGACGCGCCCGCTGAGATACCTAAGAAGCAGATCCATAGATGTGTTTTTACTAGCCCACGTGCTCAATGTAATGGAAATATTTGTAGACTGGAACATACTAACCTCAGAACCAACCCTACCTCCCGGCAGGGCACAACTTCGTATATCTCACACACCTAAAAACAAACAGCCAGCAGTCAGTCTTTCACCTCCTTAAGATTGTACTTTTATTTTCCTTCTATGGATTTATATCATATCCAAAGACAAATAACATAATAACAGTGTTACTGTGATGCTCTTACCGGCAGAAGCCAGCTCTCATCCAGAAAACTGCAATTCTGTATAGAAGAAAAGAAAATTCTTATCAGATCGGAGTTCAAAGTGATTGGAAAAAATCACAGTAGCGGCTCTGACCTCCATGTCCAGTTTGAAGTCCATGTGTGAGAGCACCAGCAGCAGCGACATGAAAGGTTCTGGAAGAGGAAGAACAGCAGCTCTTAAGATTTTGTTGTTGACAAGAACTTCCTCAGTTTTGTTCAAGCTGCTGTAACCTCACCCACAAATTCCTCATTCCTGAGAATTGATAAATCTGGGCTGTACCACTGGAGGAAAGAGAAACAATGTTAATCACAACTATGCAAGTCTGTTAGAGAAACACACTTTCTAAAATCCCATTTTTGTGTGCTCAACACTGGAGAACAATGCATCTGTCCATGTATCAGACCTCCAGGAGTCTGGCAGTGTGCAGCAGGTGTGTGAAGAACTGCGGCAGGACCTTGCGGCTGAGGGCCAGCCTGAGCAGGTAGCGCCCTCGGCCCTGAGCTGAGAGCAGCTTCCTGCAAACTCTGGTCTGCTCAACTGCCAAGGACAGAGCAGACAGACTGCACGGGAGAAGATAGACAGAGAGGTGACGGGCATTAATGAGTGAAGCTGTCACTAAAAAACAACAACAAAAAACTTCCCCATCTGCTAATCTAAGCAAGATGTAGTTACCTGCCACAGGCATCTTGATGGGGTAGCTGTTCGAAGCAGTGCCAGTAATCTCTGTGCACCAGACTAAGAACGGGCTCTGGAGAGAAATGAAACACACCCTGAGTGAATACTGCAAAAGTCTCCTTAGAAATGAATTCAGCTACACAAAATGATGATACTGACGCTGGAGTCCCTTCCTGAGGACCAGCTCCAGCAGCTCACAGCAGGAGGCGAGGTGAGGCTTGGAATCTGTCACCGTCTCTCCATCTGACTGCAGGTTCAGGACACACACTGAGTGGGAAGGGGGGAAAAAACACGCAACACACATTGAATCTGTTGTCATCAGCATGACATAACTGCATTTTTGCAAAGCATGTGATCATCGCCATTTCACTCATCAACACTAAAACAGAGACTATGTTGACGATAAAAAACGTAGCGGAAGCTTTTTTGGCATAAAAAATAGCGCAGGGTCAGAAACCCAATTCCAGTTGTACGTTTTATTATGAGTACGTCACGATCAGCTGCTTACTGAAATTGTGATCCAATGGCATCGTGCCATCACTCATCTATTATTGATGCTTACCTTTGAGGGAGCCAAGGAGAGGGTCTTTGGGTGCCATGTTGATCGTCCAGCTGTGATCAGAGCCTGTCCTTGATAAGAGACGCGCCGCTTCTATCCTCCTGTCATTTAGGCACGCTCTGGGGACGCGCGCTGTGTACACACTTCCGTGAAGCTAACATATCGAGAAACACCTTCCAGTTCCTACCTGCCCGAGACCGTGAGCGAGGACGGGTGACGTGTTGCTGTCATTAAGTTATTATTTTAAATAAATAGCGAAGGAATATTGAACCTGCAAACACAAGCGCCTGAAATAATACCCATGTACACCTGCGCACTGACTGACAGTAAACCTGTCGTGCTGCCTTCAGAGACCCCGCCTTGTTGACCAAACAAACTGTAGGTTCGTGTTTACAACCATTCACTTCAGTAGCTAATATTTATATTTTCAAACGTGACAGAAGCTATACAGGCTACGGGAATATAAAGGAAGAAAAGAAAACAGATAAACGGAATCTTAGTCGTTAATTTAAGATTTTTATGGACACGATAATAAAGACCCAGCGAGTTTATATAGTCAAGTTCCTTCTAGAAGCGAAGCTCACCATTTGGCAGACAAGTATTAGTTGTTTGGTCGGTGATCTTGCAGCCTTATCTAAGTACTTTGCGTCTCTCGCCTATAATATCTCCGTCGGTAAACAAAGGCGTGTGTTCAAGTCCACTTCAGGCTGTTTGCTGTCGCAGTGCTCTTTCTAGACTATTTTACGCTGACTTACTTCAATTGGAATAAATAAATAAAATGTATTTTCGGGCTAAAAAAAAAAAAAAGTAAATTAATCTTTAAATAGAAAAAACTCTGCGACGCTTCCGTTTCTGTAAAGCTAGTTGGCGGCCTCTAGCGGCCCGCCTTTGGAACTGCCGCTCAGTGGAGGCGGTGGTTGATAAGAGCACGCGCGCTGTCTCTCGTGCCGCAGTTGTGGATGGGTGAAGGAAGCGGTGAGGCTGTGGAGGATGGCGGAGCACTAAAAAATTAAACAGAGTTTCGCGAAAGCATCACAGAAAAGCCGCGTAGAGTTTTCTTCCTGAAGGAAATTTATCCGTTACAAGGTGAGATGTTATTTATTTTCCTCTAGAGCGAGGTGATAAAAAAACAACTGGTAAACTGGTTGCATTTTGCCGGTGCACAGGGCCTAATTACATGAAATAATGTGTGCGCTTGCTATTGATTATGTCCTTTTTTGTAAACATCGCTTCATGTGCAAGAAGCCTCATTTTTTAACCTTACAACACTGGCATTTCGAAATTCTGTTCTATTTATTATTAAGAATAATATTTTACAAATTGGGAACAAATAATTAAATTCGGTGGGTATGGATACACTGTTGTACGGTAACGTGAGGTTGTTGTTGTGCAGTGTGTTTGTTCTGATGCCAACTTGCATGCAGTGATTTGTCACTCACTCCCAATATAGAAAGTCACTACCTGCGTTTGTACAGCACCGATAATCCCGGATTTCCTCTAATCTTGCAGCTCCTCTGTCACCTACACGCTCAGCCCCCGCTTCCAGAAATAAACCCACCATCCAAACATGAGTCCGTTACAGACAAGCAACGCTTTGACATCTGCTGCCCTCATATATAGTGAAAGAGAGATTAATAAATACTACAAATCAAGATGCATTAGTGTGGTTGGTGTTGGTATCAGACATGCGCAAACTCATGATGGTGTAAATAAATGTTTAAAAATTATAGATGGGAGTTGATTGGAAGTTATAGCTGAATAACACTGTATAACTGATTCCAAAACCATTTCCATAAAACCATTTCTAACAGTTCAGGGATGCGGGTGGAAGAAATTCACATGCATACTCAATAGGCAGAAAGCAGGCATACCTATGAATGTCAGAATTTGCTCTCTAAAAGGTCAACTCAGTCCTGAGTTTGTGCTCCTCTGTGTTTGTTGCCTCCTTTTTTCTTTTCTTTTTTTTAAGCTCTCCTGCTGCCTCTACATCACAGCAAGAACAGCAAATCCCCTCTGCTTGTCAGACTGACTGCTGATTCAACAGCAAACTGGTCCAAGGACCCCCCACCCCTCCTCCTCCTTCTCCTCCTCCTCCACCCCCACCATGGCTCCACAGTGTTTTTATTAAAAGCGCTCTGCTGTGCTCACGTCTCCATGGGAATAAATTTCCACTTTCAGGATTTATCGATCCACACACATGCAGGAAATCCTGTTACTGTGCAATATTTTTATAATGTTGCTACATCTCTGTTTGCCACCCACTGTGTTGTCTCATGGATATATATATATATATATGCGGAGTGAGTGGGCTGAGCGAGTGGGCTCAACACCTAATGATAGCTCGGTGGGGATCTTAATGAGCTCTCTGTGGACTCTGAGTGCAGAGCTGTGATAAAAGTTCTGCAGTGAGTGCTCCTCTCTCCGCCACCTCACCTTTTTGCCACCTTTCTCGCGCGTTAGCCATTTCTGCACCCTCATCGATTTGTGTGGGCGACAGAGTGCAGTCAGCTCCAGCTCTTGACAGAATGAGTGCCAGTGTGCTAAAGCTTTTTTATTATCATACCACAGGGCATCGGCCCCGCACTCCAGCTGCCAGCATGATGAAAGAGTGCCTGCAGTTCCTCATCGAGCCAGCCAAAAAGCTCAAGATCCGACTCAAGGTATACAAATCCTCCCACAGTAACTGCTGCAGGGCTAAATGTTCTGGAAGTCATGTTCTTTTCCCTTTTAATTTTCTGTTTCTTTGCTCCAGGAGTCTCGCAAAAAAGTGAAGCTTGAGAAGAAGGAGCCTCTGGTGGAAAGTCAGTTGTTTATTATGGAGCTGGCCCGGGAACTCAACAGAATCTGCCAGGTAAGCTCTTTTCCTCTCTCCCTTTTTGCTCTTTATTACTTAGAGTCTTCTGCATTTATTCGCATTGCCTTTGTACCTCAGAGATCAAATATCCTGTGTCACATCTGGACTGGAGAGGACATCTGGACAGCCAGCGTGTGCCGGGAGTTCATCGTGGAATGGGCTGCTGTGCTGGAGAAAAGAGTGCAGGTACGAGATAGCAGCCATTTACAGAAATAAGTTGTGTTTTTTATGGATATTAAAAGTCTCTATTCTTTATTCAGCCAAGGACAATCACATCAGACTACCAGTATGAGAAGTCTGAGAAGAAGGACTGGAAGGGACACCTTCTTTGCATGCTGGAGGGTGGCGGCGAGTACGACATGGGCCCCCATAAACGGGTCATCATGGATTGGACCCGGAATATTAAAGGCAGACCTCAGGTAACTTTCTTACGGGACATGGCTGGTTATTAAAGTCTGACCCAGTTCCGTCGTTGCATCTGATAAAGATGATTAGGCTTAATCGTGCCCTTGACGATGATCTCATGATAATCGGACTGTGCTTGAGCTCTGGCCATAAATTAGAAGCAACTGTTTCTAAACCTCTTTTTTCAGCCCACTGTGTGGCCAGGTGAGCCTGTGCTCATGATGCTGGATGACCTGGAGTTCCAGTGGAAGAGGGGCCGTCTGCCCAACCTGTTCCCGGCCATGGAGCTCGTCATGCTGGCCGTGCTGAACGCCGACAGCCCCATAAAGGTCTTGATATCTGTCGCTAAGTGATCGTCATTAAATGTTTTTGTACTCTGTGGTGTAATTTATGGGATAAGAAGCATGCTAACTTAGGTGATTCGAAACATGAACCACACTTGCATGACATTCTCACATTAGATATCTGGGCTAAGCATGCTGCATATAAGCTGCACGACAATCATGCTAATCTGTTTATCTCTTTGTTCAGCTCACCTTGTCCTGAATGTGTCCACTGTCTACCTTGACATACCCTGCATGTGTGTGCGTGTCTTTGTAGGTGGATGTGACAAAGCAGTGGCTGGTGAAGAAGCAGAAAAGTCAGAAAATTGGTGAGTGGATCTCATCTAGTTTAACAATATAAAACAAAACATCCTGATCTTGCAAAGTGGTCATGAGTCAGAAACCAACATTTGTACAATACCTGTTGCTGCTTCGACCAAAAACTTGTTCTGCACAAGTGAAAAAAGGGATTCTCCCCATCCTTGCCACTGAAAATAAAGTAGGGAATAAAATGACAATACATTTGTTTAATTGATTAAATTATGAAGAATGGGGTCTTTATCTTGTTTTATATGTTATTCTGGTGGTGTTGTAAAAGTATACCACAACTCAGTCAAGCAGAGAGTGAACAAGTAGATAAATATGTATGACAAATGTTAGATAAATCTGTTTTTGTTTTGTTTGTCTGAAATAAAAAAATATTGGGATATTTTTAGCCTCATGCACCAGCTCAGGCTCAACCCTCTCATCCCAGTGGAGGGTTACTTCCTCCTGTCCTTGGGCCAGTTAACAGGTCCTGGTTGCCTTTTGCCCACTCAGTGACACTTCAGAGTACCTAGTCTTCTTAGTGTGTCTGAGTGCCCCACCTGGAATCTCCATTGTACTACTAAGAGACATCAATGCTCACATGGGCATGGACAGTGAGACTGGGAGGAGCATGACTGGGAGGAACCGCCTGACTGATCCTGATTTGAAGCTGAGTGGAGTTCGGTTATGTTCTCTGGACAAATCACAGTTTGTCCCTAACAAACACCGTGTTCAAAAGGCGTTCACAAGTGCAGGTGACACTCAAACAAACCTGGTCGCAGGTCAGTGATTGATGCTTGGTTCTCCTGCGGGACTCCAGAGGCAGCTGTCATGTAGTGGCACGCCAAGCAGAGTGTGGCTCTGGCAGCAGTTCAAGCAAACTCTCAGCTGTGGCAGGAGTCCGGCGAGGCCATGGAACAAGATTTTTGGTTGGCCTTGAAGCGATTCCGCTCTGCTCACACCGCTGCAGTTGAGGAATACTTTGCACACTGACATGCCTTCTGTAGAAGAAGCAGAGTCTGGGTAGGACTCAGCGTTATAGCCTCAAAGTTATATCACAATATTTCCAGAACATTTGTGATATCGATATTTCTGACAATACAGAAAAAATACTGAATGTTTCTTTGATGCTTGCAGCTTTGCAGCATTTAAAAATATTAATAAATGAAGAACAGTTTCCAATGAGCTGCTGTCACTAATGACCAGTGTTGGTCAAGTTACTTGAAAAAATAATCAGTAACTAATTACTGATTACTTCCCCAAAAAAGTAATCCCGTTACTTTACTGATTACTTATTTTCAAAAGTAATTAATTACTTAGTTACTTAGTTACTTTTTAAAAACACAATTTACAACCTGAATAGGTGATAAAGTGATAGATCTTTCAGCCCAATTCTACTTTTTCTACAATCCATCATACAAAATGTAATCAAATGGAAAAGTCTCTTTCTAAAACTTGTTTTATTAGTTTTAATCTTTTAACTTTATACATCAAGCAAAAATTTAATTATATGCAACATTCTCTGACTGGAAGAAATTTGTTTAATATTTAAACCTATTTTCTGCACATTCCAGCACATAAAATAAAATATTTTTTGTGTTTACACTCAGTCTTTCAAATAGATGCAAGTAAAACACAGCAGAAAATAAAGAAAATCAAAGACTAGCGGTCCTGTTGCTCTATTTTCACCTGTAAAGCAGGAGTGGGGTAGGCGGAGGTTTACCCTGGTGCAGGTGTGCTGTGGTCAGTGGAAGAATCCGCGAGTTTCTCTGTGAATTTCCCATTACGTCATAGCGCACTCGGTGCTAGCTTGGAAGTTATGGGGTTTTTTCGCTGTAAAAATAAGTTTTCTTCCCACGCACAACCGACACTAATGTTTTTGTCACTTTTTATGGAATCAAACTCAAAGTAAGGTCAGTACTTCCACGCTTTAAACGCTGCACGCTCATACTCTCTCCCGCACTCGATATATTATCCATTGTTGATCTGCACACTCGCTTACGTCACTGTCATGAGACATTCTCGCAAAAAAATCACGGTTTTAGTAACGCAGTAACGCAGCGTTCCTACGGGAAAGTAACGGGAATCTAATTAGCGTTTTTGCAATAGTAATCCCTTACTTTACTCGTTATTTGAAAAAAGTAATCGGATTACAGCCCGATTAAACCCCTGAACTGCCCATCTCTGCTAATGACACACTACCTAATTAGAAGTGTGAGTCTGCTGAAACACGGAGGTGCAGCAGCACTGTATCCAGTTTCCTCACTTTATCCAGTTTTTGCCTGAAGTGGTGAAAGAAGTCATTGGAGGCTGACGCGATACAGATATTATCAGTGCCTATATTATATATCACAGCCCAAGACCTCAGTAATTATTTTCCTAATAAATGTATGGGCTTAGTCACTTACTTCACATTTTAAAACAAGACATTCATCAAATAAATAAAGAATATTCTAGCTTTGCAGTAATTCTACCATTAGTCTAATGGTCAGTTTAAAGCTTAGACCAGTGTGAAGGTGTTCAGACCTGTTTATCACCAACAGGAAAGGCCCACCTGCCGTGTGACCCCATGTGAATAAAGGAGCAGCTGAAAGTGGCTTTTGTTAAATTACATATTAGCTCATAGGATTAGCATTTTTCCACGATGAGGCAGTGTTACTTTTCATAGGCTCGGTTTCCCGGGTTACAACCAGCTAAAACTGACGACCTTTTTCATAGTTTGACTATCCCTGACTTCAGAGCTAAGGCCAAAATAAAACGTAGCCGACTCGGCTGAAGTGAGGCGCAGCTATAAAGCCTCACAGACGACTGAGTGGGTGACATAGAAAATGTTGGTGTCAGCACAAAAACCACTTGGCAAAATCAGGATGTGAAACGAGTCACTCGGTGATGTGGATGTTGTGTGTGGTAACAGAATACACTCCACTGAATAATTAATTAGAATTAATCTATAAAAATGTGATTGGAAGCATGTTAGGAAACAAGCTTGTAGGAGGGTTTGAGTTGTGAGGGGAACACTTGTCTGTCTTTAATCAGAGTCTTTGTTTGTTCTTTCAGACGCTGTGCGCTACATTCCCCACGGCGGTAAGTCCAGAAGCTCACTGTGATGAATAAATAAATGACCCCTTTAATGTTTCTGTATAGCTGTTTACAGACACGTGGGGCTGGATTATATGATCTGAAATCTATAGTATGTAACGATAAACTTTAAGCTTGATTATTAGCAAATGCAGTCATTTTTTTAAAGGTTCGCCACTGGATTATGCACTTGATCAATTTTACTATATGTCAGTACAGCCTGACTGTTGGCTGGTGACTGTGGAGGCCTTTGAGTACAGTGAAGTCGTGCTCAAGACACAGTTTGAGATGATTTGAGCGTTTTGACATGGAGGCAGTCGTCTGAAGATGGGTATACTGTAGTCATAGAGGAAGCCACCCGTCCTCAGGTTGACAGGCTGCTTAGTTGGCACAAAGGGGCCCAAAGCGTGACAAGAAAACATTACACCACCAGTAACAACCTAAACTGTTGATACAAGGCGTTTGTTGTTGATACAATACACATTTTCCCTTTCTTCTATTTTACAATTTTGAGCAGTCTGTGTGAACTGTAGCTTCAGTTCTTTCTGAAATCCTCAGACACATAAGATTAACTGAAAAAAAGTTTATGCCAAATGTCATAAACTAGATCCAAAAATCTATCTTATGGTCAGCATGATTTTCTTCTACAACCACGTTGGAGCACCTGTATCATAGAATATATATTAGTTTAAAAACTGCACCATTTTAATGTAAATATGGCACAGAATAACAGAAACAAACACTGGTACTCTGGATGTTTGATCACTTTTCTGGTAATTCAATGAGAAAACTTAACAAAGTGCTGTGACAAGAAAGAGTTTTCCTTTTACCTCCATGTTGATATTGGGCTCATTTTCTAGCTGTTATTCTTCTTTTTGTCAAAAGAAACTGCACATATAGTCATATTTAAACACTCATGCATACATTGGACTTTTCATGCTCTGTATAATAGTTGGGACCGATCGCACTGAACAGCTTTAAGCCGTGGACTAGTTTTCAAAATGTTTCCAGTGGGCACACAGAAGGCTGTGGATCACAGCAGCTGTGAGGGGAGTGGGCGTAAAATTCATTTGGTTGCATTTTTTTTTGTACAAAGCATTAATGTGTTTTTCAGCTCTTGAAATTACATGTAGTTATATTTATACTTATAAAGTAATACTTCACAAGTACTTCAGCCCCCTTTGTACTTCAGGGCTTTAAGTACAGTGGGGTGGGTGTAAGTTGCTTGTGTGTTTTTTCTGGACAAAGAAAACGTGTGTTATTGTGTGAAGGTAAACTTTGCATGCCTTCTGTAAAATACTTAATTCGCTGTGCAAAACAATGAGCTAACGGAGTTTCTCTTCTTTTTCTTTGCAGTGTGGAACTGGATTTGTGATGCAGCAGGTATGAAAATCTCTTCTGTTCTTCACCTTACTGTGACATCATTTTGCAGTTTGTAATCCCGCCCTTTTACTCCACAGAGGACGTCACCCTGGACTCCGAATCGGCCCACTCAGGCCTGCTCATCTCAGATGATGAAAAACGAATGCGGTGCGGCCTGGAGCGCCGCGACATCCCACGATGCCCCCGACGCTTCGATGGCTGGTGGTGTGCTGTGGGCCAGGAGGGCTACGCCTCTGGACGCCACTACTGGGAGGTGGAGGTGGGCGAGCGGGACTGGCGGCTGGGAGTGGCCAAAGCCTCGGCCGTGAGGCAGGGCTACCGCTCGCTGAACACAGATACGGGATACCTGACCCTCCGTCTGGAGAGAGGCACAGATTTGAAAGCCCTGACGGTGCCCGCTACGCCTTTACCTCAAAGCCTGGTGCCCCGGAAAGTCGGCATTTATCTGGACTATGAGCAGGGCCAGCTGTCCTTCTACGACGTGGAGAAGCGCTCCCACCTGTACACCTATACCGAGAAGTTCACAGAGGAACTGTACCCTGTTTTTGGGACTGTGGAGGTGGTCAAAGACCTGGTGATCAGGCCTGCTGATGCGAAACAGCGGTGCCTGTGCCCGGGGCCCTGCCTCTGGAACTGAAACGGATCGGTCCTGATCCTCGGCAGCTCACAGAGCTCACGCTTTTATTCTCCTGATTTAGAATCGCGTGGCTGTTTCTGGACTGAAAGTCTTTCTGTGAGGTGCCTCGTCAAATCCCAAACAGGAACTGCTCTTCTTCCGACATGTTCATCTGCTAAACACTTTCCTGTTACTCTGCCTTCATAGAAACATACAGTATCTGATTCTTTATATTTTAAAAATGAGCATTTAAAGAATGAACAACATTTTTCCCCATGGGTTTAAACTCCTCTCAAACTTTATTGGATAAAGTTGGGGATCAGTTTAAACCTGTAATGTTACATCCATTCATTTATTTTTTTTTACGTTTTTTTTAATTGTTGATGACAAATAAACATTAAAAAGTTACAGCATGAGCGCACTGTGAATGATGATACTTTTAGCTTCAGTGCAGTGAAACAGTGCCGCTGACGAGGCAGATATTTGCAGCCCGGGCTGACGCATGCCTCTAGTTGAATTATAGATTATTTAATTCTTTGTCTCCTGCAAACATTTTCAGGCATGAGCTTGTTTTTGCAGCTGTGTTTTTGTTTATTTGTGCTATATAAGACATGGCAATGCTTTTCTCTCTAGCTCAATAAATCTTACTATTAATTCCAGAAATCTCTGAAAGTCTGTTCTGTCTCTTCTTTGCTCATGCGAACAGCAGTGGATCTGATCTGCTTCAGACTTGGTGGGTGTGCTGCTGTGAATGCAAGCAAGTCTAGTGCTGACTTTGACCTAATTTGGATGAAAGGTTCTCAAATTTTGACTATAAGTTCTTCCCTGTTACCCAGTGTTTCCTCTAGAGCAGGGGTGGGGGTACTCAAGGCATTCAAGGGCCGGTGTCCTGCAGATTTTAGACACGTGACCTTGTTTTGAAGTTTTCCAGAGGCCTGGTAATGAATTAAGCATTTGATTCAGGTTGACTCAGGGTGAGATCTAAACCTGCAGGACATCGGCGCTGGAGGCGGACACCCCAGCACTGAAACATTCCTAAGCTTCTTATCTCAAAGTTGAACTGTCACAGATAAATTCCAAACTCTTAGCACAACCTACAGTCAGGTTTTAAGCCCCACAAATGTTTTGCATTTGTATTATTTTTGGTTCACTTATTTTTGCACAAGTTTGCACAAACCATCAGCCAGCACAAAATCATTTCAAATCTTTATTATGTGCAATAAAATAGTTGAAAAATAAAATAATAAAAGTTCAACTGTTAAAAAGTAAGAGATACATAATTGATCGAAAGAACAGAAAAATGTTTTTTGGTGAGACGTTTATCCACTTATCCATTTTCCTACCAAGGAGCTTCCCTCAAAAATGTTTCACAAAAGCATTTTCAAAGAAAACATAAAGCCGAACATAGTAGCACTTGCAGCAGAAGCAAATACAATCTTTCTGTCTTTACACACATTTGTACGGGGGCCTGGAGATGCAAAATACAAAATAAAGCAAAAAACAACAGTATGGATAGTTAAAAATCCTTATCACTCTTAAATGCAACAAATACTATTTTACTGTTTATAGGGTGGCATTACCTCATGCCTCTATGTTCAGGCCTAATTCTTGATTTCAGGGTTTGAATGGTAAATATCCTTTGTGAAAATATTCCCTAATAACTGCAATATCTTCCGCTGTTTCAAGGACTCGGACTCCTTCCATTTAAAACATGATGTCCCAAAATTTTTAGGCAAAGTGAAATGGTTTTATTTTCTTGTTATTTTTTTGTGTGTGCATCTGTTTTGTAATCAGGACCACCGTACACATATCTTCTGTCAAAAACTTCTTAAAATGCTAAACACACGGGGAGAAGACAAACTTTAAGCATGAAAAATACCAACTTAATTCAAATGTATCAGATACAAAAACATGTTACATCCTGTATATTTTTGATCATGTGCCTGCAGTAGAAAATCAGGCTTTTTCCTCGTTAGCATGAAATGTGCAACACAAAGTGAGTTCATAGACCTAGCTTGATATTTGATAAGTATGGATATGTTAAAACAAACTGAACTTATAGAAGAAAATGACGGCAGATTGTAACAGACACGAGTTCTTATGTGGAATGTAATTTTGGTTGCAAAGTGAAAGCTACGCCCCCTCACACATATACAAAAACACTCTCAGCACTGTGAAGTCGACTCTTTTTAAAAGAGATTCTCAAATATGATTTCTCATTACGTCGAACACTTGGATGCCAGTTTGTCAAACGCGCCTTTTAAGATTCATAAAACATCTTCTTTGTGACAGTAGTTGCTCCCATAGCGCCCCTCTGAACCACCTCCTTGGTGATCTGACGAGTCACCATGCCGCTAGTCTCTGTGTGCTGCGTAGTCATCATCATCCCATCTGTTGGACAGACAGTGGTACATAACAGTGAGTGAACACATCCTATTTTAAAAAGAAGAGAAATGAAGCTTAGTTTATTATTTTTGTACCTGAGAAGAAGGGGTCGTCGAGCGTGGTGTGGGAGATGTTAGTTCGTGTGCTGACTTCCGTTGGCATGTGGAAAACCTCCCGCCGTGTCATCGACTGGCTGCTGTGCTGGGACAAAGCACCTACAGGCAAGGAAGGACAAAAACAGATGGATGAGAAGTCTGTTATCTCCAAGAAGGAGTGACAGAAATGAGCATTACATTATCATATAAGCTTAAGCTAATTTGCAATGCTTCATCCTACATGAGCTTTTAAAGGTATTTTAACCAAACCTTCACCACCAGGGGGCAGCATTCTACAAGTGGTGTTGAAATGTAGCTGAAATGTGCACTGTTGTTTAATTTCTGACATATTAGGAGGTGTTATGTTTTGGCTGGCTGCCTTTATGCACAAAAATGTTATCTTAATGGCTTGCCTGGTTAAATAAAGGTTATAATCATTAACAGCACCATCTTGTGGTATAAAGTGATATTACACAAAAGCAAAGCCCAACTCTAGGATCAACCTAGCTGATATCTCCTCAACATAAGACATATTTATAACTTTTTTTGAAATACAGGTATTTACACCTTGTAAAAATTCATAAAACCCAGGAGCACACGCAAACCTCAAACCCCAGAACCTTTGAAAAAATATAGACAGAAAAATGTAAATGGCGCCCAAACAAAGAAGAACATGCAAAGAAGAGCATGTCTCATGCCTCTTTAAAAACTGTTTCAGCTTATATTTTAAAATAACCCAAATCAGGATCTACTTTTAGTTCCTCAAATAAGGACATCCACATGTTGATCGCCAAACAGGAAATGCTGTTTGATCAAATCTGACAGTTACCGCTGCTCTGCTCTGAAGAGACCTTCAGTGACTTCGAACAGCTACCAAAATAACGCTGCAACTTCAAGGTGAGTGACTAAAGCCAAAAACAATGAACAGCTCAGAAAGTTATCTAGGCAATCTGAACCTACAATGTCCTCTAGCTCAACGGTCCCCAACCTTTTTTGCGCCACAGACCGGTTTATGCCCGACAATATTTTCACAAACCGGCCTTTAAGGTGTCGTGGATAAATACAACCAAATAAAACTAGTACCGGTACAAAAAAAATAAAATTTATTCATAACACACGTGAAAAGACCCAGGAAAACCGAGTTAACGATAAAAACGGTAACAAAATAATGCTGAAAACCGATAAAAACCCTGAAAACTATACATTTTACACCTGAGCCTCAACTCTCGCGGCCCGGCACCAAACGAATCACGGACTGGTACCAGTCCAAGGCCCGGGGGTTGGGGACAGCTGCTCTAGCTAACCATCGAGCACAACGAGATGTGCAACTAGCCAACTGCTTCCTGCGTGGACGCCCTTTAACTCATTCCCCCATAAAGACGACATTTGGTGACCTCAACGGTACCTTTAATGATGGGAGTTGACAACTCGGTATAAATCAATAACCACGTGGTTTAATGACCATCAGAACAGGTCCTACAGTAGCCCTAATAAGCTTTACAGGCAAAGAAACCTTTCATTTTGACTTTTTGGAACTAAACTGTTTGCAGTATTTTACTCTCTATGATTCAAACAATTTAAACTAAACTAGAAATACTTTCTGTACATTTTAACTCCTAAGCAATAACACTGGAAGAGCTTTCAATTGGAAAAACTGAATATATCAGTGAATCCACAGCACTTTTCATACTTTGTAAAGCCGTCCAGTCTCTTGGGTGTCATGTAAGGTTCCCTATCTGTAACAAGCACCTGTCAATCTTCAGATTTAACTCAATAACTTCTATTGTGCAAAGCAGCACAACAAAAGCTTGTTTTCTTAATGTTGAATCTAAGTTTTTAAAATTTAAAAGTGCATATTAACTCATGGAAATAATAATTTCTGTCAATTTATGCCAAAAGAAAGAATCGCTGGACAAATTTCCAATTATTCTTGATGGATTACAGAGACCTCTGCACCTTTGCTGCGCCACAGTCATGTCAATATTTCTGCTTGACTGAGAGGATCATAAATTACCCCAGAGGTTCCCAGAAGATGGATCTTTTTTGGTACCAGCTTTAAAATTCATCGAGCATATTCCTGTTACATAACTCCAAAATGTTTGCTCAGTCTAAAATGTCAACTCTGGACAGAAGCTGCCCTGCACTCCAACACAGACAAAGAGACTGACATTTACGCTCATCCCTCCGAGGGGATCAGCTTTTTGTCTATTTCAGCTTCTAGCAACAACCGCTGGAAGTTTTTTTTGTTGTATTTTTTAAATTAATATCAGACGCCAATCTGTCAGTACGGGCTTTATCTTACTTCCATCCTGAGATTCAATGGTGATGATGCCCTCCCTCTCCGGACCGAAGCCCTGTGTGGTTTGAGCCTGGACCTTAAACTTGTAGGGCATGTTCTCAGTCAACTTGGGAACGGTCAGACTGGTTTCAGCGCCATCGCTGTTCACCTTGAAGGTACGCATATCACCTGCAGGAAACAGGAAACAGAGGTCAAACCAAATTCACACAATTTAAAATGTAACAGCTTTACAGCAAGTGACCTTTGTGCAGAAAGCCTCACCTCCGCCATGCAGCTGTTCGCAGGTGACTACATATCCCAGGATTTCTCCGTTGGGCTTGCGTGGTTTCTCCCAGCTGAGCTGCAGCGAATCAGGACTCAGAGCTGTGAACACCAGAGGTCCTGGAGCGCTGGGTGTGCTAAGAGTGAAAGGCGAACCTGGAGGAAGAAGTGACAAGCGACAGCATGAGGAAGGAGAATATTAGATCGAGTGCCTTTGTTAAGATAAGCAGACATTGTTTTTGTGGACTGATAAGTGAATGAGCACCTGGCACAGGGCTGAGGGGGCTCTTGGGGTCGACAGCAGACTCGATGGTGATGACGCCCTCTCTTTCCGGACCCCAGCCCTCCTGGCTCTGAGCCTTCACCTTAAACAGGTAGGAGTGATTTGGCAGCAGATCCTGGATGATCACTGAGTTCTCTGCCGGGTTTGTCACGTTGATACGCTTCATCTCACCTACAGGGAGCAGAGCGTGGTCAGCATCACCATCGGAGAAGATGTCAACTGCCTCCATAAACAGGAAGTGAATACACGCACATCCTGTTCTCGCTCTTCCACATTAACGTTGTGCTGCTTGCACTTACCTCCGTTGAGGAGCTGGTAGAGGACGCAGTATCCCAGGATGTCTTTCTCACAGTGGGGCTCCTGCCAGCTGACTTTGAGGGCCGTTGGTCCCAGAGCAGAAAACACCAGTCTGCTCGGGGTGTCTGGAATGCCGGGGGCGATTCGTGCATCTGAGAGATAACACACAAAAACATGAGCATCCTAACAGATGTGTAGTGCGTCTTCAGATCAGAGAGGGGACAGATTAGATTTAAATGACTTTTCTAATTTCACAAAGCCGTTTATCGCCATTACTCTGAGTGCTTTGCAGCAATGGAACTGATTTTAAGACTGTCACAAATTATATATTGCATTATACATTACAGCTCTTGCGTAGTCCTAATAGCACTGCGATTAAAGGCAGCAGGATAAACTGTATTTAACATCAAATTCCCTCACAGACCTTTTATGACATACGAGTTTTGGTGGTTTTGGCTACAAGAAAAATATAATAAACCCAATATTCATCTCCATCAACTCCTGAAACTAATTCAAGCACCAAATCACAACAACAGTCGCCTCAAGGTGCTTTATATTGTAAGGTAGACCCTACAATAATACATACAGAGAAAAACCCAACAGTCATATGACCCCTTATGAGCAAGCACTTTGGCAAAAGTGGGAAGGAAAAACTCCCTTTTAACAGGAAGAAACCTCCAGCAAAACCAGGCTCAGGGAGGGGCGGGGCCATCTGCCGTGACAGGTTGGGGTGGGAGAAAGTCTAGCTGTTAAGTACGGAGCCCCGCAGGGGACATGGGAGAAAAAAAAAATTAAGACGGACTTTTGCGAGATCTCGCAAAACTTTTGCGAGAACTCGCAAAACAAACTCGGGATCTCGCAAAACTTTTGCGAGATCTCGCAAAACAAACTCGGGATCTCGCAAAACAAACTCGGGAAGCTGACCTCCCGTTAGCTTCGAGACCCACTACAGCCGGGAGGAACACCGCTTTCCCAGCACATCGTGCCTCGACCGCCCGGTCAGCTTCGAGCCAGCGTCCGAAGAATGCGGCTAAAACGTTTGCGAGATCTCGCAAAAGTTTTGCGAGATCCCGAGTTTGTTTTGCGAGTTCTCGCAAAAGTTTTGCGAGATCCCGAGTTTGCTTTGCGAGATCTCGCGAAAGTTTTGCGAGATCCCGAGTTTGTTTTGCGAGATCCCGAGTTAGTTTTGCGAGATCTCGCAAAACTTTTGCGAGATCTCGCAAAAGTCCGTCTTAATTTTTTCTTCTCCCATGTCCCCTGCGGGGCTCCGTAGTTAAGCAAATGAATAAATTCAATAAAAAGCAAAACTGTAGTGTGTTTGACTATTAGCATCCCTGCTAGGTCTGAAAAAAGTGATGCCAAGGCACAATTCTTTCTAACGGCCAGCAGGAGGCGACTCCTCTGATTGCAACAAGGAGTCAGTTTGTATGAAAATCTAAGCTCTCGATTCCCTTTGTCGGTGAGGCTGGTGATTGAGTTTGTGATATAAATTGCTAGCATCAAGTCTGTTTTATGAGTGTGTTCCCCTTGAAATAATGATGTGATGTGTACACATGAATGAAATATTGTGTTAATCTAAAACAAAAGGGATTTCTAGTTGTTAGAACATCGGATCTCAGAGCGAGGCAAAGTTCCACACGTTTAAAGAAGCAGCGAAGACTGAAGAGGGGTGCTTTATGCATCACACCCAGCAAACCCTTCCAGTGCTTCCATGCTTGTATGCTGCAGACTTACCATGGAGAACCCTGTCCAGACTATACAAGGCTTCATTGACGTCTGAAGACTGATTCCTGGCCCTCGAGCCCTGAGACAGGCTGTAGCTGAAGTGACTCTGAGAGCTGCTCTGCATCCCAGTGTAGCCGAACCCACCTGATGGCGCATTGAGCAGGGGAAAGGAGGGAGGGGTAGAGGGGAGCAGGACACCAGGAGGTAAAGAATAGCAAAACAGAAGGGGGAGGAAAAGCGCATAAGGAGGGAAGAAAAAAAGAAGTAGAATACAAATGAGGGGAGAGAGGGAGAAACAGCGATAGTCAGCTTAGCTCCTGCAAAGTCTGCTGTGCAGCCAACAGCCCCAACCCTGCTAACAGATATCCAAACCAATGGGCTCATGCGCTTGCGTAGTTTACCTGTCGAGGCATCTTGACTGTTGCACTCCAAAAAAATTTAAAAAGCGTCTCTCGTGGCCAGAAGAACAGAAATAATTCAGTCTCAATTTCTCTAAATTAATTCAAACCTCGGTGAAAACTTACCAAGATCTGGGAATTTGCTTGACGGGTCTCCCATGACGATAGAATCACGGATATTTTCTTCCATGTAGCCTCGGTTCTCCGAACGCTTCCTCAGGATAACGTCAGAGGTGTGGACACCTCCGATCAAATCCTGTCTGCGAGAGCCTCCTGCATGAAAGGAGAGACAGATGCAGGATAAAGACATGCGGTGTTATGAAGTTTTACTTTACTTCTTCTCAGCGCTGCTCCCACCCTCCCATCATACCTGGCCCAGACAAGTAGGTGGTGGTTGTTTCCGTGGTATAGGAGCCGCCCGCCCCTCTGTAGTTTGAGCTCAGAGTGGACATGGGGGAGGACGATGCTGACAGGTTACGCGTTCCTGACCCTCCGGGGAAAAGGAAATTCTGTTCCCACCTCCCGTTCATATAATCTGTGATGCACGACAGCGAGAGCCGGGTTGTTAATAACACAGTACACAATCTGCAACATTTAAAGCGTTCATTCACTCTCAGTGCCACTGATGGGAAGCAGCCTCAGCCAGAACACAGAGAGTAAAGCAGCAACAGTTTCAGTCCCGCTTATGTGCAATAGGGCAGTGAACACTACAACCGCACTTTTTCATTCAATCAAGCTGAAATCACTTCTTTTTTATTGCTAGAAGACTGTATTTTTAAGTAAATCACATGTTATGCTTGTATTGCAGCAGGTCATAGTGTCATATTTTAAAGGAGCTCTACTATTTTGTTAATGTGATGGACGCTCTCCTTAAACATGGCCAAAGTTACAATAATGTCACAGTATGTACAAATAATCGATGTGAAACTCCGAGACAGCGCAGATTTCCTTATATGGTCATTGTATTGCAACATCAGTGAGTATCCAGGTGTACAACAACTTGGGGAAGCCAGGTAAGGAAGAGCCAGTCAGAAGATAGAGGGCTCAAAGGAGGGGGATTTTTTTTACAGCATAGAGATTTTACTGATTTTGTTTAAGCTGGTTAGTAAAAATAAAAACATAAAAATCACAAAAATTAAACAGCAAAATAGAACTCGGGTTAAAGGCTAGGAAGCTAACACCCACTACCAAACACAGTTATTATATAATCTTAGTGTTACAACACTCCCCTTAGGCTGATAAGAAATATTATTAGTCTTAAATTTTAGCCGTTCCAAATTAATGTCGTTAATATTGAGATATTTCATTGACCTGTGGATAAAGTATCCCATGATGAAACTAAAGTACTTTCTCTATAAGCAAGTAGAGAAGTGAGCACGTCTTCATCTACAGAAGCAAAACTGTAAATGCTGTTGCTTAATAGGGGTGGGGGAAAAAATCGATACTGTGTAGTATTGTGATATTTTGTTTGCTAATAATGTATCGATACAGGGACAGCAGAAATCGATATTTTGTTACAAACAATTTTTCGTGGACTGGAACATGCTCTGAAGTCAGATCCTTTTTCTGAGCAAGAATCCTGACATTCCTTCACTGTCCAAATGTGTTTAACTTTTTTTATGGCAGCAATAAACATGACAGTTTACTTATTTTAATTTAAGACATGTTTTATTTTAATTAAGTTTAAAACTTTTTTATTTAATGTAAAATTATATTTTGTTTTAATTTACTTTCAAATTCTTCAGTTGCTGAAGGGGCTGCATAGTTTTCATAAACTGCATAGTTCAGAATAGCTATAATTGTACCAGATGGTTGATTCAGTTAAGTTGGACTAGACTGTAATACAAACCGTTCAGTTTGTCAACAATAAAACTGAAATGAGAGAAAGACTGAGTGTGAGACTTTGATATTAGAGAAAATGAATATTGATAAAGTTTACCTTTATGTACAGAATTTAAATATCGCAAAATATTTTTTAAAAATTGCAATAATATCGTATCGTGCGTTAAGTATTGTGATAATATCGTATCGTGGGATGTATGGTGATTCCCACCTCTATTACTTAATGTGTAGAAAACATATCAAATACTGGCAGCCTCCTCAATGTGAATAACCGAGCCGCATATGTAAAAGCACATTCGAAAATAAAAGCAAAAACAGCTGTGAGAAAAGTGCTCCGCAGAGATCAAACTGTATTTCAATTATTAAAACCCCCCAAAAAGCCTGTTTATTCTGTGCTTCTGCACACTAACTAAGCTTGTAATACAGCTTTATACCACAGGCAAGCTGCCTCCAGATCACAACCTCCCCAGTGGGACACAAAGAGAATAGACGCGATCATCAACTGGAGGTGCAGCAGTTGATGCCAGTGCTCGTCTCTGGGCAGGATAGATGGGGCAGGTGCCGACTAAGGACAAGTGGTAACATTTGAGTACGAGTTAAACCACGAAAGCAGAGAGAAACGTTGTTGCCTTGCTGGGAGCATGACTGGCCGTGCGTAACAGCTGGCATGCCGGCTGCCTATCTGCGGGGTCGGATGGAGTGGTCTTCACCTGGCAGGGGTGTTTTGGTGTAGCTGAGGTTGGGGGTCTCATCTGAGCTCGTCTCTGTGTCTGTGCTGAGCCGACTGGGGATGACATCCACTCGCCTTTTCCACGACACCTTACGGAGATCCAGGTTGGACCCCACCAACTTGACATACTTCCAGCCTTGATTTGGTGGTTACAGTGGAGAAGCAAGCAGGCCAAGGGTGGGTTTGTTTGTTTTGCTATAGAGTACTTTACAAGACAAACTGCATGCATGTACTGTAGATGTGATTATATATCGCTTAAGTGCAAACTATCTCGGAGGCGAGTAGCAACTTTAGCACTACTGGAGAAAAATGAGAGCAACACAATGGCTGCAAAAAGCAGGAGAGTGACAGCAGACTGAAGACATTTTGGTTTGTGATCACAGAGACATCTACTGCATATTTCTGCGGATGCAGTGGAAGCAGACTTTTGCTGCTGCTTGACTCGGGCGCTGCCTGTAGGAAAAACAGGCCGCCAGATGGAAGTGGTATTAAAAAAGCATGACAGAGCCTTGAGAATAACACAGTCTCAGAGCGCTTGTGGGTCTTTTTTATGTTTTCAGCCGTTCTATACTAAAAACCTGAAAAAATTAGAAAGAACCCAAAAAAGGAAAAGTATGTATGTTCCTTCTCTTTCAGGAGGGCCGCACACGATGCCTCGGAGCATCAAGAGTATGAATTGAAATAACTGGATCCACGTTACAGTCACAGCTCGTTCTCTGACATTATCAGCTCTTAAGAGGAGCTTGTGCTTTTGGCTCTGGATACCCACCGTCACCAGACACGCTGGGTGCCTTGGAGCCTACAGGTGACTTCAGCACCTCGTTGCTGTACATCAGGTAGCCGTCGTACTCATCTCCTGCCTCGGCATCCACAATGGGGACATCTGGAATGATGGGAACTGGGGGCAGAAAGAAAGAGAAAGGGGTAAATGATTTCTCATGGAGGCTGAGCGCTCTGGGGAAGTCTTTGTCACAGACTTACTGGACAGCGGTCTGGCTGGCTGCGATGCCAAGTTGATGGTTGCATCTCTGAAGGGACCCCAGCCCACGCTGTTCTTGGCACGGACCTTGTACTGATAGGTTTGTGCGTTCTGGAGGTTCTCGATCAACAGCATTCGCTTTTTAGGATTGTCGATCTTCACTTTCTTAGCTGGTCCTACTGGCTCTGCGAGAAGCAACAGGATAGAATCAAACGTTGGCGCTCCCAGCGCATGTGAAGAACTTTTGTGTTTTACGAGCGGGTCTCTTACTCATATCGTCATCGATGGGCGTGTAGATGACCTCGTAAGCCGTAATGTTGCCGTTGGTCTCTGCAGGCTCTGCCCAGCTGAGCTGAGTGACAGTTGGACTGATGACATTGAAGGCCAAACGACCAGGTTCTCCGGGCACTACGGGAAAATGCCACAGCGGCCACTTGTGAGTTTAAATTTAGCCTTGAGACAGGTTGTTCCAAACAAACTAGCTCTAACGTGGGGGGTAAATTGTATCGTAACATCCTTATTAGCTATAAGCTGGAGGAATCTGGGCTTTAATGTTGTAGTAAGTTGCATTTAACAGAAATTGACTGGGTTTACAGTAATTACCATCCTCCATTGTTTGACAGGTGACGACGTCAGTATCGTAGCCAACTCCCACTGAATTGTAGGCACACACTCGCATCTCATAGTCACAGTAGGGATACAGGTTGGTCAAGTCAGCATGTGGAGTCTTCACATCTAAGACCTGGGCATCTTTCTCTGGATCACCATAGATCCAATACTTGACCTAAAAGAAAACATTGACTTGATAAATATTGCAGAAAACTAAAGCCCTCTACACACCGAGCGTGTTGCAAAAAAATGAAATAAAATCCTGAATTTTTTTTAACTTGACTGACGTGTGTGTTTTGCAGAAAATTTGTCCTAAAAAAAGCTGCCAAATGCAGTGATGTGGTTGGTGAGACCTGTTTTTTTCGTGCATAACAATCAGAAAAATCAAGCGTGATTTAAAGAAATTTGTTCGCTTCTGCAGCGTGAACGGCCGATTAGGAGTCAGTGAGTTTGATAAATATTGTTTCAAGGCCTTATCAGCGATATTTCGCGTACCTTGTACCCCATGGGGTTACCAGGTGGAGGTTCCCAGTTGAGGCGGATGCTTCTGGGTCCAGTTGCTACAGCCTTAGGGTTTTCTGGGGAGAGGAGGTGACCACCAGGTGAGGTACCTTTCTTGGGTACGAAGCCCTTCTGTGCCATCTGTACTATTTCAGGAGATCTTGGAACTGTGGGGATTGGAAGGAATTACCAGATAAACAAACATGCAGTAATTCTGTTTCACAATGATTGAAACTTTCAAATGCCATATCAGTAAATCTTTGGATGAATGTGTCTGTAACAGTTCACCCAACATCACCTCACATGTGTCTTACCTCCATCTGTGACATTGACAACGGTGGTCTTCTTGTCTCCAATAGAAGCGTTGGTACTTGGGTCAAATAGCTCAAGCTGGAAGGTCTCAGGCTGGATGGGTCCGGGGTGGGCTTTTGGATCAATCACAATGTTCTTTTCTGTCTCTCCGGGAGAAAACTTCAGAAGGCCAGATAAGTCAAAGCGGGCCTTCTTGGTGCGCCATTTCACCGTGGCAGGGGTCTCGGGGCTGCGAGTGCGGACCACTGGAATGGTGTAGGTTGGATCTGTTGTGGTGAAGTTCTGGGTGCCCTTCTTGAACGCCATCACACTGTGTTCTGCGTGATAAAGAACGATAATGTGGGAAAGAGGAGCAACTTTAGCGATCAATTCTTCTCTTCGAATCAAGGCTGTGATCAGAACACTCATGCATCCATTTACCTGGCAGGTCTGCGATGGTAACAGTGGTTCTCGGGTAGCGTCCCAGCTTGGCACCCTGTCTTGGATTACTGAGGTCCATGACAAACTGTTTGACCTGTTTGTCTTCTAGTAGACCATCTTTCTCACTCAGCTCCAGGAGACGAACGGGAACTATCTTCTGAGTCTCACCTGGAAGATAGGTCAGGTCTCCTTCTACAGTCAAGTAGTCCTGAAATACATTATGGAGGAACCGTTTGGTAATGTGGCAAACCCACTGACCTATATCACACACGCTGACTGTGATTAGAAGTTGGCACAAGCCTGTAAAGGCTCTAAAGTAGGGGTCTCCAACTCTAGTCCTCGAGAGCTGCTGTCCTGCAGCTTTTAGTGTCAGCTACTCCAGCAAGCTGAATCAAATGGTCGAATTACCTCAAGTGTGGCAAAGCCGTTCATTTGATTCAGGTGTGTTGGAACAAGGATGCATCTAAAAGCTGCAGGACAGTAGCTCTTGAGGGCTGGACTTGGAGACCCCTGCTTTCTAAATCTGGCTGAAAATAATACATTTAGTGTTTTGGTCACGTCCTTGGATTTTTAGAGGTAATCGTGACTATATTTGGATGATGGTTAACAAGCTGCATCCACCTTTGGTATATAAATAGAATAAAATAAAATCTTTTTGAATTTGAAGTCCGAACAGCATCCAAATGGATGAGTTATAAAACATTCGCCCAGTGTACAATTGTTATTAACAAGTTGTAGAGATGATACAGTTTTCGGACTGTAAACGTGTTAATGTCTTTGCTTAACCCTTTAAGACCTACCATAGAACCAAGTCCGCCAGAGCTTATATTATATTTTTACATGTTGTGGAGCCATTTTTGGGAGCATTTCAAGTTGCTATACATCAATACAACCATTATAACCCAAATTTTAATAATATGTATGCATTAAGTGCATAGTAATTACAGAAATTGCAAAAAAGTGCAATAAACTACAAAACAATTGAAAATCGTTTTTGTTTTTTTAACATATATTTCTAGTTAGAGAAATTTAAGAGGCTTATCCCTCAAAACTGTAAATACAAAAAAGTTGCACAAAATAGTTTCCCACCACAGGAAATTTATTTTGAGTGTCTTCATAGTTTTATTTTTGAAATACACCAATTTTTATAAACTGCAGGAAAAACAAAAATAAATATTATAGTGCAAATTTGCAAAAAAGCAGCATATGCATCAAAATAAACTATTTCCAGCAGTGCAATATGAGTCCTAAGCATCCCAGAAACGACACAGAAAGTCATGAAGTCAAACATAACTTTTAAAAACACCAGTATAGGCTCATGAGGCTATATGGTAAAAAAAAAACTACATTTCCGCGAAAATTACGTCACTTCCGGTTTCGGGCAGGTCATGGCGGACATGCAAAAGTTTGCGCTGACGTCTATTCCAACGTAGGAAGTGTTACAAACAGCTGATCGGATCAGCAAAGCGTGTTTCTGGAATATTATGTTTTTGTTGCTGCAAGTGCTTTTTATGCAGTTTTTGCAAAGCTATATGTGGAAGGAAACTGTGACCGAGGACAAGCTGATGGCATAAGATGTAAGTACAACTCCTCCGGTTTCATATGCAAAAAAAATTATTGCGCTAGCTTACGTGGTTGCAGAGCTACCGGGATTTAAAAATAGTTACGCAAAACAGAGCGTGCCCGCTCCCACCGGTTTTAAAGGGTTAAGTTGGGATTTTTAACATGGACGTCTGTGAGTGCTTACTCACTTTTCGGAGACACCTTAATGTGGCCATGTTGGCTTCATTTTTCAGTCCCATCCATATCATACATAAAAAGCCGCACATGCTACCAGGACGCAGCAGCTCACCTTCTTATCCTTGGCAGTGAGGTCTCGTGAGCGGTATGCGACTTGTGTGCGTCCGTCCTCGATGATCTCTCTGCTGACTGGGATGTTGGCCACTCCATCCTTCCTGCTGTAGGTGTAAGACGGCTGGAGGAATGAAAAGACACTGGAGGCTGGTGGAGGAACAGAGGAAAGAATCAGTTTATACGATCAAACATCAAACACTGTTCAAACCACAGGGCCTCTCGAACTTTAACTCAACATTCCTCACCGTGCTCTTTGATGATGGTGATGTTAACCAAACGTTTTCCAATCTCTGCAATCCCCAAAGGCACGTCTACAGCCTCCACCAGCAGTTGTTTCTTGTCATCGTCTTCATCTTTGACAAAGAGCGGCACATGGACGTCTACTGATTCCACACCTTCTTGGAACTCTATGGCTCCAGCAGCCTCTGCAGAAGAAGAGCAGCTTTATGGCAGGCAGTAAGAAGAGCATAGCTTGGCTTTGCTGCAAACAAAAGATCCATTTTAACCATTTGGGCACGCAAATAACACACACCTCTATCTGTAGCTACTGTGTAGTAGCCCGGCACCACTTTCATGTCGTGGAAGTTTCCAGACTGGACGTTCTTTTCAGTAAGTTTGACGATATCTGGGTAGCTGCTGCGAGGAGCAGACAAGACGGTGTCCATGATGGTGTAGTCCTGCCTAAAGAGCACAGCAGGGCCAGAGAAGTTAGACATGAATCACCTTAGGTTCCCTAAGAAGACAAAACCTGTATCGTTTTCTTGCATTATTACAATATTAATGATACCTTTTTCCAGCATTTCTCTGTGTTCTGCAAGGGCAAAGAAAAAGCAACAATTACTGAGAAAATCAACCATTTGTTTCCAGCTGTGATGACAAAAAAGCACACATATTTTGGTGTTACTGGACATTTAATCCATCTTACCTGAAGGAGGTCTTCTGCACCTTCTGCGCCCCAGGAATTTGCTTGTACAACTCATTTAGCTAAATGGAAAAACAAACAGCTAAGTGAAACTGTTCCTACACTGATAGATGCCCACAAATCCAAAAGACTCACATTATCTGCAACTTCCTTGCGGAGCTGGTCACCCTCTTTGGAATCGGGGTGTGTCAGGCTCTCAGAGAAGAGCCTGTTCAGTCGAAGTGAGATCGGGAATGGGACTGCAAAAGTTGAAAACAAAGAAAAGATTTGTGTAAAAGTTTTTTTTACTCCAAAACTCCATTTGACTTTTTCTTTAATGTTTATGCTTTTGAAAGAACTCACTGGTCTCTTTAGGGTTTGGCTTTATTAGAGCCTGGGGGTGATTGGGTCCACGGTGGACATTGTCTGTAACCTTCCAGCGAACCACGTCGGTACCTTTGGGTGGACCGGTCCGCACCATCGGTGTGTCAAGATGGTCTGAGGTAAGCAGAGACTGACGGAGCAAATATTCATCTTCTTTGAATCCAACCATGCGGCCTGAAAATAGAATTCAACATGAGGTCGCTCACCTTCAACACAAACCCCTGCTGGAAATGATGAATAATATACAACACGATAAACATCTTACCTCTCCTACAGCAAGGCAGCAGAGCCAGACAGCTCTGTGTTGAGAAAAGACAGAAACCATTACCTCCCCTGTGACTTCTAATTAATTATTTACAGTTCCAAATGTGAGTGTTTATTACCTGAAAGCAGGCCTTGCAGCAGGCGCAATACTTCCAGCAGCAAAGCAGCAGAAGAGCCAACAGCAACAAGAGGAACAGGATGAGGGGAAGCAACCACAAGAGGCTCCCAGGGGGGCAGTCTGAAGAGTCGTCAGGAGACATTGATAAAGTTAGAAACAAAATCACAGAAAGCACAGCTGCTAGAGCTGCAGCTTTGTTGTTCTAAAGTCTGTGTGATATCATTAAATCTTTTGTTGAAAACAGTTATGGATATCTGTTTATGAGCAGTCACAGAATACTGCTGAAAATCTTTATTTCTTAACATCAAGACTGGATTACAAAGTGTGGAGTGAAGCCATCTACTCCAGGGCTCAGAGCTCATTCGCCGTAACATACTGGAGGAAGTTTTATCCAACTGCTAACTGTGATTAACCCTCTTTTTTTAAAGAAAGGACCTTATCTGGCTCGTTGCATTGGTGGGGCCATAGTGACTGCAATCCAGGAGAGGTAATACAGGCGTTGAAAACAGGAGTTGCTTCCTCTGAAGGTTGTACATGGTTTTCACTTTGAGACAGGGTTAAGAGCTTGGGCAATTGGGACACGCTCAGTGCCAAAGCCACTACTTCGCTACATCAAAAGGTGCTAGTTGTCATTCAGGTAACTCACTAGCTTGCCTACTGGGGGTTTCAAGAAGGAGGCCTTTGGGGCAGATCCGGGACACTCTGGAGTTTGCGTCCCGGAGCCTCGGTGTTTTACCAGAAGAGCTGGTGTGTATGAGGTTCATTTTTTCAAGCCTGATAAGATTCACTGCACTTCTTAGTGTCGTTAAATACGTTTGCCTAAATAAAGAGCACATAAAGTTAAAGAACAATTAATCCTAAGGTTATTATTATTATTAATAAGATTACAACACACGACCAGTGTTGGTCAAGTTACTTGAAAAAAGTAATCATTAACTAATTACTGATTACTTCCCCAAAAAAGTAATCCCGTTACTTTACTGATTACTTATTTTCAAAAGTAATTAATTACTAAGTTACTTTTTAAAAACACGATTTACAACCTGAATAGGTGATAAAGCGATAGATCTTAAAACTTGTTTTATTAGTTTTAATCTTTTAACTTTATGCATCAAGCAAAAATTTAATTATATGCAACATTCTCTGACTGGAAGAAATTTGTTTAACATTTAAACTTATTTTCTGCACATTCCAGCACATAAAATATTTTTTTGTGTGTGTTTACACTCACTCTTTCAAATAGATGCAAGTAAAACACAGCAGAAAATAAATAAAGTCAAAGACTAGCAGTCCTGTTGCTCTATTTTCACCTGTAAAGCAGGAGTGGGGTAGGCGGAGGTTTACCCTGGTGCAGGTGTGCAGCGGTCAGTTGAAGAATCCGCGAGTTTCTCTGTGAGTTTCCCATTACGTCGTTGCGCACTCGGTGCTTGCTTGGAAGTTTAGGGGTTTTTTTCGGTGTAAAAAGAAGTTTTCTTCTCACGCACAACGGACGCTAATGTTTTTGTCACTTTTTATGGAATCAAACTCAAAGTAAGGTCAGTACTTCCACGCTTTAAATGCTGCACGCTCATACTCTCTCCCGCACTCGATATATGATCCATTGTTGATCTGCGCACAGCTGTTGTCACGAACGTCGCACTCGCTTACGTCACTGTCATGAGACATTCTCGCAAAAAATCACGGTTTTAGTAACGCAGTAACGCAGCGTTCCTACGGGAAAGTAACGGTAATCTAATTACTGTTTTTGCAATAGTAATCCCTTACTTTACTCGTTACAAGTAACGCGTTACTGCCCATCTCTGCACACGACACACTACACCTGCAGTAAATTTTCTCCAAGCTTCTCTTATCACACTCATGACAAGAACTTTTAACTTAAAGAAATTTGTGTGATCATGTAGGATTCCTCCACATTCAGCAATCACATATTATAACACATAAGCTGTTGTCACAAGAGCACAGAGCAGATGTAAAATACAAACACTCACCCTTATTCTTGAGCACCTGAACCTCCAAATCATTCTTTTCTGAATCTTTCGGGTTGTCAACGGTGTAGTGGTACGTGCAGTCATCGTCCTCATCACGGAAACTGCATGACTCAATCACTTCCTCCTCTGAAAACGCAAATCATGATCATTAAGCGTGTGTTATTACTGCTAAAAGTGTTTTTAAGTCAATTTGTAGGCTTTTACTTTTTTTCAGCTCGTCCACCATGATGACTTTGAACGGACACTTGTCACACTTCTCTGTTTCCTTCATCTCTCCCGTCTTCCAGGCCTGACACTGGACACAAGTCCTCGTGCCCTCACACACACCTAGCTGAGCCTAGAAAAGTTACGAACACACGAAGAGAAACTCAAGCAAGACCACTCAGATGTTAACTGAGGCTAAAAAGTATTTACATATCTACTTATCCACACACCTGGAAGTTTGGCTCACAGGCTGAAGTCAACTCCATCCCAGAGTCTGAACATTCACACCGGCCGCATACGCATTTACCTCGACCACCGCAGATAACCTGGCACACACAAGGACACAGTCATGCGCTTCTTATATTTAAAGATACATGATAATTCAATATAATTAACAAATATAAATGGCTCTGCTCACCCCTTTGCTGTCCAGACAAGTCTGGCTGCTCGTGGGACACTCGCAAGCATTTCCCGTCCAGCCCTCAGAGCACGCACACTGACCCTTAACGCAAGAGCCACGGTCTGATGAGAGAGGAAAGAATGAGATGTAACATTTTTGTACATTTAGAGAGTTTTGGAAGTAACACTGCTGGCAAATAAGATCGCTATTATCAATATTATCAAGGTGACAAAGCTAACAAACCCAGCAAACAAACACAATTACAATTTACTTAAGTCTTTATCTGCTAAATGTCCCTTTGACTTCTGACTGAAAAAATAAGCTCACATGAAAGTGTCAAAAATCTGCAGTTCCCCTAGTGGCCACTTGAGGCTGTCTAAAAATGTTCAAGAAGTCTGTGTTTCAGCATTAATGAGTGAATTTCCAGTATTTTATTAGCCTGCTGCCTAGCACTAATTTGTAGCGCCAAGCCGATAATTTCTAGGGTAAAATACACAAAATGACAAAGTCATATGGTGACATCACCGTGACTACATCCATTATTCTTAGTTTGCAGCGGCAAGAGTCACAAAACATCATAGTCTGGCGTACCATTGCAGAGGAAACCTGCATGCCTTTGACACTGGGTCTTGTCATACTCGCAGTAGGGTCCTTCAAACTGATTTGGGTTGTAGCATATGCAGGTTCCACACTCCTGACATTCTCCGCGTCCGGAACAAGGTTCATCTGTTTCCTTTGCTTTGCACTGGTTGAGGTCTGCAGCTGAACCACTCCCTGAACAATTACAGAAAGGACCCACCCTGGAGAGGAGACGTGACAGCAAACTATATTAAACCAAAAAGTCTGAAATCATTGTTCATATGTGCCATCCTGGTAAGTTTTTTACAATTATTTCTATAGAATGAATAATTAAGTCTCACCAGCCACCATGGCATCGACATTTCCCACACACCAGGTCTCCTTTTCCATTGCATCGAGGCGCATTACGAATGGGTGACTGGAGGAGAGTTAAAGATAAAGTCTTTTAAAGATGATCTGCCATAAAGAAATGTGACTTTAACTAGGCTCTTTGTGTGCTTCTAACCTTCTCACAGTCACAGGTTGGACACAAAATTGAGGCATCAACCATGACCCCGGTGCTAAAGGTGGTCGGTTTGACTCTCATTACTCCCTTGTTTTCATTCGGGTCCATTTTGCAGACGTGGTTTTCATCAATCATCCGTTGAGCTTTGAGCTGCGTCACAAAACTGCCCTAGAGATCACACAAACACACACACACAAAAATCATGTTTCCAAATCCATTTAGGTAGTTCCTCCTGTTCCTGCTTCCTGTGGTTGGCTAAAAAAGTAAATCAATCCCCACAGACTGTCATGTGAAAATATCAGACTTTACAGTATTAAAATGCATTTTTTACAACCTGATTAAAAACTGTTTTGGCCTGGTTTCCTTTTATAACTCTGATTTGGATCCGGTTGCATCGGTTTCATCATTCATTACTTATTAGGTTAACTGGTGACTGGCCGTGGCATGAACATGAGCATGTTTGGTTGTCTCTCTCTTGCTTTCCTGTTAAAGACTGGCGATATATAGCTAAGTTGGATAAGCAAGAAAATAGATCTGTGGATGTTTAACAGGACAAAAATGTGTACAAAACAGTGGTTTTCTGCCAGGGCAAGCAAAACCTAATGATTTGTACAGTGTATCCTTTTCCACTGTAACACAAATTTTCTCTTAGTAACCACTTTGGCCAAAATGTCTGGGGCTCATTGTCTGTGCTTGCCTTTCTGTAAAAGTCACCACATGCCACTAGTGAAAAATAATTATTTACTATTTGGCAACACAGTGAAATGGTTATTACGTTTGATAGAATAGCCTCACGTTGATTTTATGACTCTTTTGTTGTTTGCTTTATCATGCAGTTAACTGCAGTGTCTTAATTATGTATATCAGTTTTTTACAGTAAAATAGGGAGTGTGGTGTATACATTAGGGCTGCCACGATTAGTCGACTAGTCACGATTACGTCGACTATCAAAATCGTCAACGACTGATTTAATAGTCGACGTGTCGTTTGAAGCTTTGTAAGATCCCAAAAGACGCAGGAATAAGTAGCAGGATTTAAGAGTGTAATAACGGACTGAAACAGAAGATGGCAGCAGTGCATTTACAAGGATGCCACCTGCCGTAAAACCCCGAAGAAGAAGAAGTAGCTGTGTCCCAGAATTCATAGCGCAGCCCAGCTCAGTTTCCAACAATGGCGGCAGCTAGTTAGTTTTAATATTACTCTTATTATTCTTTCTGGGTCACAAAATAAACGTTTAACATATTTTCAGGCGAGAATGTAACTGTGTAAACCTCAAATATCTGCTCAGTTTATCAAGACACCACATACTTTGAAAAGCGCTCCGAAGTCTGTTACCCACTAGCTCGATAGCTAGCCGGGGGCAAAGCTCACTAGAGCCGTGAGAACCTACTCGCAAATCGTTTTCAAACCCACCTCCTTCTTTCGCTACTCAGGTTAAATATATATAAGTCACTTAGATAACTTAAAAATGTTATTGTTTGGCTTTTTTTAGTATTTTATTTATTCCTGAGTAAATCGGTTTGGCTGAGATTAAAGTTATAGTTTTTACACAGCTGCATGTCAAGCAGACAACTGATTATCAGAACTGTGAGATGCTCGAGAATATACTCCGGTGTCCCGTTATATTTTAGATAGCAAGGAGTTTATTAAACTTCACCAAAACAATCTGCAAATTTAATTAAAATTTAATAAACTATCATCCTGCCTTTATTTTTAGTTAGCACATACCTTAAACACTTAACCCTTGGTAGAACCTCGGACCATTTCGTGGCCTTTGCGTTTTTTAATTCCACGCCATTTCCACTGTGTTTAATGGAATATAGCCAAATTTTCAAACAGGTTTCTTTTGTTCATTTTATTTTAAAATTTCAGTCTGAGTTTCTTAAATGAGCTTAAATGGCTGAGCTAAAGGCATACATCCACTATCGAACCTCGTGGCCGATTTCTGTCCCTTTGAAACCCATTATAAACGCTATTTTTCATACCACCATTATTTTTACAACGGTTAATGTGATTGTCTCAGTCATGGTGCCATTTTGGAGTCCGGACCTTAAACTTGTAATTTTTTCATTTGTCCATCAGATGGCGCCCTTTTTTCATATTTCAAGCAATGAACGAACTTCAGCCAAAATTAAAGATTTTGAACGTGTCGTTCTGCAACAAAAAGTGAAAGAACTGGTGTTGTGTGTCACTATCAGTGTTGAATAATGATGTTGGATAATAGTAACTGTGCTTTTTTAAAAATATAAAGGCCTTTATGTCTAAAAAAAAAAAAAGAAAAAAGACACACAAACACACTTTTTCTTTTCAAAAGTATTTTCTCTCAGACGGCCACACAGCAATGTAAACAAATTAAATAAAAGCAAGGACCTAAACCACTTAACTAAAAATTAATTATTTTTTACCTTGAAATACAATTTTTTACAACTGCTGCGGTTAAATCACCTATGACCCGGAAGTAGTTACTGACTGGAAGCCATTTCGTGCGTTGTAAACAAGCCAGAGAGAGAGAGACACATGTGGGGGAGACGCGGTTTTTTTCCTCTTTTTATTTATTCAACGGTCACAAATCGGTTAGCGACACAACCACCTGCAAATTGTGAGCGAAGCGGAGATCCGAGGGAACCGTCACGGTGGAATTTCGAAAAACTTACGGACAATGGCGAGGCTGGCCGCCGTTATCGGCGCGCACAGCCTCGCCATTTGGTGGCAAAGACGCACGGAGAAGGTGGCGAAATCTTTGGGATAAACACCCTGATCGCAGTCGGGACTACGAAAAGTGCTGATCTTTTCGTGAGAAGGTAAACGTAAGTATTGTTACATTATTATTACAGAAAATTATTAATTTTTAAATGTTACGATGGCCGAGATGTCCTTCCGATCTCATTTCTTTGTTTACTATGGATGTAAACAAATAAAAACCCTCTAGTTTTATTGTGGATCCTTTTGTTTTACTGTCTACGCAGCAGATTACTTCTAGACGTTGGTGATAAGGCTGCGCTTGTGATCTTGGACAGACACCGGCCGTTCGGCTGCTCGTATCCCGTGTAGTCTCCACGGTGGCGGGCGCGCAGCGCGGGTCTGGCCGCTACGTGGCAACGTGGCCGCATAGCAGAGAAGCGCCATTCGGGGGAAGCATAAGGACTTTTTTTGACATATTTCACTGCGTGTTGTACACTACATGTTGAACTATGCATGTGACAAAAAAAATAATCTTGAATCTTACTATTCACATGTGCTATGTCGTGCCAAATCAGACGGCGCAGGTTTAGGCTGCGCGAAGAAGTGTCTTTGTTTCGCGAGAAGCAAAAAGAGTGAAAAATTAGTATCGTTACATTCAGTTTGGGGCTACGACAAAAAAAAAAAATGTTTTCACGTGGTGTCGACGTGTCGCGCTGGGGACACTGACACTGACACCAAGACCCAGACCCAGACCCATGTCCTGGCAGCGGGCAATGGTGCTACTCGTGGCGCGCAAAGGTGCGCCCAGTGGACCGCTGGAGGTGTTGCAACGCCTACCGGACACACAACTTTCTCTAATTCCCAGTAACATAAATGTTCATGTTCATCCTTCTAAAATAAATGTTTTTCTGATTCAAAGTGATCTTGTATTGTTATTTAGACAATTTCTATTTTATTTTAGAACAAAACAAGGTAATAAGCATTTGGTGTATGCAAAAAATGATATGAACCTGATATGGCACTATATGACATTTAGTGTGCTCCTGCACAAAAAATAATAATGGATCAAAATGAATGTTGGTGCCAATGTTTGGACCATCTAAAGGCCTAATTACAATAACAATCAAATATTACTTCAAATGTATTTTATGAAAAATATTTACGTTTTTAGTTTTATTCTGTTAAATAAAAAACAGGGCGCTCATGTACCCAAACTGGTATTTAAAGGGTTAAAACAATGAAAATATAATTAAAACGTGATATGGATATTTTAAGCAGAAGTAGTTTTAAAAGACTGACTCGTTTAAAGTGAAAAAAATTATTAATATACAATATTTTTAGAGCACTTTTTGGGGCGGGACCAAAAGGATGGATTTTTTAAAATGTGCTCCTGCACAAAAAATAATAATGGATCAAAATGAATGTTGGTGCCAGTCTTTGGACCATCTAAAGGCCTAATTATAATAACAATCAAATATTACTTTAAATGTATTTTATGTAAAATATTTATTTATTTATTTATTTTCTGTTAAAAAACAGGGCGCTCATGTACACAAACTGGGATTTAAAGGGTTAAAACAATGAAAATATAATTAAAACTTGATATGGATATTTTAAGCAGAAGTAGTTTTAAAAGACTGACTCATTTCAAGTGGAAAAAAATATTGATATATAACCTCTTAGAGCACTTTTTGGGGCGGGACCATTTTTGGTCCCGAGGACCACAAAAGGATGGATTTTTTTTAAATTGTGCTCCTGCACAAAAAATAATAATGGATCAAAATGAATGTTGGTGCTAATGTTTGGACCATCTAAAGGCCTAATTATAATAACAATCAAATATTACTTTAAATGTATTTTATGAAAAATATTTAAGTTTTTATTTTTTTCTGTTAAAAAACAGGGCGCTCATGTACCCAAACTGGTATTTAAAGGGTTAAAACAATGAAAATATAATTAAAACTTGATATGGATATTTTAAGCAGAAGTAGTTTTAAAAGACTGACTCGTTTAAAGTGGAAAAAAATATTGATATATAACCTCTTAGAGCGCTTTTTGGGGCAGGACCATTTTTGGTCCCGAGGACCACGAAAGGATGGATTTTTTAAAAATGTGCTCCTGCACAAAAAATAATAATGGATCAAAATGAATGTTGGTGCCAATGTTTGGACCAACTAAAGGCCTAATTATAATAACAATAAGATATTACTTCAAATGTATTTTATGAAAAATATTTAAGTTTTTATTTTTTTTTCTGTTAAAAAACAGGGCGCTCATGTACCCAAACTGGTATTTAAAGGGTTAAAACAATGAAAATATAATTAAAACTTGATATGGATATTTTAAGTAGAAGTAGTTTTAAAAGACTGACTCATATAAAGTGGAAAAAAATATTGATATATAACCTTTTAGAGCACTTTTTGGGGCGGGACCATTTTTGGTCCAGAGGACCACGAAAGGATGGATTTTTTAAAATGTGCTCCTGCACAAAAAATAATAATGGATCAAAATGAATGTTGGTGCCAATCTTTGGACCATCTAAAGGCCTAATTATAATAACAATAAGATATTACTTTAAATGTCTTTTATGGGAAATATTAATTTTTTAATTTTTTTTCTGTTAAAAAACAGGGCGCTCATGTACCCAAACTGGTATTTAAAGGGTTAAAACAATGAAAATATAATTAAAACTTAATGTGGATATTTTAAGCAGAAGTAGTTTTAAAAGACTGACTAATTTAAAGTGGAAAAAAATATTGATATATAACATTTTTAAAGCACTTTTTGGGGCGGGATAATTTTTGGTCACGAGGACAAACGAAAGGGTAGGACTTTGAAGTTCTACCAAGGGTTAAAGCTGTAAGCTAATGATAGTTATATAAGAGCAGGCGCATGCTGGTGCAATAAGCTGTATGTTTTACGTCCAATGGATGCATGATCTGATTAGTTGACTAATCACAAAAATAATCGGTGACTAGTCGACTATCAAAATAATCGTTTGTGGCAGCCCTAGTATACATCATCTAAATTCTGAAAATCCCAGTTGTTGCCAACAAAAATAATAATCTATTACACAAATACATACATTAGTAAAATAATTGTTTATATCTTTTTTGGCACATACAATTTTTCCCGGCTGGAAATTAAATTCCCCGTATTTTGCAATCTGTCCACTTTCTTTCAAGAACTTCGCCTCGAAAGCCTTGGGCCTGTCCTCTGCACGGATGCTCATCTTAGCTCGGATATTCTGAAAAGACACAGTATAAAAACCTATCAGCATGCAGAGATTGACTGAACAGAGTACAAAGTGCTAGCAACCGTAAGCTGTTACCGTAAAGGCAGTCTCCATGACTTCAAGGATATTGGATGAGTCTTGTTGCAGCAGACCAACCTCAGCAATGGGAAAATAATCTTTGAGTTTCTGCACACAATACAAAAAAATGTCATGGCATAAAAAAGGAGTTATCTATTTATCACAGACTTTCGTATGACTTAAGTGAAATATGAAGATCTAAAGCCCACCAACCTGGTAGTACGTGTAGGAGTGGTCAGTGACAGCAAAGATTGGGATAATGTTGTTTTTTCCCAGGAGACGGACCAGCGTTGGTATTGATGGGTAATCCTGTTCTGTAGCCTTTGTGTAAGAACCGTCCTTGTCGAGATGGCATTGCTCATCATTGCGTGGCAAGACGCCTGCTAGCACATTAGCGCCATCAGCTTCATAGTGGAAGGCTGACTCCGTGGAAAAGACCAGGAGATGTGTGCTGCCTTCTCGCCAGCCAATTTTATCCTAGAATAACAAAATACAATGTAGCGCAAAAGATATGTGGTTTAGGGAAAAAGTGCATGTTCAACCGTTGCTGTTTAGAAGCCTTTCTTTCCAAATATTCTTCAAACAGTAACTCCTCATTTCTTCCCACTTGGAAACAGAAGAAACTAAACTGTAATGGAAATAGCATCTATTTGACAGGAAAGAGCTATTGTGTTTATAAGCTACTTGGTAAATTTACCACCAGGGTTTTCAAAATATGGCCTGAAGGACCTAAATAACCTGTAAAACTAGTGTTCGTTTCATTACGTCACACTTCAGTTCATATTATGATAGAGGAATGGAGCATTGTAGACATTGTTTTTCTTTTTTTAACTACTGGGAAAAAATATGTTTACAAAAAATTATAAACTGGCACAAAAGTATAGTTATATGTGAGAATACTGAGAGTTAGTGTGTATGACACAGTACAGCATAAGTTGTCTGCCTGAATGAAGCTGCAGGCTTTACTTCAATTAACCAGCAGCATGTATTTTAATTAGTCTTTGTTGAGCATGATTATCACCAGTGCTGTTCAGAATTTTGTAAAGATGGACATTATGCTTCCACTTCGGTTCGCTAAGGATCTTGTCTCTGCTTTTTTGTTCATGATGTGGTTCTCTTAGTTTCATCAGGTGGTGATCTCCAGCACTGGAACAGTTGAGAGCTGAGCTGGAATGAACACCTTCATATCTGAGGCTATAGTTCTGAGCAGGAAGAGGGTGAAGTGTCCGCTCCAGGTTGCTGCCCCAAGCGGAGGAGTTTCAGTATCTCAGGGTCTTGCTCACAAACGAGGAGAGAGGGAAAAGAGAGGGATTGACAGACCAACTTGTATCACATCTGCAGTGATGTGATGTACAGGTCCGTCGTAGTGAAAAGAGCAGAGAGTCAAAGTGAAGCTGTCAGTCTATGAACCTACCCTCAGCTGTGATTACAAGCCCTGGGAAGTAACTAGAAGAATACAATTGTGGATACAAACAGTAGAAATTAGCTTTCTCTGACAGGTGGCTTTGCCTCTTCCTGAGGAAGAAAGGAGCTAGTTGGGCATCTGACAAAGATGCCTCCTGTTTGACGTGTTCTGGGCATTTCCTACCAGGAGAGGTAGAACAGGAGTAGGTCCTGGGGTAGATCCACCACACAGTGGAGAGATTACATCTCTCTGCTGTCCTGGGAATGCCTGTGTTTTGGTGGATGAGCTCGAGGAGGTGATTGTTTAACGGACTGGGCTTTTCTACTTAAGCTGCTGCCCCTGCGACCTGGCCCAGACAAGCGGCAGAAAACGGACCTGGTGACAGTCTTAGACCTGTGAATTTAACACAAATGTAGGCATGGCAACACTGGTTTAGTATTTTTATTTACCCCGCACACTGCAGCCTGCAATATGGCATCGAAACCTCCCTCTGGGGCATCCAGGTTTCCAGAAATTCTCTCCTTCTGAAGTTCCTGGGTGAATTCATTTACGTTGCTTGTCAATTTAATGACATTTTTGAAAGCAAACGGAGGGTCGCTGTTGGGCCATGGCTGTTTAAGTCTGACAAAGAGGATGGAAAAAAGACAAAGAGGAAATTATGTTTTGACTATGCTAATGCACGTACAGACTGTGCTCAACTTTCTTCATTTTTTCTTACTTGATGGGCCTCATGTCAGTCTGGGGCTCTATCACTTTGTCCACAAACTCTCCAAATCCAATAGTGTAGTCATTCGACAGATTCTTCACCAGCGAAGCTACAGGAAATACATTCCCAGTCAGTATAACATCGACACTCATCAGGACACATCGCCTTTGCAAGGATGCTCACCCAACTCATTCCCCATGTTTTTCAAGTTGGTCAAATCGTCCTCCATGGAATTTGAGAAGTCCATAAGAATATAAAGATCCAGAGGGCCTTTCTCTGGGGCAAACACCTGCACCGTCATGTTTTTCTCCTCCCCTGGCAGGAAGGTCATCATGGTACTCTGTGGTGACACCTGAGCCTTCTGAAGATTGATGTCGATTGATTCGCTCTGCGCAGAAGGAGAGATAGAAGAAGAAGAACACGTGAAAGTTGAAATCTAGAAATTCTTTTGACTGAAAACAATTAATCTGAGGCCAAACTGGTGGAAGAGTGATCAGGACTTACCTTTAGTATCTCCCGGCTGCTTTTAACTGTAATGATGCTTGCAGCCTGGCAGCCATGGACAATTATGTTCTTATGCAGGTCACAGCGAGGGCCGTTATAGGTCTGAGTGAGAAGGAAGATTGATTTGTGAAGACTGCTTTCCTGCAGAATCTTCATTTGACCACTTAGGTAAGATGGTTGGAAAGGGAATACACTCAGTCTATAGACCAGGGACGTGACACTCATTATACAGAACATATACAACAGACTTAAGTGGGTCGGATCAGTGAAACTACATAATAAATATGTAAAATCACAGAAAAGGTTTTTGTAGTTCATTGCCCAAACTGTCCTGTAATTATAAAACCAGACACTTCTTTAGTGTATAGTTGAAAAACAGGAACTTTTCTGTCATTAAAATGTCATTGTTTATGTATTAGTTGTTGTCTACAACCTAATAGATAAACTTCACTACTTCACATAAGGCAACAGTGTCACCTGAAATTCAAAATGCTAAGAATGAGAACATTGAGAATGAATCGTCTTTCTGCTCTTTCGTACTTCTGCAGTTTTTTACTCTCACCTCTTCAGAGCAGTAAGCGCAGCCGACCCCGGCCTGCAGACATTCTGAGCAGGAGCTGGCCCTGGAGGCAAAGCAGTAGTTCTCTGTTGGAGCAGAAAGAAAATGAAACGCTCTCAGAAGGAATCACAGAGAGGAAACGCAGTGAGAACCGAACCTGTGAACAGCAGCTCAACTGACACCAAGCACATCTTCAAATCTGTAGTCTCTCATTTTGGTCCTGGCTAAACCAGCAGGTTTAATAGAGCTTTTATAAAATTAAGGTCAAATCCAACTTCTTCATTCATTAAAAAAAATAATAATACGCCAGTTATAGCTTTCAGTAATCAATTTGTAATTTAGTCGACATAATGAAATGAGTGTACAAATCTGGTGAAAATGATCACAAGACAGTTTGCAGATAGCGCAGGTTCTGTCAATCTACACCTCAGTGGCTTCAAACAAACAGCACTGAGAAATATTTCACAATAAATGTTCTCAATAAATAAATGTGTCTCGTTGAGGTAACACGTATCTGGTCTTTCTCACCTTCAGCATAGGAGCAGGTCAACAGGACCGCTACAAGCGCGATCCCTACCGAGAGATGTAACGTCCATCTCCCCATCTCCTTCCTGCAAGAGAAACAGAACAAATTTGAAAAAAATCAAATGTAGAAGAATTCTCAAATCCACTTTTAGGGAAAGAAAAGGAAAAAAAGAAGGTCAGAGAATCTACTTTCCTCTGGTGTAATTTGAACCACCTGCACTCTCGGAGCCAGACAGAGAGACCAGGCCCAGACACTCCTTACCTTCACTTCAGTTTGGGAAAACAGCAGCTTCCAAAGACAAACACTAGACCCTATTAAAATACATTCACTGATTTCTATTCTTTAAAACACTGGACACGTTTTAAAATACCTGAAAGTGCTCATAAATAGTGATTTGCAGACTTACAAACAGTTTAGGAGTGTTAGCAAAGAGAGAATATGTTAGTACAGCCAAATACAATAAATAAATCGTCATCTCTAATTCAAACTGTTAACTGACTTCTCTAGAAGAAACTTCAGCAGAAGAAAAAGCTGCTTCTGGGGTCGATCGTGGCTAATACTGGGGACCGTACATCTTGCACTACACACATTCAATACAGCTCCACTGTACCGGTGTAGGTGGAAATCTCAGATACAGATCAATAAAGAAAAAAAGCTTCCCAGCAAACTTTATCTTTGCAGCAGAGTGATGGATCGAATCCTGACATGAAAGGGCGGATGCAGGGTGGGACCTGGAAATATTCGCAGCAGCACGCTGTGCAGACTCTTCACAACAAAACCACTTTATAATTTCATTCTGGAATCTTGGATGGAAGCTGCAAAAAACACTCCACCGAACATGGCACTGAACAAAGGGCGCTGTGTGGCATGAAATGTCTCTGTAATTGCTGCAGTGGGCACATGCGATTTGGGTGCACACGCAGAAAAAAAAAGGAAGAAAAGAAGGTGATTCGCGCCACGAAGATTTACAACCCTGAAAAGGAATTTCTCCTTCGGGTGAGAGAATGACCTATGCGAGTTAAAAACACGGCCTGAAAAACACATGGGAAAGCCAACCTGGCAACTCGGTGTGAACTTGAGCTGGCTGCAGGTGTGTGCGTGAGCAATAAAGAGCCTGAAACACAGAACAAACCAGCTCTTATCCCCAAACTTAATCATGAGTCGTTGAATATGAGCTAAAAAAAAGTGCAACTTTGTATTTTGCTCCCACTCAGGCGAAATCAAAGGCACGCAGGCATTTCTGACACTGACACTGACACAAATTACAGCTTTGAGGGGACAGAAAACCGAGCAGAGTCATTCGTGCTGTTTTTTGTTTTTTTCTTTGCTCAGAAGGAGTCTGCAGGGCATTAAGCTGGGCTTGTTTCTGCACAGACAACAACATGCCCGTCAGGTGAACATACCACCGCTGGGTGCGGGTCCGACCTCGTCTTGACATCGTCAGTGAAAGGGCAGGAGGGTCTTTTGTAACATGTTTGAAGGGTGACACCTGAAACCCGCCCTGCTATCTGCAAATTCCTCCCTTAAAACCACAAACAGCACAAAACAAGCAGCAACACAACAGGTCTGGAGGTTTAATATCAGCAAAAGAAGCAGTTTTACTCTCCCCATAGCTGATCCACTTCACCTGTGCTACACTGCAGGGTTTTGATGTGAGCAATCATGCAGAACGAGAAGCCAAATTCACAAACACACACAAAGAAAAAAGAAAATAACAAGTAAACTTAAAGCAACTTTGTTTAAACCTCAGTCATCGGTCTTGCATGCGATTCTAAAACCATGTGGCCTGATATAAAGTTATATAAGTTATATAACGCACGTTTCACAGCCAGACAATTCGCTCAAAAGTCACGCAAACACCAACAGGTAGAGTAGCCAGTCGATTTCTCAAAGCTCTGCGATTATCGCTTAAAGAGGACGCTGAAAACAATGGAGCCATCAGGCAATTTACAACCGCACACAAAGAGATTACTGATCAAACAAACCTGTTACTGTGTTCTCGCCTAGTCCAGGTCCAAAGGTGCAGCAATAAATAAGAAAACTATTTCCCTGTTTTTTTTCTCTGCTTTGTTTGACCCAGGAGTTTGGTGAAGAGTTTTTGTATCCACCTGTTTGCAGAAAAAGGAAAAAAAAACCAAAACTTCAAATCCTTGTGACCAAGTTGACAGTTCCCCTTACAAACAGAAACGGACGCACTTCCAGCTTCTACTTTCTTCTGTTTCTTTCTTCCTGTACAGTCCGCTCTGGTCAAATATTGACTTATTTGCCCTCAAACTCCGCTCACTCAAGTAAGAGTGAGTGTGTGTGTGTCTCAGAGTGTATGTGGGAGAGATATGAGACTCAGTGAGAGCAGCTGAGTGAATATACTGCGAGGGCTGTGACTTGATCCCTCCTTTTGCTCCTGCATGCTCACGCACATGCTCACACACACACACACACACTTTCCTATCCAGGTAAGTAGTTCTAACAGATAGAGTTAACTCCCTTCCCCACCCTGTTAAGTTAAAAGGTCCACACCTCTGTGCGTCAGCCCCCCCTCCCGCCCGTTGCATTCCACCCCAGCGGGAGTTCACCTGTGTGGGCTTGACACTCTGCAGTCAGTCCCCTCCTTCAGCAGCCTCCTCCCATGCTCTTGGGAGTGGCACAGAGCAGAACTCTGCCTGCAGGCTACGGGAAACAGTTCTGTGATTTGTGTTTACACAACCGTGTACTCATACTTGCAGGGCACATTTTCTTCTTGTACTTACATCTTCCAGTATTTCATATTAATGTACTGATTGCCACACTTCACAGTCCTCACTGTGTTTCCTTTTTTTAATGTAGGCACATTTTAAACTGAAGGTAAAGAAAATTTCACAGTTTCAATGTTTAAATATATTCATTTTGTTCAAACTCATGTATGGAGGTCCTAAAGTGCGAAACAAAACATTTTTTTAAAAAAGGGAACACTTTCAGTTTAATCTGTTTTCTTTTTTCTTTTCTCTTTTAGGGGGGGTCACGCTTTTGAATTTTATTTATTTTTTTCATGTCTGGATTTTGCAGCTCAGGACTCCTGCAGTGACATTTGCCCAGCACGACACTGGTCAGTAAAAGAAGCATATATTTATTAGGGGTGCAACAATACTCGTATCGATATTGAACCGTTCGATACAGTGCTTTCGGTTCGGTACACATATGTATCGAACAATACAAACTTTTTTATTTATTTTATTAACTTTTCTTCTGACGATGCTGTCTGTGTTGAGCACTCAGTGGATCTGCGTTCGACTACTCCGCCTAGGCTGCACTGTCGAGTGCAGATCCACTGAGCGCAGCACAAGCTAGCAAGACAGAAGCTAAGCTCGTTGCAACATGGCAACTGCCTCAACGCTACCCGAAATTGAACCTCCCCCACCCTCATTCAGATCTGGTGTTTGAGACTATTTTGGTTTTCATGTGAAGTATGACCCTGAAGGTAAGCGCGTCATGGACAAAAGTAAAACAGTATGTCGGATGTGCCACGCAATGCTCAATTGATGGGAACTAGTGCGTTAGCGCAGTTAGCTTGTTAACGTGTTGACGCCGTCCAGCCCCACACACGGGGCGATCCGCGGTAACTTGTTAACGGAGATTTGCCGTGTTGTGGCGTTAACGTCATTTCAGATTAACGCTGACAGCACTAGTGGGAACACAACGAATATGACTGCACATTTACGCCGACATCATCCTCGTGCAAAGACAAGTGGAAGCAGACAAAAACAACAGCATGCATGCTACAAACTTCACCCGAGTCATTTAGACAGCCGTTAGCACATGATTCTCCTTATGGGGACCTGATATGTTTAATATGCTGCTGAGAATATAGCCCAGAAGAAGCGTATAGTATAGCTTTTATTTTGGAAAGAGCCATTTTCTCTGTAATAAACTCTCTTTTCCAAAGATGAGGGATTCCTCGATCAGATAGATTTATTTTTATTATTATTATTTTGTTGTTTCAGCAACATTAAATTTAAAAACTGTACTTTTGAGTTAAAATCTATATTTATAATTTTAATAAATGACAAATTTAAAAGGCATGAACATTTTTTTGTATCGAAAAAATATCGAACCGTGACACCAAAGTATCGAACTGAACCGTGAATTTTGTGTATCGTTGCACCCCTAATATTTATTATTGGTTGGGTTAGCAACAGGTTAGCAACATCAGGACCAGTTGGCCAAAGTCCCAAATTGAAATTGTGTTTCTTTTGACTTGATGGCTGTGAAGGCCATCCGAGCACACAACTCATTCTCATGTTGAAGAAACCAGTTTGAGATGAGTTCAAAATTCAATTTTATTTATACAGCGCCAAATCACAATAACAGCCGCCTCAATGCTGTTTATATTGTAAGGTAGAGCCTACAATAACACATACAGAGAAAAACCCAGCAATCATATGACCCCCTATGAGCAAACACCTTGGCGACAGTGGGAAGGAAAAACTCCCTTTTAACAGGAAGAAACCTCTGGCAGAACCAGGCTCAGGGAGGGGCGGGGCCATCTGGCTGGTTCCTTTGGTTACTCTCACTTTCATATCAACTTCAAGATGTCTCCACCGACCTCCGGCATCAACAAGGCATTTTTTGACCTAACAGCTATGCCACGTTCAAAGTCACTCGGGTTTTATAGCGTAGGGGGCGGTCCAAAAGCAATTCGCCTGCCACCAGGCCTTGTGATGTTTATCCAGCCTATGAGTGAGAATCATTTCCATTTTAACACTTTATTGCAGCAGTGTTGAGTGATCTCCACAGGAAAGCACTTGTGCTGCTGTGTGCTCGCTTGTGTTCCGGTTGAGTTCTATGAGAACCCACATATTAGATGTCTGTTTTGGACTTTAAAACACTTCAACTATTATCTTTTACTTGCCTACATTCCTTCAAAACCCATGCCCCTCAGGCTTTTTTGTTTAGATGTCAGGATTCTCATTAATCATTGGACCGTTTTGTTGTTGAACGCTCTCAGTAAACCCCCGCTCTGCCCTTTTACTGTAACTAACCCTTTAATCTTTGCTTCAGTCTAATTTTTTGCTCTTTAATAAATTTCTTGCATTGCATGAAGTTTGCAAAAGGAAGTAGCAGGAATTCCAGATAGGGGCAGAGTCGATTGAGCAATTTTATGTGTATTTATCTGGAAAGGCTTTTCCTCTGCTCTCCAGCAGACCACACATCAGGTGTTAAAGGTTATTCACAATCACTTACTGTCTCCGCAACACATCTTGTCCAACGCGTGGACCAGATCTGGGATTTAAGGACTCAAACTCAAATGTGAAAACATCTCTTTTCCCTTTTACAACCTGAGCAGCCTGAACATACAGAGCCACACTCCTAGCAACCAGATCTGGTTTGAGACAATGGCTGACTCTCCAGGGGAACAAAACTTGTTAGAAACAACTCTTCTTATTCAACACTTTTTGTATTTTGGCTAATGCTGAAGCAGAGATGCCAATCTAAACAGCCCTTTCAGATGTTGAACGACTTAAGGGGAAGGTGTGGCACACCTGCTGTATCGTTTGTACAATCAAGCAAGGGATCAAGTGAAAGAAGCTTTGTGCTAATTATACATGTACATACATAGTTATACATATACCAGTCAGTTACCATGATTCACCCTCAGTGGGAACTAAAGGTAAAATTGATAATAAACCGTTCAAGGACCACAAATACACTGCTGGTTCCTGCGTATGCAGACATGCTGATTATGAGTTTAGACATTACTTACTGTTTACACGATGCTCCTGTAGTGAATTGGACTCATCTGCAGAATAGATGGAGCTGGTTTTCTCCCTACCGCAGGCAGCTGGAAAGAAAGGGGTAAAGTTTTGGGTTCAGACAAGAAGCCCGACAAGAATGTCCCCATTTCCCAGCTCCCCTCTCCACGTTTCAGTCTGAGTCAGTGGCCCACTCTTTGCCAATTTACATGACAAAAACTGCTTGTTGGATCACTGAGTTCATTCACCACTTATAATGGCGTCTCCCCGTTCTTCTTCTTCCCACTAATAAATCTGCTACTACGCACACATTTCACACACAGCTTTGCAACTGCGCTTGGAAACGTAACACAACCCCATGTATGCTACAAAACAATCATGCTAACAATTAATAACTTTGGTAAAACTGTGCGTTGAAGTGTAGCAAGAAAATTTTCCTCATGTCAAATATCTCTATAAAAGCACAAATAACTACCCTTTACATTGTAATAGAAAGCTGTGTTAATGAGGTTGACATGTAGTAACGCAGACTATATGAATAATTACCTCAATAAAAACACAGCTACTCTGTCATTTTAGGGGTAAAATGCTATATGCTAACAGAAAAAGTAACACTTGTTTTAATTAGGTTTAGCTAGTATTAGGGAGTATTAGGACCACATTAAGAAAATAAACTGTGATGTTCACATTTTGACTTTTTTTTTCTTTAAATAATATTAATACTTTTTGACTTTATTGCCAAAATGGTAGATATTTTTTTCTTAACGTAGCCGTGTACTCCTTTGTAGCTAGCTGTTAATTACGGTTAGGGGGGAAAATGGAGTTTTATTAAATAGTGGCTAGGTTTTTTTTTTTTTTTTTTAATCAGGTTTAGCTACATTAACGCAGGTTTTTAAAATGTATTAACTTAAGGGTTTTTGTGTACACATTTTTGAGTCATATCGTGATGACGGTGGATAAATTGGGTAAAGTTGTAACCTGCTCAGCACAAGCTGTACATTGGGTGTGTCTGGCGGGCTCACCTCCAAAGTGTAGGCCCTCTCTTGTTGCTTTTGAATTATAACCCAAGGGGAAAAGGTTTAAAAAGAAAAAACAAAATAAAAATGAATAATCAACCTTACTAAGGTTTTAATTGTGTATGAAGGTTTATAAAAACACCTTATAAATATACTGCTACATACATGCCCATTTTCATATGTATATTTTAACTTCTAGATGGCTGAATTAATGTGACAGTTTTCAGGAAAAAGGGGGCTTTAACTTTTCACTGTCCAAATTCTACCAGTGTTATCAGGGTTTTAGCAGTTGGATGACTGTTTGAATATTAAATGTATCAAGAGTATGGTGGTGCAAACTGTAAAAGCTGAAGTAAAGCCCATGAAGCAAATAGCATAACCTGAGTCAATGGAGAGATCTAAGACTGCAACTTCCAGCTATTAAATGCTCAGGGAGGACTTGCCATGTGCTCCCAGGAACCTGCAAGGCATGACTATGGGACAAACAGAGCACTACAGTTCAAAGTGCTCCACAGTAGAAGTCAGTAATAAGATGCAATAAGAAAAAAGCAAACACAAATATTGATAAAAAATTTAAATGTAAAAAGACAAAACACCATGGAAACAAAAATTACATTTAAAATAATCCAGAAACAATAACAATACATCAATAAAATTAAGAACAATCCAGAAACCAAGAACTACTGGACATAAAATATGCAATACTGTCCAACAGGTGGATAAAAGGCTTAATAAGCCCAAAGAGCAAAATAGAATTAAATTACATATTAATTCAATTCAATTCAATTCAATTTTATTTATATTGCGCCAAATCACAACAAAAGTCGCCTCAAGGCACAAATAAGGTAATGTTTGTAAAGAAAACTCAAGTTTTAAGCTTTCAAGTCAGATAACATCAGCCAAACGTGATAAAACAACTATCCAATCAGCTCCAGTCTGGCTCTAATTGCATTTCCTCTATCCTCAATCAGTGAAGCTCGGAGAAATCACAGTTGTGCCACCAGCAGTCTTGTTTTTCATCCATTCATTTGCATTCCAGGCTCTGCAAAAACATGTTGAGATGCAACAAGAACACGAACATGCAACTCTACCAAATGCATGACTTCTATAAAGGCTTGTGGCCAAATGTGGGTATGATTCAACTGAATGTCATAAATGAGTCAGTGCTAAACCATAATCTGCACTTTAAACCTCCCTCAGGAGTCGCACCGACAGCTCAGATTCAGAACGCAGAGTCTTCTCCAGCCTCTAATACCAAAGGTTTAATGAGTGAGAGCCAATTTAGGAAGTCAGCTTGTGATTGAGGACAAAGTATAAAGTTAATCGCAAAGCTGTGCACGGTATATTTACATCAGTCTAATTGCAGGCCATCGTGGATGATTATACGACAACATCATGACTGGGATCGCAGGGTGAGGTTCTGATAAACAACCGGAAAACAAGGAAGACATTTACTTTTGCATATTTCAGATATTTAGTTAGGCAAGTTAAAGGACTGCACCCACCTTCCAAGTATGAAAGGTTATGAAAAACTATGTGCAGCTTTTAAAAAATAACTGATTTAAAATTCAAGGCAGCTCAGAGCCTGCTGATTCTTGCCAGCTTTAACCCACTACAGTACCTCATAATCACATAAATGTCTTGACACTCCCCTTTCCAGAGAAGTCAGATGAGGAGTGTGAGGTTAGAGTGAGCATAACCTCACCTGGAACGCAGATGCTTCGCTCTGAAAGAAAAGATAGAAACTGTTTGAATGTGTTGGCGGCATCTGCACGAAAGCCAGAGAGAGTCTTCAGTCCAGATTCAGGCCAATGCGTGCAGTCAATAAGAGCTTGTTCCTGGATAACCACGGATCGTCCTTTCAAAGCACAAAGACGTAACGCTCTCTTAGAAGCAGCCATATGTGAAATGACAGAGGACTGAGTGATCACAGTTTGTGCAAATGACGAGAAACCAAGTGAAAAGGCAACATCTCATCCATTTATTCACCTTCTTATCAATACATACGTACAAGAGTAAAAAAACAAAAACAAACATCTCAGCTCAGAGTCATTCACTGTGCCACAGAAGAACGATTACAATCGAGTGCTACAGCAGGCATGAAAATACTGTACCACAACTATGGATAGAAAAATAAACTTCAGACATTTCAACTACATCTGTTCTGTGAGGGGCCCTTTTACAGTTTCAACCATTTCCTGTCTTAAATAAACAAATGTTGCCATCAAATAAAGAAAAAGAAAAAAGCACAATGACATAGTCGCTTGTTTAGAAAGATCTGCATGCATCAGATTTACAGAGGAGTATTGTCCCCGTGCTCAGTTTGGCTTTGTGACGCCATAATTGCAGATACAATCCCAGAGATAGAAGGCAGTTTTTAGTCTTTGTGAGTCCACGAGGAGCAGAAAGAATTTGTGGGCTGGTTCTGAAAATGTGTCCATCACTTTTCACATGTGCAACACAACACAGGCCATCGGTCACGCTGCAGCCCGTTCATCATCCTCACTGCTTTGCTTTCTTTAAGATGGTACCCACTGCGGAGATGACGGTGGTCTTGGTACCGCTTGCTGTTGTTGTCACAGAGACGACGGCGGGCAGCGTGGCTGTGGTTGTGATGAGGGTGGGCTGGGCCAAGGTCACAGGGAGTGCAGAGTCCCACTTACTTTTCCTCTTCTGGGCATCTGTGACATAGTAAACACAGGGGAGGAGTCAGTAAGAGCAGGTGTGTGTTTTCTGGATTAACCGATTGGCAGGATGCATCGTTCATCTTGTTTTTGTGACCGCCTGCTAGCAACAAAGCGTTTAAAAATGATATTAATTTTAAAATTGTTTATTTGCTACTGTGTCTGTTATCTGTAACAATGGCTTAACAAACAAAAAAAGCCTGAAAAAGCACAAAGAAAAAGAAGAGCCGCTTCTTGGAAGCAAAATAGAAACAAATAAGAAGTGGCTTAAGATTTTTGGACTCACTAACCCAATAGCCTAATTTGTTCGTGTACACCTGAGGTCCAATCTGATCACACTACTACTGGAGCAAGCTGAAGCTAGCAGATGTTGCAGTGCTTTACCTGTGGATGTAGTAGTGGTGTTGCTGGTGGTGGAGGCTGCTGTGCTGGAGGGGTTGGTGCCCTTCTTAGTCCCCGTGACAAACTCAATCTGGAAAAAACAACAACACACACACACACATATTAAAACACTGGTTTAAATTGTTTGATTTATTATTGTTTAAAAAAACAACTTGACTGCCGTCACTGAAAAGCTCAACTTAAGAATCTACAGCAGAGGTTACAATAATATGTAAGTGAAGCATTTTGCACAACTACAAATACTGTGAACAGCTCTGATGTCTCTTAGCTTGAATACTGTAGCTACATAACAGTGGGTTCATTTCACATCAGGCAGAATAGCTGCTGTGCTCTACATGTTCATTCAAGTCCAGCTCAGTGCAACAGCAGGAATGATGCTGCTGATGGCAGCAGGTATCACTATGTTTTTAAACAACATTGTCCTTGGAAACTCCCATCTCCCCCAGCATTTAGCTGTCTGAAATGATGCCCAGCATAAAGTCAAAAGAATCCATAACAAAGAAAGACATACTGGGGGGGGGGGGGGGGGGGGGGGGGGGGAGCAGTTGGTTTTTATGTAGCAACCCAGAATGGGTGAAACCGACAAGTACATCTGCCCTGGGCTGGGCCCGAGCTGCTGTTACGAGAGCTCAACTTGGCAACATTGATTTCTGTGTGTCAGACGGAGGTAAAGTAGAAATGAAGTACAGCTGGTGGAGACTTGCCCCTGATGCAGACTGACAGAGTAATCCACTCTTCTTTGTCGTTAGGCTCACCTTGGTCCGTTCCTTCTTGGCTTTCTCCAGTTTGTCCATCTCCACCTTCTGAGCTTTGGCTGGAGGATTAAAAGCAATTATGAGCGCTGATATGAAATCACAAAGAACAAGTAAGCGCAAAATAAAAAGACTTACCGAGAGCTTCATAGTAAGAGTCTTCCGACCAGGCGTGAGGATCGAACATGTCTTTTGGGTAGTTGGTTCCCAGTTCATCTATAGCGCAGAACTGAATGAGCTTCTCGTAAATACTGAAAACAAAGAGGAGCTTCATAAGAGTCAAACAGTACATCTGCTGTCACGTGTAGCTGACAGCCCATGTGTGCGTTTGACGGTGTGGGTGCATTCTCCAGCTGAGCTGCATACCTTGGGTTTCTAAATTCCTTCTTTTGCTGGATATGGGCGTTTGTGTCAAAATCTCCATGGAGCTTCCTCTCATACAGCTTATGAATCTTCTCCTGTTACAAAACAAACAAACTGGTGAAGGAAGAGAACACATGCACACACGTCGCTGTTACAATTCACTTCACTTGTGTCACTTAGGAAATAAACAACATGTTTATACCAGGAATGGAGTTACTGTAGATGACTTTCCTGAATTTGCTGAGAAATATTTCACATCCACGTTCAACTAAACCACACAGAGCTGGCACATGTACCCAGATCCACAGTGATGCACGAGGTCTTAATACAGAAAAAGAAGAAATAAGAGGATAGCATTCTTGTTCACCCATAGAGGTATCTCTATCATCACTACATGTCTAGGTGCACTGTTACTGTGTTAACAACAACAAAACTAATTCCTGTGCTTCTAATATTAGTGTTTTCTAAAAAGCCATCCCTATTGGCTGGATAATTTGATGTAAACAACTACAAAAAATTATTTTTGAAGATGTACTTTCTGACCTTCCTCAAGTAAACTCTTTAAATGTGCACAATAAATCCCCGACGTAATTAAAATATCTTGTGTGGATTCTTGAGATTAACAAGCACACTAATATCAAACATATCTGGACTATGGTGGCTGTAGCTCAGGTGGTAGAGCAGGTCATCTACTGATCGGAAGGTTGGTGGTGCACAAGTTGTGTAGAGCGCTTTGAGTGCTCAGATGAGTAGAAAAGCGCTATATAAGAACCAGTCCATTTACTATAATGAATTCTATTTACTTTCAAGGTTCAATAAGCATCCCTCTGCCACATGTGTAACCACAAATAGGATGTCAATAAACAGTGAAATAAACAAGGCAATGGCTGAAGGTAAGCATAGATCAGCACCAAAATATGCAGTTTGTTCCAAGATGAGTCCATCACTATAGACTCCCACAGAAAATGCAAAAACAAACATGCTCACAGCATTGTCACTATGGACACTCTGCACCCTTAAAGTAACTGTATGCCCCACTTACATTGTAATTAGTTAAAAGTTATGCATTTGTTATGAGAGCAACATTTAGGTGTTGTACCACTTTGGTTGGACAAATGACATTAGAAGCCCGAGCTTCATTTACACTTCTGCACTGATACATGTAGATCCTTTGAGATAACCTATACAAGTATAGCTGACAACTGTCAGCATTTAAGCACTCGCTGGCAGTGATGTTATTTCTCTTTTTATTAAAGAAGTAGCCAAACATGCACAAGAGGAAACTGTGAGTGACACTTGTTGCAGACTGTCTACACCAGCGGTCCCCAACCCCCGGGCCTCGGACCGGTCCGTGAGTCGTTTGGTACCGGGCCGTGAGAGTTGAGGCTCAGGTGTGAAATGTATAGTTTTCAGAGTTTTTATCGGTTTTCAGCGTTATTTTGTTATTGTTTACTCAGTTTTCCTGGGTCTTTTCACGTGTGTTATGAATAAATTTTCTTTTTTTCGGTACCAGTACTAGTTTTATTTTGTTGTATTTATCTGCGACACCTTAAAGGCCGGTCCGTGAAAATATTGTCGGGCATAAACCGGTCCGTGGCGCAAAAAAGGTTGGGGATCACTGTTCTACACCATGTTGTCACATTTTAACTTTTAAACTACAAAAGAAAACATCTTTACAAGTCTTCCAATTTGACACTCTCTCTATAACAGGTACAGTCTTCAAATATCTACTTTACACTGATGTAAAGCCCCAACAAACCTACTGGTGACTGATAAAACTATCGGAGCTGTTGCAAGTGTTTTTTTGTTGTTGTTGTTTTTTTTATTAGGCTAACACATGATAGTGATTCTGCTGCTGTGATTTGGACCAGTCTGGACACTTCCTGCCTCTCCCTCAGAAGGTTTCACTTGATTTTCCAGCAGCAAAATTTTGTCAAATGCAGACTTATAAAAAATAAAAACAGATATTGTGGTCAGCTTTTCCTAAAACAGAAATCTTCTCCAGAGATATCCGAGTTTCAGACTGAGCTCAGTGAGTTGGCAGCCAGTGGATCGCTCTAATCTGCTCTAATCCCAAGGTCGCGGTATGATTGCAAAAGGCATTTGGAAACAGTTCACAAAGTGGCCACATTCCAGCGCTGGTGAATTGACAGGAAAAACAGAATATTTGCGAAATCCAATTAAACCATACTGTGAGAGTACATGTGCTGCAGCTCCTCTGAGCCCAGAGGGCAGGGATATCCAGGCTGTTATGGTGAAGGTGAATCATTAGTTGTTCGCCTGATAGGTGGGGGAGTGTCAGCCCAGAGGGGATACTGCTGAGCTGTTCACTTACTAAGTCAGCTGTATGTCCTGACCTGCCTTTGCTCCTCAGAAGACAAACCTAACCAACTCAAGCTGGAAGCGCTGAAAATGCAAAGCAGCGAAAAGAAATCAGCGGTGGTGATGCTGCGCAGACTGAGGATGACACTGTGTGCCGGTTTAATTACAGGGGTGCGCCTCAGGATTTATGTCGCCACCAGAATGTATTTCTAACCCGAGAGGGAACAAGTGAAAGCTAAATGAGTCGCTTGGCGTCAACAGGAGGTTATTTTCAGTGCATAAATATCCCATATGTTTCGTGTGTGGATGAGGCAGCTTCGAACCTTTAGCGTTTCAAGTCTTGGTTTTTAAATCTGATCTTATGGCTGTGAGCGCAGACTGTTTTCTCTCCCCATGGAACCAATTTCTTCTTTTTTAAGCTAATGACAAGTTCTTTTAGGAGGATGAATTTACTACCTGGAAAGCAGTTATCCAGCACATAAACAAGTCTACAAAAACCACAGATTATTCAATCAAGCCCTTATAAAACCCAAAACCCCAGCTTTAACCACACACCCTCTCCCCCCCAATCTGATTAGCAGGCATAACTGTGTTGTTACTCAAGCTGCTTGCATGATACAACAGCATTAAAGCGTGTGCTGCAAGTGAAATGTATGTGGTTAAGAGAACGTTTAACAGTGGTGTTGGGTACCTGTAGATGGCTGGAGCAGCGTCCGGGGGGTTCGGGGGGGATCTTGATCTCGTCAGGTGACATGTTTCTCACCTTTTCTGAAAACAGAGCTGGAAGGAAAGAAAAATAAACATAAGCCTAATGTGCTTTCACCTCTGTGGCTTTTCCCTGCGTGTCTTTACACGCAGGATTAGCTACGTTAGACGGCTAAAATGTAGAAGTGCGTCTACCAAATGAGAAATTGGAGAGAAGGTGGTGGAATACGGACATGAATTGGAGAAGAAACTCGATTAATGTGTGTCAAAGTATTACTGGAGAATTCCTGAGCACCTTTGTGTTCATCTTACTCCTAAGTGTGTGGCAGTAAGTTTTACAGGGCAGTGTGGTATGAAGAGAGCATGTCCCAGGCAGGGAGTGGCTGCTGTTGGGGCTTGTGTAGAGAAGGCAGACTCCTTTCGTCTCCTTTGTTTTGCTCGACTTGTCTCCCTCTGACTGCAGGCCAGGCATTCTTCTGTGTCACTCTAACTCTTAATCACAGACACAGTCATTTAGAGCTGTCAGTACTTCAGTGAGTAGATGCTGCAAGTGTGCATGTATGTGCAGATGGAGGAACTCGTGTCTGCTGAAGTTCTATGAAGAACACTGACAAGTAAAAACCTGACTGGACATGAAAATACCAAAAAAAAAGTGCTTACTGTGTCTTGTTCACTTTAGCTTACAGAGCAGAGCAAAATCCCATCATCACATACACACAACCCAATTACTTTTATTCTTATATTTAATGTTTTTATTCAATTCAAAAGAAAACATCCCACCCAGCTTTCCATCAGGGAACATAAAGGGAAAAAAATCCCGTTAGACCCAAAGTCATTTATCAGAGTATATATTCAAATTCCTGACACAAGACCAAAAATCAAACCTGAGCTCCCCTTCGGGTGTTAAAGGATTAAAAATAGACAATTCTCTTAGCAAGCCATCATTTAAAATGGACTGAGGCAAAGTGCAAAACCTGTGTTTGGAAATAATGGAGACTGCATCATCTTGGCTCTATGTGAGCAGAAACATTACTGCAACACAGATAAGCAACATGTGCCAGAGCTGAATTCTGCTCGTGTGCAGACAAGATGCTAATCATTTTCTATCTTCATCAGCCTGCTGATCGTGATCATATGGGTCCACAGAGACGCACATGTCTATACTGTTTTGGTGCACCGATTGCCCGCATGTTAGAAGACTAAGAGGCGGAGCACCTCTCTTTCCCTTTTGTTGGATAACTGATATGGTTATAGTTAACCTCCCCCGCTGGGGTAAAGGAGGGGCAGGGCGTTCCCTCTGTTGGCTAGACACAAAAGTAAAGCTGAGCATGCATGTGCATAGGTTCATACGCATGCCTAAGATGTGAACTAGTTTAGAGATATATAGAGATATACAGAGATATTCAGTTACGTGAACATGAACTGGTCTTGTGTAAATAGTCTGTGGCACTAAACCTCAGTTATTAGAGACAGAAAACTTCGGCAGCACCAAACAATAAAAACCTGACAAGGCAAGTCCGATGACTCAGAGGCATTAGGTGGTAGCTTGGTATTTTATAAAACTCTCTCTACACAAAGACTTGCAAACACTGTCTAACAGTGCTGCTGCAACAAGGTTTAACAGTGTGGAAGCCTGCTAATCCACTATAAACAACCCGAGATTTACTTAATAATTTTGTGCCCTTGTACAAACTCTAAACAGTAACAAGTGTGTCGGATGGTAGCAGCAGTGTAAGTGTGAATAAATCACAGCCTGTGTAAAAATACAAAAATAAATAAATCCCTGCTAATTATTCAGCTCAGCATGGGAAGGAATATTCGCAAACAACAGGAAGAATCTGAGAGTGATAAACAGACAGAGAAAAGATTATATTCTGTTTCTAAATCACCATCTGTCTGCCTAAAAACAGACAGAAAGTCAAAGTCTGTGCCCTGGGGTTTTTTTTCTGGGAAAGGCAGACAATGTCCGTCCCTTCAGTAAACAGACAAAGAGCCATCTTCAGCTTGCTGACAGAAGGCTTTTAGCCAGATGCTCTGTGACATTTACTGACAGACAAGACGGAGGAGCCGAGCTCCACTGCAGGAATGCCAAGGGTCCGGGCTATGAGTCACACTGACACTACAGTACACTCATGGCAATAGCAACTGCTTTGAAAGCTTTAAAATCGCGCTAGTGCATCTCCTTTTCCACTGGGACTTGTTTTTATGCCTGAGCCAGGCTAGAAGTTTGGAAGAGGTGACGGTAGCGGGAAATTATTTGTGAGCAGAGGCCATTCCTCTCGTGGAGAGTGATGGCAGATATTACACAGTGAGATGTGCTGACACCTTTTAAGATGATTTTCATCCATCTTATAAACAAATATGTTACACAACTCTTCTCACACTCGTTTTCTGCGAGACATTCTTTCAAAATAAAACATTTAATCCATGAGAAATCACATAATTTTAATTGTAATTATGAGTTGTCTACCCTCGCGGCAATGCATTACCACATGTCGAATGGGTGTCGCACTGCCTAATCTGTGCCATCATCCGCATCCAGCTGGGGGCTGCATTAACCAACAGCAGAGAGATGGTCAGTGCCAGAGGTTTACAGTCTAAGAGGTTGGTGTATAAAACGCCACTCCCTGTATCACTCATATCCTGCCTGATTTGATGTTTCCTTACACACCTGTACAGATCAGTCATTACTCACTAACCACTGCCAGGTCCTTGTTTGTCCACTGACTGACAAATGAAGGACTAAGAGGCTTGAATAAGTCAACTAGGTCTAGGTAGTGATTCATACACCTACTGTACCAACACCCAGCTGGCATGATTAAAAAAAAAAATCTGATTTTTTTCACATATTTTTGAAAGAAATTCAACAAATGTATTATCATCCTTTTAAGCAAATAATTACAGCCATGTCTGAGGCACTCAGCTTTGAGTGCTATTAGGTTCTACAAAGGATAAGTCAGAATATATACTGTATTTTTTCCAAAAGGTGTAATTTTCTACAACAATTGTTTTTTTAAAAAATAATGTATTTTTTACACTAGACTAAAAAAGGCAAACTGGATTTCCCGGAGGTTACATTCAGCTGAAGAATCACAGGTTTTCTGCAAAGATATCAAGCTCTAACGTAAATCGAATGCAATTTAGTACCTCCTGGATGATCGTAGCAGCCATCTATATATCATCACATTTTTTTAAATTAATTTCAGGTGGGCTTTATTAAGGATAAAACTAAACTATTAAAGACTACAACTTTAACCAGGCGATAACCATCTCAGCTCTATGTGGCTAACCAGCAAAGCAACAAGGCTGTTGTTGGAAAACCATCTTTATAATCACTCAGTCACTTGATATTGGACAGTTTTAACATAAACTGTATATGAAAGACAGTTTATGTTAAAACTGTATTTCTCTACAAAGTTTGGCTAATGTACTGGAGTATAATTATAGCCATCCACATTTCACTGCAATGAAAGCCTCCTGATCTTGTCTGGATCTTTACATTCATTTACAGTCAGTAACATAGTTACATAGTTGCATAGTTACGAGTTCAAAGGTGGTCGCTGATGTCACTGCAAAGTCTCAGAGCACTTACAGCAATATGACTTAATCAAACACTACACATAATATATATATATATATATATATATATGTACTGGGTGGGCCATTTATATGGATACATCATAATAACATGGGAATGGTTGGTGATATTAAAGTCCTGTTTGTGGCACATTAGTATATGTGAGGGGGCAAACTCCTCAAGATGGGTGGTGACCATGGTGGCCATTTAGAAGTCGGCCATCTTGGATACAACTTTTGTTTTTTCAATAGGAAGAGGGCCATGTGACACATCAAACTTATTGGTAATGTCACAAGAAAAACAATGGTGTGCTTGGTTTCAACGTAACTTTATTCTTTCATGAGTTATTTACAAGTTTCTCTTTGTTCACAGCCATTAACATGTCGAACCCATCACTTTTGTTGTTCCAACAGTCTTGGAGGGATCCATCCAATGTGGGTTAGTGTCAGACCAATAGCGGTGGTTTTGTTTGTTAACTTCACCATTCACATAAAAGTTTGCCTTTGAGGGTCCTGTTCCAATTTTTGTTTTGCCCATTTTGCAAATTCTGTGCGCCGATCTGGGTCATCCTCGTCGAGATGCTACAGTAGCTGGAGTTTCTAAGGCTGCCATTTGTGAGTAGCTAATATCCGCCGAAGGGATGTTCGACTAATGCCAGTCTCCAGTGACATGCGGCGAGTGCTACGCTGTGGGCTCTTGCTGAATGAAGCTAGGACAGCCACTGATGTTTCTTCATTAGTGACAGTTTTCTTGCGTCCACATTTTGGCAAATCCAACACTGAACCAGTTTCACGAAACTTAGCGAGCAGTTTGCTAACTGTAGCATGGGAGATGGGTGGTCTTGTAGGGTGTCTTGCATTGAAATCTGCTGCAATGACCCGGTTACTGCGTTCACCAGATATCAACACAATTTCGATCCGCTCCTCACATGTTAACCTCTTCGACATGTTAATGGCTGTGAACAAAGAGAAACTTGTAAATAACTCATGAAAGAATAAAGTTACGTTGAAACCAAGCACACCATTGTTTTTCTTGTGACATTACCAATAAGTTTGATGTGTCACATGGCCCTCTTCCTATTGAAAAAACAAAAGTTGTATCCAAGATGGCCGACTTCTAAATGGCCACCATCCATCTTGAGGAGTTTGCCCCCTCACATATACTAATGTGCCACAAACAGGACTTTAATATCACCAACCATTGCCATGTTATTACGGTGTATCCATATAAATGGCCCACCCTGTATATACAGTGGAACCCTGACTTACGAATACCCCGTTTCACGAAAAATTCAAGTTACGAAGGCACTGAACAGCAATATTTCTGCCCATGTTACGGCAAAATGCCCGAGTAACAAAACCATTGGCTCTGATTGGCTCAGCCTACAATGCCTTCCGAATCATGTGACAACCCCTTGGCTTCCGTACTTGCGCTTCACTGTTCCACTTGAACGACGTATTGTTGTTCTAGTTAGCAATTAGCCTATAGCCTATCGTTCAGCATCGCCTCACTCAAAACGTGCAATGGATGCATCGACTTACGAAAGACCCTCTGGAACGAATTAATTTCGTAAGTCGGGGTTCCACTGCATATATATATTAGATGAGGTCTTAAAAAAAACTTCTAATCAAGTCCATTTTAAGAGCTTGTGGACAACAGAGGGGAATATATATCACAGGCTTGGGCTAATACTTCTGTGTAGGGTCAGTTTATTGTTCAAAGTTAAAGATTGAGCACAAGGATTACTTTAATCCTTTAATTGCTGCTCTATATTCTGCGTGAGCACGTGCGAGTTCATGGGTATACTCACCAACTAGCTCCTTGGGGTCCTTTTTTTCTGCTTCTGAGATCTAGAAATCACAAGAAAAGGGGTGAGAGTGGGAGGGCAGAAAAATGAAAAAACAGGGGACATTTAGGCTTCTTTTTATCATTAGTGCTCGATGGTGGGAAATAAATGCAGCATCAGTCATAGATATTATGAGACCATGATTCCTGCTAGGGTTTAGTTGGTGAGATGAATGATCTAATCAAAGGTGTTAGATAATTAGATAACGCTTTGTTGTCATTGCACAGTCATACATAGTACAATGGTACAATGAAATTGGAAAACTGTACAGGTGAAAAAGAGAGAGCTAAAGACAAAAGCTCATTCTCTATATACCTGAAACCTAAAAATCACAGAACCCAGAAGCAGACTTCACACACTACAGAGCAGTTTCTTAGCAGTAACAGAAGCCTGAACTGTAAATCTTAGAGAAGATTCCAGAGAACGCCTTGGCTCAGCAGGAGGAGGAGTCTTGTACAGCCCTTAAAATATGCCGCCTATTGTGCCAGCATTGTGGGCATAACACAGGTTCAGCACAAAAGAACAGCGCTGTTATTCACAGGAATCATGCCGTCACCTAGCAACTGCACGGGCACATCAAAGAACTGTCCTGAAGTGGGCCAAATCACAAGGTGGTGGTGGAGGAGGGAGGACGGCAGAAAGACATGGAAATACAGCAAAGAACCCCAGCAAAAAAAAATTAGACTATTTGATACAGAGCTTAAAATTAAACAAATTAATTAATTAAAAAAAACAACACAAAAACACTCATCACTTCACTGATCCTCCAGTTGGCACGGCTTCCCCTATTAGCTCACCCTCACAGTAAGGTCACAGTAAGCAGCTTTTGAGGACCTTTGTACAGAGAATATAAATTTAGCCGTCTCACAAGGCCACACCAAAATTATTACCACCCTTTCAGATCAACAACAGGCCCTTCTAATTTCAGCTAACTGTGCACATCGTCAAGCCATCTGTCTAGCATGAGTAAACACGGACTTGTAACCACGCATATACCAAAAGATTATTACTGGAAACAGTGTAATAACAGTGTAATAAAGGCCAATGCTACATTATTATAATAACAGAATATGGTGTTGAATTACTTCTAATTCTACATTTTCTTCTTTCTTGATGGGATTTATGTGAGACAGCTGTATGAAATATCAGCTGTTAGCGTTTTGTATACATTCAGCAAACTGGGAAGAAATGATTTAAGACTGACCGGATTGCTTTAATTGTATCAACTACACTATAAACAAAGCGATATGCTTCCTCGTTAAAAGGAGCACTCCACTGAACATGAGCTTCAGTCTGTTTGTCACCAGGAACAGTTCTGTGTGTGGAAGACCCACAGAAAATGGTCTCCAAGTGGATTTGAACTCAGGCCTCTGCAGCAGCAGCATTTTAGCATGTGGGCTGCCCTCTTATAACAGACTCATTCAGCACTGCTACAATAGCAGGAATATTATTACTATTATTATTACTATTACTATTTTGTTTCCCTCTCCTTTCGGCTGCTCCCTTGAGAAGATGAAACAGTGGATCATCTGCCTCCATCTCATCCTATTACCAGCATCCTTTTGGTGTCACATAACCTTCTTTCACTACATTCATGAATGATCTCTGTGGTTCTTTTTTCAGCGTCACTGTGTCCAAACCACACACCTCACCATCTCAAACCTCTCCTTTACTCTTGCTGTTATTCTTCTGTCCAAAATCATTCCTCTTCTCTTGAGAGCGTACCTCCAGCTCTCTTAAACCTGCTCATCTGTCATCTTTCTTGCTCATACATGTCCTGCACCACCCTCACTTCCCTTCCACTTTTACATGCAGTATCTCAGTTTCTCTCTTCAAACGCCACCATTTGCTTTCTTTAAACCTACAAAGACACAGTGAGGCTCCTTCTGATCTGTACTATCAACACTCTCAGAAGGAAACATTGCATCTGCAGTGCAAAAAAGCCATAATGCTGCTCACTGATTGTCACGTCTCTCCTTAATCTAGCTTCAACAACTCCTGGTATGGTTCATTATCTTCAGAGCGTTTTTCTGGGCCAACCTCCTTTCGACCCTTCATATCTGGCCCTCACCTCCTCCTCGCTAATCCTCTGCACACCTTGATTCACTAACTGTCCTCCATCTGCTCTCTCATTTTTTTCATTCATGAGATCCTCTAAGTACTCATTTCACCTTCTCAATACACTCTCTTCTTTTGTTTATGACATTTCCATCTGTATCCTTGATCACCCTAACCTGCTGCACATCCTTTCCAGCTAAGTGCTTTTCTCCTTCCTTAGTGTTCAAGCTCCAGGATCATTAGCCTCGAAGGAACACTTAACACCTTAGTGCTACTTGTTAAACTAATCTAAAGATGAAGTGAAACAGACGCTGATGGGAAAAACGAAACACTTATAAAACCACATCGATTTTGGGTAACAGAATGAGAATTATAGTCGAGATAGTGGTTAAAAAATGTGTAAATGAAATAAATTGGTCACCACATCAAATCAAAACGGACTTTTTCACCAGATGGTACTAGAAGGTGAGGATCTCAGATATGTTGGACAATAATATCTCTAAATATTTCAGAGCTCTGCCACTTATGACATTTAGTTTGTCTAATATATTTTTTATCCCCTTTATCTCCATTCCAGCAAACAGTTCCCCATGCCCGAATGTGTAAACTCAATGTTTTCATAAGATCACAGTACAATCTAAAACATTAAAGGAGAACTTGGATATATCCAACCACAGTTCTTATCGAGTACAACAGTCTTTGTGGTTAAATGAGGCACTACACACTCACAATTAAGACACGTATCACACCAACACCTAACAGCTGCCATTCACAGATAAACCAACTGCAAACGACAATAAGTTTGAGGACAAAGTGAAAGCTAATATAAACATTCACTCTCTTTTTGGGTTTCTAAATTTAAACCCAAATATTAGCCTGTTGACCTAACATCTGCTTATGCAGACTACATCACTGCTGCTAGATTTTGCCGCAGAATTTCTAGCAAAACCAAAATGAGTAGTATCCTATTGCTTTATAACAATATCTTAGTGATGGTAACAATAGCAAGAAAACACATCGAGGCTTTAAACTCTCTCCCAACGTAGCCAAAATTACACGACAACCTCTGCCTTTAATGCAACTGCAACTTTAATGCAGCAGGTTTAAATAAGACTACTAAACACACGGGCCCGTTTCCAAAATAGTTGGGATGCTTTGTAAAATAAAAACTGTCCCTTGCACACAGACATTCTCCAGATTATATGAATATACTTTAAATGATCAGAAATTCATTGTAATCTCTCTGAAGGTTTACTCCATTTAAATCAAACTGGTTTTCTTCTGCCTTACTTCAGTTCACTTGTGCAGATGTGAACATGGTAATCACACTAGTAAAACAAATCGACTGCGCTGAGACCCTTTGGAGGAGGTGGTCTCAGTCTGAAGCACTTCATTTATGGTGTGAATGGGATTCTTATGTTCTATAGTGAATAAAATACGGGTTAACGAGAGCTGCAAATTGTTTATTTTTATTTTTTTGCACCACATCCCAACAGAAGAAAGTGAAGTGTTTCCCTACAAAGTACACAGAATAGGTTTCATTAACTTTCCTGGAAATGTTTCGCTTCCATGGCAATAAAGCTCTACATGTTGATACACGCAGCACTGAGAAACCACACCGTGAACCACAGTTATCATTACCATACTGCAATGTCCTTTCATTGCCATCACTTCATGATGTGGCATAACCAACAGGCAAAACTCACAAAATCCCCTCAGGCAGCCATCACAGAAATGTTGTAAATCAAAGCCTCAGTCAAGCTATACATCCTCTGACTTACTGCTTCCGCTTGTTCGGATTTTGAATGACTCTCACCTTGGTGAACTGTGCCAAACAGTGCAGCAGGAAGCTGGCACACAGTTTGAAAACACATACAAAGGGTGGGGTTAGTATGGTGTGAAGGTCCAAGTAGTGTGCTTTACAGAATCAACACCGCTGGTTCGCCTCTTCACTTTAAGCCACACATGAAGATGCATCAGTGACTCATAGCGTACTTCAAATCCATGAACCCACAGCACCATCTAGTGAATATGCTCTATCGCTGCATGTTGTGGCCGCCATCGCTGTGCTTCAGGTTAGTCACAAAACAGAATGACAAACTAATCAGGCTTAATCACTAAATTTAATCAATCCCACAGTGTTCAAATACCTCAAAGTCATCTGCGTCCCTCCCCTCGTCAGATTCGTCCACTTCCTATAAAAACAAAAATGCAGAAGGTTAACACTGTAAGGGGCAAAAAGAAAAAGAGACCATAACGGGGAGCCGAGCAGCAGGACCAACAGCCAGCACTGGGCTGAAAACCTATTAGTCAACTATTTCATCTACAAGTGGGCCTTAAATAAAGCATTTCTTTGCGTGAATGGGTGGATGACTGGATATGTAAAGCGCTTTGGGGTCCTTAGGGACTAGTAAAGCGCTGTATAAATACAGGCCATTTACCATTTACCATTTCTGAGAGGTTGTAAGGCTGACTGTGATTTCTAGCAACTTAAGCAAGGCTCGCAAAATTTCTCTGGTAGACCTTTGAGCCGGCACTCTTTAGTTTTTGGTAGCCCAAAATAAATTTAGGTAGCCCGAATAAAAAAAGAGAGCAATTTTTTTTAATGTTTTGTTTCCATTACAATATTATACATTAAAGTATAATATTGTAATGGAAACAAAAATTAATCAAAAAATTGTTAAAATACAAATCACAACAACTGTATAAAAATTATAATCATCAACTCAAATACTTGGTTCTCATTGAACAGAAATTTCTATGAACTTGTAAGAACTGTGTAGAACATGAATCAGTCTGTGTCAGATCCTGAATTTGAAATTTCCACTGAAGTCACGGGTCAGAGGCAAGTGGAACCAAGATCGAGGCCATTTGCTTTTTGAAGTTTGCAAAGACTGCTAAATTGTGCCAGTGGTAGTTCACTCTTTGCAACATAGTACGCTGTTCTAAACAGATTTTTCATTTTTTATTTTTAGTATGTTTTTGCAATTGGTGTTTGTTCTGGGAAAGATATTGCAGACTGAGCAATAATGCATTTCTTGCATTTCTCATGGGTTCTGATGGGGTCTTTCTTAAGATTACTGGTCCCAGTAACAAAGGCGCTCAGAAATCGAATGAAACTCACAACACACCTGGCAGAACATCATGTTATTTAGCTCGTCATATTCCAACAGAAATTCTTTTGTCCATGAAACCAAAAAAGTGGCTTTTTTTTTTTTTTTTTGCCTCATTGTCTGATTTGTCATACCTTTTCTGTTTTGTGGTAAGCTTTTCTTTGGCTGTCCCTTCTTCACCCTGACCCGTCTTATTTGGCTGAGCAGAACTAAAATACCAGCTTAAATCCTGCTGCTTACATACTTATATACGTACTTACATAACGGTCAGCGATTCTCTGCGCAATCAACCTCTCACATGTTTAAGCTTGCTGTGGGAGATTTAACTTGTCATGTCTGAATAGTAAGCTAATCACTGATAAGACGATGTCAGAGGAATTGGTGCGCAATTAATCGTCACTCACCAATCAGTGCTGCTGCTCTCTATACACCGTTCACGCGATTGCAAAGTGACAGTGAAAGCAAAAAACAAGCGCAAATTCAAACGCGATTTCAAAATGTCACATATTGACAGTGGCTCATCGTTGCCAATGACATAATTACTCAGCTACATTTTCAAAAGAATGCAAAAGCATTGACATATATTTTTCCTTCCTATGATAGCCCGACGGGCAGGGCTGAGAGAGATTTTGGTAGCCCGACTGGAAAAATTTTGCGAGCCCTGTTAAGAGTGTGATACACGTGTGCCCAAAGAACACTTCAAAAATTTACAGTTTCATTTAAAGTTTGATGCAAATTAAAACATTTGCAAAGGTGGCTACAGCAATAGTATGGAGGGGGAAAAAAGTAAAGCACTAATAGCCGCTCTCATAATAATGCTTGTATACGTGCTTGGCTCTGTATGGCTTCTCTGCACCCGCTCTCAGCCTAACAACATTGTCTATATTGCGACTTTGGTGAGCTAATGTAATCTGCACAAAGATGCCAGAGAAAACAAACAGCATTGTAATGAAGCGCTTTAAGAATAAGCTCTAAAACTAACAAGTAACTAAAGCATAATTTATTGTCCCAAAAATGTGTCAGTCTGCGTTCTGGTTTGCTTTTGGACAGAGTACATACGGAGCTTTTCACCCATCACAAACTTGCCACCGCAAAATCCCAAATACACGTCACTGGATGTGAATGTTGATTGGTTGACAAGTGAATAGGGAGGGATGTGAAAGCAGAGATTACCGGGAATAGGAGAAGCGTGGAAAAATCAAAGATTGTAAAAACAGTAAAAGTACAGACAGCACCTGCAGTGGACACTTCATTGATTTTAAACACTGTTCATCTTCAGCTCTTTGTACATTAAAAGTTCGCTCTTTTCTGAAGCTTGCTGACAGACCAACAACAGGACAAGATCAAAGATCAGTTGTATTACAAGTTTCTTATTTTTAACCCTGGCTCCATCTGAGCACAAACATTCTCTGCAGGCAGACAGGCTCTCAGTGACCACCCACAGATTGCATTCGTGCAATCCCAGGTCAAGCATAAAGCAAGCATGGATAAGACTACATATGTGGCATTCAACATCAAACAAAGGAGGAACCATGGTTTGTCTTAACCAACCGTTAGCCTTTTGATGTTGAAGATTGATTATCAATTGTCATTGATTAGTGGTCTTTGATCAATGGTCATGAGAATTTGCATCCCAATGATCAAGGAACTGATCTCCCAGTCCACTGCTCCTTCGGTGGTGCTAGTTTCAGTCATTATGCAAATGTACTGTTTATAAGATTGGGGAAACCTGCAGTCAGCCGAGACTGAAGAAGTCACTTGGATTAGTAACGAAACGTTTCTCCCACTGAAAACGCTACATCCAAATAAACAGAATCAACTTTTGGGGATGTTGAAGATTGTATTTATGCTTAAAAGAAATCAAATAATGTGAACCTAAAACTAAAGAAAAGAAAAGAGGAAATAAAAGTACTTTGGTGATGCTGATTTTGTAGTGGGGAGATCCTGATTATGATGCAGATCCAACCAAGCAATCAGCCTTCCAAACCCCTCTGTACTCAGTGAAGATTCAATGTCTCAAAACACACCACATACTCTGAGAGCACACAACATGTGAACTGTTTTTCTGTCAGCTAGAGACATCAGTGGAATGGACCTGATTGATGAGTAAAAATAAAATCTACAAAGCTCAGAATTCAAAACTGACCGAGTTGTTTTCTCTGCTGTCTTCATCTGCAGACTCTTTTTCTTCTGGGTCCACGGTTTGGTTCAGGTCATCCTCATCATAGCGATATACAAGGCTTCCTACACGCCCCCCTATTGATGCGAGATAGGGGGAGTCACAAAGACACAGAAGTAAAAGAAATTAATTAGGAAGCAAAATCATTATTTTATTTCACACATAGAATGATATCACTCAAAATTAGCTAACTATTGAAACCTCAAAGTAAGCCAGCCTATGAGACAACAGGAAATAGCCAAAGAAAGAGTTCGTCCTCAGTTTTAAATTGTCTGTTCTAGCCCTCATTGTCTAGACTAAAGCTCAGCAACACTGGGACCTCACTGATGGTCACTATACTCTGAAAACTTTACCGACTCCCTAAATTGGCACTTACTCATGAATCCCTGCTCTGAAAGCTTCTGTGCCAACTAACCACATGTCATATCTCTCTCGCTCTCAAGAAATTTACTTTAAGCTTTAAAATTAGAAGAGCTCAGTGGACAAAAAGGTCCCCTTATACTGATGTATAGTTTATCAGTGGGTTAATAATGTAAAGCGGTTTTGCTACTGGTGTAGTTGCTTCCAGTGGAGTACATTAAGCACATCCATCTGTAGCTAATGACTACTTAATTTGAGATTAATCTGATAATTATTCTGTCCATTAACAAATTGAAATATGGGTTAGTAAAATTAGGATTACAATGATTTTATGTCACAAGTCATAATCCAGCAGTCCAGAAACAAATCAGTATATTTGTTCCCTGTGTGCCAACAGACAGGCTTTGGCTCTTTAAGAAAGGACGATATGAGAAATAAACATAATAAGGCCAACATGAAAACTTACCAGTGGATCACAACTATGGGAAAATATACTGGGATATAGGGTTGTACATTTCCGGTAGCTTTATTTTGCAGTCAATTGCTACTGCGAAGGTGTACTCAAAAATCATATCCAAAATACGAAAACGGAAAGATTGCGTTAAATTACAAAGAGCAGAGGGTGGGAACATTCACCATTGCTGTGTCATAAAAAAATCAAATGATCAATTTTGATGTTTGAAGAGCGTAGATCGATTGTTTGTTTACATCACTCAACACAAGCAGAACTGCATTACTGCATGCAGAAGACACATCGTCCACATTCAGAAGCACATCTCTGTGTAGTGATTTAAACAGGCAAAGGGACGGCAGTAAAAACTTCGGACCTGTGACAGCATCAAGTACGCTGGTGTTCCAATTGTACAAATCGCGAGTCCGTGCTCGTGTTCTCGGCAAGTCCGGACTCGCCGAGAACGCGAGTACGGACTACGGAGAATTGAGAAAGGGCCTATCTCACCAGTGAACGAGGTTATCTCGGAGTCAAGAACACAACCCGGTATCCTGACACAAAACGCACCCTCCTCCGTTAACTAAAGACGCATGTTAATTTCCGTTTGGCAACAGTTTCTCTCAATAAAAAAAACACCACCCAGCGAAATATGCGCATATTATTTTTTACGAACAAAACAACATGAACATGAAGATCGTCTAACTAGCTACATGCTAACGTTAGCTCCCACATGAAGTTCCACAGTAAGGCTAGCGGAACTAGTATTTCATAGTCGTTAAACGTATGAAAGGAAATTAAATACTTTTATATACCTGATTCTTCTTGTTCAGGGTCAGAGTCGGGCTCCGAATCATCTCCATAGACCGCTAAAGACGACAGCAGCGTACTCTTTTTACCGCTCGCCATTTCTGTGTAGTATCTAGTGATGGGTCGTTCGCGAACGAAATGGCTCTTAGAGCCGACTCTTTGACGTGAACGACGCGAGCCGGGTCCTTATCGCGAGCCGTCACGTGGGGTTTTTTTTTTTTCTTTCTCTCTCTCTCTCTCTCTCTCGCACTTTTTTTCTGCTTCTATGGGCTCAAAATTTGGTCATAAATATATTGTACTTGTAAATCGGTTTTGTACTTGTAAATCAGGATTTGTATGTGTAAAAAAAAATTTGTGTGTGCGTAAAAAAGATTTGTATGTGTAAAAAAAATTTGTGTGTGCGTAAAAAAGATTTGTATGTGTAAAAAATATTTGTGTGTGCATAAAAAAGATTTGTATGTGTAAAAAAAATTTGTGTGTGCGTAAAAAAGATTTGTATGTGTAAAAAAGATTTGTGCGTGCGTAAAAAAGATTTGTGTGTGGACTTAGCCAAAAAAAACCCTGCAAGTTACAAGTACGAATTTTGACCCTATTTTTCTTCCTTTCATCTGATTGGTCAATGTCATGTCAATCACAAATGTAACAATCCAACCAGAGAACAGATGGGTTTGGCTGTCAGAGGGGTGCTTTTTTGAACTGCAGGTCCTTGAAGGGTAATACAGGTTGAAGCTGGAGGATCTCTATATAAATATCCGATAGCAGCTAGGTCCCCTAACTTTCAGTTGCTGTTGAAAGGATAAAGTTGTGGTATATCAGTGGTTAGAAATACCATTATTACTTTAGGATTAGTTTAACACAAAGTCAGGGCTGACCCGGGACCATTGCTGTGAGTCACAGTGCGCAGCATAAAAGTCCTTTCACATCGGACGCAGGATGTGCTGCTAATGCTAACTGCTAACTAAAAGCAAAGGATCCAGAATTTGTTGCTGGCTGCTGAGCTCTGTGGGTTTTTGCAGCAGCTCTACTTGTACTAGATGCACCTGCTCCTTGTCTTTTCTATCTCTGACTTTATGTCCTCTACAAGAGTTTCTGGTTTTTTAGCTAGTTCTTCAAATGTTCAATAAAAACATCTATGCTAATTCATAACGAGGAAAGCTTTGTAATGAAGACTGTCATTTCCAAAACACTGCCCGCCCCCACCCCGCGGTCCGCAGCGCTGTTGAAAAGGCTGTGGAAGTCCCTATATTAAACACGTAGACCTGTGACACAAAAATCACCAAACTCGGACGACCACAGACTGTTTTCCTTCGTGGTGATGAAGGAAAACGCTGGGTTGGCATGTAAAAGGGCATTTATTCCCTTCAAAGACCTGCAGTTCAAAAAAAGCGCCCCTCCGACAGCCAAACCCATCTGTTCTCTGATTGGATTGTTACATTTGTGATTGACATGACATTGACCAATCAGATGAAAGGAAGAAAAATAGGGTCAAAATTCGTACTTGTAACTTGCAGCGGTTTTTTTTGGCTAAGTCCACACACAAATCTTTTTTACGCACGCACAAATCTTTTTTACACATACAAATCTTTTTTACGCACACACAAATTTTTTTTACACATACAAATCTTTTTTACACACACAAATTTTTTTTACACATACAAATCTTTTTTACACACACACAAATTTTTTTTACACATACAAATCCTGATTTACAAGTACAAAACCGATTTACAAGTACAAAATATTTATGACCACATTTTGAGCCCATATGCTTCACTCCGCACGCGAGACTTGTGCTTTACGCTGGGCAGAGGGGGGAGGGGCGGTAGTTACACTCAGTAGCACAGGAACAGAGCAGGAGGGAGAGAGACAGAAAGAGAGCCAGGGACAATAACGTCACATTAGAAAGGTATAGTAATCATCCAGAACTATTTTCAGTTGCAGATGATAAAGGATTCAGAAAGTTTATTCATGCAGGTCCATATGACAGAGAATGTGCATCTTCTTTTTGTTTTCATATTTTAATTTATATTTAATTGTGTTGTGGTTTGCAGTGTTTTGTGTTGTTTCACTTTAAATTTGTAAAAGGAAAAAGCTGAAAATTTAAATAGTTAAAAGTTGAAATGTGAATAGTTGATTTTTGTATTATATGATTTATTTATTACATTTTATGTGGAGTGAATAAATAAAAGTATATTTACGGTGGCCTCTACAGACAAAGCACGTACAAACTTCAAATCATGTGCAAACTCTGAAGCACGTACAAACTTCAAAACACGTAAAAACTCCAAAACACGTAAAAACTCAGAAGCACGTAAAAACTCAAAACACGTACAAAACACAACAGAAGTGCTCCAGGATGCTGGGTGCAGTGTTGAGCTTTTTTTACCTCGTGGCTACACAAGCCAGGAAGTACCAACAACCGGATTTGGTGTGTGGTAGTAACAGGTAAATTAACTTTTTTTTTAATTATTTGAATATATATATGAGTGCCTGTGTATAAATACACAAACAATACACACATGCTTTCAATTGTGTAATTTAAGTGATCTAGTAGCTCTGCTTTGGAAGTTCAGTTCATGCTAGAAATGTGTTTTGGAGTTTGTACGTGTTTTGTCTCTAGGGGCCACCGCATATATTTATATATAAACATATATAAATAAAACCACTTTTTTTTACGTTAGTAATTCCTTTTGTGCATAATGTTATATTATTGTTAATAATAAATTAATTAAAGCAACAAAACAACCTGAAGAGTCGGTTCGGAGCCGAAAGAGCCGGCTCTTTTTAGTGAGTCGAACCGAAAGAGCCGGGTCTCTAAAAAGAGCCGGAAATCCCATCACTAGTAGTATCGCATAAACTGTGGGTCGCAGAATATTAACGTCATCAAAACGGTAACACACCGAAGGAACCGGTCTGCCACTGGGAAATGTAGTCATTTTGTTGGCCAGCGTTCATTCTATTGTTGTACCAGGAAGAAGCTTAAAAATACTTGTGTAAACATCTCTTAGGCATTCATCCGTTACAGTTTACACCCAACACATGTACTTTCTAGGTATTGTTTCACAGACACGAAACACTAAACTACATTTATGCCAACCAAAACTTATAAAATCTGAATGATTTCATACTAATATGTCCAGTTGTGATGCTAAGACTTTTTAAAAGTCTCATTTAAGTTTTATTCTGCTTTCATGCACTAACTGTTACGCACTTAACCTGTGCTGCACATTACTGCATACATAACCTGTTCTATACACCTCCTGCAATATCTGACAACATGGTATTTGACTTTTTTTTTGACATACTAGAAACACTTGATGCACAAAAACCACACGTCTTATACATCACTGTAAAGCAAACCAACCTTCAGAACAAACACCCAGTATCTAGTAGGAGTTTAATAACAAAAATTATTTTGTTAAACGAATGTGATCCATCTTCACTAATAACCCAAAGGAAGTGGTTTGAGTAAGCACTTATTCGAAAACTAGTAAATTGCTGTTGTTTCCTCTTGATTACATATGACATGGTTTTGAATAAAGCTGTTATGATTCTGCTGTTGCCATAATTTTTGGTTCTTGTGTTTCTGAATATTTTACTCTTCTGCGTGCTTTCTTTCTCCCCCTTCTCTACTCATTATAGCTGTTCTGTGCTTTTTGGGGGGCCTCTTTAAGTTCACTTTGCATTTTATTTTGAAGGTTAGTTTCTTGCAGGGCTGTGTTTTTACTTCCCTCCACTGTTCTTTTACCTTCCTTCCTTTATACCTGGATTGAATTCATGTGTGTCTTATTATCCCTCTACCTGGTTTCATGTGTAATCACACTGAAATCACATCAAAACAGTAACTTTTTTACTATGTGTGAGCCTAAAAAGTTCACTAGATAAACATATGAATTTACACAAACATTTGTGTAGCTTGACAGAATGGTTGTGGATCATTTCAAATCACAAATGCTAGTCAAACTTGGAATAAATTAGAAGAAAAAGTTTAATAGTTATTAGTGTAATAGGGTTATGATATTAGTGGCTATTTTTCTTCTGCAATATTTAAATATTTTCTTCTTGTAGTGAAAAGTACTTTGAGTGCTCAGAGTAGAAAATGCAGTCCATTCACCATTTTACAATTCTTACAATCAGCTGCTTGGCAATGACGCACTACAAAGTGGAACAATGGTTTGGCATCTGTGATGTGGTCCGGCCATTTTTGCGGATACTGAAAAAATATATGGGCATTTTAATTTCATTCAAATTTTGGTTGAACTCTTTTAAAAAAAAGAGTCCTATACTATGTAGCAAAGAAATTCAAAAGTGGAAAAGTGTACATTTTCTCTTTTATCTGAACACACTTAAATGACTCTGTCCTTTGAATTCTTCTGCCTTCTCTTTGTCTTCTTGTCTCCTGAGCTGCAGCAGCATCCATACAGCAGAGCAAAGATGACCAGAGAGAGAATTACCAGGACAAACACTCCAATGACGGCAATACCACCCAGTGCCCACGGCTCCTGATGCATACGATGAAGGAACCACTCCACCCAGTCCTCAGGTGACCCTGTGGGTTTCTGCTGGTCTAGTACACTGTATAGAGAATGATCAACCAGATGAAAACCAGGTAAACCTGCCCTGATATTTACCAACTCACACAATCTTATTAATACCATCATGTGACACTAAGAGTTAAAAGAAGCACATTATCTGCCAACTAAAAAAGTTATTTCACACTCCAAATATCTAAGCAACAGATAGGTTATATTTTTATTGGCACGGCCCATTAATCTGCAGGTGTTAAGGCCTTTCGTCACCTAGCATATTCATTGTCAGACACTCACCTCTCCACCGCCATGTCCTGCCAAGTGAACGGCTCACTGAGTCTTAACAGAACGTGAAAACACAGCAGAGTATGACAACAGAAAACTTCGACTCTTCAGCTGCTTTTCTGATCCACAAGCCGAACTGGAAGTTTTTTTTTAAATAGTCCAAAATAACAGTTTACTTTCACTTCGAGCGCAGGAGTGGTGTTCTGAATATGCAAACGTAGCACAGTTCCTGTTTGCATTTCCAGGTGACTGCCATTTCAAAGTAAAAGCAACAGCTCATGGTTAATGTTTAAACTCACAATGGCAAAGAGGAATTCTGCTGATAAGGAATGTGCACGGTGGAGCAACGAGTCACTGATGACATTTTGATCCTCACTCTTATAGACTGTGGTGACTACATTAGGTATAAGAACAAAGAAATGTTTATTTAATTAAAGTATTTAACATCTGATACATTTACAAAAGCAAGAAGGAGCAAAAACACATAAAAGTGGCGTCTCAGAAACACTGCCTTTCCTGTATGTCACACTACTATTTTACAATATAACGGGAATACATTTAAAACTGTTGCATCAAACAATGAATAGTTCACATTTTCCATTGGCACGATTTGCTTCACTGAGCCAGCAGGGGGCGCTTTGTTTTTGAACAAAGCAATGTTTCTGCTGAACTTCGTGTCCAGAGCACACATACATGTTGGAATGTACACTGTCCGTGTTGTTTCTCACATTCCTCCTGAATGTGAAAATCATCGCAAACCACATTTGTAATAACTGAGTCACTGTGACATTTCAGGACATATCAGCTTTGTTGCTGTGTCTCTTTGCCAATGAAACTCTGCCACACAGTGTTACATTGTTCTGGTTTATAATGAATCTTGATGAGTTGTGCCTCTCAGCTGCATTGCAGTGGTGTGGCTCTCTGGATGATAATCGAGTACGGGAAATATCATGGCACCAACTTCCCATCCTTGCCTGTTTTTGATACCCACTTAATTCTTCCAGAGAAGCCCGAAGAAGGATGGAGATGATGTTTCTTGGTGTGTTCTGTCCTGTCTCTTCCTCAGATGTTGTGCAAGGGTTGAACTCTTGAGGGCTGGTGCTTTGGCTTCGTAAAACAACAGCAGTGGATGCACGAGAGTAATATCATGAAGAAAACCGTGGCTGTGAGGAGAAAAACAGAACAGAGACACGGGGTGGGGTCAGCACAAGCTGGGAGAGAATTTTGAGTCTAGAAATTTTCTACACAATTACTGGGTCCATACTGTGAAGCAAGAACAGCATACTAAGGCAAGCTCAGTGTACCTGGGCACATGAAGGAGGTTATAAACTCGACAAGTCAACCCACAGTTTATCAATCTAGCTACAAGCATGTTCTTTTAAAGTGGATAAGTCTACTGGCAGCAGAGTGACTGATTTTTACAGAAGAACATAAAACTATATTATTAAATGCAAGCACAAAACACAGCTGCTGCAGGCAAACCAGCGTGAACGTGTGTGTTATTAAAAAAGCACTGTTGTGTGCTTTAAGTGGTCAGTAAGACTTGAAAAGACCTACTGTATGGAATAACTGACTGTTGATTTTACACCTAATGGTTTCTTATCTCCAACCGTGCATATGCCTCACCTTTTATGTAAACTGCCTTCATATTACTGAATAACCCACGATTAACCCTAAAATTATCTGGATAAATCCAAAACCTAGTGATATAGATGTCAGGGTCGTTTTGAGTTTTCTCTAGTTTTGTACTCTTATTTATCTTTATGACTCTGTATTCTTTAGTGTTGACATTTAGCTTCCTTTTATTCGTTCCTTTGATTCCTGAGTGCCCTTAGTTCAGTGCTCCTGCTCTGAAGGTTCATTCTGTGTTTGTGCTTTTGTGATGGGAACTGTGTGAGCTCCATAGCCCTCTGCTTATGGTGTTATCTTTACTCTCCTTGTGCTTACAAGTTTCCTGTTCTTCTTTGCCATTAGTTCTCTGTCTGCTTTAGTTGATGATAGGTTTGTTAATCCCCTTCTGTAATCCCATTTTGCTCCTTCTATCTTGTCCGTGTGTTTATCATCTGTCTCTGTGTCAAATTGGTAATCTCCATAATCACAAGGTGTGTTTTTATCGTCTCCTTCTGTTATTTGTTGCGTTCTCCCCTTGTGGCAGTGTGTTCCCTGCGTGTGTGTTTCCTCCAAGTCAATTCCCTGTTCACCTTAAGTGTTGTTTTTTCCCTGTATGGACACGGCTCAGCATTAAAAGCTGTTTCTGAGTTTAAGTCCTGTCTCCTGAGTCCTGCATTGGGGTCGACTTCATCAGTGCCAAACTGTGACAACAGGCCTCTGGTTTAGATGGCCATGTATGATAAAGTTACATGTAAACTCCCCACCTGCCACATTTAAGTACCTTTTAGTTTACTGGCTTATTTGTGAGGCCTGCAGCTATACTGCTTTGGTTTACTTTTACTAGTAATGGCAAAATGTCTAAGCATAGCTACATCGCTGCCAACCCACTGCTGAAATGCTGCTGATGTCATCAATGTTAGCAACAATGAGCTTTCAGCCATGGACCGCTATGATTGGATCGACTTGTCTTGCATAATACCGGCCACTGACTTCACTTCTTTACTTTATATCCACTCCACACTCCCACTCTAATATCAAGAGGGAGGTGGAAGTGAAATAACTACTCAGCATTTAGCAGATATATTGTAGAGTTTTATCATACACAGGTGAAGTTCAAACCAGAGGATTTACATAATGAATAAATAAATGATTTTATGTAATTCCACTTACATATTCAATTCAATTCAATACTTTATTTTTCCACAAATTTCGCCTTGTGTGCCATATTTTGAATGATGGGTCAGTGCTTAAAACTCACCAATAAAGAGGAGGAGGACAGCAAAGGCTCCCACCTCCACTGGAGTTGCTTCTGGGAGAGCCTGTAGTTTGGTCCACACCCTGCGAAAAATATCCTGCAGCTGCTGGTCCATGCTGACTTCTGGATGCAGGAGTTGAAAAAAATGATATGAATGATTTTCCAAAAGAAAAAGGCCTCAGTAGAGCTCTAAATGTAGAAATGAAAAAAAAGAAGTTCAGCTCCACCCTGGACTGCTCCGATTTTACTCTTCCACCCTGCAATTATACCTCAAGCCTGATTTTTTTTTTTTAATTCTTTCAATCTCTAAATCCTCTATGCTTTCCAAGTACTCACTCATTATATATCAGCACCACTAATTAGTCTACTGTATGTGTAGTGAGATTTGGCAGACCACATGTCTAGGCTGTACGTGTTTGTGAACAGACTGTGTGCGAGGCTTGTGTCAGGCCTGGTGCGTTTGTATCCACAGACAGGAGAAACCTTCCTGCGTGTGCAGTTTAATTATAAACAAGGCTAACTATTCCAGGCCTGGCATTTCAAAACTGAGGCCTGTCATCAGCACTGGAGCAGCTGTGTGTGGGAGAAGCTGCTGAGGCGATAAGGGCACAGGAACACGACAGGACACTGAAGACATCACCGATAAATTCCGAATGGACTAAAAACCTGCCGACTAACCTGTGTGGAACCAAGTCCGTACTGAGTACTCCAGTCTCTTTAACACAGTGCCACAACACGTCACATAGTAATTTCAAAGCCCTGGATTTTCATATAATGTTAAAATAGTTGTTAAATAAATAAATTGTGCTAAATCTAGAAACAAAAGGCGTTCTTCCGGCTTTATCAATTTTTGTTGTAATGCTAGCATTTTTTGATGTAAAAAGCAAAACAGTTAAAAAAAAAGATTTACATTTACTTTTTGACTGGCCAAACTCTCTAATTTAGTTGTTTTGATTAAGTTTACGAAATTGTTTTTTTTTTTTACTTTTTTTTTGTCTTTGTCCTAACCCTCACCCATATTTAAGAGACTTGCATTGAGTATAGGTAAGTTTAGCAAATGCTAGCTTTTTCGCCTGCCAAGCTAATGTAATGCTATATATATATAATGCTAACTAGCAGTTAACTCAACTGATCTTGCTGAAGCGCTGCAGAACTGGTGTATAAAACTGACACTGGTTACACTGGGACACTCTCCAAGTAAAAACATTTAAAACACTGTTTTTGATTTACTTAAACAGTTATTATCTAGCTATTAAACATAACATTTAAAGTACGATACCCAAGACGCCGTTTGTTGCTAGGCAACATAGTCACAAAAATGTTTAAAAAAAAGGTTTGTCATGGATTACTGGATTTATCAATTTATCTATTTTACCATTTGACTATTTTATGTATGGATGCAATGTTTTGTATATCCGTGTTGTTTCTTTTAGTTTAAACTGTATACTCTGATGCTTTTCTGACTTTGTGTTGTGTATTACACCATATATCTTGGTGTATGTTCATTTCCAAGGATGACTAAATAACTACTGATTTAGAATGGTCTTTCAGTAACTGTACAACCACATAGTGATGTACACAGTGATTTTAGATATATTTAATATACTAATATCCCCTTTTTTCATTGGCATAAACAAATTCAGTACCTATGCAGATTTAACATGTCATTTTCAACCATTTAATATATTAGACACTGCACTTATATCATTAATATACTAAATAATGAATTTTTGATCAATGCAGAACCCTGTGGAACACCACATCTACCGTCAAAACTGATGATAATCTGCAAACTGTACATATTAAAGCTTAGAGCATATTAAAGCCTTACTTGTTGTTTATTAGTGATGCATACACACATATGCTGTACTGTACTAATCTATTAAATCTGTTTAGTTTAATGTGCGTAACTCTAAGTAAAACTATGTGATTATTCAGAATTTATACTGACTCTTATTCTTTATCAGATCAGGAAGTGCCACCACATGTACTATAGTTTTTTTTCTTCTTTTTTTGTGGTTGTCATACTTGACATGTTCTGTTGCTTTAGTCATGAAAATCAGTCTGCAGTTCATAACGGATTTCCTGTTATATTTGTTTTTGACAGTCAGTTCCACATGACAGAGTGTGCTTTTAACACTTAATACCCCCAAACACTGCGTTATTTCATCATAAGTGCCTAAATACAGATACTTTTACCCTGGGCGAATATATGTGTATATTCTTTGTGTTTATAGCAGCTCCTCCAGCTGATTCCAAGCACCTGCTGGAGTGAGGCTGAAGAATGTGAGGCCTCTGCTGCTGACCCTCTTCACACTGCAACCTCTTGTCTTTGTCCTTCCGCTGCGCTCACATTATGTTTGGTAAGGCGCAAACGAGAGTAAAACATGTAACAGAAATCAAAGAAATCACCTTCTTTGTGGTTCATGTAGACAAGTTTGCTTATTTAGTACCTGTTTTCTTTACTTTACAGCACTTAAGCATTTCCATTTGAGAATGACAAGTACAGTAAGTGTGGCCTTCAAATGTTAGTCTGTATAAACTTGGCATAAAGCACAGTAAAAGCTAACATGTGCAAAGACAAGAAAAAGCTCTTACCTCTTTAGCAAATGTGTGCCACTACTTCCACTTGTTATTTCTTCTCTGACAGCAGAGCCAAAGGCAGAAGTAAACAGTCCCCAGAACGTTTCACTGACTTTTACTCCCGCTTGTTTTCTCCCTCCCCCTCTTCTTTCTCTCTTCTCATAAGTTAGTTTGTGGTGCCTGCAGGTCTTCTGCTCTTCATCTAATTAGCCTGCTTCAGTTCAGACTGAGAGAGAGAGAGAGCAGCACTGGATGTTTGGACGTAATATGACTCTTTGAGCAGATCAGCAGCCGTTTCTTTTTTATGACCACAACTGTTCCTCCTGTGAGAGTGTTCACTTTCTCCTGCTTTTCTCAGAGAGTTTGCGTACCTCCTCACTCTTTCCCCTCCCTTCTCCCTCCTCCAACTAGTTTCCAAATCAACTCTTTCCCTGCTTTCGCTGTGCCTCTCTCCCCCTCACCCTCTATCCTGTCTGTACATCTGAACACTCATTCACTGTTTTTTCCTCCTCCTCCTCCTCCTCCTCCTCCCTCTCTGTCTCTCTGTCGCTACAGACCAGCTGTGCCAAGGCCTCTTTTTTGTCTTCAGTCACCCTGGAGACGAGGCTGCTTCTAAAAGAAGCAGGGGGTGGTGTGTGTGTGTTTGTGTGTATGGTGTGTGTGTCCATCCTTCTTGTGTCCTGCCATCTTAGCTCTTACCAGCGTGTTTTTCTTTGTTTTTTGTTTTGCGTTTGCTGTTGATTCGATTAAGTGAAAAAAAGAGAAAACTGTCATGACTTGAGGTGCGGCTGATATCCGCCCTGGGAGTTCCTCCCGGATCAGAGGTGGGGTGTTCTCTCCGAAAGAAGGAACAATCAGGCCATTTCTTCTGTTTTTCTATTTATTTTCTGACCAGTCCGCCTGGCTAGTATGTGTTCTCCAGTTTGTTTAGAGAAAAATAGGGCGGGTTGTGGAGCTTTGGTGAATGTCGTTACAGGGAATTGCGTTAGAGGATATGTGGACATTCCAAGTTACGCTTATTCATCCATAAATGACCATTAGTCATTTCCTAAAAGTTTACCAGAACGCAGCACAGAGTTCCTGAAACTGAAGACTGTTAATTTGCCTCGAACGTCAAGCCTCAGATAACGCATGTTGGTCAGATCGCTGCTTTTGTTTCACAATGAAAAATAGATTCACATGATACTTCTTGTATTTGACTTCCACTTTAGTATTTTAGCATTTTCAGTCTACTGTCCGGTACAAACCACATAGGGATATACTGCATATGAAAAACAGTGCACGAACCACAGATTGCATCTAATGTGTTTTGTATTTTTCATAGAACTTACACTTAGTTAAAGTCGGCCTTGGGGCATTTGCTAATAGGATTTGTTGCAGATTAAAGCCTTTCCATCAAAGTCTTATGGCAGTGCAATTAGAAGGATTATTGTTGTGGTCTTTAGGAATAGTGTGATGGAAGATTTCTCCAAGGACATCAACTATATCCATTAAAATACTTAAATCACCTGGTTTATTTGATATTTTTTACGATCATTTTGTTTGAATGCCTCGAGTTCATCATTGTAAAGTACTTTAAGGAACAATTTTGACTTCATATTTGAGGTACTTTTTGAAGTATACGCAGTATTGATACTATTTTAATTCCTTCCTTGCCATGAGGGTGCCACATGTTTGATTTGGAGTTTTACACCGGATGTCCTTCTTGATGCAACCCCAAAGGAGATTTGTATCTGCAGCTGGAATTGGACCTACAGCACTGGAGTTTATAATACTTAAAAATCGGCTTGATGTGATTTTCGCATCAAGCACAGGTGAAGCTGTGTTTCTGGTCTTTCCTTTGGAACAGGAGACTAATATTGCCTTTCAGCTGTCTTTTGGTGAGGGGTCAGCTACACATTCCACTATGCTCTGAAGCTGCTAACTTTGCATGCTGAAATGCTCAAATTCCAACTGTTTGTTTATCTCTTTCACTGTTACTGTAAATAAGTTAGAACAGCTTTAAATGCTCTATGATAAATGTGACACATCTAAATATTTATTTTTTATTTATTACTTATTTTTTATTCAGTATCTCCCTCCTGGCTGTGAGTAACTCATTCAGTTCAAGGACTCTTTAATTTATCATCTCCTTTATAGATACTGTGGAAGATTAATGTAGGGATGTCATTAATACTGATGTAAAAGGTTAGTGTCTTCGGGTCAGATCGCTCAGTGTGTAACAATAGGCTGATTTGCATTGACGCCTGTGTAGGATGTGGGGAGGTTTGTGAATAAAGGCTTCTGGCTGAATCAGTCTCCTTTCAGGCTTTGTTTTGGTCAAGCACAGCAAGTAATGTGATCGTATTTTAACCTTGTGACCCCGACGCTGTCAGACTCATAGTGTACTCAACAAGGAAAGAATAGCAGCTCAAATTCTTTTGATTGGATTATCAGATTAGTTAATTGATGAAGGATTAATAGGTGTGAACGTGAGTGGCTGTCTTCTCCATTAGCCTTGCCACAGGCTGGCAACCTGTGCAGGATGCATCCCGCCTCTCACCCTTTGGTCTCACCCCCCACCCTCTAAATTTCCACTACCTTGATAAAGATAAGCAGAAGAGAATGAATGGATTAAGAATTAATTCTGGATTTCTGCACCACTTCACACTAAACAGTGTTGGAACAGCCTAACGTAATCAGTGATTAAAGGCTAAACATTAACATTTGCATTTAGTTTTTAGGCTTGAGCGGTTCTGAGACCTGGCTGGCTCAGCGTTTGTGTCATTTAAACCGAGCCTTTTCTGCATCACTCCTAAACATTGTGCTGACATCATATGTTCAGTACACCAGGGATTAGCTCTTGTTTCCATTAAATCAAACATTCACAGACACAAGGGAGCATGTAGCTTGTAATCCTGTTCCTGGAATCTTCGAGTTTATTAGTTCACAACTGGACAACACTGTCAGTACTGAACGTCATGCGGTGAAAGGAAACGCATGGATTGGACCGTACGGGTGAGGAAGGCTGGTAAAAATTACAGACAGTCGTCATACTTTTTTAGAATAACAATTTAAAGCATGCATGGAAAAATGCATTCATGCACAGATTTATTTATACGAACATCACTCTTGCCAGTCTAATTCAGAGAACTGCAGGGCGATGTTAAGAAGCACATAAAACCTAAAACTATCTTTGGTCATCTTGTTTTTTGTTTGCTGCAGTTATTAAACCTACAGTTGGTAATGATTAGGCACTAGGTGTTTCTCTTTTTTTGTGCTGTGCTTTGTTCTGCAGGAGATAATTGGAGTGTAATTAGCTGAACGTGCTACCTGGGCTCATTAAAGCTCTCTCCTTCCTGAAGTCGCTCCGTGTCTCCCAGACTCAGACTAGCTCAACAACAGCATGTGTTTTTGGTTTTATCCTGCATTCCTCATACTCTGCCACTCCTCAGTGCATGCTTTACACTGCTGACTGATACACACATATTCCTTTAGTTTATGTTTCGTGTAAATAAATGGTCTTTTTCTAAATTACCACCTCATCTTCGCCTTCTAGTTGGGCTGTGACATCAGGAACAGCATGTATTGAATGTTTCAAAGGAAAGGCAAACTAAAAACTTGTTTAGTCTGGGTTTTTTAGTATACAACTACTTATATTAGTTTTTAGCATGCATAAGACCACACCAGTCATCAGTAGTGCTTCAGAAATTAATGCAATGCAGCTACTTGGGGACAAAAATAGGAAACCAATTGGTAAAAAGCTTTGAAGCCACTTCTATTTCAAATTCATTCAGTTAATTCTGACTGATCTAGTATTGTGGAACCAAGGTATGCATGTGTATGTTGTCAGTTTTAGTCTAAAACCAGCTTTTCCAGTTTAATAGTTTCTGTTTTTTTTATTTTTTTAATCTCTTGAATTACATTAACTCCAACTTCTTCCCCTTTTTCTGCTCAAACTTTTGTTATGACTTGCCTAAAGTTTTTTTGCAGTGTGTGTTAGTCGATCATAACACAGTAAACATTTTTTCAAGAGACTCATGTAGAAGTTTTTAGTTGTGTGGTTTTGTGCCAAACAACAGATTTTTGTGCATGTCTGATAAAGGAAGAGAAGGCTTGTGGTTGAGAAGAAGTGTGAGATGAGTGAACATGTGAAAATGTTGTGCGACTGGATGGAAAAATAAATCATTTGGTGTGAGCAGCAGAGTTGTGATAGTCTTAATCACTTTATAAATCATGCAAAACCGGCCATGATGCCTTTTTTTGTTGTTCACCAACCGCTCAAAAAGCTTGTCCATTAACTCCATAGTCGAGCTGATAATACATATGTATGGGGGTAAATAACACACTGCTTTCAGCACACAAAACATCTATTTGAATTGCAAAACTGGTTATTTTCCCTCTGTTTTCATCCAACACAAAGCTGCTCTGAATTCGGAGCAGAGGTCTGTTTTAAATCAAAACTGTTCTGTGTAGCCAGAGTTTGGCAGCTCTTCATAAATTTGTGCAATAAAGAGATTCAACTGTGGAGGATGATGACTCCTCTGTGAAGCCTTATGTTACACATTGTCATAGTGCAACAGTCACCAAAGGGGCTAGAGGTCAAATCCAACCCTTGTGTACCCAGAAAATGTCCCATTTTAGTCACCACAACAACAGCTGGTATAGATAGCCCAAGTATTCGTGTATGCATGAGAACCGCTTGCCCAGCTGAGTTACTTAGTCACATTCCTCAGAGGACCCTCCAGCTCACAGCAGGCTGTCACAGTGTCAGAAAGCGTGAAAATGGCTCCTCTGACTGGGAGACCAGACCCAGTCTGGCGTCCATCTGTAGCTCCAGTGTCACGTCAGGGCTGTAGATGTCACTGTTATACAAATACACACGTGGGTGAGTTATGTCAGTGGATTTGAAGCGCTTGAGTGAATTGACGTCAATGAAAGCGCATGCTATACATTTGACATATCATCATTAAAAATGACCAACATGTAAATCCCAATCCTGTTTCATTCGTGTTACAGCTTTAATCAGTGAAAATGGACAAGCTCAAAGGTGCAGAGGAGTTCATATAGGTCTCTCTTACAAATGAAGGAATCTCTGTATGTCAGACCATGCATTCTTCATTTGTCTCTACAACCATTACACCTGGCCGGCAGGAGAGTCACTGTGGATACAAGAGAGTGAAGTCTCCCTCCCTTGAATGGTCCTCAGTAGGTCTTAGTTGGGTAGATTCAACCTCTAATAAACAACAGTGCAGGACATGCTATTCCATTATTTATTTAACCAAAGCTGTGTGTGAAAAGGTGAGCACACCTCATGATTCAATAGCTTGAAAAGCCATCTTTTGCAGTAGAATCGTTTTCTATATGACTTTTTCAGTCTCTGTCCTGATATACAAAACATTAGAAGGTAAACGGTCTTGTGTTGCTGTTTTTTCCCCCACAGGACTGTAAGAAAGATCCAGGATGTTGTTATGACAAGCATGAAACACCAGCTCGCCCTCTAGTGGTGCAGATAGCATGCAACATATATAGTGCAACACGGTGAGATGACTTTTAATGATATTGCCTGTGAGATGAGATGAGACACAAAATTCCTCACTTAAGTCAAAATTTCACAGTTTTACATTCTAGATGATACAAATAAAGAATTGAGTCCATTAGAATATCAAGACATAAGCAAAAAAATGTCTGTTCCCCAGTGCTTTTTTTCTTTTTTTAAGGGGAGGAAAAGATTAGTTTGTTTAGTATTACAGGACAGTTTGGCCACTGAGCTATCAGGACTTTTTCTGTAAGTGTACACATTTATTTTTTACAATTTATTTTTATTCCATTTTACGGCAGCAGCAATGTAAGACGTACTGCTGAAATAGACCTTTTTTTTCATATATTAAGACATCTCAGGGATTAAATGTGTAGTTAAACTTCTTTACACAGAAAGTGGGCTGTATGTGGCCCACAATGTAAAATTCCCTGCTCTAAAACGAACAAGTGGACCCAAATCACGTCAACAAATGCCTAGGTGTAGGCCGGGTAAACGTTTTTCCTTTAATTTGTCACCCCGCAGTAGTTGCGCTTGCAGTTAATGAGCTTAAATTGTGGACGGCATGTCTTGACTTCTCTTTTGACATCAATGTAGAGGGCGCACTTGAACAAAAGCTGGACGAGTGGAGATAAGCGGGTGTTACGAGCGGTACGTGAAGGCGTCGTGAGCATGCTGGCGCTAACAGCGGCAAAGGAAGTGCCGTTATTCTCTGCCACGTCTGTAGGCTCCTGAAGCAGCGCAGCCTGCAGAGGCGGCAGGTCGGAGCACCGGGATGAGCCGGTGCGTGGTGGTGGGGGGATGAGAGGGGGGCAGTGGGAGTGACCGAGGAAACGCGGAGGAGAGGAAGGAAAGAGGAAACACGTCGAGGCACAACACAGCGCTGAAAAGAGCTCCGGCTTCTAGGAGCCACCGCTGTCTTCTGGAGGATCCTTTCCTGCAGGACGTCTATTGTCCGGACAGAGCCGCGGGGAAACCCATGCTAAGCTCAGGGAGAATGGAGGAATTCGTAACCGAAGAGGAAGAGCCATGGTACGACCAGCAGGACCTGGAGCAGGGTAAGACAAGTCACCATCCTATCCTCCCTGCCCGCAGCATCCCTTGTTTCTGTCAGCTTCTGGCACCGGCCGCTCAGCCGGCCTCTTCGAACAAAGACTCTGTTGTCGTGAGATACGACAGAGAAGTCATTTGGAGCCGTTTGCTTGCTCTGCTTCAGCGCAATCAATAAAAACAGCGAAGGAGTTCCCAAAGAGCGGACTGCGCTTCTTTAACAACAATGCTTTGAAAGCATGCCAAGCAGGGCCTTTGCATGGCTGGAAGTAGTCAGCATCAATGTGATGCACCCGTGTCAGGGTCCACCATATGGAAGTCCTAATCGAACTAAAGCGCATATTTTTAGGCACCGATGTTGCAATTCTGGGTCGATGTGTTTAAAATATTTTTCCACTTGTTTTGTATTGATTTATTAAATGCTTTGTGTCAGGGATCCCCATTCTAAAATATAGCTGAGCCATTCAATTTTTTAACCTCTGCATCACAATTATTTTTATTATGTTTTGACATCAGGAAATGTCCTCTATGTTGCTGTTATCAGTAGAGTTTGAGAGTGAATATCGATACAGTATAGTAAAAACAAGGCAAACCAAATATCAATATTTTATTACAGAAATTCAAATACTTTGGGACATGCACCACCACCCTGAGGTAACCCAACACTAGAAACACCTAGCTTGAGAAAATTAGCTCCAAATTAGGAGCTAATTTTCTCAAGCTAATTTTCTTTTGCATAATTTATAAGTTAATAGATGGCACTACATGGTTGCAGAGAGCAGGACCTGTTTGATTGCAAGGTACTTGAAACCTTTCTGCAAACAGTTGCAGTCTGACTCGGACTGACTGCAATCGTTCTCAGTGAGGTTGTCAAAGGCTGATTTCTGTCTAATTAAAAATGCAGACAGATTGCCAACATGTTGCCATCAGTCTGCACGAGTCTTAGTCAATGAGTACAACTCAGCAGGCTGCCAGCTGGTTGTATTCTGTTATATTCCTCAAGAACAGGAAGGTTACTGAGCAGAAATGTAATAGTTAGATTGCTGTTCATGTAGATGGCAACAGCTACGTGATTTTTCAATGATTTACACTGTTAATGGCTGTATTATCAGCTAGCATGCAATTGCCAACCATTAAACTACAAACTGATGCCAGACTGATAGCAGACTAACTGCATGTTATGGTGACATTTATGGCAGGTTTTTGTGACAGTGTTGAGATGGTTATCTGATGTGAGATAGCTTTATCTTACTGGATAAAAAAATGTATTGACCAAGTTTAATTTTAAGGACAAAAAAAAAATCGAAATATTTTCATATGGTGAATAAGGGGCTATGATAATATCATATTGTGGGATGTCTAGTGATGGCCAGCTCTAGTTATCAGTGACTAGGGATGATAAAATAAGATAAAACAAAGAGATAAAAACATTTTTCTGTAAAATAAATAAATGGAAAAAGAATTGCAGTTTGCCAACATTATTCTGATTGAGCTAGCTTTTGTGAAGGAAAAATCTCAATAACCTTCCAGTTCAAAGCTTGCTAATTAACCAGTGTCTTTCATTAACACCATAACCTCCGCCCAGTAACAACACAAGGGACTCGACTGTGTTGCTATATTTAAAGAACACCTAATGTCCTCATTTCCAGCTCCAAATTATTATTATTATTCACTCTTTATTCCTTGGTGAAGTCCCTGAAATTATTGTTGCCGTTTAGTTTGGCCAACTCTCTCCTGATTGGCTGCCCATTGTAAACATAAAGTCTGAACTGCTGGTGGGTGGAGCTGTGTGCCTCGGATGACCATATTAGGAATATCCTCTGTTACTGACATCATACAGTGCCAAGAGGAGAAAACACTGGTGCATTTAGCATCAAATCTGAAGCTTGTACATACACTGACTTTATTATTTGAAATATCTGCCATGTTTAATATGAGGATTTCCTATTATAACACTGTATATATGACAAAAAATTAGTAAAGCCCAACGAGCTGAAGATACAATAAACATTTACTAAGCCTTTCAAATGTATTTCAGTGTTCATACAAATTGCAGCTGATGTCGTAGCAGATGGATCCTGTATCAGCTGGTCTACAGCTGAATGACGGCAGCTGTTTATATTCCATTTCCAGGGAGCTTTTAAATGTCGGTGACTCAGGAAATTACATTTTGAATGAAGTCACACAGTCTATTTATTGATGAATGGAACATCTGCAGATATTCATGAGCCAGTTTGAAACCAGTCTGAACCTGATCATTCAGGGACTTGTATAATTATGTTTTTAGGACGTATCCACAGCTGTGAGTCTTCACATTCTCTGTACCACTTAGCTCATTTCCTGTCGTGCATAATCTCTCAATCACCTGCTCTCTGCTCATCTAATTATAATGCTAAGCTACATTTCCCCTGGCTAAGGCTAAATGGTGCTGATGCTGTGATCCTGACTAGAAACACCAATGCACGCACAAACAAACACACTTACCATCATGATGTCATCGATTGATAAGCTAACTTGTTTCCTGTGCACCAAGTGTCACACATTAGGGAAACCGAGGGTTAAAACAGGTTTTTAATTGGCTTTATTTTGGGAGATGGTGAGGAAGAAAAGAGTGAAATTAGAAGAAAGACGAGGCAAATCGGAGCGACAGTGTGAGAGGAATGAAAGTGTAACAAAAGTCAAAATGGCTGGAGCCAGAGAAATGAGCTGCGTCTCTGTGCAGAGAGATCTGAGTTTGATGGAGCAGAGAGGATGTCAGTCCTCTCTGAACAGTGCTGGGCTACAAAGTGCTGACTGCCCCAGTTCATCTTCAGTTGCGTGGCATTTCTAGGTGCATCGAGTCCTTTGATAGGCACACCACTCTGATCGTATGACCTTGTTGTCATGCAGGAATCACTGTAAGTTGTTGTTCTTTGGGATGACTTTCACCACAGAAGTGTTGGCTAAAATGTGGATAAATTTAGTAGTTTTTAATAAGAATTGCTAAAAGATTTTAAAACTGTTTAATAGTAGTCTTTGCCTGTTTTTGCCATTACCGTCTTTGACCAAGGATCACTGTCAGTTCATATGGTAACCTCTTCTCAGCCACAATGTAGGCCTGCCTTCAAGCCAACCCTGCTTTTGATTTGTTTACTTTTTTAGCTGAGCTGCAAAAAGCTTCCTCATCCTTTTTAGTGTGTCTCACATGAGCTCACGTGCAGATTGCTCAAGAGCTATACTGACCATGATACAATCAAAAGGTGCTATGGAAAAAATTTATATTTTCAGACTGGTTGGCAGTCGTTCCTGGAGGTTGCTGGCTTGTGTGTGCATGTTTAGACGTCTTTTTTAGGACAGAACATTGCCGTGCTACTATACTTGTGAGGACCAACAGTCCCAAAATGCCTGTTCCCATGATTTCGAAGTCATTTTTGAGCCTAAAAATGTTGTTTTAGTGTCAGGTTTCTAATTAGGTTATGGTTAGGTTTAGGCTGAGGGTTAGGGATTCATTTTTGATGGTTAGGGTAAGTGGCTAAGGAAAGCATTATCTCAGTTAGATGTCCTCACTAAGATATAAAATAAGTGTGTATGTGTCTATGTTGGCGGTGAAGATAAGAGAAGTGGCTGAACCTGTTTTCATCTTATAATCAGATTTTTATGAGAGGTGCATATTTTAAAATATGATCGTTGCATCATGGGGCTGTATTTGAGAGAGTGGTGTTGGGGATGAAAAAGTACAGTCAGCTTTTGAAACACTATAAAATAGCATCATTTCTCAGCATGACAAAATCTGCGAACACGCTGCCAATGCAGTAAAAGCATACTTGGATGGAAAAAACACACCTGAGTCTTGCCTGGACCTCAGCATTACTGAAGCGTTTATTATCTTGATTATTATTGTGGGATTATCTTGACAGAGATTTATTTCCCCAACTCTTTATCCAACTGGAGAAATAAACATGATTCATATTTAAGTGACTTTCATAATGAGCAGTATATACTGGTTGAATAGATTAAATAAAGAAAAGAACAAAAAGTGCTATATGAGCAAAAATAACAACAAAAATGAAGGGTGACATTAAGTGAAAACAAACTGAAAGTCTGAGTGTGTTTGGATGTGGCAGGTGTTAAACTAGGCCTGTAACTGTACAAACTACTCATGATGTCACGTCTCAGCTTTCGACTCTTAAAGGAGGAGAAAGCAGGAAGGATGCAGACGTGTAATTGGGATGCTTTTTTGTTGCTTCTTTGTTTGGGTTTATTGTGTGTTAGCCTGAGCCTCTCCTGGCCGATGACCAAGAAACTAATAAGTGGCTCTACCAGCTGAGACTGGGGGGCTGTTTGCCTGCATACATCTGATGAGAGAGCTCTCTAAGCACTCCTGTTACATCATAGCTGTTTACATCACTCAGGAGTAGAGAGCAATATCCCAGGATGTTTTTATAAATAGCTACTTTGCCATGTAGTATGCATCATTGCAGTCAGTATTACAGCCTGTATAAGCACTATGGTGTAGTTCTTCTGTCTACTGAATGTTTCTTGAGCATTTTCTGTTACAAATTTAGTCTGAAACACTGGAAAAGAGGAACCAGAAGTCTTATTTTCCACATTCCAGTGAGTCTCGTGGGTGATACGCACCTACCCAAAAATCAGCCTGTGGAAGACATCACTACGTGCTGTACTGAATGCACGGATTCGACTGCAGAAGCATTCACACACTCTAAAAAATAAACTTTTATTTTTCTCTGAAGTACTGACACTCTGGCAGCTGGCTGCGTGGGTTGTCTGGATAGCTTCTTCATGCATGATGTAATTGTGTCGGTGTTCCGGCCTCGGTGATGTCACCTGTGGGTCAATGTCAGGTCTGTCTGGAGCAAACGGTTGTCTATGACAGCTATTAACTTGCAAAGTTGTTTTCTTGTGAAGTGAGTTTCATCGATTGCCCCTCTTCCCCACTTCCGCTCTTTGTTCTCCTCCTCCTCCTCCTCTTTTTCTCTCCTCCTCCTCTTCCTCTGTTGTTGTCTTGATACTGAGGCTTTAGGCTGTGTAGCGCTAACTCTCTCTCCATCATCCAAATCCCCTTCGACATCTTGTAGACACAAAGACTTTTGGGTTGTCTGGTTTTATTTGGGCTGTATTTCACATCATTAAGACAACTTCTGAAAAATGCAGATTTGTTTTCTTTATATTTATAAGAGAAGCGCTAATTAGGGTAACATTGTGCTAATTTTTATGGCAGTTTCATGGTGATGGAGAGAGACAGAATATAAACCACACATCAGGAAATAACACTTTACATGAAAAGTATAAATTGATTTGCATGTCATTGAAATAAGTTTTCGGTTCCCTGCAAACCAGCAGAAATCTGGCTCCCACAGATTGGCTTTGTGCCCACGTGGCACACGGATTACAGTCAGTCAGTTAAACTTTAGCCCAACCAAAATCTTAAGGATAAAGGTCACTCTTTCGAGGATGCCAATGTTCACATTTTGGACAGAGAGGACAGATGGTTTGAAAGAGGAGTGAAAGAAGCATCTACGTCCACTGTGAGCGACCATCTTTGAACAGAGGCGGTGGTTTACGACACCAACTCTCTGCCATCTATAATCCAGTTTTGAGATCCCTTCCCAGACCCCTTAACGCCCACTCACATCCTGGGCCATCTGACCTCAGGAATTCGCATGATAAGGTGGGGCCAGGTTTCACAATGAGCTCACCCGAAACTCTGGCTGATTGGGACCCACACCCGCTTTCACACCTTGGCTCAGGCGATTAGAGGATCATCAAGGGATCCTTTTGTCCCTCTGTGGGGGGAAACTCCCACTAGGTTTATATCTGGGACTCTCCACCATTTGACCTTAGAACTGAAGAAGCTTCTCGGATGAGAGGTGAAACGTCTTCAAGCAACTTAAAGAAGTCCAGACGCTTTTCTTTGCAAGCTCCTTTGACCAGCCCAACCAAAACCAAAATCAAACTCTTTGGCATCAACTCAACGCACTGTGTTCGCACGGAGGTGGAAACATTATGCTTTGCGGCTGTTTTCCTGTTAAGGGTACAGGACAACTTTGCTACATTGACGATCCCACGGTAGAGGCCATGTATTATAGATACTGGTTGAGAAACTGCTTCCCTCAACTAGAACAATGCAGAACGTTCTTGGGTGGATCTTTATACCCCCACAGCAACACAGGAGCAGCTAAAGAGCCTAGCCAGTCTCCAGACTTTCATTCTATCAAAAATAAAATCTTTAGGTTTCTTTACCAGTTAGTAAGTCGTGTTTTGCTTTCATTTCAATGACATGCAAATCAATTTATGACTTTTACGTCATGTGTTTTTGTTTTTTTCCTGGATTTGTGGTTCATATTCAGTCTCTCTCCCTTAAAATAAAACCACAAACTACTAAACTTTAAATAAAATTTAGACTGATTGTCGACAGTATCCAAATGGAAAGATGTAATAATGTAATGTAGAATTACTGAAAATAAAAAAGCTCATACTCAAATCAATACATTTAGAAAGTGTGTAAGAAGTAGATGATAAAGTATTTTGCACCAGTCATACAAATATGAGTATATATCAGATCTAATGGGGGAACAGCATGGTTACTCTGTGTACTCCTGCTTATGTGCTTGCAACTATAGGAAAATGTTGCATTGATGCAGGTCATCAGTTGCCTGGATGTATTATGGCCTGGCATTGATCCATTTGCTCACTATTCATTACTTAAGCCAGAGGCTTGACTGCATGACAGATGACTTTGTTGGCTGTTTAGTCCTTCACTTTCTGAAAGGCTGCAAGCCACTTTTTGCTGACTCAGAGCCAGTAATGTAGGCCATCAGTACTGCTGAGTCAGCGCACGGTTTAAGTGGATGCTGCTCATCTTAATTTGGAGCATTTTAGCAGCCTGGACGTATAAATAAAACACTAAAATGTGCTAAAGTCAGAGTAAATGGTCTCTCTAAGAAAAAGACAGCATCCCAGCGAGTGAAATCTCTATTCTCATCTCAATCTCAGATGTGTCACTCCAAATAATCTGGGTTCCAATCTGTGACCTTCGTATTCAGTCAGTGGAGAGTAGGAGGCTCGGAGGGAGACGTGCTGCAGGGAGGAGCGCTGCCTCGCTGTCTTCCCTCTATAATTGAATTGGTCCAGGGCGGGCTAAGGCGATGTGATGGATCACTGTAGTTATAACCTTGCTTAAAATAGAGCTGTGTGCTGCGTTAAATGTGGCAGAAGTCATCTAAATTGTGCAGCTGCATTATGTCTTCTTCTGTGAGATAACCCCCCCCACTGTCACTGTTCATTTCACACCTCTCCCTTCCTGTTCTCTGATGTCACTCATTCAATCTGCCTCTTTAAAAATATTTCATCTGTTCCTTTTGCATTTCTAGATCTCCACTTGGCAGCAGAGCTGGGAAAGACTCTGTTGGAGAGGAACAAAGAGCTGGAGGACTCTCTGCAGCAAATGTACATCACCAATGAGGAGCAAGTGCAAGAGATCGAGGTGTGGACCACAGAGCAATGAAAATATAACATTAATTAATATCACAAGTCTGCTAGCTCACGGGCACTCAGTAACAGCAGTGAACAGGATTGTTGCAGGAAGTGCAATTGCAAGTGAATTCTTCTGCAATACAAAAAATGTGTTACGGAGTCCCACAGGGCTCTGTACTCGGCAATAGTATTAGGTGACAATGCAGATGACACCCAGCTGTTTTCCTTATGCCACATGAGTCAGCTTAAAGACATTAAAGTGCAGATAGCCGGTTGGTTTCTACTCGTGTCCGAAGGGGACACGGTGTCTTGCCAGAAACCTTACTCTGGATGGCATTACCTCGGCGTCCAGTACTACTGGGTTGATCTATTTTTGTCCTTTAATTGTACTTAAAAAGTATTTTTTAAGACAGTCGTTTTTCATCTAAACAGTGCTGTCTACATTAGGAACTTCCTGTCTCAGAGTGATGCTAAAAAACTACTTTGTGCATTTGGTACACATTGGCTAGACTATTGTAATTCCTTATTATCAGAATGTCCTAATGGATCCATTAAAAGGCTTCATTTCCAAACACGAGAGATCATATTTCTCCTCCTGCATTTTCCGCAGCCATCCGCTGTTACATTCCTCTGTCGAACCACCAGACAGTATGTTTGGCAGGAGGCCTTCTCTCTGTTTTAAAGGTTAATCTGAAACGGCTTATTTTCTTCATTTCTGTGCACATATTCCTGTTCCTAGACTCTAGTAAAGTAGCTCTGCATGACTAATAACTGAATCTAATCTAATTAAATTTCCTTATACTGGACCTTGATGCAAATCCTTGGTTCACAGTTTGTAACAAACTTTCGTTTTGGTTTTCTTTGAGCCTGCTTGTTATTTATTTGCTGCTCCTTGTACAGAGAGTATTTGAACAGCATGTGGGTGGAGCCTTTGTGCTCACACTTCTCAGTGACAAAGAGCCAAAAGTATTTAAAACCCAGCCTTAAATGGAGCATTTTAGAACAGAATGACGTTTGAGCTTATGGTGAACAGGGCACCCATAATTTCTGTGTGCATGTACAATGAAAATAAAGGGCTGCTCTATATAAATAGACCTGGATGAGGTGACCCGTGAACTGTCCCTTTGTTACACTGCTGTAGACTATTTTCTTCTGTGTAACACAATGCTTTAGCGCAATTCATGAATTAAATTAAATTGGGTGGAAACACCCATCGTGCACATGAAACGTGCTTATTTATGTGCTTATCTTTAGTAAGGAATTTTCTGCTAACTGGTGAAGTCCATCTGCTGAATGATATCATGCAGTATGGTGTGAAGCTGTACAGCAGGTGCTTAGTGGCTCTGGAAGTTAGGTTGCAGTGATAAATCCTATATATGTGCTGTAAAAAGTAAATGAAAGCCAAATTTAAGTGACCGTTAAAAGCTTCTAGCTTCAGAGATCTATTGTTGGAACTTTACCTGAAGTTGTGCATTTTTATTTGCGCTAAATATGTGTATGCGTTTGTTTCCAGTACTTGTCAAAGCAGCTGGAGGTTCTTCGGGACATGAACGAGCAGCATGCCAAAGTGTACGAGCAGCTGGACGGGACTGCCAGAGAGCTGGAACGCACCAACCACACGCTGGTGATGGACAGCAAGTCCTCGCAGCAAAAGATCGAGAGGTGAACGGGACTGGGAGCTTTCCTTTTTCCATGTTTTTGGCCTTATTTCATTCATTTATAAATCTTTGCCCTCTCTCATGCAGGTTAACGGGGACTATTGAGACTTTGCAGAACCAGGTGGAGTCTCTGTCAGGGCAGGTGGAGCAACTTCGCTCCATGGAGCAACTGCGGGTCAGGAGGGAGAAGAGAGAGCGACGCAAGACCATCCACTCATTCCCTTGCCTGAGGGAGCTTTGCACAGCACCCAGGTACCTGTTTTGTCTTCCATAGAAGAGGAAAGTAGTTATTTAAAGTCACACTTAAACACTGCATGCCAGCATCAAACGGCTAAATGTTGGTCTCCTCTGTTATTTTGTCAGGTATGAGGATGAGTTTGTAGTGGGCAGGGCTGAAAGTTTTACTATGGAAGCCAAGCGTCAGCCATTTGAAGAAGAGAACCAGCACCTGAGGGAAGCGGTGTCGGCTCTGAGAGCTGCTGTCCGGGCCGAGAGGAGTCGCAGGGAAGGGGTGGAGAGGGAGTGCAACCTCCTGATATCGGAGTTCTCCCGGCTGCAGACACGGGTGCAGGTGGGGTGCAAAAATAATGCACTAAGCATGTTTGGCTGTTAAGATACAGGAAAACATACAAGCAGAAAAGATGATATCAGCAAGCTGGGTTTTTTTAACTGCTAGCAGGGACAGTGCTAATTTGTCAGAGTCCATTTGATTTCATTGGTTATGACATTTAATTATGTAACACCCCTAATGAAAACGACTGACTAATGGAGTATCGTTTTGAATATTCAAACTAATTTCAAATTTAGAATTATGGCCTTAATCATAATCATATTGTTCTATTCAAAAGTGGTCAAAAGTGTGACCACATGTGAACAGCGAGGCTTGGTGAGCTAGCTGCATGTATATGTTGCTGAGGTACGTCAGAGGTGCTGATACTACATAATTAGTGCTCATAAATAGAGTATTAATAAGATGCCACTCAGCTTTTTTTTTTTAAATAACCAAGTGGTAAGCATGTTTATTTTTCCTGCAAGAAAGTTTGTCTTTTTAAGGTAGAAGTCCGTGTGTACATGCTCACTTGAGCGGCCTCAAGTGGTCATTAGCAGAACTGCAGGTTTCTGCACATTGGCTTCTTTTTTTCCAGCCACTTCAGCCTAAGGTTTCTGCATCTGTCAGACTAAATAGTCATTGATTATGGAAAGGGGTAAAATGTTCTTTAAATCTGATCTGTGTGCAGTTTAATAAACTACCTTGTAACTTCAAAAATGATGATTTGTTGATTATAATTTAAAGACAATTAAGTGGGGGAGAATTTTGCTATGATGTGCTATTTATGTCTTTATTTGGAGTGTGGGTAATGAATTTTATTTGAAATAAAACTAACTGGTTGTGCTCACAGGATGCTGAGAGCTGCCAGGCGAGAGTGCGGGAGCTGGAGGTGGAGCTGCAGGAGCTGCAGCAGCTGCGCCGAGCTCGAACTTTCCTTCTGAGCAGTGAGGATGATGGTGTGGCTCTTACCCAGACTGTCCTCAGTATCACCCCGGAAACCGACACCTTTTTGGAAGTGGAGGTCGGGGAGACGGGAGGAGGCGTCAGGGAGGAGACCGCAGGTGGAGGAGGTGTTGGAGGTGAGGCGTTACCCGATTCCAGTCCTGTGAGGAAAAGCTGCAGCGACACGGCACTCAATGCCATCGTGGCCCGGGATGCGTCCGGCAGAAGGAGAGGCAGCTACGCTCTGCACGCCAATAGCGTGAGGAAAAGAGGGATGTCCATCCTAAGAGAGGTGGATGAGCAGTACCACGCCCTGCTGGAGAAGTACGAGGAGCTGTTGGGGAAGTGTCGACGACACGAAGAGAGCCTGTGTCACGCCGGCGTCCAGACTTCCCGGCCCGTCTCCAGGGACCCGTCTATGAAAGACTGTGCCATGGGCCCCATCGTGGCACCTCCCCCTACTCCCACCCAATCGCCGTCCACCCCTGAAGCCATCGAGAGCATCAGCAAACAGGTGGAGGCGGTGGATAAGCGGCTGGGGCAGAACACTCCAGAGTACAAAGCCCTTTTTAAGGAGATCTTCTCTCGTATCCAGAAGACTAAGATGGACATCAAAGCTACCAAAGCTGCGAAAGCTAGCAAACCTGGTAAATCTGGTAAATCTAGTAAACACTAAATTTACACCGACTGGCTCTGGAGACGGTGACATCATTGCTTGTTCAGTGTTAGGCTGCGAAGGTGTCCGGTGCGAACGTTCTTATAGAGGGTGCTGCTTTTAAAACCACTAATTGAATTATGGTTCAGGTTGACGGAGGTCACTCTTGTGATCGAGAGCTGAAACCTTCTGATTTGCATGCGATCAATCTGTAAACGTTGGAGAACTTTAGCATAAAAACATAAACAGTTTAATTTCAGCCTGGTCCAAAGTCTGTTCTGGCTTCACTGCCTTACTAACTATACTTAAAACACTATTACACAGCTTGTGGGCCTGACCAGTACACCAAAAGCTAAAGTTTCACAAAAACGAATAAAACTGCATATCTGAGAGAAACACGAGTACAAATCAATGTCTGTCATGTGTTGCTTTTATCATAGAGAACTAAACTAGCATTTCTGTGATTATAATAAGACAAAGATTGATTCCTCACCTCACAAGCCGAGGATGACCTGGAGGTGCTACTTTTACTAATATCACTGGTCGCATTAACTCTAGTGAAGCATTTTTGTCTGGATGAGATTCCTCCTTCCTGTGTGTGACCTTACTTTGGCTTAGTGAAAGTTTACGGGGCTTCGCCTTCAATAGTTTGAGATTTTGGGAGAGTGATGAAAAGATCCATACCAGTGCTGTTTGTATGTTATTAAGCCACTGCTCGTTTAACATAAACACTAACCCGACTCTTGTCGTAACAAGTTGTGGGTTTTGGGGTCATTTTTGCCCAGGAGCAAAAGTGTTGTGAATGAATATAATACAGAGATTATTGTTGCTAATACTAGGTAGTAAAATAATTATCTTTATACTGGGTTATATTCTTTATCTTTCAGTCTTCTACGTTACTGAGTGCACTCAAACCTATAGCTGGCCAGTTGCCTTGCTAGCAGGTCAAAAGCAGAGATGAGCACTTGTGAAATGAGTTATGTTGAAAGTGTTTGAAACGTTGGGGTCACTTTTTTTTTTTATAATTAATTATCAAGCAATACATTTCACACACTGGCTTCTGTCCAGCTGACACTAACATAGCTGGTAGCTGCCAAAATCCATTTATATAAGATAAGATTAAGTAACCATTTGGACAACATTGCATATATCCACAGTTTGTATAGCATAGATCAGCATATATACAACTAGTACTTGTTTAAGATTTTATTTGAACGTAACACGGTGCAGGTACTGCAGACAGGGTTTCTAGTATGTGATAAAACATTAAAACAAAAAGGGCCAGACTTGAGGCTGCAAAAGCAAGTCAGTCCCCCTAAACTCTGATGGAAAAATGCCCACCTCTGGAGGAAATACACGTTTACAATTTGGTACTAAAACCCATTTTGGTCTGCTCTTCGGCCACAGTGGATCATCTGCCTCGATCTCTCACCCTGTCCCTAGCACCCTCTTCTGTCACACTAACCATCTGCATGTCCTCCGTCACTGCGTCCATGAATATTCTCTGTGCTCTTCCTCCTTTCCAACCTGGCAGCTCCATCTTCAGCATCCTTTGTCCACTATTACGTCTTTCTGTCTGTACAAACCTTATCAGCGTTACCTCACTTAAAACCTGAGCTTTTCCTCTAATTCACTCCCTTCTGATCCTGTCCCCTCCTGGTCACCCAAATAAAAGCTCAGTATCTTCAACTCTGCTACCTCCAGCTCCACTGCCTGTCTTTTTGTTATCAGCTTTCACTGTTACTGTTATCCTCCTGTCACAAATCTACTCACTCCACCTTCCCTGCACTCTCTTCTTCTCCTCTCTTGTGCACTCTGTTGCTTTGGATGATTTCAACTCATCTACGTTCAAGACTCCTTGCATCTTCACCGATTCACCTGTCTCCCTTTCATAAAAAATAGCATGACTCGCTGTTGATTAATTCTACTAACAGCTTGTGCACCTCCTTTGTTGATTGAAGTGCTAGTATTATTAATACTATATATCTAACAAGACAGCAACAGCCAAAATGCTAAAGTCGAGGTTCATAAGGAATATCTGTTCCCAACCAGCTGTTTGCAACAGTGCTTAAAAAGTACGTGCAGGAAAATGAAAGACCTGGCAACCCTGGCTGCAGGCAGTACTGAGAGCTTCTTCAGAGCCCATCACTACCATTTCCAAATTACCCCAGTAATATTTTTCTACCTATGTTCTGTTTAAAGTTTGCATATTGGCACAAATTTGGCAACAAAAATGCTAATACCGACTGATCTGTGATAGGCCCAGTAAATGCTACAAAGCTTCTGACTTAGAGATGAGTTGCAAAAGGACAATCTCTGCAGATAGCTGTTTTCACTGTTTCCTGGGCATTATGAGCTTTCATACAGAATACAGTAAATATAAAGCATGAGGATTTCTGGTTGCTGGGGTGACCACTGAATGAAGACGGCATGAAGGTTTGTGAGGAAGTAGATTTTATATAGTTAGTCATTCACACTTAATAGCTGACGTGTAACCGGTATAAGGCTTCAAACCAGGGCTTTTTCTAACACCTAGCAGTCTTACCAAACTATAAAGCTAACCTGCAACATATTGCACCTTTTTCACAATATACAATAACTATGCCTTTTTTCTTGGTAACCTCCTATATGTAAACCTTTGTTATAATGAATGTTATTACGGTTATATATTTTATACACAGCACTTCAGCGTCGTGGAGGACAAATAGACACACCAACCACGGAGGGATCGTTAACTAGTGTTTAAGGCTCATGTGTGTTTTTAGGAAGAGAAAAAACCCCACTGTGGATAATGGATTTTGTGTGCAACCCAGAAAACAGTTAGTGAACAAACTGTGGTGCGTTTGAGGTCGGCGCTCGTGTCATTTCGAATGATCCAAGCGCAATGCGAGAACACGTGTTAGCAATGCCAAACCAGAGCCTGTTATTATTCTGCCAGGTTCATGGGGTTTCTGTACTGTAATGACTTACCTATTGCACTTAAAATGTCTGACGCCTCATCTTTTCATGTTTAGGATAGCTAACATTAAAACTGTACCTGTATTTTGATTTTTGTGTGAATTTTTTCTTTTTTCTTGTTTTTTTTTTTCTTTTTTTCTTTTATTTTCAGTGCCGATATGTGAATGTTGATAACATACTGTCAGAATAAATTTATTTAATTTGCTTTACTTTTATTATCCAGTTGAAACTTGTGCATTATTACTTCATAAGACATTTGCATTAATGTTTAGTCTAATCTGGTATTAGTTCCTATTATTACTGAACTAAGACTTACTTTACCCTGTTAATAAAGCATTTATATAATGCATTCAGTCTCTTTGTATTTGTTGTATAATTAAACTGAGTAAGTAACACTTCCTGACTCTAGAAATAGTTTATGCATGTGTGGATCAGACCCTAAGGCCTCCTCTCACACAAGTTTCTCTCCCTGACCCAGTAATCCTATTGCAGGTGAGATGTCATGTCACACAAATTAGTTGATCTCCATTCCTTTTTTCACTGGTGGCTGCAAACTGTTGGTTATGATGGAAATAATAAGACTATGGAAGTGGCCACAAGATGGGAAGAGTTTGGTCATCCAGGAAGCGCTCAGAAGAAAGCCATTGCATAGAAATAAAGGATCAATCCTGTCGTGCTTGTATTGATCCACACTATTGATATTTGGATTTATAGGCCCAACTCTATTGTCTACTGATCATTCCACCAAGTGAGGTGTTTCAGTCATACAAAACTGGAAGGAGACCCTGGGGAAGCTGGAGAAATTATATCACAATACTGAGTTGGGAACACTCCAGCACACCATAGGATGAGTTGGAGGTGATGGCTGGTAAGAGGAAGGCTAGGTTATCCCCTGCCCAGAGAATTGACTGCATAAACCAGATATGGGCAGGGATGTTAAACTCATTTTGCATTGTGGGCTATATACAAGTCGGATATATAAAGTGTAAGTATTTGTTCAAAAATATAGGGAGTAAAAGTAAAAAGTTGTCAAAAAATAACTACTCAAGTAAAGTACAGGTATCTGAAAAGTTAACGAAGAAAGTAAACAGTAACGAAGTATTTATACTTTGTTGCTTCCCACCTCTGTGCCAAAGTTTTTAAAGTGACTTTAGCTGATGTATTATTGGAGTAGTAAAAAAACACAAGACTTCAGCACATTTTGTGAGTACAGGGAAGGTTTTCTCATCAACAGCTACTGTACTTGCACTTGATTTGTTGGGACAATGCCTGAAGGATAAAACGCTGCTGTTCTACAAGGTATAACATCATTTGTGTTGTAATAGAAGTTGAAATAGTGGTAGAAAGTAAAGTACCGACGTCGTATAGTTATATATTTAGGTATTTGGATATACTTGGGTTCATCGTCTATCAATCTGACCGCGTGGCCTAATGGATAAGGCGTCTGACTTCGGATCAGAAGATTGAGGGTTCGAGTCCCTTCGTGGTCGACTTTTGCTTACGTCGCAGCCGCCAAATTCGCTTTCGTTTCAGTTGGTTTTTAGACAGCTAACCTTCCACCAAACGGCAGCCGTTTTTTGGAATGTTTGTGTCCTTGAGTCAATGTTAAAATTAAAAGCAAAACGAAATGAAGATGTTGTGTATGTAAAACGGAACTCCTAGTGAAGCTAATAATTATTGATGGTATCCGTCCAAGCGAACGCTAACGTTATGGTTATTTAACTTACTAGCGAAAACGATTATTCTTTAAGGTTAAGACACTAATGTTACAAAAACTAGCAATCTTATCAGTCAGTTCTGGCAACAACGAACACGTACAACATTGAGTTAAATACAGAAATAATCACCCCTTTCACCGTCGGCAGCAGAGTGGCGCAGCGGAAGCGTGCTGGGCCCATAACCCAGAGGTCGATGGATCGAAACCATCCTCTGCTAAGCCTTGTTTTTTTCATGAAAGAATAACCCTTGGCTCTTCTCTCTTCAACAAAGTGCTGTTTATTATTACTATAAGCGTCATTTTATACGTGTCGTTGAACATAGTGTGTTAAAGTAGCATACTTAGTTAAAAGTAGTCTTCACTTAAAACATTGTTGGTGTTTAGTATGAAACGCTTTCAGTGTTTATTTTACAAACAACAAGAAAAACAACAAGAAAAACCCAATATGTACAATATCAACCACTTAATAAATAGTATAAAATCACAGGATTGATTAATATAGCCACTAAATCGCAGGAGGGAGAAGTATAACAGTCATCCAATTAGTCAAAATCCACACGTCTGTTCTGCTTGGTAGCTGAATGAATCTTCTTCTTTTTGAGGCGCTCATTGTTCCTCTTTTCCAACCTGCACAACACATTTCAGGTCAAATTTAGCCATTTTTAAAGTAGATCAACAACCAAATAATGCCACTCTAAGCAGTACCTTGCTGCCCTGAGAGCGATGTCTTCAGCTGTTGGCTCATGGGGCTTCTCACTGGCTTCTGCTATGATGGCAGAGATCTTCTGTATGCAGTCAGAAAGGTTTCTCTGCTGACTCCTACTCAGCTCAGAGGTCACCAGCAGTTCCCCGGTCTTAGTGATTCGGGTTTTGTTCTGCACAGCAACATCAAAGTGAAGGGTGAAAATTAAAAAGTAAAAAAAAAATCTGCAAAGAGAATAACTGTATTTTCTGTTAACTGTGATGCAAGAGTAGAAATGAATGAAATTGACATCAACAAGTCAGACATATTTCTTAACTCACTGTATGTGAAAACAAACCTTTTCAAGGATTTTTTTCCGAACATCTTCTGGGATCCATTCTGCTGTTTGCACATGGAATCGGACTTCTGCTTTTGTGCTGACTGTGGATTGAAAATGGTAGACCATCTTATTAACATGCACTATGTTAAGCACTAATTATGCACCAGAAAGCATTTATTTTTCATTTAAAATTAAACTGTGGTAACCTTTGTTGACATGCTGACCCCCAGGACCGCTGCTTCTGCTGTAAGATACCGTCAAACGTTCTAATACATAACACAAGACCATATGGATTAATACACCGTATAAATGACATAAAATTTATATGTGATTCCTCTTGAAAATATGTTTGTTTGTCCTTACCTACTGGAATGTGAACTTGGGTTTCCTGAAAAAAGTCAAAATAAAACCTGTTTCTCGATGGCAACAACTTAAACTACTCAAACTAAACACACCCTGGGATAATACACTACGTTCAATATGTCCAATAAGCTTTATTCGGAAACAGTAAACTAGTCCTTTTTTAAGGGACTTTTCAGAGGCATTCTTCCTACAACAGAAAGACAGAAACTGTTCGCGTTTATTTTACTGACCTGTGTGCCGGCTGCCTCTCGGGTCCCGTAACAAACACTCGACTGAAAAGTGTTGTTAGTGTGCCTCAGTACAACATTCCGTAATGTTACATGCTGCCTAATCACGTTTATTCCTACACAACGACAAAACACATAGGAACGTCGCGCAATGGAGGCCGCCATGTTGGAGTGACGTCTTCACGACGGTCGAAAGAACGTCGTGTAGCTGTTGCTGCGTCTCGTGACGGTAGCACATGTATGTGTGCTGGTATATTCCACACCAAACGTCGGGGTTTATTAGTAGTATTAAAGCTGTGTGTGTGCTAGTGAGATACATGTTAATTTACATTTGGGTTTGGTCCACATGTTTACAAGCAGAAACATTAAGAAAAAGTCAGGTTCCACCGAGATTTGAACTCGGATCGCTGGATTCAGAGTCCAGAGTGCTAACCATTACACCATGGAACCACACGTGCGAGTGTCAATTTTTTATGTATTTCACTACGAGAAAGAAAGATCACGCTACTACCATTGACACATAAATTATTAATACAATATTAACTCACATGATGCAGAAGCCTGAGGTTGTTTAATGGCTTCACTAGTTGGCATTTTACCATGTCACCTGTTGCGACGAACAAATCCTGTTTTTCCCGCTTTAGTCTGAACTAGATTCTGACATTAGGGTTCCGAGGTATCTGGAAGGCGACCCTGACCTTTTATAAATGACGCAAATGGAACGGATCTCACTTTCTCACTGACCTTCGTTGTGGAAAGTACTCGGAGGAGACGGCTAGCTGGAAAAAGTGCAGATTGTGCAATACTGACAGAAGGAGAAATTTACCTTTTGGACCAAGTGCTGAATTGCTCAGATTAAACAGCGGCTCTAAAATGAACAAGGTAGAAGATACACACTTTGATTTATCGCACACATTTGAACCAAAACATAGGGCCACTCATATTTGTCTTTCGATAAAATCCTTTATAAGTGATTATGAGATACGGAGGGAACCGTTTTGGATATTTAGTATGTTTCCTCTGCTACCTGTAAACTTAAACTTAAATTAATTGTATCTCTAGGTTATTTGTTTAAACTGAATATGAACAACCCATGGTAATGTCAGGGTTGCTAGCTAGCAAACAACTACAGGCATCTTGTTTGTATTAATGGCATTACCATCAAACGGTGACTACCTTTAAATTTAAAATGATACCTAAAAATGAAGAAAAACATATGAGGGATTTTGTTTCTCTTCATTTTAAATAAATATTCAAATGTGGTCTTTACACGATCTTTTTGCGTATTTCTGTTATGACCTGTTATTAAATCTGGTAATATTGCAACTTCTGTTAACATCTGTTGTCTGTATCAATGTAAGACTCATCAGATCATCAATCTGTTTGAGTAAAATGTACTTTTAACTCATTTCAAACAATAGAAACAGTAGAATATTTGCAAAAAAATAAACAAATGCCCCCATAGCAACGAAAGCTTTATTTAAAAGTTTTGGTTACTTAAAAAAAATACATATATATTGTCTATGTGATCTTATTGCATGATTCTGTTAACATGATTTTAATGTAGTAATATATTTTTATATCTGTTATCTATATTTAGACAAAAAGTGTTCTTGACTTTTGATGTATGTTCTTGATGTATTATTAATCCATCTCAAAAACATTTGTCCCCATCAAAGGGGCCATAGTAACACTGACTTCTTACATGAAAAAATGAAAATAAAAAATGTATTTATTTATTTCTGCTATATAATCTTAGCACACGGTGTCATATGGGTTTATATGTGGTGTTTCAATGCAGCCTGCTCCCAGATTTGGTTCGTGAGCGGCCGCATGAAGCAGCGGCTGATTTTAAAGTGATGATTTAAAAGTGTAAAAGTGAGAGCTTTTTCGAGATCTCTTGCTTGCTGAAATGTGGTTGTCTTTCTTTTCTAGATTCCCTCTGATGCAGCTGGAGGACTGGGGCCTGCTCAGTTGGACTGTGAAACAATCACCACCCTATGCCTGCGAGATGTGTCACATGTGTAAGAAACAAGTCTAAACTCATCAATACACCCAGAAATTGAAATTATGAGCATATACTTATTTGGTTTTCTTAATCATTTTTAATTGTTTATTCTAGGCTGCAGATGTCTTTACCTGGATGTATCGAGCCAGAAGTGGAAGACATCATTTGCCCTCCGTTACAGAGCTCAAACGTCTCAGATCGTCCAAATACACTTCCACAACCTTTTAATTGTGGCACGGCTTCTTCAGAGGAGCTGATAGAGGAGGAGAGGTTTTTCCTCAAGTTGTTTATCGAGCAGTTGGTGGCTCACATTGAGATAAAGACCCGCACACCAAAAAGCAATGTGGACTTGAGTAAATTAGAGGCATGTGTGAGAGCGAGGACCCCTCTTGACTTACAGTTTGCTGACCCAAAAGCCTTTGACAAAGTGCTCATCCCCATCTACAAAGACCTTTGCACACAGTTTGGCTCCAAATACCTTCTGCTTGCTGCCCTGGACTCTGGGGATGTTGCCTTTGAAGCAGCGGTTGCAGAAGGACTGAAAACACGGCTAACAGCGTCTGCACAGAAACCTGACAACCTGTTGAAGAGGCTTTTCTCCAAGAGGTCATTCAAGGTTGCTCCGTTCAGAGATGTGAAACCACGTCACGCTGATGAAAACAGCCAGGACGACAGAAAACCGGTTCCACCTTTGATGAACAGAAAGGGTGACGGTGTCCGGAGGAGGCTGTCCTCCATGGCTTCTGCTGTAAAAAAGAGATTTGGTGACAACTTTGTCACCAGCGAATGCCAAAAACTGGATTTCTTTAATGGCAAGCCTCAATTTATGATTGCCCCCCTTCTCTAATATTTATCCTGAGAGATCTGAAGATGAGCTATTAAATTGGTATTTTTTAAAGTAATGTTTATCTTGAAAGATTTAAAGAGGATTTGTTATATTTGGACTATTTTAATAAAACATTGAACATGGATCAGAGTAAGCTGTCAAGTTTTTGTTTTTTTTATCATCGATGGTTTCATCATATCCTGAAGCTAAATGTACATCCAAAGACGTGCGTGCCAATAATATTGTAGACAAACAACAAACTGCAGTGAGAGTCATATGTACGTAAGTATTGTATCTCTTGAGTGACATAAAAATATAGCAACAAAACCATAAACTGTGTAATAAAGATGGAAACTGCATTATGCATTTGAAGCCTCAACTTGTGTATTTTGGTTATCACCAGCTCTTTTTTTCCCCACATTTATTTATTTATCTATTTTAGTTTATTTTAATTGGTGGCTCTGATTTAGGAATGAAGGACACTGCATGCTCATATGTAAGAGTCACAAAATCACCATGCTCTAAAACATGCCCAGTCTTTTTCATAATCAGTTTAACTCTTCATGAGGAACTAAATAAGAACTGTAACTAAAGACTAAGACCATAAACTCCACAGAAGAATGTTTATTGATTGATTTATTGACCCTGTTATTGTAGGGTCTACGTTACAATATAAAGCACCTTGAGGCGACTATTGTTGCGATTTGGCGCTATGTAAATAAAATTGAATTGAATTAAAGCCATACATTACACACACACACACATAATCTTCGTCGCCCCCTGTGGCAACGTGGCAAAATGATAATTTACTCATCTAAAATCTGTCAGGCAGTCAGTAATCCAAGAGATGGTGGGATAATGTTTCTGGCATTTCCCGTAGCTTCTCTCTCAGTAGGAGCGGCTATATTGTATAAAATGCTCTTGAGAAATCAAAGAAGGAAGCCCATTTGTACCATGCAGCCATTACTAGAAGTGGTAGAATCAATACCAACACTGGCATATGTATTGGATCGATGCTGTGCGATAGGATCTATACTTAGATACATACATACATCAGAAAGGAGAAATGTCTGTGTAAATACTGGTCCTCTCAATAAGTCACACTTAACATTAACTAATAATAAAGATAAAGTTTTATTTTTGTGATAGCTGTTGCTTTAGAAGACTGATTATCTATTAACTATTCAGGCATTCAAATAATAATGAACAGTCATTAAAAACACGTGTTTTGACAGGTTGATGATAATTAAGTTCATAAGTCATGTCATGCTGCTCTTAAGCTGCCTTTAAGTTAAAGGTATCTGTATCGGTATAGGTATCGACAATACTCCCTCCAGTATCTCGTGTTATGAAATCGTGCTTCAGCTGGAAACTGTCAACAGAAGAGAGCTATATTTCTGTCTGTATGGCGAACAAGAAACCGGAACTCTAGTTTGTCCCTGTTTCACCGGAAAACATATGCGGACGGACACTGCTAATTTTCCTGACAAACCAAACCCAAACCTACTTAAATGTATCCGTTTTTTGTTTCCCTAACATTTATCAGGCGACATGGCGTACTCAGTAATATGCTGACACATTACTAGCTAAGTAGATAGTCCTTGTCATTGGTATTTGTGTTTAGTTTCTCGGAATAGCTCGATAGTATTTTTAGCTAAGGTTAGATGCTAATCGCGTAACATCCTGCAGGCTGTCCCATTAACAGCATTAGTTGCACGGTCTAATGCTAGCCAAACCAAGTGCCAGCAGGTCGCATACGTCTTAGAACAACAGAGTCACAGGTCGGCCTTGTCGGGTGTAGCTGACACACGCGCCTGGGTGGAGTTAGCGGTGTGGGGTCCAGATCGTATGGGATAATTATGCAACGTTGGAATTTTGATGAGACACCAGTGGGTGAAGATCGTTGCCAGCTGGGTTGGCTGTTGCTTTGTCAGTGAAGTCATGCATGACGTGAACTTTGTGTTGCTCAAGAGAAGCCTGGCCACTGTGTAGCGGCGAAGCCATCCTCAGTGAGAGATCTCCGCTGTTTACCTGCAAAATGCCCGGAATGGTGGTGTTTGGTCGGCGCTGGGGGATAGCCAGCGACGATCTGGTCTTCCCGGGCTCCTTTGAACTGTTCATCCGTATACTTTGGTATGTTGATTACTCTCGTGAATACTGAAACACCTTTGCTAACCTAAGCCTGCCTAACTCGGCGCATTAATATAACTGACTTTGTTGTTGTCTTTCTCCAGGTGGATTGGCACTATGGTGTTATTCATTTATCACAAGGGTCACTTCGAATGTAACGGGAGAGCAGTTCTTCATAGCTACCTGGTTGGACTGCTGGTTGTGCTGGCACTCATCATCCTCTCACTGTGTGCTATTGTCTACATCAGTGCTCAAGGTAAATTAGTTGGGGTTCATTAGAGGTCTGCCTCCTTAGTGCACACACAAGGGCCACAACCTTAACCTGAAAATGACTGCACTGTAACAGTACTATAAGGTCATTAAGATAATTTGGGGCCTGATTATTCAAGACCTTGAATGTGAGGAGCAGGATTTTAAATTCAGTTCTGGATTTAACAGGGAGCCAATGAAGAGAAGCCAGTATCGGAGAAATATGCTCTCTCGTTCTAGTTCCTGTCAGGACTCTTGCAGCAGCATTTTAGATCAACTGAAGTGAACCCTAAACTGAACAATGCCATTGAGTCATTTCCCGTTTGCTTCTTTAGCAACATATATTGAGCATCTCCTTTTTATTGTGTAAGAGTTTTCTGATGGGGAAAATTGGCAAATCCTAACCCATGCATTAGACCGTGCTCGAGAAGGAGTGTGTCTTTTCCACACCTGCACTTTTCTAGAAAATGCCCAACAACAGGAGTGTATCACTGCAGTCAGTCAGATATGAGTAGTCTTTTACTGGCTAGCTCCCTAGTACAGAGTACATATGATGTGGGAATAGAGCAGCTAGCGAGTGGGCATCCTGTGAGCTCCCTGCATGCTCTGTTCTGGCAGCTTCTTGACTTAAATCTAATGGAGAATTTGGGGTAATGTGGTTACTTCTGAAGCGCACATTTTCATGCTGTGTGCTGCATGTGAGAAAGGACAGCTGTGAAGAATATTTTGATTTAATTCTCCTGCCTTTTCCTTCTTCATGTCGGGCGGAGAGCTGACTGAATGCTGGACTAACTTGTTGTCGCATCAAGTTGCGTTTTCTAAAAGATGCTGGTTAGAATACTAACTTTAGATGAAAACAGTTAAAACTGTCGCAGACCATAGCATGCATCAGTCCAACACGTGATTGGCTCAAATGTTTTCTGGTTTGGCTGGTGATTGGCTCTTTGCAGAAACAATTTTACTGATTTGAAAGTTTTCAAACTAACACTCTTATATGTTGCACATTTAAAGATCTGCCTGTCTGTTATGGAAATTTCTTTCTGTATCTTTAGTGTAAATTAATATTTACTCTGTCAGGTACCATTACAAACCCCGGCCCGCGGCGCTCTATGCCTGCACTGGTGTACCTGCGAGCGATACTGTATGTCCCTGAGCTGGTGTGGGCCTGTCTGGGGGCTGTCTGGGTGTCGGATGATGGCCGTGGCTGTGATCCTGCCACGGTAGGAGCCGTTATCTCGGCAGTTGTCGCCAGGTAGGTTGTTCAGGTGTGAGGATTTTGGTTTATTCAGCTAGTTAATTAGTTAACGTTGATTTGATCAACCTTTTTTCCTGTTGTGGCAACAGCTGGATCATCCTGCTGTTCACGGCCGTGGGGGTAGTGTTTGTTTTTGACCCACTGGGAAACCCTCGTCCTCGGCCTCCTGCCATGGAGCCGCTGGGAGTGCGAGACATGCAGAGCAGCGAGGGCACCCAGTTTCTATCCACGGCTCGCTCGCTCGCTGTTAAAGTGTGGGAGAGCAGGCTGCGGCTCGTATGCTGCTGCCTGCCGCAGGACGAGAGCTCCCGGGCAGCGTTTTCCAGCATCTCTCAGCTCTTCAGCAGCTTCTTCTCTGTAAGAGATTTTTGAAACGAAGCAGAATACAGGCTGAAAAAAAGAATGTATTTAACATTAAAATAAGCTGCGTCGAATATAATTTCCACTGATGCAAAACCCACTGTGAGATCCTCTCTGTCGTGCTGCAGGACACAGATCTGGTTCCAAGTGACATAGCAGCCGGTTTGGCTCTGCTGCACCAGGAGCAGGATAAGATGGAGCGAAGCAGAGATCCTGATGTCGTAGTCCCTCACAGCCCTTCCTCTCCTGTAGTAAGTCATGATTCATGTAGATGAAGTTGAGCTCATGCTGTGAAACCAGCAAAACAGAGTCCTACTTATTTCTCTTTTACCATTTCAAGGGAGAAGACCTGGAGGTCAAGCTGGAGAAAGCCACCCACTGGATGCAGTTTGCTGCGGCAGCTTACGGCTGGCCGCTGTACATTTACTCCAACCTCTTTACCGGGCCCTGCAAGCTCAGTGGAGACTGGTAAGGTGCTGTGCGCGTTGGAATCAGCGGAACCTTTGGTTAGACAAGTAACCCAAATCCTAATGCGTGCACGTGTTTCAGCTGCAGGAGTCGCGTAGCCGAGGACGAAATCGTTGGAGGAGATCACCTCGGCTGCCACTTCTCATCCATCCTACAAACCACTGGTTTGCAGTACAGAGACTTTATCCACGTCAGCTTCCACAACCAGGTGGGGCTTTCACTCACCATTTATGTTACATAAGGTTCAAGTTGAAGGCCACCTCCAGCCTCACGACAGCACATCTAAGCACACGTGGTATGTTGCAGATCTATGAGATCCCCTTCTTCGTGGCTCTGGATCATAAGAGGGAGGCGATTCTGGTGGCTGTCAGAGGAACTCTTTCACTGAAAGTGAGTTAGGACCTATTTTTCCCACTTTTCCCTAGCAAAAATAGTATGGGGTATCAGCTGTCTAAGTATGGATTGTTTGTTGTATGTTTGGGTTTTTTTCTTCCCTTCCCCACAGACAGCCCTCTCATTCTTATTTTGAAAGTCGATGCTAACCAGCTATGCATGAGCTTTCCTGTCTTGTGTTTACTTGCTGGCAGGCTTTGATGTCACTCCACCAATCTGCCTTTGTGTCCTTGCTTTATATCACAGGACACCTTCAGAAGTCTTTTTCTGGCAGCATGAGATATGAAACAATACAATTATATGGTGGTGATTTTATAATCATGACTGATCCATGTGTGGTGCTTTCCTCATACACAGACTTTAAGTGGCTAACCCATCTGTATTTTCAACTCATTTTCTTTTTCATCCCTCTGAGAGAACAGAGGTATCCACCATCTCATTAATAGTGGACATTCCCTTTGTTCATATTTTGAAAAAAGCAGTTTTTGTACCGGCCTTTTCTGTGTGACAGATAGAAAATCCAAAGAATACACTCAGAGCCACATTTGTAATGCTTACTGTCTATTCTTGTCTCTTAATTTTCAGTATCACTTCCCTCTTTTTGTGTGCAACGAAGTGAAAAGTCAGTGAAAGGATAGACTTTCTGATGCCATGTGACCCTTCAGCACTCACTCAATAGCACTTATACAAAAACAAAGTTGAAGTGAAAGAAGGTGTGTTTGCATCATTGAGTGTCGACACATGTGAGGGATGTAGGTGAAATGGTGATTAGATTTGGATTAATTTAACATTTCTTCTTATGAGTCTGGAGCTTCAGGAAGGAGCTGAATGATTTTTACCCACAAGAGTTAAACTTCATGTCTCCTGCAGGATGTCCTCACAGACCTGTCTGCTGAATGTGAGAACCTGCCTATAGAAGGAGTGTTGGGAGCCTGCTACGCCCACAAGGTGAACATTCATTTAAATACAGCTCTCCAAGGTTGTCATTGTTGAGGTTCCTGCCAGATTCAGCAGATGTCTGTGTCTCCTGCAGGGCATCAGCCAGGCAGCGGGTTACGTCTACAAGAGGCTGGTGAACGATGGCATCCTGAACCAGGCTTTCTCCATTGCACCGGTAAGAAATGTAACTGGGGCCAGAGGCTACCTTTCAGTTACACTTTAGGTTATTTTAGTTTTATCACAACTGGATCATTTCATCAAAGATCAGGTAGTACTTCCCACTGAACCACCTGAGAATCAGTAGTTTTCTTTTGGGGTTTTTGTTTGTTTTTTTCCTGTTAAAAGGGTTTTTTTTTCCTTCCCACAGTCGCTAAGTGCTTGCTAATAGAGGGTCATTTGATTTTTCTTTTTTTATTCTAATATTTTAGGGTCTTTCCAATATAAAACACTCTGAGGCGACTGTTCTTGTGAACTGACACTTCATAAATAAAACTGACTTGAATTTTATGAAGTCAGTGTGAGTTACGGGCGCTTGAAGTACACAAGGGTGTGTCCAAATGTCCACCATTTGTGATCCTTGATGCTTGGCCACAAGAGAGAGCAACATAACATTTTCAAGGCTAAAATCCAGTTTTTTTCCTCATAACCACCTGAACATCAGTGTCACAGGACTTGTATAAAAACTGCACCGATTTAATGTCAAGAAGAACAGAAAACAAACGTTGCATCCTGGATGTTTGAGCTGTTTTCTGATAATTCATTGAAAAGAAAAAAAAACATTTTGGTTAAACCTTCAGGGGCCAAATCTCAATGGGGGATTGATGTTTGGTCAAAACAAGTTATGTGATCTCAAAGGTGTCCTTTTTACCTACATTGTGAAACGAGACTCATCTTCAACACATGATGCCTTAAGAGTCAATGGTATCTTTGAATGTAGTCATATAATAAAGAATTATTAAATTATCCAATGTGCTCAATCCACTTATACTTAAAGCTTTATAACAGTTCTGCTTTTTAACCCTCTGGATTCCATAAAAATCACTACCCTCTCAGCTTGTTTGTGGCCAAAAATGGCCACCCCTTGTTTACGTTTACAAAATGCTATAAAATTCATATATATTAAGAAAAATTCCCACTTTTTTTTACATGATTTTTTAGATTAGTACCAGTGCTGTTCATGAAAATCAAAATTTCATTCAAATTCATAATTTTAACCCTTTAAATACCAGTTAGATCACATAATCCTAGGAACTCATAAATGGAAAAAATCACAAAACCCCAATTTTTTTCCAAATAAAACATGCCATCTGATTTACTTTCTAACCATGATGGAGGTTAGATGTATAACAATAATTAAAAGTATCAATGACTTTTATACATCTTTGTTTTTTTGTGCAGTGACAGAAAAACATAAAAACTTCCTCTCAGCTTGTTTGTGGCCAAAAATGGCCACCCCTTGTTTACGTTTACAAAATGCTATAAAATTCATATATATTAAGAAAAATTCCCACTTTTTTTACATGATTTTTTAGATTAGTACCAGTGCTGTTCATGAAAATCAAAATTTCATTCAAATTCATAATTTTAACCCTTTAAATACCAGTTAGATCACATAATCCTAGGAACTCATAAATGGAAAAAATCACAAAACCCCAATTTTTTTCCAAATAAAACATGCCATCTGATTTACTTTCTAACCATGATGGAGGTTAGATGTATAACAATAATTAAAAGTATCAATGACTTTTATACATCTTTGTTTTTTTGTGCAGTGACAGAAAAACATAAAAACTTCCTCTCAGCTTGTTTGTGGCCAAAAATGGCCACCCCTTGTTTACGTTTACAAAATGCTATAAAATTCATATATATTAAGAAAAATTCCCACTTTTTTTTACATGATTTTTTAGATTAGTACCAGTGCTGTTCATGAAAATCAAAATTTCATTCAAATTCATAATTTTAACCCTTTAAATACCAGTTAGATCACATAATCCTAGGAACTCATAAATGGAAAAAATCACAAAACCCCAATTTTTTTCCAAATAAAACATGCCATCTGATTTACTTTCTAACCATGATGGAGGTTAGATGTATAACAATAATTAAAAGTATCAATGACTTTTATACATCTTTGTTTTTTTGTGCAGTGACAGAAAAACATAAAAACTTCCTCTCAGCTTGTTTGTGGCCAAAAATGGCCACCCCCTGTTTACATTTACAAAATGCTATAAAATTCATATATATTAAGAAAAATTTCCACTTTTTTTGACATGATTTTTTAGATTAGTACCAGTGCTGTTCATCAAGACCAAAATTTCATTCAAATTCATAATTTTAACCCTTTAAATACCAGTTAGATCACATAATCCTAGGAACTCATAAATGGAAAAAATCGCAAAACCCCAATTTTTTTCCAAATAAAACATGCCATCTGATTTACTTTCTAACCATGATGGAGGTTAGATGTATAACAATAATTAAAAGTATCAATGACTTTTATACATCTTTGTTTTTTTGTGCAGTGACAGAAAAACATAAAACTTCCAAAAATGGCCACCCCCTGTTTACATTTACAAAATGCTATAAAATTCATATATATTAAGAAAAATTTCCACTTTTTTTGACATGATTTTTTTAGATTAGTATCAGCGCTGTTCATCAAGACCAAAATTTAATTCAAATCCAGACTTTTAACCCTTTAAATCACAGTTAAATTACATAATTTTAATGATTTACAAAGGGATAAAAGCATAAAATCCCCATTTTTTTTCTAAATAATACATGCAAACTGATTTATTTTCTAACCATGATGGAGGTTAGATGCATAGCAATAATTAAAAGTATCAATGAGTTTTATGTATCTTTGGTTTTTGTGCAGTGACAGAAAAACAAAAAAAATCCCTCTCATTTTGTTCGTGGCCAAAAATGACCACCCATGTTTACGTTTTCAAATACTATAAAATTCATATATATTAAAACATTTTTCTACTTTCATTGACTTGATTTTTTAGATTAGTATCAGTGCTGTTCATCAAGACAAAAAATTTAATTCAAATCCAGACTTTTAACCCTTTAAATACCAGTTAAATTACATAATTTTAATGATTTACAAAGGGATAAAGGGATAAAGGGATAAAAGCATAAAATCCCCATTTTTTTTCTAAATAATACATGCAAACTGATTTATTTTCTAACCATGATGGAGGTTAGATGCATAGCAATAATTAAAAGTATCAATGAGTTTTATGTATCTTTGGTTTTTTGTGCAGTGACAGAAAAACAAAAAAAATCCCTCTCATTTTGTTCGTGGCCAAAAATGACCACCCATGTTTACGTTTCAAAATACTATAAAATTCATATATATTAAAACATTTTTCTACTTTCATTGACTTGATTTTTTAAATTAGCACCAGTCCTAGTCATGAAAACCAAAATATAATTAAAATTTAGATATTATACGCTTTGAACTGGGTGTGGTTCCCAATCAGCCAGAGTTCACACCCAGTTTCACACCTTGGCTCAGGCGATTAGAGGATCATCAGGGGGTCCCTTTGTCCCTCTTGGGGGGGGGGACACTCCCACCTTCTTGCCATATTGCCAGAATAAATGGTCTGGAAGCTGTTAGGTTTACTTACAGCAGTAGCAACGTCTGCACCTGCATAAACTCCAGGACACGTTTACAAACAGTGTTTGTTGTTGTTTGCGCTGCAGCTGCAGGTTTGAACTGTGCAAAATGTCCTGTGATTGGGGTTTTTTTGTTTTTGTTTTTGTTTCTAGAGTTAATATTTTGGGTATGGTCTCTTTTTATGAAAAATACAAGAGTAAAAGTGCTTTTCACATGTGCTTCAAAGCTAAGTTTGACTGGGAACCTCAAAGCTCAATATCCTGCATCCACAGGAATTCACTGCAGCCTATGTAATGTTTGATGCGTCATTATTTATTCCAGTCTATCTTGCAAATACATGTTTGTGCTGCAATGTCATGCACAAACACAAACTATCAGATCCTTAAGACCAAACCTATGTCAAAATTGTTTCATTATATTGGTCCATTGGAGTGTGGTAACCCATCAACCCCACCTAGTGGAAACCAAGAATATTACATGAAATTGCTTGCTTGGCAGAAAATGGCCCAAGGATGTCATGTGGTAGAAAAAATGAAAAACTACAATTTTCATGTGTTGAGTTTAGAATGAAAGCAATTTTACCTAAATTGCATGCTATAGTACTGCCAGTAACAAGGAATCAAAAAAGGTGGTTATAATGGGTTTCAATTGGCCAAAAATGGCCACAATCAGTAAAATGGGAACAATTTGGTGTATAGTGAATATTATTGACATTATTAAGGAGCTGATGTTGAAAAATAAAAATTTTAATAAAATACACACCTTTGGAAAGTTTCATTCCATTTGCATTAACAGAACAAAAATGGTTGAAAACCGAAAAGTGAAGTGGCCAAAAATGGCCAGATAGAGACCAGAGGGTTAATCTGCTAAAACGTGTGCAAGAGCCAAGAGAACAATCACAGGGTTGTGGCTCCAAACAAAGCCCAACATGAAGGAAAAAAAAAACTTTTTTCAACATCAGAAAGTTGTTAGTAGGTTGTTGCACATATTCTTGGTGGAAAAAACATTTTTACTACTCAAAGTATATTCTCCTTTGGATTCATTCTGCGGCACCAGCTAAGCTTCACATGCTCATGATAACCAGTTGGTAAAACCATATTATGCGATTATCAAGAATTTGCATGTGTCTCACGGTGTCACCATAAGTTGTCAGTTAAACTTGCAAACTGCACCTAATTCGCTCTAACTCGGCCTTCTCAGTTTTGCAACCTTGAGTGCAGAGAGTTTCAAATGAAACACTCATTTTTATCCCACGTGGTGATGTCAACACCCTTGAAAATTTACCCAAAAAACACTTTCTGAAGTTTTCACTTGTGGATTCTCAGAAAAGGAGCTTAAAGTTTGAAGTGGATACAAAGTTGGTTTGATTGCTTAAATGTGTGTTTCAGCTGAAACTCTATTAAAAAACTCACAAGATTTTATTTGTGAGACAATCTGAAAATATAAAACTGGCCTGCTTTTTTTCCTCCTATATGGAAAAATAACAGCTCTGCTTTCTGTGTGTGCGCACGGGCAGTTGTCTCCCTTCTTCTGTTTGAAGCCACACAGATGACGTGTTTGTGTTCCTGTTTTTCGTAGGAGTATAAATTGGTGATCACCGGTCACAGTTTGGGTGCTGGTGCAGCCTCAGTGCTGGCTATCCTCTTGCGCAATTCCTTCCCCACCCTGCAGTGCTATGCATTCTCTCCACCAGGGGGCCTCCTAAGGTAAGGCTGACAAAGTCTGAGGTCAGGACCGATTTTAATTGGCAGCTACAGGCAGCTGTCTGTGGACTAATCTGGGTGGCTGAGCAGTAATTAGAAAAACTGCTTTGCCACACAGCTAATGTGATGTATGTAATGTCATATTTAAATAGTTGATTACATTTGTAAACTGTCAGGTATGGGACAGTTTTCTTAATGTGTTTTTTGTTCTACTTCCTCTCTGTGTGCAGTAAAGCTTTAGCTGATTACTCCAAGGACTTTGTGGTCTCAGTGGTCCTGGGAAAGGATCTGGTTCCCAGGTAACACGGAAAGCTCGTTACATTATTTACTTCTTAGGAATCAGAATGTATTGAGTAACTAAATTCAGAGCTCATAGTCAGTATGTGATGCTGAATAGATGCTTGTGACACTGATCTTCACTGGTCACAGTGGATCATTAAAGGTCGTGTATATTTGTGTGTTAGCACACAGCAGTGCTGTCTTCCAAAAGCCTGCATGAATGCTCTGTGGTGAAACTATTATAGACTACTGCATGATGGAGATTCTATATTTGGCTCTACCCTGTTATTACTCACATAGGAGAATACAAGTGTAACTGACACACTCCTTTACTTTCTAAGCCTTTGTCAATATTTTAACTCAAATTTCTATATCTAAGGATGTAAACTATTGTGTGAACAGATGCTGACATGTTTTAAAAAACGGAACATTTTCAGACTGTAGTTTTTCCCCAAAGTTGATTTCTAATAATATATTATCATGTGTTTGTATACATGATGCCATTAAAGTGATCTAAATATTAAGGAATCAAAAATGTGATCAAGTAATATAACAGCCGTGAGTGTTTTTATTTTATGTACTTGAAATATTTAGAATCTAAGAAGTCTGTTCTCTCTGTCCACTTAGTCTCAAACCAACTTCAAGTCAGGACAAAAAAGACAAAGTGATGTTTGTTTTCATCCTATAAGTAAGACAACGAGGAAGAGTTAGTTCAGTCACTAGCAATATGTCATTGTTAACTAATGCTAGCTCACCTGCTAACATAGACTAGCTGCTAACAGTGTAAAGTAGCAAATTCCTATCTTAAGTAAGTAACATCAGCTAATTTGGCTAATTAATGTAGCTGTTTATTTTCAAGTTATTCTATGAGCTAATTTTGTGAAATAACGACGTCACAGCAGCTATACAGCTGCTGGCTAACCATCGCTCTGTCTGTTCATATTGCTAGCAGTATATCTGCTATAACAGATAAGTGGGTACATTACTACATTTATTTCACAAACAGCGCGCACGTCAGTCTGTGATTCATCAGTATTTTCTTCCCTGTACTCTACCAACATTTTTTTTTGTATTATGGTAAGAGTACCTTAGAAAATGATGATGCTGATGATGATAATAATAATTTCTTTAGGAATTAAGTTTCATGTGAAGCATATAACCGGAAGTTTTTTTTAGGCTGTAACTTCCTTTTTTCTTAAAACATATTCTAATCATAAACTTTTTCCACTTCTGCGTTACCAGAACAAAGATCAAACAGACAGTAAAATAAATTCCAGACTTTCATAAATAATATTGATGGTAGAGTTTTTTTATGTGTTTGTTTGTTTGTTTGTTTGTTAAAAAAAAATCCAATCCACACTCATTTGATCTAGAAAAGTTGTAGTCATTTTATCTGATGATTTTAATTTTATTTTAAATTATTGGTGTAATTTGGTTTTATGAAAATGTATGTTTTATTGTAATATGTATTTATTTAGATTGTAAGCCCAACAAGGGACAATTGTTGAAAATGAGCAGTAGCTATAAACCTATGTGCGGTACATCAGTCTCATGTCTTGCACTTGAACTATGTTTAATTGCACTGTCCCTTTTAAATAAATAAATTCAAATTCAAAAAAATGTGAGGGGGAAAAAATATTCCCTATTTGTAAAATATATTAACTAAAAAAAAAAGTCCTTATAAAAATCTAATAAAATAGTGGACAAGTATAGCAAAAGCCGTAATGATCCACTTGGGGAAATACATTTTTTTGGCCTTCAGACAACAATTCTGATCACTACACCATAGCACAGGCAAAAAAAACCCAAAACAAAACCAACAAGTCACTCTCAAAAGCGTGTCACTTTTAATTATACACCTATGATTATAAGCTACTGAAGGGAAATGTCAGCTTGTGAATTGTGAAAAGGGTTTATGAGCCACCAGGGAAAGTTCGCTGGAGTTTGATGACATTTGCTGGGAAAATGATTGCTAAAGCCCCAATCACACAGGCCTACTGACTGGTCAGTGACCCCCAGGCAACCACCTGTCACTAGGGGGGAAAAAGGCTGGATGGACCAGAGTATGACACAAAATCTCCAGTTTCTCAAGTTGTTTTAGTGAATGTTTGCAGACAAACGTGATCTTTTGAGTTTTTATGAATGTTGCACAGACAACCTTATAATCAATCAACTGTCTCTGTTTGTTTTGTTTTCCGCTAAGACTGAGCATTCCAAACATGGAGGATCTGAAGAGAAAGCTACTGAAAATAGTTTCAAACTGCAATAAACCCAAAGTAAGAACCCTTCATATAGCCCTATGCCTTTAGACTATCTGGAAATATCTTGAAGTTGCACTTGTGAATTTTGCACCCTTTTTCATGTTTGCATTGCAGTACCGCATCCTGCTGCAGGGATGTTGGTATGAGTTGTTTGGCGGAGACCCGGATGACTGCCCCACTGAGATGGATAACAGGAGGGAGCAAGAGCTTAGCCAGCCCCTCCTGGGAGAGGAGTCTCTAATCATTCGCCACTCATCCTCCTATCAGAGCCTGGGATCGGATGAATCACCCGCCCACACACCTGCACACTTGCCTCTCTTCCTGCCGGGACGCATTCTGCATATCACAGAAGATGGGCCGACACGGAGGTGGGTCTGCAAATGTTTCATGTTTCCAATGAGCAGATTCACAGCAGACTCTCCAAGTGTTGATGACTTTGTGTATCTTGTAATTCTTTTTCAAGAAAGGCAAAAGTTCTTGACACATTCTTGGTCGATCACTGACTGGTTTGCGGTTCAAAAGTACTTCATATCCCCATCAACAGTAAAACAATTAGGGAGCCCAATGGCAAGTTTGCTAGCTTAGCATATGAGGACCAGTTGTGTATTTTTGATCTCTATGCTAGTGTTTCAAACTAGATGTGTGGGGGAAGGACCAAGGGTTACTGCATACTGATGGAGTACGATTGTGCATAGACCATTCGAATTCTTTGGGACACTAATGAGAGAAGTTATGTCCAAAGTCAACATCGTGTTGCATTTAGTAAGACTTGAAACTGGAAACTGAAGACATAAACTCATCAGAAAAATATTTACTGATGGCATGGATCAAAGGAGCTGAGTAGTTTTCCTATGCAGTTCATTTTACAACCAGAGGAGTCTCCCCCTGCTGGACATTAGAAAAAATACCCCCATTCTTTTAAAGCAAGCTACTTCCATTATTTATCTATAGTCTGTAAACTGTGTTTAGGCTGTCATGTGTTCATGTTCATTACAACCCCTAAGCCTAACTATAATGTTATGAGAGATAAGCACATAAATTGTTTGGTCACTCTGTCCTCTATTTTCCTTAGATCCTGCTTTTCCCAGGTCCGGTACCGTGCCGACTGGTCAAATGAAATGGCATTCCGGAGTATTTTGATCAGCCCCAGGATGCTTACGGATCACATGCCCGACATTGTGCTCCGAGCACTCGGCACTCTGACCAAGGACAAGCCCTTTTCCCTGTGCCCTTCATCTTTAAGCGACAGCCAGCACAACGCTATCTGAAATGTACCATAGAGACTGTTTCCTTGTGTCTTCACTCCCAGCCTCCGCAATGTTTAAACCACCTGCCGATCATTTGTTTTCTGTGTGTCGATGCCTGATAAAGGACTGCTTCAGGTAGTTCGCGTGGCCTGTAATCACACCATTTCCTCATATTTTGGCTCCAAGCCTTATGAAATTTCAAAGATTTCAAATATACAAGTATTTGATCGGAGAAAATATGTGAAAGTGTAGAGAGCTGCCTGTTATGATCGCCATGGAGGGAACCTTATTTGTAAAGAAAAACTCTCTGGAGCACAAGTTTCATTTGTTTAATTGCATTTTTAATGATTTATATCAAATAATTTTATGTATTTTGACTTTGAGTTACTCCTTGAGCAACTGAATGCCATGATCTTTGAATGTGCGTTGTGTACAATATTTGACAGTGCTGCAGTTTTTACCGTGATGTCGGTGTTGTTGATTTTTATGTCTGTGTGAGCAGTGTGTGGTTGGAAGAGGCTGCCCCCTCCTTTCTTATCTTCTTTCTCTTCAGAGAGTGAGAGCAGACTGAGTCAGAGTGATAAAGAGGTAGCTTTCGCCACAGAAACCTGTACCGGATTCACACCTTCATTGTGTAGTAGCTGTGGTTAGCTTGTCCTGTGTTTAATGTCTTGAGACATCAGGGTGAACAGTGCCTATGCATTACAGAAACCAAGCTGAGAGACACGGTGATGAGCACAGCTTGTTTACAGTGAGATTTTTTTTTCTTCAGTGCAGTTCGAATAGTGCATGGTGTTTGACATAAATGTGTTGGTGTAAGAAGTAGAAAGATTGTACTTACACAAAAGATGGGAACCTGTTTACTTGCCATGGATATTGCTCATCAATCTCAAATCCTCAATAGAAAGCATTGGACTCCTGGATGCAATTAAACTCTTTTGTGAAGCACACCTTTTTTATTCTTTAATTTTTTCCCCTCTTCTGAATAAACAATGAGTTTCTCAGTGGGAGGAGCCTGTTGATCTTAGAGCCAGCAAGTTTTATAAAGCTTAACAATGGGATTAATCCACAGACTTAAGCCACAGGAGTCAGTTTGGGGTGGGGGGGGGTGGGGGGGGTGTAATTATGAACAGGCCAGGAGGCATTAGTTCTTACCCTATTTTTAACTTTAAACACAAATTCAAGAAAAAAGTATGACTGTTGTTATGTAATGCAGACAGCTCATTTGAAAGAGGCAATGAGACCAATGTAAGCAATAATAAAGAGTTTTAACTAAAATAAATATATATATATATCATATTAGTGCAGAGATTATTTTTAGAACCTCCGCATTAATGCTATACTTAAGGCTATATATTACATAAAGACCGAAAGAAACTTTTACCATAAATCAAAAAGACATTAACAACATATTATCCCTAAAAACACTTTTTTTCTGTTCCAAATTGGATAAATTTGTCCTGTAAACACATTCAGTTCCGTTGATATTTGCTTAACTAGTGCCATATAGCATCAACAGCCACCTCACGGTGCTTTATAATGTGAAGTAAAGAACCCACAGGAATACAGATACGCTGTAAGTAAGCACTCTGTGACAGTGGGAGGAAAAAATTCCCTTTTAACACTCATCTGCCTTGACCGTTTGGGGAACAGACCCAACGTCAGGTTAAAGAACATCTTCACAGGTAGCTGTAAATAATCTTAAATCCCACCTCTAGGTAAAAGCCATGACCAAATCCACTTAATAATTTAACAAGTATTACATCAAAAGGAGATCACAGTATGGAGAGCTGATAGAATGAGGGTGAAGTTTCTGCTCATTTTGTTGGATGCTTTGTTATTGTGAAAACTGCAGTCACTATATTTGCTTGGATGAAAAGATGATGTGATGCAGTGGCAGGAGAGGCTGAAAGTCTGACTGCACAACTGGCCGCATTAGAAACAACTGCATATTCTCTTGATAGCACTGGAAATGTAAAGGGATGTAAATTTTGAACATGAAAGTAAAATACCGTGTGGATGAAGGAGTTGGTGAGACGGGCACATTCTTTTATCGAACCATCTTTTCATTTTTTAAAAAAGTGTCTTACTTTCAGTTTTTCACACTCTGTCCCCGCAGCCCACTTTGGGATGTGACGTCAGCGTCACCAACATGACATCTTCAAGTGATCCCTGTGAGCTCATATTTCAAACTGACTCGGGAAATGACAGAGCGGTTATTCAATGCGTTACTAACGCTGCCCAAACGACATCATCCCAGGTTTGACTTATGAAGGGAATCAAATGGTACGCCTACATAACGGCTTTGTTTGTGCTGCAGTGCTAGAATTAGAAGTTGGAAGTGTGTACTAACCCGGTCAATTAAATAATTTAAATAATTATCGATATCCTTTAACGGGAAAATTACGGGTAAATTCTGTATTTTATGCATATGCAAGAAGGCGAAGCTACAAGTGTTTTTCTTTAAACCAGTTTTGATACGATTTTTTCTCCGCCCCTCAAACGTCACTTAAAAGTAACTATATAAGAGCAACAGTTAAAATCCCATTATTAGTAGTAGTAGTATTTTCTTTTAGCTCTGTAAGCACACGCTATATTTGCTAGCATGGGCTATTGGGCTGTACTGTCACCTTTTAGTGTTTTGTTTTTCCATAACTGCTAAATAATTTGTTCTGTTATGTTGCGCTTACTACTTTTTTGATTCGTTGAACTTCGCTTGTTCCCATCTTTCCAACAGCACGTGAACGCAGCAGCAGAAGCCCATCTGTTGGATAGGGAAACTAATCAGGAGCCAAGTAAAGACTTTTCAGTACTGCTAGCTTCTAGGCTAGCAAGGTTTTAAAGTCTGCCGTCCACACTACTAAGGGATAGGACTTTGTTAATGAAGTACAGCGCCTTCGCTGCATGAGAAACAACATTCGAGCGATGTTTTAGGGGCACAGTTTTGTTGTTGCCGCGAAAGTAGAAGGTGGGTAGCCTCTGGTCAGCCGAAGCTTGCGGCTAGCTCATTAACGTTAGCTGGGAAAGAAGTGCAAGTGGAATCGGGAAAATGGAGCTGGACGACGTAGTCCTGTATCAGGACGACTCGGGCAACTCGACCATGATGTCTGAGCGGGTCTCAGGTCTGGCCAGTTCAATATACAGGGAGTTTGAACGGCTCATAGAAAAATACGACGAGGATGTGGTAAAGGAGCTGATGCCGCTGGTCGTCGCCGTGCTGGAGAACTTGGACTCGGTGTTCGCTGTCAACCAGGAGCACGAAGTGGAACTGGAGCTGCTGAAGGAGGACAACGAGCAGCTCGTTACCCAGTATGAGCGAGAGAAGGCACTGAGAAAACACACAGAAGAGGTGGGTCTGAAAAAACAAAACAAGCAGCAACAGCGCCAAACTAATTTACAAGCGGGATTAAAGATTAAAGGCGTGTATTATGCGCTCGATGAAAGGATTTGTGCCAAAGTCAGTTGGAAAATCTGGCCACTTTACTGTTGCAATGCTTTTCAAGTACACATAAGCGCATTACTTATCCTTTTGTACTTTTTATAAAGTATATAATTATTCGGTACACTTGCATTTTATTTTCTTATAAAGATCGTCCTGTACCCAAGCCATCCCTTACGGTCAGCTCTGAGACACTACAATGCTCAAGTTTTGTTGCCGCATTAGGGTCTCCTTGGACCAGTAGTTGCATTATATGGTGGGTTTATGCACCACTGTGTAGTTTGTTGTACTTCGCATAACCTGGCAGTGTCAGATATTGACAGTGATCTATTTGTCAGCTGGCCGCTGTTGCCTCAACCAAAAACAAGTTTGAATCTCAGTGATCAGATTCAGCTTCATGACTCATGGCTGTCTCACTGACCCTGCATTTGATTCCGCCCAAATGACACCCCCGTTGCCATGCTCTTTATGACTACAGGGCGGTTTGTGTTGGAAACGTTTGTTTAGGTGCCACAGTCTTGCACACTGGGTCTGAAACCCAGGCTTATTATGCAGATTTGTACTTATACATTTTCCCGCATTTGACTGCTAGAGTAGCTTTGCATGAGTTTCACACAATTTGGTTTTTAAGTAATTCATAGTTAGCTTTGCTGCAGCCCTTCAGTTCATCCACTCTCTGAGGTCTGCCCTGCATTAAAGAGTTATGATTGGCTGCTCTTCAGAAACACAAAGTTTCAACAACAGGTGGACTGTGGACCAGTGCTGCATCCCTGAGATGGCCTTTTTAAAGATGGCTCCTCTCTGATATTGTAAAGATCCAATAGTATAAAAACTGTCTGACACATAGGATTTAAACTGTCTGAGGACTGAGCTTTTAGTTCACATGATAACCTGACCTCATTGTTTGAAACTCTGGCTATATTTGTTACAAGCATCACCACTGTGCAGCACTTAGTGTTAGTGGTTGCTTTTCTTATTTATTGCTGGGAACTTTGGGGCATGTTGCATGGGCGTGTACCTGAACGTCTACAATTACCTCCGATTGAAGTTTGGAGTAAAATTGAAGCAAGTGAAAAGATGATCAGTGTTGTATTGTCTTTTACTCAGTTTCCTCATCACGTTGTCTTATTTAAGAGTTGGTGTAAAACCTGCAGTTATGTAGTATGCTGTGACTGCTTCAGTGTGGCCCTGGTGCATTGTGGCTTGCACTCCTTATTCTTGCTTTTGTGAGCTGGGTAAATTTGGGGCTGTTTCTTTGCAGCTGCAGGCATGCTCATGAGTTTGATTGGCTGTCTACAGGCACTCTTATCTGTGCTTCTGTGTACATGTGTGCTCCCCTTTGTCTTTCACTTTCAGTGTCTATTGTTAGCCATAAGTACACATTCTAAAAGTTCACTTTCCTTCAAAGAGCTGAATCACGACTGTTAAAGTTGTTTTCAGTTTGTGGGCCATATACAATCCAATGTAATCTCAAGTTCAATTCAATTTTATTTATATAGTGCCAAATCACAACAAAAGTCGCCTCAAGGCGCTTTATATTGTACAGTAGATCGCACAATAATAGTAACAGAGAAAAACCCAACAATCATATGACCCCCTATGAGCAAGCACTTTGGCGACAGTGGGAAGGAAAAACTCCCTTTTAACAGGAAGAAACCTCCGGCAGAACCAGGCTCAGGGAGGGGCGGGGCCATCTGCTGCGACCGGTTGGGGTGAGAGAAGGAAGACAGGATAAAGACATGCTGTGGAAGAGAGACAGAGATTAATAACAGATATGATTCAATGCAGAGAGGTCTATTAACACATAGTGAGTGAGAAAGGTGACTGGAAAGGAAAAACTCAATGCATCATGGGAATCCCCCGGCAGCCTACGTCTATTGCAGCATAACTAAGGGAGGATTCAGGGTCACCTGGTCCAGCCCTAATTATATGCTTTAGCAAAAAGGAAAGTTTTAAGCCTAATCTCGGTCTGTCTCCCGAATCCAAACTGGAAGCTGGTTCCACAGAAGAGGGGCCTGAAAACTGAAGGCTCTCCCTCCCATTCTACTTTTTAATACTCTAGGAACAACAAGTAGGCCTGCAGAGCAAGAGCGAAGTGCTCTAATAGGGTAATATGGTACTACAAGGTCATTAAGATAAGATGGGGCCTGATTATTTAAGACCTTGTATGTGAGGAGCAGGATTTTGAATTCAATTCTGGATTTAACAGGAAGCCAATGAAGGGAAGCCAAAACAGGAGAAATATGCTCTCTCGTTCTAGTCCCTGTCAGGACTCTTGCTGCAGCATTTTGGATCAGCTGATGGCTTTTCAGCGAGTTTTATGGACATCCTGATAATAATGAATTGCAGTAGTCCAGCCTGGAAGTAATAAATGCATGAACTAGTTTTTCAGCGTCACTCTGAGACAGGATATTTCTAACTTTAGAGATGTTGCACAAATGGAAGAACGCAGTCTTACATATTTGTTTAATATGTGCGTTGAAGGACATGTCCTGGTCAAAAATGACTCCAAGGTTCCTCACAGTGTTACTGGAGGCCAAGGTAATGCCATCCAGAGTAAGAATCTGGTTAGATACCATATTTCTAAGCTTTTCAGGGCCGAGTACAATAACCTCAGTTTGATCTGAATTAAGAAGCAGAAAGTTAGCGGCCATCCAAGTCTTTATGTCTTTAAGACATTCCTGCAGTTTAACTAATTGGTGTGTGTTATCTGGCTTCATGGACAGATAGAGCTGGGTGTCATCTGCATAGCAGTGAAAAAGTATGCTATGTCTTCTAATGATGCTGCCTAGGGGAAGCATGTATAATGTAAACAGAATTGGTCCTAGCACCGAACCCTGTGGAACTCCATAATTAACCTCAGTGTGTGAAGAGGACTCTCCATTTACATGCACAAACTGGAGTCTATTAGATAGATATGATACAAACCACTGCAGTGCAATACCTGTAATACCTACAGCATGTTCTAATCGCTCCAATAGGATATTATGGTCAACAGTATCGAATGCTGCACTAAGGTCAAGAAGGACAAGCACAGAGATGAGTCCACTGTCAGAGGCCATAAGAAGATCATTTGTAACCTTCAATAAAGCTGTTTCTGTGCTGTGATGAACTCTGAAACCTGACTGAAACTCTTCAAATAAACCATTCCTCTGCAGATGATCTGTTAGCTGTTTGACAACTACTCTTTCAAGGATTTTTGATATGAAAGGAAGGTTGGAGATTGGCCTATAATTAGCTAAGACTGCTGGGTCTAGAGATGCTTTTTCAGCAAAGGTTTAACTACAGCCAGCTTGAAGGCCTGTGGTACATAGACGATTATTAGAGATAGGTTGATCATATTTAAGATCGAAAAATTAATTAATGGCAGGACTTCTTTGAGCAGTTTTGTAGGAATGGGGTCTAAAAGACACGTTGATGGTTTGGAGGAAGTAATTATTGAAGTTAACTCAGAAAGATCGATTGGAGAAAAAGAGTCTAACTTAACATCAATGGCACTAAGAGTAGCTGTAGATAATATTACATCTGTGGGATGATTATTGGTAATTTTTTCTCTAATGATAAAAATTTTATTTGTGAAGAAGTTCATGAAGTCATTACTAGTTAACGTTAAAGGGATGGTTGGCTCAACAGAGCTCTGACTCTTTGTCAGCCTGGCTACAGTGCTGAAGAGAAACCTGGGGTTGTTCTTATTTTCTTCAATCAGTGATGAGTAGTAAGCTGTTCTGGCTTTGCGGAGGGCTTTCTTATAAAGCAGCAAACTATTTCTCCAGGCTAAATGATGATCCTCTAAATTTGTGACACGCCATTTCCTCTCCAGCTTACGAGTCATCTGCTTTAGGCTACGTGTTTGAGAATTATACCACGGGGTCAGGTACTTCTGATTAGAGACCTTAGTTTTCAGAGGAGCTACAGTATCCAGAGTCGTACGTAGTGAGGAGGTAAAATTATTAACAAGATAATCGACCTCTGTTGGGGTAGCATTCAGATAGCTGCTCTGCTCTATGTTGGTACAGGGCATTGAAGATGATAACAGTGGGTGGATTATATTCTGTTTTATAAGTGTGCGAGTGCATTCACAGAAATGGGTAACATTCTGAAAATGTTATCATCTAATACATCAGTTCAATCCCCGTCTGCTTCAGTCTGCAAGCCAGATATCCTTGCAAGCATCTGTCTGCGTATGAATGTGTGTGACTGTTACCTAAAAACACTTGCATAGATAAGTGTTTATGTGAATCAGGCAAGTTGTGTGAAATGCTTTGAGTGCTCAGAGTAGAGAAGTGCTATATAAGAACTCATCCATTTGCCATTTACCACATTTTTTGTGTTTAAACCAGGTATATCAAGAGGTTTCTAATACTGTATTGTTAAATTCCAAGTGTGCAAAATGTTAAAAACAGTCTAATTAAGACGCACACAGAGGTCCCTTAAAATAACACAGAAATCCGGTGGCGAGAATCATTAAATCAATGAACTCTTACATGGAAAAATCTTTGCAGTAAAATTTCAGTTTCATTCTGTGATTCGGGTACCTGTACTTTGCTATGGTAACACATAGCTATTAGCACATAATAAGTATTATACTCATATATATTTTACTGTACAGATTTGATGCAGCCTTGAGCTTCTGTGTTGAATGAGGTACTGTGAATGACTGCTGCTGGATTTACTCAATTATATCTGGTTAAGCTCTGTTTATTCATTGTCCAAATCACTTGGATACAGATTACCAAAGCTAACATTTATATAAATAACAGCAAAAACAAGTGATCGTCACTATTACATTCATTATGTATCTTGTATTAGGGCTCGCAGAGGCAACAAGGCCTTGAATGCAGGCTTTGTTCTATTTAGCTGATGATCACTTGGACTTAAGATGTACTTAAAATCGTAAATTAAATACTAGATAAACAGAAAATAAAAACAAATAAAGTTAACTATAACTGAGGAGAATTTTAAAGATAATTTACGCCTTCTCAACAGAAGTCATACATTGATTTTTTTTTTTTTTTGTGGTTATAGTTGCATCTTCATTTTTGACCGTTATTCACATGAGCAGTCTCCATGAAACTCAAGAGTTGTGAACTGCTGCAGAGGTTTGCTCATTTGACTTTTTTGCCAGACAGTATGCTAACAATCCAAGCTGAAGTACTCACAACCGATAACTGGAATAGACGTTGCAATAATACTTCCCTGCAAAAATTTGTTACATTATTTTAGATTGCATTAGTAAACCATTGTTCCATGTGTGAATAGGTGCTGTTTTTTAATCCCAGTTGTTGACATTTGCCTTGACGGTTAAATGTTGAATGACAAGCGCAACAGGTCACAGAGAAGTGCATTAATAATTGATGTCATGTTGTAACATGTTCCCTCAGCTTTGAGGCCTGTGCAGATGACATTTTCCATCAGTATGCTGAGGGTTTTTTTTTCATAGAGCTGTGTGAAATTTCTCACCTCTGCTATACAGTGCCCTCTGTAATGTTTGGTCACAGACACACAGACAAACCAATATGTGTGTGAATGACAGATGTTTTTATACACAGTCGCCTAGTTTAACAGGTTCCAAATTAATGGGAGAATTATCATGCAGTTTGAGGACCAGGTGAGGCCTGCTAGCACACCTTTACAAAATCGCTGTCAAAAATGTCAAATAGACTGTAACAAAGAAACTTGTGTTATTCTCATATTTTCATAAACATAAATACTGATGTGCTCAGATGACGGAGAACCATCATAGCAGACATATTACCAGCTGATCCTTAAGCTATGCAAGATGACTGATCCTATTGCATCAGCTGTTTAAATAGCAAGTGATGTTTTTGTGATTGCTATTGAAGAAAGTCTCCCTTGTTCTTATTCACCACTTATCTCATGCTCTGTTATAGAAGGAGACAGATTTCACAAAGTTTGAGCGAACAGGATCCCAAGCAGCCCATGTCAGTCTGCACACATGATCGTGACTTGAATGTTTGAAAATTGTTGACACTGCACATACAACAAAATGTATTCTTCTGCTGAATGATAGGTGCCGTCACTCAGAAAAAAACTCATCAATGCATTATTTTTTTGTAGGGATACACCTGCCCTCTCTGTAGATGGTTCCAGTGCAGATAGCTGTGATTTTCACATTTACACCCACGTGTAGATGCACACAGCCCACACCAAAGCAACTGCCTTCTCTAAGGCTAATGAGCAGTGTGGCACAGATTCTTTTATTAAGCTGCTCATTTAAAAAAAGTCACACTCTGAAAAAAGAATCGGATTAATCTCACCAAATCAACGCCGTATAGGCCAAGTCCTGCTTTTCTGTCCTTCAAGCTCAGAGGAATTCCTCTCATTGGCTTGCCTCAGCGAAAGGAGGAAAAGGCAAGGCAGGAAATTCTTTGGGAAAAACGGCACTTCCCTCAGTTCTTTTGTCCGTCCATGGTTGTCTGCTGCTAATGTGGGAGAGGCCGCACACTATTGACGAGTAATGCCAACTGATTGATCACTGTGAATCACTAACATGTACCAGGAGCCACCAATACTGGATTCAGCATACTGTTGAATGGGTCTGTTTGACTGTGTCTTAAAGAAGAAAAGACTGAACTATGACAGATGTTTCTGGCCATATTAGTTAAACTGCCGGAAAAGTGAACCCAAGATAAACTTTTCACAGTTTTCAGGCGAGCGACTGAAGCAACTGTCAATGAGAGTGAATACTGGTCATGGACATATGAGCTGATACTAAGTACATTAGGAGGTTACATAGGCAAGAGGAACCTGGGCTTTAAAACAGGAGTTCACAAAACCAACTGGTGATGTTGCGCTAGCTACATCAGTCTTTAATACTCTCTGTTTGCGTGACAAGCAAATCAGCTTCCACTATGGATGAAAATGAGCAAAAGTGAGGTGAACAAAAGCATGTTGATTACTGCTGTAACATTAGAAATGTGACATGGTACCTATTTCAGAATTGAAAATATCAAATATCCCAATACCCAAAGTGAAACCTGAACATCTGCCAAACAAATAGGCCTATAAACAAATCTTAGACATGTGTCTGGGATAGAAATGTGTCAATCACTGTTGAATTGATTGTGCACAATTTTAAATTGTCTCAAGTAGATGAATCCTTTCAGACTTGAGTTATATTCCATGTTTTCCTCTAGCTCCATCATGATGGTAAATGGACTGGTTCTTATATAGCGCTTTTCTACTCTTTCTGAGCACTCAAAGCGCTGTACACAACTTGTACATTCACCCATTCACACCCATTCGCACAAGCACATTTTTCTAAGTGCTTTCTAAGGTAACATTCACACACACATTCATACTCCGATGGATGCATCGGAGAGCAATTTGGGGTTAGTATCTTGCCCAAGGATATTTGGCATGCAGACTGGGGAAGCCAGGGATCGAACCACCAACCTTCCGATCATGACCTGCTCTACCACCTGAGCTACAGCCACCTGGAAATCTGATTCAGATAATAGTGTGGAGAATGGACTCTTATGACTTTGGCGATCCTTTCCAGTAGGGCTGGGCTATATCATACCGTTCACTGTAATACCGGTGTAATTTTGGGCAACGATAGGAAAATGAAATATCGCGATAGAATATGGGTAAAACGCGCATGCGCAGTGCCTTTGTTTACATACGCACATGGTGGAAAAAGCATGGCGGCGACGGAGAATGAGAAGAGCGAAAGTAGATCGTTAAATGAAACGGATGAACCAGAATTGGTTTGTAAAAATGCTTCAACTTCAGTGGTGTGGAACTGGTTTAGCTTTCGACCGTCAGATACACAACAAAGCACTATTTTTGGTAGAGCATGCTAGCGGGCCGTCGTTATTACCGTGTTGTTTGGAAAATACGGCACACTTAAAATCAATCCTTTGATTTTTCTGAAAATCGACAGTGCCCCTTATAATCCCGTGTGCCTTATGTATGAATTCTGGTTGTGTTTACTGACCTCGAAATGATTTTATGTACACGGCGCTCGAAAATCTGTCAAATGCTTTAGTACGACTTTGCTAAGCTACGAATCCGCACCGCTTGATGGATTGTCGGAGCATTACTGCTGCCGTAGGCAGGAGCCTCGCGGAGTGATATATACTGCGCTTCAACATAATGTTCCCGTATTGTGTGTGTATAACCTCTTTTTAAGTTTTGTGGATATTATACATGGTTGTGCTGAGGATATGTCGGCCAGTTTCCACTGGAAATGCCTTTTGGTTAAACTGTCAGCAAGGAATTGGCACGTTACGTTTTTATATAACTTTAATGCACATAAAAAACAGCTGCTTGTTTAAATGAAAATACATTGATGGGGTTTTTTGCACTAATAAAGTTGTGGAGTTGTAAAGTATTTTGTCTAGTGTCAATTATATTGTCAGTTATATCATTATCGCAAATTTTCAAATGTATATCGTGATAAATATTTTTGGTCATATCGCTCTGCTCTACTTTCCAGTACTGCTAAAAAGTCCAAGTCTTCCCCCATCTAGAGAAATAACACAACATCTGCTGTGTAATTGCCACACAGTTTTGTGCCATTCAGTCTATGATTATGTCAGGTGATCACCTGAAATTTGGTGCACGCATATTTATCGTTCCCTCAGAATGAGTCGTAAGCACTGCAAAAGTCTGTTATCAGGTCAGGGTGTGTTTGTTTGTGTGTTCATTTGTCATTAACCAAACTACCAAAAGAGCACAACAGCACTCTGACAATGGGGATGGCATGCTAGTATTAGCTCAAAGCGCTGATTAGTCTGTAGTAAATACAGCCTCTCATACACTGCATGCTACCAGTGATTATTGTAATATGCATCACAGTGAATTATTACTAATTTCTGGCATCTGAGAATAAAGTTTTAGTGGTTTTGGTTGAAGTTTTGTGTGAAGATTAATTATGAAAGTAGTTGGTGTTTTGTTTGACTAATAAATCGACTCATTGCAGTTCTAAGAAAGATGAGTAGGATCCCACAGTATGTTGTCAACACAGTGTTATCTACAAGACAAATTATTTTACCATGACTTTTGGAAATCTATTAGACTACTGCAGGAGATCATCTAACCCTTTACTGCATCTGGTGTCCAGGACCTCAAACGCCCCCAGCTGTCCTAAACATCCCAGCAGGAATCTACAGCCAAAAGCTCTAAAAAGGAGCTGATTTCAGTCTCTGTCAATTGAGTGCCAATACAGTGAAGCCCTGTGTGGGGGTAGGCACACACTTGTTCTGGAAGCACATGTGTTTGTTAGTAGGAGAGTGTGTGTTGGCACCCAGGGACAAAGAGCTCATTATCCATGTAGCGTAGGGGGAAGAGTGCATGGTTAAACGCTGGAACACTTATTCTCTGGAGCGCTGTCATATGTGCAAGCCTCCTTCCCAGGTCATATGAGGAGCAGCGTGGTGAGAAAGAGTTTGGGAGTTATGTAGATAAATGCGTTGCTGCAGTGTGTGTGTTGGGTGGGTGGGGGTCAACATATGTCAGCTGTAGAGTCAGTTAGTCCTTTATGGTGGTAAATGGTGTCTTTTAAAGTTAATTGTTGAAAGTCTTAGGGGGGAACTGGAGAAGGTTTTTAAAACACAGACCGCTGCTGCTTCACCTATTTACCTCGTGTCTTTGTTATGTACATGTGCAGACTGCTGCACCACAGAGACATCTGACCGTGTTATTTTTAAAAAATCACAAAGTTTTCTTGATGAACCACCTTTTTTATACACCTCAGGTCTTAATGGGACATGTTTAAATAAGAGGCTGCTTGTAACAGGCTTCTCAGGTGACCCTCATCTCTCTGCAGATGATACTCACCACCAGCCCGGGGCTCTACTGCAGGGTGTCTAATTCACATCTGCATCACAAGACTGCATGTTTACAGCATCAGACACCTGATTCAGCTGAAGTATCAGTACAAATGAGACAAAGAGGCCAGCAGTACCCCGTGTATTCCCTTTTACTAGAAGTTTGGCTGTAGCCTTTAACCTTTAGTTATCAAAACGGTGATGCTGTCTGTCATGTTTGATGCTGTCTAATGGGACCTACTGTATTTTATTGTTGCAATTATTCTGACCTGTAGCTATAAGATTCCCCATCCCTTTAAGTTTTTAAGTTCTCTTGTAACTGTAAATGTAACCTTAACAGTTCCCCACCTTCTTACTTTCCCAAAGATCTGAGTAATGCAGCATTTTATTATTTTAATTATTTGTTGAGTGATCTACTGAAACATTTGTTCTCTGCTGTAGACATAGAAAATATTCATGTAAGAAACAATAACCTTTTTTAGCCGCATTAGCAGCAAAGCCTAAACACATGCTGATCCGATGCACTGGATAAATGCCTATACTTAGTCGCCCGTTTGGCTAATACAAGATGTGCAACCCCTAATTTACCTTATAATGTGTCTTATTAGTCTACTGTTGCCAGCTTGAAAAAAGAATACAGAACAAGCCAGATTTTCTAACTTCAAACATTTTATATGTTCAGCTGGTGCCGTTTCAGTTAAGTCCGTTAATAAAAGAGAGTCGACTAGTTCCTTATTTGTTGTGTATGAACAATGTTAATTCTGTTTTGTTGCTGGTATAAACAGTAAAGCAGGAAGTAAATTTTCTGGTCTTTCTCTTTGTCATCCACTGTGTGTGCAGTGCACTTAGTCCAAAACGCTTTGCTGTTCTGTTTGTGAAGGTTCTCAGTCATCCAGGTCATTGTAGTCTAAGGAGCTTGGAAAGAAAAGCATCTGGACTTCTTTAAGTTTCCTTGAAGACGTTTCGCCTCTCATCTGAGAAGCTTCCTCAGTTCTAAGAGCAACTGGTGGAGAGTCTGCAAGAGGGTCATGGACCCCCTATTGATCCTCTACCTAATCACACAAGCCAAGGTGTGAAAATGGGTGTGGGTCACAATCAGCCAAGGCTTTGGGTGAACTCATTGTGAAACCTAGCCCCACCCTATCATGTGAATACTGCGGTTTGCTGTTCTGTTCTTCATTATAACCGCTGTAGCAGACTGATAGTGCTACATGAATCAGCATTACTGATTTCTATTTTATAATAAGAGTCTTGCTTTATTGTAACATACTGCTGCACAGTATGTTACACCACAAGAGCAAAATGATGAGTACTAGACTGAAATAACTGAAGATTTTATGGTCACACTAGTAATGTGGCTCTACTGGCTTGGTTACTCCACCACCTGACAAACAGTCAGTTGTGATGGTGATTTCCTGACTTTCGTACTGGTGCCACAAGGTTCGTGCTTGTAGTTAAACAGTATAAGGTAGTTTTGTTTATGTCGTACTGGAGTTCACTCCAAGTTCATAAACCTGTTCTGAGCATTCTTGTGGTCTTTTGAGTCATATTTCGTCTTATTTGCTTTTTAAAAGAATTTCATTTACCGTATTTCCCGGACTACAAAGCGCACCTGAATATTAGCCACACAAGCTAAAATCAGGGGAAAATCCTGTTTTGTACATACATTAGCTGCACCTGACTAAAAGCCGCAGGTGTTTCAATGTTGACTTATCATATGTAAGAGAATATGCACAAAGGGAATTGTCAGGAAAGAGATGGCTGTTTGGAGACACACCCCTTTTATTAATATTTTGAAAAACAAGTTACGGGTACATATTTGCATAACTTTTTAGGTATATGTACAAGCAGCGGTAATTACAAGTACGAAACATGTACTGTGCTTCATAAACGAGTAACAAATGTAGTGCATAACAATAACCTACAGCACACCAGAAAAATAGATTCGGCCTACCTTTTAGGCTCAGGTGCAGTGACACGGCTTTAACAAGAAGAAAAGTCAGTCATTCACCAGCATCTTCCTCTTCTTCCTGCGCACTAAAACCACCAAAGTCCTCTTCTCCAGTGTTGGAAACAAACAGGCCCAGGATGGCTTCGTCATCCACTCTCAGCTTCTTTCCTTCGTTGTCACTTTCAAAACCAAACAAATCCTCGTTGTCAGTGTCAGAGTCGAACACCCTCTGAAGGGCCGTGGCGGTGTCTCCATCATGCAGCAGTCCAGCCCTTCGAAATCCGTTGGTGATCATGGATGTTTTCACACTTTTCCACGCTGTCAAAATCCACCGGTGGAGTTGAGCATAACTTGCTTTTCGCAAGTTTATCGCTGCTCGTCATCCAGGCCTCCCGCTGAACGCGTAGCACTACTTTGAAGTTTGTTTTTCGCGCTACTTGTACGGCACTATGTTGCCTGGCGGATGGACATGTGACCAACATACCACTCTAGAACCCCGATACTGTGTGTCTGATCACATGCCCTTCCACCAGGCAACGTAGTGCCGTACAACAGCGGAACAAACAAAACAAATCGTCTTACGATATGACAAAAATCATGGACAATCCATAGAAAAGCCGCACCTGACTAAAAGCCGCAGGGTTCAAAAGCTTGTGCAAAAAGTAGCGGCTTATAGCCCGACAATTACGGTACTTCTTTTTTGTTATTGGATCCTTTAGAAACCCACTTTACCAGATCTCTTTACAGTTTCATCTTATGTGTTAGATTTTATGATGACTGGTGGGTTTTTGGCTGGAGACAGTTTGAAGAAAGGGGTTGAAAATCAGGAGGTGAGTTTATCATAGTAATGATTTAACATGATTGCATGTCCAGGACTGTTTTAGAGGACTGAGGTTGCTGACAGCTGCTGCTGTGAAGGCTGCAAAGCCAATCCTGATACGGATATCAAATAGTACACAGAAAAGCACTCAAGCACAAGCTGTGAGGAAGCTGTTGTTTTGCACCTGTTGTGCTGAGATGTTGGATAACTTTGATAATGAACAGAAGACAGACGCTGTGCTTTGTTTCCTATTTGTATTGATAGTATTAGTATCGCCCAGCTTGTTATCAAGTACACACAGTTGCAACATTTAGTCCACACAGCTCTATTTCATTCTTCTCTTTCAGGCATTTATGTGTAACAGATGCCAATGATTGCTTGACTGGCTAAGGAAGCTGACCGCTCACATGCATGTGACATTTTTTCCTCCTGATGCTGTCATAAACAAATCATCAGTGGATGTTCTCGTGCTTACAGTAGCTTACAGTACTCTTGTTAATGTCAGTGCTGTGGTAATAAATATCTGCTTTCACTGTGTCAATCTGCAGAGGTACATCGCCTTGGAAGACTCCCAGGATGGCGAGAAGAAGGATCTCCAGTGTCGACTGGTGACGTTGGAATCTCACACACGGCAGCTAGAGCTAAAAACTAGAAACTATGCAGATCAGAGTAAGTTGAATTTGCATTTTATCTGTAACAACACACACACACCCTGTGAACAGCATCAACAGTTTGAATTTTCCTGATGTGCCACAGGGCAAAAAGAGCACCTGAATGAAGGCTATTAGTGACATACTATGAAGTGCTTAACTTACTAAATGAGCTCAAATAGAGTACGTTTAAAGCCCAGGAAAGTTTTACTGGGCTTTAATCTAAAAAAATAATATATTTTAGATGTAATATAATAAGTTAATTTCTGAAGTAGTACTTAAGAACGATACCATCCCTCACAGTGTGGGAGGGATGAAAGAAAACCCCTTCATGATGTGGGCATTACTCCACTGGTGACATAGTGTGTCACTGTCTGTTTGGTCCACCACAGTATCGCACCACATTCCTCTTCTTCCATGCTCAGGGGAAATTTGCGAATTCTCAGCAAATCTCTTTTTAATTCTTTCGATCTGACGCTTCCTCTTTTTTCTGGTTATGTCATTGTGCCAGTTTCATTTAGTCTGTAATTTATGTTCATGGTCAGAATTGGCAGCAGAGAGAACTGCATCACTGCACTGTTCCTGTCAGTGGAAACACGTCTGTGTAAATCGCACCAAATTTAGCTCCAAGCTCTAATTGGATAATGTGTTTTGACAACAAGACATTTGCTAAAAAAATAAAAAAATAAATAGGGGTGGGGGAAAAAATCGATACTGTGTAGTATCGTGATATTTTGTTTGCTAATAATGTATCGATACAGGGACAGCAGAAATCAATATTTTGTTACAAAATGTTTTTTGTGCTCTAACTTCAGAGCATGTTGATCCTTATTCTGAGCAAGAATCCTGACATTCCTTCACTGTCCAAATGTGTTTAACTTTTTTTTTGGCAGCAATAAACATGACAGTTTACTTATTTTAATTTAAGACATATTTTATTTTAATTAAGTTTAAAACTTTTTTATTTAATGTAAAATTATATTTTGTTTTAATTTACTTTCAAATTCTTCAGTTGCTGAAGGGGCTGCATAGTTTTCATAAACTGCATAGTTCAGAATAGCTATAATTGTACCAGATGGTTGCGTTCAGTTAAGTTGGACTAGACTGTAATACAAACCGTTCAGTTTGTCAACAATAAAACTGAAATGAGAGAAAGACTGAGTGTGAGACTTTGATATTAGATAAAATGAATATTGATAAAGTTTACCTTTATGTACAGAATCTGAATATTGCAAAATATTTAAAAAAATTGCAATAATATCGTATCGTGCGTTAAGTATTGTGATAATATCGTATTGTGGGATGTATGGTGATTCCCACCTCTAATAATAAAGGACCACAACCTACTAAAGACTTCCGTCTATAGGAGCCTTTTGGTATGCAAAACTCAATTAAACAACTGATTCTCTATTCTTTATTTTCTTCTTATTTTAGGAAGGAGATAAAAGCACATGATGTAATGAACTGTTTAGTTTTTTCCCTGTTATATTTCTGTAGTCTGTTCATGGTACATTCTACAAAAACATTGTAGTGATATCATTGCTTTTTCTTCATCACTTTTTACATTGTGTAACTCTTCCCATCGTAATTCAAAAGACTGTCTCTTTCTTCTCAAAAGAAGTAAAAATTTTCTCATTTAAAAAACAAACAAACCCCAACCCCCCCCCCCCCAAAAAAACAAAACAAACAAACAAACAAACAAACAAACAAACAAGACATTTGCTATCAGGAGTTTTCATGTTTATATTATTTTGCCAATCTCAGCATTTTTCCTGGCACATAACAGGCCTTAATAGGCACGACGACGTTTGACTAAATGACATCTGAATTGGAAAACTGATTTCAAAATCTGACAATGTTTTTTTTTTTTTTTTTTTATGTAGAAAACTGTGAATTCATGTAGACTATGTGCAAATTCTGACACACAAGTGAGCCAGATTTTAACAAAGTCACGATCAGAACCAGATCAAGTCTTGTTTTATTTGTGAGAGGATTAATTGTTTGCATGTGGGACTTTCCTTAACAATCACACTGTTTTGTGAACACACCTGTAAATAACACCGCAGTTATTTCTGCTGCACTCTTTCACATCTACTTCCTCTATGAGCCCCCTCAAAAAACCCAAACTAAATCACAGTTTTCACCACAATATGCAGCTGCTCTGGTGCTCGTCATTGCTAACGCGCATGTTGATTCTCAAGAATTCTCGAATCAAGCTTTGCTAAACATCTGCAGATTTGGATTTGAAACTTTGTGCATGTTCAAGGCAGAGGGTGCTGCTAGTGCTCAGGCTTTAGCAAACCTTTAGGGCCACCTTTGACGGAGTGCACTTGCATGGCTGGAATCTGAATAACACACTAAACTACTGCCCGACTGTTTGGCCCTGAATGAGCAGGGCCACCTGAGAGCCACAAACACTGGAATCAGTAAGTTGTCCTCAACTGGCTGGATAGAACTCAGAGCAATGTTTATGTGTTTATTTATTTTTTACTAATTATAAAGATGCATCATTTCCATTCTTATTCCTTGAAGTTCCTTTAGCTTTTGTCAGACATGGACACAGCTACTGCAGACCTCTTTCGGTTAAAATCAGGACATTCTGTGTTTAATATGAAGGTGTAAACAGTCATGATGCTAACAAGTTCATCTCTATGACACTGACAGTAGTTGCACTATATTGTCTATGAATGAGGGTTTTAGATCTAGCAACATCTGACGCACAACTCGGCCTTCTTAATGAAGGTAATCTATTTTTATAATTAAAAAAGTCAAGTTCTACATTTACTTTGTTAGCACACTGATACACACTTAAGTAGACATATCAAATATTAAATTTAGGCTTATACGTAAAGTTGATTAATTTCTATAAGTTACATTAAAAACTTATTCCAGCTTCTAAACTGACTGTGCCTGAAAGCTCAACTCTAAGGATTACAGTGTCATTTGCTGTTAGATCAGCCCTGTAGTAAACTCAAAGAAAGACTCCAAAAAAAAAATGAAATAAAACTACAAACAGCTGGAATCAGCAGCATTTGTCTTTTATCCAACTGAGCTACTCAACATGCAGGAGATACACATTCAGAGTGATGATGATTTATTTTTTATTAATTTCATTATTATTTTTAGTAATGGAAAAGCAAAAAGGATGCCTTTTGGACTTGATGTTGGGTATTCAGAGCTGTGGGTACATCTGCCCCCAGTTCTTTGGTGGCACTCGGGAGGATTTTGTTGGTGCATGGCAGCCCTCTTCTGGCTCTGAGATATTACTGCAGCAGATAACTGTATCATGCTCAGTGACATAACATGTAAAAATATTGGATTTTCCACTCTCATAGAGTCTAGTCTTTCAGTATTTTCAGTAAAGTTGGGTCTAGTCCTGTTCCTGTTTTCATTATATGAACTTTGTTTCTTATCCAGTTAGCAGATTGGAGGAGAGAGAAACAGAGCTCAAAAAAGAGTACAATGCCCTTCATCAGAGACACACTGAGGTAAGAGTGTGAGGAGATGTTTGTGTGGATGCTTTTACAGTAAGCTCAGTAATATTATTATTTTTATAACTTGCACAGCATATAAATAAAGAATAAGTGAAAACGTGCTGGGATAAGCAGCCAAGAAACTCCATATGGTTTATATATCCTTTAGATTTGATTGGTTGATAGCTGTTTTCTGTATGTTAGTAATTTTAAGATCAGATTATTTTGCAGTGTAATGATATTAAATATGTCTCATTATCCCAAAAAACATTAATCAAAGTAACAGGTTATAATCTCAGCGTGACAGAATTTTTCACTGAACTAATGCGTATGTCTGTGTACATTTAACATATGCTGTTCTTTACCTGCATATTCAAGTTTATAAGGTTATTCATGTGCATTCATATGTGGGGAGGACTTACCTGTGACCACACAATGGAGTGTTTTCAAACACCGTGATAAGTAATGGATCATAAGTAACTGCACATCAAAAGTCGAGCCTTTTCTTTTTTCAGGAGACCATCAAGAATCAGCTTGAGTCTTAAATGGAAAAAACAAATGTAACAACAAATTGTTGAGGAAAAGAAGAAAAAGAATGATTTTAAACACGAAGAATCTGACTGTAAATGAGGTTTTTGCTGAGCCTTCAGTCTGTCCCTGTCTGCTGTTCATTATTTATCACTAACTGTTGCCTTAATGTCTAAATAAACCTCTGAGGCCTCATCAGCCAACTGCTAATCTGAATAATGTTGAACAGGGGAGATGAAAGCCTAATGAAGGCTGTCACCTACACACTGCATCAACATGGTTCTTTGTAAGGCTGACTGTCACAGCTGTGGACCCAAAGCCCTTCATATTCATTAGTGCAGTTTGTATCAGTGAGATCACTTCATGTCCTAACGATCGTCTCGCGTGTATATCTTCTAGATGATCCACAGCTACATGGAGCATCTGGAGCGGACTAAACACCAACATTCAGCGATGACAGCAGAGCCCTCAGATACAGGAACATCAGTCAGGACACGGTTAGACAACTGCACTGTTTTACTTTTTTTTTTTTTCCTCTCTTTTCTTTTCTTGTTTCATATTATAGTTGGAGACAGTTGGGTACCTTCAATATTTGAACCAGCACAGGTACCTGAGAGTCCATATTTCACATTTGAGACTTTTTATTTATTGAAAACATTTTAACTTCCTCACCACAGGGATGTAATAAAAAGGAAGTTCAAACAGTCAGGCTTTGTTTGTCTTTGCAGGCTTAAAAAACCCAAAATCCCAGTAGGAGATAATTGGTGTCACGGTGATGATTACCAACTTTCTCTGTTAACCCGGGCTTTCTGCTTTGGGCTCTCCACGTGCTCACCCACAAATGGGCGAATCCATGCCTCCTATTACTCTGCAAATTGATAATTAGGACTGTTGCCTACTCGAGCCACACATGTTATAACAAGATGATGCTGATGAAATTGTGATTTTTTTATTTTTATTTTTTTTTTAAATTTTCTATAAAATCTATTTTAAAAAATAACAGTATTACGACACAGCAGCACTGTTGCAAAGGAGACAAGAAATTAATGAGATTAGTTAATATTTGTGTTTAGCAGTGAACATGATTTTAACGCTGAGTGTGTTCTCGGCGCTGCTGTTTATTTCTCAGGTGAAAGGCGTACATGAGAGTTCTGACACTTTAAACTGGATACATTAAAAACAGTAAAGGTTACAGTCGCACAGACCACTAAAGACATGGAAATGTAAAATGTATTTTATTTATTGGACAAGTATTGTGTGTGTGCTGTTATTCCAGTGATGTAAAAGAGACTTGGAACCAAGTACAACAACATTTATATTTTCTGCATCATCATCTCAAACAGTGGGAGTGCACAGTTTGTGCTGCTGTAACTTTACAGCTTCATGTTAGTAAGGTCCAGCTTAACAATTTGCACACAGAGTCTTCATTGCACTTAAAACATGCTGTAAACATGCTGAGTCCATGCTGTTAACTGTTAAGTTAAAACATTTACAAGCAGGGTAAACAGTCCAATTTCTGTGATAACTTATCCTGCAACAGGATTGGAAGCTATCGCTGCCTCTCTAAAAGCATCATCATCCTCAAATAAGTGCAAAATTTAGTCCTTCTGTGAAGTCGACATTCATGCTGTCAGACGTGGTACATTCAACTTTGACAAGTATTTGGTTGTCCAGATCTTTCCTCAGATTAGACGTGTCTCCATAACCAGCTTTGCATTTTGATCTACAAACATCTGCATCAAAATTTGAAAAGTGTAGCCATAAAAGTTGAAACACTACGTTCGACCCGCCATTGTGGGAGGTGGCGTGCTAAATTATCCACCGAGGCTAACAAGCTTGGTAGACATCCATAAACTGCATGGAGGCATTATAAAGACAGGCATAGGACTCAAATGATGGTAACATATGACTGGGGTACTCTGTGAAGTCAAAAGCTTTTATTACCGCAGTAGACTGGTTTAAGGTCAAATAGCTGCAACACAACTTTTAATTCAGTGTGGTTTATAATCTATCTGCTTACAGTAGAAATGCAGTATGCTTTTTTTTAAAAATTATTTTCTGAGGTCAGTCTAAGCACAAATGATCCAAAGCTGTGGTTTCAGTTTTTTCCCCTCTTTTCTTGACTTTGTATGATGTTATTTATAACACAACAGATATCACTGTGCTCATCATTAAGAGTGCAGGGGAAGTTGTCAAATGACAGCCTCACTTGTACCCTTAATGATGGTTTTGACACCTCAGTGTATATCAATAAAAACTTGATTTGATGACCATTTGAATAGAATTTTTCAAGGGTAGCTGCACAGGCAGAGGCTGCTAATTTCAGAAAAGAACCTCAAAGGTTACAGCTAGTAGCTTTTCAAGAGATAAAGGGTTAATGTGGGCAGCTCGTGCACACAGCTCTGTCCAGAAGCCCCACCCACCTCCTGTTCAAACTTTCTCTTTACAAAGGGCAGCCAATCAGAAAGCAGTTGGCTTAAAGTGAAGGGGCATATATACAATAAAGATTATTATGAAGAGCTAATCACACAAAGCTACTCTAGCGGAGTCCAGGACTTAAACTATTGAGCTGAAAATGAGCAGAATAAGATGCCTACAACATCAGCATGAAGCATGTTAGCCTTGTGACATTAGCGTTTAGCTCAACCTAACATGGCTGTGCTCAAATAACTGAACATGCAACACGTTCCAGGCACAGATGCATACAGATTGCTATACTGAGCTTACATATATAATCTAAATGTAGTAATTTAATTTTATTATAACTTGGACTTGAACTTTGGACTCAAACCTAGGCCGCTGCTTTGTGGCCACACAGCCTGTAGTCACTTGAACACCCACTGAGCTAAACTGAAGCCCCCCCCCAGCATTTTTTACTGTTGACAAACTTTAACATTAGATACCTGATGCATTCAGTGAATGCAGTTTCTCACTCGCACACACACTCTCGCATGCAGATGCACGCACTCTCTCACACGCACGCTCGTTTTGATCAGTCTCCTCATTTTGCAGTAAGCTGCAGCCTGAGAAGAGGCATATGGAACGAGCTGCCTCAGCATCCAAAAGGGAGAGGGAGATGGAGAGAGAGACGGAGAGGGAGGGGTGGTAGTGGGTGCTATCGCACGGAGAGAGGGAAAGCGTCAGTGTGTTCTAGACTGCACAGTGGCTGCCGTGTGGCATCTCGGCAGAGGATAGGAAGAGGAAGGAGGAAGAAAAACAATCACCTTCCAGTGGAGTACTACCAGTCTCTGTCTGCTCCGGATCATCTGCCGCGCTGCTCTAATCTCTGACTGGTGCTGAAGCCACCAGGATTACTGTTGTTGTGATTGTTGCTGACACATTGCTGCGCTTCTGACCTGCTCCCACTGTCTCTTGGTGCCTCAGCACTGAGCTGCAGAGCCCACAGCTCTGCACTCATTGGGGACGTTGACCTAGGAGGATACAACATCTTTGACTTCTGCCGTAGATGTACCCGCAGTAGTAAAACCGAAAACAGCAGAGTGCGGTTACCTGTCTCCGGCGAGGCGAGGGGCCATGATTTGGGGGGGCCATGAGCCCCGGGTGTATGCTGCTGTTTGTTTTTGGCTTTGTAGGGGGAGCGGTGGTCATCAATTCTGCTGTGCTAGTCTCTCTATCAGTGCTGCTGCTGGTTCACTACTCTGTTTCTACCGGAGGCTTACCTGCCCTGCCTTCCTTACCCTCCTTACCGAGACCCAGCAGGTACAAAATATGTTTGTTTGTGTTATGTTGCGTAGTTATGTGAAATCAGTAATTGCAGCTACAGAGTCTTTGAAACCTTGCAGTGTTGCTGCCATGTGGGTGCGTTTGTCTGACACTATCAGACTGCACTCTAAAAGTAGGTCAAAAGAGAGAGAGGGATGTGAGTGGCATGAGTCATATCTTGACTAAATCATCTTTCCCAATTTCACTTTTGATATTGGTGGTTTTGGTGGGTGTACCAGTTGATAATAACCATCTTTTGAAAGTAAAACTGAAAACTGGTGCTGGTAAGCTTAACATGTAAAATATATTTTTCCCCCTGTTATGTTTCAAAAAGTGCTGCTCACCATCAGTGTGTGACTGCTGTCTATTGTTTTTTTTAGGGTTGCTTTTAATCGCTGCTTGCCAGCTGCTTTATTCCCCATGGCAGCCATTGTTCTCTTCACTCTACAACAGTTTTTTTTGGTCACTGTAGTGTGAAAAGCTGCTTGTGTGTATTAGCTCGATGCAGTGGAGAATGCTGTGTTACAGTTTGTGTGCATCACTTCCAGGCAGCTGAGCTGCCAGAGTTTATTTATTGAAGCTGAAGCTGATTTCTTCCTAAGCTGTACATTAATAACACAGATCACAAAATGCACGTTTTCTCTGGTAGAAGCCGGTAAAGTTGGCTTTGTGTGACTTGTCTGAGCCTAGTAGTTGGGAGCTAATTGAGTTTGTGAGGCAACAAGTTATTTTTCTCCTCCCACCACTTCAGTGCCAAGGGAGTCTTTGCTACGACACCTCTCTGTGAAATCCCCACTCAGTGTTGTCACACACTTTGTGTTGTTTTGTCTAACTGATTACATCATGATGATCTGCTTTCACTGCACTGGAAAATGTCCATTTAATTTAGCAAGATCAAATTAAATGGAAGATTTTTTGGAGTATAACAGTAACTGTTTAACAAAACAGAACAAAAAGGATTCAGTTCAGTAAGAACCCACGGTTTGTATAGTATCACATAAACTACACTCATCCATTCCTTTCTAATTAAGACCTCTGCTGCAAAATAAACTTAATCTTTAGCTCTGCTAGCAGTGTGACTACAATATCTCAGCAACTAATGGAATAAACATTGTTAAATTTGGTATAGATATTCAGGGAGCTTATCAAATTCAGTCATGATGAACTTACTAAGCCAATTCAAGGTGGATTTGCACAAAGCGTAAAATCCTCTATCATACAGACCTTGTCAGTCACTTGCCAAGGGAATAATATTCTTGGGATAAGTTGTTAACTTTAGTGATACCTTCACCTTTTTCTTTATGAGCACTATAATCAGGTCAGAATTGTAATTTTAATTAATTAATGCTGTAGTTTAAGACCAACTACTAAATAATTATTAGCTTACAACTTGTGATTGCTAAGACAAACGTGTGCATGGATAATTCTTTGCCGTGGGAATGACCAATGGCCTTTCTGTAGAGCTTGGAAGTATATTTGTAACTACAGGTGTTGCTGTTGTGGTCAGTAGAAAGAATGCAGGCTTAAAACACTTTACTTTTTAAACTCGGAAGATATTTTTTTTATACAGTCTGTGGGAGTGACCCACAGCACCCATGTGGCAGCTAACGTCAGTCTATGTGGCTTTGTTTTTAAAGCCTCACATGCTGAGCAGCCAGACTAAAACGTAGACCCGGAGTTTTATTGTTCTGATAATGCGGCACTATTGTTTTTGTGCGAAGGTTATGCCTTTGAAAATTAAAATGATTAATGTGGACGTAGCTAAAGATTGACCTCAGAGACCAGCTCACATAAGTCTCTGAGGACAGCACCTTGATGGGCTCTGATGGCACTGTAGGTATGCTGCAGCAGTTAATTTCCAGTAAGAAAGGAAGAGTTTTCATTTTCTACTATGTAAGGCTTTATGTCTAAATATTTAGTATTTGAACAAATAAAAACAAACTGCTGGTATTTGAAAAATATGTCTCATTCCTTTAATTTTTTTTTATTCTGAACATCTTTTCTACCTTTTATGTATTGAAGGAAATTATTCATTTACATCTTGTTTCAGTGTTTTAATGAAAGTGTTTGGATGATTTTCACATTTTCAGTTGGGATTTTTAACTTTGAAATGGCTAATTGTAAAACATTATAACAGACCAGTCCCTTAGAAAATCGTTCACTCCTTCCAAAGTTGTTCTCATCACGTTTGAGTTATCCCTCTTTCTGCGTCTCTCTGTCTCCAGGAAGGAGCGTCCAGTCTCCATGGGCCTGTTCCAACTTCCTGCAGCTGATGGCATGACCCCTGACCTCCACAGAGAACCCGTGGACACCCCATCTGAACCATGGAGATTCAACAACCTTAGCCATCCACGGTCTAACACCAGCCTCAAGGTACGACGTAGGCAGGTCACGGTTTGCACTGTTAATTCATTCCAAAGAAAGACTTCTCTTCATATCAACAATTCCAAAGTGTAAAGTTAGCAAGCTTCCCACGGATCAGATCTATGACATCATCTCGTGTTCGCTTAAGAGTTTGTGAAGCTAAATCGAAAGCATCCAGTGCCAGCAGAAACACCAAAGAAAGACTACATTTCCATCCAGAGAGAAAGGGTTGTTCAGTGTGCCTAGAATTTTTAACAGCGCGTGCGAGAGATGGGGTGGCGTGGAGCCCAGGAAACAGGGAAAGTGGTACCATTCGGGGGCCTGCCTTTAACCTCAGGGGAGGGTAGAAAGGACAGTGTGTCTTCACATTGTTGCTGTTGGTAACCATGCTTCCAGCAAAGCTCCATCATGAATATTTATGAGCATCTAATAAGTATTCATTTGTAGTTATTACACTAGTACTGGGTCAAGAGGACGTTTTAAGAGTGTGAAGGTGAAATAACATTCAGTTATCAAAGTTTTGCAATGCTGGCATATCCCAGTGTATCCTTTTTCCAACTTAGCTTTTACACAATGACACAGTTTTACGCTTCACTCTTAGTCCAGCTGCACAGCAGCGCCTTTGTGTTTTGTCCTCTTAGTTGACATTTTCAGAAGATTTAGAGTTAATGATCCCATTCCCCCGCCACGTTCAGCAGCTTGTATGTGTTTGTGTGCAGATGTTTTTTTTGGAAGCCACAGTCAACAGTTGAGCACTGTTCTCCCCCAATTGGCTGTACAGTGTAACTATAGCAACAATGGAGTGACGCCATTGTGCAGACAAGTAACCTGAAAGGAAATACTCCCACCGGTGCAGAGGGAGGAGAATAGGTGGACTCGGAGAGGGAAGAGGGATTATGTTAGAGGAAACTGTAGCATGGATATAATTTAATTCTCTAATACTGTCTGCGAACGCCTCTTTATCCCTTTTGTGTTTGTCAAGATGACAGAGGGATCTGGATGATGGCGTTATTGTCCTGATTGATTCTTTTGCATCAGCACTGTCCTATTTATGGGATAGAGGTCTCCGGCATTAGAGGATCAAAACAATTGAGGCTTAGAAAATCGAAATGCCTCTGCTAAGTGCTCGTGAACTTTAGAGTACGAACGTAATACTTGAAAGTTTTGATTTGATTGACTTTTATAGAGAGATTTTGACAAAGTGTTGACCTTTACTGCCAAAGGAAGCCTTGAACAGGACTCACTGCTATGTTTCATAAGTTCAGGCCTTTCCCACACTTTTCCTGTTGTTGGCTTTTGAGGGTTTTTTTTGTGTGTCCTGTTTGGATCTTTAGCCATCAGAATTGTTGTCTTAAGGCCAAGAAAGAAGCCAAGCGGATTTATTTTACCAAGTGGATCATCATGGCCTTGCCATATTGGTCCATTTGATTGACCTTTATTATAATTATGTATTTATTTCATTTTCGGTTGCTACAAACAGCACAGACATGACTGGGGGATAGGACAGGGAGAAAGAATGAAAGAAAGAGAAGGAGAGAAAGAAAACCAGAGGGGGAAGAGACGGTGAGAAAGGGGGGAAGAAAGAAAGAAAAACAAACAAAACACCTGGATCACCTGTATGGAGAAAAAAAAACAGAAGAGAAAGCAAAAAAAAAAGAGCAACATAATAAAAACAGCACCATCACAATAAACTAGCTAGCAGTAGATAACAGTAGATACTAAATATTAAACGCTATTGTGCAGCACGCAAGATAGACAGCGCACAATGTGCTTTGAGGCAGCAGCCAAGAAAGGTGTAGTCTGTGAACACCTGTGTGGATCAGCATGCTTGTATTGCAAAGGTTTCTCCATGTAACGATCTGCTAGGGAGTGTGGAGAGCCATAGCCCCGTCCCCCAGGCTTTTGAGCTTTTCATCTTCCTTAGAGTGGTTTCACATCAGCGTGGCCACTATATAGCAGTAAAACTATATAGTGTGTTTAGTGAATAATTCATTTCTAATATTTCTCAGCTTGAAGAACTGTTTTCTCCAGTCACAGTGGAAGGTGAAAGTTCACCACAGACTGTACCCAATGTGGATGTTGATCAGGACCAGGTAGAAACTATAGCCTGTGCATCCACCTAATGTAGTTCTGTGCTCTGTGTCTTAGGTGGTTTGCAGGTTTTGCAGTGTGTGTGTGTGTGTGTGTTTTAATATTTGCTCATGGTAAAAACTAAAAATACTTTAAGTCCCAGTGATAATGCACGATGCTTGCCTAGCAACAGAGTGTTTTAGCAGTATCAGAAGGGGAAGTGCCTCTTTGCCTCTTTTATTAAATGAACTAGAAACAATAATTCAGGTTTAATGACATTTTAAAAGATTTGTGAAGTTGAGCTGTTTGGGGCCTGCATCCCAGATTGAGGGAAACTTGTAGTTCTTAAACCTGTTTAAATGTGGAATGATTCTTTGAGGCAGGATGGACTCTGCACCAGACCTGTAGCAGTGCACCACTCCTGGCATTGAGGATCCTAGAAAACAGATCAAGAAGCTGGTTATCAAGTGATCCAGTTAATTAGCAGATAACTACATGTGACATCCACTAAACTGGGATTGATGTCCTTTATACACTTTTAGTAATTACAGCAGCAAAAAATGCCTTGTAGCGGAATATACAGTGTAAACTGAAGACTGTCGGAGGTGAGGTCAGATAACTGAAAATCAGTCAAAAGTGACGTTTCTTATATCGGAATAATCGGAATAATCCTGCCCATGTCGGGGACAGGTTTGACTGGAAAGCTCGAGCGGCTTGTGCCAAAATAAAAATGTGTTTTCTGTCATTGAGATACATTTTTGGTTTTTAGTAAAGATGACATCAAACCAGATGATGAAAACTGCAGGATGGAGTAGTTTCAACACTTGGAGCACAGACATAATACAGAGGAAAAAAGTAGTTTGGCGTATTTACAGAGTAAGCCTAGTGAAGTTTATGTACAGTGGGGGAAATAATTATTTGCTATCCTGCTGAATTTGTAAGTATGTTCACTTAAAGTAATGAACAGTCTGTTATGTTAATTTCATTTTAATGGAGAGTGAGAAAGAGAGAGAACATGAACCACAAATAAAAAAACAAACAAACCCCAAAATCAAATTACACAAGTCATAAAAAGATTTGCATGTCATTAAGTGAAATAAGTATTTAATCCCAAAGCAAAACATGACAGTACTTGGTGGAGAAATCCTGTTTGGCGCGCACTTTGAACAGTAAGACATTTCTTGTAGTTGGTCACCAGGTTTTCGCACATCTCCGTAACGACTTTGGCCCACTCGTCTTTACAGAAACTCTTTAAATCTGCTGCTTAGCGACTCAAAGTTTCAGATTTTTATGGCAGGATAGAGGTCTGGAAACTGGCTAGGCCACTCTTTTTGTTTTTTAGACACTCGTTTGATGCCTTGTCCGTCTATGATATTGTAATATTTTAGCTTTAATTTAATAAAGGGTTTGTTTAGCATGTTGCATTCTGTGTTGGGTTATTTTGTGTATCCGTGTGTTTAGCTGCATGGTAAAATGTTCCTATTTTAACATGGTTAACACATAATGTTCTGTTTGAATGGAGGAAATGTAGATTCTCCTTACTGATGATGTTCTAGTGGAACTACAATTGAATGACAGTCATTTTTATGTGAACTTTGCTTGGCTTTGTTATGAATGCAGTGAGGTGCACATAACCTACTTTTTACACTTGATAAGGAGTGAATTTTAAAGTTTTAAAGACTTGCCGTTTTCCTCCTTCACCTTAAGGATGAACTGTCCCAACTGAACTGTGGGAGTTCCAAGTCCAACACACAAACCAACCAGAGCGTCTCTAAAAACGGAACACCTGTGTCTTTACAAGATGGGGGGTCCAAATCCACCACTCCCTCGCTGGGGGGTGCCTCTAAATCAAACACCCCCACATCTAACTACAGCAATAATTCTCAGTCCACCACACCACTGTCTCCTTTTGATGGTGGTTCCACTGGCATGAGTCCCATGTCTAGTCTTGGGAGAGGGTCTGCTTCTGATGTTGCCATGGAGTCTGTGGACACCCCCTTAAAGGACCAGGAAACTTCAGATGGCCACAACAAAAACCTGGACTGGAGCAGTGGGAAGCCAGAGAGCAATAAGAACATAGCAGCGGTGCAGGAAGGACAGCAGAAGGGTCCTGAGTCTGATACTACACCTCTTAAAGAGGATGGTCAGTACTTCTCTTATCACAGCTTCTCTGTTGCGGTAACATGACTGCACTCCCTTGTAATTGTTCTCAGTTAAGACTGTGCCAGTATTAAATCTGTGCTGGTTATAGATGGAGCAGATAGCCTGGAGAAGTCTGAGGTGCAGGCCATCATAGAGTCCACCCCTGAGCTGGACATGGACCTCGCTGGCTGCAGAGGAACAAGGTACAGCAGTAATCTAAGAATAATTATGTTAACAATGAATAATATGAAAAGATATATATGGATAGATATCTCGATAGATAGATATCTCTATAGATAGATGGATAGATAGATATCTCTATAGATAGATGGATAGATAGATATCTCTATAGATAGATCTATATAGCTTTTACATAACTATTAAAATATATATATACAATTACACTCATGTCCATCATATTCATTATAACCTCGCTAATGAGCCTCACCTTATCAGTCCTCTTTATTGCTGATAAAAGTGTTAAAGTATTGCAAAATCACGCATTCTTCTTCATGATAATAATCCTTTTCTCCCTTTCCTCTGTGTCCCACCTGTCCTTTCAGCACACCAACTAAAGGCGGCGTAGAGAATCTAGCATTCGACCGCAACACCGACTCTCTGTTTGAGGAGCTGTCGTCTGCAGGAAATGACCTCATAGGAGATGTGGATGAAGGAGCTGACCTGCTGGGTAAGAAGTCTCACTCTGTCAGGAGTAACGATGTAGCCTCAGTCTTTAATTTTACTACCAATTTTACCCTCCTCTCGTATTCTCTGAATTGTCTTTCCTTTGGCTGTCGGGCATTATCATCTATACAGATGAGTTTTCTGGTGTGTGTCAGTGAATTTCCCACTCTATTAACTAGCTCATCGATTTCCTCATTTGTGTGTATAATGTGTCCGCTCTGTGACGTTTCTTTCCTGGATAGGCAGAGTAAATTATAGTGCCTCTGCTGTGCTGTGAAGAGCCGTGATGTTATAAATTAGACGTGTTAAAACGAGAGCACTTAACCTACTTACAGAGTCTCATGAAGCGCTTTCTTATTCCCCTTTGCATGACTCTCAGACTACAACCTTTTAGGTAAGACTGAGAGAGTTAGTGTGTAGGACAGACATACATGTGTAAGAACTTAAAAATACTGTCAGTAAGATTTTGATTGATTTTTTGATTTAATATCGGTCTCTGGTCATTTTCAGGTATGGGGCGAGAAGTTGAACACCTTATCCATGAGAACACCCAGCTGCTAGAGACCAAGTGAGTAATCTCTGAAATGTTTTGGAGGCGAGCTGTTCAAGCTGTGCCAGTTTAGTACACAAGTATTTTATTTCAATGATGACCAATGCAGACTATTAAGAGCAGCAGAAATAAGTGTATCCCAGAGTGCTGCAAACCTGCCAGCTGCCACAGGGCGAGAGGCGCCTGGACAGGTGAGCCGCTGTGGTTGTCTGCAGACAGACAATCACTCACACTCACACTCAAACCTGCGGTTCATTTAGAGGACTCAGTTTGGACCTTTTGTACTCACAGCTTCAGACACCAGTGAGTACAGACATGTCATAAACTGACACTGTGCCTTGCTAGTTAAAGCCAGATAAGTATTTATTTATTTATTTATTTCTAAAGGCATAAGAGGGTCCTATGTTGTCACAAGCTGTTAATAAATCTGTGGTCCAATATGTCACTGTGTCTCCTGGTGCACGCACAATGTGGCTGCAGATGAATTAATAGTCATGCAGAGAGAGTGTTCGCTGTCCGCCTGTCTGTCTGCAGTGAGTTATGGTTTAGTTACAGCTGGTCTGTGGGCCTTTCTTGCTCGTGTTATTGTTGGTCCGTGAGCCACCTGCAAAAAATAGCGGAGTTGTAACATCCAAAGCACTGAAGTGAAACAGCAGCAGAGCAACAGCTGAAAGTGTTAAAAACAATGAAAATCGTCCTCTGCAGCCACTGTCTCTGCTTTTCATGCTTTATTTTTGGATCTTTGAGGTACGTGTTTCTCCCATTCCCGATGAACTATGCTATTACTCCCTGCTGTACTTTGGCACCAGTTAACATTTGACAGATGCATACATGATTCATCATCTGCCTTCCAGCAGCAGTCAGGATCTCTCTCCTGCACTCTCTCCGACCGAAAAGAGTATACGGATGGACACGTATGCGGGACCATAAATTCCACTTTACTTCATTTTAAAAATGAATGATGAGTGGAGTCATGTTTCCACCTTTAAAATAACCAGCTGGGCTTTTTTTTGACTCTACTTGATAGACTTTATGGATAAATGAATATAGAAATAACCAATATTGATGAACAGAGCAATGGCGCCCCCTTGTGTTTAAAATCGATATTACAGCAGATTGTGTGTTTTTCTGCATATGTATTACTTTTCAGAAATGCTTTGAATGTGGTGAAGAATGACCTGATATCTCGTGTGGATGAGCTGTCGTGTGAGAAGGAGGTACTGCAAGGAGAGCTGAATGCTGTCACACATGCTAAGACCAAACTGGAGGAAAAAAACAAAGAATTAGAGGAAGAACTTAAAAAGTGAGTCGGCTTCAAAACACAATGTATAAATGAATTGCCCACCAGTCGAGGGTCTGCATTTTTACAGTTGTTATCTGTCGCAGAGTTCGAGCAGAGCTGGACGAAGCCAAACAGAAGGTCAAGATTGACAATGAGGATGATGTGAGTCCTTGATGCTTGTTATTTCTGCTTGTTGCATTCGTATACAAGTCTGAGCAGCGTAGACTGTCGAGGTATTTGACTTCTTTAAGTAAAGATTGGTCTCCTGCCTGCAGAGTGATGTGCCTACAGCACAGAGGAAGCGCTTCACCAGAGTGGAGATGGCCAGAGTGCTGATGGAGAGGAACCAGTACAAGGAGAGACTCATGGAGCTGCAGGAGGCCGTCAGATGGACGGAGATGATCCGGTAACATGATCATCCGAGTCCATATATAAATGTTCTTCTGCACACAGAGCTGAAGTAAAATATATGCTAAGACAGGAAGTTTGTTAGAAATTGTTACAATTTTTTTGTTTGTTTTTTTCTTTCAGGGCTTCAAAGGAGAACCCAACTCTTCCAGAGAAAAAGAAGTCCAGCCTCTGGCAGTTGTAAGCTCGAGTGTTTTTGTTTTTTTTAACTTGAGGACTTAAATCACAACTACCATGATTGTTGATATTTATTGCTCTTCTTCTGTATTCCATGTTTGAATGGTTTCTCCAGGATGTAGGTAAATCTGACATGATAAACATAACTGACCTTTGAAGCTCTCATCTTATAACAAACCCCTAACAGAGGAGAGGAATCCAGAGAGCAGTGCCTCTGATTTCAGTAGATTCTTGATTACGTTTTAAAACAGGTTGTAAAAATCAACCTCAGAAGCTTCCGAGGCAGCTGTTGTTCTCCTTTGTTAGAGTCCATAAGGATGGAGTTTGGTTTGAGGCTGGGCACTATTTGAAGCAGTTCTTTGGGACTGGAATAACTGCACTTATAAAACCGTATCTGACAAATGTGCATCTCTGCCTTTTTCCTGTGTGTCCCTCTATTCTGCCTGATGTTGTGACGTCTGTGTGCAGGAGGTGTGTTGGGAGGGTTGGTGTAGAGTGGGGAGGGAACTCAGAAATATGGGTGGAGTGTTTTGGCTGAAACAGTTAAAGATATAATAGATTTAATAGAATCTAACGCCACATTTAAAAAAATAAATAAATTAAAGTAGCTTTGCATGATTCACAGTTTAAAGCGATTCTTATTTATCTGGTACTGTGCCTCTGTGTGTAACGAGCGCTTTTAGCTCCCTTCTCCATCCGTTTAAGCCAGCTTTCTCCTGATTGGCTGTCCCTAACAGACAAAAGATATAAATAGCAGTTGGAGCTGGTGTGCTCACAGTGGGCAGTTTTCCAGAGATGACCATATTAGGGTTTTCCAGTCTCTCTGACAAAAGTCCAAAAGTAGAAAGAAAAACAGTCTGAAAGGAAGAATTTAGAGCAGTGTGAGGCCTCAGAGGATTTGCTTGCACATACATTAATTATATATATATCATATATACACTAAGGAAAAGGATAATTGGTCCACTTTAATTGACAGATATTTTGTTATGTTAATTAGAAAAATGGTAAAAATGTATGTATGTATGTAGATAGCTACTGTAGGGGAGTTGTGGGAATGTGAAGTTGTTTTTGGTCAGGCCTGTTCTGCTCTGTGTTGACTAACATCCTAGTCGGTGCTCAGTATTAACCCCGCACTCCTGCTCTCCAGCATTCTGAATTTACAGGTGCTCTGATGCTTTTCTGTTTAGAAGACGAATTAATTCCCTGGTTTGAATGAAAGCTAGCATGGCGTGTTGGCATTGGGAGAGGAACCTTTTTTATTCTTAAACCCTACCTGTGTTGCTGGAGCTACTGCTTTTGTGTCCGCCCCTCTATATGTTTGTTTGTGTGCTTTTTTCCCCCTCTTTCCCCCCCCCTTTTTCCCTTTCCACTTCCCTGCCCTTACACCTCCAGTTTCAGCCGTTTGTTCAGCTCGTCGGGCGGAGCAGCCAAGAAGCCGGCAGCGGAGGCCCCAGTAAACGTCAAGTACAACGCACCCACCTCTCAGATTCAGCCGTCCGTCAAGAAGAAGAGCAGCACCCTGCAGCAGCTGCCCAGTGACAAGAGCAAAGCCTTTGACTTCCTCAATGAGGAGTAAGTCAGAAAACACACACACTGTTAGTCGTGTTTGCTGAGATTACTTTTGGAGCACTGACCAAAGATCACAAACATCCCACTCATATTCATTGTTAATTTTTCCAAATATTTTCTTCAGTGATAAATTCTTTGATCCAAGTGTCCAAAAGTATTCAGCTTGTTTTAGCTTTGCTATTGAACTTTTACACTAGGAAATAAAAATCCCACTTCAAATGTTCCATTCATCCATGGTCTTCCACTTCAGGGTTGCCTATCCCAGCTGTCATAGGGCGAGAGGCAGGGGAGAACCTTGGACAGGTCGCCAGTCTGTCGCAGGGCTAACACATAAAGACAGACGATCATTCACACTCACATTCACACCTATGGTTAATTTAACCTAACCTCACTAACTGCATGTCTATGGACTGTGGGAGGAAACCCGAGTTACCGGAAAGAACCCACACGAACATGGGGAGAACATGCAAAATCCAAGAAAGGCTCCGGCCACGTGGTGCTGAACCCAGAACCTTCTTGCTGTGAAGCAGCACTGCTAACCACCGCGTCACCTTGCTGCCCTTCAACACACATTTGATAAATTAAACATTTAGGCTGTCAAGATTTGAGCTCTGGTCAGTGCAGCCACAAACTACAGAAACACTTGTGAGTTGAGGAGAAGTGAGACAAGTTGAGAATGTGCAGGAAGACACAATGGACAACAAATCAGTAATTAAATCAAGGAGTAAGTCATCAGTGTTTCAGCAGTTTCCTGTACCTCGCTCAAAATCATAGCAGCCTACCTGCACCTCAGTCTGACTGAGAAGCGGATGCCCTGATCTGTAGTCATCTTTCTTTAGTCAGCCATAAACTGTGTAGAGGAGCTGAGGCAGTAGTATAGTGGCTACTGACATGAAGAGGAAAAAAGAAAAATAATCAATGAAAAATTGTCTTTTCTTTTATTTAGCCTTGTCATCTATGAGTTCAATTATTTCTCTTAACTTTTCTTGTCCGCTGTCTCTGAACTTCATTCAGTGGCTGTGACCGTATGTAGCAGGGGAAGAGGAGCAAAGTTTAGCGCAGAAGAGAGATGGGGAAATGCAACATGGAGTCGAGTTAATAGCGGCTATTTTGTCCCGCAGAGCGCCAGCTGATAGTGTGGTATCCAGGCGAGAACAGAAGAGGGCTCAATACCAGCAGGTCAAAGCCCACGTCCAGAAGGAGGATGGCAGACTGCAGGCGTACGGCTGGAGCCTCCCTAAGAAGTACAAAGTAAGCAAAGGAGAATATTAATTGTACCAAAGGGAAGTTCACACTAGAACAAAGCTTTGAATGCAGTTACTGTTTGTGTGTTTGGCTTTTCAGGCTAACGGTGGTCAGGCAGAGAGCAAGATGAAGAGTCTACCTGTTCCTGTCTTCCTCAGACCGCTAGATGAGAAAGATGCTTCTATGAAGGTTTTAAAGATTTGGTTCACAACAGGAAATATGAACATTTTGTCTCATAGTGTGGTGTAAATTATTAGCTTATTATTCATATGTCTGACTGCTGTATCTGTGTGTCTGTGCTTCAGCTGTGGTGTGCTACCTGTGTGAATCTTTCTGGAGGTAAAACCAGAGATGGAGGTTCAATCGTCGGGGCCAGTGTGTTTTATAGTGACGTGTCGGGACCAGAGAGCCCGAAAAAGAAGATTGGATCTCAGAGCAGTCTGGATAAGCTGGATCAAGAACTCAAGGTACATACGCACACACTTTGATGTGATCTTTGACCTAAAATGCTGATTTCCAAATTTTTTATTCTTTGATTCTATTAAAGTAACTTTGTTCAAATTAATCTTTATTTGAATTCCGATGGGTCTTGCTGTTGTCTTTTGGAAACTAAAGGTTTGTTAATAAGTAATTTATTTTCCGCTTCCCTGTTTTTGTGGATCCAGGAGCAGCAGAAAGAGCAGCGGCACCAGGAGGAGTTGTCGTCACTCGTGTGGATTTGCACCACCACCAAGTCTACTACTAAAGCTGTCGTCATTGATGCCAACCAGCCTGGGAACATCCTGGAGAGCTTCTTTGTTTGTAACTCTCACATCCTCTGCATCGCAAGCGTGCCAGGTCAGTTAATCAGTGCATCTGTATCCCACAGTTGGAGACATTTTTTCTTTTATTGTCCTTTTTGTGGAGATAACTCACTTGGCGTTCACTGGCCTGCACAAAACGCACATCAGTTATAAATAACAGCATGATTTCTCTATTAATTTTCTTCAGGTGCGAGAGAGACAGACTACCCAGCTGGAGAAGAAGTGCCTCCAAACTCTGAGGTGGGACCGGTGGGAGATGGCAACTCTTCAGCAACCAGTACCAGCTCAACAGGTGGCGATAGCGTGCTGGGAGGCATCACAGTGGTGGGCTGTGAAGCTGAGGGAGTAACAGCTGTTCCTCAGACAGCAGGAAAAGATGGGGAAGCCGGTAAGAGCTATCGGGATCACTGCAAAGGAGTCTTCTTCTTATACATTTGCAAAAATAAAACTACTGTGCTTCTACATGATTGGTTCACTAAGAGATAATCTTTTTCCCCAGAATCCAGACCAGCGGAAGAAGCCACAGAGGCGACAGAGACCAGTGCAGAATCTGCTGACCAACGAGAAAGCCTGCGGGAAATCTACACCGAGCACGTCTTCACAGATCCACTGGGAGCTCAGCACAAAGTAGAGACTCCAGCCAACTACTCTCAGAGGTAACATCAAGAGGCAAAGTGGTGTTGTGATCCAGTCTTGCTAATAAAAGCTTCACTTTGTTTCAGAGCCATAAACAAACCACAGAGCAGCAACAATAGCTTGCTGTAAACCATTTACTGTATCGTGAGCTACATGTAAACATTAGTGAACGATTACTGCAATGCATCAGAGCTTCAGGTCAGGCTCTGTTCCTGTATCACTCATCGACCGTGTGCCTTTTACCTTGAAACATGATCTATACTGAATTATACTGTCTGATCTGCATGTTTAATGGCTGCATATCTGGCACACACTTTATTCCTTTGTTAATCAGATAATGTGCAAAGAAGATCTTTGAAAGATCTTCAGAAAACTTGGAGAACTATGGCTCCGGCCCCTTTGAAATCTGGCTGCTTGTTGAGAGAAAAAAGGAAAGAAATGTGGGACGATTTGAGACTTTTGCTCAGTCCTGTATCTTAATCCCCAGTGCATCGCAGTGAAGCATTTAATCCATTATTCCTTGAAAAAAAAGTTGGTAAAATCAGTCCAAGATTTTTATTTGTCTCCTTTTGATTGAAGCGGCATAACTAATCCACTCACTTTTTAAGTTTAAGACTCACAGTGACAGACGACAAACAGGACTCATTTAGAAAACTTTGTCCTTTTGGTGATCAAGCATAACGACGATAACTGACGTTTTGCTCTTTTGAAGTACAACAAACACACACAATCAGTCCTTCTTGGGTACTCTGGTCCTCACTTAAGATTAAACTGTCCCAGTGCAGACGTCTGATGTAAACACTGTAGTTACTGTGTTCTCTGACGAGCAGGGAGAGCGATCTGCTGAAGGACGGCGTGAGCTTGAACCCCAGCGCAGAGGAGCAGGACCTGATGAGAGAAGAGGCTCAGAAAATGAGCAGTGTTCTTCCCACTATGTGGCTGGGCGCACAGAATGGATAGTGAGAGTTTTTTCATTTTTCTTTCACTCAGCACTTTTGTATGTGACTGAATTTAAAAACAGAAAAAACCCTCTGTCTAAACCGATGCACCTGCTGTGATTCCAGTGTGTACGTGCACTCCTCCGTGGCTCAGTGGAAGAAGTGTCTTCACTCTATAAAGCTGAAGGACTCTGTGCTCGGCATAGTGTAAGTGCATTCAGACAGGTGGCAGCTGGAGTTTATTTCCTTCCTATTTGCCTGTTTAAACATGTAATTCTCCCACATTTCCTCCCACAGACACGTGAAAGGGCGTGTGCTAGTCGGCCTCTCTGATGGCACGTTAGCCATTTTCCACAGAGGTGTAGGTGAGAGTTGAGCTGTTGCCACTTCCTTCTTTAACGTGTGTACACAGTATCCAGGTGTCTAACTTGACTTTATTTTGTAAGATGGACAGTGGGACCTGACAAACTACCATCTGTTAGACTTGGGGAGGCCTCACCACTCCATCCGCTGCATGACAGTAGTGCATGATAAGGTGTGGTGTGGCTTCAGGAACAAGATCTATGTGGTGCAACCTAAAGCCATGAAGATAGAGGTACAGTAACCTTGTGGTAATGATTAGCAATTCTGAAATCTTCCCTTTGCTTCATGTCTAAACTGCTAATGTCTTTGTGCACTGCAGAAATCATTTGATGCCCACCCTCGTAAGGACAGTCAAGTACGTCTGCTGGCCTGGGACGGCGACGGTATCTGGGTGTCCATCAGACTCGACTCCACCCTCAGGCTGTTCCACGCTCACACCTACCAGCACCTCCAGGATGTCGACATCGAGCCCTATGTCAGCAAAATGTTGGGTCAGTTCTACAATCGTCTGTCTTGACAACAGCAGCATGTTTTGAAAATGCAGAGATAAAAGTTTTGTCTGTGTTCCAGGCACGGGCAAACTGGGCTTCTCATTTGTCAGAATCACGGCTCTGATGGTGTCGTGTAACCGTCTGTGGATCGGAACTGGCAATGGCGTTATCATCTCCATCCCTCTGACAGAGGGTGAGTCTGAGCTGGATCTGTTTAGTTCTTTTCTAACCTGTTAGTTGAGACTTTGGTCATGCTTATTTGTTCTGTATGTGTTGCTGCCTTTATGTGTGATCTCTGAATGAGCTGTTGCAGTGTAGTAATGACATTATGTTGCTTAATAGTTGATTCACTCCTGCTCTATCATTAGCAGCCAGCAAGGTTACCAAGGCAGCAGGTAACCAAGCAGGAAGTGCAGTCCATGTTTATGGTGACGACAGTGGCGACAAAGTCACAGCAGGGACGTTTGTCCCGTACTGCTCCATGGCTCACGCTCAGCTCTCTTTCCATGGTCACCGTGATGCTGTCAAGTTCTTCACAGCTGTTCCAGGTGAGCAAGCAGAAATCGACTAAACAAACTGCAACCTGAGGGTTTACATGGCTGATTACGGTCATATATTCTGGTCCTGCCCACTCATACGACCCTTGTGGACGGAAGTTGTAAAGATAATTACAGAGGTGTTGGGATTCCACATGTCTTGTACATTTACCTCATTGTATCTGGGATATTTTACAGACGATTTAGTTGCAGATGATGTTTGTCTTCTGAAAGTTCTCTTGGCTTCTGCGAAGAAGGCCATAACAAAACGCTGGCTCTGTAGAGACCCTCCCACTGTAACACTTTTTACCTCTATAGTGGAAGACGTCAAATTGATGGAATGTATGACTTTCACGCTGCGACTGCAGGGAGATTTGGGAAGGAGACGATGGAGAAAATGGCTGGACTTTACAGCTTGTGGCAGCACCCTTTAATGCATAGAATTAGTAATGCAGACTTGCTGATGTATGTATATGTGGATGTGCAGATGTATGTACGGGCGTATGTTATCTTCCCATGACAACCTGAGGGTTTAGTTTAGTTGAACAATGTGATTAATGGTGTCAAATCGTTGTTAAATAGACATGTGATATTACTGCAGTCTTTATTTACTGCAGAGTTACATTTTCTCCAAAGCTGTTCTTGGTTAGAGGAAAGAGCAGCAGGTCAACTAATCCCCCAAAACTGGAAAATTAATAAGTAAATCTCCACTTCCTAGAGTAGGATACACCGAGAACTGACCAAGGAGATTCTATATCTCATCGGGCCTGCTAACAGCCACGAGGGACCAGAAACCTGATGGAAAAAGATACAATAAAATAGTTACAGAATATAGAAAAAAGCAAAATATAGGGAGTTTAATCATTAAAATCTAACAAATTAAAGTATTGTGGTATGAGATTGTAAAGGTTCAATGAGGAAAAGTGAAAGGAGTCTAGATCCCTCCCAAACATAAGGCAGAAGGGCCCTTACCGCGTCACGACTGCCAGTGACGACACCTGCGGCTCTTTTTATAGTTCAAGTTCACATTACATGACCGCAGTCAGTCTGTCAACAAGGCGTTAGCGCGGTTAACTCATTAACACGTTCGCTCCGTGAAGCCCCACACACGGGGCGATCTGCACTAACTCGCTAACGGAGATTTGCCAGGTTAATGCAGTTATGGCGTTAACGTCATTTTAACGAGATTAACGCTGACAGCACTATGATGACAAAACAAGTGATGCCAACCGCAGCTTTTGCTCCTTGCTCGTGTTTGTTTCTTAACTGTGCATTAAAACTGAGTAGGCGTAAAATCCAATGCTTTAGCACAACAACTCGGTCCTTTATTGACTAGTAAAAAAGGGGAAGGCAATGCTTCGTCATAGTTCCTGTCATTCTCAAACAGCTGACTAACTAGTGAGCTGAAATCTGACTGGGTGTAATTCTGGTAATTAACAAGGGCTAAATGTGAAAACTAGAAAAAGGTGGCTGAGCAGATGTGATCTGGAGCCTGGCGGTGGTTACAGTTTGTCCCTCTGTGCTTTCAGGTCACGCAGCTCCATCTGCATCGTGCGCAGGAGAAGCAGCTGCCGACAAGGCGGCAGATGCCACAACTCAGGAAGGAACTAAGTGTATGCTGGTGATGAGCGGAGGCGAAGGCTACATCGACTTCAGAATGGGTGAGTTTATTGCATGACGTGCTTACAGACCAGGCGGTAACAGCGCAGTGGTTGTAGAGGAGAACATGACGACCTGTGTGTCTGCAGGCGATGAGGACGGAGAGATGGAGGAGGCGGAGGACGCCCCCATCAAACTTCAGCCTAAAGCCGAGCGCAGCCACCTTATCGTTTGGCAGGTGACTCAGGACTGAGCTCTCGAGGCCTGATTCGCCTTTTCTCTCAAACCACGGAGTCGTCGAGGTGGGCGAGGCTCCTCTGCGAGTTTAATCAGCACTTTCTTTTCTTCCTCAGTCCTGGACAGAAAGAGTAAAACAAGCAAAAACTGCTCTGAGCTCCTCCTCAACGTTAACCTTGATGCATGTTGTTTTATTATTGTTTTCTTTCTTTTTAATTTCATGGATTTGAAATGTAATCTGTTATGCCTCTTTTAATATTATTTAATGTAAAGCGGTTGTTGAGGACAGAAGAATTACTTTTGATTTGTTGTATTTGACATTTCCAGGTTCCCTTCATTCAGTCCAGTTACTGTGTGCCCGTGCTGGACTCGGCATATGTAAAATCAGTCAATGAAAACACAACAGAAAGTGGCCACATAAGTGATACTCTTTAATAGTGTAAAATGGAAAGCTTTCATTTGATAACTTTGCTTTTGAAAGTCTTTAGGTCAAATGCAATACACCACATATCAAGCTGGTTTGTGTCTGTTTTGTTTATCTATCCCAATAACCAATTTGCAGTAATGGTAGCCCAGTTTGTGCCTCGTGTGTTGCCGCTACATTCAGGCCACAGATCTGCACCACGCTGCAGAACAGAGCCCTGGAAAAAAGAGCCCATGTGGAAGCACCAAAGATTGTAGTTCTTCTAATGGCCACTAGAGGTGCCACAGACTTTCATGTTATTATTCCCCAACTTCACCCATGAATAACTTCGAAGCCTGTACAGCAGATTAGTCCGTTCAACACAAACACACACAATCAGTGTTTTTTTTGTTTGTTGTTTTTTTAAATATGCAACTTATAGTTCTGGACTCTGCTGAATGAGGAATGTGACCAATCAGGCTGCTGAGTTTTACATTCTCAAATTTCGAGTCACTGAAATGAACTTCTGCATCATGTTTGTGCTGTTTGTCCTTATCAGACAAATAATTTCATGCTGTGAGGTACAGGCTGTTTCTGCTTTGGCTTTGGTGAAATTCTAGCATTTGATTAGTCTTACTGTCTGTAGTTACACCTGCACAATTTATAGATGCAACATGGCGCTCCATCCTCTTGTGCAGCAGCAGTTTGCAGCATTTGCAGCAGCAAATGTTGCTCTATAACAACTATAAAATATCTCGTTTTGCACAGGTATTCATGGTCCTCTTGAAAACGTTTCCTGGCACTTCATGTAGTGCTGCTTCATATTTTGTTTTCCCCTCCCAGGACGTGTCTTTAGACTCTGCATGGTTGGGGTTGTTGTGTTTCCTGATGCTTAGCTCTGTGACTGAACCCAGTGTTAATGAACGAGAGGCACAAACTGCAGCTCTAATGGAGTTGCAGTAGCAGCTACCATTTTACTCACTCACAGAACATTTGATGACATAACAAACAGAAGCTGCTGTGTCTGTATAAACCTAAAGAAAGGACTTTCTTTATATTTACACACCACAGACGTGTACTGAATCCAGGATGAGGTTGAGGCTCTTTGATATGCGTGAGGACTGATATAAAGGCTTTGAGTGTAACAGAGTATTATTTTTTTTCTCAAAACAATGCTCTGATTGTTACCAAAGGTTAAAGAATATAAAGTTTTCCACATGCTAAAACGATAATTGTGTCTGGTCTAAATGATGGCACCTTTCTGCAGCATGTGAGTCTGCCTCCATGTAGATACTGTGTGAGTTTTTCTAACAGAATTCCTAATGTATAGATGAGATCTATTTTTAGACTTTAATATGTGGGAATATTTTTAGGGTATGGGAAAAGAGAATGTGCTGCTGGACCTAAAACTGAGAGGATAAAAAAGCCACACTGAGGATTATCACCCCGTGTCCCCCCCAACCACCCCCAAAAATTCTTCTTTTTAATAGGAGGTCAAAACTGGAACATATGTGTCAATTAGCAATATCGCAGCCTGGCGGCAAAGCTCGTTTGCCATGTATGAACTTTTCTTTTTCATGTCTGTCCCCACTGAGTGCAGTGTGTCAGCTGTCCACTGGAGACAGTCTCTGGCCTGCGTGTCAGCACGCTGCACTTTTGTTTTGTTCTTTGTATTGAACCACTATAGCGGAGGCCTGTTGTCGTTTTGCGAGGGTGGGTGTGTGTGTGTTTGTGCGTCTTCTCTCCAGGAGAGAAGAGTAATATTATTGCAATTTAGCCATTTCAGTATTTATTTACAATGATTGAGCCTTTGCAATTCAGATTGTATCTTTGTACATGGAATATGAATATATATGATTATATATATATATATATATGTATGAAACATGAATGTGGCTTGGGTTTTTTGTTTATTGTATGACTTTACTCAGCTATGCACCTCTGAAGCGGAGTGAGCGTGGGCTGTTTGAAAGCAGAAGCCCTGCAGCCTGTCAGCAGACGCATCAGTTTCCACCTCCAGCGTGGGAAATGAAGTCAAACTGAAGTCTGGGAGGCACTGATTGGGCAGCTCCATCCCATCACAGCATGACAGAGGAAACTTTGTTGTAAAGCCTTCAGCAGAGCTCCTCCACACAGCTGTGTCATCCCTCCCCTCTGAGACTGCTTTCATTAACTCAGCAGGGGCTCCTCCTCCATGTTTGCAGTACAAATATCTTGTACGTCTGCAGCATCTATAGCCTTATTTTTAACAATCAATTAAAGCAACTTTTGTGGGCAAGTTTGGTCTGCTGGGTATATTATTATGATTATTATTATTATTATACACATGGTGGCTCTGCTTGTAAAGTGAAACGAACAGAAATCTAGATTTGGGATACATGAAAAGCACATTTCTATTCAAGATGAACCATGATGGTACGGCTGTGCTGTGGTTTCCATCATGGCCAGACTAGGTTATAACATCACAAGTGTAATGATTGTAAAAGGAGGCTACGTGAAGAGCCATCCATCCAGTAACACTTTAGAGTTACACCATCATTAAACTGTAAATCACTAATTGTTACCAACAGTAAACTATTAATGAAATGTTGCGTGTTTTGCAATCTGTGTAATATTATTTGTATTGCTGCTAAACATTAGAACTAATGTTTGTAATATTTGGATTATTATTCAGTTTTGATGTTATTTGTAGCTCTTTTAGTCGAGTTGTGTCAAGTTGAATAGGTAGTGATGAAAAGGCACACAACAGTTTACAGCAATGACCATCTTTAAGGTGCTTTCATTTTGTATCCACTGTTGGCCAGATGGTAGCGAAAAATCACAAGACTGTACCTGCAGGCTGCCATTTGTCCCGTTTCATTTAGGCACTAAAACTGTTTATATTCAGGGAAAGATTTCAGTTTAGATCCAAATCTGAGCCATTAGAAAGGAGACCTCACAATGTCTGTGACAGGAGGCATGAGCTGAAGGATGCCAGTTGCTTTGTAACCTTAACCTAAACTAAATGGCAGTAAGGATGGGCTCACTGATCGGCAATGACTCCTTGCTGGTTTAAAACAAACAAAGAAATCTGGTAATTATTAACACTAATTTTATTAGTCAAACTGATAAATGGAGACTGTTGGTGCCACATGGGAAATCATTATAGCACCAGGATAAGGGATGAAAATAGTCCAGTCTAATATAAACAAAGTTAAAATGCAACAGGTATGAGAGCAAAAAGTTTATACACAACAATGTTTAAAAAAAACTAACCAAAAGACTGAGATTACACTAGAGTAGTTTCACAGAGAACGGTAGGGATGATTTTCTCAAGTGTTCTTTATGGCAGCATGGTTTAGTCAGTCCAGTCTGTATTCATGACATCACTGATGATTAATAAACCCATTTATATTTATTTTAAAAATTCCCCTCTCGCCCCTGAGGGTGGTCTGTCCCTCAAACTCGGGTCCTCTGCCAGAGGCCTGGGATCTTGATGGTCCTGCGCAGTATCTTAGTTGTTCCTACGACTGCGCTCTTCTCAACAGAGCTCTCCGATGTTGTTCCTGGGATCTGCTGGAGTCACTGCACCTAGTGCTCCGATTACCACTGGCACCACTGTTACCTTCAGCCTCCACATCTTCTCAACCTCTTCTCTGAGCCCTTGGTATTTCTCCAGCTTCTCGTGTTCCTTCTTCCTAATGTTGCTGTCATTGGTTAATGCTACATCTATCACTATGGCCATCTTCCTCTGCTTGTCTGGTTGGTTAGCATCACCATTTTGTCCGTCCGTGTCTGGAAGTCCCACAGGATCTTAGCTCGGCCATTCTCGACCATTTCTCCCATTTTGACCTTGGGATTTCCAGTCCGTACTCGGCACAGATGTTCCTGTATACTATGCCGGCCACTTGGTTATGGTGTTCCATGTACGCCCTGTCAGCTAGCATCTTGCACCCTGTTATGTGCTGGATTGTCTCAGGGGCATCTTTACACAGCCTGCACCTGGGGTCTTGCCTGGTGTGATAGACCCTAGACTCTATGGATCTTGTGCTCAGAGCTTGTTCCTGTGCTGTCTAACAGTCCAGCCACTGGTAGGACTTCTGGATGTCAGCCACTTCCTCTATCTGCTGGTGGTACATACCGTGCAGGGGCCTGTCCTTCCATGATGGTTTCTCCTCTTTCTTGGGTTTCTGCTGCCTTTGGTATTCACTGAGCATGCGGTCGGTTCTGGCCATCTTCCTGATGTATTCATGGATGTTTGTTGCCTCAATCGAGACTGTGGTACTGACACTCACTAGTCCCCGGCCTCCTACTTTCCACTTAGCATACAGCATCAGGGTGCTGGACTTGGGGTGAAACCCTCCATGCATGGTCAGAAGAATTCTGATCTTGATATTTCTCTTCCTTTGGCCAGCTTATTATCCCAGCAGGGTACCTGATCACGGGCAGGGTGTAGGTATTGATAGCCCGGATCATCTTCTTACCATTCGGCTGACTCCTCAGGACATACCTGAGACAGCACTTGGCGACAGTGGGGAGGAAGATACCTCTGACAAAATGCCTCTTTTATTCTCAGGATTTGAGCCACTTGCATCTAATAACATTTGAGCATTTAACATTCTCCAGTTTAAAGGAAGTAACAAACAGAATGGAATATCTTCAGTCAGTGTTGGTGCTTCTAGTGCAGTCAGGTTTAATTAAGGCTAATAACTTAAAGACATAGCAGAGACAAGACAGCACTGCCTCTCAGTCAGTTTGAAGCCCTTTAAACATTTTTACCATATGAAGGCTGTTATGTCACTTTCTACAATCCAGGGAGCAAATTTACTTGGCATCAAACTTACTTATTTAGGGTGTTAATTTATCGTAATAAATAGTTAAATAAGCTGACTGATGTCCAGCTTAGACGTTTCCTCGGTATGTTTGATGTTGTGCCAAAATACTGGTGGTGCCTGATTTAGTGGCAGGTTCTGGAATAAGCCCTGTTTTTGTAAAACCTCCCTTTTGGCCTTTGGATTTCCTTTAATCACCTTGTGTTTCTCTGAATGTGCTCATTGTGCGGGCACGTTTGGAGTTTGCTTTTACCCATTTGTATCACCTCAGAGAGTCTGATTGTGTTTCTTCACAAACACTAGGTGGAGTGCTCGACCTACAGAGTGTGAATGTTTTCTCGGTGACTTTATTAGAAGGACAGAGGCACCCCTCCCCTGCCTGTGATTGGTCCGTGACTGTTCTATTCAAAGCCTTGGTTTCAGCCCTTTGAATGAGGGGGAACTGGTGCTTAGCAGCATGAGAGACAGACAGAGAGGCTTTAATCTCTTCCCAAGCTCTTTGGAGAATGCCTGGCTGTCATGGATCACAGTCATGATAGCGAAGTAGGAGGTTAAGTGATGCATATACAGCGGATTTCCTTTTTTCCCTCCCTCAACCTTGATTTTGTACTCCCTGTCATGACCTTCAGACAGAGAATATGACAGCTGTTGCACGGAAGATGTAACTTTAAGTTAGATGTTTGACATTTTTGGGGAAAATCAACCCAGCTAAATAGTTATCTGAGAGGACCGATAGCGCTCAAGGAAAAGAGTATATTCGCACTCATTTAAGGCTTCTACACAACAGCATTTAAATCGCATGTAAAGATTTTAGCATTATGTTCTTTTCAAGTAACCTGCCCATCAAAATATATAAATAGGATCCTAGAAACAATAAAAATACACCATATTGTAGAATTTTTTAAAATTCACTTAACCAAGGATTAAAAGTACGTTCCAAACAAGGTTCATATTTGTGGCCTTAACCTTAGTACAGCCTAAACAACACTCTAGTAAAACCCAGAGATTTTAAAAGGACATTTATTCTTGTTGAGAGTAGAAAGGTTTGCTGACTCTTTGCTTTTCACACCAGTTTTTTTTTTTTTTTTTTAATACTTAACCTTTAGCAATACAGGACTACTATTGACAAGAAACAAACAAAGAAAAAACAGACTGCAAATAAAAGATGGTCCCAGTCACTTTGACATCATCACTGTTGAGGTTAAACTTTTGAGTCAACATCTTGTTTTTGTGCAACATGTTTGGATGGAGGGGTAAATAGAGGCATAAACAGACGGATGTAGTTACCCTGATATTTGAAGTCCTGTTCTGTGCATTTCTACTATTGCCATTTAGTTATTTTAAAACTGGATGTGATGAGAAAAGGGTGAGTCTGAGTGTGAAACTGCTTGCTCACTGGCTAACAACATGTCAACTACAACTCAAGCTATGGCTAATATAAAAGATAATCCTCCTATGTAAAATGCAGTGGAACCAAAATTTACAAAATACATTTAATAATTTATGTAATATGACCCTAAATGAGGGACTGTGTTTTAAAATGTCAAGTTAAAAAGCCATTTTTTTCATAAACTTCTATAGGACTTCTTCTATAGTCTTTTTTACAACACTACATACTGTCCCCTGGTGGTCATTAAAAGTAATACAGGTTTAGGGCGCTTCTCTGCTGGCTTCACTTTTCAGACTCATAAGCCACATCCATTTTTTATACAGTGTATGGGTTTAGCATGGACGTTACCAGCTAATGCTAGCAATGTCTACTGTGTCTATAAGCATTCACTGCTAACATTTGATGCTAACGTTGGCAGGCAAACCTAAACAATGGATACCTTTAGGTCTTAATACAATATAAATGTGTAAGCCAAATAAAAAAATTACAACTTGTGCAGTTTTAGTGAGCATGGGATTTAGCTAAACAGACTCATTAGCTACATCTGTCCCATACTGTATGGGTTCAGCATGGACGTTACCAGCTAATGCTAGTAATGTCTAATGTGTCTGTAAGGATTCACTGCTAACATTTTATGCTAACTTTGGCTAGCAAACCTAAACAATGGATACCTTTAGGTCTTAATGCAATATAAATGTGTAAGCTATATACAATTTCCCAACCTTTGCAGTTTCAGTGAGCGTGTAATTCAGCTAAACAGACTAAAACCATTCTCTGTACTAGCATGTACATATTTCATATTTCCAGACTACATAGTGGCCTGTGGAGCCCTGTAGGTTTTGAAACCTCTGCTCTAAAGCTTGCCCCTTCATGGAAACTTTATATTGTTCAGTGAACTGGATCAATAATGCCAGTTACACAGCAATATCTAACACTTGCTTACAATAACTAATGAAATTTAATTAATAATTTTATAGTTAATCTTCCTGTTTCACAAAAAATCTTCTTTTCTTCCTTTTTTTAAGCCATGTAAGTTGTATAGTTTCACTGTACTCTCCAGAATGCAACCTTTAAGACTTGTGGGACCAAGCTGCCCACATGATGAAATTAATAATTTTAATATTCCCTTCAATCATGCGTTTCCTGAAAAAGTCACAAACATTAATATCAGCCTGCAACCAGGAGAGAAATTCTCTTCTGACATTTTGCATAACCAAACCGTACTATTTTAGAGTCTATTCCACAGTTACGTAAAATAGCCAGATGGTG